>NC_090939.1:769484911-770684911 GCF_040938575.1 Ambystoma mexicanum
GCAGGGGTACATGAGTGGGGGCCTGGTGGAGGGTGCCCCTGGATGCAGGGGGGTGGGGGTCCTGGGAGACATGAGTGGGGGCCTGGTGGAGGGTGTCCCACAGTGCTGGGGGGTGGGGGTGCAGGGAGACATAAGTGAGGGCCTGGTGGAGGGTGCCCCTGACTGGTGGGGGTGCAGGAAGACATGAGTGGGGGCCTGGTGGAGGGTGCCCCTGAATGCAGGGGGGTGGGGGTGCTGGGAGATAATAGTGGGGGCCTGGTGGAGGGTGCCCCACAGTGCTGGGGGGTGGGGGTGCAGGGAGACATGAGTGGGGGCCTGGTGGAGGGTGCCCCTGACTGGTGGGGGTGCACGGAGACATGAGTGGGGGCCTGGTGGAGGGTGCCGCTGGATTCTGGGGGGTGGGGGTGCAAGGAGACATGAGTTGGACATGAGTGTGGGCCTGGTGGAGGGTGCCCCTGACTGGTGGGGGGTGGGGGTGCAGGGAGACATGAGTGGGGGCCTGGTGGAGGGTGCCCCTGGATGCAGGGGTGTGGGGGTGCAGGGAGACATGAGTGGGGGCCTGGTGGAGGGTGCCCCTGACTGGTGGGGTGTGGGGGTGCAGGGAGACATGAGTGGGGGCCTGGTGGAGGGTGCCCCTGGATGCTGGGGGGTGGGGGTGCAAGGAGACATGAGTTGGACATGAGTGGGGGCCTGGTGGAGGGTGCCCCTGACTGGTGGGGGTGCAGGGAGACACGAGTGGGGGCCTGGTGGAGGGTGCCGCTGGTTGCAGTGGGGGGGTGCTGGGAGACAAGAGTGGGGGCCTGGTGGAGGGTGCCCCACAGAGCTGGGGGTGGGGTGCAGGGAGACATGAGTGGGGGCCTGGTGGAGGGTGCCCCTGACTGGTGGGGGGTGGGAGTGCAGGGGGACATGAGTGGGGGCCTGGTGGAGGGTGCCCCTGGATGCAGGGGTGTGGGGTGCTGGGAGACATGAGTGGGGGCCTGGTGGAGGGTGCCCCACAGTGCTGGGGTGTGGGGGTGCAGGGAGACATGAGTGTGGGCCTGGTGGAGGGTGCCCCTGACTGGTGGGGGGTGGGGGTGCAGGAAGACATGAGTGGGGGCCTGGTGGAGGGTGCCCCTGGATGCTGGGGGGTGGGGGTGCAAGGAGACATGAGTTGGACATGAGTGGGGGCCTGGTGGAGGGTGCCCCTGACTGGTGGGGGTTAGGGGTGCAGGAAGACATGAGTGGGGGCCTGGTGGAGGGTGCCCCTGACTGGTGGGGGGTGGGGGTGCAGGGGGACATGAGTGGGGGCCTGGTGGAGGGTACCCCTGGATGCAGGGGGATGGGGGTGCTGGGAGACATGAGTGGGGGCCTGGTGGAGGGTGCCCCACAGTGCTGGGGGGTGGGGGTGCAGAGAGACATGAGTGGGGGCCTGGTGGAGGATGCCCCTGACTGGTGGGGGGTGGGGGTGCAGGGAGACATGAGTGGGGGCCTGGTGGAGGGTGCCCCTGGAAGCAGGGGGGTGGGGTTGCTGGGAGACATGAGTGGGGGCCTGGTGGAGGGTGCCCCTGACTGGTGGGGGGTGGGGGTGTAGGGAGACATGAGTGGCGGCCTGGTGGAGGGTGCCCCTGGATGCTGGGGGGTGGGGGTGCAAGGAGCCATGAGTTGGACATGAGTGGGGGCCTGGTGGAGGGTGCCCCAGACTGGTGGGGGGATTGGGGTGCAGGGAGACATGAGTGGGGGCCTGGTGGAGGGTGCCCCTGGATGCAGGGGGATGGGGGTGCTGGGAGACATGAGTGGGGGCCTGGTGGAGGGTGTCCCACAGTGCTGGAGGGTGGGGGTGCAGGGAGACATGAGTGGGGGCCTGGTGGAGGGTGCCCCTGACTGGTGGGTGGTGGGGGTGCAGGGGGACATGAGTGGGGGCCTGGTGGAGGGTGCCCCTGGATGCAGGGGGTTGGGGGTGCTGGGAGACATGAGTGGGGGCCTGGTGGAGGGTGCCCCACAGTGCTGGGGGATGGGGGTGCAGGGAGACATGAGTGGGGGCCTGGTGGAGGGTGCCCCTGACTGGTGGGGGTGGGGGTGCAGGGAGACATGAGTGGGGGCCTGGTGGAGGGTGCCCCTGGATGTTGGGGGTGGGGGTGCAAGGAGACATAAGTTGGACATGAGTGGGGGCCTGGTGGAGGGTGCCCCTGACTGGTGGGGGGTGGGGGTGCAGGGAGACATGAGTGGGGGCCTGGTGGAGGGTGCCCCTGACTGGTGGGGAGTGGGGGTGCAGGGAGACATGAGTGGGGGCCTGGTGGAGGGTGCCCCTGGATGCTGGGGGGTGGGGGTGCAGGGAGACATGAGTTGGACATGAGTGGGGGCCTGGTGGAGGGTGCCCCTGACTGGTGGGGGGTGGGGGTGCAGAGAGACATGAGTGGGGGCCTGGTGGAGGGTGCCTCTGGATGCAGGGGGGTGGGGGTGCAGGGAGACATGAGTGGGGGCCTGGTGGAGGGTGTCCCTGACTGGTGGGGGGTGGGGGTGCAGGGGGTCATGTGTGGGGGCCTGCTGGAGGGTGTCCCTGGATGCAGGGGGGTAGGGGTGCTGGGAGACATGAGTGGGGGCCTGGTGGAGGGTACCCCACAGTGCTGGGGGGTGGGGGTGCAGGGAGACATGAGTGGGGACCTGGTGGAGGGTGCCCCTGACTGGTGAGGGGTGGGGGTGCAGGGAGACATGAGTGGGGGCCTGGTGGAGGGTGCCCCTGGATGCTGGGGGGCGGGGGTGCAAGGAGACATGAGTTGGACATGAGTGGGGGCCTGGTGGAGGGTGCCCCTGACTTGTGGGGGGTGGGGGTGCAGGGAGACATGAGTGGGGGCCTGGTGGAGGGTGCCCCCGGATGCAGGGGGGTGGGGATGCAGGGAGACATGAGTGGGGGCCTGGTGGAGGGTGCCCCTGACTGGTGAGGGGTGGGGGTGCAGGGAGACATGAGTGGGGGCCTGGTGGAGGGTGCCCCTGGATGCAGGGGGTGGGGGTGCTGGGAGACATGAGTGGGGGCCTGGTGGAGGGTGTCCCACAGTGCTGGGGGGTGGGGGTGCAGGGAGACATGAGTGGGGGCCTGGTGGAGGGTGCCCCTGACTGGTGGGGGTGCAGGGGGACATAAGTGGGGGCCTGGTGGAGGGTGCCCCTGGATGCAGGGGGATGGGGGTGCTGGGAGACATGAGTGGGGGCCTGGTGGAGGGTGCACCACAGTGCTGGGGGGTAGGGGTGCAGGGAGACATGAGCGGGGGCCTGGTGGAGGGTGCCCCTGACTGGTGGGGGGTGGGGTGCAGGGAGACATGAGTGGGGGCCTGGTGGAGGGTTACCCTGGAAGCTGGGGGGTGGGGGTGCAAGGAGACATGAGTTGGACATGGGTGGGGGGCCTGGTGGAGGGTGCCCCTGACTGGTGGGGGGTGGAGGTGCAGGGAGACATGAGTGGGGGCCTGGTGGAGGGTGCCCCTGGATGCAGGGTGGTGGGGGTGCAGGGAGACATGAGTGGGGGCCTGGTGGAGGGTACCCCTGACTGGTTGGGGGTGGGGGTGCAGGGAGACATGAGTGGGGGCCTGGTGGAGGGTGCCCCTGGATGCTGGGGGGTGGGGGTGCAAGGAGACATGAGTTGGACATGAGTGGGGGCCTGGTGGAGGGTGCCCCTGGCTGGTGGGTGGTGGGAGTGCAGGGAGACATGAGTGGGGGCCTGGTGGAGGGTGCCCCTGACTAGTGGGGGTTGGGGGTGCAGGGAGACATGAGTGGGGGCCTGGTGGAGGGTGCCCCTGGATGCTAGGGGGTGGGGGTGCAGGGAGACATGAGTGGGGGCCTGGTGGAGGGTGCCCCTGGATGCAGGGGGGTGGGGGTGCAGGGAGACATGAGTTGGACATGAGTGGGGGCCTGGTGGAGGGTGCCCCTGGATGCAGGGGGGTGGGGGTCCTGGGAGACATGAGTGGGGGCCTGGTGGAGGGTGCCCTGCACTGCTGGGTGGTGGGGGTGCAGGGGACATGAGTGGGGGACTGGTGGAGGGTACCCCTGGATGCAGGGGTGTGGGGGTGCTGGGAGACATGAGTGGGGGCCTGGTGGAGGGTGCCCCACAGTGCTGGGGGGTGGGGTTGCAGGGAGACATGAGTGGGGGCCTGTGGAGGGTGCCCCTGGATGCTGGGGGGGTGGGAGTGCAAGGAGACATGAGTTGGACATGAGTGGGGGCCTGGTGGAGGGTGCCCCTGACTCTTGGGGGGTGGGGGTGCAGGGAGACATGAGTGGGGGCCTGGTGGAGGGTGCCCCACAGTGCAGGGGGGTGGAGGTGCAGGGGGACATGAGTGGGGGCCTTGTGGAGGGTGCCCCTGGATGCAGGGGGTTGGGGTGCTGGGAGACATGAGTGGGGGCCTGGTGGAGGGTGCCCCACAGTGCTGGGGGGTGGGGGTGCAGGGAGACATGAGTGGGGGCCTGGTGGATGGTGCCCCTGACTGGTGGGGGGTGGGGGTGCAGGGAGACATGAGTGGGGGCCTGGTGGAGGGTACCACACAGTGCTGGGGGATGGGGGTGCATGGAGACATGAGTGGGGGCCTGGTGGAGGGTGCCGCTGACTGGTGGGGGGTGGGGGTGCAGGGAGACATGAGTGGGGCCTGGTGGAGGCTGCCGCTGGATGCTGGGGGGTGGGGGTGCAAGGAGACATGAGTTGGACATGAGTGGGGGCCTGGTGGAGGGTGCCCCTGACTGGTGGGGGGTGGGGGTGCAGGGAGACATGAGTGGGGGCCTGGTGAAGGGTGCCCCTGGATGCAGGGGGGTGGGGGTGCAGGGAGACATGAGTGGGGGCCTGGTGGAGGGTGCCCCTGACTGGTGGGGTGTGGGGGTGCAGGGAGACATGAGTGGGGGCCTGGTGGAGGGTTCCCCTGGATGCTGGGGGGTGGGGGTGCAAGGAGACATGAGTTGGACATGAGTGGGGGCCTGGTGGAGGGTGCCCCTGACTGGTGGGGGTGGGGGTGCAGGGATACATGAGTGGGGCCTGGTGGAGGGTGCCGCTGGTTGCAGGGGGGGTGCTGGGAGACAAGAGTGGGGGCCTGGTGGAGGGTGCCCCACAGAGCTGGGGGGTGGGGGTGCAGGGAGACATGAGTGGGGGCCTGGTGGAGGGTACCCCTGACTGGTGGGGGGTGGGAGTGCAGGGGGACATGAGTGGGGGCCTGGTGGAGGGTGCCCCTGGATGCAGGGGTGTGGGGGTGCTGGGAGACATGAGTGGGGGCCTGGTGGAGGGTGCCCCACAGTGCTGGGGTGTGGGGGAGCAGGGAGACATGAGTGGGGGCCTGGTGGAGGGTGCCCCTGACTGGTGGGGGGTGGGGGTGCAGGAAGACATGAGTGGGGGCCCGGTGGAAAGTGCCCCTGGATGCTGGGGGGTGGGGGTGCAAGGAGACATGAGTTGGACAAGAGTGGGGGCCTGGTGGAGGGTGCTCCTGACTGGTGGGGGTTAGGGGTGCAGGAAGAAATGAGTGGGGGCCTGGTGGAGGGTGCCACTGACTGGTGTGGGGTGGGGGTGCAGGGGGACATGAGTGGGGGCCTGGTGGAGGGTGCCCCTGGATGCAGGGGGATGGGGGTGCTGGGAGACATTTGTGGGGGCCTGGTGGAGGGTGCCCCACAGTGCTGGGGGGTGGGGGTGCAGGGAGACATGAGTGGGGGCCTGGTGGAGGATGCCCCTGACTGGTGGGGGGTGGGGGTGCAGGGAGACATGAGTGGGGGCCTGGTGGAGGGTGCCCCTGGAAGCAGGGGGGTGGGGGTGCAGTGAGACATGAGTGGGGGCCTGGTGGAGGGTGCCCCTGACTGGTGGGGGGTGGGGGTGCAGGGAGACATGAGTGGGGGCCTGGTGGACGGTACCCCTGGATGCTGGGGGGTGGGGTGCAAGGAGACATGAGTTGGACATGAGTGGGGGCCTTTTGGAGGGTGCCCCTGACTGGTGGGGGGTGGGGGTGCAGGGAGACATGAGTGGGGGCCTGGTGGAGGGTGCCGCTGGTTGCAGGGGGGGTGCTGGGAGACAAGAGTGGGGGCCTGGTGGAGGGTGCCCCACAGAGCTGGGGGATGGGGGTGCAGGGAGACATGAGTGGGGACCTGGTGGAGGGTGCCCCTGACTGGTGGGGGGTGGGGGTGCAGGGGGACATAAGTGGGGGCCTGGTGGAGGGTGCCCCTGACTGGTGGGGGTGCAGGGAGACATGAGTGGGGGGCCTGGTGGAGGGTGCCCCTGGATGCAGGGGGGTGGGGTTGCTGGGAGATATGAGTGGGGGCCTGCTGGAGGATGCCCCACAGTGCTGGGGGGTGGGGGTGCAGGGAGACATGAGTGGGGGCCTGGTGGAGGGTGCCCCTGACTGGTGGGGTGTGGGGGTGCAGGGAGACATGAGTGGGGGCCTCGTGGAGGGTGCCCCTGGATGCTGGGGGGTGTGGGTGCAAGGAGACATGAGTTGGACATGAGTGGGGGCCTGGTGGAGGGTGCCCCTGACTGGTGGGGGTGGGGGTGCAGGGAGATATGAGTGGGGGCCTTGTGGAGGGTGCTGCTGGTTGCAGGGGGGGTGCTGGGAGACAAGAGTGGGGGCCTGGTGGAGGGTGCCCCACAGTGCTGGGGTGTGGGGGTGCAGGGAGACATGAGTGGGGGCCTGGTGGAGGGTGCCCCTGACTGGTGGGGGGTGGGGGTGCAGGAAGACATGAGTGGTGGCCAGGTGGAGGGTGCCCCTGGATGCTGGGGGGTGGGGGTGCAAGGAGACATGAGTTGGACATGAGTGGGGGCCTGGTGGAGGGTGCCCCTGACTGGTGGGGGTGGGAGTGCAGGGGGACATGAGTGGGGTCCTGGTGGAGGGTGCCCCTGGATGCAGGGGTGTGGGGGTGCTGGGAGACATGAGTGGGGGCCTGGTGGAGGGTGCCCCACAGTGCTGGGGTGTGGGGGTGCAGGGAGACATGAGTGGGGGCCTGGTGGAGGGTGCCCCTGACTGGTGGGTGGTGGGGGTGCAGGAAGACATGAGTGGTGGCCAGGTGGAGGGTGCCCCTGGATGCTGGAGGGTGGGGGTGCAAGGAGACATGAGTTGGACATGAGTGGGGGCCTGGTGGAGGGTGCCCCTGACTGGTGGGGGTTAGGGGTGCAGGGAGACATGAGTGGGGGCCTGGTGGAGGGTGCCCCTGACTGGTGGGGGGGTGGGGGTGCAGGGAGACATGAGTGGGGGCCTGGTGGAGGGTGCCCCTGGATGCAGGGGGGTGGGGGTGCAAGGAGACATGAGTTGGACATGAGTGGGGGCCTGGTTGAGGGTTCCCCCTGACTGGTGGGGGGTGGGGGTGCAGGGAGACATGAGTGGGGGCCTGGTGGAGGGTGCCCCTGACTGGTGGGGGGTGGGGGTGCAGGGAGACATGAGTGGGGGCCTGGTGGAGGGTGCCCCTAGATGCTGGGGGGTGGGGGTGCAGGGAGACATGAGTGGGGGCCTGGTGGAGGGTGCCCCACAGTGCTGGGGGGTGGGGGTGCAGGGAGACATGAGTGGGGGCCTGGTGGAGGGTGCCCCTGACTGGTGGGGGGTGGGGCTGCTGGGAGACATGAGTGGGGGCCTGGTGGAGGGTGCCCTGCACTGCTGGGTGGTGGGGGTGCAGGGGGCATGAGTGGGGGCCTGGTGGAGGGTGTCCCTGGATGCAGGGGGTGGGGGTGCTGGGAGACATGAGTGGGGGCCTGGTGGAGGGTGCCCCACAGTGCTTAGGGGTGGGGGTGCAGGGAGACATGAGTGGGGGCCTGGTGGAGAGTGCCCCTGACTGGTGGGGGGTGGGGCTGCTGGGAGACATGAGTGGGGGCCTGGTGGAGGGTGCCCCTGGATGCTGGGGGGTGGGGGTGCAAGGAGACATGAGTTGGACATGAGTGGGGGCCTGGTGGAGGGTGCCCCTGACTCTTGGGGGGTGGGGTGCAGGGAGGCATGAGTGGGGGCCTAGTGGAGGGTGCCCCTGACTGGTGGGGGGTGGGGGTGCTGGGAGACATGAGTGGGGGCCTGGTGGAGGGTGCCCCACTGTGCTGGGGGGTGGGGGTGAAGGGAGCCATGAGTGGGGGCCTGGTGGAGGGTGCCCCTGACTGGTGGGGTGTGGGGGTGTAGGAAGACATGAGTGGGGGGCTGGTGGAGGGTGCCCCACAGTGCTGGGGGGTGGGGGTGCAGGGGGACATGAGTGGGGGCCTGGCGGAAGGTGCCCCTGGATGCAGGGGGGTGGGGGTGCTGGGAGACATGAGTGGGGGCCTGGTGGAGGATGCCCACAGTGCTGGGGGGTGGGGGTGCAGGGAGACATGAGTGGGGGCCTGGTGGAGGGTGCCCCTGACTGGTGGGGTTGCTGGGAGACATGAGTGGGGGCCTGGTGGAGGGTGCCCCTGGATGCTGGCGGGTGGGGGTGCAAGGAGACATGAGTTGGACATGAGTGGGGGCCTGGTGGAGGGTGCTTCTGACTGGTAGGGGGTGGGGGTGCAGGGAGACATGAGTGGGGCATGGTGGAGGGTGCCCCACAGTGCTGGGGGGTGGGGGTGCAGGGGTACATGAGTGGGGGCCTGGTGGAGGGTGCCCCTGGATGCAGGGGGGTGGGGGTCCTGGGAGACATGAGTGGGGGCCTGGTGGAGGGTGTCCCACAGTGCTGGGGGGTGGGGGTGCAGGGAGACATAAGTGAGGGCCTGGTGGAGGGTGCCCCTGACTGGTGGGGGTGCAGGAAGACATGAGTGGGGGCCTGGTGGAGGGTGCCCCTGAATGCAGGGGGGTGGGGGTGCTGGGAGATAATAGTGGGGGCCTGGTGGAGGGTGCCCCACAGTGCTGGGGGGTGGGGGTGCAGGGAGACATGAGTGGGGGCCTGGTGGAGGGTGCCCCTGACTGGTGGGGGTGCACGGAGACATGAGTGGGGGCCTGGTGGAGGGTGCCGCTGGATTCTGGGGGGTGGGGGTGCAAGGAGACATGAGTTGGACATGAGTGTGGGCCTGGTGGAGGGTGCCCCTGACTGGTGGGGGGTGGGGGTGCAGGGAGACATGAGTGGGGGCCTGGTGGAGGGTGCCCCTGGATGCAGGGGTGTGGGGGTGCAGGGAGACATGAGTGGGGGCCTGGTGGAGGGTGCCCCTGACTGGTGGGGTGTGGGGGTGCAGGGAGACATGAGTGGGGGCCTGGTGGAGGGTGCCCCTGGATGCTGGGGGGTGGGGGTGCAAGGAGACATGAGTTGGACATGAGTGGGGGCCTGGTGGAGGGTGCCCCTGACTGGTGGGGGTGCAGGGAGACACGAGTGGGGGCCTGGTGGAGGGTGCCGCTGGTTGCAGTGGGGGGGTGCTGGGAGACAAGAGTGGGGGCCTGGTGGAGGGTGCCCCACAGAGCTGGGGGTGGGGTGCAGGGAGACATGAGTGGGGGCCTGGTGGAGGGTGCCCCTGACTGGTGGGGGGTGGGAGTGCAGGGGGACATGAGTGGGGGCCTGGTGGAGGGTGCCCCTGGATGCAGGGGTGTGGGGTGCTGGGAGACATGAGTGGGGGCCTGGTGGAGGGTGCCCCACAGTGCTGGGGTGTGGGGGTGCAGGGAGACATGAGTGTGGGCCTGGTGGAGGGTGCCCCTGACTGGTGGGGGGTGGGGGTGCAGGAAGACATGAGTGGGGGCCTGGTGGAGGGTGCCCCTGGATGCTGGGGGGTGGGGGTGCAAGGAGACATGAGTTGGACATGAGTGGGGGCCTGGTGGAGGGTGCCCCTGACTGGTGGGGGTTAGGGGTGCAGGAAGACATGAGTGGGGGCCTGGTGGAGGGTGCCCCTGACTGGTGGGGGGTGGGGGTGCAGGGGGACATGAGTGGGGGCCTGGTGGAGGGTACCCCTGGATGCAGGGGGATGGGGGTGCTGGGAGACATGAGTGGGGGCCTGGTGGAGGGTGCCCCACAGTGCTGGGGGGTGGGGGTGCAGAGAGACATGAGTGGGGGCCTGGTGGAGGATGCCCCTGACTGGTGGGGGGTGGGGGTGCAGGGAGACATGAGTGGGGGCCTGGTGGAGGGTGCCCCTGGAAGCAGGGGGGTGGGGTTGCTGGGAGACATGAGTGGGGGCCTGGTGGAGGGTGCCCCTGACTGGTGGGGGGTGGGGGTGTAGGGAGACATGAGTGGCGGCCTGGTGGAGGGTGCCCCTGGATGCTGGGGGGTGGGGGGTGCAAGGAGCCATGAGTTGGACATGAGTGGGGGCCTGGTGGAGGGTGCCCCAGACTGGTGGGGGGATTGGGGTGCAGGGAGACATGAGTGGGGGCCTGGTGGAGGGTGCCCCTGGATGCAGGGGGATGGGGGTGCTGGGAGACATGAGTGGGGGCCTGGTGGAGGGTGTCCCACAGTGCTGGAGGGTGGGGGTGCAGGGAGACATGAGTGGGGGCCTGGTGGAGGGTGCCCCTGACTGGTGGGTGGTGGGGGTGCAGGGGGACATGAGTGGGGGCCTGGTGGAGGGTGCCCCTGGATGCAGGGGGTTGGGGGTGCTGGGAGACATGAGTGGGGGCCTGGTGGAGGGTGCCCCACAGTGCTGGGGGATGGGGGTGCAGGGAGACATGAGTGGGGGCCTGGTGGAGGGTGCCCCTGACTGGTGGGGGTGGGGGTGCAGGGAGACATGAGTGGGGGCCTGGTGGAGGGTGCCCCTGGATGTTGGGGGTGGGGGTGCAAGGAGACATAAGTTGGACATGAGTGGGGGCCTGGTGGAGGGTGCCCCTGACTGGTGGGGGGTGGGGGTGCAGGGAGACATGAGTGGGGGCCTGGTGGAGGGTGCCCCTGACTGGTGGGGAGTGGGGGTGCAGGGAGACATGAGTGGGGGCCTGGTGGAGGGTGCCCCTGGATGCTGGGGGGTGGGGGTGCAGGGAGACATGAGTTGGACATGAGTGGGGGCCTGGTGGAGGGTGCCCCTGACTGGTGGGGGGTGGGGGTGCAGAGAGACATGAGTGGGGGCCTGGTGGAGGGTGCCTCTGGATGCAGGGGGGTGGGGGTGCAGGGAGACATGAGTGGGGGCCTGGTGGAGGGTGTCCCTGACTGGTGGGGGGTGGGGGTGCAGGGGGTCATGTGTGGGGGCCTGCTGGAGGGTGTCCCTGGATGCAGGGGGGTAGGGGTGCTGGGAGACATGAGTGGGGGCCTGGTGGAGGGTACCCCACAGTGCTGGGGGGTGGGGGTGCAGGGAGACATGAGTGGGGACCTGGTGGAGGGTGCCCCTGACTGGTGAGGGGTGGGGGTGCAGGGAGACATGAGTGGGGGCCTGGTGGAGGGTGCCCCTGGATGCTGGGGGGCGGGGGTGCAAGGAGACATGAGTTGGACATGAGTGGGGGCCTGGTGGAGGGTGCCCCTGACTTGTGGGGGGTGGGGGTGCAGGGAGACATGAGTGGGGGCCTGGTGGAGGGTGCCCCCGGATGCAGGGGGGTGGGGATGCAGGGAGACATGAGTGGGGGCCTGGTGGAGGGTGCCCCTGACTGGTGAGGGGTGGGGGTGCAGGGAGACATGAGTGGGGGCCTGGTGGAGGGTGCCCCTGGATGCAGGGGGTGGGGGTGCTGGGAGACATGAGTGGGGGCCTGGTGGAGGGTGTCCCACAGTGCTGGGGGGTGGGGGTGCAGGGAGACATGAGTGGGGGCCTGGTGGAGGGTGCCCCTGACTGGTGGGGGTGCAGGGGGACATAAGTGGGGGCCTGGTGGAGGGTGCCCCTGGATGCAGGGGGATGGGGGTGCTGGGAGACATGAGTGGGGGCCTGGTGGAGGGTGCACCACAGTGCTGGGGGGTAGGGGTGCAGGGAGACATGAGCGGGGGCCTGGTGGAGGGTGCCCCTGACTGGTGGGGGTGGGGGTGCAGGGAGACATGAGTGGGGGCCTGGTGGAGGGTTACCCTGGAAGCTGGGGGGTGGGGGTGCAAGGAGACATGAGTTGGACATGGGTGGGGGCCTGGTGGAGGGTGCCCCTGACTGGTGGGGGGTGGAGGTGCAGGGAGACATGAGTGGGGGCCTGGTGGAGGGTGCCCCTGGATGCAGGGTGGTGGGGGTGCAGGGAGACATGAGTGGGGGGCCTGGTGGAGGGTACCCCTGACTGGTTGGGGGTGGGGGTGCAGGGAGACATGAGTGGGGGCCTGGTGGAGGGTGCCCCTGGATGCTGGGGGGTGGGGGTGCAAGGAGACATGAGTTGGACATGAGTGGGGGCCTGGTGGAGGGTGCCCCTGGCTGGTGGGTGGTGGGAGTGCAGGGAGACATGAGTGGGGGCCTGGTGGAGGGTGCCCCTGACTAGTGGGGGTTGGGGGTGCAGGGAGACATGAGTGGGGGCCTGGTGGAGGGTGCCCCTGGATGCTAGGGGGTGGGGGTGCAGGGAGACATGAGTGGGGGCCTGGTGGAGGGTGCCCCTGGATGCAGGGGGGTGGGGGTGCAGGGAGACATGAGTTGGACATGAGTGGGGGCCTGGTGGAGGGTGCCCCTGGATGCAGGGGGGTGGGGGTCCTGGGAGACATGAGTGGGGGCCTGGTGGAGGGTGCCCTGCACTGCTGGGTGGTGGGGGTGCAGGGGACATGAGTGGGGGACTGGTGGAGGGTACCCCTGGATGCAGGGGTGTGGGGGTGCTGGGAGACATGAGTGGGGGCCTGGTGGAGGGTGCCCCACAGTGCTGGGGGGTGGGGTTGCAGGGAGACATGAGTGGGGGCCTGTGGAGGGTGCCCCTGGATGCTGGGGGGGTGGGAGTGCAAGGAGACATGAGTTGGACATGAGTGGGGGCCTGGTGGAGGGTGCCCCTGACTCTTGGGGGGTGGGGGTGCAGGGAGACATGAGTGGGGGCCTGGTGGAGGGTGCCCCACAGTGCAGGGGGGTGGAGGTGCAGGGGGACATGAGTGGGGGCCTTGTGGAGGGTGCCCCTGGATGCAGGGGGTTGGGGTGCTGGGAGACATGAGTGGGGGCCTGGTGGAGGGTGCCCCACAGTGCTGGGGGGTGGGGGTGCAGGGAGACATGAGTGGGGGCCTGGTGGATGGTGCCCCTGACTGGTGGGGGGTGGGGGTGCAGGGAGACATGAGTGGGGGCCTGGTGGAGGGTACCACACAGTGCTGGGGGATGGGGGTGCATGGAGACATGAGTGGGGGCCTGGTGGAGGGTGCCGCTGACTGGTGGGGGGTGGGGGTGCAGGGAGACATGAGTGGGGCCTGGTGGAGGCTGCCGCTGGATGCTGGGGGGTGGGGGTGCAAGGAGACATGAGTTGGACATGAGTGGGGGCCTGGTGGAGGGTGCCCCTGACTGGTGGGGGGTGGGGGTGCAGGGAGACATGAGTGGGGGCCTGGTGAAGGGTGCCCCTGGATGCAGGGGGGTGGGGGTGCAGGGAGACATGAGTGGGGGCCTGGTGGAGGGTGCCCCTGACTGGTGGGGTGTGGGGGTGCAGGGAGACATGAGTGGGGGCCTGGTGGAGGGTTCCCCTGGATGCTGGGGGGTGGGGGTGCAAGGAGACATGAGTTGGACATGAGTGGGGGCCTGGTGGAGGGTGCCCCTGACTGGTGGGGGTGGGGGTGCAGGGATACATGAGTGGGGGCCTGGTGGAGGGTGCCGCTGGTTGCAGGGGGGGTGCTGGGAGACAAGAGTGGGGGCCTGGTGGAGGGTGCCCCACAGAGCTGGGGGGTGGGGGTGCAGGGAGACATGAGTGGGGGCCTGGTGGAGGGTACCCCTGACTGGTGGGGGGTGGGAGTGCAGGGGGACATGAGTGGGGGCCTGGTGGAGGGTGCCCCTGGATGCAGGGGTGTGGGGGTGCTGGGAGACATGAGTGGGGGCCTGGTGGAGGGTGCCCCACAGTGCTGGGGTGTGGGGGAGCAGGGAGACATGAGTGGGGGCCTGGTGGAGGGTGCCCCTGACTGGTGGGGGGTGGGGGTGCAGGAAGACATGAGTGGGGGCCCGGTGGAAAGTGCCCCTGGATGCTGGGGGGTGGGGGTGCAAGGAGACATGAGTTGGACAAGAGTGGGGGCCTGGTGGAGGGTGCTCCTGACTGGTGGGGGTTAGGGGTGCAGGAAGAAATGAGTGGGGGCCTGGTGGAGGGTGCCACTGACTGGTGTGGGGTGGGGGTGCAGGGGGACATGAGTGGGGGCCTGGTGGAGGGTGCCCCTGGATGCAGGGGGATGGGGGTGCTGGGAGACATTTGTGGGGGCCTGGTGGAGGGTGCCCCACAGTGCTGGGGGGTGGGGGTGCAGGGAGACATGAGTGGGGGCCTGGTGGAGGATGCCCCTGACTGGTGGGGGGTGGGGTGCAGGGAGACATGAGTGGGGGCCTGGTGGAGGGTGCCCCTGGAAGCAGGGGGGTGGGGGTGCTGGGAGACATGAGTGGGGGCCTGATGGAGGGTGCCCCTGACTGGTGGGGGGTGGGGGTGTAGGGAGACATGAGTGGCGGCCTGGTGGAGGGTGCCCCTGGATGCTGGGGGGTGGGGGTGCAAGGAGCCATGAGTTGGACATGAGTGGGGGCCTGGTGGAGGGTGCCCCAGACTGGTGGGGGGATGGGGGTGCAGGGAGACATGAGTGGGGGCCTGGTGGAGGCTGCCCCTGGTGGCTGGGGGGTGGGGGTGGTGGGAGACATGAGTGGGGGCCTGGTGGAGGGTGCCCCTGCACTGCTTGGGGTTGGGGTGGTGGGAGACAAGTATGGGGGCCTGGTGGAAGGTGCCCCTGCACTGCTTGGGGGTGGGGTGGTGGGAGACATGAGTGGGGGCCTGGTGGAGGGTGCCCCTGCACTGCTTGGGGGTGGGGTGGTGGGAGACATGAGTGGGGGCCTGGTGGAGGGTGCCCCTGCACTGCTTGGGGGTGGGGGTGGTGGGAGACATGAGTGGGGGCCTGGTGGAGGGTGCCCATGCACTGCTGGGGGGTGGGGGGTGCAGGGGGACATGTGTGGGGGCCTGGTGGGGGCTGCCCATGGTGGCTGGGGGGTGGGGGTGGTGGGAGACATGAGTGGGGGCCTGGTGGAGGCTGCCCCTGGTGGCTGGGGGGTGGGGGTGGTGGGAGACATGAGTGGGGGCCTGGTGGAGGGTGCCCCTGCACTGCTTGGGGGTGGGGTGGTGGGAGACAAGTGTGGGGGCCTGGTTGAGGGTGCCCCTGCACTGCTTGGGGGAGGGGTGGTGGGAGACATGAGTGGGGGCCTGGTGGAGGGTGCCCCTCCACTGCTTGGGGGTGGGGGTGGTGGGAGACATGAGTGGGGGCCTGGTGGAGGGTGCCCCTGGTGGCTGGGGGGTGGGGGTGGTGGGAGACATGAGTGGGGGCCTGGTGGCGGCTGCCCCTGCACTGGTGGGGGTGGTGGGAGACATGCATTGTTGATCAGTAGTGCAAGGTGACATGTGGGTTGGCTGGGGGGCATGCCCATGGTGGATGGGCTGCCTGCGTGACATGAGCAGGGGTGCAGGGTAGTCCCCCGTGGTGTGGGCTGCCTGCAGGGGCCGTGGAGGTTGTGGAGCGTACACCTGGGAGGACCCACACGGCCAATTCACGTGTAGTACTCCCCAGAACCCCTGAAATACATGTACCCTGCTGAAATCGCGTGTGGAACTTCCCGCGCACCCCTGGAATACACGTACCCTGCTTGCACCGGGCCAATCGCGTGTGGAACTTCCCGCGCACCCCTGGAATACACGTAGCCCGCTCCCCCAGGCCCGATCGCGTGAGAAACTTCACGCGAACCCCTATAATACACGTAGCACGCTCCCCCAGGCCCGATCGCGTGAGAAACTTCATGCGAACCCCTGAAATACACGTAGCCCGCTCCCCCAGGCCCGATCGCGTGAGAAACTTCACGCGAACCCCTGAAATACACGTAGCCCGCTCCCCCAGGCCCGATCGCGTGAGAAAGTTCACGCGAACCCCTGTAATACACGTAGCCCGCTCCCCCAGCCCGATCGCGTGTGGAACTTCCCGCGCACCCCTGAAATACACATACCTTACTCGCACTGGGCCAATTGCGTGTGGAACTTCCCGCGCACCCCTGAAATACACATACCTTACTCGCACTGGGCCAATTGCGTGTGGAACTTCCCGCGCACCCCTGAAATACACGTTCCCCGCTTGGTGTTTGCTGTTTGCCAGCCCGGTGAACTGGTCCAGGGTTAGCGCAGCCCTTTGCGATGATTTAGCGATTTTGATGCCTTTTCCTTGCGCGAGGGCGTTCTTCAGGGCGTTACTGGCGCTGCTGCAGGGTCGCTGCGATTCTCTGCGCCACGGCTGGTTTGGGAGCCTAAAATCCATGAATACGCTGTGCGCGGAAATCGGTTTTAGCGCACGTGCCTGGCGCAGACAATCGCACGCGGACACTCTGCGCCAGCCGCTTGCGACACTTTTCTGCGAAATTCTATGAATTACCCTATTAATCTGTTTCTGTCTATTTTGGTTTAGAACATTAACTATTTATACCGGAGGTCACGGGAGACAATGGAGTCCTGGAGTCCCCTGGATGAAGAGCAAAAGATGCCTGCCTCCAGGTGGAGGTGAAGACAAGATAACCAGAATGCCAAAAAAGATGACTCCTATGGATCCAAGATTGCCAAGATGAAAGTGTACTTGAATGAACCAAATGATGTCACATCGCTGGTTGGGACTTATCAGAGGCAGACAAGAGTCCTGACACATGGAGTTCCACGTATTTATTATTTTAATTATTTATTTTAATCTGTTATCTTAATTATCTGTTTTAATTAGTAGTTTTATCTTATTGTTTTTAATTGACTTATGAAATCGAAACTTTGAATTAATGCCACTTCCATTGGGAAGGCAAATGTAGAACATTTTGTAAACTAATGAACTCAGATGAATACTGTGTTGATACCTTCAACTTTTTCATTGATGCACATGAATATTAATTTTGTTGGATTGCTACATTGTGAAAAGAAGAAAAAGAACAAGTTGTTTTTAGGAATTGGCTTATATCGTAGCCAAGTTCTAAAAACAAAAGGAGGGTATGTAAGGATATTTGGCGTGTTACAGCACAGAGAACAGCACTACTGCACAGGTAGCATTTTTTTTTGCAGCACCACTACATAGTTGTGGTGCATTGCTATATGTGTTGCCAGAGTAACATGGACATATGAGTAAAGACAGGCTATTCAGTCAAAAACGATTTTTACATATAAGATGCAAATCTATTTTTACAGTTAAAAGCACACATGTGCACATTCAAAATGCACACTATTTTTCACCTGAAATGCCTATGTTGCAAGAGACACATTTGAAAATTAATAACTAATCCTATTAATAACTAACCTGACTAATAAAACTTCATTTAACATAACCCACTAATAAAAATGTGTCTCCACTGCAGAATTAGGCCTACTCTGAAAGTGAACTTTTAAACGCACATTCATTTTTTTTTCTCTGCTGCTCTGTCCACATAACTACAGGAAGCAAAGAGCTCGAAGGAACAGGAAATCAGTTTGTTACAATTGCCACTGTAGAAGCGAGCCATTGTGTAGTGAGGGAGGAGATGACATGATTGATTCTGATTGGAGCAGCGTCATAGCAAGTATCATGCTAGAGGCTGTGATTAGAACTTTGCTGGAGAAGCTTGAGGGGAGGGGGAGAACAATCGAGATCTTGCAGAGCTGGGAGAAGGATTTGTTTCCTGGCTGAGGCATTCCTGCTGCAAAAGCTGAGAGTTCCAGGCAATAACCCCGGTTTGAGAACGGCAGACGCTTGTTCTCACTGGGGTTGATTTTCAAGGGAGCCAAATTCAGAAAGAGAATAGCCGAAGAAAACTCATGCTGAACAGATAAGGTAATTATAGAAGCGAGTGGGAGCTGTGCGAAAGTGTGCAAAACTGTTCAGTCAGTGTATTAAAGGGAGTCTCAGTCTCTTATCAGCATATTTAATGTTACCAATTGAATATATTCTCGCAGATCTCTGTTCATTTTATCACAAATAATGTTGTACCATTTCATTTATTTCTGTAAAAAAAGTTAAACTGTGTTTAAAAGAAATTTCTATAATACAAAAACATTTGAAAACAGATAGCTAGTGTGTGTTATTTCTCTCTTTCATTTTGCATGGGGAAGATTTTTAAACAGTGTAATTGTCATTTTAAAGCAGATGTGTGCATGATTCTATTTAGTATGGACAGTTGTGAGTGACTGTTTGTAGCATAGCCTGTTGGAGGTACATGAGTCAACGGGAAGAGAGACTCTCTGGACATAGTTTCCTACCGTATATAAGGTAGTGGAAATTACCACAAAAATACCACAATAGCCCATGGTGGCACACAACACTAACACTGAAAAGGTGGTATCCCTAAAATGTAGGCCTGAGGTCTCTCTAGTGATCAAGAACAATCTAGATAAAAAACAAGGGATGTTGGATATTGGGGCCACAAATAAACCAACCACTATACCAACCAACCACGCAAACTACTGCCCATACCATCTAAATAGGTCTGAATTCTGAAATAATGCAATGTATTATTGTCATGTGTGACCCAATATGAATACAGAGAGTGATTATTGCTAAAGGTATTTTGGCGGTAAGAAAATACCGCAAAGCCCCAAATACCCACAAAATACCCAACAGCTTACAGTGATGATGGCCAACACCTGGTGTAGGCACCGTGACTGCGTGGCCTGTGACACCCCCCCCACTATGGCACTTGTCCGCTGAAATGATCCGGTAGCCAAGAAGTGCAGGACATTGAGGACCTTCTCCAGGGGGCTGAGAGCTTGGGAGCACACGGTGGGTGATGTGAGGTCATCCTCCCACTCACTGACCAGGTCGAGTATTATGTGTGGTGGAAACCTGTACCTCCCATACACCTGGTCATCTGGCATACCAAATAGGCTGGTTCTGGGTGTGAAGATTCTGGCCCTGACTATCCTTCTCCTCCTCCTGCGATATCCCACGGCCACTGCTGCTAGGAACGGTATATTCATCCTGGCGTCTGAGCTTGTTTGTTGTTTGCGCACTCTTTTATGCTGCGCGGGACGTGCGCCTGCTTCATGCTGGTGTACGTGTTTCAGGATTGGTCCTTTTATTTTTTGGCGCGTTGTAGGCGAGCGTGTAAATCTTCCCGCCCACCCCAGGAATACACGTAACACGCTCTCCCAGGCCCAGTCGCAAGTAAATAATCCCGCCCACCCCTGGAATACACGTACCCCACTCTCACAGGCACAGTCGCGTGTGTAACTTCACGCGCACACACAGAAATACACGTATCCTGCAAATTTGCATGTGAAACTTCCCGCGCACCCTGAAAAACACGTACCCTGCTGAAATCGCATGTGGAACTTCCCACAAACCCTGTAATACACATACCCTGCTGATATTGCGTGTGAGACTACACGCGCACCCTGAAAAACACGTACCCTGCTGAAATCGCATGTGGAACTTCCCACAAACCCTGTAATACACATACCCTGCTGATATTGCGTGTGAGACTACACGCGCAACCCTGATATACACGTACACAGGCGAATCGCACTGCTGGGGAGTGGGGGGGGTGGTAGGAAGAAGTGGGGGCCTGGTGGAGGGTGCCCCTGGATGCAGGGGGGTGGGGGTGCTGGGAGACATGAGTGGGGGCCTGGTGGAGGGTGCCCCTGACTGGTGGGGGGTGGGGGTGCAGGGAGACATGAGTGGGGGCCTGGTGGAGGGTGCCCCTGACTGGTGGGGGGTGGGGGTGCAGGGGGACATGAGTGGGGGCCTGGTGGAGGGTGCCCCTGGATGCAGGGGGGTGGGGGTGCTGGGAGACATGAGTGGGGGCCTGGTGGAGGGTGCCCCACAGTGCTGGGGGGGTGGGGGTGCAGGGGACATGATTGGGGCCTGGTGGAGGGTGCCCCTGACTGGTGGGGGGTGGGGGTTCAGGGAGACATGAGTGGGGGCCTAGTGGAGGGTGCCCCTGGATGCAGGGGGGTGGGGGTGCTGGGAGACATGAGTGGGGGCCTGGTGGAGGGTGCCCCTGGATGCAGGGGGGTGGGGGTGCAGGGAGACATGAGTGGGGGCCTGGTGGAGGGTGCCCCTGACTGGTGGGGGTGGGGGTGCAGGGAGACATGAGTGTGGGCCTAGTGGAGGGGGCCCCTGGATGCTGGGGGGTGGGGGTGCAAGGAGACATGAGTTGGACATGAGTGGGGGTCTGGTGGAGGGTGCCCCTGACTGGTGGGAGGTGGGGGTGCAGGGAGGCATGAGTGGGGGCCTGGTGGAGGGGGATGGGGGTGCTGGGAGACATGAGTGGGGGCCTGGTGAAGGGTGCCCCACAGTGCTGGGGGGTGGGGGTGCAGAGAGACATGAGTGGGGGCCTGGTGGAGGGTGCCCCTGACTGGTGGGGGTTGGGGGTGCAGGGGGACATGAGTGGGGGCCTGGTGGAGGGTGCCCCTGGATGCAGGGGGGTGGGGATGCTGGGAGACATGAGTGGGGGCCTGGTGGAGGGTGCCCCACAGTGCTGGGGGGTGGGGGTGCAGGGAGACATGAGTGGGGGCCTGGTGGAGGGTGCCCCTGACTGGTGGGGGTGGGGGTGCAGGGAGACATGAGTGGGGGCCTGGTGGAGGGTGCTGCTGGAGGCTGGGGGGTGGGGGTGCAAGGAACATGAGTTGGACATGAGTGGGGGCCTGGTGGAGGGTGCCCCTGACTGGTGGGGGGTGGGGGTGCAGGGAGACATGAGTGGGGGCCTGGTGGAAGGTGCCCCTGGATGCAGGGGGGTGGGGCTGCAGTGAGACATGAGTGGGGGCCTGGTGGAGGGTGCCCCTGACTGGTGGGGGGTGGGGGTGCAGGGAGACATGAGTGGGGGCCTGGTGGACGGTACCCCTGGATGCTGGGGGGTGGGGTGCAAGGAGACATGAGTTGGACATGAGTCGGGGCCTTTTGGAGGGTGCCCCTGACTGGTGGGGGGTGGGGGTGCAGGGAGACATGAGTGGGGGCCTGGTGGAGGGTGCCGCTGGTTGCAGGGGGGGTGCTGGGAGACAAGAGTGGGGGCCTGGTGGAGGGTGCCCCACAGAGCTGGGGGATGGGGGTGCAGGGAGACATGAGTGGGGACCTGGTGGAGGGTGCCCCTGACTGGTGGGGGGTGGGGGTGCAGGGGGACATAAGTGGGGGCCTGGTGGAGGGTGCCCCTGACTGGTAGGGGTGCAGGGAGACATGAGTGGGGGGCCTGGTGGAGGGTGCCCCTGGATGCAGGGGGGTGGGGGTGCTGGGAGATATGAGTGGGGGCCTGCTGGAGGATGCCCCACAGTGCTGGGGGGTGGGGGTGCAGGGAGACATGAGTGGGGGCCTGGTGGAGGGTGCCCCTGACTGGTGGGGTGTGGGGGTGCAGGGAGACATGAGTGGGGGCCTCGTGGAGGGTGCCCCTGGATGCTGGGGGGTGTGGGTGCAAGGAGACATGAGTTGGACATGAGTGGGGGCCTGGTGGAGGGTGCCCCTGACTGGTGGGGGTGGGGGTGCAGGGAGATATGAGTGGGGGCCTTGTGGAGGGTGCTGCTGGTTGCAGGGGGGGTGCTGGGAGACAAGAGTGGGGGCCTGGTGGAGGGTGCCCCACAGTGCTGGGGTGTGGGGGTGCAGGGAGACATGAGTGGGGGCCTGGTGGAGGGTGCCCCTGACTGGTGGGGGGTGGGGGTGCAGGAAGACATGAGTGGTGGCCAGGTGGAGGGTGCCCCTGGATGCTGGGGGGTGGGGGTGCAAGGAGACATGAGTTGGACATGAGTGGGGGCCTGGTGGAGGGTGCCCCTGACTGGTGGGGGGTGGGAGTGCAGGGGGACATGAGTGGGGTCCTGGTGGAGGGTGCCCCTGGATGCAGGGGTGTGGGGGTGCTGGGAGACATGAGTGGGGGCCTGGTGGAGGGTGCCCCACAGTGCTGGGGTGTGGGGGTGCAGGGAGACATGAGTGGGGGCCTGGTGGAGGGTGCCCCGGACTGGTGGGTGGTGGGGGTGCAGGAAGACATGAGTGGTGGCCAGGTGGAGGGTGCCCCTGGATGCTGGAGGGTGGGGGTGCAAGGAGACATGAGTTGGACATGAGTGGGGGCCTGGTGGAGGGTGCCCCTGACTGGTGGGGGTTAGGGGTGCAGGGAGACATGAGTGGGGGCCTGGTGGAGGGTGCCCCTGACTGGTGGGGGGTGGGGGTGCAGGGAGACATGAGTGGGGGCCTGGTGGAGGGTGCCCCTGGATGCAGGGGGGTGGGGGTGCAAGGAGACATGAGTTGGACATGAGTGGGGGCCTGGTTGAGGGTTCCCCTGACTGGTGGGGGGTGGGGGTGCAGGGAGACATGAGTGGGGGCCTGGTGGAGGGTGCCCCTGACTGGTGGGGGGTGGGGGTGCAGGGAGACATGAGTGGGGGCCTGGTGGAGGGTGCCCCTAGATGCTGGGGGGTGGGGGTGCAGGGAGACATGAGTGGGGGCCTGGTGGAGGGTGCCCCACAGTGCTGGGGGGTGGGGGTGCAGGGAGACATGAGTGGGGGCCTGGTGGAGGGTGCCCCTGACTGGTGGGGGGTGGGGCTGCTGGGAGACATGAGTGGGGGCCTGGTGGAGGGTGCCCTGCACTGCTGGGTGGTGGGGGTGCAGGGGGCATGAGTGGGGGCCTGGTGGAGGGTGTCCCTGGATGCAGGGGGTGGGGGTGCTGGGAGACATGAGTGGGGGCCTGGTGGAGGGTGCCCCACAGTGCTTAGGGGTGGGGGTGCAGGGAGACATGAGTGGGGGCCTGGTGGAGAGTGCCCCTGACTGGTGGGGGGTGGGGCTGCTGGGAGACATGAGTGGGGGCCTGGTGGAGGGTGCCCCTGGATGCTGGGGGGTGGGGTGCAAGGAGACATGAGTTGGACATGAGTGGGGGCCTGGTGGAGGGTGCCCCTGACTCTTGGGGGGTGGGGTGCAGGGAGGCATGAGTGGGGGCCTAGTGGAGGGTGCCCCTGACTGGTGGGGGGTGGGGGTGCTGGGAGACATGAGTGGGGGCCTGGTGGAGGGTGCCCCACTGTGCTGGGGGGTGGGGGTGAAGGGAGCCATGAGTGGGGGCCTGGTGGAGGGTGCCCCTGACTGGTGGGGTGTGGGGGTGTAGGAAGACATGAGTGGGGGGCTGGTGGAGGGTGCCCCACAGTGCTGGGGGGTGGGGGTGCAGGGGGACATGAGTGGGGGCCTGGCGGAAGGTGCCCCTGGATGCAGGGGGGTGGGGGTGCTGGGAGACATGAGTGGGGGCCTGGTGGAGGATGCCCACAGTGCTGGGGGGTGGGGGTGCAGGGAGACATGAGTGGGGGCCTGGTGGAGGGTGCCCCTGACTGGTGGGGGTGCTGGGAGACATGAGTGGGTGCCTGGTGGAGGGTGCCCCTGGATGCTGGGGGGTGGGGGTGCAAGGAGACATGAGTTGGACATGAGTGGGGGCCTGGTGGAGGGTGCTTCTGACTGGTAGGGGGTGGGGGTGCAGGGAGACATGAGTGGGGGCCTGGTGGAGGGTGCCCCACAGTGCTGGGGGGTGGGGGTGCAGGGGTACATGAGTGGGGGCCTGGTGGAGGGTGCCCCTGGATGCAGGGGGGTGGGGGTCCTGGGAGACATGAGTGGGGGCCTGGTGGAGGGTGCCCCACAGTGCTGGGGGGTGGGGGTGCAGGGAGACATAAGTGAGGGCCTGGTGGAGGGTGCCCCTGACTGGTGGGGGTGCAGGAAGACATGAGTGGGGGCCTGGTGGAGGGTGCCCCTGAATGCAGGGGGGTGGGGGTGCTGGGAGATAATAGTGGGGGCCTGGTGGAGGGTGCCCCACAGTGCTGGGGGGTGGGGGTGCAGGGAGACATGAGTGGGGGCCTGGTGGAGGGTGCCCCTGACTGGTGGGGGTGCACGGAGACATGAGTGGGGGCCTGGTGGAGGGTGCCGCTGGATTCTGGGGGGTGGGGGTGCAAGGAGACATGAGTTGGACATGAGTGGGGGCCTGGTGGAGGGTGCCCCTGACTGGTGGGGGGTGGGGGTGCAGGGAGACATGAGTGGGGGCCTGGTGGAGGGTGCCCCTGGATGCAGGGGTGTGGGGGTGCAGGGAGACATGAGTGGGGGCCTGGTGGAGGGTGCCCCTGACTGGTGGGGTGTGGGGGTGCAGGGAGACATGAGTGGGGGCCTGGTGGAGGGTGCCCCTGGATGCTGGGGGGTGGGGGTGCAAGGAGACATGAGTTGGACATGAGTGGGGGCCTGGTGGAGGGTGCCCCTGACTGGTGGGGGTGGGGGTGCAGGGAGACACGAGTGGGGGCCTGGTGGAGGGTGCCGCTGGTTGCAGTGGGGGGGTGCTGGGAGACAAGAGTGGGGGCCTGGTGGAGGGTGCCCCACAGAGCTGGGGGTGGGGGTGCAGGGAGACATGAGTGGGGGCCTGGTGGAGGGTGCCCCTGACTGGTGGGGGGTGGGAGTGCAGGGGGACATGAGTGGGGGCCTGGTGGAGGGTGCCCCTGGATGCAGGGGTGTGGGGGTGCTGGGAGACATGAGTGGGGGCCTGGTGGAGGGTGCCCCACAGTGCTGGGGTGTGGGGGTGCAGGGAGACATGAGTGTGGGCCTGGTGGAGGGTGCCCCTGACTGGTGGGGGGTGGGGGTGCAGGAAGACATGAGTGGGGGCCTGGTGGAGGGTGCCCCTGGATGCTGGGGGGTGGGGGTGCAAGGAGACATGAGTTGGACATGAGTGGGGGCCTGGTGGAGGGTGCCCCTGACTGGTGGGGGTTAGGGGTGCAGGAAGACATGAGTGGGGGCCTGGTGGAGGGTGCCCCTGACTGGTGGGGGGTGGGGGTGCAGGGGGACATGAGTGGGGGCCTGGTGGAGGGTACCCCTGGATGCAGGGGGATGGGGGTGCTGGGAGACATGAGTGGGGGCCTGGTGGAGGGTGCCCCACAGTGCTGGGGGGTGGGGGTGCAGAGAGACATGAGTGGGGGCCTGGTGGAGGATGCCCCTGACTGGTGGGGGGTGGGGGTGCAGGGAGACATGAGTGGGGGCCTGGTGGAGGGTGCCCCTGGAAGCAGGGGGGTGGGGGTGCTGGGAGACATGAGTGGGGGCCTGGTGGAGGGTGCCCCTGACTGGTGGGGGGTGGGGGTGTAGGGAGACATGAGTGGGGGCCTGGTGGAGGGTGCCCCTGACTGGTGGGGGTGGGGGTGCAGGGAGACATGAGTGGGGGCCTGGTGGAGGGTGCCCCTGGATGTTGGGGGTGGGGTGCAAGGAGACATAAGTTGGACATGAGTGGGGGCCTGGTGGAGGGTGCCCCAGACTGGTGGGGGGATTGGGGTGCAGGGAGACATGAGTGGGGGCCTGGTGGAGGGTGCCCCTGGATGCAGGGGGATGGGGGTGCTGGGAGACATGAGTGGGGGCCTGGTGGAGGGTGTCCCACAGTGCTGGGGGGTGGGGGTGCAGGGAGACATGAGTGGGGGCCTGGTGGAGGGTGCCCCTGACTGGTGGGTGGTGGGGGTGCAGGGGGACATGAGTGGGGGCCTGGTGGAGGGTGCCCCTGGATGCAGGGGGTTGGGGGTGCTGGGAGACATGAGTGGGGGCCTGGTGGAGGGTGCCCCACAGTGCTGGGGGATGGGGGTGCAGGGAGACATGAGTGGGGGCCTGGTGGAGGGTGCCCCTGACTGGTGGGGGTGGGGGTGCAGGGAGACATGAGTGGGGGCCTGGTGGAGGGTGCCCCTGGATGTTGGGGGTGGGGGTGCAAGGAGACATAAGTTGGACATGAGTGGGGGCCTGGTGGAGGGTGCCCCTGACTGGTGGGGGGTGGGGGTGCAGGGAGACATGAGTGGGGGCCTGGTGGAGGGTGCCCCTGACTGGTGGGGAGTGGGGGTGCAGGGAGACATGAGTGGGGGCCTGGTGGAGGGTGCCCCTGGATGCTGGGGGGTGGGGGTGCAGGGAGACATGAGTTGGACATGAGTGGGGGCCTGGTGGAGGGTGCCCCTGACTGGTGGGGGGTGGGGGTGCAGAGAGACATGAGTGGGGGCCTGGTGGAGGGTGCCTCTGGATGCAGGGGGGTGGGGGTGCAGGGAGACATGAGTGGGGGCCTGGTGGAGGGTGTCCCTGACTGGTGGGGGGTGGGGGTGCAGGGGGTCATGTGTGGGGGCCTGCTGGAGGGTGCCCCTGGATGCAGGGGGGTAGGGGTGCTGGGAGACATGAGTGGGGGCCTGGTGGAGGGTACCCCACAGTGCTGGGGGGTGGGGGTGCAGGGAGACATGAGTGGGGACCTGGTGGAGGGTGCCCCTGACTGGTGAGGGGTGGGGGTGCAGGGAGACATGAGTGGGGGCCTGGTGGAGGGTGCCCCTGGATGCTGGGGGGCGGGGGTGCAAGGAGACATGAGTTGGACATGAGTGGGGGCCTGGTGGAGGGTGCCCCTGACTTGTGGGGGGTGGGGGTGCAGGGAGACATGAGTGGGGGCCTGGTGGAGGGTGCCCCCGGATGCAGGGGGGTGGGGGTGCAGGGAGACATGAGTGGGGGCCTGGTGGAGGGTGCCCCTGACTGGTGAGGGGTGGGGGTGCAGGGAGACATGAGTGGGGGCCTGGTGGAGGGTGCCTCTGGATGCAGGGGGTGGGGGTGCTGGGAGACATGAGTGGGGGCCTGGTGGAGGGTGTCCCACAGTGCTGGGGGGTGGGGGTGCAGGGAGACATGAGTGGGGGCCTGGTGGAGGGTGCCCCTGACTGGTGGGGGTGCAGGGGGACATAAGTGGGGGCCTGGTGGAGGGTGCCCCTGGATGCAGGGGGATGGGGGTGCTGGGAGACATGAGTGGGGGCCTGGTGGAGGGTGCACCACAGTGCTGGGGGGTAGGGGTGCAGGGAGACATGAGCGGGGGCCTGGTGGAGGGTGCCCCTGACTGGTGGGGGGTGGGGGTGCAGGGAGACATGATGGGGGCCTGGTGGAGGGTTACCCTGGAAGCTGGGGGGTGGGGGTGCAAGGAGACATGAGTTGGACATGGGTGGGGGCCTGGTGGAGGGTGCCCCTGACTGGTGGGGGGTGGAGGTGCAGGGAGACATGAGTGGGGGCCTGGTGGAGGGTGCCCCTGGATGCAGGGTGGTGGGGGTGCAGGGAGACATGAGTGGGGGCCTGGTGGAGGGTACCCCTGACTGGTTGGGGGTGGGGGTGCAGGGAGAAATGAGTGGGGGCCTGGTGGAGGGTGCCCCTGGATGCTGGGGGGTGGGGGTGCAAGGAGACATGAGTTGGACATGAGTGGGGGCCTGGTGGAGGGTGCCCCTGACTGGTGGGTGGTGGGAGTGCAGGGAGACATGAGTGGGGGCCTGGTGGAGGGTGCCCCTGACTAGTGGGGGTTGGGGGTGCAGAGAGACATGAGTGGGGGCCTGGTGGAGGGTGCCCCTGGATGCTAGGGGGTGGGGGTGCAGGGAGACATGAGTGGGGGCCTGGTGGAGGGTGCCCCTGGATGCAGGGGGGTGGGGGTGCAGGGAGACATGAGTTGGACATGAGTGGGGGCCTGGTGGAGGGTGCCCCTGGATGCAGGGGGGTGGGGGTCCTGGGAGACATGAGTGGGGGCCTGGTGGAGGGTGCCCTGCACTGCTGGGTGGTGGGGGTGCAGGGGACATGAGTGGGGGACTGGTGGAGGGTGCCCCTGGATGCAGGGGTGTGGGGGTGCTGGGAGACATGAGTGGGGGCCTGGTGGAGGGTGCCCCACAGTGCTGGGGGGTGGGGTTGCAGGGAGACATGAGTGAGGGCCTGTGGAGGGTGCCCCTGGATGCTGGGGGGGTGAGGGTGCAAGGAGACATGAGTTGGACATGAGTGGGGGCCTGGTGGAGGGTGCCCCTGACTCTTGGGGGGTGGGGGTGCAGGGAGACATGAGTGGGGGCCTGGTGGAGGGTGCCCCACAGTGCAGGGGGGTGGAGGTGCAGGGGGACATGAGTGGGGGCCTTGTGGAGGGTGCCCCTGGATGCAGGGGGTTGGGGTGCTGGGAGACATGAGTGGGGGCCTGGTGGAGGGTGCCCCACAGTGCTGGGGGGTGGGGGTGAAGGGAGACATGAGTGGGGGCCTGGTGGATGGTGCCCCTGACTGGTGGGGGGTGGGGGTGCAGGGAGACATGAGTGGGGGCCTGGTGGAGGGTACCCCACAGTGCTGGGGGATGGGGGTGCACGGAGACATGAGTGGGGGCCTGGTGGAGGGTGCCGCTGACTGGTGGGGGGTGGGGGTGCAGGGAGACATGAGTGGGGCCTGGTGGAGGGTGCCGCTGGATGCTGGGGGGTGGGGGTGCAAGGAGACATGAGTTGGACATGAGTGGGGGCCTGGTGGAGGGTGCCCCTGACTGGTGGGGGGTGGGGGTGCAGGGAGACATGAGTGGGGGCCTGGTGGAGGGTGCCCCTGGATGCAGGGGGGTGGGGGTGCAGGGAGACATGAGTGGGGGCCTGGTGGAGGGTGCCCCTGACTGGTGGGGTGTGGGGGTGCAGGGAGACATGAGTGGGGGCCTGGTGGAGGGTTCCCCTGGATGCTGGGGGGTGGGGGTGCAAGGAGACATGAGTTGGACATGAGTGGGGGCCTGGTGGAGGGTGCCCCTGACTGGTGGGGGTGGGGGTGCAGGGATACATGAGTGGGGGCCTGGTGGAGGGTGCCGCTGGTTGCAGGGGGGGTGCTGGGAGACAAGAGTGGGGGCCTGGTGGAGGGTGCCCCACAGAGCTGGGGGGTGGGGTGCAGGGAGACATGAGTGGGGGCCTGGTGGAGGGTGCCCCTGACTGGTGGGGGGTGGGAGTGCAGGGGGACATGAGTGGGGGCCTGCTGGAGGGTGCCCCTGGATGCAGGGGTGTGGGGGTGCTGGGAGACATGAGTGGGGGCCTGGTGGAGGGTGCCCCACAGTGCTGGGGTGTGGGGGAGCAGGGAGACATGAGTGGGGGCCTGGTGGAGGGTGCCCCTGACTGGTGGGGGGTGGGGGTGCAGGAAGACATGAGTGGGGGCCCGGTGGAAAGTGCCCCTGGATGCTGGGGGGTGGGGGTGCTGGGAGACATGAGTGGGGGCCTGGTGGAGGGTGCCCCACAGTGCTGGGGGGGTGGGGGTGCAGGGGACATGATTGGGGCCTGGTGGAGGGTGCCCCTGACTGGTGGGGGGTGGGGGTTCAGGGAGACATGAGTGGGGGCCTAGTGGAGGGTGCCCCTGGATGCAGGGGGGTGGGGGTGCTGGGAGACATGAGTGGGGGCCTGGTGGAGGGTGCCCCTGGATGCAGGGGGGTGGGGGTGCAGGGAGACATGAGCGGGGGCCTGGTGGAGGGTGCCCCTGACTGGTGGGGGTGGGGGTGCAGGGAGACATGAGTGTGGGCCTAGTGGAGGGGGCCCCTGGATGCTGGGGGGTGGGGGTGCAAGGAGACATGAGTTGGACATGAGTGGGGGTCTGGTGGAGGGTGCCCCTGACTGGTGGGAGGTGGGGGTGCAGGGAGGCATGAGTGGGGGCCTGGTGGAGGGGGATGGGGGTGCTGGGAGACATGAGTGGGGGCCTGGTGAAGGGTGCCCCACAGTGCTGGGGGGTGGGGGTGCAGAGAGACATGAGTGGGGGCCTGGTGGAGGGTGCCCCTGACTGGTGGGGGTTGGGGGTGCAGGGGGACATGAGTGGGGGCCTGGTGGAGGGTGCCCCTGGATGCAGGGGGGTGGGGATGCTGGGAGACATGAGTGGGGGCCTGGTGGAGGGTGCCCCACAGTGCTGGGGGGTGGGGGTGCAGGGAGACATGAGTGGGGGCCTGGTGGAGGGTGCCCCTGACTGGTGGGGGTGGGGGTGCAGGGAGACATGAGTGGGGGCCTGGTGGAGGGTGCTGCTGGAGGCTGGGGGGTGGGGGTGCAAGGAACATGAGTTGGACATGAGTGGGGGCCTGGTGGAGGGTGCCCCTGACTGGTGGGGGGTGGGGGTGCAGGGAGACATGAGTGGGGGCCTGGTGGAAGGTGCCCCTGGATGCAGGGGGGTGGGGCTGCAGTGAGACATGAGTGGGGGCCTGGTGGAGGGTGCCCCTGACTGGTGGGGGGTGGGGGTGCAGGGAGACATGAGTGGGGGCCTGGTGGACGGTACCCCTGGATGCTGGGGGGTGGGGTGCAAGGAGACATGAGTTGGACATGAGTCGGGGCCTTTTGGAGGGTGCCCCTGACTGGTGGGGGGTGGGGGTGCAGGGAGACATGAGTGGGGGCCTGGTGGAGGGTGCCGCTGGTTGCAGGGGGGGTGCTGGGAGACAAGAGTGGGGGCCTGGTGGAGGGTGCCCCACAGAGCTGGGGGATGGGGGTGCAGGGAGACATGAGTGGGGACCTGGTGGAGGGTGCCCCTGACTGGTGGGGGGTGGGGGTGCAGGGGGACATAAGTGGGGGCCTGGTGGAGGGTGCCCCTGACTGGTAGGGGTGCAGGGAGACATGAGTGGGGGGCCTGGTGGAGGGTGCCCCTGGATGCAGGGGGGTGGGGGTGCTGGGAGATATGAGTGGGGGCCTGCTGGAGGATGCCCCACAGTGCTGGGGGGTGGGGGTGCAGGGAGACATGAGTGGGGGCCTGGTGGAGGGTGCCCCTGACTGGTGGGGTGTGGGGGTGCAGGGAGACATGAGTGGGGGCCTCGTGGAGGGTGCCCCTGGATGCTGGGGGGTGTGGGTGCAAGGAGACATGAGTTGGACATGAGTGGGGGCCTGGTGGAGGGTGCCCCTGACTGGTGGGGGTGGGGGTGCAGGGAGATATGAGTGGGGGCCTTGTGGAGGGTGCTGCTGGTTGCAGGGGGGGTGCTGGGAGACAAGAGTGGGGGCCTGGTGGAGGGTGCCCCACAGTGCTGGGGTGTGGGGGTGCAGGGAGACATGAGTGGGGGCCTGGTGGAGGGTGCCCCTGACTGGTGGGGGGTGGGGGTGCAGGAAGACATGAGTGGTGGCCAGGTGGAGGGTGCCCCTGGATGCTGGGGGGTGGGGGTGCAAGGAGACATGAGTTGGACATGAGTGGGGGCCTGGTGGAGGGTGCCCCTGACTGGTGGGGGGTGGGAGTGCAGGGGGACATGAGTGGGGTCCTGGTGGAGGGTGCCCCTGGATGCAGGGGTGTGGGGGTGCTGGGAGACATGAGTGGGGGCCTGGTGGAGGGTGCCCCACAGTGCTGGGGTGTGGGGGTGCAGGGAGACATGAGTGGGGGCCTGGTGGAGGGTGCCCCTGACTGGTGGGTGGTGGGGGTGCAGGAAGACATGAGTGGTGGCCAGGTGGAGGGTGCCCCTGGATGCTGGAGGGTGGGGGTGCAAGGAGACATGAGTTGGACATGAGTGGGGGCCTGGTGGAGGGTGCCCCTGACTGGTGGGGGTTAGGGGTGCAGGGAGACATGAGTGGGGGCCTGGTGGAGGGTGCCCCTGACTGGTGGGGGGTGGGGGTGCAGGGAGACATGAGTGGGGGCCTGGTGGAGGGTGCCCCTGGATGCAGGGGGGTGGGGGTGCAAGGAGACATGAGTTGGACATGAGTGGGGGCCTGGTTGAGGGTTCCCCTGACTGGTGGGGGGTGGGGGTGCAGGGAGACATGAGTGGGGGCCTGGTGGAGGGTGCCCCTGACTGGTGGGGGGTGGGGGTGCAGGGAGACATGAGTGGGGGCCTGGTGGAGGGTGCCCCTAGATGCTGGGGGGTGGGGGTGCAGGGAGACATGAGTGGGGGCCTGGTGGAGGGTGCCCCACAGTGCTGGGGGGTGGGGGTGCAGGGAGACATGAGTGGGGGCCTGGTGGAGGGTGCCCCTGACTGGTGGGGGGTGGGGCTGCTGGGAGACATGAGTGGGGGCCTGGTGGAGGGTGCCCTGCACTGCTGGGTGGTGGGGGTGCAGGGGGCATGAGTGGGGGCCTGGTGGAGGGTGTCCCTGGATGCAGGGGGTGGGGGTGCTGGGAGACATGAGTGGGGGCCTGGTGGAGGGTGCCCCACAGTGCTTAGGGGTGGGGGTGCAGGGAGACATGAGTGGGGGCCTGGTGGAGAGTGCCCCTGACTGGTGGGGGGTGGGGCTGCTGGGAGACATGAGTGGGGGCCTGGTGGAGGGTGCCCCTGGATGCTGGGGGGTGGGGTGCAAGGAGACATGAGTTGGACATGAGTGGGGGCCTGGTGGAGGGTGCCCCTGACTCTTGGGGGGTGGGGTGCAGGGAGGCATGAGTGGGGGCCTAGTGGAGGGTGCCCCTGACTGGTGGGGGGTGGGGGTGCTGGGAGACATGAGTGGGGGCCTGGTGGAGGGTGCCCCACTGTGCTGGGGGGTGGGGGTGAAGGGAGCCATGAGTGGGGGCCTGGTGGAGGGTGCCCCTGACTGGTGGGGTGTGGGGGTGTAGGAAGACATGAGTGGGGGGCTGGTGGAGGGTGCCCCACAGTGCTGGGGGGTGGGGGTGCAGGGGGACATGAGTGGGGGCCTGGCGGAAGGTGCCCCTGGATGCAGGGGGGTGGGGGTGCTGGGAGACATGAGTGGGGGCCTGGTGGAGGATGCCCACAGTGCTGGGGGGTGGGGGTGCAGGGAGACATGAGTGGGGGCCTGGTGGAGGGTGCCCCTGACTGGTGGGGGTGCTGGGAGACATGAGTGGGTGCCTGGTGGAGGGTGCCCCTGGATGCTGGGGGGTGGGGGTGCAAGGAGACATGAGTTGGACATGAGTGGGGGCCTGGTGGAGGGTGCTTCTGACTGGTAGGGGGTGGGGGTGCAGGGAGACATGAGTGGGGGCCTGGTGGAGGGTGCCCCACAGTGCTGGGGGGTGGGGGTGCAGGGGTACATGAGTGGGGGCCTGGTGGAGGGTGCCCCTGGATGCAGGGGGGTGGGGGTCCTGGGAGACATGAGTGGGGGCCTGGTGGAGGGTGCCCCACAGTGCTGGGGGGTGGGGGTGCAGGGAGACATAAGTGAGGGCCTGGTGGAGGGTGCCCCTGACTGGTGGGGGTGCAGGAAGACATGAGTGGGGGCCTGGTGGAGGGTGCCCCTGAATGCAGGGGGGTGGGGGTGCTGGGAGATAATAGTGGGGGCCTGGTGGAGGGTGCCCCACAGTGCTGGGGGGTGGGGGTGCAGGGAGACATGAGTGGGGGCCTGGTGGAGGGTGCCCCTGACTGGTGGGGGTGCACGGAGACATGAGTGGGGGCCTGGTGGAGGGTGCCGCTGGATTCTGGGGGGTGGGGGTGCAAGGAGACATGAGTTGGACATGAGTGGGGGCCTGGTGGAGGGTGCCCCTGACTGGTGGGGGGTGGGGGTGCAGGGAGACATGAGTGGGGGCCTGGTGGAGGGTGCCCCTGGATGCAGGGGTGTGGGGGTGCAGGGAGACATGAGTGGGGGCCTGGTGGAGGGTGCCCCTGACTGGTGGGGTGTGGGGGTGCAGGGAGACATGAGTGGGGGCCTGGTGGAGGGTGCCCCTGGATGCTGGGGGGTGGGGGTGCAAGGAGACATGAGTTGGACATGAGTGGGGGCCTGGTGGAGGGTGCCCCTGACTGGTGGGGGTGGGGGTGCAGGGAGACACGAGTGGGGGCCTGGTGGAGGGTGCCGCTGGTTGCAGTGGGGGGGTGCTGGGAGACAAGAGTGGGGGCCTGGTGGAGGGTGCCCCACAGAGCTGGGGGTGGGGGTGCAGGGAGACATGAGTGGGGGCCTGGTGGAGGGTGCCCCTGACTGGTGGGGGGTGGGAGTGCAGGGGGACATGAGTGGGGGCCTGGTGGAGGGTGCCCCTGGATGCAGGGGTGTGGGGGTGCTGGGAGACATGAGTGGGGGCCTGGTGGAGGGTGCCCCACAGTGCTGGGGTGTGGGGGTGCAGGGAGACATGAGTGTGGGCCTGGTGGAGGGTGCCCCTGACTGGTGGGGGGTGGGGGTGCAGGAAGACATGAGTGGGGGCCTGGTGGAGGGTGCCCCTGGATGCTGGGGGGTGGGGGTGCAAGGAGACATGAGTTGGACATGAGTGGGGGCCTGGTGGAGGGTGCCCCTGACTGGTGGGGGTTAGGGGTGCAGGAAGACATGAGTGGGGGCCTGGTGGAGGGTGCCCCTGACTGGTGGGGGGTGGGGGTGCAGGGGGACATGAGTGGGGGCCTGGTGGAGGGTACCCCTGGATGCAGGGGGATGGGGGTGCTGGGAGACATGAGTGGGGGCCTGGTGAAGGGTGCCCCACAGTGCTGGGGGGTGGGGGTGCAGAGAGACATGAGTGGGGGCCTGGTGGAGGATGCCCCTGACTGGTGGGGGGTGGGGGTGCAGGGAGACATGAGTGGGGGCCTGGTGGAGGGTGCCCCTGGAAGCAGGGGGGTGGGGGTGCTGGGAGACATGAGTGGGGGCCTGGTGGAGGGTGCCCCTGACTGGTGGGGGGTGGGGGTGTAGGGAGACATGAGTGGGGGCCTGGTGGAGGGTGCCCCTGACTGGTGGGGGTGGGGGTGCAGGGAGACATGAGTGGGGGCCTGGTGGAGGGTGCCCCTGGATGTTGGGGGTGGGGGTGCAAGGAGACATAAGTTGGACATGAGTGGGGGCCTGGTGGAGGGTGCCCCAGACTGGTGGGGGGATTGGGGTGCAGGGAGACATGAGTGGGGGCCTGGTGGAGGGTGCCCCTGGATGCAGGGGGATGGGGGTGCTGGGAGACATGAGTGGGGGCCTGGTGGAGGGTGTCCCACAGTGCTGGGGGGTGGGGGTGCAGGGAGACATGAGTGGGGGCCTGGTGGAGGGTGCCCCTGACTGGTGGGTGGTGGGGGTGCAGGGGGACATGAGTGGGGGCCTGGTGGAGGGTGCCCCTGGATGCAGGGGGTTGGGGGTGCTGGGAGACATGAGTGGGGGCCTGGTGGAGGGTGCCCCACAGTGCTGGGGGATGGGGGTGCAGGGAGACATGAGTGGGGGCCTGGTGGAGGGTGCCCCTGACTGGTGGGGGTGGGGGTGCAGGGAGACATGAGTGGGGGCCTGGTGGAGGGTGCCCCTGGATGTTGGGGGTGGGGGTGCAAGGAGACATAAGTTGGACATGAGTGGGGGCCTGGTGGAGGGTGCCCCTGACTGGTGGGGGGTGGGGGTGCAGGGAGACATGAGTGGGGGCCTGGTGGAGGGTGCCCCTGACTGGTGGGGAGTGGGGGTGCAGGGAGACATGAGTGGGGGCCTGGTGGAGGGTGCCCCTGGATGCTGGGGGGTGGGGGTGCAGGGAGACATGAGTTGGACATGAGTGGGGGCCTGGTGGAGGGTGCCCCTGACTGGTGGGGGGTGGGGGTGCAGAGAGACATGAGTGGGGGCCTGGTGGAGGGTGCCTCTGGATGCAGGGGGGTGGTGGTGCAGGGAGACATGAGTGGGGGCCTGGTGGAGGGTGTCCCTGACTGGTGGGGGGTGGGGGTGCAGGGGGTCATGTGTGGGGGCCTGCTGGAGGGTGCCCCTGGATGCAGGGGGGTAGGGGTGCTGGGAGACATGAGTGGGGGCCTGGTGGAGGGTACCCCACAGTGCTGGGGGGTGGGGGTGCAGGGAGACATGAGTGGGGACCTGGTGGAGGGTGCCCCTGACTGGTGAGGGGTGGGGGTGCAGGGAGACATGAGTGGGGGCCTGGTGGAGGGTGCCCCTGGATGCTGGGGGGCGGGGGTGCAAGGAGACATGAGTTGGACATGAGTGGGGGCCTGGTGGAGGGTGCCCCTGACTTGTGGGGGGTGGGGGTGCAGGGAGACATGAGTGGGGGCCTGGTGGAGGGTGCCCCCGGATGCAGGGGGGTGGGGGTGCAGGGAGACATGAGTGGGGGCCTGGTGGAGGGTGCCCCTGACTGGTGAGGGGTGGGGGTGCAGGGAGACATGAGTGGGGGCCTGGTGGAGGGTGCCTCTGGATGCAGGGGGTGGGGGTGCTGGGAGACATGAGTGGGGGCCTGGTGGAGGGTGTCCCACAGTGCTGGGGGGTGGGGGTGCAGGGAGACATGAGTGGGGGCCTGGTGGAGGGTGCCCCTGACTGGTGGGGGTGCAGGGGGACATAAGTGGGGGCCTGGTGGAGGGTGCCCCTGGATGCAGGGGGATGGGGGTGCTGGGAGACATGAGTGGGGGCCTGGTGGAGGGTGCACCACAGTGCTGGGGGGTAGGGGTGCAGGGAGACATGAGCGGGGGCCTGGTGGAGGGTGCCCCTGACTGGTGGGGGGTGGGGGTGCAGGGAGACATGATGGGGGCCTGGTGGAGGGTTACCCTGGAAGCTGGGGGGTGGGGGTGCAAGGAGACATGAGTTGGACATGGGTGGGGGCCTGGTGGAGGGTGCCCCTGACTGGTGGGGGGTGGAGGTGCAGGGAGACATGAGTGGGGGCCTGGTGGAGGGTGCCCCTGGATGCAGGGTGGTGGGGGTGCAGGGAGACATGAGTGGGGGCCTGGTGGAGGGTACCCCTGACTGGTTGGGGGTGGGGGTGCAGGGAGAAATGAGTGGGGGCCTGGTGGAGGGTGCCCCTGGATGCTGGGGGGTGGGGGTGCAAGGAGACATGAGTTGGACATGAGTGGGGGCCTGGTGGAGGGTGCCCCTGACTGGTGGGTGGTGGGAGTGCAGGGAGACATGAGTGGGGGCCTGGTGGAGGGTGCCCCTGACTAGTGGGGGTTGGGGGTGCAGAGAGACATGAGTGGGGGCCTGGTGGAGGGTGCCCCTGGATGCTAGGGGGTGGGGGTGCAGGGAGACATGAGTGGGGGCCTGGTGGAGGGTGCCCCTGGATGCAGGGGGGTGGGGGTGCAGGGAGACATGAGTTGGACATGAGTGGGGGCCTGGTGGAGGGTGCCCCTGGATGCAGGGGGGTGGGGGTCCTGGGAGACATGAGTGGGGGCCTGGTGGAGGGTGCCCTGCACTGCTGGGTGGTGGGGGTGCAGGGGACATGAGTGGGGGACTGGTGGAGGGTGCCCCTGGATGCAGGGGTGTGGGGGTGCTGGGAGACATGAGTGGGGGCCTGGTGGAGGGTGCCCCACAGTGCTGGGGGGTGGGGTTGCAGGGAGACATGAGTGAGGGCCTGTGGAGGGTGCCCCTGGATGCTGGGGGGGTGAGGGTGCAAGGAGACATGAGTTGGACATGAGTGGGGGCCTGGTGGAGGGTGCCCCTGACTCTTGGGGGGTGGGGGTGCAGGGAGACATGAGTGGGGGCCTGGTGGAGGGTGCCCCACAGTGCAGGGGGGTGGAGGTGCAGGGGGACATGAGTGGGGGCCTTGTGGAGGGTGCCCCTGGATGCAGGGGGTTGGGGTGCTGGGAGACATGAGTGGGGGCCTGGTGGAGGGTGCCCCACAGTGCTGGGGGGTGGGGGTGCAGGGAGACATGAGTGGGGGCCTGGTGGATGGTGCCCCTGACTGGTGGGGGGTGGGGGTGCAGGGAGACATGAGTGGGGGCCTGGTGGAGGGTACCCCACAGTGCTGGGGGATGGGGGTGCACGGAGACATGAGTGGGGGCCTGGTGGAGGGTGCCGCTGACTGGTGGGGGGTGGGGGTGCAGGGAGACATGAGTGGGGCCTGGTGGAGGGTGCCGCTGGATGCTGGGGGGTGGGGGTGCAAGGAGACATGAGTTGGACATGAGTGGGGGCCTGGTGGAGGGTGCCCCTGACTGGTGGGGGGTGGGGGTGCAGGGAGACATGAGTGGGGGCCTGGTGGAGGGTGCCCCTGGATGCAGGGGGGTGGGGGTGCAGGGAGACATGAGTGGGGGCCTGGTGGAGGGTGCCCCTGACTGGTGGGGTGTGGGGGTGCAGGGAGACATGAGTGGGGGCCTGGTGGAGGGTTCCCCTGGATGCTGGGGGGTGGGGGTGCAAGGAGACATGAGTTGGACATGAGTGGGGGCCTGGTGGAGGGTGCCCCTGACTGGTGGGGGTGGGGGTGCAGGGATACATGAGTGGGGGCCTGGTGGAGGGTGCCGCTGGTTGCAGGGGGGGTGCTGGGAGACAAGAGTGGGGGCCTGGTGGAGGGTGCCCCACAGAGCTGGGGGGTGGGGGTGCAGGGAGACATGAGTGGGGGCCTGGTGGAGGGTGCCCCTGACTGGTGGGGGGTGGGAGTGCAGGGGGACATGAGTGGGGGCCTGCTGGAGGGTGCCCCTGGATGCAGGGGTGTGGGGGTGCTGGGAGACATGAGTGGGGGCCTGGTGGAGGGTGCCCCACAGTGCTGGGGTGTGGGGGAGCAGGGAGACATGAGTGGGGGCCTGGTGGAGGGTGCCCCTGACTGGTGGGGGGTGGGGGTGCAGGAAGACATGAGTGGGGGCCCGGTGGAAAGTGCCCCTGGATGCTGGGGGGTGGGGGTGCAAGGAGACATGAGTTGGACATGAGTGGGGGCCTGGTGGAGGGTGCTCCTGACTGGTGGGGGTTAGGGGTGCAGGAAGAAATGAGTGGGGGCCTGGTGGAGGGTGCCACTGACTGGTGTGGGGTGGGGGTGCAGGGGGACATGAGTGGGGGCCTGGTGGAGGGTGCCCCTGGATGCAGGGGGATGGGGGTGCTGGGAGACATTTGTGGGGGCCTGGTGGAGGGTGCCCCACAGTGCTGGGGGGTGGGGGTGCAGGGAGACATGAGTGGGGGCCTGGTGGAGGATGCCCCTGACTGGTGGGGGGTGGGGGTGCAGGGAGACATGAGTGGGGGCCTGGTGGAGGGTGCCCCTGGAAGCAGGGGGGTGGGGGTGCTGGGAGACATGAGTGGGGGCCTGATGGAGGGTGCCCCTGACTGGTGGGGGGTGGGGGTGTAGGGAGACATGAGTGGCGGCCTGGTGGAGGGTGCCCCTGGATGCTGGGGGGTGGGGGTGCAAGGAGCCATGAGTTGGACATGAGTGGGGGCCTGGTGGAGGGTGCCCCAGACTGGTGGGGGGATGGGGGTGCAGGGAGACATGAGTGGGGGCCTGGTGGAGGGTGCCCCTGGATGTAGGGGGATGGGGGTGCTGGGAGACATGAGTGGGGGCCTGGTGGAGGGTGCCCCACAGTGCTGGGGGGTGGGGGTGCAGGGAGACATGAGTGGGGGCCTGGTGGAGGGTGCCCCTGACTGGTGGGTGGTGGGGGTGCAGGGGGACATGACTGGGGGCTTGGTGGAGGGTGCCCCTGGATGCAGGGGGTTGGGGGTGCTGGGAGACATGAGTGGGGGCCTGGTGGAGGCTGCCCCACAGTGCTGGGGGATGGGGGTGCAGGGAGACATGAGTGGGGGCCTGGTGGAGGGTGCCCCTGACTGGTGGGGGGTGGGGGTGCAGGGAGACATGAGTGGGGGCCTGGTGGAGGGTGACCCTGACTGGTGGGGGTGGGGGTGCAGAGAGACATGAGTGGGGGCCTGGTGGAGGGTGCCTCTGGATGCAGGGGGGTGGGGGTGCAGGGAGACATGAGTGGGGGCCTGGTGGAGGGTGTCCCTGACTGGTGGGGGGTGGGGGTGCAGGGGGTCATGTGTGGGGGCCTGGTGGAGGGTGCCCCTGGATGCAGGGGGGTAGGGGTGCTGGGAGACATGAGTGGGGGCCTGGTGGAGGGTACCCCACAGTCCTAGGGGGTGGGGGTGCAGGGAGACATGAGTGGGGACCTGGTGGAGGGTGCCCATGACTGGTGAGGTGTGGTGGTGCAGGGAGACATGAGTGGGGGCCTGGTGGAGGGTGCCCCTGGATGCTGGGGGGCGGGGGTGCAAGGAGACATGAGTTGGACATGAGTGGGGGCCTGGTGGAGGGTTCCCCTGACTTGTGGGGGATGGGGGTGCAGGGAGACATGAGTGGGGGCCTGGTGGAGGAGCCCCTGGATGCAGGGGGGTGGGGGTGCAGGGAGACATGAGTGGGGGCCTGGTGGAGGGTGCCCCTGACTGGTGGGGGTGCAGGGGGACATAAGTGGGGGCCTGGTGGAGGGTGCCCCACAGTGCTGGGGGGTAGGGGTGCAGGGAGACATGAGCGGGGGCCTGGTGGAGGGTGCCCCTGACTGGTGGGGGGTGGGGGTGCAGGGAGACATGAGTGGGGGCCTGGTGGAGGGTGCCCCTGGATGCTGGGGGGTGGGGGTGCTGGGAGATATGAGTGGGGGCCTGCTGGAGGGTGCCCCACAGTGCTGGGGGGTGGGGGTGCAGGGAGACATGAGTGGGGGCCTGGTGGAGGGTGCCCCTGACTGGTGGGGGTGGGGGTGCAGGAAGACATGAGTGGTGGCCAGGTGGAGGGTGCCCCTGGGTGCTGGGGGGTGGGGGTGCAAGGAGACATGAGTTGGACATGAGTGGGGGCCTGGTGGAGGGTGCCCCTGACTGGTGGGGGGTGGGAGTGCAGGGGGACATGAGTGGGGTCCTGGTGGAGGGTGCCCCTGGATGCAGGGGTGTGGGGGTGCTGGGAGACATGAGTGGGGGCCTGGTGGAGGGTGCCCCACAGTGCTGGGGTGTGGGGGTGCAGGGAGACATGAGTGGGGGCCTGGTGGAGGGTGCCCCTGGCTGGTGGGTGGTGGGGGTGCAGGAAGACATGAGTGGTGGCCAGGTGGAGGGTGCCCCTGGATGCTGGAGGGTGGGGGTGCAAGGAGACATGAGTTGGACATGAGTGGGGGCCTGGTGGAGGGTGCCCCTGACTGGTGGGGGTTAGGGGTGCAGGGAGACATGAGTGGGGGCCTGGTGGAGGGTGCCCCTGACTGGTGGGGGGTGGGGGTGCAGGGGGACATGAGTGGGGGCCTGGTGGAGGGTGCCCCTGGATGCAGGGGGGTGGGGGTGCAAGGAGACATGAGTTGGACATGAGTGGGGGCCTGGTTGAGGGTTCCCCTGACTGGTGGGGGGTGGGGGTGCAGGGAGACATGAGTGGGGGCCTGGTGGAGGGTGCCCCTGACTGGTGGGGGGTGGGGGTGCAGGGAGACATGAGTGGGGGCCTGGTGGAGGGTGCCCCTAGATGCTGGGGGGTGGGGGTGCAGGGAGACATGAGTGGGGGCCTGGTGGAGGGTGCCCCACAGTGCTGGGGGGTGGGGGTGCAGGGAGACATGAGTGGGGGCCTGGTGGAGGGTGCCCCTGACTGGTGGGGGGTGGGGCTGCTGGGAGACATGAGTGGGGGCCTGGTGGAGGGTGCCCTGCACTGCTGGGTGGTGGGGGTGCAGGGGGCATGAGTGGGGGCCTGGTGGAGGGTGTCCCTCGATGCAGGGGGTGGGGGTGCTGGGAGACATGAGTGGGGGCCTGGTGGAGGGTGCCCCACAGTCCTGGGGGGTGGGGGTGCAGGGCGACATGAGTGGGGGCCTGGTGGAGAGTGCCCCTGACTGGTGGGGGGTGGGGCTGCTGGGAGACATGAGTGGGGGCCTGGTGGAGGGTGCCCCTGGATGCAGAGGGATGGGGGTGCTGGGAGACATGAGTGGGGGCCTGGTGGAGGGTGCCCCACAGTGCTGGGGGGTGGGGGTGCAGGGAGACATGAGTGGGGGCCTGGTGGAGGGTGCCCCTGACTGGTGGGTTGTGGGGGAGCACGGGGACATGAGTGGGGGAATGGTGGAGGGTGCCCTGGATGCAGGGGGTTGGGGGTGCTGGGAGACATGAGTGGGGGCCTGGTGGAGGGTGCCACACAGTGCTGGGGGGTGGGGGTGCAGGGAGACATGAGTGGGGGCCTGGTGGAGGGTGCCCCTGACTGTTGGGGGGTGGGGGTGCAGGGAGACATGAGTGGGGGACTGGTGGAGGGTACCCCTGGATGCAGGGGGGTGGGGGTGCAGGGAGACATGAGTGGGGGCCTGGTGGAGGGTGCCCCTGACTGGTGGGGGTTGGGCGTGCAGGGAGACATGAGTGGGGGCCTGGTGGAGGGTGCCCCTGGATGCAGGGGGTTGGGGGTGCAGGGAGACATGAGTGGGGGCCTGGTTGTGGGTGCCCCACAGTGCTGGGGGGTGGGGGTGCAGGGAGACATGAGTGGGGGCCTGGTGGAGGGTGCCTCTGTCTGGTGGGGGGTGGGGTGCAGGGGGACATGAGTGGGGGCCTGGTAGAGGGTGCCCCTGGATGCAGTGGATGGGGGTGCTGGGAGACATGACTGGGGGCCTGGTGAAGGGTGCCCCACAGTGCTGGGGGTAGAGGTGCAGGGAGACATGAGTGGGGGCCTGGTGGAGGGTGCCCCTGACTGGTGGGGGGTGGGGGTGCAGGGAGACATGAGTGGGGGCCTGGTGGAGGGTGCCCCTGGATGCTGGGGGTTGGGAGTGCATGGAGACATGAGTGGGACATGTGTGGGGGCTTGGTGGAGGGTGCCCCTGACTGGTGGGGGGTGGGGGTGCAGGGAGACATGAGTGGCGGCCTGGTGGAGGGTGCCCCTGGATGCAGGGTGGTGGGGGTGCAGGGAGACATGAGTGGGGGCCTGGTGGAGGGTGCCCCTGACTGGTGGGGGGTGGGGGTGCAGGGAGACATGAGTGGGGGCCTGGTGGAGGGTGCGCCTGGATGCTGGGGGGTGGGGGTGCAAGGAGACATGAGTTGGACATGAGTGGGGGCCTGGTTGAGGGTTCCCCTGACTGGTGGGGAGTGGGGGTGCAGGGAGACATGAGTGGGGGCCTGGTGGAGGATGCCCCTGACTGGTGGGGGGTGGGGGTGCAGGGAGACATGAGTGGGGGCCTGGCGGAGGGTGCCCCTGGATGCTAGGGGGTGGGGGTGCAGGGAGACATGAGTGGGGGCCTGGTGGAGGGTGCCCCAGGATGCAGGGGGGTGGGGGTGCAGGGAGACATGAGTTGGACATGAGTGGGGGCCTGATGGAGGGTGCCCCTGGATGCAGGGGGGTGGGGGTGCTGGGAGACATGAGTGGGGGCCTGGTGGAGGGTGCCCTGCACTGCTGGGTGGTGGGGGTGCAGGGGGCATGAGTGGGGGCCTGGTGGAGGGTGTCCCTGGATGCAGGGGGTGGGGGTGCTGGGAGACATGAGTGGGGGCCTGGTGGAGGGTGCCCCACAGTGCTGGGGGGTGGGGGTGCAGGGAGACATGAGTGGGGGCCTGGTGGAGGGTGCCCCTGACTGGTGGGGATGGGGCTGCTGGGAGACATGAGTGGGGGCCTGGTGGAGGGTGCCCCTGGATGCTGGGGGTGGGGGTGCAAGGAGACATGAGTTGGACATGAGTGGGGGCCTGGTGGAGGGTGACCCTGACTCTTGGGGGGTGTGGTGCAGGGAGACATGAGTGGGGGCCTGGTGGAGGGTGCCCCTGACTGGTGGGGGGTGGGGGTGCAGGGAGACATGAGTGGGGGCCTGGTGGAGGGTGCCCCTGGATGCAGTGGGGTGGGGGTGCTTGGAGACATGAGTGGGGGCCTGGTGGAGGGTGCCCCACAGTGCTGGGGGTGGGGGTGCAGGGAGACATGAGTGGGGGCCTAGTGGAGGGTGCCCCTGACTTGTGGGGGGTGGGGGTGCTGGGAGACATGAGTGAGGGCCTGGTGGAGGGTGCCCCTGACTGGTGGGGGTGGGGGTGCAGGAAGACATGAGTGGGGGGCTGGTGGAGGGTGCCCCGCAGTGCTGGGGGGTGGGGGTGCAGGGGGACATGAGTGGGGGCCTGGTGGAGGGTGCCCCTGGATGCAGGGGGGTGGGGGTGCTGGGAGACATGAGTGGGGGCCTGGTGGAGGATGCCCACAGTGCTGGGGGGTGGGGGTGCAGGGAGACATGAGTGGGGGCCTGGTGGAGGGTGCCCCTGACTGGTGGGGGTGCTGGGAGACATGAGTGGGGGCCTGGTGGAGGGTGCCCCTGGATGCTGGGGGGTGGGGGTGCAAGGAGACATGAGTTGGACATGAGTGGGGGCCTGGTGGAGGGTGCCCCTGACTGGTGGGGGGTGGCATAGCTCTCAACTCACCCGCTTTTGGCGGGTGTCACCCGCCTTGAAAGCAGATGAATCACCCGCCAAGTCCCTCATACGCCCATTCACTTCTATGGGCCTCTCACCCGCCAAAAAGAAAATCGGGTGTTTTCACCCGCCTTGCTGACAAAAAAAGGTTGAGAGCTATGGGGTGGGGGTGCAGGGAAACATGAGTGGGGGCCTGGTGGAGGGTGCCCCTGGATGCAGGGGTGTGGGGGTCCTGGGAGACATGAGTGGGGGCCTGGTGGAGGGTGCCCCACAGTGCTGGGGGGTGGGGATGCAGGGAGACATAAGTGGGGGCCTGGTGGAGGGTGCCCCTGACTGGTGGGGGTGCAGGGAGACATGAGTGGGGGGCCTGGTGGAGGGTGCCCCTGGATGCAGGGGGGTGGGGGTGCTGGGAGATATGAGTGGGGGCCTGCTGGAGGATGCCCCACAGTGCTGGGGGGTGGGGGTGCAGGGAGACATGAGTGGGGGCCTGGTGGAGGGTGCCCCTGACTGGTGGGGTGTGGGGGTGCAGGGAGACATGAGTGGGGGCCTCGTGGAGGGTGCCCCTGGATGCTGGGGGGTGTGGGTGCAAGGAGACATGAGTTGGACATGAGTGGGGGCCTGGTGGAGGGTGCCCCTGACTGGTGGGGGTTAGGGGTGCAGGGAGACATGAGTGGGGGCCTGGTGGAGGGTGCCCCTGACTGGTGGGGGGTGGGGGTGCAGGGGGACATGAGTGGGGGCCTGGTGGAGGGTGCCCCTGGATGCAGGGGGGTGGGGGTGCAAGGAGACATGAGTTGGACATGAGTGGGGGCCTGGTTGAGGGTTCCCCTGACTGGTGGGGGGTGGGGGTGCAGGGAGACATGAGTGGGGGCCTGGTGGAGGGTGCCCCTGACTGGTGGGGGGTGGGGGTGCAGGGAGACATGAGTGGGGGCCTGGTGGAGGGTGCCCCTAGATGCTGGGGGGTGGGGGTGCAGGGAGACATGAGTGGGGGCCTGGTGGAGGGTGCCCCACAGTGCTGGGGAGTGGGGGTGCAGGGAGACATGAGTGGGGGCCTGGTGGAGGGTGCCCCTGACTGGTGGGGGGTGGGGCTGCTGGGAGACATGAGTGGGGGCCTGGTGGAGGGTGCCCTGCACTGCTGGGTGGTGGGGGTGCAGGGGGCATGAGTGGGGGCCTGGTGGAGGGTGTCCCTGGATGCAGGGGGTGGGGGTGCTGGGAGACATGAGTGGGGGCCTGGTGGAGGGTGCCCCACAGTGCTGGGGGGTGGGGGTGCAGGGCGACATGAGTGGGGGCCTGGTGGAGAGTGCCCCTGACTGGTGGGGGGTGTGGCTGCTGGGAGACATGAGTGGGGGCCTGGTGGAGGGTGCCCCTGGATGCAGAGGGATGGGGGTGCTGGGAGACATGAGTGGGGGCCTGGTGGTGGGTGCCCCACAGTGCTGGGGGGTGGGGGTGCAGGGAGACATGAGTGGGGGCCTGGTGGAGGGTGCCCCTGACTGGTGGGTTGTGGGGGAGCAGGGGGACATGAGTGGGGGAATGGTGGAGGGTGCCCTGGATGCAGGGGGTTGGGGGTGCTGGGAGACATGAGTGGGGGCCTGGTGGAGGGTGCCCCACAGTGCTGGGGGGTGGGGGTGCAGGGAGACATGAGTGGGGGCCTGGTGGAGGGTGCCCCTGACTGGTGGGGGGTGGGGGTGCAGGGAGACATGAGTGGGGGCCTGGTGGAGGGTGCCCCTATATGCTGGGGGTGGGGGTGCAAGGAGACATGAGTTGGACATGAGTGGGGGCCTGGTGGAGGGTGCCCCTGACTGGTATGGGGTGGGGGTGCAGGGAGACATGAGTGGGGGCCTGGTGGAGGGTGCCCCTGGATGCAGGGGGGTGGGGGTGCAGGGAGACATGAGTGGGGGCCTGGTGGAGGGTGCCCCTGACTGGTGGGGAGTGGGGGTGCAGGGAGACATGAGTGGGGGCCTGGTGGAGGGTGCCCCTGGATGCTGGGGGGTGGGGGTGCAAGGAGACATGAGTTGGACATGAGTGGGGTCCTGGTGGAGGGTGCCCCTGACTGGTGGGGGGTGGGGGTGCAGGGAGACATGTGTGGGGGCCTGGTGGAGGGTGCCCCTGGATGCAGGGGACTGGGGGTGCTGGGAGACATGAGTGGGGGCCTGGTGGAGGTTACCCCACAGTGCTGGGGGTTGGGGGTGCAGGGAGACATGAGTGGGGGCCTGGTGGAGGGTGCCCCTGACTGGTGGGGGGTGGGTGTGCAGGGAGACATGAGTGGGGACCTGTTGGAGGGTGCCCCTGACTGGTGGGGGGTGGATGTGCAGGGAGACATGAGTGGGGGCCTGGTGGAGGGTGCCCCTGGATGCTGGGGGGTGGGGTGCAAGGAGACATGAGTTGGACATGAGTGGGGCCTGGTGGAGGGTGCCCCTGACTGGTGGGGGGTGGGGGTGCAGGGAGACATGAGTGGGGGACTGGTGGAGGGTACCCCTGGATGTAGGGGGGTGGGGGTGCAGGGAGACATGAGTGGGGGCCTGGTGGAGGGTACCCCTGACTGGTGGGGGTTGGGCGTGCAGGGAGACATGAGTGGGGGCCTGGTGGAGGGTGCCCCTGGATGCAGGGGGTTGGGGGTGCAGGGAGACATGAGTGGGGGCCTGGTTGTGGGAGCCCCACAGTGCTGGGGGGTGGGGGTGCAGGGAGACATGAGTGGGGGCCTGGTGGAGGGTGCCTCTGTCTGGTGGGGGGTGGGGTGCAGGGGGACATGAGTGGGGGCCTGGTAGAGGGTGCCCCTGGATGCAGTGGATGGGGGTGCTGGGAGACATGACTGGGGGCCTGGTGAAGGGTGCCCCACAGTGCTGGGGGTAGAGGTGCAGGGAGACATGAGTGGGGGCCTGGTGGAGGGTGCCCCTGACTGGTGGGGGGTGGGGGTGCAGGGAGACATGAGTGGGGGCCTGGTGGAGGGTGCCCCTGGATGCTGGGGGTTGGGAGTGCATGGAGACATGAATGGGACATGTGCGGGGGCCTGGTGGAGGGTGCCCCTGACTGGTGGGGGGTGGGGGTGCAGGGAGACATGAGTGGCGGCCTGGTGGAGGGTGCCCCTGGATGCAGGGTGGTGGGGGTGCAGGGAGACATGAGTGGGGGCCTGGTGGAGGGTGCCCCTGACTGGTGGGGGGTGGGGGTGCAGGGAGACATGAGTGGGGGCCTGGTGGAGGGTGCGCCTGGATGCTGGGGGGTGGGGGTGCAAGGAGACATGAGTTGGACATGAGTGGGGGCCTGGTTGAGGGTTCCCCTGACTGGTGGGGAGTGGGGGTGCAGGGAGACATGAGTGGGGGCCTGGTGGAGGATGCCCCTGACTGGTGGGGGGTGGGGGTGCAGGGAGACATGAGTGGGGGCCTGGTGGAGGGTGCCCCTGGATGCTAGGGGGTGGGGGTGCAGGGAGACATGAGTGGGGGCCTGGTGGAGGGTGCCCCAGGATGCAGGGGGGTGGGGGTGCAGGGAGACATGAGTTGGACATGAGTGGGGGCCTGATGGAGGGTGCCCCTGGATGCAGGGGGGTGGGGGTGCTGGGAGACATGAGTGGGGGCCTGGTGGAGGATGCCCTGCACTGCTGGGTGGTGGGGGTGCAGGGGGCATGAGTGGGGGCCTGGTGGAGGGTGTCCCTGGATGCAGGGGGTGGGGGTGCTGGGAGACATGAGTGGGGGCCTGGTGGAGGGTGCCCCACAGTGCTGGGGGGTGGGGGTGCAGGGAGACATGAGTGGGGGCCTGGTGGAGGGTGCCCCTGACTGGTGGGGGGTGGGGGTGCAGGGAGACATGAGTGGCGGCCTGGTTGAGGGTGCCCCTGGATGCTGGGGGGTGGGGGTGCAAGGAGACATGAGTTGGACATGAGTGGGGGCCTGGTGGAGGGTGCCCCTGACTGGTGGGGGGTGGGGGTGCAGGGAAACATGAGTGGGGGCCTGGTGGAGGATGCCCCTGGATGCAGGGGTGTGGGGGTCCTGGGAGACATGAGTGGGGGCCTGGTGGAGGGTGCCCCACAGTGCTGGGGGGTGGGGATGCAGGGAGACATAAGTGGGGGCCTGGTGGAGGGTGCCCCTGACTGGTGGGGGTGCAGGGAGACATGAGTGGGGGGCCTGGTGGAGGGTGCCCCTGGATGCAGGGGGGTGGGGGTGCTGGGAGATATGAGTGGGGGCCTGCTGGAGGGTGCCCCACAGTGCTGGGGGGTGGGGGTGCAGGGAGACATGAGTGGGGGCCTGGTGGAGGGTGCCCCTGACTGGTGGGGTGTGGGGGTGCAGGGGGACATGAGTGGGGGCCTCGTGGAGGGTGCCCCTGGATGCTGGGGGGTGTGGGTGCAAGGAGACATGAGTTGTCCATGAGTGGGGGCCTGGTGGAGGGTGCCCCTGACTGGTGGGGGTTTGGGTGCAGGGAGACATGAGTGGGGGCCTTGTGGAGGGTGCTGCTGGTTGCAGGGGGGGTGCTGGGAGACAAGAGTGGGGGCCTGGTGGAGGGTGCCCCACAGTGCTGGGGTGTTGGGGTGCAGGGAGACATGAGTGGGGGCCTGGTGGAGTGTGCCCCTGACTGGTGGGGGGTGGGGGTGCAGGAAGACATGAGTGGTGGCCAGGTGGAGGGTGCCCCTGGATGCTGGGGGGTGGGGGTGCAAGGAGACATGAGTTGGACATGAGTGGGGGCCTGGTGGAGGGTGCCCCTGACTGGTGGGGGGTGGGAGTGCAGGGGGACATGAGTGGGGTCCTGGTGGAGGGTGCCCCTGGATGCAGGGGTGTGGGGGTGCTGGGAGACATGAGTGGGGGCCTGGTGGAGGGTGCCCCACAGTGCTGGGGTGTGGGGGTGCAGGGAGACATGAGTGGGGGCCTGGTGGAGGGTGCCCCTGGCTGGTGGGTGGTGGGGGTGCAGGAAGACATGAGTGGTGGCCAGGTGGAGGGTGCCCCTGGATGCTGGAGGGTGGGGGTGCAAGGAGACATGAGTTGGACATGAGTGGGGGCCTGGTGGAGGGTGCCCCTGACTGGTGGGGGTTAGGGGTGCAGGGAGACATGAGTGGGGGCCTGGTGGAGGGTGCCCCTGACTGGTGGGGGGTGGGGGTGCAGGGGGACATGAGTGGGGGCCTGGTGGAGGGTGCCCCTGGATGCAGGGGGGTGGGGGTGCAAGGAGACATGAGTTGGACATGAGTGGGGGCCTGGTTGAGGGTTCCCCTGACTGGTGGGGGGTGGGGGTGCAGGGAGACATGAGTGGGGGCCTGGTGGAGGGTGCCCCTGACTGGTGGGGGGTGGGGGTGCAGGGAGACATGAGTGGGGGCCTGGTGGAGGGTGCCCCTAGATGCTGGGGGGTGGGGGTGCAGGGAGACATGAGTGGGGGCCTGGTGGAGGGTGCCCCACAGTGCTGGGGGGTGGGGGTGCAGGGAGACATGAGTGGGGGCCTGGTGGAGGGTGCCCCTGACTGGTGGGGGGTGGGGCTGCTGGGAGACATGAGTGGGGGCCTGGTGGAGGGTGCCCTGCACTGCTGGGTGGTTGGGGTGCAGGGGGCATGAGTGGGGGCCTGGTGGAGGGTGTCCCTGGATGCAGGGGGTGGGGGTGCTGGGAGACATGAGTGGGGGCCTGGTGGAGGGTGCCCCACAGTCCTGGGGGGTGGGGGTGCAGGGCGACATGAGTGGGGGCCTGGTGGAGAGTGCCCCTGACTGGTGGGGGGTGGGGCTGCTGGGAGACATGAGTGGGGGCCTGGTGGAGGGTGCCCCTGGATGCAGAGGGATGGGGGTGCTGGGAGACATGAGTGGGGGCCTGGTGGAGGGTGCCCCACAGTGCTGGGGGGTGGGGGTGCAGGGAGACATGAGTGGGGGCCTGGTGGAGGGTGCCCCTGACTGGTGGGTTGTGGGGGAGCAGGGGGACATGAGTGGGGGAATGGTGGAGGGTGCCCTGGATGCAGGGGGTTGGGGGTGCTGGGAGACATGAGTGGGGGGCTGTTGGAGGGTGCCCCACAGTGCTGGGGGGTGGGGGTGCAGGGAGACATGAGTGGGGGCCTGGTGGAGGGTGCCACTGACTGGTGGGGGGTGGGGGTGCAGGGAGACATGAGTGGGGGCCTGGTGGAGGGTGCCCCTATATGCTGGGGGTGGGGGTGCAAGGAGACATGAGTTGGACATGAGTGGGGGCCTGGTGGAGGGTGCCCCTGACTGGTATGGGGTGGGGGTGCAGGGAGACATGAGTGGGGGCCTGGTGGAGGGTGCCCCTGGATGCAGGGGGGTGGGGGTGCAGGGAGACATGAGTGGGGGCCTGGTGGAGGGTGCCCCTGACTGGTGGGGAGTGGGGGTGCAGGGAGACATGAGTGGGGGCCTGGTGGAGGGTGCCCCTGGATGCTGGGGGGTGGGGGTGCAAGGAGACATGAGTTGGACATGAGTGGGGTCCTGGTGGAGGGTGCCCCTGACTGGTGGGGGGTGGGGGTGCAGGGAGACATGTGTGGGGGCCTGGTGGAGGGTGCCCCTGGATGCAGGGGACTGGGGGTGCTGGGAGACATGAGTGGGGGCCTGGTGGAGGTTACCCCACAGTGCTGGGGGTTGGGGGTGCAGGGAGACATGAGTGGGGGCCTGGTGGAGGGTGCCCCTGACTGGTGGGGGGTGGGTGTGCAGGGAGACATGAGTGGGGACCTGTTGGAGGGTGCCCCTGACTGGTGGGGGGTGGATGTGCAGGGAGACATGAGTGGGGGCCTGGTGGAGGGTGCCCCTGGATGCTGGGGGGTGGGGTGCAAGGAGACATGAGCTGGACATGAGTGGGGGCCTGGTGGAGGGTGCCCCTGACTGGTGGGGGGTGGGGGTGCAGGGAGACATGAGTGGGGGACTGGTGGAGGGTACCCCTGGATGCAGGGGGGTGGGGGTGCAGGGAGACATGAGTGGGGGCCTGGTGGAGGGTGCCCCTGACTGGTGGGGGGTGGATGTGCAGGGAGACATGAGTGGGGGCCTGGTGGAGGGTGCCCCTGGATGCTGGGGGGTGGGGTGCAAGGAGACATGAGTTGGACATGAGTGGGGGCCTGGTGGAGGGTGCCCCTGACTGGTGGGGGGTGGGGTGCAGGGGGCATGAGTGGGGGCCTGGTGGAGGGTGTCCCTGGATGCAGGGGGTGGGGGTACTGGGAGACATGAGTGGGGGCCTGGTGGAGGGTGCCCCACAGTCCTGGGGGGTGGGGGTGCAGGGCGACATGAGTGGGGGCCTGGTGGAGAGTGCCCCTGACTGGTGGGGGGTGGGGCTGCTGGGAGACATGAGTGGGGGCCTGGTGGAGGGTGCCCCTGGATGCAGAGGGATGGGGGTGCTGGGAGACATGAGTGGGGGCCTGGTGGAGGGTGCCCCACAGTGCTGGGGGGTGGGGGTGCAGGGAGACATGAGTGGGGGCCTGGTGGAGGGTGCCCCTGACTGGTGGGTTGTGGGGGAGCAGGGGGACATGAGTGGGGGAATGGTGGAGGGTGCCCTGGATGCAGGGGGTTGGGGGTGCTGGGAGACATGAGTGGGGGGCTGGTGGAGGGTGCCCCACAGTGCTGGGGGGTGGGGGTGCAGGGAGACATGAGTGGGGGCCTGGTGGAGGGTGCCACTGACTGGTGGGGGGTGGGGGTGCAGGGAGACATGAGTGGGGGCCTGGTGGAGGGTGCCCCTATATGCTGGGGGTGGGGGTGCAAGGAGACATGAGTTGGACATGAGTGGGGGCCTGGTGGAGGGTGCCCCTGACTGGTATGGGGTGGGGGTGCAGGGAGACATGAGTGGGGGCTTGGTGGAGGGTGCCCCTGGATGCAGGGGGGTGGGGGTGCAGGGAGACATGAGTGGGGGCCTGGTGGAGGGTGCCCCTGACTGGTGGGGAGTGGGGGTGCAGGGAGACATGAGTGGGGGCCTGGTGGAGGGTGCCCCTGGATGCTGGGGGGTGGGGGTGCAAGGAGACATGAGTTGGACATGAGTGGGGTCCTGGTGGAGGGTGCCCCTGACTGGTGGGGGGTGGGGGTGCAGGGAGACATGTGTGGGGGCCTGGTGGAGGGTGCCCCTGGATGCAGGGGACTGGGGGTGCTGGGAGACATGAGTGGGGGCCTGGTGGAGGTTACCCCACAGTGCTGGGGGTTGGGGGTGCAGGGAGACATGAGTGGGGGCCTGGTGGAGGGTGCCCCTGACTGGTGGGGGGTGGGTGTGCAGGGAGACATGAGTGGGGACCTGTTGGAGGGTGCCCCTGACTGGTGGGGGGTGGATGTGCAGGGAGACATGAGTGGGGGCCTGGTGGAGGGTGCCCCTGGATGCTGGGGGGTGGGGTGCAAGGAGACATGAGCTGGACATGAGTGGGGGCCTGGTGGAGGGTGCCCCTGACTGGTGGGGGGTGGGGGTGCAGGGAGACATGAGTGGGGGACTGGTGGAGGGTACCCCTGGATGCAGGGGGGTGGGGGTGCAGGGAGACATGAGTGGGGGCCTGGTGGAGGGTGCCCCTGACTGGTGGGGGTTGGGCGTGCAGGGAGACATGAGTGGGGGCCTGGTGGAGGGTGCCCCTGGATGCAGGGGGTTGGGGGTGCAGGGAGACATGAGTGGGGGCCTGGTTGTGGGTGCCCCACAGTGCTGGGGGGTGGGGGTGCAGGGAGACATGAGTGGGGGCCTGGTGGAGGGTGCCTCTGTCTGGTGGGGGGTGGGGTGCAGGGGGACATGAGTGGGGGCCTGGTAGAGGGTGCCCCTGGATGCAGTGGATGGGGGTGCTGGGAGACATGACTGGGGGCCTGGTGAAGGGTGCCCCACAGTGCTGGGGGTAGAGGTGCAGGGAGACATGAGTGGGGGCCTGGTGGAGGGTGCCCCTGACTGGTGGGGGGTGGGGGTGCAGGGAGACATGAGTGGGGGCCTGGTGGAGGGTGCCCCTGGATGCTGGGGGTTGGGAGTGCATGGAGACATGAGTGGGACATGTGTGGGGGCTTGGTGGAGGGTGCCCCTGACTGGTGGGGGGTGGGGGTGCAGGGAGACATGAGTGGCGGCCTGGTGGAGGGTGCCCCTGGATGCAGGGTGGTGGGGGTGCAGGGAGACATGAGTGGGGGCCTGGTGGAGGGTGCCCCTGACTGGTGGGGGGTGGGGGTGCAGGGAGACATGAGTGGGGGCCTGGTGGAGGGTGCGCCTGGATGCTGGGGGGTGGGGGTGCAAGGAGACATGAGTTGGACATGAGTGGGGGCCTGGTTGAGGGTTCCCCTGACTGGTGGGGAGTGGGGGTGCAGGGAGACATGAGTGGGGGCCTGGTGGAGGATGCCCCTGACTGGTGGGGGGTGGGGGTGCAGGGAGACATGAGTGGGGGCCTGGTGGAGGGTGCCCCTGGATGCTAGGGGGTGGGGGTGCAGGGAGACATGAGTGGGGGCCTGGTGGAGGGTGCCCCAGGATGCAGGGGGGTGGGGGTGCAGGGAGACATGAGTTGGACATGAGTGGGGGCCTGATGGAGGGTGCCCCTGGATGCAGGGGGGTGGGGGTGCTGGGAGACATGAGTGGGGGCCTGGTGGAGGGTGCCCTGCACTGCTGGGTGGTGGGGGTGCAGGGGGCATGAGTGGGGGCCTGGTGGAGGGTGTCCCTGGATGCAGGGGGTGGGGGTGCTGGGAGACATGAGTGGGGGCCTGGTGGAGGGTGCCCCACAGTGCTGGGGGGTGGGGGTGCAGGGAGACATGAGTGGGGGCCTGGTGGAGGGTGCCCCTGACTGGTGGGGGGTGGGGCTGCTGGGAGACATGAGTGGGGGCCTGGTGGAGGGTGCCCCTGGATGATGGGGGTGGGGGTGCAAGGAGACATGAGTTGGACATGAGTGGGGGCCTGGTGGAGGGTGACCCTGACTCTTGGGGGGTGTGGTGCAGGGAGACATGAGTGGGGGCCTGGTGGAGGGTGCCCCTGGATGCAGTGGGGTGGGGGTGCTTGGAGACATGAATGGGGGCCTGGTGGAGGGTGCCCCACAGTGCTGGGGGTGGGGGTGCAGGGAGACATGAGTGGGGGCCTAGTGGAGGGTGCCCCTGACTTGTGGGGGGTGGGGGTGCTGGGAGACATGAGTGGGGGCCTGGTGGAGGGTGCCCCTGACTGGTGGGGGTGGGGGTGCAGGAAGACATGAGTGGGGGGCTGGTGGAGGGTGCCCCGCAGTGCTGGGGGGTGGGGGTGCAGGGGGACATGAGTGGGGGCCTGGTGGAGGGTGCCCCTGGATGCAGGGGGGTGGGGGTGCTGGGAGACATGAGTGGGGGCCTGGTGGAGGATGCCCACAGTGCTGGGGGGTGGGGGTGCAGTTAGACATGAGTGGGGGCCTGGTGGAGGGTGCCCCTGACTGGTGGGGGTGCTGGGAGACATGAGTGGGGGCCTGGTGGAGGGTGCCCCTGGATGCTGGGGGTGGGGGTGCAAGGAGACATGAGTTGGACATGAGTGGGGGCCTGGTGGAGGGTGCCCCTGACTGGTGGGGGGTGGGGGTGCAGGGAAACATGAGTGGGGGCCTGGTGGAGGGTGCCCCTGGATGCAGGGGTGTGGGGGTCCTGGGAGACATGAGTGGGGGCCTGGTGGAGGGTGCCCCACAGTGCTGGGGGGTGGGGATGCAGGGAGACATAAGTGGGGGCCTGGTGGAGGGTGCCCCTGACTGGTGGGGGTGCAGGGAGACATGAGTGGGGGGCCTGGTGGAGGGTGCCCCTGGATGCAGGGGGGTGGGGGTGCTGGGAGATATGAGTGGGGGCCTGCTGGAGGATGCCCCACAGTGCTGGGGGGTGGGGGTGCAGGGAGACATGAGTGGGGGCCTGGTGGAGGGTGCCCCTGACTGGTGGGGTGTGGGGGTGCAGGGAGACATGAGTGGGGGCCTCGTGGAGGGTGCCCCTGGATGCTGGGGGGTGTGGGTGCTAGGAGACATGAGTTGGACATGAGTGGGGGCCTGGTGGAGGGTGCCCCTGACTGGTGGGGGTTAGGGGTGCAGGGAGACATGAGTGGGGGCCTGGTGGAGGGTGCCCCTGACTGGTGGGGGGTGGGGGTGCAGGGGGACATGAGTGGGGGCCTGGTGGAGGGTGCCCCTGGATGCAGGGGGGTGGGGGTGCAAGGAGACATGAGTTGGACATGAGTGGGGGCCTGGTTGAGGGTTCCCCTGACTGGTGGGGGGTGGGGGTGCAGGGAGACATGAGTGGGGGCCTGGTGGAGGATGCCCCTGACTGGTGGGGGGTGGGGGTGCAGGGAGACATGAGTGGGGCCTGGTGGAGGGTGCCCCTAGATGCTGGGGGCTGGGGGTGCAGGGAGACATGAGTGGGGGCCTGGTGGAGGGTGCCCCACAGTGCTGGGGGGTGGGGGTGCAGGGAGACATGAGTGGGGGCCTGGTGGAGGGTGCCCCTGACTGGTGGGGGGTGGGGCTGCTGGGAGACATGAGTGGGGGCCTGGTGGAGGGTGCCCTGCACTGCTGGGTGGTGGGGGTGCAGGGGGCATGAGTGGGGGCCTGGTGGAGGGTGTCCCTGGATGCAGGGGGTGGGGGTGCTGGGAGACATGAGTGGGGGCCTGGTGGAGGGTGCCCCACAGTGCTGGGGGTGGGGGTGCAGGGCGACATGAGTGGGGGCCTGGTGGAGAGTGCCCCTGACTGGTGGGGGGTGTGGCTGCTGGGAGACATGAGTGGGGGCCTGGTGGAGGGTGCCCCTGGATGCAGAGGGATGGGGGTGCTGGGAGACATGAGTGGGGGCCTGGTGGTGGGTGCCCCACAGTGCTGGGGGGTGGGGGTGCAGGGAGACATGAGTGGGGGCCTGGTGGAGGGTGCCCCTGACTGGTGGGTTGTGGGGGAGCAGGGGGACATGAGTGGGGGAATGGTGGAGGGTGCCCTGGATGCAGGTGGTTGGGGGTGCTGGGAGACATGAGTGGGGGCCTGGTGGAGGGTGCCCCACAGTGCTGGGGGGTGGGGGTGCAGGGAGACATGAGTGGGGGCCTGGTGGAGGGTGCCCCTGACTGGTGGGGGGTGGGGGTGCAGGGAGACATGAGTGGGGGCCTGGTGGAGGGTGCCCCTATATGCTGGGGGTGGGGGTGCAAGGAGACATGAGTTGGACATGAGTGGGGGCCTGGTGGAGGGTGCCCCTGACTGGTATGGGGTGGGGGTGCAGGGAGACATGAGTGGGGGCCTGGTGGAGGGTGCCCCTGGATGCAGGGGGGTGGGGGTGCAGGGAGACATGAGTGGGGGCCTGGTGGAGGGTGCCCCTGACTGGTGGGGAGTGGGGGTGCAGGGAGACATGAGTGGGGGCCTGGTGGAGGGTGCCCCTGGATGCTGGGGGGTGGGGGTGCAAGGAGACATGAGTTGGACATGAGTGGGGTCCTGGTGGAGGGTGCCCCTGACTGGTGGGGGGTGGGGGTGCAGGGAGACATGTGTGGGGGCCTGGTGGAGGGTGCCCCTGGATGCAGGGGACTGGGGGTGCTGGGAGACATGAGTGGGGGCCTGGTGGAGGTTACCCCACAGTGCTGGGGGTTGGGGGTGCAGGGAGACATGAGTGGGGGCCTGGTGGAGGGTGCCCCTGACTGGTGGGGGGTGGGTGTGCAGGGAGACATGAGTGGGGACCTGTTGGAGGGTGCCCCTGACTGGTGGGGGGTGGATGTGCAGGGAGACATGAGTGGGGGCCTGGTGGAGGGTGCCCCTGGATGCTGGGGGGTGGGGTGCAAGGAGACATGAGTTGGACATGAGTGGGGGCCTGGTGGAGGGTGCCCCTGACTGGTGGGGGGTGGGGTGCAGGGAGACATGAGTGGGGGACTGGTGGAGGGTACCCCTGGATGCAGGGGGGTGGGGGTGCAGGGAGACATGAGTGGGGGCCTGGTGGAGGGTGCCCCTGACTGGTGGGGGTTGGGCGTGCAGGGAGACATGAGTGGGGGCCTGGTGGAGGGTGCCCATGGATGCAGGGGGTTGGGGGTGCAGGGAGACATGAGTGGGGGATTGGTTGTGGGTGCCCCACAGTGCTGGGGGGTGGGGGTGCAGGGAGACATGAGTGGGGGCCTGGTGGAGGGTGCCTCCGTCTGGTGGGGGGTGGGGTGCAGGGGGACATGAGTGGGGGCCTGGTAGAGGGTGCCCCTGGATGCAGTGGATGGGGGTGCTGGGAGACATGACTGGGGGCCTGGTGAAGGGTGCCCCACAGTGCTGGGGGTAGAGGTGCAGGGAGACATGAGTGGGGGCCTGGTGGAGGGTGCCCCTGACTGGTGGGGGGTGGGGGTGCAGGGAGACATGAGTGGGGGCCTGGTGGAGGGTGCCCCTGGATGCTGGGGGTTGGGAGTGCATGGAGACATGAATGGGACATGTGTGGGGGCCTGGTGGAGGGTGCCCCTGACTGGTGGGGGGTGGGGGTGCAGGGAGACATGAGTGGCGGCCTGGTGGAGGGTGCCCCTGGATGCAGGGTGGTGGGGGTGCAGGGAGACATGAGTGGGGGCCTGGTGGAGGGTGCCCCTGACTGGTGGGGGGTGGGGGTGCAGGGAGACATGAGTGGGGGCCTGGTGGAGGGTGCGCCTGGATGCTGGGGGGTGGGGGTGCAAGGAGACATGAGTTGGACATGAGTGGGGGCCTGGTTGAGGGTTCCCCTGACTGGTGGGGAGTGGGGGTGCAGGGAGACATGAGTGGGGGCCTGGTGGAGGATGCCCCTGACTGGTGGGGGGTGGGGGTGCAGGGAGACATGAGTGGGGGCCTGGTGGAGGGTGCCCCTGGATGCTAGGGGGTGGGGGTGCAGGGAGACATGAGTGGGGGCCTGGTGGAGGGTGCCCCAGGATGCAGGGGGTGGGGGTGCAGGGAGACATGAGTTGGACATGAGTGCGGGCCTGATGGAGGGTGCCCCTGGATGCAGGGGGGTGGGGGTGCTGGGAGACATGAGTGGGGGCCTGGTGGAGGGTGCCCTGCACTGCTGGGTGGTGGGGGTGCAGGGGGCATGAGTGGGGGCCTGGTGGAGGGTGTCCCTGGATGCAGGGGGTGGGGGTGCTGGGAGACATGAGTGGGGGCCTGGTGGAGGGTGCCCCACAGTGCTGGGGGGTGGGGGTGCAGGGAGACATGAGTGGGGGCCTGGTGGAGGGTGCCCCTGACTGGTGGGGGGTGGGGCTGCTGGGAGACATGAGTGGGGGCCTGGTGGAGGGTGCCCCTGGATGCTGGGGGGTGGGGGTGCAAGGAGACATGAGTTGGACATGAGTGGGGGCCTGGTGGAGGGTGACCCTGACTCTTGGGGGGTGTGGTGCAGGGAGACATGAGTGGGGGCCTGGTGGAGGGTGCCCCTGACTGGTGGGGGGTGGGGGTGCAGGGAGACATGAGTGGGGGCCTGGTGGAGGGTGCCCCTGGATGCAGTGGGGTGGGGGTGCTTGGAGACATGAGTGGGGGTCTGGTGGAGGGTGCCCCACAGTGCTGGGGGTGGGGGTGCAGGGAGACATGAGTGGGGGCCTAGTGGAGGGTGCCCCTGACTTGTGGGGGGTGGGGGTGCTGGGAGACATGAGTGGGGGCCTGGTGGAGGGTGCCCCTGACTGGTGGGGGTGGGGGTGCAGGAAGACATGAGTGGGGGGCTGGTGGAGGGTGCCCCGCAGTGCTGGGGGGTGGGGGTGCAGGGGGACATGAGTGGGGGCGTGGTGGAGGGTGCCCCTGGATGCAGGGGGGTGGGGGTGCTGGGAGACATGAGTGGGGGCCTGGTGGAGGATGCCCACAGTGCTGGGGGGTGGGGGTGCAGGGAGACATGAGTGGGGGCCTGGTGGAGGGTGCCCCTGACTGGTGGGGGTGCTGGGAGACATGAGTGGGGGCCTGGTGGAGGGTGCCCCTGGATGCTGGGGGGTGGGGGTGCAAGGAGACATGAGTTGGACATGAGTGGGGGCCTGGTGGAGGGTGCCCCTGACTGGTGGGGGGTGGGGGTGCAGGGAAACATGAGTGGGGGCCTGGTGGAGGGTGCCCCTGGATGCAGGGGTGTGGGGGTCCTGGGAGACATGAGTGGGGGCCTGGTGGAGGGTGCCCCACAGTGCTGGGGGGTGGGGATGCAGGGAGACATAAGTGGGGGCCTGGTGGAGGGTGCCCCTGACTGGTGGGGGTGCAGGGAGACATGAGTGGGGGGCCTGGTGGAGGGTGCCCCTGGATGCAGGGGGGTGGGGGTGCTGGGAGATATGAGTGGGGGCCTGCTGGAGGATGCCCCACAGTGCTGGGGGGTGGGGGTGCAGGGAGACATGAGTGGGGGCCTGGTGGAGGGTGCCCCTGACTGTTGGGGTGTGGGGGTGCAGGGAGACATGAGTGGGGGCCTCGTGGAGGGTGCCCCTGGATGCTGGGGGGTGTGGGTGCAAGGAGACATGAGTTGGACATGAGTGGGGGCCTGGTGGAGGGTGCCCCTGACTGGTGGGGGTGGGGGTGCAGGGAGACATGAGTGGGGGCCTTGTGGAGGGTGCTGCTGGTTGCAGGGGGGGTGCAAGGAGACAAGAGTGGGGGCCTGGTGGAGGGTGCCCCACAGTGCTGGGGTGTGGGGGTGCAGGGAGACATGAGTGGGGGCCTGGTGGAGGGTGCCCCTGACTGGTGGGGGGTGGGGGTGCAGGAAGACATGAGTGGTGGCCAGGTGGAGGGTGCCCCTGGATGCTGGGGGGTGGGGGTGCAAGGAGACATGAGTTGGACATGAGTGGGGGCCTGGTGGAGGGTGCCCCTGACTGGTGGGGGGTGGGAGTGCAGGGGGACATGAGTGGGGTCCTGGTAGAGGGTGCCCCTGGATGCAGGGGTGTGGGGGTGCTGGGAGACATGAGTGGGGGCCTGGTGGAGGGTGCCCCACAGTGCTGGGGTGTGGGGGTGCAGGGAGACATGAGTGGGGGCCTGGTGGAGGGTGCCACTGACTGGTGGGTGGTGGGGGTGCAGAAAGACATGAGTGGTGGCCAGGTGGAGGGTGCCCCTGGATGCTGGAGGGTGGGGGTGCAAGGAGACATGAGTTGGACATGAGTGGGGGCCTGGTGGAGGGTGCCCCTGACTGGTGGGGGTTAGGGGTGCAGGGAGACATGAGTGGGGGCCTGGTGGAGGGTGCCCCTGACTGGTGGGGGGTGGGGGTACAGGGGGACATGAGTGGGGGCCTGGTGGAGGGTGCCCCTGGATGCAGGGGGGTGGGGGTGCAAGGAGACATGAGTTGGACATGAGTGGGGGCCTGGTTGAGGGTTCCCCTGACTGGTGGGGGGTGGGGGTGCAGGGAGACATGAGTGGGGGCCTGGTGGAGGGTGCCCCTGACTGGTGGGGGGTGGGGGTGCAGGGAGACATGAGTGGGGGCCTGGTGGAGGGTGCCCCTAGATGCTGGGGGGTGGGGGTGCAGGGAGACATGAGTGGGGGCCTGGTGGAGGGTGCCCCTAGATGCTGGGGGGTGGGGGTGCAGGGAGACATGAGTGGGGGCCTGGTGGAGGGTGCCCCTGACTGGTGGGGGGTGGGGCTGCTGGGAGACCTGAGTGGGGGCCTGGTGGAGGGTGCCCTGCACTGCTGGGTGGTGGGGGTGCAGGGGGCATGAGTGGGGGCCTGGTGGAGGGTGTCCCTGGATGCAGGGGGTGGGGGTGCTGGGAGACATGAGTGGGGGCCTGGTGGAGGGTGCCCCACAGTGCTGGGGGGTGGGGGTGCAGGGAGACATGAGTGGGGGCCTGGTGGAGAGTGCCCCTGACTGGTGGGGGGTGGGGCTGCTGGGAGACATGAGTGGGGGCCTGGTGGAGGGTGCCCCTGGATGCTGGGGGGTGGGGGTGCAAGGAGACATGAGTTGGACATGAGTGGGGGCCTGGTGGAGGGTGCCCCTGACTCTTGGGGGGTGGGGTGCAGGGAGACATGAGTGGGGGCCTAGTGGAGGGTGCCCCTGACTGGTGGGGGGTGGGGGTGCAGGGAGACATGAGTGGGGGCCTGGTGGAGGGTGCCCCACTGTGCTGGGGGGTGGGGGTGAAGGGAGCCATGAGTGGGGGCCTGGTGGAGGGTGCCCCTGACTGGTGGGGTGTGGGGGTGTAGGAAGACATGAGTGGGGGGCTGGTGGAGGGTGCTCCACAGTGCTGGGGGGTGGGGGTGCAGGGGGACATGAGTGGGGGCCTGGCGGAAGGTGCCCCTGGATGCAGGGGGGTGGGGGTGCTGGGAGACATGAGTGGGGGCCTGGTGGAGGATGCCCACAGTGCTGGGGGGTGGGGGTGCAGGGAGACATGAGTGGGGGCCTGGTGGAGGGTGCCCCTGACTGGTGGGGGTGCTGGGAGACATGAGTGGGTGCCTGGTTGAGGGTGCCCCTGGATGCTGGGGGGTGGGGGTGCAAGGAGACATGAGTTGGACATGAGTGGGGGCCTGGTGGAGGGTGCTTCTGACTGGTAGGGGGTGGGGGTGCAGGGAGACATGAGTGGGGGCCTGGTGGAGGGTGCCCCTGGATGCAGGGGGGTGGGGGTCCTGGGAGACATGAGTGGGGCCCTGGTGGAGGGTGCCCCACAGTGCTGGGGGGTGGGGGTGCAGGGAGACATAAGTGAGGGCCTGGTGGAGGGTGCCCCTGACTGGTGGGGGTGCAGGAAGACATGAGTGGGGGCCTGGTGGAGGGTGCCCCTGGATGCAGGGGGGTGGGGGTGCTGGGAGATAATAGTGGGGGCCTGGTGGAGGGTGCCCCACAGTGCTGGGGGGTGGGGGTGCAGGGAGACATGAGTGGGGGCCTGGTGGAGGGTGCCCCTGACTGGTGGGGGTGCAGGGAGACATGAGTGGGGGCCTGGTGGAGGGTGCCGCTGGATTCTGGGGGGTGGGGGTGCAAGGAGACATGAGTTGGACATGAGTGGGGGCCTGGTGGAGGGTGCCCCTGACTGGTGGGAGGTGGGGGTGCAGGGAGACATGAGTGGGGGCCTGGTGGAGGGTGCCCCTGACTGGTGGGGTGTGGGGGTGCAGGGAGACATGAGTGGGGGCCTGGTGGAGGGTGCCCCTGGATGCTGGGGGGTGGGGGTGCAAGGAGACATGAGTTGGACATGAGTGGGGGCCTGGTGGAGGGTGCCCCTGACTGGTGGGGGTGGGGGTGCAGGGAGACATGAGTGGGGGCCTGGTGGAGGGTGCCGCTGGTTGCAGTGGGGGGGGTGCTGGGAGACAAGGGTGGGGGCCTGGTGGAGGGTGCCCCACAGAGCTGGGGGTGGGGGTGCAGGGAGACATGAGTGGGGGCCTGGTGGAGGGTCCCCCTGACTGGTGGGGGGTGGGAGTGCAGGGGGACATGAGTGGGGGCCTGGTGGAGGGTGCCCCTGGATGCTGGGGGGTGGGGGTGCAAGGAGACATGAGTTGGACATGAGTGGGGGCCTGGTGGAGGGTGCCCCTGACTGGTGGGGGTGCAGGGATACATGAGTGGGGGCCTGGTGGAGGGTGCCGCTGGTTGCAGTGGGGGGGGTGCTGGGAGACAAGGGTGGGGGCCTGGTGGAGGGTGCCCCACAGAGCTGGGGGTGGGGGTGCAGGGAGACATGAGTGGGGGCCTGGTGGAGGGTGCCCCTGACTGGTGGGGGGTGGGAGTGCAGGGGGACATGAGTGGGGGCCTGGTGGAGGGTGCCCCTGGATGCAGGGGTGTGGGGGTGCTGGGAGACATGAGTGGGGGCCTGGTGGAGGGTGCCCCACAGTGCTGGGGTGTGGGGGTGCAGGGAGACATGAGTGTGGGCCTGGTGGAGGGTGCCCCTGACTGGTGGGGGGTGGGGGTGCAGGAAGACATGAGTGGGGGCCTGGTGAAGGGTGCCCCTGGATGATGGGGGGTGGGGGTGCAAGGAGACATGAGTTGGACATGAGTGGGGGCCTGGTGGAGGGTGCCCCTGACTGGTGGGGGTTAGGGGTGCAGGAAGACATGAGTGGGGGCCTGGTGGAGGGTGCCCCTGACTGGTGGGGGGTGGGGGTGCAGGGGGACATGAGTGGGGGCCTGGTGGAGGGTACCCCTGGATGCAGGGGGATGGGGGTGCTGGGAGACATGAGTGGGGGCCTGGTGGAGGGTGCCCCACAGTGCTGGGGGGTGGGGGTGCAGAGAGATATGAGTGGGGGCCTGGTGGAGGATGCCCCTGACTGGTGGGGGGTGGGGGTGCAGGGAGACATGAGTGGGGGCCTGGTGGAGGGTGCCCCTGGAAGCAGGGGGGTGGGGGTGCTGGGAGACATGAGTGGGGGCCTGGTGGAGGGTGCCCCTGACTGGTGGGGGGTGGGGGTGTAGGGAGACATGAGTGGCGGCCTGGTGGAGGGTGCCCCTGGATGCTGGGGGGTGGGGGTGCAAGGAGCCATGAGTTGGACATGAGTGGGGGCCTGGTGGAGGGTGCCCCAGACTGGTGGGGGGATTGGGGTGCAGGGAGACATGAGTGGGGGCCTGGTGGAGGGTGCCCCTGGATGCAGGGGGATGGGGGTGCTGGGAGACATGAGTGGGGGCCTGGTGGAGGGTGCCCCACAGTGCTGGGGGGTGGGGGTGCAGGGAGACATGAGTGGGGGCCTGGTGGAGGGTGCCCCTGACTGGTGGGTGGTGGGGGTGCAGGGGGACATGAGTGGGGGCCTGGTGGAGGGTGCCCCTGGATGCAGGGGGTTGGGGGTGCTGTGAGACATGAGTGGGGGCCTGGTGGAGGGTGCCCCACAGTGCTGGGGGATGGGGGTGCAGGGAGACATGAGTGGGGGCCTGGTGGAGGGTGCCCCTGACTGGTGGGGGTGGGGGTGCAGGGAGACATGAGTGGGGGCCTGGTGGAGGGTGCCCCTGGATGTTGGGGGTGGGGGTGCAAGGAGACATAAGTTGGACATGAGTGGGGGCCTGGTGGAGGGTGCCCCTGACTGGTGGGGGGTGGGGGTGCAGGGAGACATGAGTGGGGGCCTGGTGGAGGGTGCCCCTGACTGGTGGGGAGTGGGGGTGCAGGGAGACATGAGTGGGGGCCTGGTGGAGGGTGCCCCTGGATGCTGGGGGGTGGGGGTGCAGGGAGACATGAGTTGGACATGAGTGGGGGCCTGGTGGAGGGTGCCCCTGACTGGTGGGGGGTGGGGGTGCAGAGAGACATGAGTGGGGGCCTGGTGGAGGGTGCCTCTGGATGCAGGGGGGTGGGGGTGCAGGGAGACATGAGTGGGGGCCTGGTGGAGGGTGTCCCTGACTGGTGGGGGGTGGGGGTGCAGGGGGTCATGTGTGGGGGCCTGCTGGAGGGTGCCCCTGGATGCAGGGGGGTAGGGGTGCTGGGAGACAAGAGTGGGGGCCTGGTGGAGGGTACCCCACAGTGCTGGGGGGTGGGGGTGCAGGGAGACATGAGTCGGGACCTGGTGGAGGGTGCCCCTGACTGGTGAGGGGTGGGGGTGCAGGGAGACATGAGTGGGGGCCTGGTGGAGGGTGCCCCTGGATGCTGGGGGGCGGGGGTGCAAGGAGACATGAGTTGGACATGAGTGGTGGCCTGGTGGAGGGTGCCCCTGACTTGTGGGGGGTGGGGGTGCAGGGAGACATGAGTTGGGGCCTGGTGGAGGGTGCCCCCGGATGCAGGGGGGTGGGGGTGCAGGGTGACATGAGTGGGGGCCTGGTGGAGGGTGCCCCTGACTGGTGAGGGGTGGGGGTGCAGGGATACATGAGTGGGGGCCTGGTGGAGGGTGCCCCTGGATGCAGGGGGTGGGGGTGCTGGGAGACATGAGTGGGGGCCTGGTGGAGGGTGTCCCACAGTGCTGGGGGGTGGGGGTGCAGGGAGACATGAGTGGGGGCCTGGTGGAGGGTGCCCCTGACTGGTGGGGGTGCAGGGGGACATAAGTGGGGGCCTGGTGGAGGGTGCCCCTGGATGCAGGGGGATGGGGGTGCTGGGAGACATGAGTGGGGGCCTGGTGGAGGGTGCACCACAGTGCTGGGGGGGAAGGGTGCAGGGAGACATGAGCGGGGGCCTGGTGGAGGGTGCCCCTGACTGGTGGGGGGTGGGGGTGCAGGGAGACATGAGTGGGGGCCTGGTGGAGGGTTACCCTGGAAGATGGGGGGTGGGGGTGCAAGGAGACATGAGTTGGACATGGGTGGGGGCCTGGTGGAGGGTGCCCCTGACTGGTGGGGGGTGGAGGTGCAGGGAGACATGAGTGGGGGCCTGGTGGAGGGTGCCCCTGGATGCAGGGTGGTGGGGGTGCAGGGAGACATGAGTGGGGGCCTGGTGGAGGGTACCCCTGACTGGTTGGGGGTGGGGGTGCAGGGAGACATGAGTGGGGGCCTGGTGGAGGGTGCCCCTGGATGCTGGGGGGTGGGGTTGCAAGGAGACATGAGTTGGACATGAGTGGGGGCCTGGTGGAGGGTGCCCCTGACTGGTGGGGGGTGGGAGTGCAGGGAGACATGAGTGAGGGCCTGGTGGAGGGTGCCCTTGACTAGTGGGGGTTGGGGGTGCAGGGAGACATGAGTGGGGGCCTGGTGGAGGGTGCCCCTGGATGCTAGGGGGTGGGGGTGCACGGAGACATGAGTGGGGGCCTGGTGGAGGGTGCCCCTGGATGCAGGGGGGTGGGGGTGCAGGGAGACATGAGTTGGACATGAGTGGGGGCCTGGTGGAGGGTGCCCCTGGATGCAGGGGGGTGGGGGTGCTGGGAGACATGAGTGGGGGCCTGGTGGAGGGTGCCCTGCACTGCTGGGTGGTGGGGGTGCAGGGGACATGAGTGGGGGCCTGGTGGAGGGTGCCCCTGGATGCAGGGGTGTGGGGGTGCTGGGAGACATGAGTGGGGGCCTGGTGGAGGGTGCCCCACAGTGCTGGGGGGTGGGGTTGCAGGGAGACATGAGTGGGGGCCTGTGGAGGGTGCCCCTGGATGCTGGGGGGGTGGGGGTGCAAGGAGACATGAGTTGGACATGAGTGGGGGCCTGGTGGAGGGTGCCCCTGACTCTTGGGGGGTGGGGGTGCAGGGAGACATGAGTGGGGGCCTGGTGGAGGGTGCCCCACAGTGCAGGGGGGTGGAGGTGCAGGGGGACATGAGTGGGGGCCTTGTGGAGGGTGCCCCTGGATGCAGGGGGTTGGGGTGCTGGGAGACATGAGTGGGGGCCTGGTGGAGGGTGCCCCACAGTGCTGGGGGGTGGGGGTGCAGGGAGACATGAGTGGGGGCCTGGTGGATGGTGCCCCTGACTGGTGGGGGGTGGGGGTGCAGGGAGACATGAGTGGGGGCCTGGTGGAGGGTACCCCACAGTGCTGGGGGATGGGGGTGCAGGGAGACATGAGTGGGGGCCTGGTGGAGGGTGCCGCTGACTGGTGGGGGGTGGGGGTGCAGGGAGACATGAGTGGGGGCCTGGTGGAGGGTGCCGCTGGATGCTGGGGGGTGGGGGTGCAAGGAGACATGAGTTGGACATGAGTGGGGGCCTGGTGGAGGGTGCCCCTGACTGGTGGGGGGTGGGGGTGCAGGGAGACATGAGTGGGGGCCTGGTTGAGGGTGCCCCTGGATGCAGGGGGGTGGGGGTGCAGGGAGACATGAGTGGGGGCCTGGTGGAGGGTGCCCCTGACTGGTGGGGTGTGGGGGTGCAGGGAGACATGAGTGGGGGCCTGGTGGAGGGTTCCCCTGGATGCTGGGGGGTGGGGGTGCAAGGAGACATGAGTTGGACATGAGTGGGGGCCTGGTGGAGGGTGCCCCTGACTGGTGGGGGTGGGGGTGCAGGGATACATGAGTGGGGGCCTGGTGGAGGGTGCCGCTGGTTGCAGGGGGGGATGCTGGGAGACAAGAGTGGGGGCCTGGTTGCGGGTGCCCCATAGTGCTGGGGGGTGGGGTTGCAGGGAGACATGAGTGGGGGCCTGTGGTGGGTGCCCCTGGATGCTGGGGGGGTGGGGGTGCAAGGAGACATGAGTTGGACATGAGTGGGGGCCTGGTGGAGGGTGCCCCTGACTCTTGGGGGGTGGGGGTGCAGGGAGACATGAGTGGGGGCCTGGTGGAGGGTGCCCCACAGTGCAGGGGGATGGAGGTGCAGGGGGACATGAGTGGGGGCCTTGTGGAGGGTGCCCCTGGATGCAGGGGTTGGGGTGCTGGGAGACATGAGTGGGGGCCTGGTGGAGGGTGCCCCACAGTGCTTGGGGATGGGGGTGCAGGGAGACATGAGTGGGGGCCTGGTGGAGGGTGCCCTGCACTGCTGGGTGGTGGGGGTGCAGGGGACATGAGTGGGGGCCTGGTGGAGGGTGCCCCTGGATGCAGGGGTGTGGGGGTGCTGGGAGACATGAGTGGGGGCCTGGTGGAGGGTGCCCCACAGTGCTGGGGGGTGGGGTTGCAGGGAGACATGAGTGGGGGCCTGTGGAGGGTGCCCCTGGATGCTGGGGGGGTGGGGGTGCAAGGAGACATGAGTTGGACATGAGTGGGGGCCTGGTGGAGGGTGCCCCTGACTCTTGGGGGGTGGGGGTGCAGGGAGACATGAGTGGGGGCCTGGTGGAGGGTGCCCCACAGTGCAGGGGGGTGGAGGTGCAGGGGGACATGAGTGGGGGCCTTGTGGAGGGTGCCCCTGGATGCAGGGGGTTGGGGTGCTGGGAGACATGAGTGGGGGCCTGGTGGAGGGTGCCCCTGACTGGTGGGGGTGGGGGTGCAGGGATACATGAGTGGGGGCCTGGTGGAGGGTGCCGCTGGTTGCAGGGGGGGGGTGCTGGGAGACAAGAGTGGGGGCCTGGTGGAGGGTGCCCGACAGAGCTGGGGGGTGGGGGTGCAGGGAGACATGAGTGGGGGCCTGGTGGAGGGTGCCCCTGACTGGTGGGGGGTGGGAGTGCAGGGGGACATGAGTGGGGGCCTGGTGGAGGGTGCCCCTGGATGCAGGGGTGTGGGGGTGCTGGGAGACATGAGTGGGGGCCTGGTGGAGGGTGCCCCACAGTGCTGGGGTGTGGGGGTGCAGGGAGACATGAGTGGGGGCCTGGTGGAGGGTGCCCCTGACTGGTGGGGGGTGGGGGTGCAGGAAGACATGAGTGGGGGCCCGGTGGAAAGTGCCCCTGGATGCTGGGGGGTGGGGGTGCAAGGAGACATGAGTTGGACATGAGTGGGGGCCTGGTGGAGGGTGCCCCTGACTGGTGGGGGTTAGGGGTGCAGGAAGAAATGAGTGGGGGCCTGGTGGAGGGTGCCCCTGACTGGTGTGTGGTGGGGGTGCAGGGGGACATGAGTGGGGGCCTGGTGGAGGGTGCCCCTGGATGCAGGGGGATGGGGGTGCTGGGAGACATGAGTGGGGGCCTGGTGGAGGGTGCCCCACAGTGCTGGGGGGTGGGGGTGCAGGGAGACATGAGTGGGGGCCTGGTGGAGGATGCCCCTGACTGGTGGGGGGTGAGGGTGCAGGGAGACATGAGTGGGGGCCTGGTGGAGGGTGCCCCTGGAAGCAGGGGGGTGGGGGTGCTGGGAGACATGAGTGGGGGCCTGATGGAGGGTGCCCCTGACTGGTGGGGGGTGGGGGTGTAGGGAGACATGAGTGGCGGCCTGGTGGAGGGTGCCCCTGGATGCTGGGGGGTGGGGGTGCAAGGAGCCATGAGTTGGACATGAGTGGGGGCCTGGTGGAGGGTGCCCCAGACTGGTGGGGGATGGGGGTGCAGGGAGACATGAGTGGGGGCCTGGTGGAGGGTGCCCCTGGATGCAGGGGGATGGGGGTGCTGGGAGACATGAGTGGGGGCCTGGTGGAGGGTGCCCCACAGTGCTGGGGGGTGGGGGTGCAGGGAGACATGAGTGGGGGCCTGGTGGAGGGTGCCCCTGACTGGTGGGTGGTGGGGGTGCAGGGGGACATGAGTGGGGGCTTGGTGGAGGGTGCCCCTGGATGCAGGGGGTTGGGGGTGCTGGGAGACATGAGTGGGGGCCTGGTGGAGGCTGCCCCACAGTGCTGGGGGATGGGGGTGCAGGGAGACATGAGTGGGGGCCTGGTGGAGGGTGCCCCTGACTGGTGGGGGGTGGGGGTGCAGGGAGACATGAGTGGGGGCATGGTGGAGGGTGCCCCTGACTGGTGGGGGTGGGGGTGCAGAGAGACATGAGTGGGGGCCTGGTGGAGGGTGCCTCTGGATGCAGGGGGGTGGGGGTGCAGGGAGACATGAGTGGGGGCCTGGTGGAGGGTGTCCCTGACTGGTGGGGGGTGGGGGTGCAGGGGGTCATGTGTGGGGGCCTGGTGGAGGGTGCCCCTGGATGCAGGGGGGTAGGGGTGCTGGGAGACATGAGTGGGGGCCTGGTGGAGGGTACCCCACAGTCCTAGGGGGTGGGGGTGCAGGGAGACATGAGTGGGGACCTGGTGGAGGGTGCCCCTGACTGGTGAGGTGTGGTGGTGCAGGGAGACATGAGTGGGGGCCTGGTGGAGGGTGCCCCTGGATGCTGGGGGGCGGGGGTGCAAGGAGACATGAGTTGGACATGAGTGGGGGCCTGGTGGAGGGTTCCCCTGACTTGTGGGGGGTGGGGGTGCAGGGAGACATGAGTGGGGGCCTGGTGGAGGAGCCCCTGGATGCAGGGGGGTGGGGGTGCAGGGAGACATGAGTGGGGGCCTGGTGGAGGGTGCCCCTGACTGGTGGGGGTGCAGGGGGACATAAGTGGGGGCCTGGTGGAGGGTGCCCCACAGTGCTGGGGTGTAGGGGTGCAGGGAGACATGAGCGGGGGCCTGGTGGAGGGTGCCCCTGACTGGTGGGGGGTGGGGGTGCAGGGAGACATGAGTGGGGGCCTGGTGGAGGGTGCCCCTGGATGCTGGGGGGTGGGGGTGCAAGGAGACATGAGTTGGACATGAGTGGGGGCCTGGTGGAGGGTGCCCCTGACTGGTGGGGGGTGGGGGTGCAGGGAGACATGAGTGGCGGCCTGGTGGAGGGTGCCCCTGGATGCTGGGGGGTGGGGGTGCAAGGAGACATGAGTTGGACATGAGTGGGGGCCTGGTGGAGGGTGCCCCTGACTGGTGGGGGGTGGGGGTGCAGGGAAACATGAGTGGGGGCCTGGTGGAGGATGCCCCTGGATGCAGGGGTGTGGGGGTCCGGGGAGCCATGAGTGGGGGCCTGGTGGAGGGTGCCCCACAGTGCTGGGGGTTGGGGATGCAGGGAGACATAAGTGGGGGCCTGGTGGAGGGTGCCCCTGACTGGTGGGGGTGCAGGGAGACATGAGTGGGGGGCCTGGTGGAGGGTGCCCCTGGATGCAGGGGGGTGGGGGTGCTGGGAGATATGAGTGGGGGCCTGCTGGAGGGTGCCCCACAGTGCTGGGGGGTGGGGGTGCAGGGAGACATGAGTGGGGGCCTGGTGGAGGGTGCCCCTGATTGGTGGGGTGTGGGGGTGCAGGGGGACATGAGTGGGGGCCTCGTGGAGGGTGCCCCTGGATGCTGGGGGGTGTGGGTGCAAGGAGACATGAGTTGGACATGAGTGGGGGCCTGGTGGAGGGTGCCCCTGACTGGTGGGGGTGGGGGTGCAGGGAGACATGAGTGGGGGCCTTGTGGAGGGTGCTGCTGGTTGCAGGGGGGGTGCTGGGAGACAAGAGTGGGGGCCTGGTGGAGGGTGCCCCACAGTGCTGGGGTGTGGGGGTGCAGGGAGACATGAGTGGGGGCCTGGTGGAGTGTGCCCCTGACTGGTGGGGGGTGGGGGTGCAGGAAGACATGAGTGGTGGCCAGGTGGAGGGTGCCCCTGGATGCTGGGGGGTGGGGGTGCAAGGAGACATGAGTTGGACATGAGTGGGGGCCTGGTGGAGGGTGCCCCTGACTGGTGGGGGGTGGGAGTGCAGGGGGACATGAGTGGGGTCCTGGTGGAGGGTGCCCCTGGATGCAGGGGTGTGGGGGTGCTGGGAGACATGAGTGGGGGCCTGGTGGAGGGTGCCCCACAGTGCTGGGGTGTGGGGGTGCAGGGAGACATGAGTGGGGGCCAGGTGGAGGGTGCCCCTGACTGGTGGGTGGTGGGGGTGCAGGAAGACATGAGTGGTGGCCCGGTGGAGGGTGCCCCTGGATGCTGGAGGGTGGGGGTGCAAGGAGACATGAGTTGGACATGAGTGGGGGCCTGGTGGAGGGTGCCCCTGACTGGTGGGGGTTAGGGGTGCAGGGAGACATGAGTGGGGGCCTGGTGGAGGGTGCCCCTGACTGGTGGGGGGTGGGGGTGCAGGTGGACATGAGTGGGGGCCTGGTGGAGGGTGCCCCTGGATGCAGGGGGGTGGGGGTGCAAGGAGACATGAGTTGGACATGAGTGGGGGCCTGGTTGAGGGTTCCCCTGACTGGTGGGGGGTGGGGGTGCAGGGAGACATGAGTGGGGGCCTGGTGGAGGGTGCCCCTGACTGGTGGGGGGTGGGGGTGCAGGGAGACATGAGTGGGGGCCTGGTGGAGGGTGCCCCTAGATTCTGGGGGGTGGGGGTGCAGGGAGACATGAGTGGGGGCCTGGTGGAGGGTGCCCCACAGTGCTGGGGGGTGGGGGTGCAGGGAGACATGAGTGGGGGCCTGGTTGAGGGTTCCCCTGACTGGTGGGGTGTGGGGGTGCAGGAAGACATGAGTGGGGGGCTGGTGGAGGGTGCCCCACAGTGCTGGGGGGTGGGGGTGCAGGGGGACATGAGTGGGGGCCTGGCAGAAGGTGCCCCTGGATGCAGGGGGGTGGGGGTGCTGGGAGACATGAGTGGGGGCCTGGTGGAGGATGCCCACAGTGCTGGGGGGTGGTGGTACAGGGAGACATGAGTGGGGGCCTGGTGGAGGGTGCCCCTGACTGGTGGGGGTGCTGGGAGACATGAGTGGGTGCCTGGTGGAGGGTGCCCCTGGATGCTGGGGGGTGGGGGTGCAAGGAGACATGAGTTGGACATGAGTGGGGGCCTGGTGGAGGGTGCTTCTGACTGGTAGGGGGTGGGGGTGCAGGGAGACATGAGTGGGGGCCTGGTGGAGGGTGCCCCACAGTGCTGGGGGGTGGGGGTGCAGGGGTACATGAGTGGGGGCCTGGTGGAGGGTGCCCCTGGATGCAGGGGGGTGGGGGTCCTGGGAGACATGAGTGGGGGCCTGGTGGAGGGTGCCCCACAGTGCTGGGGGGTGGGGGTGCAGGGAGACATAAGTGAGGGCCTGGCGGAGGGTGCCCCTGACTGGTGGGGGTGCAGGAAGACATGAGTGGGGGCCTGGTGGAGGGTGCCCCTGGATGCAGGGGGGTGGGGGTGCTGGGAGATAATAGTGGGGGCCTGGTGGAGGGTGCCCCACAGTGCTGGGGGGTGGGGGTGCAGGGAGACATGAGTGGGGGCCTGGTGGAGGGTGCCCCTGACTGGTGGGGGTGCAGGGAGACATGAGTGGGGGCCTGGTGGAGGGTGCCGCTGGATTCTGGGGGGTGGGGGTGCAAGGAGACATGAGTTGGACATGAGTGGGGGCCTGGTGGAGGGTGCCCCTGACTGGTGGGGGGTGGGGGTGCAGGGAGACATGAGTGGGGGCCTGGTGGAGGGTGCCCCTGGATGCAGGGGGGTGGGGGTGCAGGGAGACATGAGTGGGGGCCTGGTGGAGGGTGCCCCTGACTGGTGGGGTGTGGGGGTGCAGGGAGACATGAGTGGGGGCCTGGTGGAGGGTGCCCCTGGATGCTGGGGGGTGGGGGTGCAAGGAGACATGAGTTGGACATGAGTGGGGGCCTGGTGGAGGGTGTCCCTGACTGGTGGGGGGTGGGGGTGCAGGGGGTCATGTGTGGGGGCCTGGTGGAGGGTGCCCCTGGATGCAGGGGGGTAGGGGTGCTGGGAGACATGAGTGGGGGCCTGGTGGAGGGTACCCCACAGTCCTAGGGGGTGGGGGTGCAGGGAGACATGAGTGGGGACCTGGTGGAGGGTGCCCCTGACTGGTGAGGTGTGGTGGTGCAGGGAGACATGAGTGGGGGCCTGGTGGAGGGTGCCCCTGGATGCTGGGGGGCGGGGGTGCAAGGAGACATGAGTTGGACATGAGTGGGGGCCTGGTGGAGGGTTCCCCTGACTTGTGGGGGGTGGGGGTGCAGGGAGACATGAGTGGGGGCCTGGTGGAGGAGCCCCTGGATGCAGGGGGGTGGGGGTGCAGGGAGACATGAGTGGGGGCCTGGTGGAGGGTGCCCCTGACTGGTGGGGGTGCAGGGGGACATAAGTGGGGGCCTGGTGGAGGGTGCCCCACAGTGCTGGGGTGTAGGGGTGCAGGGAGACATGAGCGGGGGCCTGGTGGAGGGTGCCCCTGACTGGTGGGGGGTGGGGGTGCAGGGAGACATGAGTGGGGGCCTGGTGGAGGGTGCCCCTGGATGCTGGGGGGTGGGGGTGCAAGGAGACATGAGTTGGACATGAGTGGGGGCCTGGTGGAGGGTGCCCCTGACTGGTGGGGGGTGGGGGTGCAGGGAGACATGAGTGGCGGCCTGGTGGAGGGTGCCCCTGGATGCAGGGGGGTGGGGGTGCAGGGAGACATGAGTGGGGGCCTGGTGGAGGGTGCCCCTGACTGGTGGGGTGTGGGGGTGCAGGGAGACATGAGTGGGGGCCTGGTGGAGGGTGCCCCTGGATGCTGGGGGGTGGGGGTGCAAGGAGACATGAGTTGGACATGAGTGGGGGCCTGGTGGAGGGTGTCCCTGACTGGTGGGGGGTGGGGGTGCAGGGGGTCATGTGTGGGGGCCTGGTGGAGGGTGCCCCTGGATGCAGGGGGGTAGGGGTGCTGGGAGACATGAGTGGGGGCCTGGTGGAGGGTACCCCACAGTCCTAGGGGGTGGGGGTGCAGGGAGACATGAGTGGGGACCTGGTGGAGGGTGCCCCTGACTGGTGAGGTGTGGTGGTGCAGGGAGACATGAGTGGGGGCCTGGTGGAGGGTGCCCCTGGATGCTGGGGGGCGGGGGTGCAAGGAGACATGAGTTGGACATGAGTGGGGGCCTGGTGGAGGGTTCCCCTGACTTGTGGGGGGTGGGGGTGCAGGGAGACATGAGTGGGGGCCTGGTGGAGGAGCCCCTGGATGCAGGGGGGTGGGGGTGCAGGGAGACATGAGTGGGGGCCTGGTGGAGGGTGCCCCTGACTGGTGGGGGTGCAGGGGGACATAAGTGGGGGCCTGGTGGAGGGTGCCCCACAGTGCTGGGGTGTAGGGGTGCAGGGAGACATGAGCGGGGGCCTGGTGGAGGGTGCCCCTGACTGGTGGGGGGTGGGGGTGCAGGGAGACATGAGTGGGGGCCTGGTGGAGGGTGCCCCTGGATGCTGGGGGGTGGGGGTGCAAGGAGACATGAGTTGGACATGAGTGGGGGCCTGGTGGAGGGTGCCCCTGACTGGTGGGGGGTGGGGGTGCAGGGAGACATGAGTGGCGGCCTGGTGGAGGGTGCCCCTGGATGCTGGGGGGTGGGGGTGCAAGGAGACATGAGTTGGACATGAGTGGGGGCCTGGTGGAGGGTGCCCCTGACTGGTGGGGGGTGGGGGTGCAGGGAAACATGAGTGGGGGCCTGGTGGAGGATGCCCCTGGATGCAGGGGTGTGGGGGTCCGGGGAGACATGAGTGGGGGCCTGGTGGAGGGTGCCCCACAGTGCTGGGGGTTGGGGATGCAGGGAGACATAAGTGGGGGCCTGGTGGAGGGTGCCCCTGACTGGTGGGGGTGCAGGGAGACATGAGTGGGGGGCCTGGTGGAGGGTGCCCCTGGATGCAGGGGGGTGGGGGTGCTGGGAGATATGAGTGGGGGCCTGCTGGAGGGTGCCCCACAGTGCTGGGGGGTGGGGGTGCAGGGAGACATGAGTGGGGGCCTGGTGGAGGGTGCCCCTGACTGGTGGGGTGTGGGGGTGCAGGGGGACATGAGTGGGGGCCTCGTGGAGGGTGCCCCTGGATGCTGGGGGGTGTGGGTGCAAGGAGACATGAGTTGGACATGAGTGGGGGCCTGGTGGAGGGTGCCCCTGACTGGTGGGGGTGGGGGTGCAGGGAGACATGAGTGGGGGCCTTGTGGAGGGTGCTGCTGGTTGCAGGGGGGGTGCTGGGAGACAAGAGTGGGGGCCTGGTGGAGGGTGCCCCACAGTGCTGGGGTGTGGGGGTGCAGGGAGACATGAGTGGGGGCCTGGTGGAGTGTGCCCCTGACTGGTGGGGGGTGGGGGTGCAGGAAGACATGAGTGGTGGCCAGGTGGAGGGTGCCCCTGGATGCTGGGGGGTGGGGGTGCAAGGAGACATGAGTTGGACATGAGTGGGGGCCTGGTGGAGGGTGCCCCTGACTGGTGGGGGGTGGGAGTGCAGGGGGACATGAGTGGGGTCCTGGTGGAGGGTGCCCCTGGATGCAGGGGTGTGGGGGTGCTGGGAGACATGAGTGGGGGCCTGGTGGAGGGTGCCCCACAGTGCTGGGGTGTGGGGGTGCAGGGAGACATGAGTGGGGGCCAGGTGGAGGGTGCCCCTGACTGGTGGGTGGTGGGGGTGCAGGAAGACATGAGTGGTGGCCCGGTGGAGGGTGCCCCTGGATGCTGGAGGGTGGGGGTGCAAGGAGACATGAGTTGGACATGAGTGGGGGCCTGGTGGAGGGTGCCCCTGACTGGTGGGGGTTAGGGGTGCAGGGAGACATGAGTGGGGGCCTGGTGGAGGGTGCCCCTGACTGGTGGGGGGTGGGGGTGCAGGGGGACATGAGTGGGGGCCTGGTGGAGGGTGCCCCTGGATGCAGGGGGGTGGGGGTGCAAGGAGACATGAGTTGGACATGAGTGGGGGCCTGGTTGAGGGTTCCCCTGACTGGTGGGGGGTGGGGGTGCAGGGAGACATGAGTGGGGGCCTGGTGGAGGGTGCCCCTGACTGGTGGGGGGTGGGGGTGCAGGGAGACATGAGTGGGGGCCTGGTGGAGGGTGCCCCTAGATTCTGGGGGGTGGGGGTGCAGGGAGACATGAGTGGGGGCCTGGTGGAGGGTGCCCCACAGTGCTGGGGGGTGGGGGTGCAGGGAGACATGAGTGGGGGCCTGGTGGAGGGTGCCCCTGACTGGTGGGGGGTGGGGCTGCTGGGAGACATGAGTGGGGGCCTGGTGGAGGGTGCCCTGCACTGATGGGTGGTGGGGGTGCAGGGGGCATGAGTGGGGGCCTGGTGGAGGGTGTCCCTGGATGCAGGGGGTGGGGGTGCTGGGAGACATGAGTGGGGGCCTGGTGGAGGGTGCCCCACAGTGCTGGGGGGTGGGGGTGCAGGGAGACATGAGTGGGGGCCTGGTGGAGAGTGCCCCTGACTGGTGGGGGGTGGGGCTGCTGGGAGACATGAGTGGGGGCCTGGTGGAGGGTGCCCCTGGATGCTGGGGGGTGGGGGTGCAAGGAGACATGAGTTGGACATGAGTGGGGGCCTGGTGGAGGGTGCCCCTGACTCTTGGGGGGTGGGGTGCAGGGAGACATGAGTGGGGGCCTAGTGGAGGGTGCCCCTGACTGGTGGGGGGTTGGGGTGCTGGGAGACATGAGTGGGGGCCTGGTGGAGGGTGCCCCACTGTGCTGGGGGGGTGGGGGTGAAGGGAGCCATGAGTGGGGGCCTGGTGGAGGGTGCCCCTGACTGGTGGGGTGTGGGGGTGCAGGAAGACATGAGTGGGGGGCTGGTGGAGGGTGCCCCACAGTGCTGGGGGGTGGGGGTGCAGGGGGACATGAGTGGGGGCCTGGCAGAAGGTGCCCCTGGATGCAGGGGGGTGGGGGTGCTGGGAGACATGAGTGGGGGCCTGGTGGAGGATGCCCACAGTGCTGGGGGGTGGTGGTACAGGGAGACATGAGTGGGGGCCTGGTGGAGGGTGCCCCTGACTGGTGGGGGTGCTGGGAGACATGAGTGGGTGCCTGGTGGAGGGTGCCCCTGGATGCTGGGGGGTGGGGGTGCAAGGAGACATGAGTTGGACATGAGTGGGGGCCTGGTGGAGGGTGCTTCTGACTGGTAGGGGGTGGGGGTGCAGGGAGACATGAGTGGGGGCCTGGTGGAGGGTGCCCCACAGTGCTGGGGGGTGGGGGTGCAGGGGTACATGAGTGGGGGCCTGGTGGAGGGTGCCCCTGGATGCAGGGGGGTGGGGGTCCTGGGAGACATGAGTGGGGGCCTGGTGGAGGGTGCCCCACAGTGCTGGGGGGTGGGGGTGCAGGGAGACATAAGTGAGGGCCTGGTGGAGGGTGCCCCTGACTGGTGGGGGTGCAGGAAGACATGAGTGGGGGCCTGGTGGAGGGTGCCCCTGGATGCAGGGGGGTGGGGGTGCTGGGAGATAATAGTGGGGGCCTGGTGGAGGGTGCCCCACAGTGCTGGGGGGTGGGGGTGCAGGGAGACATGAGTGGGGGCCTGGTGGAGGGTGCCCCTGACTGGTGGGGGTGCAGGGAGACATGAGTGGGGGCCTGGTGGAGGGTGCCGCTGGATTCTGGGGGGTGGGGGTGCAAGGAGACATGAGTTGGACATGAGTGGGGGCCTGGTGGAGGGTGCCCCTGACTGGTGGGGGGTGGGGGTGCAGGGAGACATGAGTGGGGGCCTGGTGGAGGGTGCCCCTGGATGCAGGGGGGTGGGGGTGCAGGGAGACATGAGTGGGGGCCTGGTGGAGGGTGCCCCTGACTGGTGGGGTGTGGGGGTGCAGGGAGACATGAGTGGGGGCCTGGTGGAGGGTGCCCCTGGATGCTGGGGGGTGGGGGTGCAAGGAGACATGAGTTGGACATGAGTGGGGGCCTGGTGGAGGGTGCCCCTGACTGGTGGGGGTGGGGGTGCAGGGAGACATGAGTGGGGACCTGGTGGAGGGTGCCGCTGGTTGCAGTGGGGGGGGTGCTGGGAGACAAGAGTGGGGGCCTGGTGGAGGGTGCCCCACAGAGCTGGGGGTGGGAGTGCAGGGAGAATGAGTGGGGGCCTGGTGGAGGGTGCCCCTGACTGGTGGGGGGTGGGAGTGCAGGGGGACATGAGTGGGGGCCTGGTGGAGGATGCCCCTGGATGCAGGGGTGTGGGGGTGCTGGGAGTCATGAGTGGGGGCCTGGTGGAGGGTGCCCCACAGTGCTCGGGTGTGGGGGTGCAGGGAGACATGAGTGTGGGCCTGGTGGAGGGTGCCCCTGGATGCTGGGGGGTGGGGGTGCAAGGAGACATGAGTTGGACATGAGTGGGGGCCTGGTGGAGGGTGCCCCTGACTGGTGGGGGTTAGGGGTGCAGGAAGACATGAGTGGGGGCCTGGTGGAGGGTGCCCCTGACTGGTGGGGGGTGGGGGTGCAGGGGGACATGAGTGGGGGCCTGGTGGAGGGTACCCCTGGATGCAGGGGGATGGGGGTGCTGGGAGACATGAGTGGGGGCCTGGTGGAGGGTGCCCCACAGTGCTGGGGGGTGGGGGTGCAGGGAGACATGAGTGGGGGCCTGGTGGAGGGTGCCCCTGACTGGTGGGTGGTGGGGGTGCAGGGGGACATGAGTGGGGGCCTGGTGGAGGGTGCCCCTGGATGCAGGGGGTTGGGGGTGCTGGGAGACATGAGTGGGGGCCTGGTGGAGGGTGCCCCACAGTGCTGGGGGATGGGGGTGCAGGGAGACATGAGTGGGGGCCTGGTGGAGGGTGCCCCTGACTGGTGGGGGTGGGGGTGCAGGGAGACATGAGTGGGGGCCTGGTGGAGGGTGCCCCTGGATGTTGGGGGTGGGGGTGCAAGGAGACATAAGTTGGACATGAGTGGGGGCCTGGTGGAGGGTGCCCCTGACTGGTGGGGGGTGGGGGTGCAGGGAGACATGAGTGGGGGCCTGGTGGAGGGTGCCCCTGACTGGTGGGGAGTGGGGGTGCAGGGAGACATGAGTGGGGGCCTGGTGGAGGGTGCCCCTGGATGCTGGGGGGTGGGGGTGCAGGGAGACATGAGTTGGACATGAGTGGGGGCCTGGTGGAGGGTGCCCCTGACTGGTGGGGGGTGGTGGTGCAGAGAGATATGAGTGAGGGCCTGGTGGAGGGTGCCTCTGGATGCAGGGGGGTGGGGGTGCAGGGAGACATGAGTGGGGGCCTGGTGGAGGGTGTCCCTGACTGGTGGGGGTGGGGGTGCAGGGGGTCATGTGTGGGGGCCTGCTGGAGGGTGCCCCTGGATGCAGGGGGGTAGGGGTGCTGGGAGACATGAGTGGGGGCCTGGTGGAGGGTACCCCACAGTGCTGGGGGTGGGGGTGCAGGGAGACATGAGTGGGGACCTGGTGGAGGGTGCCCCTGACTGGTGAGGGGTGGGGGTGCAGGGAGACATGAGTGGGGGCCTGGTGGAGGGTGCCCCTGGATGCTGGGGGGCGGGGGTGCAAGGAGACATGAGTTGGACATGAGTGGGGGCCTGGTGGAGAGTGCCCCTGACTTGTGGGGGGTGGGGGTGCAGGGAGACATGAGTGGGGGCCTGGTGGAGGGTGCCCCCGGATGCAGGGGGGTGGGGGTGAGGGAGACATGAGTGGGGGCCTGGTGGAGGGTACCCCTGAGTGGTGAGGGGTAGGGGTGCAGGGAGACATGAGTGGGGGCCTGGTGGAGGGTGCCCCTGGATGCAGGGGGTGGGGGTGCTGGGAGACATGAGTGGGGGCCTGGTGGAGGGTATCCCACAGTGCTGGGGGGTGGGGGTGCAGGGAGACATGAGTGGGGGCCTGGTGGAGGGTGCCCCTTACTGGTGGGGGTGCAGGGGGACATAAGTGGGGGCCTGGTGGAGGGTGCCCCTGGATGCAGGGGGATGGGGGTGCTGGGAGACATGAGTGGGGGCCTGGTGGAGGGTGCACCACAGTGCTGGGGGTAGGGGTGCAGGGAGACATGAGCGGGGGCCTGGTGGAGGGTGCCCCTGACTGGTGGGGGGTGGGGGTGCAGGGAGACATGAGTGGGGGCCTGGTGGAGGGTTACCCTGGAAGCTGGGGGGTGGGGGTGCAAGGAGACATGAGTTGGACATGGGTGGGGGCCTGGTGGAGGGTGCCCCTGACTGGTGGGGGGTGGAGGTGCAGGGAGACATGAGTGGGGGCCTGGTGGAGGGTGCCCCTGGATGCAGGGTGGTGGGGGTGCAGGGAGACATGAGTGGGGGCCTGGTGGAGGGTGCACCACAGTGCTGGGGGTAGGGGTGCAGGGAGACATGAGCGGGGGCCTGGTGGAGGGTGCCCCTGACTGGTGGGGGGTGGGGGTGCAGGGAGACATGAGTGGGGGCCTGGTGGAGGGTTACCCTGGAAGCTGGGGGGTGGGGGTGCAAGGAGACATGAGTTGGACATGGGTGGGGGCCTGGTGGAGGGTGCCCCTGACTGGTGGGGGGTGGAGGTGCAGGGAGACATGAGTGGGGGCCTGGTGGAGGGTGCCCCTGGATGCAGGGTGGTGGGGGTGCAGGGAGACATGAGTGGGGGCCTGGTGGAGGGTACCCCTGACTGGTTGGGGGTGGGGGTGCAGGGAGACATGAGTGGGGGCCTGGTGGAGGGTGCCCCTGGATGCTGGGGGGTGGGGGTGCAAGGAGACATGAGTTGGACATGAGTGGGGGCCTGGTGGAGGGTGCCCCTGACTAGTGGGGGTTGGGGGTGCAGGGAGACATGAGTGGGGGCCTGGTGGAGGGTGCCCCTGGATGCTAGGGGGTGGGGGTGCAGGGAGACATGAGTGGGGGCCTGGTGGAGGGTGCCCCTGGATGCAGGGGGGTGGGGGTGCAGGGAGACATGAGTTGGACATGAGTGGGGGCCTGGTGGAGGGTGCCCCTGGATGCAGGGGGTGGGGGTGCTGGGAGACATGAGTGTTGGCCTGGTGGAGGGTGCCCTGCACTGCTGGGTGGTGGGGGTGCAGGGGACATGAGTGGGGGCCTGGTGGAGGGTGCCCCTGGATGCAGGGGTGTGGGGGTGCTGGGAGACATGAGTGGGGGCCTGGTGGAGGGTGCCCCACAGTGCTGGGGGGTGGGGGTGCAGGGAGACATGAGTGGGGGCCTGTGGAGGGTGCCCCTGGATGCTGGGGGGGTGGGGGTGCAAGGAGACATGAGTTGGACATGAGTGGGGGCCTGGTGGAGGGTGCCCCTGACTTGTGGGGGGTGGGGGTGCAGGGAGACATGAGTGGGGGCCTGGTGGAGGGTGCCCCCGGATGCAGGGGGGTGGGGGTGCAGGGAGACATGAGTGGGGGCCTGGTGGAGGGTACCCTTGACTGGTGAGGGGTGGGGTTGCAGGGAGACATGAGTGGGGGCCTGGTGGAGGGTGCCCCTGGATGCAGGGGGTGGGGGTGCTGGGAGACATGAGTGGGGGCCTGGTGGAGGGTGTCCCACAGTGCTGGGGGGTGGGGGTGCAGGGAGACATGAGTGGGGGCCTGGTGGAGGGTGCCCCTTACTGGTGGGGGTGCAGGGGGACATAAGTGGGGGCCTGGTGGAGGGTGCCCCTGGATGCAGGGGGATGGGGGTGCTGGGAGACATGAGTGGGCGCCTGGTGGAGGGTGCACCACAGTGCTGGGGGTAGGGGTGCAGGGAGACATGAGCGGGGGCCTGGTGGAGGGTGCCCCTGACTGGTGGGGGTGGGGGTGCAGGGAGACATGAGTGGGGGCCTGGTGGAGGGTTACCCTGGAAGCTGGGGGGTGGGGGTGCAAGGAGATATGAGTTGGACATGGGTGGGGGCCTGGTGGAGGGTGCCCCTGACTGGTGGGGGGTGGAGGTGCAGGGAGACATGAGTGGGGGCCTGGTGGAGGGTGCCCCTGGATGCAGGGTGGTGGGGGTGCAGGGAGACATGAGTGGGGGCCTGGTGGAGGGTACCCCTGACTGGTTGGGGGTGGGGGTGCAGGGAGACATGAGTGGGGGCCTGGTGGAGGGTGCCCCTGGATGCTGGGGGGTGGGGGTGCAAGGAGACATGAGTTGGACATGAGTGGGGGCCTGGTGGAGGGTGCCCCTGACTAGTGGGGGTTGGGGGCGCAGGGAGACATGAGTGGGGGCCTGGTGGAGGGTGCCCCTGGATGCTAGGGGGTGGGGGTGCAGGGAGACATGAGTGGGGGCCTGGTGGAGGGTGCCCCTGGATGCAGGGGGGTGGGGGTGCAGGGAGACATGAGTTGGACATGAGTGGGGGCCTGGTGGAGGGTGCCCCTGGATGCAGGGGGGTGGGGGTGCTGGGAGACATGAGTGGGGGCCTGGTGGAGGGTGCCCTGCACTGCTGGGTGGTGGGGGTGCAGGGGACATGAGTGGGGGCCTGGTGGAGGGTGCCCCTGGATGCAGGGGTGTGGGGGTGCTGGGAGACATGAGTGGGGGCCTGGTGGAGGGTGCCCCACAGTGCTGGGGGTGGGGGTGCAGGGAGACATGAGTGGGGGCCTGTGGAGGGTGCCCCTGGATGCTGGGAGGGTGGGGGTGCAAGGAGACATGAGTTGGACATGAGTGGGGGCCTGGTGGAGGGTGCCCCTGACTCTTGGGGGGTGGGGGTGCAGGGAGACATGAGTGGGGGCCTGGTGGAGGGTGCCCCACAGTGCAGGGGGGTGGAGGTGCAGGGGGACATGAGTGGGGGCCTTGTGGAGGGTGCCCCTGGATGCAGGGGGTTGGGGTGCTGGGAGACATGAGTGGGGGCCTGGTGGAGGGTGCCCCACAGTGCCGGGGGGTGGGGGTGCAGGGAGACATGAGTGGGGGCCTGGTGGATGGTGCCCCTGACTGGTGGGGGGTGGGGGTGCAGGGAGACATGAGTGGGGGCCTGGTGGAGGGTACCCCACAGTGCTGGGGGATGGGGGTGCAGGGAGACATGAGTGGGGGCCTGGTGGAGGGTGCCGCTGACTGGTGGGGGGTGGGGGTGCAGGGAGACATGAGTGGGGGCCTGGTGGAGGGTGCCGCTGGATGCTGGGGGGTGGGGGTGCAAGGAGACATGAGTTGGACATGAGTGGGGGCCTGGTGGAGGGTGCCCCTGACTGGTGGGGGTGCAGGGAGACATGAGTGGGGGCCTGGTGGAGGGTGCCCCTGGATGCAGGGGGGTGGGGGTGCAGGGAGACATGAGTGGGGGCCTGGTGGAGGGTGCCCCTGACTGGTGGGGTGTGGGGGTGCAGGGAGACATGAGTGGGGGCCTGGTGGAGGGTTCCCCTGGATGCTGGGGGGTGGGGGTGCAAGGAGACATGAGTTGGAGATGAGTGGAGGCCTGGTGGAGGGTGCCCCTGACTGGTGGGGGTGGGGGTGCAGGGATACATGAGTGGGGGCCTGGTGGAGGGTGCCGCTGGTTGCAGGGGGGGGTGCTGGGAGACAAGAGTGGGGGCCTGGTGGAGGGTGCCCCACAGAGCTGGGGGGTGGGGGTGCAGGGAGCCATGAGTGGGGGCCTGGTGGAGGGTGCCCCTGACTGGTGGGGGGTGGGAGTGCAGGGGGACATGAGTGGGGGCCTGGTGGAGGGTGCCCCACAGTGCTGGGGTGTGGGGGTGCAGGGAGACATGAGTTGGACATGAGTGGGGGCCTGGTGGAGGGTGCCCCTGACTGGTGGGGGTTAGGGGTGCAGGAAGACATGAGTGGGGGCCTGGTGGAGGGTGCCCCTGACTGGTGTGGGGTGGGGGTGCAGGGGGACATGAGTGGGGGCCTGGTGGAGGGTGCCCCTGGATGCAGGGGGATGGGGGTGCTGGGAGACATGAGTGGGGGCCTGGTGGAGGGTGCCCCACAGTGCTGGGGGGTGGGGGTGCAGGGAGACATGAGTGGGGGCCTGGTGGAGGATGCCCCTGACTGGTGGGGGGTGGGGGTGCAGGGAGACATGAGTGGGGGCCTGATGGAGGGTGCCCCGGACTGGTGGGGGGGTGGGGGTGTAGGGAGACATGAGTGGCGGCCTGGTGGAGGGTGCCCCTGGATGCTGGGGGGTGGGGGTGCAAGGAGCCATGAGTTGGACATGAGTGGGGGCCTGGTGGAGGGTGCCCCAGACTGGTGGGGGGATGGGGGTGCAGGGAGACATGAGTGGGGGCCTGGTGGAGGGTGCCCCTGGATGCAGGGGGATGGGGGTGCTGGGAGACATGAGTGGGGGCCTGGTGGAGGGTGCCCCACAGTGCTGGGGGGTGGGGTGCAGGGAGACATGAGTGGGGGCCTGGTGGAGGGTGCCCCTGACTGGTGGGTGGTGGGGGTGCAGGGGGACATGAGTGGGGGCTTGGTGGAGGGTGCCCCTGGATGCAGGGGGTTGGGGGTGCGGGGAGACATGAGTGGGGGCCTGGTGGAGGCTGCCCCACAGTGCTGGGGGATGGGGGTGCAGGGAGACATGAGTGGGGGCCTGGTGGAGGGTGCCCCTGACTGGTGGGGGGTGGGGGTGCAGGGAGACATGAGTGGGGGCCTGGTGGAGGGTGCCCCTGACTGGTGGGGGTGGGGGTGCAGAGAGACATGAGTGGGGGCCTGGTGGAGGGTGCCTCTGGATGCAGGGGGGTGGGGGTGCAGGGAGACATGAGTGGGGGCCTGGTGGAGGGTGTCCCTGACTGGTGGGGGGTGGGGGTGCAGGGGGTCATGTGTGGGGGCCTGGTGGAGGGTGCCCCTGGATGCAGGGGGGTAGGGGTGCTGGGAGACATGAGTGGGGGCCTGGTGGAGGGTACCCCACAGTCCTAGGGGGTGGGGGTGCAGGGAGACATGAGTGGGGACCTGGTGGAGGGTGCCCCTGACTGGTGAGGTGTGGTGGTGCAGGGAGACATGAGTGGGGGCCTGGTGGAGGGTGCCCCTGGATGCTGGGGGGCGGGGGTGCAAGGAGACATGAGTTGGACATGAGTGGGGGCCTGGTGGAGGGTTCCCCTGACTTGTGGGGGGTGGGGGTGCAGGGAGACATGAGTGGGGGCCTGGTGGAGGGTGCCCCTGGATGCAGGGGGGTGGGGGTGCAGGGAGACATGAGTGGGGGCCTGGTGGAGGGTGCCCCTGACTGGTGGGGGTGCAGGGGGACATAAGTGGGGGCCTGGTGGAGGGTGCCCCTGGATGCAGGGGGATGGGGGTGCTGGGAGACATGAGTGGGGGCCTGGTGGAGGGTGCCCCACAGTGCTGGGGGGTAGGGGTGCAGGGAGACATGAGCGGGGGCCTGGTGGAGGGTGCCCCTGACTGGTGGGGGGTGGGGGTGCAGGGAGACATGAGTGGGGGCCTGGTGGAGGGTGCCCCTGGATGCTGGGGGGTGGGGGTGCAAGGAGACATGAGTTGGACATGAGTGGGGGCCTGGTGGAGGGTGCCCCTGACTGGTGGGGGGTGGGGGTGCAGGGAGACATGAGTGGCGGCCTGGTGGAGGGTGCCCCTGGATGCAGGGTGGTGGGGGTGCAGGGAGACATGAGTGGGGGCCTGGTGGAGGGTACCCCTGACTGGTGGGGGGTGGGGGTGCAGGGAGACATGAGTGGGGGCCTGGTGGAGGGTGCCCCTGGATGCTGGGGGGTGGGGGTGCAAGGAGACATTAGTTGGACATGAGTGGGGGCCTGGTGGAGGGTGCCCCTGACTGGTGGGGGGTGGGAGTGCAGGGAGACATGAGTGGGGGCCTGGTGGAGGGTGCCCCTGACTAGTGGGGGTTGGGGGTGCAGGGAGACATGAGTGGGGGCCTGGTGGAGGGTGCCCCTGGATGCTAGGGGGTGGGGGTGCAGGGAGACATGAGTGGGGGCCTGGTGGAGGGTGCCCCTGGATGCAGGGGGGTGGGGGTGCAGGGAGACATGAGTTGGACATGAGTGGGGGCCTGTGGAGGGTGCCCCTGGATGCAGGGGGGTGGGGGTGCTGGGAGACATTAGTGGGGGCCTGGTGGAGGGTGCCCTGCACTGCTGGGTGGTGGGGGTGCAGGGGACATGAGTTGGGGCCTGGTGGAGGGTGCCCCTGGATACAGGGGGGTGGGGGTGCTGGGAGACATGAGTGGGGGCCTGGTGGAGGGTGCCCCACAGTGCTGGGGGGTGGGGGTGCAGGGAGACATGAGTGGGGGGCTGGTGGAGGGTGCCCCTGGATGCTGGGGGTTGGGGGTGCAAGGAGACAGTAGTTGGACATGAGTGGGGGCCTGGTGGAGGGTGCCCCTGACTCTTGGGGGGTGGGGGTGCAGGGAGACATGAGTGGGGGCCTGGTGGAGGGTGCCCCACAGTGCAGGGGGGTGGGGGTGCAGGGGGACATGAGTGGGGGCCTTGTGGAGGGTGCCCCTGGATGCAGGGGGTTGGGGGTGCTGGGAGACATGAGTGGGGGCCTGGTGGAGGGTGCCCCACAGTGCTGGGGGTTGGGGGTGCAGGGAGACATGAGTGGGGGCCTGGTGGATGGTGCCCCTGACTGGTGGGGGGTGGGGGTGCAGGGAGACATGAGTGGGGGCCTGGTGGAGGGTGCCCCTGGATGCAGGGGGTGGGGGTGCTGGGAGACATGCGTGGGGGCCTGGTGGAGGGTGCCCCACAGTGCTGGGGGGTGGGGGTGCAGGGAGACATGAGTGGGGGCCTGGTGGAGGCTGCCCCTGACTGGTGGGGGGTGGGGGTGCTGGGAGACATGAGTGGGGGCCTGGTGGAGGGTGCCTCACAGTGCTGGGGGGTGGGGGTGCAGGGAGACATGAGTGGGGGCCTGGTGGAGGGTGCCCCTGACTGGTGGGGGGTGGGGGTGCAGGGAGACATGAGTGGGGGCCTGGTGGAGGGTGCCCCTGGATGCTAGGGGGTGGGGGTGCAGGGAGACATGAGTGGGGGCCTGGTGGAGGGTGCCCCTGGATGCAGGGGGGTGGGGGTGCAGGGAGACATGAGTTGGACATGAGTGGGGGCCTGTGGAGGGTGCCCCTGGATGCAGGGGGGTGGGGGTGCTGGGAGACATTAGTGGGGGCCTGGTGGAGGGTGCCCTGCACTGCTGGGTGGTGGGGGTGCAGGGGACATGAGTTGGGGCCTGGTGGAGGGTGCCCCTGGATACAGGGGGGTGGGGGTGCTGGGAGACATGAGTGGGGGCCTGGTGGAGGGTGCCCCACAGTGCTGGGGGGTGGGGGTGCAGGGAGACATGAGTGGGGGGCTGGTGGAGGGTGCCCCTGGATGCTGGGGGTTGGGGGTGCAAGGAGACAGTAGTTGGACATGAGTGGGGGCCTGGTGGAGGGTGCCCCTGACTCTTGGGGGGTGGGGGTGCAGGGAGACATGAGTGGGGGCCTGGTGGAGGGTGCCCCACAGTGCAGGGGGGTGGGGGTGCAGGGGGACATGAGTGGGGGCCTTGTGGAGGGTGCCCCTGGATGCAGGGGGTTGGGGGTGCTGGGAGACATGAGTGGGGGCCTGGTGGAGGGTGCCCCACAGTGCTGGGGGTTGGGGGTGCAGGGAGACATGAGTGGGGGCCTGGTGGATGGTGCCCCTGACTGGTGGGGGGTGGGGGTGCAGGGAGACATGAGTGGGGCCTGGTGGAGGGTGCCCCTGGATGCAGGGGGTGGGGGTGCTGGGAGACATGCGTGGGGGCCTGGTGGAGGGTGCCCCACAGTGCTGGGGGGTGGGGGTGCAGGGAGACATGAGTGGGGGCCTGGTGGAGGCTGCCCCTGACTGGTGGGGGGTGGGGGTGCTGGGAGACATGAGTGGGGGCCTGGTGGAGGGTGCCTCACAGTGCTGGGGGGTGGGGGTGCAGGGAGACATGAGTGGGGGCCTGGTGGAGGGTGCCCCTGACTGGTGGGGGGTGGGGGTGCAGGGAGACATGAGTGGGGGCCTGGTGGAGGGTGCCCCTGGATGCTAGGGGGTGGGGGTGCAGGGAGACATGAGTGGGGGCCTGGTGGAGGGTGCCCCTGGATGCAGGGGGGTGGGGGTGCAGGGAGACATGAGTTGGACATGAGTGGGGGCCTGTGGAGGGTGCCCCTGGATGCAGGGGGGTGGGGGTGCTGGGAGACATTAGTGGGGGCCTGGTGGAGGGTGCCCTGCACTGCTGGGTGGTGGGGGTGCAGGGGACATGAGTTGGGGCCTGGTGGAGGGTGCCCCTGGATACAGGGGGGTGGGGGTGCTGGGAGACATGAGTGGGGGCCTGGTGGAGGGTGCCCCACAGTGCTGGGGGGTGGGGGTGCAGGGAGACATGAGTGGGGGGCTGGTGGAGGGTGCCCCTGGATGCTGGGGGTTGGGGGTGCAAGGAGACAGTAGTTGGACATGAGTGGGGGCCTGGTGGAGGGTGCCCCTGACTCTTGGGGGGTGGGGGTGCAGGGAGACATGAGTGGGGGCCTGGTGGAGGGTGCCCCACAGTGCAGGGGGGTGGGGGTGCAGGGGGACATGAGTGGGGGCCTTGTGGAGGGTGCCCCTGGATGCAGGGGGTTGGGGGTGCTGGGAGACATGAGTGGGGGCCTGGTGGAGGGTGCCCCACAGTGCTGGGGGTTGGGGGTGCAGGGAGACATGAGTGGGGGCCTGGTGGATGGTGCCCCTGACTGGTGGGGGGTGGGGGTGCAGGGAGACATGAGTGGGGGCCTGGTGGAGGGTGCCCCTGGATGCAGGGGGTGGGGGTGCTGGGAGACATGAGTGGGGGCCTGGTGGAGGGTGCCTCACAGTGCTGGGGGGTGGGGGTGCAGGGAGACATGAGTGGGGGCCTGGTGGAGGGTGCCCCTGACTGGTGGGGGGTGGGGGTGCAGGAAGACATGAGTGGGGGGCTGGTGGAGGGTGCCCCACAGTGCTGGGGGTGGGGGTGCAGGGGGACATGAGTGGGGGCCTGGTGGAGGGTGCCCCTGGATGCAGGGGGGTGGGGGTGCTGGGAGACATGAGTGGGGGCCTGGTGGAGGGTGCCCACAGTACTAGGGGGTGGGGGTGCAGGGAGACATGAGTAGGGGCCTGGTGGAGGGTGCCCCTGACTGGTGGGGGTGGGGGTGCTGTGAGACATGAGTGGGGGCCTGGCGGAGGGTGCCCCTGGATGCTGGGAGGTGGGGGTGCAAGGAGACATGAGTTGGACATGAGTGGGGGCCTGGTGGAGGGTGCCCCTGACTGGTGGGGGGTGGGGGTGCAGGGAGACATGAGTGGGGGCCTGGTGGAGGGTGCCCCACAGTGCTGGGGTGTGGGGGTGCAGGGGGACATGAGTGGGGGCCTGGTGGAGGGTGCCCCTGGATGCAGGGGGGTGGGGGTGCTGGGAGACATGAGTGGGGGCATGGTGGAGGGTGCCCCACAGTGCTGGGGGGTGGGGGTGCAGGGAGACATGAGTGGGGGCCTGGTGGAGAGTTCCCTGACTGGTGGGGGTGCTGGGAGACATGCGTGGGGGCCTGGTGGAGGGTGCCCCACAGTGCTGGGGGGTGGGGGTGTAGGGAGAAATGAGTGGGGTCCTGTTGGAGGGTGCCCTGACTGGTGGGGGGTGGGGGTGCTGGGAGACATGCGTGGGGGCCTGGTGGAGGGTGCCCCACAGTGCTGGGGGGTGGGGGTGCAGGGAGACATGAGTGGGGTCCTGTTGGAGGGTGCCCCTGACTGCTGGGGGTGGGGGTGCTGTGAGACATGAGTGGGGGCCTGGTGGAGGGTGCCCCTGGATGCTGGGAGGTGGGGGTGCAAGGAGACATGAGTTGGACATGAGTGGGGGCCTGGTGGAGGGTGCCCCTGACTGGTGGGGGGTGGGGGTGCAGGGAGACATGAGTGGGGGCCTGGTGGAGGGTGCCCCACAGTGCTGGGGTGTGGGGGTGCAGGGGGACATGAGTGGGGGCCTGGTGGAGGGTGCCCCTGGATGCAGGGTGTTGGGGGTCCTGGGAGACATGAGTGGGGGCCTGGTGGAGGGTGCCCCACAGTGCTTGGGGGTGGGGGTGCAGGGAGACATGAGTGGGGGCCTGGTGGAGGGTGCCCCTGACTGGTGGGGGTGCAGGGAGACATGTGTGGGGGCCTGGTGGAGGGTGCCCCTGGATGCAGGGGGGTGGGGGTGCTGGGAGACATGAGTGGGGGCATGGTGGAGGGTGCCCCACAGTGCTGGGGGGTGGGGGTGCAGGGAGACATGAGTGGGGGCCTGGTGGAGGGTTCCCTGACTGGTGGGGGGTGGGGGTGCTGGGAGACATGCGTGGGGGCCTGGTGGAGGGTGCCCCACAGTGCTGGGGGGTGGGGGTGCAGGGAGACATGAGTGGGGTCCTGTTGGAGGGTGCCCCTGACTGCTGGGGGGTGGGGGTGCAGGGAGACTTGAGTGGGGACCTGGTGGAGGGTGCCCCACAGTGCTGGGGGGTGGGGGTGCAGGGGGACATGAGTGGGGGCCTGGTGGAAGGTGCCCCTGGATGCAGGGGGGTGGGGGAGCTGGGAGACATGAGTGGGGGCCTGGTGGAGGGTGCCCCTGACTGGTGGGGGGTGGGGGTGCTGGGAGACATGAGTGGGGGCCTGGTGGAGGGTGCTCCTGGATGCAGGGGGTGGGGTGCAGGGAGACATGAGTGGGGGCCTGGTGGAGGGTGCCCCACAGTGCTGGGGGGTGGGGGTGCAGGGGGACATGAGTGGGGGCCTGGTGGAGGGTGCCCCTGGATGCAGGGGGGTGGGGGTGCTGGGAGACATTAGTGGGGGCCTGGTGGAGGGTGCCCCTGGATGCAGGGGGTGGGGGTGCAGGGAGACATGAGTGGGGGCCTGGTGGAGGGTGCCCCTGACTGGTGGGGGTGCAGGGGGACATGAGTGGGGGCCTGGTGGAGGGTGCCCCTGACTGGTGGGGGGTGGGGGTGCTGGGAGACATGAGTGGGGGACTGGTGGAGGGTGCCCCTGGATGCTGGGGGGTGGGGGTGCAAGGAGACATGAGATGGACATGAGTGGGGGCCTGGTAGAGGGTGCCCCTGACTGGTGGGGGGTGGGGGTGCAGGGAGACATGAGTGGGGGCCTGGTGGAGGGTGCCCCACAGTGCTGGGGGGTGGGGGTGCAGGGGGACATGAGTTGGACATGAGTGGGGGCCTGATGGAGGGTTTTCCTTGATGTAGGGGGGTGGGGGTGCAGGGAGACATGAGTGGGGGACTGGTGGAGGGTGCCCCTGACTGGTGGGGGGTGGGGGTGCTGGGAGACATGAGTGGGGGACTGGTGGAGGGTGCCCCTGGATGCTGGGGGGTGGGGGTGCAAGGAGACATGAGATGGACATGAGTGGGGGCCTGGTAGAGGGTGCCCCTGACTGGTGGGGGGTGGGGGTGCAGGGAGACATGAGTGGGGGCCTGGTGGAGGGTGCCCCACAGTGCTGGGGGGTGGGGGTGCAGGGGGACATGAGTGGGGGCCTGGTGGAGGGTGCCCCTGGATGCAGGGTGTTGGGGGTCCTGGGAGACATGAGTGGGGGCCTGGTGGAGGGTGCCCCACAGTGCTGGGGTGTGGGGGTGCAGGGGGACATGAGTGGGGGCCTGGTGGAGGGTGCCCCTGGATGCAGGGTGTTGGGGGTCCTGGGAGACATGAGTGGGGGCCTGGTGGAGGGTGCCCCACAGTGCTTGGGGGTGGGGGGGGTGCAGGGAGACATGAGTGGGGGCCTGGTGGAGGGTGCCCCTGACTGGTGGGGGTGCAGGGAGACATGTGTGGGGGCCTGGTGGAGGGTGCCCCTGACTGGTGGGGGGTGGGGGTGCAGGGGGACATGAGTGGGGGCCTGGTGGAGGGTTTTCCTTGATGCAGGGGGGTGGGGGTGCAGTGAGACATGAGTGGGGGCCTGGTGGAGGGTGCCCCTGGATCCAGGGGGGTGGCGGTGCAGGGAGACATGAGTGGGGGCCTGGTGGAGGGTGCCCCACAGTGCTGGGGGGTGGGGGTGCAGGGGGACATGAGTTGGACATGAGTGGGGGCCTGATGGAGGGTTTTCCTTGATGTAGGGGGGTGGGGGTGCAGGGAGACATGAGTGGGGGACTGGTGGAGGGTGCCCCTGACTGGTGGGGGGTGGGGGTGCTGGGAGACATGAGTGGGGACTGGTGGAGGGTGCCCCTGGATGCTGGGGGGTGGGGGTGCAAGGAGACATGAGATGGACATGAGTGGGGGCCTGGTAGAGGGTGCCCCTGACTGGTGGGGGGTGGGGGTGCAGGGAGACATGAGTGGGGGCCTGGTGGAGGGTGCCCCACAGTGCTGGGGGGTGGGGGTGCAGGGGGACATGAGTGGGGGCCTGGTGGAGGGTGCCCCTGGATGCAGGGTGTTGGGGGTCCTGGGAGACATGAGTGGGGGCCTGGTGGAGGGTGCCCCACAGTGCTGGGGTGTGGGGGTGCAGGGGGACATGAGTGGGGGCCTGGTGGAGGGTGCCCCTGGATGCAGGGTGTTGGGGGTCCTGGGAGACATGAGTGGGGGCCTGGTGGAGGGTGCCCCACAGTGCTTGGGGGTGGGGGTGCAGGGAGACATGAGTGGGGGCCTGGTGGAGGGTGCCCCTGACTGGTGGGGGTGCAGGGAGACATGTGTGGGGGCCTGGTGGAGGGTGCCCCTGGATGCAGGGGGGTGGGGGTGCTGGGAGACATGAGTGGGGGCATGGTGGAGGGTGCCCCACAGTGCTGGGGGGTGGGGGTGCAGGGAGACATGAGTGGGGTCCTGTTGGAGGGTGCCCCTGACTGCTGGGGGGTGGGGGTGCAGGGAGACTTGAGTGGGGACCTGGTGGAGGGTGCCCCACAGTGCTGGGGGGTGGGGGAGCTGGGAGACATGAGTGGGGGCCTGGTGGAGGGTGCCCCTGACTGGTGGGGGGTGGGGGTGCTGGGAGACATGAGTGGGGGCCTGGTGGAGGGTGCTCCTGGATGCAGGGGGGTGGGGTGCAGGGAGACATGAGTGGGGGCCTGGTGGAGGGTGCCCCACAGTGCTGGGGGGTGGGGGTGCAGGGGGACATGAGTGGGGGCCTGGTGGAGGGTGCCCCTGGATGCAGGGGGGTGGGGGTGCTGGGAGACATTAGTGGGGGCCTGGTGGAGGGTGCCCCTGGATGCAGGGGGTGGGGGTGCAGGGAGACATGAGTGGGGGCCTGGTGGAGGGTGCCCCACAGTGCTGGGGGGTGGGGGTGCAGGGGGACATGAGTTGGACATGAGTGGGGGCCTGGTGGAGGGTTTTCCTTGATGCAGGGGGGTGGGGTGCAGGGAGACATGAGTGGGGGCCTGGTGGAGGGTGCCCCTGACTGGTGGGGGGTGGGGGTCCAGGGGGACATGAGTGGGGGCCTGGTGGAGGGTTTTCCTTGATGCAGGGGGGTGGGGGTGCAGTGAGACATGAGTGGGGGCCTGGTGGAGGGTGCCCCTGGATCCAGGGGGGTGGCGGTGCAGGGAGACATGAGTGGGGGCCTGGTGGAGGGTGCCCCACAGTGCTGGGGGGTGGGGGTGCAGGGGGACATGAGTTGGACATGAGTGGGGGCCTGGTGGAGGGTTTTCCTTGATGCAGGGGGGTGGGGGTGCAGGGAGACATGAGTGGGGGACTGGTGGAGGGTGCCCCTGACTGGTGGGGGGTTGGGGTGCTGGGAGACATGAGTGGGGGCCTGGTGGAGGGTGCCCCTGGATGCTGGGGGGTGGGGGTGCAAGGAGACATGAGATGGACATGAGTGGGGGCCTGGTGGAGGGTGCCCCTGACTGGTGGGGGGTGGGGGTGCAGGGAGACATGAGTGGGGGCCTGGTGGAGGGTGCCCCACAGTGCTGGGGGGTGGGGGTGCAGGGGGACATGAGTGGGGGCCTGGTGGAGGGTGCCCCTGGATGCAGGGTGTTGGGGGTCCTGGGAGACATGAGTGGGGGCCTGGTGGAGGGTGCCCCACAGTGCTGGGGGGTGGGGGTGCAGGGAGACATGAGTGGGGGCCTGGTGGAGGGTGCCCCTGGATGCAGGGGGGTGGGGGTGCTGGGAGACATGAGTGGGGGCCTGGTGGAGGGTGCCCCACAGTGCTGGGGGGTGGGGGTGCAGGGAGACATGAGTGGGGGCCTGGTGGAGGGTTCCCCTGACTGGTGGGGGGTGGTGGTGCTGGGAGACATGCGTGGGGGCCTGGTGGAGGATGCCCCACAGTGCTGGGGGGTGGGGGTGCAGGGAGACATGAGTGAGGTCCTGTTGGAGGGTGCCCCTGACTGGTGGGGGGTGGGGGTGCAGGGAGACTTGAGTGGGGACCTGGTGGAGGGTGCCCCACAGTGCTGGGGGGTGGGGGTGCAGGGGGACATGAGTGGGGGCCTGGTGGAAGGTGCCCCTGGATGCAGGGGGGTGGGGGAGCTGGGAGACATGAGTGGGGGCCTGGTGGAGGGTGCCCCTGACTGGTGGGGGGTGGGGTGCTGGGAGACATGAGTGGGGGCCTGGTGGAAGGTGCTCCTGGATGCAGGGGGGGGTGCAGGGAGACATGAGTGGGGGCCTGGTGGAGGGTGCCCCACAGTGCTGGGGGGTGGGGGTGCAGGGGGACATGAGTGGGGGCCTGGTGGAGGGTGCCCCTGGATGCAGGGGGGTGGGGGTGCTGGGAGACATGAGTGGGGGCCTGGTGGAGGGTGCCCCTGGATGCAGGGGGGTGGGGGTGCATGGAGACATGAGTGGGGGCCTGGTGGAGGGTGCCCCACAGTGCTGGGGGGTGGGGGTGCAGGGGGACATGAGTTGGACATGAGTGGGGGCCTGGTGGAGGGTTTTCCTTGATGCAGGGGGGTGGGGGTGCAGGGAGACATGAGTGGGGGCCTGGTGGAGGGTGCCCCTGACTGGTGGGGGGTGGGGGTGCAGGGGGACATGAGTGGGGGCCTGGTGGAGGGTTTTCCTTGATGCAGGGGGGTGGGGGTGCAGGGAGACATGAGTGGGGGCCTGGTGCAGCGTGCCCCTGGATCCAGGGGGGTGGGGGTGCAGGGAGACATGAGTGGGGGCCTGGTGGAGGGTGCCCCACAGTGCTGGGGGGTGGGGTGCAGGGGGACATGAGTTGGACATGAGTGGGGGCCTGGTGGAGGGTTTTCCTTGATGCAGGGGGTGGGGGTGCAGGGAGACATGAGTGGGGGCCTGGTGGAGGGTGCCCCTGACTGGTGGGGGGTGGGGGTGCTGGGAGACATGAGTGGGGGCCTGGTGGAGGGTGCCCCTGGATGCAGGGGGTGGGGGTGCAGGGAGACATGAGTGGGGGCCTGGTGGAGGGTGCCCTTGGATGCTGGGGGGTGGGGGTGCTGGGAGACATGCGTTGGTGGGCTGTAGTGCAAGGTGACATGTGGGTTGGCTGGGGGGCATGGCCATTGTGGATGGGCTGCCTGCGGGACATGTGCAGGGGTTCAGGGTAGTCCCCTGTGGTGTGGGCCACCTGCAGGGGCCGTGGATGGTGTAGAGGGAAAAGCTGGGAGGACCCACACGGCCAATTCACGTGTGGGACTCCCCGGCACCCCAGAAATACACGTAGGCTGCTGGATTCACGTGTGGAATTTGCCGCGCTCCCGGAGTACACGTACCCTGCTGAAATTGCGTGTGGAACTTAACGCGCACACCGAAATACACGTACCCTGCTCATTCGCATGTGAAGCTTCCCCCGCCCACCGAAATACACGTACCCTGCTAATTCGCGTGTGAAACTTCCCGCGCACTTCGAAATACACGGACCCAGGGCAATCGTGTGCGGAACTTCCCGCGAACCCCGTAATACACGTACCCTGCAAATTCGCGTGTGAAACTTCCCACGCACCCTTGGAATACACGTGCCCAGTCCAATCACATGTGGAACTTCCAGCGAACCCCGTAATACACGCACATGCTAATTTTCAAACAGCGGGTGTCCGTGTTTGTCGGTACCCTTTTGCACCTCATTTGTCCTAGAGGGCCACTGTATGGGCCATTCATCATGGCTGTATATGGGTGCTTTTTGTTAGCGCACATTTTGGCGCACATTCATTTCAGGCGCAGGGACGCTACCGCCTGCTTTCTTGTGGCGTACTTGTTTGGCCCTGTGCGCGTCTTTCACAGTGCGCTGGTTTGCGCTATTCGATTCCATGAATACCAGTTGTAGCCGAGTGTGTGGGCGTTCTGCACACTTGCCTCCTGTACTTCCCCGGTGACGCCCATATTTTCACGCGTTGTTCCCCATTCCGAGTGTTACGCCCCGTGTTCCGCCTACTTTTGTGATGTGCACGGCGCTATGTGCGATTTGGCAGTGGCCTTGGCGCACGCCGTTGGATGACCTGTGCGCCGGCGTGCGCCGCGCAGTTTTTCAGCGCACATCCAATGTTTTTCTCGCGCACGGACTTCAATGAATCGATGTGTGCTGATTTCCCTGCGATTTTCGCAGTTGCACTGCGATTTTCGCACTTTTACTGCGAATCGCACGTTTTGGCACCTCTGCGCGGGAATTTTCGGCGCACATTAATTCCATGAATCGACCAGTAAGTGTAGTGATCTAAAACCAACAATTTGAGACTCATTTTATACCACTCTGAAATTGCACTGACATGTATTTTCGTTTTTGCATTTCTAAACGTACTACAAATCAAAGAGAAAAACAAAAGCAAAATCGCCTTTCTATACACATTTCCTATTTCCAATCCGTTTTGGAAAGAGTACAAATGCTGCTTGCAAATTAAATGGGAAGTTCACTCAGAAATGATTGTATTGTCACAATCGATCGGGCATGTATTTTTGAGCATACTGCAATCGTTCTTAAAAAAAATCGTATGCACCTTACCTTAGTTTTTCTCACATTTACACATGCGAAAACAATGGTGCCGCCATCGGGTGCTAATCTTATCCGTCGATCAGTAGCCCTAAGTTCAGTGCCCTTGTGGCAGTAATTCAGATCACCCGCCCCTCAAGCTGACATCACTAATTGCTTATTCCCCTTTTCACAACACCAATGCATGTCTCATTTCAACATCCTCTGTGCGCAATCAATTGACATGTCTCAGTGGAAATGCCACGATGCCTCTTTCCTCGACAAGGGTAAACAAACCCAAGTCAATCACACAACATTGGAGTTTCTTTTGCCTTTGTGTCAGTGTATTTCGCTTTGAGCCTCTCTTACTTGTTTCAGCTCAGTTCAGCTGTCTTCAAAGTGTGACACACTGAGAACAGGTACTTATACTTCCTAAAATGAATGAACTCAGTAGTTTCTTTTTATTTAAACATGTCTTATATTATATACAAATGTCTTTGCCATAATAACATTGTACTTTTACATGGCTAATTATTTACATGTGTCAATGCGAAATTTCCAAGTTTGTGCCTGTTATTCTTTTCTTTGCACTTGGGGTTTTTGTAAAATGGATGTTCCCACTCTTTTCTTTCTTTAACATTGAATTTTAAGGTAAAACCTCAGTTTGTTACTGTATAGAAACAACATTTTTTTTTTCTCAATGTTGATTTTGTACTTTGAAATTCAGGTAATATGGCAACAATTCAGCTCTAGCAGTACGAGCCCACATATTCAGAAGAGGAAAGGATTGAAAGAAAAAGAAGCTGAAATAATGGGGAATCGGATGAAAGTCGTGATGATCAATCACTGAAGCCTGGACCCAGTGGCATGGAAGACGTTTCCACATGGTGTACCTGCCATCGTTTTACGGTTGTGCCAACATTGGTTGAGAACTGCTGTTGCTGAGAAAACTCTAGCTGCTTGGCCTATATTGTCGAAAAAGCCACTGCTATATATTACCGAGGTGCATGACTTCAGGGCAGCCTGCCTTACAAGATCTATGTTGTGAATGATGATAGTCCTTATGCACAAACTTCAAGCTACTGTTTTCCCTTGTAATCCAAGTAACGAGTACATTTCCTCTATATATGTTGCATGCTTGACAACCAAAACTACTAACATGTTATGTTGCTATCACACATCATTTTAACTTTGATTGATCACTGAAGAACTTTCTTCTGTAGATCGAATACATTTATCATACTAATCGCAAAACAAACCATTCACCACTAGATTTAACATCCAAACAATTATGTTTCTTTCCCTTTATTTCCCTATGTCCAAAACAGTTTTTGCTTGGATGAGCGTTCACATTTGTAATTAATTGCTTCTTCAAATCACAAGTACTTTGCCCGGAAAGGTAATTTTTTAAGCATAAAAATGCCCTCAAATTTATAAAGCAGTGCAAGCGAAATAAAAAGAATGATCGTGTTCATTCAAATACACTATTTCTGTTTCTCTTACACAGGCGGCACAGGTTTGTGGACTATTGTGCGTTTACATGGTGGATTCACGGAAGACTGGGATTCCACGTTTGATTGTGTCGGTCGAGCTATTTGCCAGTGATAACTGGCTATACAAAGGATGTTTTCAGCCATCAACATTACCACCAAACTAAATAAAAAAATGTAAAAAAGATTTCATATGAATAGTTGTTAGAATTGTTCTGTAAGTGAACAACATGTCCAACCATCTAAGAGGTTCATGAAAGATTGCTGTGCTTTAACAAGTTTAGTGGGATATTGCGCTCCCCTCATGCCCATCCATCCCCCCCTCTGGTATCAATGGCAGTTCGCAACTGTAGCTGTGCACTCGCAAAGCATGCTGGGTGGATGGGAACACTCAAGGTGCCTAACAACATGTGCACCTCAAAGGGATCTTTCGCACAGTGGACCATTTTCCACATGGACACCCCAGATCTGGTTTCTGCAGGCTCTCCTTTGAAGACCCTGTCCCTGCAATCAACATATGTATGTGTCCCCTGAACATTATTCTAGGCCTATTGCGCTTGCCTCATCCACTTCCATCCCCCTCTGGTATCAATGGCAGTTCACACGGGTAGTCGTGCGCTTGCGAGGGGGCTGGGTGGATGGGAACGCTCAAGGTGCCAAGCAAAGGGATTTTTTGCACTGCCTCTCCTTCCCCCAGAATCTTACTTTCTCTCTAGCTTTGGTTCTCTCTAGTCTTGACTATTGCAACAGCCTCTTTCTAAATCTGCCTGCTTCTACTCTCCAACCTCTGCAACTCATCCAGAACAGGACTGCTAGACTTGTCCTTGGCCTCAAGCCCTGGGGATCGTATCTCCTGAGCCTGAAATCTTTTCATTGGCTCCCAGTGGCTGCAAGGATTCAATTCAAGACCCTTTGCATTGTCCACAAGGCTGGGTCCAAAATACCTTCAACTCTCCATCCACAAATACGTTCCAACTTGAGCTCTTTGCTCCTCCATCTCCAACTCGCCCAGGGTCAGTCACTTCTCCAACAATGAGTTGGGAGTAGATCTCTTTCCTTGGCTGGGGCCTGTAGGGTATTTTGTGTAGATTTGGGGCCTGGCGGTATTTTCTTACCGCCAAAAATAATGGTAATTTGGCAATGGCTACTCCTTGCATTTAGATTGGGTTTGGCCTTGTTTACTTTCAGGGACTGTTCCTTATTACAGTACACAGTATCATTTAGTGGTATACATTTTTGTTGGTGGTATTTTCTGGCGGTAAATTACTTAGTGGTGAGCATGATTTTCCTTCCCTATATTATAGCCCCAACATACAAAACCTTCCTTATTTTTGTTTTGACTATACGTGTGATCTCTAGAGAGCCCTGGACTTACATTATTCAGAAACACCACATTTTCATATATAGTGCCACCTGTGGCTGTTATCACTGAATTATCTACACCAGTGAATTATGTGTCCATGGCCCCATTACTGGTTCATAGACCCCCAGTAATCTAAGTATTGTATTTAGATTTCCCCCAGACAGCAAGCACTGGGGAACACACGCATACAACTATTTATTACTGCCAAGTCTTATTTTTAGACAACTTATTATTTCTGTTGTTTTATCTACATGGGAAAAATGACAAATGCACTAACTAAAAATCTTCCCTGTATCACAAGTGCTATTCCAGATGCACTAAGACAAGAGAAAAACAAAAACACACTACACATCTGCTTTTATGTATTTTTGTGTATTATAAACAGTTGCATTTCAGAACACCATCTTACCCTTTTGTTTTACAGAAACATACAGAAAAATGTACAGCAGCAGAACGAGATTCACTTTGCATCAACTGTAACAAAAAGAGGAAAACAAATATACAGCAAAAGAACAATATTCACTTTGCAACATTACAGCGTGTCAATTAAACACAGGGGATTCCCTTTTTCCACTCTGCCTGCCTGATATTAGGTCATTCGTACAATAGCACACAGTAATCTCACTCCACTTGTATGATTACCAGCTATCTGTAGCTCTCCTATACGCGATCACCCTTGGCTCGTCGCCTCCTGTTAGGCGGAAACCTGTGCAGTTCCCTCTGGGACCACTGCAAAAGATTTAGGACTACAGGTGTTGGATGAACCCACTTGGTAGCAGTCTGTACCACACAGATTCAATTGGTAGCTGTGGCTGAGCAGTCAGACTTCTCTCAAGAAAAGTTGGTCAGTATAGGGAGTATACAAGATAGGGTAATTCTTCGCAGCAAAACGAGTAAACACGCAACCAGGCTTTAGTATAAAGATAGTAAGTTATTTATTGATAACAGAACGTCTACGAAAAATACTAAAGCGAATCACGGCAAACAACTCAAAATACAATTACTCTGCAGAATGGAATAAAGCTCAACCCCCCGAAACACAATATCGACAACTCTAGGTTCTACGGCACCACTTATTTTCAGACAGAGGTGTATACCTCAACCCAGATGACACTCGAATATTTAGTGAGGAAGGGAGGGAAGAGAAAGGCAGGTAATAAAGTCAACACGGTTCGTACTGAAGCGGGTAAAAATGCAAGGCAAGAAGGCATTAATCACACTAGATCATACAGTTCGGCGGCCAGGCCCACTCGGTGAGAGGCGAGGCACGATGTCCTGGAAAGTCTCTACGGATGATGCATTCAAGTCTTGTTTAGCAAATTGGTTAGCGACAGGTTGAACCAGTTCAGAACAAAGAGTGAATAAAGCTTGGAGGCAACCCAACGGAACGGAGAGGAATCAAATACCTCACACGAACCGATCGAAAAGGGAAGCCAGGCGGTTACGGTACCTTGTTGTGGAAGACAGCTCCGACGGGGGCAGTTGTTCCTGGTGGTGGATGCACGACGGGTCTTGGCCAAGAGAAGAGATGCTCTCGTCGTCGAAGAGAAGATGTCTGGTGCACCACCAGGGAAGAAACCAGCCGCGGAGTGCTCCGTCACAAGGCACCACCTTTCGATCACGGTGCAGGAGTAGTGGCTATCCGGTTGCCGGGTGCTCTGCACGGGCAATTCGACCACTGCGTCCTGGGCGACCAAAAAGCACAAAGAAGAAGAAGACTGGTTGTTCCCACCAGCCAGGGAAAGAGACTCTCCGGCAGGGAGATCTCTTCTGTCGTCGGGAGATTGTGAGACGATTCCGCAGGGCTTCACCGGAGGTGTTGTCGTGCAGGTCGACTCAGCGTTACCCTCGTCGGATTCTTTAGGTCCAGTGGCGACTTCCTGAAGATCCAGTCCCAAAGACCCTGCTTTTATGCAGACGTCCCCCATTCATTCAGCCTAGCTTGTCAATCAACACATGCTAAGTGGTGAGCGGGAAGGCTCACCACCTGGGCCAATCACTTCAGAGTGCGACCTGAGTTGGCAAGGCAACTCGGTCCAGGGTGTCTAAACCCCCTCCCACACCCCTGAGGTAACCCAGACAGAATGGCGCCACCTTTGAGGGTCTCTGTCCAGAGGCCCGCCAAAAGTGGAACAAAGGGCTCAACCTTTGGTTTAGGAGTCACAGAGAAAAACACAGACGCCATTTTACAACCCGAGTTCTGGCAGAAAATACCACTCGATAAACCTATTTAAGATAAGTAGATCGGTGGTACGTTGGAGATTAACGAAAAACAGTATCAATCTTCAACAATGGGACGAATCCCATAGGGTTATGCTCGGGGTCGAACATAACAAGTAGTTTCCACTGCCACCAGCCAAAACTCGACAAGGAGGGACGGGACAGTGCCCCCTCGAGTAACAGATCCAGGAGTAATCGTATTACCCCTACTAGCAGGTCCACAATGAGATGGTTGGTACTAGTTCTGTTAGTAAATTTAGGTCTAGTAAAGCCAATGGTGACTTTACATGCCCAGGGAGACAGTAGTCAGTCCCCGGGTATGGAGTCTATGGTGGGGGGACCCGCTAGGGCGCCCCCGTGTCACGACACGTAGGGTGCAGAGTGACACACATAGAAAAACTTATGAGACCCTATGGAGTAAAAGACCCCATAGCCCATCAAACACATTGACGGCTCAAAGGAATTACACACATACATGTCCAAGAGTGAGAGGAAAAGGGTCACACTCTTGGCAGGATGGAAAAAACAAACTCCAGAAATCCAGCAAAGCTGCTGGGGGACTCACTAGGTTAGGAAATTCAGCCTAAACAGAGAATTCTCCCTAACACTCGCCCCCCCCAGACTAAGGGACAGGAGGATTTAATCCACTCCTGGATGAATCTCATACCTCTAGTCGATGATATACATCCTAGAGAGACCATCAGCATTTTGGTGGTGACACCCTGACCTGTGCTCAATGGTGAAATCGAACCCTTGCAGGCAGATCGACCATCTCAGTAGTTTTGGGTTTTCCCTTTCATTTGCATTAACCATCTCAAGGGTTGGTGGTCAGTCTGAATAACAAAAGTAGAACCATACAAGTACGGCCTAAACTTCTTCAGAGCCCACACGATAGCAAAGCATTCTCTTTCGATTGTTGCCCACCTTGTTTCAGGATCCTTCAGCTTGCGGCTGATGTAGCAAACGGGGTGCTCCCTACCTTTCCCATCCAGTTGACTGAGTACGGCACCTATCCCTACATTGGAAGCGTCTGTCTGCACAATGAAGTGTTGGCGGTAATCAGGAGCTCTGAGTACTGGGGCTTGGCAAAGAGCCTTTTTCAGGTTTTCAAAAGCCTGATTGCACTCCTCGTTCCATTTAACCTTTTTAGGGAATTTGGGCGAGGAGATGACATTCAGTGGAGAAGCTATGGTCCCATAGTTCTCTATGAAATTCCTGTAATACCCGGTGAGGCCTAGGAAGGCTCTCACCTGAGTCTGAGTAGTCGGTGTTGTCCAATTTTGCACAGCTTCAATCTTACTGAGCAAAGGCCTTATTTCTCCACCGCCTACCTCATGCCCAAGGTAGACTACCTTACTCTGTCCAATTTGGCATTTACTCGCCTTTATGGTCAGATTGGCTCGTCCAAGAGCCTGCAAAACATCTCTCAGGTGGGTTACATGTTCGTCCCAGGAATTGCTGAACACTGCTATGTCATCCAAGTATGCCATGCAGAAGTCCTCCATCCCGGTTAGAACCTGGTTTACCATCCGTTGAAACGTAGCAGGTGCATTTTTTAGTCCGAAAGGCATTACCGTAAACTGGTATAAACCAACGGGGGTAGAAAATGCAGTTTTCTCCTTGGCATGGTTGGTCAGGGCTATTTGCCAATAGCCTGACGTCAAGTCAAATGTGCTGAGGAACTTGGCGGCGCCAAGTTTATCCACCAACTCATCTGTTCTTGGCAAAGGATGGGCATCAGTCGTGGTGACTGTGTTAAGAGCTCTATAATCCACGCAGAATCTAAGTTCTTTAGATCCGGCCTTTGGTACTAACACAACTGGGCTAGACCATGGACTAGTAGAGGGCTCTATTACCCCGAGATCAAGCATCTTGCTGACCTCACCTTTGATGTGGGTTCTTACGTTTTCTGACATGCGATATCCTCTGCTTTTGACAGGCAGACAGTCACCAGTGAGTATCTCGTGCTGGCCCCAAGGGGTCAAGCCTGGTGAGAGCGAGAACAGAGAGGCAAACTGATTCAACATAGACTTGCACTCTTCTTGTTGCTCGGGTGTCAGATTGGAGGAGAGATTTACTCCTTCAATTTTTTCATCTAAAGGTAAGCCTCTGAGGAGATCCGGAAGAGCTTCACTCTCTTCTTCTTCCTCGGCCGATGCTAGAAGCAACGCTCCTACGTCAGGTCGTGAGACATACGCTTTAAGTCGGTTGGTGTGAAAGACTGTCAGAGCCTCCTTGGGGTTGCCCAAGTCCACCAGATAGTTAACCTCACCGAGCTTACCCACTACTCGGTAGGGTCCCATCCATTTATCTTGCAAGGCCCTCTGCCTTGTGGGGATCATAACAAGAACAAGCTGGTTTTGAGCAAACTCAACCATGTTAGCCTTTTGATCGTGCCAGTGCTTGACCAATGCTTGTCCAGCTTTCAAGTTAGCGCTTGCTTCTGTCATCAGGTGCGACATTCTCCTCCGGAGACCTATCACGTAGTCAGTCACTCTGACTGGCTAGGGGGAAGGAGCACTCTCCAACCCCTCCTTAATCAGGGCCAATGGACCTCTGACGGGATGACCATAGAGCAGTTCGAAGGGAGAGTAGCCTACTCCCTCCTGAGGGACTTCTCTATAAGCAAAAAGAAGGCATGGCAATAGAAGGTCCCACTTACGCTTAAGGGGTTCTTCTAGAGCACCTATCATGCTCTTCATGGTTCAGTTGAACCGTTCTACCAACCCATTGGTTTGTGGGTGGTAAGCCGTTGAGAACTTGTAAGTTACCCCGCAGGTTTTCCACATGGCTTTCATGTAGTGGGACATAAAATTTGACCCCCTGTCAGAGATAACTTCCTTAGGAAATCCGACCCTAGTAAAAATACCAAGGAGGGCCTTAGCCACAGCCGGAGCTGTAACAGTCCTCATAGGAATTGCCTCAGGATACCTAGTAGCATGGTCTACTACAACAAGTATAAACCTGTTGCCTGAGGAGGTTGGAGGATCAAGGGGACCAACGATATCAATCCCTACTCTCTCAAATGGGACTCCCACAACGGGAAGAGGCACTAACGGTGCTACATTCTTGGACCCAACCTTACCAGAGATCTGGCAGGTATGGCAGCTTCTGCAGTGTTTTTCTACTTCGGCCCCCATTTTTGGCCAATAGAAGTAGAGTGAGAGCCTTTCCTTAGTCTTCTTGAAACTCAAGTGACCAGCCAAAGGAATCTCGTGGGCTAACTGCAAGAACTGTGGTCTGTTCTCTTGGGGTACTACAAGGCGTTTGTAGTCTCCAGGTGCAGACTCGGTCGGTTCACTATAGAAGAGGCCATCTTCCCAGTGCAACCTATGTTTCCCAGGCTCTTGCCCTTCAGCCTGAGTTTCTGCCTGACGGCGAAGACCTTCCAGAGTTGGACATTCTCTCTGTCCCTTACTGAAGTCTGCCCTGCTGGGTCCACCTTCTGCCAGTAACGACTGCAGCTCAGGATGGTCAACAGGATCCAGATCTCCAATGAGTTCCTGGCCTTCCATTAGCTCTTCTTCAGAGTCTAATTCTACCATCCACGGTTGTACTTCCCCCTCAGCCTCAGCTGGAGGTGGAGTTACGGGTGTGACGTTGGACAACCGCGGGGAAGTCCGTGTCGGCTGCATCGGAATGTGGGCTGTTGGTTTCGGTTTAGAAGTTTTAGGTTTCCCTTTGACTTCGGTGTTCCTAGAGACAGCGGCCGCCATTTCCAATGGAGCAGGAGTGATTTCTTTCTTCATCATCTCCCCGAGAGTACCGCGCAGGGTCCTCTCTCTTGCAGGTCTGGTTAGCTCCTGTAACCGTTTACTAGGAGGTCTGGGAGTATGCGATACAACTCCGAGAGTTTTCAAATCGTTACCCAACAGTACGCGTCCTGGTACCTCACTCTGTATGCTGACAGGTATCTTTACAGTCATGTCGTTACACTGGATGAGAACTGGTAATTGGGGAAGCATCTGCACAGGCCCTCCAGCTAACTTGGTGAGGCGTTTGGGTGCCTTAGCAACATCCTCAGCCTGAAAAAACGATTTATCCACCACAGTTATGCTGGCCCCAGTGTCCCTAATGGCAGGCGTCTCCTGACCATTCACCTGGACACTGTCCTTATAATACTCTTTAGTATTATCGGGGATAGAATTATAGACATCTAAATTCTGTTGTTCCCACAACCCCAGAGATACTAAAGAAACGCTGGCTGAGACTCCAATGGGTTCGTCAGCTAGCAGTAGAAAGTTTCCACTTGCCATTTGGACTTCCTCCTCTGGAGCGAAGGCTAAGGAGACAAGCTGGACCCCTGAACGTTTACCCTTACATCTGGGATCTCCTTTCACGTGATCAGTCGAGCCACAAACAAAGCATTTCCCGAATGCTTTCTGGAATGGTGGCTTGTTCTGACCTCCTTCCGGTTTGGCACCAGAAGACACACTATTCTGCTGTGGTTTTCCCGGTGGCTTACCCTTCTGGTTTTGTTTGGGGCCCTCTTTGGAATGTGAGTTATTCGAATTCTCCTTTGAGTCTTTTTTAGGCTGTTTTCCCTCGTCCTTTTTCTGAGTTGCCCCAGAATCCTTGTGAGTAGCCCTGTTGGCAACCCACAAGTCAGCAGCCTTAGCTAGAGCCCTGGAATCTAATTCCTTCGAATCAGCCAAGTGCTGTCTGAGCTCAGGAGAACAGGCATCATAAATCGACTCCAACATAAAAAGATTTCGCATACCCTCGTAAGTGTCAACTTTGTAACCCTTAATCCATCCCTCTAAGTTTTTCAACCCTTCACTCACCCAGGTAGCCCAAGGGGTACCATCATGCTTTTTGAGGGTTCTAAACCTCTTAAGATACTGGGAAGGGGTCTTCCCGAATCTAGCTATCAAAGCTAGTTTCACACTTTCGTAATCCGTCTTATCCACCTCCCCCAATTCCATTACCACATCAGTCGCAACAGGAGGAAGCCTAGAGAACAACCAGGGAAGCAACGCATTCCCGGTGATGTCCTGGAGCCCATGATTGTATTCAAACAGTTTCAACCAATCCAACACATCCAATCTCGGTTCGTACATACCCACTAATTCCTTCGGCATCCGGGGTCTTTTGGGACTGGAGCTCCTAGAGGAACCAGAGGAGAGAGAAGCATTTTCCATAGACAACTTTTTCATTTGTAACTCATGATTAAGCTCTATTTCCCTGAGTCTTAACTCAGCTTGTTTCTGCTCAGCCTGGGCATTCATTCGTCTGAACTCGAGCTCTTGGTTTCGTTCAGCTTGAGCCAAGAACCGTTTATATTCTAATTCGAGCTTCATTTTTTCAAGTTCAAAATAAGCAGGGTTACTTGTGGGACCTGGTATGGGCCCCGTAGGCACAGTTGGTAAGGCAGATAGAGGAGCGGGGGAGACCGTTTCGCTAGCCTCGCCGTCCTCGTCAGCCTCTTCATCGCTATCATCAGAATTACGATTCAGATCAACACCATTACTGTTATCTACAGTTGCTGGAGAGTTTGGTTCCTCTGAACCAGTACCCAGACTTTGGTTCGACAGCAATCTCTCTATTAGTTCTAACTTCTTGCCTTATACAGGAAGATTCTCTTGTCTACAGAGAGCTCGCAGACTCTCAGTATTTTTATCCGACAAAGACTCTTGGCTGTAAATTTCCATCGTAGACATGTTTTTTGAAAGTTGCTTTTGTAAAGTTTTGTGGTTAGTCGTCCTACAGCGTCGAAAAACACTCTAAACCGTATACTCGATACTAATCCCACCGCTGTACACCAGTGTTAGGCGGAAACCTGTGCAGTTCCCTCTGGGACCACTGCAAAAGATTTAGGACTACAGGTGTTGCGATGAACCCACTTGGTAGCAGTCTGTACCACACAGATTCAATTGGTAGCTGTGGCTGAGCAGTCAGACTTCTCTCAAGAAAAGTTGGTCAGTATAGGGAGTATACAAGATAGGGTAATTCTTCGCAGCAAAACGAGTAAACACGCAACCAGGCTTTAGTATAAAGATAGTAAGTTATTTATTGATAACAGAACGTCTACGAAAAATACTAAAGCGAATCACGGCAAACAACTCAAAATACAATTACTCTGCAGAATGGAATAAAGCTCAACCCCCGAAACACAATATCGACAACTCTAGGTTCTACGGCACCACTTATTTTCAGACAGAGGTGTATACCTCAACCCAGATGACACTCGAATATTTAGTGAGGAAGGGAGGGAAGAGAAAGGCAGGTAATGAAGTCAACACGGTTCGTACTGAAGCGGGTAAAAATGCAAGGCAAGAAGGCATTAATCACACTAGATCATACAGTTCGGCGGCCAGGCCCACTCGGTGAGAGGCGAGGCACGATGTCCTGGAAAGTCTCTACGGATGATGCATTCAAGTCTTGTTTAGCAAATTGGTTAGCGACAGGTTGAACCAGTTCAGAACAAAGAGTGAATAAAGCTTGGAGGCAACCCAACGGAACGGAGAGGAATCAAATACCTCACACGAACCGATCGAAAAGGGAAGCCAGGCGGTTACGGTACCTTGTTGTGGAAGACAGCTCCGACGGGGGCAGTTGTTCCTGGTGGTGGATGCACGACGGGTCTTGGCCAAGAGAAGAGATGCTCTCGTCGTCGAAGAGAAGATGTCCGGTGCACCACCAGGGAAGAAACCAGCCGCGGAGTGCTCCGTCACAAGGCACCACCTTTCGATCACGGTGCAGGAGTAGTGGCTATCCGGTTGCCGGGTGCTCTGCACGGGCAATTCGACCACTGCGTCCTGGGCGACCAAAAAGCACAAAGAAGAAGAAGACTGGTTGTTCCCACCAGCCAGGGAAAGAGACTCTCCGGCAGGGAGATCTCTTCTGTCGTCGGGAGATTGTGAGACGATTCCGCAGGGCTTCACCGGAGGTGTTGTCGTGCAGGTCGACTCAGCGTTACCCTCGTCGGATTCTTTAGGTCCAGTGGCGACTTCCTGAAGATCCAGTCCCAAAGACCCTGCTTTTATGCAGACGTCCCCCATTCATTCAGCCTAGCTTGTCAATCAACACATGCTAAGTGGTGAGCGGGAAGGCTCACCACCTGGGCCAATCACTTCAGAGTGCGACCTGAGTTGGCAAGGCAACTCGGTCCAGGGTGTCTAAACCCCCTCCCACACCCCTGAGGTAACCCATACAGAATGGCGCCACCTTTGAGGGTCTCTGTCCAGAGGCCCGCCAAAAGTGGAACAAAGGGCTCAACCTTTGGTTTAGGAGTCACAGAGAAAAACACAGACGCCATTTTACAACCCGAGTTCTGGCAGAAAATACCACTCGATAAACCTATTTAAGATAAGTAGATCGGTGGTACGTTGGAGATTAACGAAAAACAGTATCAATCTTCAACAATGGGACGAATCCCATAGGGTTATGCTCGGGGTCGAACATAACAAGTAGTTTCCACTGCCACCAGCCAAAACTCGACAAGGAGGGACGGGACAGTGCCCCCTCGAGTAACAGATCCAGGAGTAATCGTATTACCCCTACTAGCAGGTCCACAATGAGATGGTTGGTACTAGTTCTGTTAGTAAATTTAGGTCTAGTAAAGCCAATGGTGACTTTACATGCCCGGGGAGACAGTAGTCAGTCCCCGGGTATGGAGTCTATGGTGGGGGGACCCGCTAGGGCGCCCCCGTGTCACGACACGTAGGGTGCAGAGTGACACACATAGAAAAACTTATGAGACCCTATGGAGTAAAAGACCCCATAGCCCATCGAACACATTGACGGCTCAAAGGAATTACACACATACATGTCCAAGAGTGAGAGGAAAAGGGTCACACTCTTGGCAGGATGGAAAAAACAAACTCCAGAAATCCAGCAAAGCTGCTGGGGGACTCACTAGGTTAGGAAATTCAGCCTAAACAGAGAATTCTCCCTAACACTCGCCCCCCCCAGACTAAGGGACAGGAGGATTTAATCCACTCCTGGATGAATCTCATACCTCTAGTCGATGATATACATCCTAGAGAGACCATCAGCATTTTGGTGGTGACACCCTGACCTGTGCTCAATGGTGAAATCGAACCCTTGCAGGCAGATCGACCATCTCAGTAGTTTTGGGTTTTCCCCTTTCATTTGCATTAACCATCTCAAGGGTTGGTGGTCAGTCTGAATAACAAAAGTAGAACCATACAAGTACGGCCTAAACTTCTTCAGAGCCCACACGATAGCAAAGCATTCTCTTTCGATTGTTGCCCACCTTGTTTCAGGATCCTTCAGCTTGCGGCTGATGTAGCAAACGGGGTGCTCCCTACCTTTCCCATCCAGTTGACTGAGTACGGCACCTATCCCTACATTGGAAGCGTCTGTCTGCACAATGAAGTGTTGGCGGTAATCAGGAGCTCTGAGTACTGGGGCTTGGCAAAGAGCCTTTTTCAGGTTTTCAAAAGCCTGATTGCACTCCTCGTTCCATTTAACCTTTTTAGGGAATTTGGGCGAGGAGATGACATTCAGTGGAGAAGCTATGGTCCCATAGTTCTCTATGAAATTCCTGTAATACCCGGTGAGGCCTAGGAAGGCTCTCACCTGAGTCTGAGTAGTCGGTGTTGTCCAATTTTGCACAGCTTCAATCTTACTGAGCAAAGGCCTTATTTCTCCACCGCCTACCTCATGCCCAAGGTAGACTACCTTACTCTGTCCAATTTGGCATTTACTCGCCTTTATGGTCAGATTGGCTCGTCCAAGAGCCTGCAAAACATCTCTCAGGTGGGTTACATGTTCGTCCCAGGAATTGCTGAACACTGCTATGTCATCCAAGTATGCCATGCAGAAGTCCTCCATCCCGGTTAGAACCTGGTTTACCATCCGTTGAAACGTAGCAGGTGCATTTTTTAGTCCGAAAGGCATTACCGTAAACTGGTATAAACCAACGGGGGTAGAAAATGCAGTTTTCTCCTTGGCATGGTTGGTCAGGGCTATTTGCCAATAGCCTGACGTCAAGTCAAATGTGCTGAGGAACTTGGCGGCGCCAAGTTTATCCACCAACTCATCTGTTCTTGGCAAAGGATGGGCATCAGTCGTGGTGACTGTGTTAAGAGCTCTATAATCCATGCAGAATCTAAGTTCTTTAGATCCGGCCTTTGGTACTAACACAACTGGGCTAGACCATGGACTAGTAGAGGGCTCTATTACCCCGAGATCAAGCATCTTGCTGACCTCACCTTTGATGTGGGTTCTTACGTTTTCTGACATGCGATATCCTCTGCTTTTGACAGGCAGACAGTCACCAGTGAGTATCTCGTGCTGGCCCCAAGGGGTCAAGCCTGGTGAGAGCGAGAACAGAGAGGCAAACTGATTCAACATAGACTTGCACTCTTCTTGTTGCTCGGGTGTCAGATTGGAGGAGAGATTTACTCCTTCAATTTTTTCATCTAAAGGTAAGCCTCTGAGGAGATCCGGAAGAGCTTCACTCTCTTCTTCTTCCTCGGCCGATGCTAGAAGCAACGCTCCTACGTCAGGTCGTGAGACATACGCTTTAAGTCGGTTGGTGTGAAAGACTGTCAGAGCCTCCTTGGGGTTGCCCAAGTCCACCAGATAGTTAACCTCACCGAGCTTACCCACTACTCGGTAGGGTCCCATCCATTTATCTTGCAAGGCCCTCTGCCTTGTGGGGATCATAACAAGAACAAGCTGGTTTTGAGCAAACTCAACCATGTTAGCCTTTTGATCGTGCCAGTGCTTGACCAATGCTTGTCCAGCTTTCAAGTTAGCGCTTGCTTCTGTCATCAGGTGCGACATTCTCCTCCGGAGACCTATCACGTAGTCAGTCACTCTGACTGGCTTGGGGGAAGGAGCACTCTCCAACCCCTCCTTAATCAGGGCCAATGGACCTCTGACGGGATGACCATAGAGCAGTTCGAAGGGAGAGTAGCCTACTCCCTCCTGAGGGACTTCTCTATAAGCAAAAAGAAGGCATGGCAATAGAAGGTCCCACTTACGCTTAAGGGGTTCTTCTAGAGCACCTATCATGCTCTTCATGGTTCAGTTGAACCGTTCTACCAACCCATTGGTTTGTGGGTGGTAAGCCGTTGAGAACTTGTAAGTTACCCCGCAGGTTTTCCACATGGCTTTCATGTAGTGGGACATAAAATTTGACCCCCTGTCAGAGATAACTTCCTTAGGAAATCCGACCCTAGAAAAAAATACCAAGGAGGGCCTTAGCCACAGCCGGAGCTGTAACAGTCCTCATAGGAATTGCCTCAGGATACCTAGTAGCATGGTCTACTACAACAAGTATAAACCTGTTGCCTGAGGAGGTTGGAGGATCAAGGGGACCAACGATATCAATCCCTACTCTCTCAAATGGGACTCCCACAACGGGAAGAGGCACTAACGGTGCCACATTCTTGGACCCAACCTTACCAGAGATCTGGCAGGTATGGCAGCTTCTGCAGTGTTTTTCTACTTCGGCCCCCATTTTTGGCCAATAGAAGTAGAGTGAGAGCCTTTCCTTAGTCTTCTTGAAACTCAAGTGACCAGCCAAAGGAATCTCGTGGGCTAACTGCAAGAACTGTGGTCTGTTCTCTTGGGGTACTACAAGGCGTTTGTAGTCTCCAGGTGCAGACTCGGTCGGTTCACTATAGAAGAGGCCATCTTCCCAGTGCAACCTATGTTTCCCAGGCTCTTGCCCTTCAGCCTGAGTTTCTGCCTGACGGCGAAGACCTTCCAGAGTTGGACATTCTCTCTGTCCCTTACTGAAGTCTGCCCTGCTGGGTCCACCTTCTGCCAGTAACGACTGCAGCTCAGGATGGTCAACAGGATCCAGATCTCCAATGAGTTCCTGGCCTTCCATTAGCTCTTCTTCAGAGTCTAATTCTACCATACAGGGTTGTACTTCCCCCTCAGCCTCAGCTGGAGGTGGAGTTACGGGTGTGACGTTGGACAACCGCGGGGAAGTCCGTGTCGGCTGCATCGGAATGTGGGCTGTTGGTTTCGGTTTAGAAGTTTTAGGTTTCCCTTTGACTTCGGTGTTCCTAGAGACAGCGGCCGCCATTTCCAATGGAGCAGGAGTGATTTCTTTCTTCATCATCTCCCCGAGAGTACCGCGCAGGGTCCTCTCTCTTGCAGGTCTGGTTAGCTCCTGTAACCGTTTACTAGGAGGTCTGGGAGTATGCGATACAACTCCGAGAGTTTTCAAATCGTTACCCAACAGTACGCGTCCTGGTACCTCACTCTGTATGCTGACAGGTATCTTTACAGTCATGTCGTTACACTGGATGAGAACTGGTAATTGGGGAAGCATCTGCACAGGCCCTCCAGCTAACTTGGTGAGGCGTTTGGGTGCCTTAGCAACATCCTCAGCCTGAAAAAACGATTTATCCACCACAGTTATGCTGGCCCCAGTGTCCCTAATGGCAGGCGTCTCCTGACCATTCACCTGGACACTGTCCTTATAATACTCTTTAGTATTATCGGGGATAGAATTATAGACATCTAAATTCTGTTGTTCCCACAACCCCAGAGATACTAAAGAAACGCTGGCTGAGACTCCAATGGGTTCGTCAGCTAGCAGTAGAAAGTTTCCACTTGCCATTTGGACTTCCTCCTCTGGAGCGAAGGCTAAGGAGACAAGCTGGACCCCTGAACGTTTACCCTTACATCTGGGATCTCCTTTCACGTGATCAGTCGAGCCACAAACAAAGCATTTCCCGAATGCTTTCTGGAATGGTGGCTTGTTCTGACCTCCTTCCGGTTTGGCACCAGAAGACACACTATTCTGCTGTGGTTTTCCCGGTGGCTTACCCTTCTGGTTTTGTTTGGGGCCCTCTTTGGAATGTGAGTTATTCGAATTCTCCTTTGAGTCTTTTTTAGGCTGTTTTCCCTCGTCCTTTTTCTGAGTTGCCCCAGAATCCTTGTGAGTAGCCCTGTTGGCAACCCACAAGTCAGCAGCCTTAGCTAGAGCCCTGGAATCTAATTCCTTCGAATCAGCCAAGTGCTGTCTGAGCTCAGGAGAACAGGCATCATAAATCGACTCCAACATAAAAAGATTTCGCATACCCTCGTAAGTGTCAACTTTGTAACCCTTAATCCATCCCTCTAAGTTTTTCAACCCTTCACTCACCCAGGTAGCCCAAGGGGTACCATCATGCTTTTTGAGGGTTCTAAACCTCTTAAGATACTGGGAAGGGGTCTTCCCGAATCTAGCTATCAAAGCTAGTTTCACACTTTCGTAATCCGTCTTATCCACCTCCCCCAATTCCATTACCACATCAGTCGCAACAGGAGGAAGCCTAGAGAACAACCAGGGAAGCAACGCATTCCCGGTGATGTCCTGGAGCCCATGATTGTATTCAAACAGTTTCAACCAATCCAACACATCCAATCTCGGTTCGTACATACCCACTAATTCCTTCGGCATCCGGGGTCTTTTGGGACTGGAGCTCCTAGAGGAACCAGAGGAGAGAGAAGCATTTTCCATAGACAACTTTTTCATTTGTAACTCATGATTAAGCTCTATTTCCCTGAGTCTTAACTCAGCTTGTTTCTGCTCAGCCTGGGCATTCATTCGTCTGAACTCGAGCTCTTGGTTTCGTTCAGCTTGAGCCAAGAACCGTTTATATTCTAATTCGAGCTTCATTTTTTCAAGTTCAAAATAAGCAGGGTTACTTGTGGGACCTGGTATGGGCCCCGTAGGCACAGTTGGTAAGGCAGATAGAGGAGCGGGGGAGACCGTTTCGCTAGCCTCGCCGTCCTCGTCAGCCTCTTCATCGCTATCATCAGAATTACGATTCAGATCAACACCATTACTGTTATCTACAGTTGCTGGAGAGTTTGGTTCCTCTGAACCAGTACCCAGACTTTGGTTCGACAGCAATCTCTCTATTAGTTCTAACTTCTTGCCTTATACAGGAAGATTCTCTTGTCTACAGAGAGCTCGCAGACTCTCAGTATTTTTATCCGACAAAGACTCTTGGCTGTAAATTTCCATCGTAGACATGTTTTTTGAAAGTTGCTTTTGTAAAGTTTTGTGGTTAGTCGTCCTACAGCGTCGAAAAACACTCTAAACCGTATACTCGATACTAATCCCACCGCTGTACACCAGTGTTAGGCGGAAACCTGTGCAGTTCCCTCTGGGACCACTGCAAAAGATTTAGGACTACAGGTGTTGCGATGAACCCACTTGGTAGCAGTCTGTACCACACAGATTCAATTGGTAGCTGTGGCTGAGCAGTCAGACTTCTCTCAAGAAAAGTTGGTCAGTATAGGGAGTATACAAGATAGGGTAATTCTTCGCAGCAAAACGAGTAAACACGCAACCAGGCTTTAGTATAAAGATAGTAAGTTATTTATTGATAACAGAACGTCTACGAAAAATACTAAAGCGAATCACGGCAAACAACTCAAAATACAATTACTCTGCAGAATGGAATAAAGCTCAACCCCCGAAACACAATATCGACAACTCTAGGTTCTACGGCACCACTTATTTTCAGACAGAGGTGTATACCTCAACCCAGATGACACTCGAATATTTAGTGAGGAAGGGAGGGAAGAGAAAGGCAGGTAATGAAGTCAACACGGTTCGTACTGAAGCGGGTAAAAATGCAAGGCAAGAAGGCATTAATCACACTAGATCATACAGTTCGGCGGCCAGGCCCACTCGGTGAGAGGCGAGGCACGATGTCCTGGAAAGTCTCTACGGATGATGCATTCAAGTCTTGTTTAGCAAATTGGTTAGCGACAGGTTGAACCAGTTCAGAACAAAGAGTGAATAAAGCTTGGAGGCAACCCAACGGAACGGAGAGGAATCAAATACCTCACACGAACCGATCGAAAAGGGAAGCCAGGCGGTTACGGTACCTTGTTGTGGAAGACAGCTCCGACGGGGGCAGTTGTTCCTGGTGGTGGATGCACGACGGGTCTTGGCCAAGAGAAGAGATGCTCTCGTCGTCGAAGAGAAGATGTCCGGTGCACCACCAGGGAAGAAACCAGCCGCGGAGTGCTCCGTCACAAGGCACCACCTTTCGATCACGGTGCAGGAGTAGTGGCTATCCGGTTGCCGGGTGCTCTGCACGGGCAATTCGACCACTGCGTCCTGGGCGACCAAAAAGCACAAAGAAGAAGAAGACTGGTTGTTCCCACCAGCCAGGGAAAGAGACTCTCCGGCAGGGAGATCTCTTCTGTCGTCGGGAGATTGTGAGACGATTCCGCAGGGCTTCACCGGAGGTGTTGTCGTGCAGGTCGACTCAGCGTTACCCTCGTCGGATTCTTTAGGTCCAGTGGCGACTTCCTGAAGATCCAGTCCCAAAGACCCTGCTTTTATGCAGACGTCCCCCATTCATTCAGCCTAGCTTGTCAATCAACACATGCTAAGTGGTGAGCGGGAAGGCTCACCACCTGGGCCAATCACTTCAGAGTGCGACCTGAGTTGGCAAGGCAACTCGGTCCAGGGTGTCTAAACCCCCTCCCACACCCCTGAGGTAACCCATACAGAATGGCGCCACCTTTGAGGGTCTCTGTCCAGAGGCCCGCCAAAAGTGGAACAAAGGGCTCAACCTTTGGTTTAGGAGTCACAGAGAAAAACACAGACGCCATTTTACAACCCGAGTTCTGGCAGAAAATACCACTCGATAAACCTATTTAAGATAAGTAGATCGGTGGTACGTTGGAGATTAACGAAAAACAGTATCAATCTTCAACAATGGGACGAATCCCATAGGGTTATGCTCGGGGTCGAACATAACAAGTAGTTTCCACTGCCACCAGCCAAAACTCGACAAGGAGGGACGGGACAGTGCCCCCTCGAGTAACAGATCCAGGAGTAATCGTATTACCCCTACTAGCAGGTCCACAATGAGATGGTTGGTACTAGTTCTGTTAGTAAATTTAGGTCTAGTAAAGCCAATGGTGACTTTACATGCCCGGGGAGACAGTAGTCAGTCCCCGGGTATGGAGTCTATGGTGGGGGGACCCGCTAGGGCGCCCCCGTGTCACGACACGTAGGGTGCAGAGTGACACACATAGAAAAACTTATGAGACCCTATGGAGTAAAAGACCCCATAGCCCATCGAACACATTGACGGCTCAAAGGAATTACACACATACATGTCCAAGAGTGAGAGGAAAAGGGTCACACTCTTGGCAGGATGGAAAAAACAAACTCCAGAAATCCAGCAAAGCTGCTGGGGGACTCACTAGGTTAGGAAATTCAGCCTAAACAGAGAATTCTCCCTAACACTCGCCCCCCCCAGACTAAGGGACAGGAGGATTTAATCCACTCCTGGATGAATCTCATACCTCTAGTCGATGATATACATCCTAGAGAGACCATCAGCATTTTGGTGGTGACACCCTGACCTGTGCTCAATGGTGAAATCGAACCCTTGCAGGCAGATCGACCATCTCAGTAGTTTTGGGTTTTCCCCTTTCATTTGCATTAACCATCTCAAGGGTTGGTGGTCAGTCTGAATAACAAAAGTAGAACCATACAAGTACGGCCTAAACTTCTTCAGAGCCCACACGATAGCAAAGCATTCTCTTTCGATTGTTGCCCACCTTGTTTCAGGATCCTTCAGCTTGCGGCTGATGTAGCAAACGGGGTGCTCCCTACCTTTCCCATCCAGTTGACTGAGTACGGCACCTATCCCTACATTGGAAGCGTCTGTCTGCACAATGAAGTGTTGGCGGTAATCAGGAGCTCTGAGTACTGGGGCTTGGCAAAGAGCCTTTTTCAGGTTTTCAAAAGCCTGATTGCACTCCTCGTTCCATTTAACCTTTTTAGGGAATTTGGGCGAGGAGATGACATTCAGTGGAGAAGCTATGGTCCCATAGTTCTCTATGAAATTCCTGTAATACCCGGTGAGGCCTAGGAAGGCTCTCACCTGAGTCTGAGTAGTCGGTGTTGTCCAATTTTGCACAGCTTCAATCTTACTGAGCAAAGGCCTTATTTCTCCACCGCCTACCTCATGCCCAAGGTAGACTACCTTACTCTGTCCAATTTGGCATTTACTCGCCTTTATGGTCAGATTGGCTCGTCCAAGAGCCTGCAAAACATCTCTCAGGTGGGTTACATGTTCGTCCCAGGAATTGCTGAACACTGCTATGTCATCCAAGTATGCCATGCAGAAGTCCTCCATCCCGGTTAGAACCTGGTTTACCATCCGTTGAAACGTAGCAGGTGCATTTTTTAGTCCGAAAGGCATTACCGTAAACTGGTATAAACCAACGGGGGTAGAAAATGCAGTTTTCTCCTTGGCATGGTTGGTCAGGGCTATTTGCCAATAGCCTGACGTCAAGTCAAATGTGCTGAGGAACTTGGCGGCGCCAAGTTTATCCACCAACTCATCTGTTCTTGGCAAAGGATGGGCATCAGTCGTGGTGACTGTGTTAAGAGCTCTATAATCCACGCAGAATCTAAGTTCTTTAGATCCGGCCTTTGGTACTAACACAACTGGGCTAGACCATGGACTAGTAGAGGGCTCTATTACCCCGAGATCAAGCATCTTGCTGACCTCACCTTTGATGTGGGTTCTTACGTTTTCTGACATGCGATATCCTCTGCTTTTGACAGGCAGACAGTCACCAGTGAGTATCTCGTGCTGGCCCCAAGGGGTCAAGCCTGGTGAGAGCGAGAACAGAGAGGCAAACTGATTCAACATAGACTTGCACTCTTCTTGTTGCTCGGGTGTCAGATTGGAGGAGAGATTTACTCCTTCAATTTTTTCATCTAACGGTAAGCCTCTGAGGAGATCCGGAAGAGCTTCACTCTCTTCTTCTTCCTCGGCCGATGCTAGAAGCAACGCTCCTACGTCAGGTCGTGAGACATACGCTTTAAGTCGGTTGGTGTGAAAGACTGTCAGAGCCTCCTTGGGGTTGCCCAAGTCCACCAGATAGTTAACCTCACCGAGCTTACCCACTACTCGGTAGGGTCCCATCCATTTATCTTGCAAGGCCCTCTGCCTTGTGGGGATCATAACAAGAACAAGCTGGTTTTGAGCAAACTCAACCATGTTAGCCTTTTGATCGTGCCAGTGCTTGACCAATGCTTGTCCAGCTTTCAAGTTAGCGCTTGCTTCTGTCATCAGGTGCGACATTCTCCTCCGGAGACCTATCACGTAGTCAGTCACTCTGACTGGCTTGGGGGAAGGAGCACTCTCCAACCCCTCCTTAATCAGGGCCAATGGACCTCTGACGGGATGACCATAGAGCAGTTCGAAGGGAGAGTAGCCTACTCCCTCCTGAGGGACTTCTCTATAAGCAAAAAGAAGGCATGGCAATAGAAGGTCCCACTTACGCTTAAGGGGTTCTTCTAGAGCACCTATCATGCTCTTCATGGTTCAGTTGAACCGTTCTACCAACCCATTGGTTTGTGGGTGGTAAGCCGTTGAGAACTTGTAAGTTACCCCGCAGGTTTTCCACATGGCTTTCATGTAGTGGGACATAAAATTTGACCCCCTGTCAGAGATAACTTCCTTAGGAAATCCGACCCTAGTAAAAATACCAAGGAGGGCCTTAGCCACAGCCGGAGCTGTAACAGTCCTCATAGGAATTGCCTCAGGATACCTAGTAGCATGGTCTACTACAACAAGTATAAACCTGTTGCCTGAGGAGGTTGGAGGATCAAGGGGACCAACGATATCAATCCCTACTCTCTCAAATGGGACTCCCACAACGGGAAGAGGCACTAACGGTGCCACATTCTTGGACCCAACCTTACCAGAGATCTGGCAGGTATGGCAGCTTCTGCAGTGTTTTTCTACTTCGGCCCCCATTTTTGGCCAATAGAAGTAGAGTGAGAGCCTTTCCTTAGTCTTCTTGAAACTCAAGTGACCAGCCAAAGGAATCTCGTGGGCTAACTGCAAGAACTGTGGTCTGTTCTCTTGGGGTACTACAAGGCGTTTGTAGTCTCCAGGTGCAGACTCGGTCGGTTCACTATAGAAGAGGCCATCTTCCCAGTGCAACCTATGTTTCCCAGGCTCTTGCCCTTCAGCCTGAGTTTCTGCCTGACGGCGAAGACCTTCCAGAGTTGGACATTCTCTCTGTCCCTTACTGAAGTCTGCCCTGCTGGGTCCACCTTCTGCCAGTAACGGCTGCAGCTCAGGATGGTCAACAGGATCCAGATCTCCAATGAGTTCCTGGCCTTCCATTAGCTCTTCTTCAGAGTCTAATTCTACCATACAGGGTTGTACTTCCCCCTCAGCCTCAGCTGGAGGTGGAGTTACGGGTGTGACGTTGGACAACCGCGGGGAAGTCCGTGTCGGCTGCATCGGAATGTGGGCTGTTGGTTTCGGTTTAGAAGTTTTAGGTTTCCCTTTGACTTCGGTGTTCCTAGAGACAGCGGCCGCCATTTCCAATGGAGCAGGAGTGATTTCTTTCTTCATCATCTCCCCGAGAGTACCGCGCAGGGTCCTCTCTCTTGCAAGTCTGGTTAGCTCCTGTAACCGTTTACTAGGAGGTCTGGGAGTATGCGATACAACTCCGAGAGTTTCAAATCGTTACCCAACAGTACGCGTCCTGGTACCTCACTCTGTATGCTGACAGGTATCTTTACAGTCATGTCGTTACACTGGATGAGAACTGGTAATTGGGGAAGCATCTGCACAGGCCCTCCAGCTAACTTGGTGAGGCGTTTGGGTGCCTTAGCAACATCCTCAGCCTGAAAAAACGATTTATCCACCACAGTTATGCTGGCCCCAGTGTCCCTAATGGCAGGCGTCTCCTGACCATTCACCTGGACACTGTCCTTATAATACTCTTTAGTATTATCGGGGATAGAATTATAGACATCTAAATTCTGTTGTTCCCACAACCCCAGAGATACTAAAGAAACGCTGGCTGAGACTCCAATGGGTTCGTCAGCTAGCAGTAGAAAGTTTCCACTTGCCATTTGGACTTCCTCCTCTGGAGCGAAGGCTAAGGAGACAAGCTGGACCCCTGAACGTTTACCCTTACATCTGGGATCTCCTTTCACGTGATCAGTCGAGCCACAAACAAAGCATTTCCCGAATGCTTTCTGGAATGGTGGCTTGTTCTGACCTCCTTCCGGTTTGGCACCAGAAGACACACTATTCTGCTGTGGTTTTCCCGGTGGCTTACCCTTCTGGTTTTGTTTGGGGCCCTCTTTGGAATGTGAGTTATTCGAATTCTCCTTTGAGTCTTTTTTAGGCTGTTTTCCCTCGTCCTTTTTCTGAGTTGCCCCAGAATCCTTGTGAGTAGCCCTGTTGGCAACCCACAAGTCAGCAGCCTTAGCTAGAGCCCTGGAATCTAATTCCTTCGAATCAGCCAAGTGCTGTCTGAGCTCAGGAGAACAGGCATCATAAATCGACTCCAACATAAAAAGATTTCGCATACCCTCGTAAGTGTCAACTTTGTAACCCTTAATCCATCCCTCTAAGTTTTTCAACCCTTCACTCACCCAGGTAGCCCAAGGGGTACCATCATGCTTTTTGAGGGTTCTAAACCTCTTAAGATACTGGGAAGGGGTCTTCCCGAATCTAGCTATCAAAGCTAGTTTCACACTTTCGTAATCCGTCTTATCCACCTCCCCCAATTCCATTACCACATCAGTCGCAACAGGAGGAAGCCTAGAGAACAACCAGGGAAGCAACGCATTCCCGGTGATGTCCTGGAGCCCATGATTGTATTCAAACAGTTTCAACCAATCCAACACATCCAATCTCGGTTCGTACATACCCACTAATTCCTTCGGCATCCGGGGTCTTTTGGGACTGGAGCTTCTAGAGGAACCAGAGGAGAGAGAAGCATTTTCCATAGACAACTTTTTCATTTGTAACTCATGATTAAGCTCTATTTCCCTGAGTCTTAACTCAGCTTGTTTCTGCTCAGCCTGGGCATTCATTCGTCTGAACTCGAGCTCTTGGTTTCGTTCAGCTTGAGCCAAGAACCGTTTATATTCTAATTCGAGCTTCATTTTTTCAAGTTCAAAATAAGCAGGGTTACTTGTGGGACCTGGTATGGGCCCCGTAGGCACAGTTGGTAAGGCAGATAGAGGAGCGGGGGAGACCGTTTCGCTAGCCTCGCCGTCCTCGTAGCCTCTTCATCGCTATCATCAGAATTACGATTCAGATCAACACCATTACTGTTATCTACAGTTGCTGGAGAGTTTGGTTCCTCTGAACCAGTACCCAGACTTTGGTTCGACAGCAATCTCTCTATTAGTTCTAACTTCTTGCCTTTTACAGGAAGATTCTCTTGTCTACAGAGAGCTCGCAGACTCTCAGTATTTTTATCCGACAAAGACTCTTGGCTGTAAATTTCCATCGTAGACATGTTTTTTGAAAGTTGCTTTTGTAAAGTTTTGTGGTTAGTCGTCCTACAGCGTCGAAAAACACTCTAAACCGTATACTCGATACTAATCCCACCGCTGTACACCAGTGTTAGGCGGAAACCTGTGCAGTTCCCTCTGGGACCACTGCAAAAGATTTAGGACTACAGGTGTTGCGATGAACCCACTTGGTAGCAGTCTGTACCACACAGATTCAATTGGTAGCTGTGGCTGAGCAGTCAGACTTCTCTCAAGAAAAGTTGGTCAGTATAGGGAGTATACAAGATAGGGTAATTCTTCGCAGCAAAACGAGTAAACACGCAACCAGGCTTTAGTATAAAGATAGTAAGTTATTTATTGATAACAGAACGTCTACGAAAAATACTAAAGCGAATCACGGCAAACAACTCAAAATACAATTACTCTGCAGAATGGAATAAAGCTCAACCCCCGAAACACAATATCGACAACTCTAGGTTCTACGGCACCACTTATTTTCAGACAGAGGTGTATACCTCAACCCAGATGACACTCGAATATTTAGTGAGGAAGGGAGGGAAGAGAAAGGCAGGTAATGAAGTCAACACGGTTCGTACTGAAGCGGGTAAAAATGCAAGGCAAGAAGGCATTAATCACACTAGATCATACAGTTCGGCGGCCAGGCCCACTCGGTGAGAGGCGAGACACGATGTCCTGGAAAGTCTCTACGGATGATGCATTCAAGTCTTGTTTAGCAAATTGGTTAGCGACAGGTTGAACCAGTTCAGAACAAAGAGTGAATAAAGCTTGGAGGCAACCCAACGGAACGGAGAGGAATCAAATACCTCACACGAACCGATCGAAAAGGGAAGCCAGGCGGTTACGGTACCTTGTTGTGGAAGACAGCTCCGACGGGGGCAGTTGTTCCTGGTGGTGGATGCACGACGGGTCTTGGCCAAGAGAAGAGATGCTCTCGTCGTCGAAGAGAAGATGTCCGGTGCACCACCAGGGAAGAAACCAGCCGCGGAGTGCTCCGTCACAAGGCACCACCTTTCGATCACGGTGCAGGAGTAGTGGCTATCCGGTTGCCGGGTGCTCTGCACGGGCAATTCGACCACTGCGTCCTGGGCGACCAAAAAGCACAAAGAAGAAGAAGACTGGTTGTTCCCACCAGCCAGGGAAAGAGACTCTCCGGCAGGGAGATCTCTTCTGTCGTCGGGAGATTGTGAGACGATTCCGCAGGGCTTCACCGGAGGTGTTGTCGTGCAGGTCGACTCAGCGTTACCCTCGTCGGATTCTTTAGGTCCAGTGGCGACTTCCTGAAGATCCAGTCCCAAAGACCCTGCTTTTATGCAGACGTCCCCCATTCATTCAGCCTAGCTTGTCAATCAACACATGCTAAGTGGTGAGCGGGAAGGCTCACCACCTGGGCCAATCACTTCAGAGTGCGACCTGAGTTGGCAAGGCAACTCGGTCCAGGGTGTCTAAACCCCCTCCCACACCCCTGAGGTAACCCATACAGAATGGCGCCACCTTTGAGGGTCTCTGTCCAGAGGCCCGCCAAAAGTGGAACAAAGGGCTCAACCTTTGGTTTAGGAGTCACAGAGAAAAACACAGACGCCATTTTACAACCCGAGTTCTGGCAGAAAATACCACTCGATAAACCTATTTAAGATAAGTAGATCGGTGGTACGTTGGAGATTAACGAAAAACAGTATCAATCTTCAACAATGGGACGAATCCCATAGGGTTATGCTCGGGGTCGAACATAACAAGTAGTTTCCACTGCCACCAGCCAAAACTCGATGAGGAGGGACGGGACAGTGCCCCCTCGAGTAACAGATCCAGGAGTAATCGTATTACCCCTACTAGCACGTCCACAATAAGATGGTTGGTACTAGTTCTGTTAGTAAATTTAGGTCTAGTAAATCCAATGGTGACTTTACATGCCCGAGGAGACAGTAGTCAGTCCCCGGGTATGGAGTCTATGGTGGGGGGACCCGCTAGGGCGCCCCCGTGTCACGACACGTAGGGTGCAGAGTGACACACATAGAAAAACTTATGAGACCCTATGGAGTAAAAGACCCCATAGCCCATCGAACACATTGACGGCTCAAAGGAATTACACACATACATGTCCAAGAGTGAGAGGAAAAGGGTCACACTCTTGGCAGGATGGAAAAAACAAACTCCAGAAATCCAGCAAAGCTGCTGGGGGACTCACTAGGTTAGGAAATTCAGCCTAAACAGAGAATTCTCCCTAACACCTCCGATGAATGGGCCCAGGGTTTTCTTTGTGTTTGAAGTTTGAAGCGCACAGCGAGAACATGGAATTCTCAAGCCGGTGCCAAGTGAGTCTGGACCTGCCTCACAGCCAGTCTCAGATGCTCTGTCTCTGCAGCTCAGTCAAAAAACCCTCACGGCAGCTCAGCCAAATACATCTGAACTCAGTTCTGTCAGACCTTGTCCAGCAAACCTCTGTTGCATCCCCACATTCTTACGTGTCACCAATCAATTTCAAGAGACCGTATCCTCCTTCTTTCAACAATAGCTCGACTTTTGCAGTAAGAAACTGTATCTAAACTTATTTCCTGGCATGCAGATTTTGCTTCATGCAACACAGTGAACAGAGAGAGCAAGGAAAAAAAAATCTAAATGCACGTTTAAAAATGACTCTCAGAGCATGTCTCTTCTGCCTCTTTTTCCACATGGAGAGCACATTATAATGTTATTGAGTTAGTACCAGTGTTAGTATTTGTTAATTAAGTCAGTCAATTAGATAGCTAATATGGTCTCCTGTAAATGAGGAATTTCAAATAAGAAAAAAAATATCCTGGCGTGCTTTTAAATCCGTAGCCTGTCTCCATTTGCATATCCATATGTTACACTAGTGACATATGTCTGGCTATATGTATGCCCCATTATAGCAGCAATGTGATCATATGCAATGGCGCTGTCCTCCAAAACACAATAAATTATACTACACAATCCCTCCTTTTTCTGAACATTTGGCAATGGTCCAAGCCACAATTGGAAGAAACCCAACTTCCTCCTTTTCTTCTTCTAAATCATAGCAATTCAATAAAATGAATATTCACACATTTTACAATAAATCACTGTTCATCCACCGTAATATCAAAATTCATCTCTGTGTCCATCAGTCCTCATACAATATTTTACATATTTGTTCCCAATTGAAGTGTCTATAGTTCATTGTCCTGTTCTTATACTTGAAGTCAATTATAAAACAATAAAATAAAAGAAACAATTAAAATAAAGAATTAAAATAACAGATTACAATAATTAATTAAAATAATAAATTAGTGGAACTCTATACTCCAGGATACATCAGAATTCATGAACCAACAATGCTGCAAGTTCATTGTTCTTCTGCTGTTGTCTGCCCCTGAGATGTCCCGATCAGTAACATCCCATCATCTGGTTCACTTGTGGCACTCTTTCATCCTGGCACTCTTGGATGCTTTTTCCATAGGAGTCATCTCTTTTGGCATCCCGGTTACTTTGTCTTCACCTCCACCCGGAGGCAGGCATCATTTGATCTTCATCCAGGGGACTCCAGGACTCCATCGTCTCCCGTGACCTCTGACTAAATGTATGTTAATATTCTAAATCAAATAGAAAAGAAACAAATGAAGTATATAGCACAATACTAATTTCACCTTTTACCCAAAAATATATATATATATATGTTCATGCACTTTATAAATCACTTGGCCCTCTTCCTCTCGCCTTCTGAAATTAAGCACATGTTAGAGAGAAAGCAAACATACATAAAATAGCATTCAACATTTAACACATTTTAATTTTGTAAAATAACTCCATTAGTTTCAGCCCTATTTTTTATATATTTTTAAAAAATATATATATTTTTTATATATATATATCACAGTATCTGAGTTCCATCACAATAATCAATCACATCTATTTTTATTTCTCTGTCACTACCCTATGACTATGTATTTAAGAAGTGGCTTTATCTGTTTCTACACGCTCAAGCCTCTTTACCTCATGTTTGAAGTGGCATGGTTTAATTTGGTTTACATGAACAAACTGTTCTGTTGCTGTTTCACCTTCAGTTTTCAAAATTGTGTACACTACGGGAGAAATCTTATCTATAATTCGAAATGGCCCTTGCCAGGCTGCCAGAAATTTAGAATTTTTCTGTTTACCTTTTCCAAAATGAAATTTATACAACTGATCCCCCACACAATACTCTTTCACTGATGTCTTTCTATCATAATATGACTTTGCACTGTCAGCAGCCCTTTCTAAATTCTCCTGCACAAACGCAAATGCATGTTGTAAATGCTTCCTCAGCTCATCCATGTATTCATGAACTGTAGATGCGCTTACAAGTGTCTGCTCATGTGTTCTGTATAGTAGGTGGTGCGGCAACACCATCTTCCTACCTGTCAAAACTTCATGGGGGCTAATACCTGTTGCCTTGGTAGGAGTTGATCTGATTGCCATTAAAACCAAAGGTAAATGTAAATCCCAGCTGGAACCTGCTTCTGCTACAAAATTCTTTAATATGTCCACAACAGACCTATTACAGCGTTCAACTCCCCCAGAAGAAGCAGCTCGATATGCAATATGTAATTTTCTTTTCGCTCGCAGCATTTGCCATACCTTACTCATTAGAGCGCTTGTGAAATGACTGCCCCTGTCTGATTCTATTCTTTGTGGTAATCCAAACCTTGAAAACACATGATTCACTAGTAATGTCGCTGCTGTTTGCACACTACAATCTGGTGCAGGAATACACTCAATCCATTTTGACATCAAACATACCACACTCAAAATACACCGGTTCCCCCTGCTCGACCTCTTTACAGGCCCTACATGGTCTATTTGCAAATCTGACCATGGAAGAGTTAAGCCTCTTTTCATTAATGGGGCTCTATGCATTGATGAAGCAGGTTTAAATTGGGCACATACTAGACATCCTCTAGTATATAATTCCACATCTTGGGACATATGTGGCCAGTAAGCACAATATTTCAGTATTTCCAATGTTTTTTGTCAACCTCTGTGGCCTGCAGTTATTGCATCATGTGCATTGTGTAGCATTAGCCCTCTGAAGGAAAGGGTTACCACCCACTGTATCTGTCCTGTTATGGACTCTCTAATCATGAGCCCATCCTGTAGTCTAATTCGTTTTTTATTCTTTAATAGCACCCTCAACTCGTCTTTTCCCATACAATCATTGTCTGTTAAAGGGTTTTGTTCAGGGTCTATCAAATGATTATAATAGATTCCCAAAATTGGATCATCCTTTTGTGCCTTAATCAGATCTTGATCTGGTGCATCATAACTCCACTGTACCATTGGTTGTGCTGCCTCCTTTGGAGTTTTAGAACGTGTTACTGCATCAATTTGTATTTCACTAAGTAAATGTGCAAGAGGTAGCAATTCTCCCATCACAGCCCCAATTTTAGCCAGCTGATCTGCCTTATCATTCCCCTTCTTATCCTCTCCTGGAGTTTTTAAATGCCCACAAATGTTTCTCCAGTATATTGTCAAATCATTCTCTGACACCAATTTGTCTATGGCTTGTATCATTTTTCCAGGTTTAAGGGGCTTCTTGTTCTATGTAATCTTGTTGTATGTAATCATGCCTCTCGCTTTCCAGCCAGGTAAATATTCCACAAAGCTATTTCCTGCATAATCAGAATCAGTTACCAGGACAATTTTACTAAATTTATTATCAACTGCAGTAGTAATTGCTTTGTAAATGGCTGCCAATTCTGCTACTTGACTGCTCCTAGTTCCAATTCTCATCCCTATTCTGGGGGCGCCTTCATATTTCAACCATACATTTCCTATTCCTGACACTAATTGTTTATTACTGTCATTTTCAATGTGGAAAGCGCAACAATCAACATATACAGTTGGCAAATCCTTGCATGTCTTTTCATCAAAAGCTTTGTGTGGTGATTGCCCAAATTCCCGTAAACTAGATTTCACTTCTACTTCGTTTGATACATATTCAGCTGCACAGTCATATAGATCTGCTAAACCTTGAGCAACTGGGCTCCTTTTATTTTGGCCATATCTCACTTCTACAGGGAAACCCTGTAATGCCAGTGTCCATGAAGTGATTCTGGACTGTGCTAGGTTACCTGACCTAATTCTTTTACTCTCTAAAAACTGCAAAGGTTGATGATTTGTCTCAATAATCACCTTTTCTCCCTGAACAATGGGGCAGAAATGTTGTAGCACCCACACAGTGGTCAAAAGGGCCTTTTCACATTCACTGAATTTAATTTCAACTTGGGAAAACGCCTTACTTGCATCGGCAATGGTTTTGTGATTCAAATCATGTTTTTGTGATAACACTGCTGACATACACAGGCCGATTCATGGAATTAATGTGCGCTGAAATGTTCGGTGCGAAAATCACATCGAAACCCGCGCACAGCGATTCATGGAAGTCCGTGCGCGTGTAAATCCCAGGATGTGTGCCAAAATTCTGTGTACACGCACAACAAAATCGCACATAGCGCGGCACACACAACAAAAGTAGGCGGAACAGGGGGCGTGACACACGGAATGGGGAACAACGCGTGAAAATGTGGGCATCACAGGGGAAGTACAGGAGGCAAATGCGCAGAACGCCCACATGCACATTCAAAACACGTATTCATGGAATCGAACGGGGCTAACGCGTGTGCCAAAGAAGACGTGCTAATCCGGAAACACGTACGCCAGCAGAAAGCAGGCGTACGTGGACCCGCGCAGCATAAAAGTGCACGCAAACCACAAACAAGCTCAGACGCCAGGATGAATATACGTTCCTAGCAGCAGTGGTCGTGGGATACCGCAGGAGGAGGAGGAGGATAGTCAGGCCCAGAATTTTCACACCCAGAACCAGCCTTTTTGGGATGCCTGATGACCAGGTGTATGGGAGGTACAAGTTTCTACCTCACATAATACTCGACCTGGTCAGTGAGTGGGAGGATGACCTCACATCACCCAACCTGTGCTCCCAAGCACTCAGCCCCCGGGAGAAGGTCCTCAATGTACTGCACTTCTTGGCCACTGGATCATTTCAGCGGACAACTGCTATAGTGGGGGGGGTCACAGGCCACGCAGTCACGCTGCCTACACCAGGTGTTGGCCATCATGTCTGCACGCTCATCAGTCCGCAGGCACATATACCTGCCCAGAACACCTGCAGAAAGGCAGGCTGCCATCCAGGATTTTTACGGGGTGGCACATTTCCCCAAAGTGCTAGGTGCCATTGATTGTACCCATGTGGCTCTACGTCCCCCCAGGGCATCTGAGCACATCTACAGAAACCGCAAGCACTGGCATTCCATCAACGTCCAGGTAGTATGTGATGCCAAGGGAATCATCACCTCAGTATATGCCAACTATCCAGGGTCCAGCCACGACAGTTTCATTTACAGAATGTCAACCCTAAACCGGGACCTAGAAGCTGGGCATCATGGCGATACATGTCTGCTTGGTGAGTATAAATGCCTCTGCACATGCATGCATGTCACATACTGAGTAATGTCACAACCCTACTAATGATACCCATCATCACCTCTCCAGAGGACAGTGCCTACCCTCTGAGCACCCACATGATGACGCCAATTCGGAACCCCACCACGCCACCCAAGGTAAGATACAACACAGCCCATATTGCAACCCGGGGCATAGTGGAGCGCACATTCGGAGTGCTCAAGTCACGCTTTCGCTGCCTTGACTGTTCTGGTGGGCAGCTACTATACGCTCCCCCAGTAGTGTGCAGGATCATAGTGGCAGCATGTGTCCTGCACAACGTTGCAACACACCGGGTCCTGCCAGTGGACATGGTGGTGCCCCCACATCCCCAACAGCATGCACGCCCGCTGCGCATGGGAGGGGAAAGGGCACGTGGTGAGGCAGCCCGTAGCCAGCTGGTGGCTAATTACTTCACCTAAATCACACCCCTGCGGAGTGCACACAGCCCTGGCACATACCAGCTGACAATCAATGATGATGGCATAAGGGACAGTAAACTGTCACTACCATACCAGCCTGAGATTGGTCACCTGGAAGTGCTACATTGTGTGCATCCCTACCTACTTAAAGACAACCAATGATGTGTGATAAAAAGACACACATATTCATGCTGCATTAATGACTACCCCCTTGCAAAATACAACATGAAACTAGTGTCATGTCACCCAACCCCTCCCCATCTCAGCTACCCAACACACCATGGCATGTCATGCAATGTGAAAGCAACCAAATGAATGCACAACACATGACACAAGTGTCACAAAGTGCACTGTCCAAAATGGAAACAGGCCACAGACAATATGCTCCCAGTAATCAATAAGAAACAGCACACATGAACAAATACTTAGAAGCAACACAATACAGAAACACAGTATGAAACAGTGGCAAAATATGACAGTACAAAATCAAAGTAGTGCAAGTCTTACAACCTGAATACGCCAGGACATCGACCCCTTCCAACTGTACAGCGTTACTGCCACGCAAATATCTGAGTGTACTGCATACAACATGAACTCCATCTGCAAAGTAGACGGCCTTGTGAAGACATGAGGAGGAAACCTGCAAATTAGGAGGAAGACATGGATGCACAAGCTCATATCAATACACCATGCAGTGTACAAAACAACAACAATATCCACTTGGAATGTCTACACAGTATTGACTACAGACTGCCCACACAGCTCATGGGAGCCCAACGTCACTGTGTAATTCACTGTCACTTGGTCACACCCTTTGCAAGCCCATGGAAACAGGAAGCAGGAGGGGTGTGTGTCTCACGAACCCAAGCATCTAACCCAAACTCAGGACAAGCCTGCATGTGCCCAGCCGGAATACAGTGGATGCCCACGGGAGCCACACAAAGCAACACACTGTAAAAAAAAAAATAAAAATGGCCATGTGGGGGCCAGAGGGGTGGGGGAGGCCACCCAGGAGGTTCGAGGACAGGGTGCACACCAACACCCACCTGCGTGGATGTTGCGGGAAAAAAAATACCTCCTTGGGCTCATGGCCTGCACGGCTATGCCATTGTGGGAGAACTGCTGTCGCTCTCCTCACCCTCTGCCGCTGCATCAGGAGGTGGTGGCACTATGGCAGGCAGCCCACGTAAAGCCCTGGTATGGTCCTCCAAGGCAGCAAGCATGCGGGTCTGGAAGGTCTCATTCTGGAGGATTAATGTGCAGAGATCCCCATGCAGCACCTCACGTGTTGCCTGCATCTCAGATGAGAGCGAACGTGTGAGCTGCTCCAGCTGCTGTTCTGTCCTAAAATTAGTGGAAGCCTCAAGGTCAACCAGAGTCTGCCTGAGGGTATGTAGTTCTTCCCTCAGGGCTTGCCTGTGGGCCTGGGACTCTATTGACATCGATTGGTGCAGAGTCTCCAGTGCCGCCCGTCGGTCCCTGTTGGATGCCAACATGTCTTCCCTGTGTGATTGGCAAATGGAGTGTGTTGCCTGCTGTTGTTGCTCCATCTGCCTTTCAGGGGCAAAATGGAAGTGGCCACCCTCTCCATTGCCTGAGCCATCATTTCTACTGATGCTGCCTGTTGGGTTGCAATACCGGACATGGAGTTTTTCCATACAGTATTGCCTGGTGGCGCACGGCCACCGCGTCAACGGGCACCACACCTGTTTGGGGCAAGGCGATCTGCACCTTGCTGTGCTGGCACTGCCAGAGGCTGCAGGACTGCATTCCCCCTCGGATCTGCTGGCCCAGGAACAGGATCAGATGCTGTGGAGTGTGACCCTGCATCCGTAACTGCCAAAGGCGGACATACCAACACTGACATCCCCATCTACCCCTGGTCCAGGTGGGTTGGACGGAACAGAATCCCCGCCAGAAACACTTACCTGCGACTGCACATAAGTCTCATCATCTGACTCAGCACCTGAATAGAGGTCTGGGGAGGTGCACCCAGGGGCACCTCTGGACAGTATGGTCTGCAGTAACATTGGGTTTCCAGCCACCACCACACCATGTCCCCCACTGGTACTCGGTCGTGCCTAAGATCCCTCCTGGATCTGCACCATCTCCTCAACCTCAACAGCACCAAGTGCGTCATCATCTGCAAAAACATGAAAGACAACAAATGGAAACAGGCATGAGCACCATAGCACACACATAGGCCATGACAAGCCAGAGATCCAGTACATGAATTACACATGTCCCACATGACTATAACCCTGCCATGCATGCACTGTCAAAGAGTTGGAAGTGGAGTCAAAAAGGGAGACACTGGGGAGAGCAATATGGATATGCAACACATTTGCAGCATGTTGGGTAGCACTGGCATCACACATCAGGCTGTGAGTGGCTTGTCCAATACACATACTTGACACATGCCACCACACAGATGTCATGTAGCATAGCCACGGTAAATTACAAAACTACAACAATATGTCAGTGAATGAGTAATGTCACACATCCATGTCACATCAACATGATGCGAAGATTGATGCTGAATAGTGTTGCAAAATATGCATGTGCCACACACTGAAACACATCCAGTGTCCAAAAACACAGTCATTGTGAGCCGATCAATCGTTGGTCCCTTTGACATCACAGGAAACACCTGTTATCTTCCACATGCAAACAGGCCCTTATGAAAATATTCTGCAGGCCAAGACTCCATCGACCTGAATGGTCTAATCATTGACATAACCATGTGAAAATAGTGCCCCAGTGTGGGCTGTGAACAATGACCGAAACATAGCACATATGTTGCAATAGTGCAGAAAAATGTCTAGCATAAAGGGGAGAGTGAAAACAATCAGCCTGAATGAACACTTACAAAATGTGAACTATGTAGTTGCAAGATGACAGTTCAAGGGAAAGTGCACTAATGTGTGCCTAATTGGCAACTGTGGGCAGAAGGGATACAGTCATACCCAAATCCAAGGCACGTGAATGTATGGGAGGAAGCAAATGGGTGACCCATAACACTCAGGAGTACACACGCTCACCTGGCACTGAATCAGAACCTGTCACCCAAACAACATACACATGGATTACACACACACGCATGCCCACTCACCGGACAATGCTTCGTAATCAGGTAGATCTCCCACTCCTTGGATCTGTTCCTCTGTGATGAAGGTCCCAGCAACAGACTCATGTTCAGTGAGTTCGTTGTCCTCTTGTGGAGACCCACCGTCAGTCACCAGAGTAGCGGCATGATTTGAGGTCAGCTTGTTCTTTACTCTGCATTTCAGGTAATTCCACCGCTTGTAGCAATCATCAGCTGTGCGCCTCACAAATCCAAGGGCACTTATGCAGTCCGTGATGGTCTGCCAGTGTGCCCTACGTTGACCAGGTGTGGTCATGCACCCTGCAGTCACCAACATTTCGCGGCTATGTGCCGACACATAGGTCACAAGGGCATCAAGTTCCGGGTCATTAAAGCTAGTCTTCCTTGACGTGCCGGAGTGTGTAGCCATATCTGGGGTCTCAGCCTATTGTGCTAGAGCACCCTTCTTTCTCTTCTTCGAAGGTGGAGCACAGCCTGAGTGGCTTACGCCGCTCTGGTCAGTAGGGGCAGAAGCGCAGATGGACTGGGTACTGGGAGTGTGCGAATGCACAATGACCATAGGTCTTGGTGTAGGCATTGGTTGCAGGGTGATGTTGGCAGGGGGAATGTCAGTTTGATGGACCTGGACTAACACTGTCCTGGCTGGGAGAGTCAGAGCTGGGGCGGATGGAGCTGCAGCTGCCCCTGCAGCCTCCCCACCCTGCCTACTTGGGGCAGCAGATGACATAGCTGCCCCAGAGCCACGTGGCTTGGTGACAACAACTTGCCCTGCCACACGTGGCCTAGACTTGCTGACCTGGAAGTCAGCCTGGGAGTCATCCTGTGCCAGGTCAGGTGCCACAATGGGCTGGTCCAACAAGGGCTGAGCTGGGATGGTGTCAGCCATGTTTCCCTCAATCATGGGGGGGGCATGGGTGTCCCTGATTGGACCTCCACACATGGGGGTATAGGGGCACCCTGCAAATCCTGGCCATGTACCCTACCACACCCACCATGGCCACCTTTTGAAGGTCAGCCACCTTTGCCTCCCTTACCGCTTGGCCGCCTCCCAAACATGGCACTAATGTTGTTGTGCGTTTGGGAGTTGCAGTAAACAATTGTCCTGGGTAATTGAGGGGTCAAAGGGGTAGGGTACTAGATGGAATTCGTACCCTAGTGCTCTAACAAGGCTGTCTGTGACCCCTGGGGGAAGATGACGGGTCACGCAACGCACAGGCAGCCCAAAATAAAAAAATAACGTGCACGCAACCCCTCGTAGACCACGTGCATGAAAAAATGAACCCGCACTACGTTGTGGCACCCAGAAACACAAAAATAAGCATACGCATAATACACGCAGCTTAGAATGACCTCTGAAGGGGTACGTGACACACGGGGCAAGCACAGTTGTTAAATACGTGCGCGACTCACCGTTTGCCTGGAAAAAGAATGTGAAAAATATGCGTTGGCAACACCCCGCCAAAAGAAGAAATGTACGCTGTCTGAGGAGACAGGACAAAAGAAGAAGTGAACGCTGTTTGAGGAAACAGGCCCAACAGAAAATCAGAAAAAAAAGCTGTCAGAGGTAACAGGGAGTACGAACTAGAAACGCTGTGAAGTAATCACGTTTGAACCGACAAGAAGTACAGATTTCACCCACTCGCTCTCCATGAAAAGCACGTACAAGGAAATGGCGTCCTATACGTAGCTTTTAAACATCACATATGCGTGTACGCGGGCCCTTTCCTCCAATTACACGGTACGTGGGCCTTTTCCTCCAATTACACGCGATGGCACTCGGACGTGCAGTTTTTCCACGTGTGCTCTGTCATCATGTGCTATGAGGGAAACGCCTGCGTGCGTAATGTAACTTACGCTCTTACGCGCTAAGGGCCTTTGGTCCAATGAAATCGCTCGTACGTGTGCTGACGCGCTTACACGCTAAGGCCCTTTCCTAGAATTACACACTGACGTGTAATTTTGTCACGTGCCAAATCACCCCGTATCAAGCTGGCCACGCGAAAACACACAGAAAACCAGCTCCTGCCCTGAAGGCCGAATTACTGCCCCCCAGAGCCCCAAGCATGCTCCCACCTGCCATATGCTGCTGCCTGACTGCCTGCTGCCCACGTGCCCTGCCATTTGCTGCCTGCACGTCAGCCAGGGGTGCAGTTACTGTGAACACCCCTGCTGGAACCGAAGACTCCCGACTGGGATTCCATCGCTCCATCGCTCCACAGCCCAGCCCCAGGACCCACTTGCCCACCCACTCCTGCCTCTGGGGTTGCCATGTCCAGCACAACACCATCTGGCAGCACTGGCAACCCCCAGCCAGAGAGGCAGAGGGCCACCAGCTTCAGTGCCAGGGAAGTTGGTGTCCTGGTGGAGCAAGTCATGGGGCAGTATGATGCCTTCTTTGGAAGTTCGCGCGCCGACAATGAAGGACGGACCAGGATCTGGATGGACATCGTGACTGCCATAAACGCGGAGGGGGTGGCAGTCCGCGACTTACATCATGTCAAGAAGTGCTGGGAGGACTTCAGGTCCAGGACCCTCAACAAGGCCCGGCGCCTCGCTAAGGCAACGGATGCCAAGGGGTGCCGGGACCACCAAATGAGGGTCCTGGAACGCATATGCGCAGCGCTCCAGGTCCAGATCCTTGAGAGGCAGACCTGTCTGGAGTCGAGCGGTAAGTGTACATGCATGGTGATTGGACGCTGTGCGTGTCGTGGTGTGCCAGTAGTGTGCAGGTTGCACATGTGTTTTTGTAGGGCCATGTAGGGATGTGTATGAACATGGGCGTGAGGCTGCCACATGTGAGTCCTCTCAGGTGTGAGACACATTGATGGTGTATGTGTTGGTAAGCATGCAGGGCAAATGCAGGTGTGGAAGCACACATGTTTGAATTTCTGTGTAGTTACATTGGCATGGTTGTGGCATGGATGGTGGTTCATAATGCATGTATCTGCACTGTGTAGATGTGCATGTATGTGGATTTGACAAGTGTGCAACTGTGATGCAACATGGATGCACGTGACACTGATATGTAGAAGGCTGAATGTCAGATGTGACATGTATGGCGATCTCATCACTGCGACAGTTGGAGGAGATGTACACATGCATGTAAGTGTGGTGGCGTGTGTGCATGTCTAGTGCACTCCCAGTGTTTCATGTGATGTCAGACTCACATTTGGCTATACATGCTGTTGTATGTGTATGGATGGTGCTGCCTGGTGCAATTTTGCTGTGGAAATGCTCATGTGTGTGAGTTAAAATGACATGTGTGTCGTGGAGTGTGATGCCGTGTCTGAGGTTTGACAATGCCACTCATGTACAACTGTCATGTGTGTATCAGTCCAATGTACTGTGCCCTGATGCCTGTGTTTTATCTCTCCCTGTATGCAGCGTCGACTGATGAAGAGGGTGGAGAGGGTGCTGTGGAGCACAGCGGCAGGAATCGCACCACCAGTCGGAGACGCAAGGCTCAGCTCCCCTCCCAGATTGTCATCTCGTCGGGGAGTGAGGAGTCTGGTGCCGCGTCCCAGGCCGCAGCTGCCGAGGGTAGGTCCAAGAGGCGGAGGATGGAGGTGGACTCCTCAGCAGCAGAAGGGGCAGATGTGACCCCACAGGGTCAGATGGAGGAAGATAGCATGGAGTCATCCAGGTTGGTGGGGGTTTGGTGGAGGAGGAGGCAGTGGATGGGACACACTCGGGGTCTGGAGGTCGGGATTCCACTGGTGCTAGTGGTGCAGTGCAGGACCAGGGACAGGAGGCAGCACAGGCCGCCGCGGAGGTGCCTGTGTGCAATCCTCTCCCTGATCCTGTCACTGCATCATCTGGCACCAGCAGGTATGCCTACGTCCAGACCCGTTTTCAGGGAGGGGATGAGTGCACAACAACTGACCTTCCTCTCCCTGCGGACATGGCTATCCAGGACCGTGTTGAGTCTGTCCTGGCCGGGATAGCGTTGCGTCAACGGGGCATGCGAGTTGACGTGCAGTCTTTTCATGAAGAGACTGCACGTCATCTCGGGTGCCTCTTTGACCGCGTTGACCTGCTGGGACTTGTCACCAGTACTGGATTCCTCCGTGTGCTGGACCTCCTTGCGACCCCCTCCTCACCTGAACCCCCTATGCGCCAGTCTTCCTCCATGCCATCTTCCCACCCATGTACCACCTGGGTACCCTGTGGAGCTGCCTCTGACCCTGCGGCCAGGCTGGTGGAGGAGATATCCCGGCCACAGTTGGGAGTCGGACGTCCAGCAGGGGTGGCCACCTCAACAACTGCACCCCAGCCAGAGGAGGATGTGCAGGCAGCAAGAGCCAGGGCACAGGCATAGGCACAGCAGCAGCAGCAACAAGGTGGGAGCCATGATGGCTCAGGGCCTTCGACATCGGAGGGGCAGGCATCGGCCAGAGGGCAGGAGGACCCAGGACTGGAAGTGTCTTCCGTGTGGCAGCGGTTAGGCCATGCTATAGATGAGGAGCGGCATCGGGCAGAAGAGGCACGGCTCACGATGGTCAGGGCGGAGAACTCCATGCGTAGGGCTCTGAGGCGGGCCGAGTGCCTCGTGGCAATTCGCAGGGAGTTGGAGGAGAACATGTCGTCGTCCCTGCAAACCCTCGGGCCATGGAAGAGGACCGCCTCCAGGACATTGAGCAGGAGTTCGATGATGCCCTGGCCCTGGACATCCAAAAGTGAGCCGTCGGACTAGCCCGCTGCCATTGTAAATAGTTTTTAGAGTTAAGTTTCCTTTTCCTTTTCCTTTTATTTGTGGTCAATGGACAATGCCACACACATTTGTATATAGTTTTATTTTTAGGTAGTTTCTTAGGTAGGTTTCATTTGTTTGGTTGGGCTCATGGACCCTTTACATCGTTGGACAATGGATTGATTTCTTTTTTGTAATTTTGCACATGGATTAATGGATTTTTATTTTGGACAATGGATTGTATATAGTTAGATCATGTATTAATTTGCATTTTTTTTTCATTATAGACATGGAGTAATGGATTTTTTTTTCAGGACAATGTATTGTAAGTAGTTGGACTATGGATTGATTTATCTTTTTTATTTTTCATTATGAACATAAAACGATGGATATCTTTTTTTTACCTTTCCTTTGGATTTGCGTTGGTGGAGGGAGAGTTTGGACTGTTTTTCTTTCAAATTTTTTTGGATTGGTTATCATTTTCATTCACTCTTCTTTTTCACATGCTTTTCATTTCATGTTTGATATTTTGGTATGCTTTCATTTCATTTATTTATTTATGTACATAAAACATTTTCATATTTTAGTTCCATGTGTGGGATTCGCTCATTGGGTTGATGCATGTGAAAATGTGGGTTTACACAAGCAATGCCAACCAGAGTATGTGTGTGATGGACATGTGTTGATGTACATAGTTGAGTTTTGGTTTGTGTCTCGGCATGTCAGTGTGGGGTGGATTGGGAAATCATTGCGTCTCAAGAATGGGGTGGCGTGATGTGGTTTTTTGGTGTTGAAGTGGGCCATGATTGTGCATCTTTATTTCGTGTAGGGGGGGACATGAGTGGGGGCCTGCTGGCTGGTGCCCCTGACTGGTGGGGGGTGAGGGTGCATGGGGACATGAGTGGGACATGAGTGGGGGCCTGCTGGCAGGTGCCCCTGACTGCTGGGGGTGGGGGTGCTGGGGACATGAGTGGGGGCCTGCTGGCAGGTGCCCCTGACTGGTGGGGGGTAGGGGTGCTGGGGGACATGAGTGGGGGCCTGCTGGCAGGTGCTCCTGACTGGTGGGGGTGGTGGTGCAGGGGGACATGAGTGGGGGCCCGCTGGCAGGTTCCCCTGACTGGTGGGGTGTGGGGGTGCTGAGGGACATAAGTGGGGGACTGCTGGCAGGTGCCCCTGACTGCTGGGGGTGGGGGTGCGGGGGACATGAGTGGGACATGAGTGGGGGCCTGCTGGAAGGTGTCCCTGACTGGTGGGGGGGTGCTGGGGGACATGAGTGGGGGCCTGCTGGCAGGTGCCCCTGACTGCTGCGGGGTGGGGGTGCTGGGGGACATGTGTGGGGGCCTGCTGGCAGGTGCCCCTGACTGCTGGGGGGTGGTGGTGCTGGGGGACATGAGTGGGGGCCTGCTGGAAGGTGCCCCTGACTGCTGGGGGGTGGGGGTGCAGGGGGACATGAGTGGGGGCCTGCTGGCAGATGCCCCTGACTGCTGGGGGTAGGGGTGCAGGGGGTCATGAGTGGGGGCCTGCTGGAAGGTGCCCCTGACTGCTGGGGGGTGGGGGTGCAAGGGGACATGAGTTGGTGATCGGTAGTGCAAGCTGACATGTGGCTTGGCTGGGGGGCATGTCCATGGTGGATGGGCTGCCTGCGGGACATGACCAGGGGTGCAGGGTAGTCCCCTGTAGTGTGGGCTGCCTGCAGGGGCCGAGAAGGGTGTAGACGGAACTCCTGGGAGATCCCACACTGCCAATTCACGTGTAGGACTCCCTGCGCACCCCCTGAAATTCACATACCCCGCTCTGACGGCAAAATCAAGTGTGAAACTTCTTGTGCACCCCAGGAATACAGGTACCCCACTCGCACAGGGCCAATCACATGTGAAACTTCCCGCGCACCCCAGGAATATAAGTACTCCACTCGCACAGGGCCAATCGCATGTGATACTTGCCGCGCACCCCAGTAATACACATACCCCACTTGCACAGGGCCAATCACGTGTGAAACTTCCTGTGCACCCCAGGAATACACGTACCCCACTCGCACATGGCCAATCGCGTGTGATACTTCCTGCGAACCCCAGTAATACATGTACCCCACTCGCACAGGCCCTTTTGCGTGTGAAACTTCCCGCGCACCCCAGGAATACACGTACCCAACTCGCACAGGGCCAATCGCGTGTGAAACTTCCCGCGCACCCCAGGAATACACATACCCCACTCGCACAGGAGGCCCTTTCGCGTGTGAAACTTCCCGCGAACCCCAGGAATACACATACCCCACTTGCACAGGCCCTTTTGCGTGTGAAACTTCCCGTGTACCACAGGAATACACATACCCCACTCGCACAGGCCAATCCCGTGTGAAACTTCCTGCGCACCCCAGGAATACACGTACCCCACTCGCACAGGCCCTTTCGCGTGTGAAACTTCCCACGCATCCCAGGAATACACGTATCCCCAACTCGCACACGGCCCTCTCGCATGTAAAACTTCCCGCGAACCCCAGTAATACACGTTCCCCGCTTGCCGTGTGCTGTGTGGCGGCCCTGTATACTGGTCCAGGGTTATCGCACTGGATTGGGGATTTTGATGGCTTTTCCTTGTGCGAGGGGCGTTCTTGGGGGCGTAACTGGCGCTGCTGCAGGGTCGCTGTGCCACTGTGCGCCACGTCTGGTTTTGGTAGCTAAAATCATGAATACGCTGTGCGTGGAAATGGATTTTAGCGCACACGGCTGGCGCAGAGATTTGCATGCGCACACTGTGCGCCAGCCGCGTGCGCCACTTGTATGCTGAATTCGATGAATTACCCCCACAATGTTCAGAGAAACCTATTTCTATAAAGAAATCCCTATCCTTTATGGGGTATGCTAAACATAGTGCCTTTGTACGACATTCCTTTAATTTAGCAACTGCCTCAGACTGCTATTTTTCCCATTTACAGGGTGTATTCAGCTTTAGCAGTTTGTCAATGGTTGAGTAATTTCAGCATAATTGTCAATGAATTTCCTGTTATAGCCTGTCATTCCTAATAAACTTTTTACCCCTTTCACATTTTTAGGGTCTTTTAGTTTTTGTATGGCCTCTATTTTCTTCTTTTGTGGGTTTAGTCCATGTTCAGTCACTTCATGAACTAGAAAATTCACTTTTTTCTTGCACCATTGTGCTTTTTGTAAAGATACTTTGGCACCTGCTTTCTGCAATTGTCCAAGAACATGGCTTATTTCATCAAAATTGTTTTTCAAGCTTTCATTTCTTATCAGTACATCATCTACATAAACTATGGTACCTCTTTCCGCTGCATCAGGCATGGCCTTTCTCAAAAATATTCCAAATTCACCCCCACTATTGACATACCCAAATGGAACTCTAATCCATGTGTACTGAGTCTTATCAAATGAAAATGAAAATAAATTCTGAATCTCCTCAGCCAATGGCACGCACCAATATCCAGAGGTGAGATCTAATGTGGTAAACACTTTTGCACCATGTACCTGAGCTAGGCCTTGATCAATGAATGGCAGTGGCCATCTGGATACTGGCAATCTTTTATTTAATTCTCTTAAATCTGCACATAGCTGCCATTGACCATTTGGCTTTAACACACCTAAAATAGGTGTGTTGGATGTGCTATGAATAGGCCTGATAATTCCCCGAGACTCCACATTTTTAATGATCTCTTCCAATGACTCTAAACATGCCAGTGGTAATCTATACTGGTGCACAAATACTGGCCTTCTACTACACCCTTCCGGTAATGTGGCAACATGTAAGTTAGTTAGTCCACAATCATAAGCATCTTTAGCAAAGACATCTTTAAACTCCATAAATATGTTTCTCAATTCATTTCTATCCTCATCGCTGTCGCATGCACCTGCTGATAAAATCTGCTCCTCTACCATTTTTGAAAAGTCTGAAAAATATTCCAGTAGAGGAATCTCTGTGCTTTCCTCTAACTGTGTGGCTGTGTTTCTCTGTAAAGCTGTCACTTTTAAATATTTTGGCATATCAGCTTCCACTTCAATGGGCTGCTTTTCTGTTTCATTTTCATTTAAGTTAAATGTTATGCAATCCTCTTGATGACAGCACACTGTCTCATTTGAATCATAAGGGTACACAGAATGAATTTTAAATATTCCTTTGGGCTGAGAATTCAGGTATTCTGGCAACTCACCCTTAGCATCTTCATACTTTTCAGGTATATTTCCAATCACCATGTTATTAAAATCTGCAGCATAATGTGATTTTTGTATAGCCATTTCTAATGAGGAGTTTTCCTCTAAATGAATATCTTGACAAACTTTATTATTCACCATAGTTTTTACAGACCCTTCACCAACATCTATCAATGGAATATATCCATAATCCAGGCCTTGCTGTTTTATAGATTTATTTAAGCACACAAATGCATCAGAATCCTTCATCCGCTGTCCATTTTTGCACTTCAGAGTTATTGAAAACTGTTTGGTGAATGGAGGGATAATAATATCCTTCCTTAACTGTAATTCAATTGCATATGGGACCAGCTGTGAGCAGTGATAAGCTCTTCTTTTATCTTCAAATTCAGGTGCCGGCCCACCTAGGCTTGACCATATTTTTTGATTAAGGAAATCTAACAACATACACATTCTGTGCATTATATCATTGCCCATGTAAAAGTCATTTTGTGTCCCACTCACTATCCAAACATTATGGTGAATTGTTTTTTGTCCAACACTCATTTTCAGCATGCATCTGCCTGCAATTCGGTTTTCAAAGTCTGGACTGTCCAAACCAGAGACATATTGGTTTATAATTTTAAATTTCAGGACCTCCTCCCTCTCCATTATTTTTTGCAACAATTTCTCATTAATGAAACTCTTTTCCTGTTCAAGTGCTAAAGTGGCTTTTGTTGTTTTAGAATAGTCATTTATAACAATGTGAACCCACAGTGGTGATGTGTTTCTCTGCATCTGTTTTAGGAGCAGTATTCTGTTTGTATGTCTTTTCTTTTAATTAAAAACGTAATGTGTGTTCATCTATGGCAGTTTGCCATTTTTTCCTTGGGTCCAAGTATATTTGTACCTATCGTTTCTCATCTTCACTCTGCATTTTGTCTTGACACATTAAGATAACAGTGACACTAGGTATGCAGCTATTCTGTAGATATTTCTCCACTGCATCATTTGTTTTGGAACGGTGTGACATTCATTTATATTGCTGTTTTGTGATTTTAGTTTCTTAGGTCTCAATTGTTTTTTGGTTAAGGACCACAGTACTCCATTCACCCCATCTATGAGCAGGGACAATCTTTTCAGGCAATCTGTTCCCATCAGAAATGGAATTTCACAAATAGATGTGATCAATACCTCTTGTTTCATCCTGTGTTTTCCTATCTTTATGTCAACCTCGGTGAGACCTATAATGGGTACCTCCTCCCCATTCAAATTATGCACTTTACCTTGATTTTCCTTCACTGTGATCTGATTCTGTGGGGATCTCCCTTCATTGATAATCTTTAGCAATTGTTTAGACACCGTTGTGGCCTGTGCGCCAGTGTCAATCATTGCAAATGTATTGCATTTTTCTTCTACAGTGATGGGAGCATAATACCTTTCTTCAAATTCCTCTAACACACATAAGAAGTGCGAATTCTTACTGATTTCAAGACTCACCTTTCTCAGGCTTTTTTCACTTTTGGCTAAGCACATTGGTAAATGGAAAGATATTTTTCCCTCCTTTTTGCCCATTTCTGTGTGAGAGACTTTATTCATTTCTCCATGTTCAGAGGTTTTTTGGAGTGTGGCCACTATTCGCCCATCCATCCAGGTATTGTCAGAGGTCACATTACAATCCTCCAACTGAACATGTGTAACAACATCACTTGGCAATTTATTTTTGTCTAACTGTGCATTTGTGGCTATTCGGTATGGTGCTAGTCCTTTTAACTTCTTCAAAAATATGTGGCTCAAAGAATTCTTCAGGTGATTGACCTGTACCCTCCTTTTGAGTATTTCTTTTTTCTGCCTGTGTTTGGTTATTATTCTGATTGCCCAGGGAAATAGTTATAGCATCCCCACTCACTTCCTGCTCACTGGTATTCCCCATGCATGAGTCATTTTTCTTAAATCTGTCTCTTTGTTTTTTTGGAATTTCAGCTTTTCCTTTTTCATTTGTGCACATCTCCAATGTTTGATTTAGCTCTAGGTTAAACCGTACCTCTCTTTTAGATGTATTTGCAGTTTCTGTCACATGTTCATTTACCGGTACTTTCACTTTTAAATCATTAGGCATCTCAGAGTCATTATGCAAAATTACATCAGTGCAAACTGTCTTTTTGGTACTGCAAGTATCATAAATACTTAGTCACTTATCAGAAATCGCCCGGTCATTGCTATGTCCTTCTGCCCCCTCCTTTGATTACTGTTTTTGTGCTGTACAGAGCTTTCCTACTTGCTCAGCTAACATTTTCACTTGGGCCTCGAGAACTGGAATCTTTCCATCTCTCTAGAATCCTCTCTCTGTGGCCTAAATCGATATTGGTTGTTTTCCCCCTGATTGGATTTATTCTGATACCTCTCAGGTGAATGATTTCTATTGGGACTGTTCCTGAACTCTTGATTCATGTGTGGAGGGGAGCGGGGTGCACCCATCCTTTGATTGTAGCCCCCTGGTGGTGCTGACTCATTCTATTGACTTTGAGCATAATTCATATTCTGCCTCATGTCCTGTCTCTCATTTTGTGGGTACTGTCCCCTATGCTGATTCCCATTATCAGTAAACCCATCCACATATCGGGGTCTGTCCTGATTACCATATATCATGGAATTAGGATCAAGTCTACTTTGTGTCCCCAATGTCTGGTAGGGACCATTATTTCTTTGATCCTGGCCTTGTCTCTGATTATTATTCATACCTTACATATCAGGCCGATATCCTGCCCGGGGTCTGTCTCCATAGTACCTAGGGCTAATGTAGCTGTCCCTATTACTAGGATCATGTGATTGAAACATTGGTGCAGGGTGTGATAACCTTTGTTGATTACCCCTTTGTTCAGGTGCCAAATTATTTTTACCTGGACTTTGAGCAGACTCAAGGGACATTTTGGCTGACTTGATTTCCATCACTGTTGCTGAAGGTTCTTTAGCTTTTGGTCTAGTTTCTTTTATTTTATCACTTTCCCTACCCTGTCAATAGAGTACTTCATATAGTTTTGTGCTTTGGTGTACAATCAACTCAAGGGACTTGTCACGAGCAGATTCACGGACCAACTGTGATATGATGTCTTTCTGGAGCCCATAGAAGTAGGCAGTTTTAAATTCATTAGAATTGGGGTCAAAAGATACATTAAAACGAGAAAATACCCTTTTTAAGTCTGGTAGAAACTGGTGAGGGGATGTATTAGGCCCAGCAGTGATTGGGTAAGCGACTTTCCTTGCCTCCTGCAATGACTGGAAAGGAGAAAAATGATGCCTAATCTCTTTTTCAAACTCTGCCCATGTCATATTCTGCTGTTCATTCAATCCCCTTACGATACTGGCCATTGGAGCATTTAGAGTTAAATGAAAATACTGTCTGTATTGTTCCTTAGGTATCTCGAGGGCTTCAAATATGTCATGCACTGCCTCTAAGTGATCCTCTATGCAGCATTGCCCTCCCTTTTTAAATGGTTTGATCAGGGCTTTGATGGATTTCATTATTTTTATGGGGCTACTTGTTGCAATGCACGGAATTGCACTACCTGGTGATTGTTTTCATCACTCATTTCATTAATTACCGCCTGCATGTCGCACATTTGCATTTGGTATTCATTGAATTCTTTGTTTCTCTTGTCTCTTTCTTGACACATTTTAACCATTTTCTGTTCTGCATTTTGGAGATCACTTTCATTTTCATAATGTTCTTTTTGTAAAATCTGCATTTCTGAAACAATATCATCTTTATCTTGTCTAATATGGTCCACCAATGCTTTTAAGTGTACCAATTCTTGTTCACTGTCCTCAAATTGTTTCTTGCTTTTGGACAACTGAGTATCAAGATCCCTATATTTTAATATGTCCTTTTGACATACATCCAATACTGCTCTTAACATTTCCTCTTTCTTACTTGCCCCATCTAGATCAGCTTTTAACCTGTTAATCAGCTTAGTATCACTTTCTTGCATTCGCAGGTGTAACGCTCACCTGACTCCCACGGAGACGCTGACCAGGTCTGGGCTGCTGCAGCCTCTTCTAAGGTGATGCGCAGGACTCGGAACACCGACTGGGCCGGACCCCCAAACCTCACCTGTCTGATGCGTAGGAAGATCTTTCTGTAGATGGGGAAAAGGATTTTAATCACCTGCGGAGTGACGAGTCGAACCCCTCCTTTCCCCTTTTACTCTCTCTTCAAACCACCTCTGAACCTTCCGTTAATTCTCACCTTAAGATTTGAAATGACGAGCTCTCCATCTAGCTTCCGGTGCAGGGGTGCGGTAGAATCCAGTTACTTCACTGGTTATCGGACGGGCATTCAGGTCCAGTTGCTTCACTGGTTTTTTTTGGATGAATAAGGCGCTTTCGTAAGTATATGGCTTATCAAGTCCAAGGGTTGTTCTCCCTTCCTGTTTGGCCTTTATTTTCAATGGACTGCTTTTAGTCTTTTAGCGCAGGTGCTGAGCGAAGATTCCACGTAGAGAAGACAATTTACTGTGGATAATTCAGGTGAGCTTATGTTGGGGTGGTTTTTCTAATGTCTGTATGTTCACCCACTAATGCGCGTGTTCTTTTTTCCCCATAGGGGCCGGGGCGCGGTACTGCCAAAAGGCGTGCCGACCCGAGATGAGGAAGGATTCTCCCCCACCAATCGCCAGGTAAGCCTTCGGGCAAATCAGTCTTTTCCAAATGTCTTCTCTGGCTCACCTTTTGTTCTTCTCTTTTCCTTCCCAGGTGCTGGAATGCAGCGGAACGTGCGGATGATCACAGGAGTACGGAATTCCTTGTGGACAGGTGAGTTGAGCGCAGCGCTGCAACGAGCAACGCGAGGAATCCTAAAATAATGTCTTTCCCTTTAGGATCGTCGGCGTGTTGGCTCCGGATCCCATGCAATATCAGGTAATGTCCTTTATTCACCTTCTCTTCCCCTCTTCTTCCTTTTAGGTGTTCCAGAACTGAAGCGGGCGTGGCTGGAGTCAGGATGCAGGAGCAGACACGGTGAGCGTCCAGCTGCTAGGAGCAGAGCAACGCGAAGTGTGAGCTGCTGTCTGGGCGTGGCTTAAATAGCCTCCAAAGAAGTCCCAGGTATGTATCCTTCCCTGACCACGCCCGAGTGGCAAAATAGTCCCACAGGTAAAGTAGTTCCTTTCAGGCCTCAAAGAGGTCTGGATCTGGCAGCATGGTCTGCATCAGGTAAGTCCACCAAAAGCACTCCCTTTATGAGCCCGGCGCCTACGGCGCCAGGACTGATGTCCAAGATGAGCCTGGCGCCTACGTCGCCAGGACTGTGTCCAAAGGGCCCCTATTTGGGGTTTCTGGACCTTCCCTTGGGTACCTGATGTGTGCTTCCGGGGCTGCCGGTCTTGGACTGGCTCTCCGGGAGTATGCATCATGACAGCAGGGACCTATTCAAAATAAACCAGGTCTTGGCGCATAGCCGTATCAGACAATCTTTGTCTGCATGTTTATCAGCTGCATTTAATAATCTCAGAAGGCAGACCGGAATTATGCTGCCTTCTGCAAAAATATTGTCTAGTGGTTCTTTCTGCACTTCACCACAAATACGGTCGTGCCATTCTGTGGCATTGTTTGATGACCACGTCCCATGTGCATATAACTTTGCCTCTAAATATTGCACTAGTTCTGAGAATGTGGCTTCCATTTGAGACATTTTGAAATTTGTTTTTCAGTGACACACTGCTATTATGAAATGGTTTCCCTCTAATGTACAAATGGTAGTGTGAGACACACTTGCCACGCCCAACAGGTGCTCTATGATCACTTTCCCGGCCTGCAACGCACCATAAATATGTAGGGTATTTTGTGTAAATTTGGGGCCTGGCGGTATTTTCTTACTGCCAGAAATAATGGTAATTTGGCAATGGCTACTCCTTGCATTTAGATTGCGTTTGGCCTTATTTGCTTTCAGGGACCGTTCCTTATTAAGGTAAACAGGACTGTTTAGTGGTATACATTTTTGTTGGAGGTATTTTCTGGTGGTAAATTACTTAGTGGTGAGCATGATTTTCCTTCCCTATATTATAGCCCCATCATACAAAACCTTCCTTATTTTTGTTTAGACTATTCGTGTGATCTCTAGAGAGCTTTGGACTTACATTATTCAGAAACACCACATTTTCATATATAGTGCCACCTGTGGCTGTTATCACTGATCTATCTACACCAATGAATTATGTGTCCATGGCCCCATTACTGGTTCATAGACCCCCAGTAATCTATGTATTGTATTTAGATTTCCCCTAGACAGCAAGCACTGGGGAACACACGCATACAACTATTTATTACTGCCAAGTCTTATTTTCAGACAATTTATTCTTTCTGTTGTTTTATCTAGATGGGAAAATTACAACTGCACTACCTAAAAATCTTCCCTGTATCACAAGTGCTATTCCAGATGCACTAAGAAAAGAGAAAAACAAAAACACACTACACATCTGCTTTTATGTATTTTTGTGTATTATAAACAGTTGCATTTCAGAACACCATTTTACCCTTTTGTTTTACAGAAACAAACAGAAAAATGTACAGCAGCAGAATGAGATTCACTTTGCATCATCTGTAACAAAAAGAGAAAACAAAATATACAGCAAAATAAAAATATTCGTTTTGCAACTTTACAGCGTGTCAATTAAACACAGGGGATTCCCTTTTTCTATTCTGCCTGCCTGATATTAGGTAATTCGTACAATAGCACACAGTAATCTCACTCTTCTTGTATAATTACCAGCTATCTGTAGCTCTCCTACACGCGATCTCCCTTGGCTCGTCGCCTCCGATGAATGGGCCCAGGGTTTTCTTTGTGTTTGAAGTTTGAAACGCACAGCGAGAACATGGAATTCTCAAGCCGGTGCCAAGTGAGACTGGACTTGCCTCACAGCCAGTCTCAGATGCTCTGTCTCTGCAGCTCAGTCAAAAAACCCTCACGGCAGCTCAGCCAAATCCATCTGAACTCAGTTCTGTCAGACCTTGTTCAGCAAACCTCTGTTCCATCCTCCCATTCTTACGTGTCACCAATCAATTTCAAGAGACCGTATCCTCCTTCTTTCAACAATAGTTCGACTTTTACAGTAAGAAACTGTATCTAAACTCATTTCCTGGCATGCAGATTTCGCTTCCTGCAACACAGTGAACAGAGAGAGCAAGGAAAAAAAAATCTAAATGCACGTTTAAAAATGACTCTCAGAGCATGTCTCTTCTGCCTCTTTTTCCACATGGAGAGCACATTATAATGTTATTGAGTTAGTGCCAGTGTTAGTATTTGTTAATTAAGTCAGTCAATTAGATAGCTAATGTGGTCTCCTGTAAATGAGCCATTTCAAATAAGAAAAAAAAATATCCTGGCGTGCTTTTAAATCTGTAGCCTGTCTCCATTTGCATATCCATATGTTACACTGGCGACATATGGCTGGCCATATGTATGCCACATTATACCAGTAATGTGATCATATGCAGTGGCGCCGTACTCCAAAACACAATGAATTATACTATAGGCCTCCATCTGGAACAGCCTCCCTGCCACTCTAAATCTTGAGGAGAACCATCTATGGTTCTGGAAGCACCTAAAGACCTTCCTCTTTGCTTCTGCCTTTGTTCTTCCTCTCTGTTACGCTCACCTGGTATCCACAAGGACGCCACCCAGCCGGGTTACTCGCTGGTATGCTTATCAGCTTTGCCCTGATGTGGTCTGCGGGGAAGGTTCTGCCTGAAAATACATGAGGACTGTGCTCGAGACTGACCGACTGGGGTAAGTATCCTTCCTCCACCCCGTATGATTTCAGTCCCTCTGGCGCCCTCTCCTCACCTTGTGGTAGAATTAGGCATGCTCTCCGTCCTGCCTTCTTTGCAGGGGCGCGTTGTCTTTTATGGGCGAGTACGGTCCAGTTACTTCACTGACGCTGGCCCGTTTGATATTGTTCAGGTAGGTCTCATTGCTGTTCTTTAGTTTTGTTGCTATCCTGCATGCCTTTCTTTGTTTAAAATGTCTCTTTTTTCTCCCTTATGTATGTGGAGCTTCAGCGCGGCGAACTGGCTTGGTTGAGCCCAGCTGGTAAATGATGGCGCATTATGAGCGCTATGATGCGGTAAGTAAGTGCTATGCACAGCGCTGCGAAGTCTTGCCTTTGCTAACCTGTGTTTTCCTTCTTTGTAGGTTGCAGTGTTCTTCAGCGCGAGAGGAATATCTGAAGTGGTGCCAGCCGAGAGGCGATCAGCCAGGTAAGCCTTTTGAGCAGTTCGTAATTTGTAAATGTCTCTACTGCTTTCTTTAATGTTGCCTCTATCTTCCGCCTTCAGGTCATTCTGTCCGGGAGGCGTGCAGATTTGAGGAAGCTGTTCTCAGTAGCTGTGAGTGTTTAAAGATGAAGACTGCAGGTAAGATGCTGCTGCTAATGATGTTCCTTTTGTCTCCTTGCAGGTTCTGCTTCTCCGCGGTTCGAGGGAATAGCTGGACATGGTGGGCGTCATGTTGCAAGCTGCAAAATAACACAAAGCATGTTGTTTTGCTCGGGTGTGGTTTAAATAGCCCCAACAAAATAGTCCAGGTAAAGTAGTCCCTAGGCTACCACACCCAAAACACTAGAACGCATAGCTTGGTTCTTAGGAACCAAGCTATGTGGATGCCTCCATGTTGGCTGACAATACAATAAAGTAGTTCTTAAGCACATTGTTTTTCATGGTGTATGAGCCTGGCGCCATAGGTGCCAGGACTGGCCCCATGAAGGCTTTTGAAGAGGATGCCAGGCTCTAGAGGCCTGAGTCCTTTCTCCACCTGGCCAATGGGTTTGCCAGAGGGGGTTTTGGGTGAGGGTCGTGACACTCTCTCCGGCTGACCTGTCTGCTTCGGTACCCTGCACCTGGTTACCCTCTGACTTTGGGCCCAGGTCCCTGCCGACCCATCCACTCACTGCACTGCCTCCTGGCAACCTTTGCACTTGGGGCTATATCTGCAACCCTACAGTCCCCTTACCTGCACTCATAAGACACCCCTTGTCTGCACCTTAAACCATGCACTTGCTACCCTGCAGGTTGCACTACCAGTTGTTGTTGTTTTCATCCCTTGCTTAGCACTGTTCACTTCTCCCCCCTGCACTTTCTCACTTCCCTCTTGTTACGCTCACCTGGACCCCATAGGGGTGTCGATCGGACCCAGACAGCTGCGGTCTCCGTCAACATGATTCGTAGTGCAGAGATGACTGTCTGGACTGGCCCGCCTAGTCTTGTCTGCTGGACCCGAAGAAGTATTTTCCTGCAAGTGGAGACAGGGATTAGCCACCTGTGGATTTTAGTGATGGCCTCCCAACTGTTCACGCTCTCCCCCACTAATCACCTCCGATATCCCCTTAGTAACCTCACCTTATGTTTGTAAAAGATGAGCTCTCCATCCTGCGTGTCTTGCAGGGGCACGTAGATACCAGTTACTTCACTGGTTTGAAGGCGTTGGGAGAGTTCCGGTAAGCATTGACTCTGAAGTCCCAGGCGGGATTGGTAAGTATCAAGTTCAAAGAGTTCAATGTGCCCGATGTTCACTCTTGTCCCCTTCCTTCCTTAAATTGCAACTGAGTTCGTGAGAAGAAGGTCTCGTAGCTGCTGCTGGCGTTCAGGTAAGAGTCTGTGTTACCCAACGCTGTCCGGTAACTATTGCATGCATTAACGTGTTGTTTTTCTCCCTCTTTACAGACGTGGCATATGAAGATATGGAGAATAATACCGCTGGTGGTAAATCAGGTAAGTCTATGGTGGTAAGAGGTATTTGTTGATTCCCTTGGCTCACCTTGTTATTCTTGTGCCCCTAGGTGCCGGAGTACGGCGAAGAAATGATGGAGACAGTGCCGGATCAAAAGATGCTGTGAGAACTGGTGAGTATGGCGCTGTGCTGGAGCTGGCGAAGCGACGCCTGCAGGACTGATGTACTTTCCAGGTCAGGCAATGAAATGGATCCGGAATCAGGTGAGGAATTTGAAATAAGTTTGTTTTCTAACCTTGTCCTTTTCTTCCTCTTTATTCTAGGAGCTCCGGATTCGAGGCGGGCGTGGCAGAAGACTGGATGCTGGCTGCAGGCACACGGGGGTGGCAGAAGCCTGGATGCTGGCTGCAGGCACGGTGAGAGTCACGCTGCTGGATGCAGAATAACACGAAGCATGTGCTGCTGTTCGGGCGTGGTTTAAATAGCCTCCAAAGTAGTCCCAGGAAGGAAGTTCCCCAGGACCACACCCGAGTAAGAAATCGTCCCTGTAGTAAAATAGTCCCATCCAGGCCTCACGTTGGCTTGGATTTATTTACAGCATGGACTGCATGAGGTAAGTAATGTCTATGAGCCTGGCGCCTATGGCGCCAGGACAGATTTTTATTTTGAGCCTGGTGCCTACGGCGCCAGGACTGAACCCAGACAGCCCCTAGCTGGGGCTGCTGGGGTTTTTGTAAATGTATGGATGCCTGCTCCCGGGGCTGATGGGCTTGATCCGGATGCCCGGGGGTAGGCATCATGACACCTCTTCCCTGCACTGGCACGTTCTCAATGTCACTGGGCCTAGTAAGATCGTTGTTTTGTCCTCCCTTGTTTCCACCCCCTTTCCCTGTCGTGCTCTGAAACACTTGTTTATGAGCACGATACAAATAAAATATCATATCAGTGGACCCTTGTCCAAATGACTACCCAAGACCCGGTGTCTCCAGAGTCCCCTTTGAATTCCCCGCCCCTGGAATAAACCTATTTATGTGTCCCTTGAACACTATTCCGTAGCCCATTGTATCTACCCATTGTAGATACCCGGTATCTATGGCAGGTCACACCTGTGACCGTGCGCTCCAGAGAGAGGGGGCTGGGTGGATGGGAATGAGGATGCCAAACATTGGCATTGATGCTGGGTGGGTGTGAACGAGCAAGTCAGACATTCACATACACACCCACTTTTGTAACCCTTTATAAACACGTTGATAGTTACCAAGAAAACATCTCTGCAATCTACAACGAATATGGTCATCTATCCACTGTTACCTGTCTTGCTGAATCAGCTCATCTGTTCATCCAAAGAAGGGTTGGTGAAATATGTGTTTCTGTAGTTGCATTGATCGCTGCTCTGCAAATTTCTATTAATTTATACTCAAAGTATACAGTAATCTCATTACAATCTATCTGAAAGACTTAACCCTTATCAACCGTTTTATGTATTTTTACCTCTGAAATTAGCACATACCATTACAAAGTATTGTATCTGAATCTAATGTTTCGTAGTCCATGTTTTGAATGTATTTTATTTAAGTGGCTCAAAGTTTGTTCAATGGATTAGTAATACATTTCAGCTTGCGTTAGAACAATGACTGACTAGTTTGATCGCCATGTTGATAAGACCAGATAAGAGGGCTCTTTTTTATTTAACAAAAGTTTACAAACAAAGGTATGTGATGGTTGCTTTACTCACAGTGATACTTTATTAATTGCCATATTTGTTTATATTTTTTCAACAGATCTTACAGACAAAGAATGTCAGCTATGTCAAAACCTCTAACACAGTCTTGCACGCATTCCCAAAGGATTTTGATTTAATAAGAACATTTCTTTTGGTTTGCAGATTTCCAGTGTCTGAGATTGAAAGCAGAGCCAAAGAAGTCTTGTAAGATGTGAATGGCAATCAGTTTTAAGATTGCACCATGCACTTCTCTGACTACATGTACAAATCATCAAAGTGCACTAAAAGGCGTCACCCAGACTCCTTTTCAAATTAATTCCCAATGCAGTTCCAACTGTTTTACAGCACAAGCTGGCTCTGGTGAGTAGTGGAAGATCCATTGTTTAGGTATGTTGGTAAGTAAAACATTGCTCTGTATACATATGCCTTCTAAATCATTGCTCAATTGATTGAAGTAGTGTTTGAAAAGGTAAAATGATGAACGGTTTTGAGTTTTTGGGGAATATTTCCATAGATGGTGTATTACACATTTTTCCTTCGCTGCACAATGTACTGTAGTTTGTACATTTTTCACTGTAGACTACTTCGGGTACCCCTACTTTAAGGATTCTGTAATAGTTCAGTGCATTGGGTGCCTTTCTAAACACGTACATAGCATCCTTTAAAATCGGTTATTTTGTTAAATATGTTGATTACCATGTCTTTACGTAGAGCACACTGATGATATGATATGATATAATAGGTTATATATAACACACTTAATACCCAGAGGTTTCTAAGCGCGTACACGGGGATCGAACCTGTGTTGCTCCATGTCGTCTTGCTGCCAAGGCAAGCACATTGCCACTGAGCTATCCTCCCGAGATAATGGATTGAAGTACAAACCGCTACAAATGAGGAAATCACAGACATATCAAGTATCCAAATGGTGAGGACAAGCGACATGCACGTAAACTTACTCTAGAGATTTTGATGCGGTCTAAAATATATTACTAATGTACATTTTCTATTGAACACTGCTATGAATATACACATTGAATAAAGAACCAACATTCAACATCGACCACTATTCTTGAGTCAACAGCAGCCGCACTCACCTTTCAAGTAATATTTTTATACTAATCCTTCAGATGCGACTACAAAATACATGCATATGGTCAAGTTCCACTTTAAACATATTGATCACAGTTATGTATAATATTAGATATTGATACAAAGTGGCATGTAGGATTATATCTTAATATCAACCATGTTTTGCATGTAAAGATTTGTAAAACAATTTTTAACATCCTTATTAAAACAATTACTTTGATATTGGGGGATGCTGAAACTTCAACAACGTACGATTACAGAATTGGAACCGGTCTGGACGATGAGGCATGAGAAGTGAGAATTTATTGAGTTATATTAGCAGTTGTTGGTTAATAACATTTTGTATGAAATTAAGATAAATGTTAATAGTTGAACAATTCAAAATACTTTATGAAATTGCAACAAATCCAATCAACAAACGTGTTGTAATTATTGCTCGTAGACATACAACAATGAAAGTAAACCAATTAAAAACAAGTTTTGTAACGGAAATGCAGGTAACCTTTCACTATAAGAAAGTTTTCTGTTTTTGGTAATTACCTTTATCTGCAAACACAAAACTGAAATGATTAAAAAGAAAACATCACAACACAAACTAATTTAGCCGGCAATAATGTAATCACTATATTTTGCAGGATGATCTCACACTAACTCCATATGACATCTCGGAAGGTTATCACACAATTTAAAATATATATTTTTTAAATGTCTCATGTAGAGAGTAGGCCTCATTTCGAGTGTGGCAGTCCATAAATAAGGGGGCCGGTCGAACCGTACCGGCATCCTTTCCGTACCGTCACACTACAACTCTGCTTTACTGAGCCGTTGCACCCAGCAGTTCTGACCTGCCGGGCACAATGGGTCTGGTAGGCAGATTTGTCACAGAAGCACCGGTAATGTTAGCAACCGTGTCGGTGCTTCCATGCCCCCATTCCTCTGGAGTCCTATGGGATTACAGGGAATGGGGACTTACACTTTCCGCTGCTTGATATCCCGGGCTGCCAAGAACGTCCCTGTGGCACCGGGATATCAGGCGGTGGAAACAGTATAACAAGTTCGACATCAACCCATCGGTAGTACCGGCGAGTTACGGGTTACCACCAAACTCGTAATGAGGCCCAGTGTTCAACATTATCTTGATAACAATGTACAAATTGTACTACAATGATGAACTTTATTGTTTTTTCAAATGTTATTGTAAGGTTGACAATCATTGAAAACAACTTTCTGAAGAAGTACTTTGTTAGTCCAAGGAATGTACCACTGAAGCGGTAGGAATTGAAGAGATACATGGACCAGAGGTATACATAGCATATTGTAAAATATAAGTTATCATCCCATTTGATTGTCATGTAATTTTTAATACGTTTGAATGTTTTACATAGGGAAAGTAGGTTTTATGTGTAGATATGTATATAGGTTCTAGCAGTGCTTAATTTGTAAAAAAAATAAGTGCCAGGGCCCAAAATTTCTTGGCTCATTAATGCCGGTCCCGGCAGCACCACGGCACCAGCGGCCCGGCTCAGTGCTAGATCATCCCACCACCAGCCCATCACACTGCTGCTGCTCCATGTCACATGTTTGGCGCTGCAGCAACTGCGGCACGGGATAGTGGAAAGGAGCACACATATCTATCTTTGTTTATTACACAACTTCTTTTATTACACAACTTCTTTTATTCCATGTCTTAAATCGCTGAAAGTACCGTGGGTTAACAAGATTTTTCAGTTTGGAATTATCTTGCATTTTGGGAGTTATAGTTTACCATTAAAGCCAAAATTATATTATTTGGTTTAACATGTTGTTATAAGTATTTACATGCTGATGCTGTCATGTGGCTTTATTATTCAATTTGTATTTTTTGTAAGTAAACTCTTTGAGACATTATTACTGTAGAGTGTAGTCCTTGAAATCCAACTATTTGAGCCAATCTTTGTGATCCGGGTCAGACCCCTTCTCCCCTCAACATCTCCCTACCATCCAGGCCATCTCTACGACTAGCCCATCTCCAGCCGTGCCAGCTCTGCAGTCTGCCCACCTCTTTCCATGGAACTAACCCTGGATGGCTCATAAGACTTACACTATCTACTGCTCACCAATTGTGCAAATTGCAATCAAATTCCAGGGGTGATCCAGGCTCACCTTATCACATCATGTTCGTCACTTAATTTCAGTTTAAACTGTATCTTGCTGTCTTCTACACACAATTACCTATTTAAACATATTTCAATGAATGTCATTACTTATATACTTGAAATGCACGGGTACTCAATATAAACATAGTGCACTTACTAAATTAGTGTAGGAGCAGAGCCATGTATATTTCGGCAGTGCTTAAAGTGCTTAAAGTTGGCCACCCTAAACAGGAGGAGGTGATATAATTTGCTAAATTAGGAAGTTAAAACAATTATAATACTTCATTGCGATCTTTCTAGTACAAGTGTGAGACGATCCAAGTCCAGGGTGGGCAGTGTCAAAACTCAAGAGTCCATGCTTGCCAGCACGCTTCTAATTTCAGCCTAGGGATCCGTGCAATGAATGGTAAAGCACGAGTCTGGGAGGTTGTTCTGTTAGAAAATGATATTGTCAGCCCAACATATGCGTACGAGTAGCCTTGGGCTGTTTCAAGCCAGATACTCCTTGGCCAATGAGGGGCGGGCTAAGAGCCAGCAATCACCCACCCTTCCCCCGCTTTGTTCTTGAAGCCGGATTCATACCACTGAACGTCCCAACCCCCTCCTCACATTGCAAAAACATGCAAGTTCACGCAAAAGGATGTCTGGCTACTGACAAGGGAATAAAACAACGCTATTCAGATTATCTCGAGTAGGCAGTAGTATTGGCACGTCTCTGATTCGAAGGAGACCTGACCTGTGCCCCAGTTAATCAGAGGATTGTGTCTTTTCAGCCAAGGGATGCCCAGGATGACTCCGAACTGAGGTGTGGCTATGAGATCAAAAGATATGGTTTCCCTGTGGACTTCCTGTATGACTAATTCCAATGGGGTTGTCTGTTGCATGATTGGTCCAGAAGCAAGGGATGTCCCGTCCACTGCATGAACTGGTTCGGGGTGTATTTTTTTAACCAAAGGTAGATTTAATGAACTGGCTAGTGCTATGTCAATAAAGCAGTCTGTAGCTCCAGAGTCGATCACTATTCGTACTGCATGGGAGATGCCAGCAGTAGGGTTCAAGGATGCCTGTACCACCACAGGCCGGACGGGACCAAAAGCAGGATCAGAGGGATTTCGTATAAGACTCGCCCCAACCCCTGATCTCAAGGGCGAGTCTTCGGAAAACCCAGAATCTTGTTATTTGGGCAATGGGGACACTACTTTACAAAATGACCGTTGAGGCTGCAGTAGAAGCAAGCATTGTCTGTCCTTCTGCGCTCTCGTTCGGCATGAGTAATGGGGCTGCGTACCCCGCCGATCTGCATAGGTTCGGGTGAGGTGTCGGATGTGGTTGATGATGGGGTATGGGATAGCCCTGCTTCCACCCTATGTTCTGCTCGTCTAGCGTCGACCTGCAATGTCAGGTCAACCAAGTCTGCATAGACTGCGGGAAGAGAGGGCACCACAGACAATGCGTCCTTCATGGAGCCACACAAGCCCCGATATATATCACTGCCTTTTTGTTCTCTGGCCAGGAGGTCTCAGCAGAGAGCTGGTTGAACTTGGTGATGTACTCAATGAGAGAGGACCAGCCTTGAGTGAGATCTAGGTGTTCCATATCCCTGGATTGTGCTTTGTATCTGGTGTCAAAAACTTTGGCCATTTCTTGGGTTAATAGCTCAAAATCGTACAGGGCAGGATGGTCGCCCTCCAACAACGGGTTGGCCCACGTGGCTGCTACACCTGACAGATGGGAGAGGAGAAAGGCCGCCTTAGAGACTGAATCAGAAAAAAGCCTGGGGTCAACACAGAAAGTGCAATTTGCATTGGTTTATAAAGGTGCAATATTTCTTTGGGTCCCCCTGGTATCTCTCGGGGGCTGCCAGAGGGAAGGGGGTCTGAACCACTACAGGCGGGGCTGCCAAGGTGGGCGGTGTGACTGGGATTGGGTTTAGGGGTGGAGCGGCATCACCGAATTCGGCGTCTACAGGCAAGGGGTGGTGTGTGCTTTGCATGGCATCAAGGCGGTGGTGCAACGCAGTGGTAGCAGCTGCCATGTCTGCCCTAAGCGATGTCGCTGCTTGCATTAAAGCAGTCACAGGGTCCCCGGCTGAGGTATCCGTAACTGGACGACCAGGCGGCTTCACAGTCTGTTCTAACTTGATTGGTCAGACTTGATGGTTGTGCAGTTATGTAATACCTCCGTCCCCAAGTACCGCTCGAGCAGGAAAAAATAACTGCCCTAGCAATCCTTGAGGCCACAGGTGTGGAGTGTCGTCATCAGCCTGGTACCGGGAACGCCGGAAGGACCCCTGAGTGCTGTAAGGCAAAGGGTTAGAATCAAGGAAACACCCAAAAGGCAACTGGCAGAGGGAGCAAACAAGGTACAGTGACACCAGTTTACCTAAAGGATGGTAGCATAGGTAGGAGACCTACACAGACAGCAAGGGAAACCAACAGCAGGCTGGGATGATGCAGTTGGCACTCCGGAAACACCTGGGTGAAGCAAGAACTTGATCTGTGGCAAAACTTGAAGCAATCCGAGGTTTCAGAAACAGAGGGACAATCCAGAGCCAAGTCCAGTGTTCAAACAGAGGTCAAGTAATCCGGGGGTCAGAGAGTGAGCCAAGGTCCAAGGGTAATCCAAAGCAAGTCCAAGTAAAACGTTCCGAGGTCGAGGTAAGGATAGTAACAAGATGCAGTAAGTAACGCCTGGCAGTCCTCCGGATTAGTAGCTGTGAAGCGACGCGCTGCATTTGCCGGCTTCTTTTGAAGCTGCGAGCGGAGTCACGTGACACATCACGTGAGCACTCGCGTGCGTTACGCGGAGCGCAAGGCGGCCAGCGATTGGTGCTGCCTTCGCTTCCTGGTATGCTCGCATCGCCGGGTGTGGAGGAGGCGCCATGGCAACCGCCACCGTGGAAAAGGGCGAAAAGAGGCGGGTCTCCCCACCGTGGTATCCCGCCTGCCGTGCCTCCCCTGCTGATGTGGGTGGAAAACATGATGGCGAGAATCGCCAGGTAGGGCAGACGGGTGTGAGGTAGGAAGTGGGAGTGGGGGTGAGTGCGGGGGCGTGACAGTGTGCAACCCACAGCATGTCAGCGTTTCTGAGCCGCACCTCCCACACTGTCACTGACCTAATGGCGAGTGTGACACAGGAACCGTGGCTCTGAAAATCTGATGGGCATGTGACTCTCTTTGTTGAGGAGGTGCATGATGGCAATGAGGGAAGTATTCTGAGTCTTCCTTTCCGTAGTACCCTGACATGAGGTCAAAGCAGTAGACTATGACTTCCATATTCAACTGCTGTGACATAATAGTTGGAGGATATGTGTTTTTGGCTCTTCTATAGTGTACACATGAAGGTATTCATAAATAGACCATTCTTTTAATATGATCAAGTTTCTTTGATATCAATTCCAACAGCAATTAATCACATCCATCTTTGTTGCCTTGAATACATTTTAAAATGCACCCTCTCGCAATCAAATGTTGGCACTCTTTTTACATGCTGCAGTTTTGTCTACTGTACAGCATTTGAACTGCAGTTTCCAGAAACAAATTAAAAAAAAAAAAAAAAAACTTTTGTAGTACTATGCACTTATTTTTTTGGCAGAGCACACCAAAACCAACTCAGTGGTGCATCATCAGAATATACAAAAAAATTAAAAACTGCTCAAATTCTACATAATGATTTCCAAAATCTTTGAAAGGTCTCAGTTCTGATGTGCTGTGAGATGGGGTGGGGTTCAGAAGCCTTGCACAAATTAATTCATCTTTACTTTTTCTCTCAGTGCTGCATGGAGTAAACCTAGGGCCTGACCTCATATGTAGAATGGATAGTTCTAGGCCATAACACGAAACCTCAGATAAAATACACTCTCCCAGGGCTTTGGATTCTCCTGCAAATGCAATAAATATAGTTTACAGTAGTCTCTCCTCATCAACACCTAGGCCATCACGTTACCCTGACTCGCTAGACGTCGTCCGCCACTCTCCTCCCCGCCACCCAGTACAGCTGTACCTCTCCTCTGTATCCTACCCCCTCTGTATATCTGTTCTATTTTTACCTCTGAAAAAGCACTCCGTTATTCATCTGTACTGTTGTATACCTCTCTAAAGCGCTCTGTGGTATATCTGTGTTGTTGTATGCCTCTGTAAAGTGCTCTGTTGCTTCTCGAAGCTAGTTCCACGCTCAATAAATACAATAATAATAATAATACTTTCACCCTCCTTTATTAGCAGCATGCTTTCTCCACAGAGGTAAGTGTTTTTGGTGTTTTGCATGACTTTTCTAATTTCTTCTTTTTCAGGAGAGTTATTACTTTACACTGCATAGTGGGAAGTTGTCATAGAGTAGTGACTCCTCTATTATTTATATATATTTTTTTGGCCTGTACTCTTTGGCCCATACCTCACACAGAAGCTGGTTTTCCCCATGACTCAGTCCCTTAAGGATCCTCAAAATAATCAGTGGGGCCTTCCAGCTGGTATGGGATCCATTTTGGAAATGTTATCCATATATTTGCATCTATTTCTCAAAGCATTTGTTGGGAAGCAAAGCCCTCCATAGAGGATATCAGTGACATGATGTTAGCAGTAATACGGTTGCCCTTCAGGGAACAAAAAAGACTGTATGGCAATTCTTGATGTGATTTCATGTACCATTAGGGCTCAAATTGATTCACTGGAAGTTATCTGAATGCCTTAGATACTTGAGCACAACTACATCAAGTGCATACAGAGTTTGCAGAGACATCATTTCACCAAAATGCCTGGGGTAGCAGAAGTGACACCACGCAACCCCTGACCACTGTTGACATCACAGGAAGTGATGTCACTAGACCCCACCCCTAAGTGACATCACAGGAAGTGATGGCACACAACCTTTCACCCCTTGACAAAACAGAAGTGGCATCACATAGCATTGTTCCCCAGTACATTAAGATAAATAAGGTTACGATAACACTGTAATATGATTAAGGCTTCTTGTTTTCAGTTTTGACTGATTTTTACAACACATAAATACAGACAAAATCTGTGCTTTCTCTCTGTATTTATTTATAAAAGTGGAAAAAAACAGAAAAACAGGTCTGTGTCTCTGGTTCTCTATGATGTCACATACATAGCAGACCTATCACATTGCAGATTGGAAGCATGCAGATTGGAAAAGCTTTATACAAATAGCTTTAAAGTTCTTCAAATTGCTGACAGCATATGTCTTGAAGGCAGCAGCAGTCACAGGACCAACAGTTTGTTATCGGAAATATTGAGATAGCATTTCTTTCCTGTATGGCTGCATGTGTCCTTTAACAAATTAATTTTATTATCAGAATAAATGCAGAAAAAACTAGTTGTGGACTATCGTTTTACATGACAAAAAATAAATGTGGATAGATACAGAAAAAAGGCTCTAAAATAAATATGGATAAATACAGACAGAAATCGCAGAAAAATAAAAATCATAAAACCAGAAGCCTTAAATGTGATTACGGATTCCAGTTTTCAGTTTTTACTGATGTTTACATATAAATACAGATGGAAATCAATCTGCTTTCTGTCTGCATTTATGTATAAAAATGAAACAAAAACGGAAAAACAGGTCTTTCTGTCTGTTTTCTATGATGTCACTCATGCATCCCAGACCAATCGCACTGCAGATTGGCTGCATGGACAGTGTAAACGGTGTATGAAAATAGCATTAACGTTCTTCAAATTTCTGACAGCCTATATATCTTAAGGCAGCAGCAGTCACAGGAGCAATCGTTTGTTGTTATGGAAAAAAATTGATCCTATTTGGCTGCATATCTGCTTTTATAACTGCATTTTGTTATTGGAATAAATACCGAAAAATACTGGTTGTGAGTTATCTTTTTATAGGAAAACAAATAAATGTGTAAATATGCATAAATACAAACAGAAATGGAAAAAAAATAAATACCATAAAACCGGAGGCCTTAAATATGATATACATTTCATGCAAGAATGGATCAGCATATGTAGCATTAATATCAGCGTGTACAGGCCCATATTACCAAATAACTGTGAATGTAAGCAGATGTCTAACACAACAACCTGGACTATTGTATATCACTTGGTCTAAACTGTAAACAGACAGAGCATCTTGAAGAGACCTCTACCCCAAAGCGCAGACATCCAGTGCCTGCCAAGCATCTGGCCGCAGACTGGAAACAGCAACTGACAAGCACAAATCGGACCAGAAAAACGATGCTCTGGAGGGTTGCCCAGAACTGTGCCAGTGCTTGTGAATGATTTGAAACCTCCCAGCCATCACCTTTCTGTTTTGCTTATTTGGTAAGTAATCCACAGGTTTATTTTGTTAGATGGGAGATAGAGGGCAAGGATGTGTTGAAGGTCACAGTAATTGCAGGTCTTAATTTTAATTTTAAAATGTAAACAGCAGCAGCAGCATGACATTGCCCCCAAAAAAGGCCCATTTTATTATTTTCTTTGGTCCTTTATATCTTGCTAAATATGGGTCTCCTACAGCTTCTGAGCACTGGAAAAGGAACTGAACCCATGTTTCACTGCATCCTCTTGTTGCACGTTGCCCCTGAACTATCCTTTCAAATATATATATCTTTTGCTTGTTGAAGCAACAGATGGTTTACTTCAAAGTCAGAAGAAAACTTCATGTACATTTATTATGTGACATTTTCTGCAGTGTATCTGTGATGCAGGTCTGGCAGATCTGAGTCAGGTCACACAGTGCCTGGGCAGGATCAGTGGAAGAAGTCACTGGGTCTCACCCCTCATCGCAGGCCCAGTGGCTCACTGGATGTGCAAAGCAGATAACGAAAGATACTGATGAGATTTACGTTTATGCTGTGCTGTCACTGAGTACTGTAGGCTGCTCTTACCCATTCCCAGCTAGCTAGACCTGGCCCCCATACCCTTCCTGGTAGTACAGTGCTGGTATGAGCTGCACAGACAGCCCCGCTTCTGAACCCAACCATTCAGGCATTCTTCACTAATGAACTGCTAACCAGTTAGTGATGGCGGCTTCATGGTTTTTCCTCCATCCTTGTTATTTCTCCAGCTAACGTGATCTAGATTCCAGGTGAAAAAGCTGTGGCACATTTAGCTGCATTTACAAAAGCCTTTTTTAGGTGCAACACAGATATCTGATATTGGCTCTCCGTCTTTGTCAAGTGACCCAGGAGTAGCTAAGACAGGCCTATGGGCAGCAGAGGGGAGCCAGGGCTAGCAGCTGCTACCCCTGGCAGCCCCCAAATGACATCCCTGAAAGTTTATTCTAAAGATGGGCGAGATAGATTCACAAAAAATGTCTTCCTTTACAGAAATGTGTAGCATTTACAAGTGAAAAGCGTGTGCAATGGGGGCCACATGTGCCCCAGACCTAGCCAGCCTATATATATATATATATATATTCAGTGAAAAAAACTTTGTTAAAGGGACGTTATGGTTAAGTTGCGCTACTAAAAACCTATGAAATTCAGTGAAAAAACTTTGTTAAAGGGATGTTATGGTTCCAAGTAAAACCGAAAAACCCTTGAAATTTGCCAGTTATGGTAAGCTAAGCAACCATAACTCGCGCCACCACCGTGCACTGCTAAGACTAACACCCAGGACATCAAAGATGACATCACAAATGTCATTGATGACATCACTGACGACATCACATGTCTGGCTCACTATTTTTTCTTTTGCTGACATATCTAGGCCACATGGTTTTCTTCAGTAACAGTCAGAAACTAAGAATTTTATTTTATTTGTAGACATATCCTTCTAGTAGGTTCTTACAGTAATTCCCTTAGAGTACAGTCACATCATATGAAACATATACATATGGGAAAACACAAGCTTGAAAGACAGCAATCCTTTTTGTGCATAAAGATAATCACTAGACTTATGAGCACTTTCTGATAGTTCTGTTGTTTTTTTATGGCTGTACTTTCCCTGTATATGGTCATATTTGTATACATTGTACTCACACTACTTTCCTTAAGGTCCAATAACATCAAGTGATACATATACATAGGGTAAATAGCAGCTTTGAAACAGAGCAATCATTTATTTGCATGAATCTAATCAGTTAAGTTATGAATTGTTTCTGCTACTAATTCTGCTTTTTTGCTAACTTCACTTTCCCTGTCTATACCCATATTGGTATGTGTTCTTGTGTCTTTGTGTTTTGTCTATAGTAATGCAATTATGTAATACATGGGTTTTATTAGCTACTTATTACATATTTCACAGTACACAAAAATCTATTAAGAAAACAATTATCATTTCATTATTCAACATATTAACATTACGAATATCATACCTTCATCTTGTACGCTGCACACAATGTTATGTTTCTGTATGAGTAGCTTAGTATACTAGTTAGAACCCCATAATAGGATGCTATGTATATCAATGCATCGTTCAATGCACTTATTAGGGTATATTTCTTGCAATGATTCTTGACACTTTTTTCGCAACATAATAAGAATCCCTTCTACACATATTTCATGAGAAGTACATACACATGTGATGTCATCAGTGATGTCATCAATGACATTTGTGATGTCATCTTTGATGTCCTGGGTGTTAGTCTTACCAGTGCATGGTGGTGGCGCGAGTTATGGTTGCTTAGCTTACCATAACTGGCGAATTTCAAGGGTTTTTCGGTTTTACTTGGAACCATAACGTCCCTTTAACAAAGTTTTTTCACTGAATTTCATAGGTTTTTAGTAGCGCAACTTAACCATAACGTCCCTTTAACAAAGTTTTTTTCACTGAATTTCATAGGTTTTTAGTAGCGCAACTTAACCATAACGTCCCTTTAACAAAGTTTTTTCACTGAATTTCATAGTTTTTTAGTAGCACAACTTAACAATAATGACTTTGACTTTATATACATGTCATATGGAACTGACTAGATCTCTTCTTATGAACTTGATGTCCGCGAACTTATTTAATGAGAACAGTACCACTACCTAAAAACTGTGGGAGGGGGGCTGGGGGGGTATGTTTGATTGTTATATCATAATATAGGAACATTTAACAAATTCAAAAAGCAGCACACAAACACATTATATATAGTAATACATAAGAAATGTAACACATATATGTAACACACTAACCATTCATTTAAATACAATATGTTCTGAAATGGAATATACCACAAGAAGATAAATTGGCTTCCAACATAATTACCTCACAGACACAACAGAACTGAGAACAAGACCAGACCCACTGAATAGATAGGATTTATCTTAGCAGAAATAGAAAGTGTACTTCATTTTACTCATATATTTATAAACTTTCTGTATTAGATTAAAAAATATATTATCTTTTTTTTTTTCTCACAGAAATGTCTAGTACTCTGGAATGGCTAGAGGACAATTTCCCACATGAAGAAATGTCACAAGATAGTGAAACTAATGGTAAACACTTTATAATATAAACCATTTATTTATTATTTTTTTATATACATTTAACATATATATTATTTTTTTGAGAGAGCATACCAAAATAGAAAAAACTTCAGAAAACCCTGTTATGGATAACAGTCTTCACAATAAAGAAGAAAAAATGGATGTATTGTTGGCTAATTTTAATAATTTAAAAACTTTTGTAGAAAATCATTTCAAACCAAAAACCTCGTACCATTGCCCCACATGTACTTGTCCCTCCTCACCATATCCCAGTCAATTATCCCCAAACCCTCTCCATAATCCAAAACGTTTTGATGAGACTTCCATCCCTTCTTCACCTAATACCAATCATGCTGAAACCCCAAATTCTCCTGTTTTTGTTTCTGTTTCTGCCTCACCTTCTCTGTCATAAATTATTAATATATGTTAAATAAAGTTTAATTTTTATATTGTATTGTGAATAGTTTCCGTTTTTTTTTAAAAAAAACAATAAAAGTATCCGCGGACAGTGCGAGTGTTCTGAAATGTTCGTACATAAACGAAAATGGAGGTGTCCTGAAGAACACCACACCTGTTCGTACTGTTTGCTAGCAAGTTGAAACTGTTCTAAGAACACACATGGTGTCCTGAAATGTTCGTAAAGAAACAAAAATTAAAGTGTTCTAAAGAACACTATATCTGTCCGTAATGTTCGCTATCAACTTAAAACTGTCCTAAGAACACAATTGGTGTCCTGAAATGTTCGTAAATAAACGAAAATGATGTGTCCTGAACAACAGTACAACTGTTCGTAGTGTTCGCTAGCAACATGAAACTGTACTAAGAACACACACGGTGTCCTGAATTGTTCGTAAACAAACAAAAATTAAAGTGTCCTAAAGACCACTATATCTATCCGGTACTGTTCGCTAGCAAGGTCAAACTGTTCTAAGAACGCTATTGGTGTCCTGAAATGTTCGTACGTAAACGAAAATGGAGGTGTCCTGAAGAACACTATACCTGTTCGTAGTGTTCGCTACCCAATTGAAACTGTTCTAAGAACACAATTGGTGTCCTGAAATGTTCGTACATAAACAAAATTACACCTGTCCTGAAGAACACTATATCTGTCCTTGCTGTTCGCTACCAAGTTTAAACTGTTCTAAGAACACACGCGGTGTCCTGAAATGTTCGTTACACGTGTGACGCACTTTTAATTACTTCAGAACCCGAACAGTGTCCGTAGGACATCAATGCGCATGCGCTAACCAATCTCCGTGCACTTGGTGTCCTGCAGACAGGCGCTTCCTTCGCGGACTAGTTCACGAACGGATCATATGACCGCGCCCACGCTCATCGTGTGTCCTGAAATGCGGACACTGTTCGTGTCCCCGAACAATTTAAAAGTACATTTTCAGTTAATCGATAATATTTTTCAATAAAATCTCACCATGGCACAAGTCCCACATAGCAATCTTGAGTTTCTATATACCTTTTGAAACTTTCCGATCCTTTTTTTGTGTTCGATCTGTCCGCGGACAGTGCGCTTGTCCGCGAACCACGCACAAGCACCCCTATAAAAGACCACACCCAAGAGCTTATTCCCATTGTGTTTCTGGATATTCTTCAGAACACAGTGATTTTTGCTGCCACCTGCAGACTACACCATCATCGAGATGGCATCCTTGGCTGCTGAACTGCCACTTGGTGCTGCACCTGCTTCAGCACCACCCCCACCCCCTCCACCACCACCACCTCCCCAAGGGCCTGAAGAGGGGAACAGGAGTGAGGATGCGGAGGAGGAAGAAGAGGATGATGAGAATGAGGTAGAGGAAAACCCTACTACCCGCACTAGGCGTGAGTCTTGGGTGTGGCAGTTATTTACCATTCATGGTAATGTTCCTAAGGCTCGTGCGAACCGTGTTACCTGCAATGAGTGCAAAATGATACTCAGTCGCGGGAAGCACGGTAAGTACAGCTTTGGGACCACTACTATGAAGCGACACCTGAGGTCATTTCACTCTGGGGCTATTTGCAGGGTTGTACCTTGTGAAGAACGTAGCAGGTTGATTTCCTCTACTTCATCCTCTGTTTCTGATCCTGTCACCACAAGGACCACCTCTGTGGGACAGCGTCTTCCTCAAGCTGCCTCACAGGCCATACAGAATGCTGATGACCCTTACCTTTCGAGGGTCACAGTTGTATGTATGTACTGTGACACAGTACTCTGCAGGGGGGAGCGACTTCGGAGTGCTTTTGAGACTATCGTCTCAGAGCATGAGAAGACCTGCTCACTACCCGAATAAAACCCAGTCTACATCTTCCTCTCTCAGCTCGCCCTTTCTTATCCCTGTGGTTGGTGTCCCCCCCTTTACCCTCCTTTACCCTCCTCTCCTAGTGTGTCGTGTCTGAAAAACCAAAAAAAATACAAAATTACAAATATCAAAAAGAAATAAGGCTCTTTTCAGAGCCGCCTTTCCCAGTTAGAAAATAGAAGTGAAAATAAATGAAGCAGGGCTCTTTGTATTTTTTAGAGGTCCGCGGACAGTTCGCGAACATTAAAAAAATTGGGTTGCTACTCCATCACAAAAATTGTAATTTTCTCTGGAAAGAAGTGGTGGCTCTGAAAAGAGCCTTTGGGTGGTGTTTGTAAGTCAAAAATTGTAAATGCTTAACATCTACTTCAAAATCGTTGTTGTAATTCCAAAAAAGGTCGTAATGCATTTTGTACATTTCTCAGAAAAATCTGATTGCCAGCATAAGTAAGATGGACTCCATCTCTGCGAAAAATGTATGTACTACAAAACATAATATTTTCATTGTGAAAAGAAGACATGCCAAAATCTCTTAGAAAGGCACAAACAGCCTTATTAACATTGCACCTTGCTTTTTCCATTTGTGGACCAAATGAAGAAGAACGAAGCCACATTTGTCTCTGCGCAATCCGTGAAAATATCACTTGAGAATTAGGAAACGTGTCCATAACCTTCCTAAGTCCTTCTTTCATAGCAAATTGCAAAAAAATTCCAGTCACATGTCCTAAACTGTTCCCTCCACAATGAATTACAATTATGTCTGGATGTTGCTCTGTCTCCAAAGTAGCACAGAGAGGTAGCAAGTCCAACCACTTCATTCCACGTACTCTATGCCAGTGTACTTCCACATGTGGGAATCCAAGATCTACAGCTACTCCACGGCTTTCTGCATGCACCTTCAACCAATGTATCCACGAATCTCCTAAAATCAAACAATCTGTTTTCTGAAACACACAGCCATAGCTATCTTTTGTTCTCTCATCAAAAAGAGTATCTGAGAAAATTTCTCCTGGCACAACACACCCACCAAACTTTCCTGACCAATCCCTTTCAGTGCTTATTCTCATTTGCATGACTTCTGAACCCAAAAATCCCCAAATGTAACTCCCGATGTCTGCGAACTACCGCCATGTCCGCGGACATAGCGTAACATGAACAGCCCTTCTACCATTTCCACTACACTCTCTCTGCCATTCCCTCATTGGATGTACCTCAAAAATCACATGACCATGCACCAATCACATTCAAGACCTCTAAATCTAACTGCATCATCATAGATCAGCACTGCAAATGTACTCTGAATCTCTCTGAGTACAAGTGTCATATCATTGGCAAGCAGCATCTACCAGAAATACTGTACAAGTCTTCAAGATTTCTACTTGCAGTTCCATGCATATCCATATGCATGAACACAAACTTCAGGTATGCATATTTTCTGTATAGTAGATGAACACATTTTCAAACAGACTTTTACCTTGTAAAATCTGTAAAATGAATTTACTGTACTTTTTTCAATTTCCTAAAATCAACTATCACTTATAAACCTTTATACTATTTACTTTCTTTATACACACACACTCAAATCATGTTAAACTAACATTTTTTAAATGAAATAAATAGAATACATATATTCAAACAAAATTGCATGCAAACACAATCTATGTTTAAACCTTTATAAAAATACTTATACAATTTCATATTTTTTGTTTTTATTTATTTATTTACTTAATTACTTTAAATTAGACATGACATTGAGGCGCTGTTACCTAGAACAGTTTACTTACAGAAATAGTGGTATTCACTAATCTATTATAAATTTCACAAGACATAGTAAAGATTTTTTTTTGCTACAGTTAGTCATTCAATACAATTTGTTCATTAAGAACATATCATATGTACTGAACTGATGCAATGTATCTTATGTAAATAAATTAGTTTAATGGTTTTAAAGAAGGCACTGAGGATTTCAATTAAAAAAATCAATATCTAAATTAAAAACATTGCTATATACAAACAAAGTTACTAATTTGAAGCTTTTACAATTGCAGTGAAGACCAGTTTCCTGAAAAGAAGCAGCCGAATTCGAAGAAGAAAGAAAAACTAAGAAGTTACCTGTTAATTTTAAAAAAAAGTAAGTAAAATATCACCATAATATTTGTATTATTAATCAAATATACTATAACGTTAATAGAGCTATTTCGGTTTCTAAAAATAGAGATTTTGTACCATTTTGTCCAAATATTTCCATGTCTTAAACAGCGATTTACAGCCAGAATGGCCCACAAATTTCTATTTTTGGACACACAAATTACCCAACTGAACCACTACAATTTTCATATTATAGAACAAACAACTGTTTTAATTGTATACATTAGATTTACTATTTGTACTTTTCCACACCACTAGCTTACTTTTTTTTGTCATCTGAACCCCAGTTTAGTAACACATAAATTCAAGAATACCTATCCCTACTAGTTTTAGTTCCCAATGCACAATCACACACCATTACATACATCTTTATCATCTTACTCAAACACTCATGCACACAGCACACATACATTCCAGAACACCCCAACCCATGTCTTCTTTATTTTTTTCAACAGACCCTAAAGAATGCCTACCAAAAGTCAAGTCCGTAGAAAGCAACGCAAAAGTAGAGCAAATGAAAATAAAGGTGTCCAACATAAGCATCCATCTCTAGCACAATTTGTAAAAAAAAGTTGAAACAAAACAGCTAATACAATCATTTAGTGAAACACAAGAAGCTTCAAGTACAACAACATCGCTTCCTCTATCAAAATGTAAAACAAACCAAAAAACAATTAACAGAAAATCAGCTATCAGTACAGATAAAACTACTTCTTCAAATTTTAATATAGTGCAAAGTAGGCATACCAAGAAAAGTATTTTAGCCAAAATATACCATCACAAAGTCCTTCAAAATCTTATAAAAACAGGAGAGAAATCAGGTTCAAAGCTTCAAACCTATCGTAGGAAATTAATCTTAGAAGCATTGATGGACAGTGCAATTCTTCTCAAAAGAAATTTATTTATTTTACTGTTAAACAAAATGAAACCACTAACAAAACTAATAACTAAATTACAAAAAAGACTTCTCAATAAGCGAAATATCAACAGAGAACTTCTTAAGTATCAGCGGAGGTGAATGGAATCACACTACAAGCACAGAACCATATTTTAATGAAGAAGCGTACAAACAAAAGCAAACTAATACAATTGCCATACAAAGCAGTGGTCGAGGTTATGAAAAAGTGAATAATACCATAATGGAACAAGAAGTACTTCTTACAAAAATATGCCATGAAAACTTAGAATTACCCCTCCATTCAACTGAATCAGAACGTCTAGTGTACAAATGGCCATGCACGTCAATGTGTAACATTCCCAAACAATGTTTCAAATCTTTACGCCAATTCCTCAATAAATATGTAAAAAGCAAAGACAAAATCAAAATTAAATTACTGCAAAATATAGATACCTGTCCAGTGCGCAAGTACACAGGACTACAAGGACATTCATTGGCCTGCATTACAGGACCTACTTATAAAACCACTTTCCATGATATCAAAAGGATATCAACACATCATTCAACTATAAGAAATGTAGTCTATAAACTGTACTATGCTAAAAGTCCTGCTTTAGGACTAGCAACGTTAAATAACATCCTTCTACATGGTACAGCAAAAGACCTACTTGAAGAAATTCACTATATCCAGAAAAAATATTTTGGAAGTGAAAGCCATTTACAGAATGAAATAGCTTTAAACCAAGTAAGCAACAATTCTACACATGGCAACCTTTTGCTAAACACATACAAAAAAGAAATACTAACATTTAAAAGTACATCAGCTAAAGTACCAAACCATGTATGTGTATGTTGCGTAGAATTATTTATAAAAGTAACACAAAAACTGTGGACCTATCATACAAAATAGAAGACAATGAAGATTCTAAATGGTTTGAATTAGCTCTCTACCTTGTAGCAGAAAACAAATATGAAATAACTGAGCCCTTAATACTTTGCAGTTATTGCACTACAAAACTTGACAACACCAAATTCCTTCATGTTCTATCACAAATAATTTGGAATTTTACCCAGTATCAAAACCTCTACAACAACTTAATTTATATGAGAGCATCATAATTCAAACAGTACACCCATTTCAAGCAATAATACGCCTTCAACCAAAAACAGCAAAATTACCTCCCTCTGAAATGGTAAAAGGCATTCGTGGAAAAGTAGTTTATTTACCATTAAATCTAAAAGAAAATGTGCATACTCTAGGAGTGCAACGTCCAATGCAGCAATCTTTAATTATATTACTAAATGGAGTACCTACAAAAGACAAAAAAATATGGCAACAGCTGGTAGATTTATATAAAGTTAGACAAGCCTTCCAATATCTTAAAGAGAATAATGAATATTACAAAGAAATTAATATTGAAGAAAACTTGAAAGATACAACTGAAATAATTCAAGAAACACAAGAAGCTGGTCAATTTGAGCAACTAGATCCTGCTACAATATCAAATACTTTAGACCATTATACAATTCATCCTTTGCACTGTAATGACACCGTACAAGATGTACTGGAAACTTACCAAATGCGTCAAACAAAAGGATCGCCAATCAGTATATGGGAAAAAAGTATAGAAGCACGTGCTTTTCCTCTACTCGTTCCTACTGGCAAAGGAGGAAGGTATGATGATAGACCTATTCAAATATCAGCTTCAGAATACCGCTCATTACGGATGTATTCTGAAGATCCCAGATTTAGACAAAATGTGGAATACATATTCCACCTACTCTTTGAAAGTGAACTAGCAACTTTATGTTACGGAGTTGCACACATATTAAAATCAGGATCACACTTTTAAAATATGACAGCTACACAATTATTAGAGAAAGTGCAACAAAAGGATGAGGTTTTACAATCAAATATTACAAATCTATTAGCAAATATGCGTGGTACTAAAGAGTACTTGTTTCGACGTCATGGAGATGTACGTTGTATGATCAGAAACCTTGGCCCACCCACTTGGTTTGTTACATTAAGTTGTGCAGAATATGCATGGGAAGATTTACATGATTTCCTACGCATATCAAATAAAAACAAAACAAACATAGATATTCTAACACCTGGAGAACTTTGTTCTTTTGATCCTGTTAATGTTTCAAGATATTTTCACCATCGCTTCATTGCTATGCTACATTTTATTTGTAATAAAACTGTTCCTCCCCTTGGAGAAGTGCAACACTTCTTTTGGAGAAAAGAATATCAAGCCAGAGGAGCACCACATATCCACATGCTTTTATGGATTAAAGATGCTCCTAAATTTGGTCAAGACAGTGATGCCACTGTTTTACAGTTTATTGAAAAATATGTCACTTGTGAAATTCCAACAGAAGCCACAAATAGTGATCTTCATGCACAAATTTTACAATTTCAGAGACAGAAATGTGGAAAATATTGTCGTCGCAAATACAAAAACAAAGGCAAATACTAAACCAAATGCCGATTTGGTTTCCCTAGACCAGTTACAAATACAGGTCAAGTAAACAACCTCATGTCTTCAGTTAGACATAGTGTTAAAGGTAAGTCACCTAAAAATACATATTACATAAAAAGAAAAGAAGAAGAAAAATATATCAATGATTATAATGCAATCATTGCCCACTTATGGAATGCAAACATAGATGTGCAGTACATTGCAGACAATTCTACTGCAGTTGCACGATATGTCACAGCATACTTAACTAAAGCAGAAAAGACAGAGCTCCAAGACCTCTGGAATGACCTGTCATCAGATAAAACAGTATCTCAGAAATGTTACAGTTTGGGCATAAAAATGCTCACCCATAGAGAATGTGGATCTTATGAAGCAGCTGATCGTTTAACTGGTACTTCATTGTATGGTAAATCTGAAAATATAGTATGGCTATGTCTTGGTCCAGATAAATCTAGAAAAAGAGTTCTAATATCATATGAAGATATAGAAACAATAGCCAAACATGATCCCAACAGCCAAGACATTTTAAAAAAGAATTTATTGGGACACATACTACCCAAACAGAAGTAATACTTTGGAAAACATGTGTCTATACCAATTAGCCCAAAACTACACATACAAAAATAATATGAAACCTGATGAAAAAAAAGGTAAATATATAGTGACAGACTGTGAAGGCAGCTTAGTTAAACTCACTAAACCAAATTTAATTAATCATATCAAATTGTCATTGAAGACTCCTCAACATAAAGAAGTATATTACATGTCCCTGCTACAACTCTTCAAACCATGGAGAAAAGAAGAACAATTACTAGATAACTATGACTCATATGAGGATGCTTTCAAAGCAAATGAAAGCACTATAACTGATGTAAACTTTACACAGTACAAAACAATGTTGCACAATGAACAGCAACATGAAGAAGAACTCCAAGCCCAACTAGATAAGGATACTCCTGACAGTAGTCAACCTTCTGTAACAGGAAGCCAAGAACCACTGGGAGAACCACTAATAACAAATGAGGCAGAATTAGCTATGATAGAAGTAGAAAACACCATGTGTCAGTATGAAGATAAGGAAGACCTAACTATACTACAATCAAAACTAAACAATGAGCAAAGTAGCATTTTTCAAGAAGTATCAAAACAAATTGCACATGGTGTAAAACATGAAAATAAAGAATGTTCCTGCCATAATTATAAACCTATACTACTGTACGGCAGTGGTGAAGCTGGTTCTGGCAAAACATTCCTAATCAAAATCATTAGTAAGTTCCTTCAACAATTGACAAACAACAAACTGTCAGCTGTTGTCACTGCCCCCACAGGTTTAGCTGCCTACAACATAGGTGGTGTTACATTACACCGATTACTACTATTACCAGTAGAACACCAGAACAAATGAGACTATTACAAACTTTCTGCAGAAGCTGTAATGGAATTACGCAGAGTATTGAAACAAATGAAAATGCTACTAATAGATGAAGTGAGCATGGTCTCCAACCTGATGTTAGCTTTGATTCACCTCAGATTACAAGAAGTACTCAAAACAGACTATGAAGAGCTCTTTGCAGGAAAACACATTATTGTTTTTGGAGATCTGCTTCAATTAACACCAGTAAAAGGTGAACCTATTTTTAAAACATTAGGTCACAAACTCTGCCGTAAAACTGTTGGCAGCATTGGAAATGTCAACCTTTGGCAACATTTCCAATACAGAGAATTAACAGAAAACATGCACCAATCTGCAGATCTAACTTATGCCAACATTTTAAAAAGTTTTTGAGTTGGTATACTTTCTAAAGAAGCAGAAGCAACATTGAAAACCCGGCACATGAATGCACTTTATGGCGATAATGCATGTGCTACAGATGTTATGGAACAATTAGCCCACAAAAATGTCAATTGTATGGTCTTAATGCCAACTCTTGCAAGCTGTCTCAAATTAAATGAAATAATGTTAAGTAAAGAAATGCAACCAATAATGGAAATTAGCGCCACAGACAAACTAGATGTACATGGTATGACACTCCCCATGTGTCACCAAGCCACAACAAGACTAAATAATTTAGAAAAATCAATCTCAAACACTGCAGGCTTAAAAAAGATGTTAAAATTATCCTTAAATTGCAGAGTAATGCTTAAACGTAACCTTGACGTGGACCAAGGACTAGTTAATGGAGCACTGTGTACAGTTGTTGGCTTTCAAACATACCCACGTGACAACAAAATTCAGTTTGTCAATATACTCTTTGACAAACTTTCAGAAGTAAAACGGATAGGACGCTCAACAGCTAGATTCCTTCTCTTCAAAGATATGTATGTACGCAGAGAACAATTTTCTCTAACTCTTGCATACGCAGTCACGATTCATAAATCACAAGGTCTTACCCTAGACAAAGCAATGATAGATATTGGTAACACAGTCTTTAAAGAAGGCATGAGCTACGTAGCACTATCACGCTTATGTACACTTGACGGTCTATTTCTAATCAACTTTGATGCAGGTAAAGTAAACGCTGATATTCCTTGCATTTTAGAATATAATAGACTTCGCTCACTATACACTCCCCATCTAAACACATATTCTGTTCCACAAAAACTAAAACGTTGTAAAAGAAAACTAAATCAAACAGAAATGCAACAGGACGACACTGCAAATCCTCCAAAGGGAGTAAAAGAAACGAATACTTCATCAAGTACCACAAACAAAAAAGAATCAATTAGAGAAAGTAAACCAGGTACTTCTTTAAAGAAGGAAGACACACTCCAAAAAAAGCAGTTAGATACAGAACTACCTGGACCATTTCAATTCTCAAATATAGTTGGTGTAAGTTGCTATGCAAATGTAGCAATGAATATTCTATTTCAATTACCACCAATTGTTGACAACATTTACTTACACTTTAGAGACCCATTTTGTATGCAAATGTTAGTACTTCATAGAAACGCAAAAAACAATCCTGACAACACATATAGTGTTTATGGAATAAAGCAACAATTGGACTACTGTGCTGGAATGGTGAAATTCACTATAAACTCACAGGAAGATCCACAAGAATTTTAAATGTACTTACTACAAGTACTGGAAAACAAAAACATACCTATAAAGGAAATCTTCCAGATTTCATACATGTGGAAACATACATGCACTCTGTGCAACAATGTGACACAAGAAGAAATTCCCAATGAACGCTTCATGTATATATCAATACCAAATTGTGAATCCATTCCATTTCAGCAACTTGTACAAAATGCAAACAATGGTAGATTATGCTCTACCTGCAATTCAGATAATCGCTCCACGTTAGTAATACAAACACATAGTAAATACGTAATACTAATGCTTCTACGTTACAATGCAGATGGTACCAAAAACATCTGCAAGCTGACTGGATTCACACATAGTCAAATATCACTTGGTAAGAAAACCTTCACAACAATAGATATAATCTACACGCAGGAGCCACAACCAATTCAGGGCACTACACGGCATATATAAAAAAGAAATGTGTATGGTTTGAATGTAATGATAGTACCATTACTCTAAAGCAGAGATTACCAGCAAATCTTACAAACGCTTATTTGATGTTCTTAAAACCAAAATTTGATAAATAAACTGTATTTAAACCTTTAAGTAAATTTGTGTTAAAAAAATATAAACTGTTAGAATACTCCAAAAGCTATCTAACTGCTCAAAGATTCTACAACAACTAATCAGAAAAATGAATACCACTAAATTAGACCAAAAAATACACAGTTAGAATACGACAATTGGTATCTAACTGTCCCAAAATTATAAATTTGTGTTAAAATAATATAAACTGTTAGAATACTCAAAAAGCTATCTAACAGCTCAAAGATTGTACAACAACTAATCAGATAAATGAATACCACTAAATTAGGCCAAAAAATACACAGTTAGAATACGCCAATTGGTATGTAACTGTCCCAAAATGTAACAATATCCAAATAGATAAATCAAAACCACTAAAATATATTAAAAATAGACAGTTAGAATACGCCAATTGGTATCTAACTGCTCCAAAATTTATAATATCAAAACAAATGAAGAATCTGTTACTGCTCCAAAAAAAATACAACAAGGCAAAGTATAAAGCATTAGCCAGAAACAACAAGTGAACACTGAAAACTAACAAACAAATAAACTGTAGCATAACAGAAAAATGGTTTTTTTTTTAATCCAACATGGATTTTTTTTTTCTCCCACAGACCCAATGATTTTAGCAACAAATACAGAAACTGAGCAAATTGCACAGTACTCTGATTTGTACTTTACTAAATATGAGGGTCGAAAAAAAATAAAAGTATATTGCTTATACAATGTAATAAGTCATTACAAAATTCTAATACTAACATGCTATTTTCTTTTATCACAGAAATGAAGAAGAAAAACATGGACTCCCATTACTAGACCAAACAGTAAGTATACAATAATAAGGACAACCATAGCAGCATATCACATCCATAGTATCTAATACCTTTGTTCCTTATACATTTGTTTTTCACCCAAAGTTATAAGCAAATGTGAATGTGATATGCTGCGGTGGTTGTTGCCAGGGCATAGAGTCTTGGGTGCATGGGCAAATGGCCATGCACCCAAGACTCTATGCCCTGGCAACAACCACCGCAGCATATCACATCCATAGAGTCAAACATTTCAAATATGATCTATGGGAAACTTTTAATGTCCGCGAACAATGTGAGTGTTCTTAGAACACTTTGAACTTGCCAGCGAACAATACGGACACCGTTTTCAGGACACCCCCTACGAACATTTCAGAACAACGCGATAGTTCTTAGAACACTTTCAATTTAACAATGAACAATACGGACAGCGTCCTAAGTACACCCCCTACGAACATTACAGGACACCGGGAGTGTTCTCAAAAATGTCTTCAGAACACCCCCATTTTGTTTATTTGCGAACATTTCAGGACACCGCGGGTGTTCTTAGAACACATTCAACTTGACAGAGAACAATACGGACAGCGTCCTCGGGACACCCCCTACGAACACTCCCCGGACACCGCGAGTGTTCTTAGAAGCGTCTTCAGAACACCACCATCTTGTTTATTTGCGAACATTTCAGGACACCGCAAGTGTTCTTAGGACACATTCAACTTGACAGAGAACAATACGGACAGCGTCCTCAGGACACCCCTTACGAACATTCCAGGACACGGGGAGTGTTCTTAGAAGCTTCTTCAGAACACCACCATCCTGTTTATTTGTGAACATTTCAGGACACCGCGAGTGTTCTTAGGACACATTCAACTTGACAGAGAACAATACGGACAGCGTCCTCAGGACACCCCCTACGAACACTCCCCGGACACCGCGAGTGTTCTTAGAAGCGTCTTCAGAACACCACCATCTTGTTTATTTGCGAACATTTCAGTACACCGCGAGTGTTCTTAGGACACATTCAACATGACAGAGAACCATTCATTTGTTTTTCTCCCAAAGTTATAAGCAAATATGAATGTGATATGCTGCGGTGGTTGTTGCCAGGGCATAGAGTCTTGGGTGCATGGCCAAATGGCCATGCACCCAAGACTCTATGCCCTGGCAACAACCACCGCAGCATATCACATCCATAGAGTCAAACATTTCAACTATGATCTATGGGAAACTTTTAATGTCCGCGAGCAATGTGAGTGTTCTTAGAACACTTTGAACTTGCCAGCGAACAATACGGACACCATTTTCAGGACACCCCCTACGAACATTTCAGAACAACGCGATAGTTCTTAGAACACTTTCAACTTAACAACGAACAATACGGACAGCGTCCTAAGGACACCCCCTACGAACATTCCAGGACACCGGGAGTGTTCTCAAAAACGTCTTCAGAACACCCCCATTTTGTTTATTTGCAAACATTTCAGGACACCGCGGGTGTTCTTAGAACACATTCAACTTGACAGAGATCAATACGGACAGCGTCCTCAGGACACCCCCTACGAACACTCCCCAGACACCGCAAGTGTTCTTAGAAGCGTCTTCAGAACACCAACATCTTGTTTATTTGCGAACATTTCAGGACACCGCGAGTGTTCTTAGGACACATTCAACTTGACAGAGAACAATACGGACAGCGTCCTCAGGACACCCCCTACAAACACTCCCCGGACACCGCGAGTGTTCTTAGAAGCGTCTTCAGAACACCCCCATTTTGTTTATTTGCGAACATTTCAGGACACCGCGGGTGTTCTTAGAACACATTCAACTTGACAGAGAACAATACGGACAGCGTCCTCAGGACCCCCCTACGAACATTCCGGGACACCGGGAGTGTTCTCAGAAGCGTCTTCAGAACACCACCATCTTGTTTATTTGCGAACATTTCAGGACACCGCAAGTGTTCTTAGGACACATTCAACTTAACAGAGAATAATACGGACAGCGTCCTCAGGACACCCCCTACGAACACTCCCCTTAGAACACCCTCCAGTCCTTAGAACACCCCCAGTCAGTTTATTTAGAACATTTCAGAACACCCATGTTGTCCGCAAACAAATCGAACACAAAAAGAACGTCTAACACATAAAAAACACTACTTTCATCCTATCTCATACACTCCCACCCTCCCCAAACACTCCTACACACCAACACACTCTACTAAATACACATTTTGAACAAAGATTCACCGCGCTGTCCGCGGACGTCCGCGAATCCAAGATGGCGGGCGCTACCGAATAATCTGACGCGCTTCACGCTCCACGCCGTCCAATCAGCGAACACGTTGCATGTCCGCGAACATCACGCAAGACGATTGGCCAATCAGGACACTGTCCACGGAGCGAACAGGGAAGTGTGTCCGCGAACCGAACACAGATATCACTAATTTTTTTGAACCTACTTTTTGGTCATTTTAAAAAAAACTACTGGACGGATTTTCATAAAATTTGCAAAAGCACGCTTTCAGGACCAAGCCGCTGCTCCTGGTCTAAAATTGGTGGGAATCCGTCCAGCGGTTTGGGCTGTAGGCGCGAGCAAAAAAAGTTTTGGGACCCCCCCTATAACTTTGCCCCCCCTGGAGGAATCCTCACCAAACTTTGCAAAAAAATTCAGAGTGACCCAAATACTTTTTTTTGCAAAGTTTGCTGAGGATCCGTCCAGGGAGAGCGAAGTTATAAGCCACCCAAAAAGGGCTCTTCCTATGGAAACAGCAACTTAACCATAACTACATGGCCACTACCGTTGATTCACTCAAAAAAAACGTTGTTAAGGGGACGTTATGGTTAAGTTGCGCTACTAAAAACCTGTGAAATTCCCTAAAAAAAACTTAATGAAAGTGACATTATGGTTCATAGTAAAACCGAAAAACCCCTGAAATTTGCCAGTTATGGTAGGTTTAGCAACCATAACTGCCCACACCACTGTGCACTGCTAACACTAGCACCCAGGACATCAAAGATGACATTACAAATGCCATTGATGACATCACTGATGACCTATGCCTCGTGGACAGTATGGAAATAGATTTTATATTGTTATAGGAATGTCCACCTTCAGCATTTCCCTTACAGAACGCCAACGCGTATTGGTATGCAGCGATTACCAATGCACTACACATGATATGTCTTTAGCAAAAGTTGTACTTATCTGAAAATGACATCAGCTAAAGGCATCCTTCCTCCCCAAGAAACAGCAGCAGTGCTGTGATGAAGAAGCATGAGAAACAGTGCTGCTACCTTGCAAGTAACAAACGCACATAATTTGTCGCTGTACATCTACCGACCCATATTACCGGTCGTTGCTTCTTTGCTCTTTGTCGTTCGCAAATTACCTTATTACCTGCCATAGCAAAAAATAAAGCCACCCGTAAACAAAGTAAGTATTGCGTTAATAGCGACCTTTCACAGTGTAAATAATTTATTTAAAAAGAATTGCATACACTTCAAGTACTGCATATTTTTCAGTAAAATGCATAGATGCAATAATCTTTGCAACTAAAAGTCTAAATTTGCAAAGCAGTAAGATGTGCTGCTAAAAAGGAGGATTACTTGTTATAATCCGGGGCGGCTTTGGCGTTTTGGATTACAAAACAAAATCTTTTTTCAAGATGGCCACCATAGAAAGGGAAGGCGATTATTTCATACATAGTCCCTCTTCCCTTTCCATGGTAGGCTGTCAAAAGCACAACTATGTGACGTGACACAGAACCTGTAAACAAACAGCGACGTACAACCTAATAACTTACATTTGGAAGTAATAGATTGCATTTTAAAAGAAAACATGAACATTGTACAGTTCGTAAAGTAGATTTATTTAACAACAAACTGTCAGAGACCATCGGATTAATACCATTTTCAAAGCAATGATAACAATGGTTCTAAGTGTGGCATTGCAAATGTTACAGATGAGGAACACGTTGGTTTTTTACCCATACAAAAAGAATGGGTTCTTGGTTAAAGCAGCTGCTTTGTTTCCACAGTGATTTCCAAAAAGGCGCCATGACCTTGAGCCTACAGCACCATAAATGATGTGAGGTTGCTCCGAACAGCAAGTTCAGCATAAGGGCAAAGCAGGCTTAGGGTGTCATCCCACATAATTGTTATGTACAGGCAACTGCTCACGAGCAGCTGTATTTGCCATCCGAAGAAGCCCTCATTTGGCGTCTGGAAACCATGGCATGGACAGTACGGCAAGATGTACCTGGGCAGGAAACGTAACAGAAAATACGTGTCAATAACCAACTTCTAGCAAAAAATGTGAAAAAAGAAACAAAAAATGTGCAAAGTAATACACAGATGTAAGTGGGCAAACATGATATTTTAGTGAAATGTTACTAATGACCATGTGTAACTATAGTAACAGGCTACAAACGCCGAGATTCTGCATGTGGCGTAAGATTAAAAATGGCAACTACATTGGAAGACGATAATTCAGTTATGAAAGCAAAATGAATTGACAATTTTTTAAAAAATTACGTCTCGTGATTTCATATAAGACCAAAAGACTGCAAATTGATACACAAACCTATGTGGGCAAACATAACATTTCTAACAAGAAATATTACTTCTAAAAAAGGATTAGTGTAGTCATATCCTACAAATGCAGAACCTGTGCACTCTGCAATATTACAGGAAAAATTTAACAGCGCACAAAGATAATACGTCAGTTATATTGGCACAATTAGATTTTCCATAATGTAAATATAAAGGGCGGTTCGCTGTACAGTGGGCAAAAGTAAACTTACATAACATTTACTGCCTCCATTCTTTTACTGCAAGTCAGATACCAATGTATTCGCATCGAAGAATCTTCATGGACTGATATTGCATGTCCCTTACAAACTTTTTAAAACATAACCTTATCAATTGCTATTTTTTTCAACCCTTTAATTCCTTGAATTTCTTAAAAGGTTTCCCTTTCGTTCAAGGTCGAAAAACAATTGCCCCTTATACATTCACTCGGATGTGCCAGAGTACCGAGCGGCCAACCAAAAAAACAACTCATGTGACCGTCACTCAGAAGGAAAAATAATTCTTACTTTGCAACAACATATCGAAATCTAATTATGAGAACTGCTACTCCCATACACCTCCTGAATCGATGTTTCCAGCAAACAGTGCAGATGGTGGCCTTAGTTTTCAAAACTTAGGATGCTAGTCTAACGGCAATATTATTCCAAAAAGATTTTAACCCACACGCACTAATTCGTAGTGGTACAGTGAGCACAATCTTCCATTTAAACTTATGCCTTTGGTAACAAGAAAACTGCACTTTTTCAGTTTGTGCTCCCACATCCCATCCCACCCTCCTCAAAGGTCACCTTCTGAAATAGTATTACATAAGTGTGACAAGTGCAGTGCTCTCTTGTTTTCTATGTGTTTCTGGCGATGTCGGCGTACACCAAAACATTAATAAAAGATAGCGGGGGCACCAAAGAAAGCTGACGTACTTCACGCTGTTCCACAACCAATCAGGGAAAGTGACACATGTTTGCGGGCACAACCTTTTTCCCCCATTCAGTCTAAGTGGAAAGAGATGTTTGAGAACCCCTCCCACCCTTATAACTTCCCCCCACATGGACCAAACATCACCAAACTTTCCAAAGAAAGTTAGAGTGTCCGATACATTTTTTTCGCAAACTTTGGTGAGGATTCGTATAAGGGGAGCAAAGTTATAAGGCACCCAAAAAAGTGCTCTTCTTATGGAAACAGCAACTTCACCATAACAACACAGCCACTAACGTGCCTGTCTAATATGCTGCAGTGGTTGTGGGCAGGACCTAGAGATTTCGATATATGCCCATAGATATTTAAATGTATGGATGTACATTGCCTTATAACTCCACTGCTTACAGGGTTGCTCCTGGGTGCATCGCCTTCGGGCATGCATCCAAGACTGTACACCCTGCCCAGAACCATCATACTGCTAAGCAGTAGTACGGGTGTATGCATTGCTGTAATACAATGTAGTGGTTCTGGCCAGGGCCTAGAGTTTTAGGAGTATGGTGTACGGCCTACGGCCTGCAGCCATGTATCCAAAAGTCAGCATCCTGCCCACAACCACCTGAGTGATGTGCGGTAGTACGGTTGTATAGATAGTTGTGGTATGCTTCACTTGTTCTGTCCAGAGACTAGAGTCCTAGCTTTATGTCCATAGATATTGCAATGTGTGCGTGTGCAGTACCTTATACCTCCAGTGCTTATAACTTTGGTCTTATACACACTCCCCAGAACTATCTAATCAATAAGCAATACTACAGGTGTATGCATTGCTGTGACATGCTGCGGTAGTTGTGGCCAGGGCATTGCCTTATAACTCCACTGCTTACAGGGTTGCTCCTGGGTGCATCGCCTTCGGGCATGCATCCAAGACTGTACACCCTGCCCAGAACCATCATACTGCTAAGCAGTAGTACGGGTGTATGCATTGCTGTAATACAATGTAGTGGTTCTGGCCAGGGCCTAGAGTTTTAGGAGTATGGTGTACGGCCTACGGCCTGCAGCCATGTATCCAAAAGTCAGCATCCTGCCCACAACCACCTGAGTGATGTGCGGTAGTACGGTTGTATAGATAGTTGTGGTATGCTTCACTTGTTCTGTCCAGAGACTAGAGTCCTAGCTTTATGTCCATAGATATTGCAATGTGTGCGTGTGCAGTACCTTATACCTCCAGTGCTTATAACTTTGGTCTTATACACACTCCCCAGAACTATCTAATCAATAAGCAATACTACAGGTGTATGCATTGCTGTGACATGCTGCGGTAGTTGTGGCCAGGGCCTACAGTCTTGGAAGTATGGCCTTCGGCCTATGGCCTACGGCCTTGCATCCAAGACTCTAGGCCCTGGCCACAACCACTGCAGCATGTCACACCCATGACGGCGTAGTAATCAATAGCACACCCATAGGAAAAAATAATGTAATAGCAACATGTACTCAATTTCAATGTTCGCTAACACCACGCGTCTCCTTAGAACAGTTTCAAGGTGCCTGTACACAGCACGGAGTGAAATACTACCCTTATTAGACCCCTCATTTTCTGCAGGTACAAACATCCCGAACACGGCGGGCATAGAGAATACATCATTAACACCTGCCGCCCAAATAAGTACAGTATGTCACCCATCTCTTACTCTCTGAACCTTCCCAAGCACTGTAGGAGATCAAAATAGTTTCCGAAACAGCATTTGGCATGGTGAATACATCATTAACACCTGCCGCCCAAACAAGTACAGTATTTAACCCATCTCTTACTCTGTGAACCTCCCCATGCACTGTAGGAGACCAAAACAGTTTACGAAACAGCATTTCACCTCTAGTGGCGAGCGCGCTGTCTTCAGATCCAAGATGTCGGGCGCATCCACACATTCTGAGGCACATCACGGCTCGCTGCAGCCAATCGACGAAGACGTCACATGTCCGCGTTCATGATGCCACCCCCCATAGCCAATCGGTATCTTGTCCGCGGAGTGAACAGGGAAGTGTGACCGCAGAGTGAACGTACATATCACTAATTTTTTTAGACCTACTTTTTGATCATTTTAAAGAAAAGTACTGCACGGATTGTCACCAAATTTACAAAAGCATGCTTTTGGAACCAAGCAAATTTGGTGAAAATTTGGTGAAAATTCGTCCAGCGGTTTGGCCTGTAGCCATGTGCAAAGTTTTTCCCCCATTCAGTCTATGGAAATAAAAGACATTTTGGGACCCCCCCATAACTTTTGCCCCCCTGCACCAAACATCACCAAACTTTGCAAAAGAATTCGGAGTGTCCCATATACTTTTTTTTGCAAAGTTTGGTGAGGTTTCGTCCAGGGGGAGCAGAGTTATAGGCTGCCCAAAAAGTGCTCTTCCTATGGAAACAGCAACTTAACCATAACTACACAGCCACTACCATGGCTGTGTAATATATATATATATATATATATATATATATATATATATATATATATATATATATATATATATTCAGTGAAAAAGACTTTGTTAAAGGGACGTTATGGTTAAGTTGCGCTATTAAAAACCTATGAAATTCAGTGAAAAAACTTTGTTAAAGGGACGTTATGGTTCCAAGTAAAACCGAAAAACCCTTGAAATTCGCCAGTTATGGTAAGCTAAGCAACCATAACTCGCGCCACCACCATGCACTGCTAAGACTAACACCCAGGACATCAAAGATGACATCACAAATGTCATTGATGACATCACTGATGACATCACATGTCTGGCTCACTATTTTTTCTTTTGCTGACATATCTAGGCCACATGGTTTTCTTCAGTAACAGTCAGAAACTAAGAATTTTATTTCATTTGTAGACATATCCTTCTAGTAGGTTCTTACAGTAATTCCCTTAGAGTACAGTCACATCATATGAAACATATACATATGGGAAAACACAAGCTTGAAAGACAGCAATCCCTTTTGTGCATAAAGATAATCACTAGACTTATTAGCACTTTCTGATAGTTCTGTTGTTTTTTTTTTTATGGCTGTACTTTCCCTGTATATGGTCATATTTGTATACATTGTACTCACACTACTTTCCTTAGGGTCCAATCACATCAAGTGATACATATACATAGGGTAAATAGCAGCTTTGAAACAGAGCAATCATTTATTTGCATGAAACTAATCAGTTAAGTTATGAATTGTTTCTGCTACTACTTGTGCTTTTTTGCTAACTTCACTTTCCCTGTATATACCCATATTGGTATGTGTTCTTGTGTCTTTGTGTTTTGTCTATAGTAATGCAATTATGTAATACATGGGTTTTATTAGCTACTTATTACATATTTCACAGTACACAAAAATGTATTAAGAAAACAATTATCATTTCATTATTCAACATATTAACATTACGAATATCATACCTTCATCTTGTACGCTGCACACAATGTTATGTTTCTGTATGAGTAGCTTAGTATACTAGATAGAACCCCATAATAGGATGCTATTTATATCAATGCATCCTATTATGGGGTTCTATGCACTTATTAGGGTATATTTCTTGCAATGATTCTTGACACTTTTTTTGCAACATAATAAGAATCCCTTCTACACATATTTCATGAGAAGTACATACACATGTGATGTCATCAGTGATGTCATCAATGACATTTGTGATGTCATCTTTGATGTCCTGGGTGTTAGTCTTAGCAGTGCACGGTGGTGGCGCGAGTTATGGTTGCTTAGCTTACCATAACAGCGAATTTCAAGGGTTTTTCGGTTTTACTTGGAACCATAACGTCCCTTTAACAAAGTTTTTTCACTGAATTTCATAGGTTTTTAGTAGCGAAACTTAACCATAACGTCCCTTTAACAAAGTTTTTTTCACTGAATTTCATAAGTTTTTAGTAGCGCAACTTAACATAACATCCCTTTAACAAAGTTTTTTCACTGAATTTCATAGTTTTTTAGTAGCAAAACTTAACAATAATGACTTTGACTTTATATACATGTCATATGGAACTGACTAGATCTCTTCTTATGAACGTGAGGTCCGCGAACTTATTTAATGTTCACGGACATGTTCGGAGAACAGTACCACTACCTAAAAACTGTGGGGGGGAGGGGTATGTTTGATTGTTATATCATAATATAGGAACATTTAATACATTCAAAAAGCAGCACACAAACACATTATATATAGTAATACTTAAGAAATGTAAGCCATATATGTAACACACTAACCATTCATTTAAATACAATATGTTCTGAAATGGAATATATCACAAGAACATGAATTGGCTTCCAACATAATTACCTCACAGACACAACATAACTGACAACAAGACCAGACCCACTGAATGCATAGGACTTATTTTACCAGAAATAGTAAGTGTACTTCATTTTACTCATATATTTATAAACTTTCTGTATTAGATTAAAAAATATATTATCTTTTTTTTTTTTCTCACAGAAATGTCTAGTACTCTGGAATGGCTAGAGGACAATTTCCCACATGAAGAAATGTCACAAGATAGTGAAACTAATGGTAAACACTTTATAATATAAACCATTTAAATATTATTATTTTGTATACATTTCACATATATATCTTTTTTTTGTACAGAGCATAACAAAAAAGAAACTACCTCTGAAGAAGCTGTTATGGAAAACACGCTTGACAACATAAAAGAAAAAATTGATTTACTGTTGACCAATTTTAATAATTTGAAAACTTTTGTTGAAGATCATTTTAAAACAAAAACGTCATACCATTGCCCCACATGTACTTGTCCCTCCTCACCATATCCCAGTAAATTATCCCCAAACCCTCTCCATAATCCAAAACGTTTTGATGAGATTTCCATCCCTTCTTCACCTAATACCAATCATATTGAAACCCCAAATTCTCCTGTTTTTGTTTCTGTTTCTGCCTCACATTCTCTGTCATAAATTATTAATATATATTAAATAAAGTTTAATTTTTATATTGTATTGTGAATAGTTTCCGTTTTTTTTTAAAAAAAAACAATAAAAGTGCCCGCGGACAGTGCAAGTGTTCTGAAATGTTCGTACATAAATGAAAATGGAGGTGTCCTGAAGAACACCACACCTGTTCGTACTGTTCGCTAGCAAGTTGAAACTGTTCTAAGAACACACGTGGTGTCCTGAAATGTTCGTAAAGAAACAAAAATTAAAGTGCTCTAAAGAACACTATATCTGTCCGTAATGTTCGCTATGAACTTAAAACTGTCCTAAGAACACAATTGCTGTACTGAAATGTTCGTAAATAAACGAAAATGATGTGTCCTGAACAACAGTACAACTGTTCGTAGTGTTCGCTAGCAACATGAAACTGTACTAAGAACACACGTGGTGTCCTGAATTTTTCGTAAACAAACAAAAATTAAAGTGTCCTAAAGAACACTATACCTGTCCGGTACTGTTCGTTAGCAAGTTCAAACTGTTCTAAGAACGCTATTGGTGTCCTGAAATGTTCGTATGTAAACGAAAATGGAGGTGTCCTGAAGAACACTATACCTGTGCCTAGTGTTCCCTACCCAATTGAAACTGTTCTAAGAACACAATTGGTGTCCTGAAATGTTCGTACATAAACAAAATTACAAGTGTCCTGAAGAACACTATACCTGTCCTTACTGTTCGCTACCAGGTTTAAACTGTTTGCGGTGTCCTGAAATGTTCGTTTCACGTGTGACGCACTTTTAATTACTTCAGAACCCAAACAGTGTCCGTAGGACATCAATGCGCATGCGCTAACCAATCTCTGTGCACTTGGTGTCCTGCGGAAAGGCGCTTCCTTCGCAGACTAGTTCGCAAACAGATCATATGACCGCGCCCACGCTCATCGTGTGTCCTGAAATGCGGACACCTTTCGTGTCCCCGAACAATTTAAAAGTACATTTTCAGTTAATCCATAATATTTTTCAATAAAATCTCACCATGCCACAAGTCCCACATAGCAATCTTGAGTTTCTATATACCTTTTGAAACTTTCCGATCCTTTTTTTGTGTTCGATCTGTCTGCGCACAGTGCGCATGTCCGCGGACCGCGCACAAGCACCCCTATAAAAGACCACGCCCAAGAGCTTATTCCCATTATGTTTCTGGCTATTCTTCAGAACACAGTGATTTTTGCTGCCACCTGCAGACTACACCATCATCGAGATGGCATCCTTGGCTGCTGAACTGCCACTTGGTGCTGCACCTGCTTCAGCACCACCACCACCCCCTCCACCACCACCACCTCCCCAAGGGCCTGAAGAGGGGAACAGGACTGAGGATGTGGAGGAGGAAGAAGAGGATGATGAGAATGAGGTAGAGGAAATCCCTACTACCCGCACTAGGCGTGAGTCTTGGGTGTGGCAGTTATTTACCATTCATGGGAATGGTCCTAAGGCTCGTGCGAACCATGTTACCTGCAAGGAGTGCAAAATGATACTCAGTCGCGGGAAGCACGGTAACTACAGCTTTGGGACCACTACTATGAAGCGACACCAGAGGTCATTTCACTCTGGGGCTATTCGCAGGGTTGTACCTTGCGAAGAACGTAGCAGGTTGATTTCCTCTACTTCATCCTCTGTTTCTGATCCTGTCACCACAAGGACCACCTCTGTGGGACAGCGTCTTTCTCAAGCTGCCTCTCAGGCCATACAGAATGCTGATGACCCTTACCTTTCGAGGGTCACAGTTGTATGTATGTACTGTGACACAGTACTCTGCAGGGGGAGTGACTTCGGAGTGCTTTTGAGACTATCGTCTCAGAGCACGAGAAGACCTGCTCACTACCCAAATAAAACCCACTCTACATCTTCCTCTCTCAGCTCGCCCTTTCTTATCCCTGTGGTTGGTGTCCCCCCCTTTACCCTCCTTTACTCTCCTCTCCTAGTGTGTCGTGTCTGAAAAACCAAAAAAAATACAAAATTACAAAAATCAAAAAAAAATAAGGCTCTTTTCAGAGCCGCCTTTCCCAGTTAAAAAATAGAAGTGAAAATAAATGAAGAAGGGCTCTTTGTATTTTTTAGAAGTCCGCAGACAGTTCGCGAACATTAAAAAAATTGGGTTGCTACTCCATCACAAACATTGTAATTTTCTCTGGAAAGAAGTGGTGGCTCTGAAAAGAGCCTTTGTGTGGTGTTTGTAAGTCAAAAATTGTAAATGCTTAACATCTACTTCAAAATCGTTGTTGTAATTCCAAAAAAGGTTGCAATGCATTTTGTACATTTCTCAGAAAAATCTGATTGCCAGCATAAGTAAGATGGACTCCATCTCTGCGAAAAATGTATGTACTACGAAACATAATATTTTCATTGTGAAAACAAGACATGCCAAAATCTCTTAGAAAGCCACAAACAGCCATATTAACATTGCGCCTTGCTTTTTCCATTTGTGGACCAAATGAAGAAGAACAAAGCCACATTTGTCTCTGCGCAATCCGTGAAAATATCACTTGAGAATTAGGAAACATGTCCATAACCTTCCTCAGTCCTTCTTTCATAGCAAATTGCAAAAATATTCCAGTCACATGTCCTAAACTGTTCCCTCCACAATGAATTACAATTATGTCTGGATGTTGCTCTGTCCCCAAAGTAGCACAGAGAGGTAGCAAGTCCAACCACTTCATTCCATTTACTCCATGCCAGTGTACTTCCACATGTGGGAATCCAAGATCTACAGCTACTCCACAGGTTTCTGCATGCACCTTCAACCAATGTATCCACAAATCTCCTAAAATCCAAACAATCTGTTTTCTGAAACACACAGCCATAGCTATCTTTTGTTCTCTCAGCAAAAATAGTATTTGAGAAAATCTCTCCTGGCACAACACACCCACCAAACTTTCCTGACCAATCCCTTTCAGTGCTTATTCTCATTTGCATGACTTCTGAGCCCAAAAATCCCCGGATGTAACTCCCGATGTCCGCGAACTACCGCCATGTCCGCAGACATATCGTAACATGAACAGCACTTCTACCATTTCCACTACACTCTCTCTGCCATTCCCTCATTGGATGTACCTCAAAAATCACATGACCATGCACCAATCACATTCAAGACCTCTACATCTAACTGCATCATCATAGATCAGCACTGCAAATGTACTCTGAATATCTGAGTACAAGTGTCATATCATTGGCAAGCAGCATCTACCAGAAATACTGTACAAGTCTTCAAGATTTCTACTTGCAGCTCCATGCATATCCATATGCATGAACACAAACTTCAGGTATGCATATTTTCTGTATAGTAGATGACATAGCTCTCAACCATTTTTGTTTTACAGGCGGGTGAAATCACCCGATTTTGTTTTTGGCGGGTGAGATGCCCATTGGAATGAATGGGCGTGCAGGAGGCTTGGCGGGTGAGTCTGCCCTTTACAAGGCGTGTGACACCCGCCAAAAGCGTGTGAGTTGAGAGCTATGGTAGATGAACACATTTTCAAACAGACTTTTACCTTGTAAAATCTGTAAAATGAATTTACTGTACTTTTTTCAATTTCCTAAAATCAACTATCACTTATAAACCTTTATACTTTTTACTTTCTTTATACACACACACTCAAATCATGTTAAACTAACATTTTTTAAATGAAATATATAGACTACATATATTCAAACAAAATTGCATGCAAACACAATCTATGTTTAAACCTTTATAAAAATACTTATACAATTTCATATTTCTTGTTTTTATTTATTTATTTACTTAATTACTTTAAATTAGACATGACATTGAGGCGCTATTACCTAGAACAGTTTACTTACAGAAATAGTGGCATTCACTAATATATCATAAATTTCACAAGACATAGTAAAGATATTTTTTTTTTGCTACAGTTAGTCATTCAATACAATTTGTTCATTAAGAACATATCATATGTACTGAACTGATGCAATGTATCTTATGTAAATAAATTAGTTTAATGGTTTTAAAGAAGGCACTTAGGATTTCAATTAAAAAAATCAATATCTAAATCAAAAACAGTGCTATATACAAACAAAGTTACTAATTTGAAGCTTTTACAATTGCAGTGAAGACCAGTTTCCTGAAAAGAAGCAGCCGAATTCGAAGAAGAAAGAAAAACTAAGAAGTTACCTGTTGTTTTAAAAAAAAAAGTAAGTAAAATATCACCATAATATTTGTATTATTAATCAAATATACTATAACATTAATACGAGCTATTTTGGTTTCTTAAAATAGAAATTTTGGACCATTTTGTCCAAAAATTTCCATGTCTTAAACAGCGATTTACAGCCAGAATGGCCCACAAATTTCTATTTTTGGACACACAAATTAGCCAACTGAACCACTACAATTTTCATATTATAGAACAAACAACTGTTTTAATTGTATACGTTAGATTTACTATTTGTACTTTTCCACACCACTAGCTTACTTTTTTTTGTCATCTGAACCCCAGTTTAGTAACACATAAATTCAAGAATACCTATCCCTACTAGTTTTAGTTCCCAATGCACAATCACACACCATTACATACATCTTTATCATTTTACTCAAACACTCATGCACACAGCACACATACATTCCAGAACACCCCAACCCATATCTTCTTTATTTTTTTCAACAGACCCTAAAGAATGCCTACCAAAAGACAACTTCGTAGAAAGCAACACAAAAGTAGAGCAAATGAAAATAAAGGTGTCCAACATAAGCATCCATCTCTAGCAGAATTTGTAAAAAAAGTTGAAACAAAACAGCTAATACAATCATTTAGCGAAACACAAGAAGTTGGAAGTACAACAACTTTGCTTCCTCTATCAAAATATAAAACAAACCAACAGATAAAACTACTTCTTCAAATTTTAATATAGTGCAAAGTAAGCATACCAAGAAAAGTTTTTTAGCGAAAATATACCGTCACAAAGTCCTTCAAAATCTTATAAAAACAGGAGAGAAATCAGGTTCAAAGCTTAAAACCTATCGTAGTAAATTAATCTTAGAAGCATTGATGGACAGTGCAATTCTTCTCAAAAGAAATGTATTTATTTTACTGTTAAACAAAATGAAACCACTAACAAAACTAATGACTAAATTACAAAAAAGACTTCTCAATAAGCGAAATGTCAACAGAAAGAACTTCTTAAGTATCTGCGGAGGTGAATGGAATCACACTACGAGCACAGAACCATATTTTAATGAAGAAGCGTACAAACAAAAGCAAATGAATACAATTGCCATAAATAGCAGTGGTCGAGGTTATGAAAAATTGAATAATACCATAATAGAACAAGAAGTACTTCTTACAAAAATATGCCATAAAAACTTAGAATTACCCCTCCATTCAACTGAATCAGAACGTCTAGTGTACAAATGGCCATGCACGTCAATGTGTAACATTCCCAAACAATGTTTCAAATCTTTACACCAATTCCTCAATAAATATGTAAAAAGCAAAGACAAAATCAAAATTAAATTACTGCAAAATATAGATACCTGTCCAGTGCGCAAGTACACAGCACTACAAGGACATTCATTGGCCTGCATTACAGGACCTACTTGTAAAACCACTTTCCATGATATCAAAGGGATATCAACACATCATTCAACTATAAGAAATCTAGTCTATAAACTGTACTATGCTAAAAGTCCTGCTTTAGCACTAGCAAAGTTAAATAACATCCTTCTACATGGTACAGCAAAAGACCTACTTGAAGAAATTCACTATATCCAGAAAAAATATTTTGGAAGTGAAAGCCATTTACAGAATGAAATAGCTTTAAACCAATTAAGCAACAATTCTACACATGGCAACCTTTTGCTAAACACATACAAAAAAGAAATACTAAAATTTAAAAGTACATCAGCTGAAGTACCAAACCATGTATGTGTATGTTGCCCTAGAATCTTTTATAAAAGTAACACAAAAACTGTGGACCTATCATACAAAATAGAAGACAATGAAGATTCTAAATGGTTTGAATTAGCTCTCTACCTTCTAGCAGAAAACAAATATGAAATAACTGAGCCCTTAATACTTTGCAGTTATTGCACTACAAAACTTGACAACAACCAAACTCCTTCACGTTCTATCAAAAATAATTTGGAATTATACCCAGTACCAAAATCTCTACAACAACTTAATTTATATGAGAGCATCATAATTCAAACAGTACACCCATTTCAAGCAATAATACGCCTTCAACCAAAAACAGCAAAATTACCTCCCTCTGAATTGGTAAAAGGCATTCGTGGAAAGTAGTTTATTTTCCATTAAATCTAAAAGAAAATGTGCATACTCTAGGAGTGCAACGTCCAATGCAGCAATCTTTAATTATATTAATAAATAGAGTACCTACAAAAGACAAAAAAATATGGCAACAGCTGGTAGATTTATATAAAGTTAGACAAGCCTTCCAATATCTTAAAGAGAATAATGAATATTACAAAGAAATTAATATTGAAGAAAACTTGAAAGATACAACTGAAATAATTCAAGAAAAACAAGAAGCTGGTCAATTTGAGCTACTAGATCCTGCTACAATATCAAATACGTTATACCATTATACAATTCATCCGTTGCACTGTAATGACACGTACAAGATGTACTAGAAACTTACCAAATCCGTCAAACAAAAGGATCACCAATCAGTATATGGGAAAAAAGTATAGAAGCACGTGCTTTTCCTCTACTCTTTCCTACTGGCAAAGGAGGAAGGTATGATGATAGACCTATTCAAATATCAGCTTCAGAATACCGCTCATTACGGATGTATTCTGAAGATCCCAGATTTAGACAAAATGTGGAATACATATTCCACCTACTCTTTTAAAGTGAACTAGCAACTTTATGTTACGGAGTTGCACACATATTAAAATCAGGATCACACTTTCAAAATATGACAGCCACACAATTATTAGAGAAAGTGCAACAAAAGGATGAGGTTTTACAATCAAATATTACAAATCTATTAGCAAATATTTGTGGTACTAAAGAGTACTGGTTTCAACGTCATGGAGATGTACATGGTATGATCAGAAACTTTGGCCCACCCACTTGGTTTGTTACATTAAGTTGTGCAGAATATGCATGGGAAGATTTACATGATTTCCTACGCATATCAAATAAAAACAAAACAAACATAGATATTCTAACACCTGGAGAACTTTGTTCTTTGGATCCTGTTAATGTTTCAAGATATTTTCACCATCGCTTCATTGCTATGCTACATTTTATTTGTAATAAAACTGTTCCTCCCCTTGGAGAAGTGCAATACTTCTTTTGGAGAAAAGAATACCAAGCCAGAGGAGCACCACATATCCACATGCTTTTATGGATTAAAGATGCTCCTAAATTTGGTCAAGACAGTGATGCCACTGTTTTACAGTTTATTGAAAAATATGTCACTTGTGAAATTCCATCAAAAGCCACAAATAGTGATCTTCGTGCACAAATTTTACAATTTCAAAGACACAAATGTGGAAAATATTGTCGTCGCAAATACAAAAACAAAGGCAAATACTACACCAAATACCGATTTGGTTTCCCTAGACCAGTTACAAATACAGGTCAAGTAAACAACCTCATGTCTTCAGTTAGACATAGTGTTAAAGGTAAGTCACCTAAAAATACATATTACATAAAAAGAAAAGAAGAAGAAAAATATATCAATGATTATAATGCAATCATTGCCCACTTATGGAATGCAAACATAGATGTGCAGTACATTGCAGACAATTCTACTGCAGTTGCACAATATGTCACAGCATACTTAACTAAAGCAGAAAAGACAGAGCTCCAAGACCTCTGGAATGACCTGTCATCAGATAAAACAGTATCTCAGAAATTATACAGCTTGGGCATAAAAATGCTCACCCATAGAGAATGTGGATCTTATGAAGCAGTTAATCGTTTAACTGGTACTTCATTGTATGGTAAATCTGAAAATATAGTATGACTAAGTCTTGGTCCAGATAAATCTAGAAAAAGAGTTCTAAAAGCATATGAAGATATAGAAACAATAGCCAAACATGATCTCAACAGCCAAGACATTTTAAAAAACAATTTATTGGACGCATACTACCCAAACAGAAGTAATACTTTGGAAAACATGTGTCTATACCAAATAGCCCAAAACTACACATACAAAAATAATATGAAACCTGATGAAAAAAGGTAAATATAGAGTGACAGACTGTGAAGGCAGCTTAGTTAAACTCACTAAACCAAATTTAATTAATCATATCAAATTGTCATTGAAGACTCCTCAACATAAAGAAGTATATTACATGTCCCTGCTACAACTCTTCAAACCATGGAGAAAAGAAGAACAATTACTAGATAACTATGACTCATATGAGGATGCTTTCAAAGCAAATGAAAGCACTATAACTGATGTAAACTTTACACAGTACAAAACAATGTTGCACAATGAACAGCAACATGAAGAAGAACTCCAAGCCCGACTAGATAAGGATACTCCTGACAGTAGTCAACCTTCTGTAACAGGAAGCCAAGAACCACTGGGAGAACCACTAATAACAAATGAGGCAGAATTAGCTATGATAGAAGTAGAAAACACCATGTGTCAGTATGAAGATAAGGAAGACTTAACTATACTACAATCAAAACTAAACAATGAGCAAAGTAGCATTTTTCAAGAAGTAACAAAACAAATTACACATGGTGTAAAACATAAAAATAAAGAATGTTCCTGCCATAATTATAAACCTATACTACTGTACGGCAGTGGTGAAGCTGGTTCTGGCAAAACATTCCTAATCAAAATCATTAGGAAGTTCCTTCAACAATTGACAAACAACAAACTGTCAGCTGTTGTCACTGCCCCCACAGGTTTAGCTGCCTACAACATAGGTGGTGTTACATTACACCGATTACTACTATTACCAGTAGAACACCAGAACAAATTAGAGTATTACAAACTTTCTGCAGAAGCTGCAATGGAATTACGCAGAGTATTGAAACAAATGAAAATGCTACTAATAGATGAAGTGAGCATGGTCTCCAACCTGATGTTAGCTTTGATTCACCTCAGATTACACGAAGTACTCAAAACAGACTATGAAGAGCTCTTTGCAGGAAAACACATTATTGTTTTTGGAGATCTGCTTCAATTAACACCAGTAAAAGGTGAACCTATTTTTAAAACATTAGGGCACAAACTCTGCCGTAAAACTGTTGGCAGCATTGGAAATGTCAACCTTTGGCAACATTTCCAATACAGAGAATTAACAGAAAACATGCGCCAATCTGCAGATCTCACTTATGCCAACATTTTAAAAAGTTTTTGAGTTGGTATACTTTCTAAAGAAGCAGAAGCAACATTGAAATCCCGGCACATTAATGCACTTTATGGCGATAATGCATGTGCTACAGATGTTATGGAACAATTAGCCCACAAAAATGTCAATTGTATGGCCTTAATGCCAACTCTTGCAAGCTGTCTCAAATTCATTGAAATAATGTTAAGTAAAGAAATGCAACCAATAATGGAAATTAGCGTCACAGACAAACTAGATGTACATGGTATGACACTACCCATGTGTGACCAAGCCACAACAAAACTAAATAATTTAGAAAAATCAATCTCAAACACAGCAGACTTAGAAAAGATGTTAAAATTATCCTTAAATTGCAGAGTAATGCTTAAACGTAACCTTGACGTGGACCAAGGACTAGTTAATGGAGCACTGGGTACAGTTTTTGGCTTTCAAACATACCCACGTGACAACAAAATTCAGTTTGTCAATATACTCTTTGACAAACTTTCAGAAGTAAAATGGATAGGACGCTCAACAGCTAGATTCCTTCTCTTCAAAGATATGTATGTACGCAGAGAACAATTTTCTCTAACTCTTGCACACGCAGTCACGATTCATAAATCACAAGGTCTTACCCTAGACAAAGCAATGATAGATATTGGTAACACAGTCTTTAAAGAAGGCATGAGCTACGTAGCACTGTCACGCTTACGTACACTTGACGGTCTATTTCTAATCAACTTTGATGCAAGTAAAGTAAACGCTGATATTCCTTGCATTTTAGAATATAATAAACTTCGCTCACTATACACTCCCCATCTAAACACATATTCTGTTCCACAAAAACTAAAACGTTGTAAAAGAAAACTAAATCAAACAGAAATGCAACAGGACGTCACTGCAAATCCTCCAAAGAGAGTAAAAGAAACTAATACTTCATCAAGTACCACAAACAAAAAAGAATCAATTAGAGAAAGTAAACCAGGTACTTCTTTAAAGAAGGAAGACAAACTCCAAAAAAAAGCAGTTAGATACAGAACTACATGGACCATTTAAATTCTCAAATATAGTTGGTGTAAATTGCTATGCAAATGTAGCAATGAATATTCTATTTCAATTACCACCAATTGTTGACAGCATTTACTTACACAGTACAGACCCATTGTGTTTGCAAATGTTAGTACTTCACAGAAATGCAGCAAACAATCCTGACAACACATATAGTGTTTTTGGAATAAGACGACAATTGGACTACTGTGCTGGAATGGTGAAATTCACTATAAACTCAAAGGAAGATCCACAAGAATTTCTAATGTACTTACTACAAGTACTGGAAAACAAAAATATACCTATAAATGAAATCTTTCAGATTTCATACATGTGGAAACATACATGCACTCTCTGCAACAATGTGACACAAGAAGAAATCCCCAATGAACGCTTCATATATATATATATATCAATACCAAATTGTGAATCCATTCCATTTCAGCAACTTGTACAAAATGCAAACCATGGTACAGTATGCTCTACCTGCAATTCAGATAATCGCTCCACGTTAGTAATACAAACACATAGTAAATACTAATGCTTCTACGTTAAAATGCAGATGGTACCAAAAACAACTGCAAGCTGACTGGATTCACACATGGTCAAATATCACTTGGTAAGAAAACCTTCACAACAATAGGTATATTCTACCATGCAGGAGCCACAACCAATTCAGGGCACTACACTGCATATATAAAAAAGAAATGTGGATGGTTGGAATGTAATGATAGTACCATTACTCTAAAGCAGAGATTACCAGCAAATCTTACAAACGCTTATTTGATGTTCTTAAAACCAAAATTTGATAAATAAACTGTATTTAAACCTTTAAATAAATTTGTGTTAAAAAAATATAAACTGTTAGAATACTCCAAAAGCTATCTAACTGCTCAAAGATTCTACAACAACTAATCAGATAAATGAATACCACTAAATTAGACCAAAAAATACACAGTTAGAATACGCCAATTGGTATCTAACTGTCCCAAAATTATAAATTTGTGTTAAAATAATATAAACTGTTAGAATACTCTAAAAGCTATCTAACAACTCAAAGATTCTACAACAACTAATCAGATAAATGAATACCACTAAATTAGGCCAAAAAATACACAGTTAGAATACGCCAATTGGTATCTAACTGTCCCAAAATTTAACAATATCCAAATAGATAAATCAAAACCACTAAAATATATTAAAAAAATAGACAGTTAGAATACGCCAATTGGTATCTAACTGCTCCAAAATTTTATAATATCAAAACAAATGAAGAATCTGTTACTGCTCCAAAAAAAATACAACAAAGCAAAGTATAAAGCATTAGCCAGAAACAACAAGTGAACACTGAAAACAAACAAACAAATAAACTGTAGCATAACAGAAAAAAGGGTTTTTTTTTAATCCAACATGGATTTTTTTTTCTCCCACAGACCCAATGATTTTAGCAACAAATACAGAAACTGAGCAAATTGCACAGTACTCTGATTTCTACTCTACTAAATATGAGGGTCGAAAAAAAATAAAAGTATATTGCTTATACAATGTAATAAGTCATTACAAAATACTAATACTAACATGCTATTTTCTTTTATCACAGAAATAAAGAAGAAAAACATGGACTCCCATTACTAGACCAAACAGTAAGTATACAATAATAAGGACAACCATAGCACCATATCACATCCATAGTATCTAATACCTTTGTTCCTTATACATTTGTTTTTCACCTAATGTTATAAGCAAATATGAATGTGATATACTGCGGTGGTTGTTGCCAGGGCATCGAGTCTTGGGTGCATGGCCAAATAGCCATGCACCCAAGACTCGATGCCCTGGCAACAACCACCGCAGCATATCACATCCATAGAGTCAAACATTTCAACTATGATCTATGGGAAACTTTTAATGTCCGCGAACAATGTGAGTGTTCTTAGAACACTTTGAACTTGCCAGCGAACAATACGGACACCGTTTTCAGGACACCCCCTACGAACATTTCAGAACAACGCGATAGTTCTTAGAACACTTTCAACTTAACAACGAACAATACGGACAGCGTCCTAAGGACACCCCCTACGAACATTCCAGGACACCGGGAGTGTTCTTAGAAGCGTCTTCAGAACACCACCATCTTGTTTATTTGCGAACATTTCAGGACACCGCGAGTGTTCTTAGGACACATTCAACTTGACAAAGAACAATACGGACAGCGTCCTCAGGACACCCCCTATGAACACTCCCCGGACACCGGGAGTGTTCTTAGAAGCGTCTTCAGAACACCACCATCTTGTTTATTTGCGAACATTTCAGGACACCGCGAGTGTTCTTAGGACACATTCAACTTGACAAAGACCAATACGGACAGCGTCCTCAGGACACCCCCTACGAACACTCCCCGGACACCGCGAGTGTTCTTGGAAGCGTCTTCAGAACACCCCCATTTTGTTTATTTGTGAACATTTCAGGACACCGCGGGTGTTCTTAGAACACATTCAACTTGACAGAGAACAATACGGACAGCGTCCTCAGGACACCCCCTACAAACATTTCAGGACACCGGGAGTGTTCTCAAAAACGTCTTCAGAACACCCCCATTTTGTTTATTTGCGAACATTTCAGGACACCGCGCGTGTTCTTAGAACACATTCAACTTGATAGGGAACAATACGGACAGCGTCCTCAGGACACCCCCTACGAACACTCCCCGGACACCGCGAGTGTTCTTAGAACAGTTTCACTTTGCTTGCGAACAAAACGGACACATATTGACTCCTTAGAACATCCCCTAGTCAGTTTATTTAGAACATTTCAGAACACCCGTGACACATAAAAAACACAACTTTCATCCTATCTCATACACTCCCACCCTCCCCAAACACTCCTACACACCAATACACTCTACAAAATACACATTTTGAACAAAGTTTCACCGCGCTGTCCGGGGACGTCCGCAAATCCAAGATGGCGGGCGCTACCGAAAAATCTGACGCGCTTCACGCTCCACGCTGTCCAATCAGCGAACACGTTGCATGTCCGCGAACATCACGCAAGACGATTGGCCAGTCGGGACACTGTCCGCGGAGCAAACAGGGAAGTGTGTCCGCGAACCGAACACAGATATCACTAATTTTTTTTTACCTACTTTTTGGTCATTTAAAAAAAACTACTGGACGGATTTTCACCAAATTTGCAAAAGCACGCTTTCGGGACCAAGCCGATGCTCTTGGTCCAAATTTGGTGGAAATCCGTCCAGCGGTTTGGGCTGTAGGCGCGAGCAACATTTTTTTCCCATTCACTCTATGGAGAGTATAATGTATACAAATATGAGCATATAGAGGGAAGGTAGAGTAATAAAAATAAAACTATGAGAAAGTGCTGATAACCAAAATGATTATCTTCATGCACAGAAAGGATTGCTCTCTTTCAAGCCTGTATCTTCCGCTATGTATATGTTTCATATGATGTGACTGGACCCTAAGTCTACAAATATAGTACCTTTTCAATTTTTACTTCCTGACTGTTACTGAAGAAAACTATATGGCTTCAATATGTCAGTAAAGGATAAAAAGGGAGAGCCAGCCATGTGATGTCATCAGTGATGTCATCAATGACATTTGTGATGTCATCTTTGATGTCCTGGGTATTAGTGTTAGCAGTGCACGGTGGCGCGAGTTATGGTTGCTTATGTTACCATAACTGCCGAATTTCAGGGGTTTTTCGGTTTTACTTTGAGCCATAACGTCCCTTTAACAAAGTTTTTTCACTGAATTTCATAGGTTTTTAGTAGCACAACCTAACCATAATATCCCTGACTTCATATACATGTAACATAGAACATACTAACCCCCTCGTAGTGATTTTCATGTCTGCGGACTACCGCCATGTCCGCGGACACATCGAAAATCTGAGCGTAGTGAATGTAAATTTAAATAGTGTGCCCCATTTCCCCTTTGAAGTTGTCTCTGAAAAGAGCCGTTTTTTTTTTTTTTACAGATGCTTGACAGACACCTGTTATTTTGTATTTTTTTTCTTGTTTTTTTTCTTACTTTACTCCTAAAATCTTCACATAACCTTCTCCAAAGCAACCCTTACATTCCAAAATAGAAAGGCCTTTCCCATAAAAGATAAAGAAATGCCATCTTCTTTAAAATTAACAGCATTACTGGCATCAATATTCTCATTGTTACAGAAGAACATACCAGCTCTAAGCATGAAGGCACACATGCCTCGGTTGATAACACACCTACCAATATTTTGCTGAGGACAAAAAACTGAACTATTGTCCCATATTGCCCTAGGTAGTAATCCAGAAAAAATTACTTTTGCATTTGGAAGGATCTTCATTACTGCTTGAACCAAGCGTTCCAAATCAGCCAACAAAGTAGGGGCACTGACGTTGCCCAAATGGAAAACACCATATGCAGACTGTTCATCGTGGCCATATCCTCACAAACTTGTACAATTCCCTGTACATTGCAATCAGGCACACTGCTCCACACCACCTCCACTCCTTTCACATCAAAGTTCTTTGCAACATGCCTGCATTCAGCGTACTGCTGTAAACCATGCACAAACATATCTCCGAGCACCAACACCCTGACTTTCTCCACTTCTGCCATCTTCACCACACACAGGCCCTCATTACGACCCAGGCGGTAAGCGGAAAACGATGCCGGTAAATGAATACCGGCATCGTTTTCCGCTAGGTCCGATTATGACCCGCGAAAGTGCCATTAGCGACATCGTAGTTTACGGTGCCGCTAACAGCACCAAGGTCGCGCAAGGGTGACCCTCCATGCCGTAAATACCGGCATGGTGCAAAGCTACGCAGATCACAAACCAAGCGGACATGCCCCTAACGCCTTCGCCAAGGCGTTAAGTACATTACCGCCATGGCGCTAATTCCGCCATCGCGAACCAACCGTAAATGGCATTGTGCAGTGTTCCCAGCTGCCACAGGTGCACAGAATCAGCACAGGTGGAGGCAATACAGACTCTCCCAGTGCAAAAAGAGCACACCCCACCCCTACCAGCCCCAGTTACACTCCACAATGATACCAATAGGACTCGCAATGTTGGGGCTGGAGGACCTGATAGCAATGCGAGTGCTACAACTGCAACAACAACAACAACAACAACAACAGGCTGCACAGAGGAGACGCAGGAGGAGAAGGAGGGCAAGGCAGGGCCAGCAAGCCCCACCAGCACAGCGAGTGGCAGCATGCAGGCAGCCCCCAATCCCACGCATCAGAGCCAGTCCATTCAACCTCACCGCAGAGCAGATCCACACCCTCTACCGACTGGACCGGGACGCCATCACCAACATTGTGCACATGATACACAACGACATTGTCAGCATGATACAAACACCCACGCCATCCTGCCCCTACTGAAGGTAGTGTCCGTGCTCCACTTCCTGGCCACAGGCTCCTACCAGCACACAGTGGACCACTTGCATGGCATATCCCAACCATTATTCTCACTTACACTGATCCAAGTGCTCGATGCCCTCCTCAAGCACACAGATGACCACATCTCATTGCCACGGTCTGCCCAGGAGATTGCCAACACCAAAGTGGGTTTCCATGCACTAGCTGGCATACCTGGTTGCATTGGTGCCATCGACTGCACCCATGTTGAATTGGTGGTCCCACATGCCATGGAGGTACCATACCGCAACCGTAAACTATTTCACTCAATCAACGTGCAAATGGTCTGCGACTCCAACAGGATCTTCACACATTGTTGTGCCCGATTCCCCGGATCAACCCATGAATCAATGGTCCTTCAGAACTCCACAATACCACGTTACATGGAGCGACATGCAGGCCCAAGATCCTGCCTACTCGGTGAGTCCAATGTCATGAGCAGGGAAATGCGAAGTGTGTAGGTGATCGACGTACCAATGCATATTTCACCTGGCAGAAAGGGGGGGGGAATGATGCATACGTCACATGGCTGCGACTAGCAGTAGCCAGATCATACCCTGAGGCAGGACTCACATCATCTGACAACTGTAAACATGATGCCTGATCTAATCAGCCCTAACATGTGAATGAAAGTGTACCCCAACCATGACACAACCGTCTGCAAGTGCATTGTACAAAATGTGACCACATTGACTCCAAAGGAACGCACCTACATGCACGTCACCAAACACCATCTACTGAAAGGCCTGTCCCCCATAACTGCGCACAAAGGAGGCACATGTCGGACAGGAACATCAATGCACCACTACACAGACAGCAAGACCCACAAACTGTCCCCATTGACACCAGTATTGTTCCCTGGGGTCATAATGAGCCAGACAGCAATGTTGCAATCATGTGAGCTTTGACCTAACAGGACACGTGCCAGGTCACATAAAACAACGGCCTGAACAGACACAGTGGATGGGCACTCACAAGGCAATTGTCCCCCCTGAATTGTGTCTTGGCATGCAAAACAGTACATGAGAGCCATGAACATATACCGGTTGCATAGTGTGAATCCATTAGCACAACTAAATGTGGTGCAAAGTAACAGTTGAATGCAAGGCATGGTGGCGTGTCATGTTCAGAAAGCAATCTCATTCCTGACACATACATTGTTGCCCATTTACAGGTGATGCAGGCTATCCCCTGAAGAGGTGGCTCCTTACACCAGTCCGGAACCCACAGAACCAGCATGAGGAGGACTTCAACCGTGCCCATGCACGTACCCGTGTGGTGATAGAGCAGGCCTTTGGCCTACTGAAGGCACGTTTCCGCTGCCTCAGCAGGTCTGGCGGGGCACTCCTGTACCGCCATGAGAAGGTTGCGAAGATCGTCATGGCATGTGTCATGCTACACAATATGTGCGTCAGACGTAACGTGCATCTGCCCCCTGACGCAGAACTGCAACCACCTGATGATGAGGATGATGAGGGTGGGGATGGGGCAGCACCTCAAGGAGGCAGCGATGCACAGGAGGGGCATGAAATGCGTCAGAATCTCATTGACCAATACTTCTAGCACACACAGCGTGTGCGTGTAACATGTGGACGGCACTTGGGGCACTGTGTGTGACTGGTATATGCACACTGTAGACTGTACAACAATAAAGCACACATACACAATGAGCAATGTCCACGCATTTGGTTTGTGATAAACGAAAAAGTGTATTGTGCTTCTGAAAAGGTATGACACACCCAATCCCCCCTTCCCCTCCCCCCTGAACACCCCAACACACCCAATCCCCCCTCCGCCTCCCCCCTGAACACCCCAACACACCCAATCCCCCCTCCCCCTTCCACCTGAACACCCCAACACACCCAATCCCCCCTCCCCCTTCCCCCTGAACACCCCAACACACCCAATCCCCCTCCCCCTCCCCCTGAACACCCCAACACACCCAATCCCCCCTCCTCCTCCCCCCAGAAATCCCTGCAAAGGAGTGCCAGTGCCCGTGGTGAAGTGGGTAATGTTTCAGTGGTCCACTGGGCGGGCACTATTGCCAGCCCCCTCTCCCGGAACCTGGGGCCCCCCTGCCTGTACTCCTCCGGGTCCTGGATGACCTGCGTACGGGGCTGGATGGGGCCTTGCAGCTGAGGAGGTACCGGCCTGCTCGGTACGCCGTGTGTCCATGATTGTCCGTATCAGTTCACTAATCATATTCCGCACTGCGGCTAGTTCTGTGCATATGTTCGTGCTTGCTGATTGGATGGCTGCCTTGATGCTCTCGGCACACCTCTCCATGCCTGAACTGGCACCTCCACAATCAGCAACATGCTGCGTTAGGAGTGACCCAAGTTGTTCTTGCCTCGCTGATATTTGGTCCAGCATCTGCCTGAAATCAGGCCCAATGGGGGTTGCAATTGCATGCCCAATAGGACTACTCCCCTCTTCCCCTACTCCCACTGGGCTTGGAGTGGCTGGCCATGAATTTCCAGGGGATTGCCCCTGTGTGTCCTGTCCATGCAGGCTACATGGGGACAGGTGTGGGGAGGTAAGTTGGGTGTTGGAGGGACTTTCCATGTCATCATCCACATTCGCCACATCGCTGTCAGAACAGGCTGCGATGGCTGCAGTCTCCCCGACTGTACTGCTCCCTGCAGACACAATCCCCTCAGTGGGCAGCAGTGGTTGTGTGTCTGCCGTGGGTGCTATCATGTCCCTTTCCTCGGGGGGAATTGCTGCCCTGGGCTGTTTGGCAACAGGAATTTTGGCCTGCTGTGGGTTGGCCATGGGTCCAGCAGAGGTGGATGGTTGGTGGCCTCTTCCCTCTGTCCTGGGCTTCTTGGCTGGGGTGGTGCCACTCTCGTCCCTGCCGGTGTCCGAGTGTGAGCCTGTGGTGGAGCAGAGGAGGGAGAAAGAGTTATTGATGGTTCAGCGGACATTGAGCAGGCATTGTGATGAGTGCCATGGTTTAGATGGATAGATGGTGGACTTTGTAGGCCATGACATACAGGTTGTCTCCCTTTTGGGTGGGTTGAGCATGCAGGAATGTGTGTGCCTGCTGTAGAGTGTACATGCTGCATGTGTGCAGGGTGTGGGTCTTCTGCTGATGTGTTGCGTTTGCCATATGGGGCGACATTGTGATTCCCATGTAAGTGTGATTCAGGGTGTTTTGCAAGGCTGAATTGGAGGCACCTACCTGTGTCTCCTGATGTCGGGGCTCCTCTCTCCATTTCGCCGATGCCCTCAATGCACTCTATGCCGATCAATGAGGCACATGTCTCCTCCCATGGCTGCATCTTCAGTGGGGTGTCTGCTCCACCGCCAGTTGCCAGTCCCAGGTTGCGGTTTGCTGACAGTATGCCCCTTACTCGGAGCCGGAGGTCATCCCACCTTTTGCGGCACTTTCTGGCGGTGCGTGGGGTGGTACCTATGGCACTGACGCGTTGTGCCAAGAGTTCCCATACTGCTTTTTTCCGGGCTATGGCTGGTCTCGTCATCTCTGATGAGAAGACGATGTCTGCCTTTTCCTGCAGCGTTTCTGCAAGCATAGTTAGTTCTTCACGACTGAAGCGGTCCTGCCGCTGCCTGTCGCAGGCTTTTTTTAACAACTTTTGGCATGGTTAGGTGAGGAAATGGGTGGGTAATGGGATTCACAGGGTTTCAGGGTTGATTGTAGTGTGGTTGGGTAGGATGGCAATGGATTGTGTTTTTAAAGATGGCCGCTGTGCTCTTTCCCGTTCCGCCGCGATGACGCTACTTCCGGTTCCGCTTATTTACGGTGCCCGCTAATTACGGGGCCCGCTGATTACGGGGCCCGCTGATTGCGGTCGGCGCAATGATGAGTGGCGGTAGGTCACCCTGCGCGGCGTTCGATGCCGGTAAGGCCTATATACGCCATGGCGTAGTTTATATTACCGCCATGGCGTAATGCTCGTGCGCGATGGGTCGGAATATGGCGCTCTTTACGCCATCGGTCCATGGCGTAAACGATGATTACGCCATGGCGGTAATGTCGCATACTTACTGCCAGGGTCGTAATGAGGGCCACAGTCTCTTTCAACACAAATCCACAACCTCGACATCTGATTGGCTGATCCGTACAGTCTTCTTTCCATGTTGGATTTCCTGGAAAAACCCGGATGTAGCACGCCCTGTCCACGAACAGCCGCGGTGTCCGCGGACGACGTCCACTTTACTCTCTGTGCCATTCCCTCATTACATACAGCTAAGCAATCACACAATACGAATAACGTCCTCAGAACAACCCCATTTTGTGAATTTCGAACATTTCAGGACAATTATTATTTCATTATTCAACATATTAACATTACAAATATTATACTTTCATCTTGTACTCTGCACACAATGCTATGTTTATCCATTAGTAGCTCAGTATACTAGATAGAATCCCATAATACAATGCTATTTATATCAATGCATCGTTCAAAGCACTAATAACGGTATGATATTTATTGCAATATCCTTGACACTTTTTTTCGCAACATTATAATAAAAATCCCTAGTACACAAATTCCATGAAAAGTACATACACACGTATGGTCATCAATGATTTCATCAATGACATTTGCGATGTCATCTTTGATGTCCTGGGTGTTAGTCTTAGCAGTGCACGGTGGTGGCGCCAGTTATTTTTCAAATCTTACCATAACTTGCGATTTTCAGGGGTCTTTCGGGTGTGCTTAGAACCATAACGTCCTTTAAACAAACTTTTTTTAATATCACGCAAACAATATACAAACATGGCGTGCAAAAACCAACTTCTACAGATGGCTTTACACAGAATGTTGCAAAGTAAGAATTTATGCTCGTTCACAGTGAAGGTCAGCTGCTTCCACAACTTCTACAGATGGCTTTACACAGAATGTTGCAAAGTAAGAATTTATGCTCGTTCACAGTGAAGGTCAGCTGCTTCCATTTTTTTCTCGGGCCCCGGAGAGGCTCACGAAGCTGACTATAAGGTTGTATTGTGTTTTGACCTTGACAGACAGAGATTGTGATGAAAGACTTCTCTTGAAGGAGTGTTGCTAAAACGTAAGAGAAGATAAAGATGAAATTTCTGAAACGAAACCACTTTTATATATTATATCACTATGCGAAAGATCGTTGGCACACGCGGAGTCGTATTTTGGGACTGCACCACTCGTAGACAATGGAAATTGCAATTGTACTGTAAGTAACCCTTTAGATTATTGTATACCAAATATAATTACAATAGCGTAGCATTAAAGACCGCTCAAGTTGAACTTGTTCGTTGAAAGAGGCATAATGTTTTTTACCGCGCACTATCACCGCCGAATTGATCCCCTGTCGTTTAGAGGGCTCTGAAAAAGGCAGACGACACAGGGTGGGTTGATAGAAATAATTTAACCGGTCTATAGGCGGTCAATCGCTCTACTCGCTGTGCCACTTCACTGTAGCCTGTCAAGTGGCACAGCGAGTACAGCGCTCGCTTTGACATCCGTGCACAGCTTGCTAACGCAAGTTTGAATCCCGGCAAGGCCAAACTCAGCCTTTCATCATTCCGTGGTCGATAAATGAGCACCACACACCGTGGTTAATAATAAGCACCGCTTCAATACCTCACGGTTCTTAGCGCTATATGAATGGGAAAATATTATTATTTTATTATTAACATACTCTGTTGCACTATCTTCGATAGCAAATAGTTTCACGCCCTAATAAATAAAATGATGATTTTTAATGAAGATCGGCTGGTGAGACTAATTTATGTTTTTTAAAACAGGTATGTGGCTCCATTTGCGTATTTCACGATTTACAGACTCCAGTGGATGGGGTCTTCGACTGCCAGGTACAGGTCAAAATATGCAACTTCATGACCCTCACATGAATCGCCAAGGACCAATATGCCCTTACGCAGTACTAGCGGCTACAAACAACATACCAACCAATAGGGTGGTCTAATGGCTCGTTGTTGGAGCAACCTTCCGATTATCAGAGCGACAATTTACTGCTTTTATCATAAACCAACAGCCTATCTACCGCAAAGGAACAACGCGTGGCTCCAAATAAACTTTTGCTGATCGACAGCAGAGACAATAGCAAATCGCTGAATATTCACTAAACATTTCATGTGAAATAAATGTACTTTACCAAATGTACAATCCTGCTGTTTACTTTTAAACCACAGTTTCATATTCCGAATTGTGGCGCACTGAGTTGTAAGCTGTTCTAACACCCTCTGTACCGCAAAGGAACATTGCGTGCCTCAACATGAACTTTTGCGGATCGACAACAAAGACAAATGCAAATTGCTGAATATTCTCTAAACATTTGATGTCAAATAAATGTACTTTACAACATTTACAATCTTGCTGTTTGCTTTTAAATCACTGTTTCATATTCCGAATTGTGGCGCGCTGTGTTATGACATAATGTGTGTTGTCTTCCGGGTTCAGTGTAAAGTCACGTAGGACTGGAGACGACTGGGCACGTTTGATTACGCACCCTGTAACGTCACGGAGAGAGGCAGGGAATATGAATGCTTTGATAATATCAGGCTTAGGGGCGGGAGATATGGTTTAGTGTCGCAAAAGCAAGTCAGCCAGGTCAATAGCGCCAGTCATAGGATTATCACATAATGTCGGAGCACACCAGCCGGATTTATCGTTTCTTTAGTGGACAAAAAGTCGGTGGACGCCCCTAGGAAATTGTACTATTAGCGGACAAAAGGAGTGGTCTTAAAACACTTTCACCCTGACAACGAGCAATACAAACAACGTTCTCAGAACACCCCCATTTTGTGTAATTGCAACCATTTCGGGACACTGCGAGTGTTCTTAGAACACATTCAACTAGACAGATTACAATACGGACAGCGTCCTGAGGACACCCCCAGTTTGTGTATTTACGAACAATTAAGTACACCGCGAGAGTTCATAGCTCATTTTTACCTTCCTTGCGAACAAAAATGACACATACTCCGTCCTCTAAACACCCCACCATTTAGTTTATTTACAAAATGTCAGAACAGATGTGTTCTCCGCGGACAAATCGAATGCAACAAAAATGGCTAGCACATAGCACCCTCCCCAAACACTCTTACACACCAACACACGGCACTAAATACAATTTTTTATCCACGTTTCACTGTGCTGTACGCGGTCGACTGCGAATACAAGATGGCGGGCGCCACAGAAAATCTGACGCGCTCCACGCCCCTCGCCGTCCAATCAGCGAACACGTCGCATGTCCGCAGACATGACGCAAGGCCATGGGCCAATCGGGGTGCTGTCCGCGGAGCGAACAGGGAAGTCCGTCCGCGAAGCGAACACAGATATCACTAATTTTTTTGCCTTACATTTTGGTCATTTTTAAAACAACTACTGGACAGATTTACACCAAATTTACAAAAGCACGCTTTTGGGACCAGGCCGCCGCTCCTGCCGCAAATTTGGTGTAAATCCGTCCAGCGGTTCGGGCTGTAGCCGTGCGCAAAGTTTTTTCCCATTCAGTCTATGGGAAAAAAAAAAGTTTTGGGACCCCCGTATAACTTTTCCCCCCCTGGACGAATCCTCACCAAACTTTGCAAAACAATTCAGAGTGAGCCAACTACTTTCTTTGCAAAGTTTGGTGAGGATCCGTCCAGGGAGAGCGAAGTTATAAGCCGCCCAAAAAGTGCTCTTCCTATGGAAACAGCAACTTAACCATAACTACATGGCCACTACCGTGGCGATGTAATATATATATATATATATATATATATATATATATATATATATATATATATATATATATATATATATATATATATGTATATATATATATATAATTGCATGATTGTGCAGAATGGACGTCTCAAATGTACAGTTCATGTTGATAATAAAGAAATTGCTTTCTTGGATCGTTTTATAAGATCGGACAACAGGCTTTTCTGAGTGAACATGTTTACGAAAATCACTGATTGTCATATAGTTCTCAGTTCCCCAGGTTTCTATCACAAGGCTGTGTGGCAAAACGTTACTTATGGAAAGGATGTTCCTTGAATTAAGAAGTGGTTCATTTCATTCGCAACGCTTCTTACTTGTCCTACAGCCCTGCTGCTCTTGATCTTGTTGCAACACATCACAGACTTTGTGACCCATAAGGTGAAGCTGTGACTTCTGGGCTACGTGATATTTGAATCGCTTCCCTTCTCTACTACTGCCAAGGCTGAACGCTAGCTGTGTTCATTCACAGTGCTGCTTACCTTGTCCTGCAACCCTGCTGCTCCCGATCTTGTTGCAACACATCACAGACATCGTGTCCCATTAGGAGAAGCAGTGAATGCTGGGATACATGGCCTTTGAATCGCTCCCCCTCTCCACTACTGCCAGAGCGGAACACTGGAGCGGTGCTTCAGCAGTGCGCACCGTCTGGTGGTATGGCGTCTGACGCTGCAGCCAGAAGTAATGCTCCCCCTGAATATGAAGTGGAGAAAAACCACATTGCACAGACTGCCACAACTACTCATCCCGCCCATTTCAACTGATTGCTGTCTAAGGTCTGCCACAACACTAGATCATCTGGCCAATGTTAGGACTACCTCGTGTGTCCATAAGGGTGCTCCTAAAATGCACGTTTGCACTCTGGGGAGCATCTAACTGCCTCCACTCCTGTTGCTCTTTGTCAAACTTGGCCCCTGCTCTGGTCCTCACCACCTCTTCTAGCATGCCTCTTCTGAATATGCCGGTCAGCTGTTTGGCTGTAGAGGAATGCACTGCCAACTCTAAACTGGCCCCTTGCAATCCCTACTTCATAGTGGGAATGAGATCCAGTTAAATTGTCGAAAAAATATTTTCGAAATGCCATTTTGTTGTGAAAAAATGCCAAAAAACAAAATTCCGAATGTTTTTCATGTTTTATTTTTGTTTAGTTAGGGAAAAAAAAGTGTCTATAAAAAAATCAGGGGGTTGCGGGGGGAACCCCCCATCCCATTTAAAAAAAAAATACCATTCAATTTTTTTTTTTGTTGCCATTTTGGTGTCGAAAAAATGGCATTTCGAAAATATGATGTTCGAAAATGTCACTATGAACCAGTGGGAAATGGTTGTTCATGTAACTGAATGGAGCCTACTGAGCAAAAGTTTGCTAGCCTCGCTTTTGCTACCCTTGCATATTTCTACTGGATCGAGTGAGTGCATCTCTGAGGAGGAGGTTAACTCCTCCACTAATGCTTCTTTTGATCATATTAGCATCATTCACTCTCAAATATGGATTATAGACCAACTCTTATCTTCTTTGGTTAAGCATAATGAAGCACTTTATTAAACCGCAGCCAAGCACACTTCTACGCTCAATTACATCATAGAGAAACAGTCTCCTCCTAGACCTCTAACAAATGCTGCATATAATATTTCCAGCTCCATTATGCTGATAGAGGATCACAAATGTACTGAGGTCCTTTTAAACACCCCTGGTTCTGGCTACATTTAAAGACTCTTCCAGTTGTGAGTCCAGGAGTAATTGGGAAAGAGATTACGCCAACAGATCCAATTTTAATGAACCATAGAGAGGCAGACTAGAAAACAAGACACCCTACCGATTCCATTGAATAATCAATCGTATTGTGCCCTCTAACGTTTGGGCTCTTCATGCCTCCATTCTATTGGTCAAGTGACGAAGTAGACCACTGCTGCTGCAACAATAATTGATACCATCCCGAAGTTCGTAGACCTTTTCTCTAAGGAGCCTATCTTTAAATCAAAAAGAGACCTACTGCCAAGCCATTTGCTGAAAAAAAATAAATACTGCTGTCAACGACACACTTAAACATAAGGACATTTCATCATCATTCCTCGTGGCTCCACTTTCAAATCCTAATTGCAGCTCACGCACCATGATGTTTCAATGCCACAACATTGACTATTCCCACATTAAATCCTCTATTCTGGAATCTATCACCCCTCTCTATATGGAGCATGGGGAATCGAAACAGACATATACCATCTCTAACTCGGTTGCTGAGGCCGAACCTGTTAACCATCGCAACAGTAACTGATATGGTTCCTGTCATCAAGGATTCGGCCGGGTGAACAATCTGGGACACAACGCCCCACCTTCCACTTTTGGCCCGGCTTAGGTCAACATTCAGAGATCATTATGAGCTTGATGGTTAACATTCATAGGGGTGGCTGAAATAATTGTAATACTCGCACCACGATCACCTGGTTGGTGAGGATGGTTTACCAGTTGATATACATTGATTTTGTAGCATGACCCCCCAGGAAACTTGACTTACTGATCATCTTCACCTTGATGGTAGCTGTAATATCCCGCGACTTGCTAGGCAAAGCAGTGGGGGAGATCCAATGGATGGACTGCTGACTAGCCTTAGGGGCTGTTTTAAATTGACTGATCCAAATATGCCAGGAAACGTGTTACTAGCAGGTATGCTTACATGGCTTTCGTCTGCTGGCCATCATCTCTCAGTTTTAATCCTTAACATGTATGACCCTCCTGGACATGCCCTGAACTACCCTCTTATGCAACAGGTTAGCAAGCTGCTGGAGATGCAGGGTGGGTGGGATGCATGTATTCTGGCTGGTGATCTCAATTCTAGATCTCTGCACACCTTTCCGCTCATAATGGTTTGACCCTACCCATCCTCAAAAAGGTAAATTATAACAAGAGAGGATTAGAGTGGGCAAAGGTCCTAGGGCTACATGGGCTATGTATGATGAAGAAGTAGTTAGTGCCAGGGTGACTTACCAAACAGCTATACCAGAATTTCCCATGATTGTGCCAGCACCATAGACAACTTATATTTGTGTCGTAACTTATTTATGACTGAAAGCAAATTACACATTCTTGCCTGCGATCAGAGTGATCATTTTCCATTATGTACCCAGCTCGGCATGGAATCTCTGCAAACCTGCCTTCATGCAGTTGGTCTTGTTGAAATTAATCAAGGTCAGAAAAAAATGTAATGAAATGCTATTAATCTGACCAAGATGAATAATCAACGTGTCTGCCCTTATCCCCAAATACATTGGATTGAATTAGTTGAGTTGCTCAACTTTCATCCTTAGACCTAAGTCTGCTAGGTCTAATGAAGACTCTGTTCTTGAACTAACTACAACCAGTATTTAAGCGAGTGTCATAAGCTTGGAGCATTCTTTAGAAATATTCTTTAATGGATACAATGACATCATCAAAAGTATCAACGATGAAGTTGTAACAACTAACTTGATTAATTCTAACAAGACAAGATGATGTCTTGTCACAAAAAAAGCATAGGCAAATATTTGATAGGGATATACACAATGCCAAAAGGCAATGGCAAAATGACCTACAATGTATCTGTAGGCATTTTACTTATCACCATAATTGTTGCAAGGCAATAAAGTTAACAAAACAAAGATATCATCTATTGTTAAGCGCTCACAGCAGGCTTAGAATTGTACAGCAATGTCAAACTCTCATACTAGTTACTAAGCAAAATGACTTGCCGTTTTTTTTAATGATTAATGATAAATCTTGTGAAACTGGCCTCCTAGTTGGAGTTTGGCAAGCTGATTGGGAAGTGCATATTAGGGAGACCATAGGGAGCAATTTGAACACACAGATGTTCACACTTTATATGACAGGTAGATGAGAGTACCATGAAGGAGAAGGCACTACACTAAATATTATTAAGTCATTTAATAATTTGCGTGCTCCGGGCCATGATGGCCTATGCAATGCCTTAATTCAATTTAACCCACATTGGTGTGATAGGCTATTGTATATATTGTTCTCAATTATTAGCATTAGTAGTCAGCTTCCAACTTCTTGGCTGCGCAGCATTATTATACCGGTGCATAAGAAGGGAACTTGTGCCGGCCCAGCTAACTATTGCCTTCTTGCGATGCTAGATCCTCCTTCAAAAATCTTTGCTCGCATTTTACTTGAAAAACTTAATACCTGGGCTAATGACCATAACATCATCCCGTTGAACCAAACTAGCTTCCCCAAGGGACTAAGCACCTCTACAATCTTTTGGCTTTCATTTACATCATTGAATATTCCTGACATGTTCTAACGCAAACTGTCTATGTGGCGTTTATTGACTTCACTGATGCCCTTGACACTGCAGTAAGACACTCTCTGGCTTAAGCTCCTTAGTAGGGGCATACCACAGGGCTCACTTAGTATGAGAATGCTACTGCGCAGTGAAAACAGTGTCAAAGTTATGACATCTGCTGCCGGTGAGGTTAGTGATTCTAGCCCCACGTTTGTTGGCCTTAAATAGGTCTGTATTATTGCACTCATGCTGTTCAACTTATCCCTCACCCACTTACCTTCTGCGATTAATGATCCTGTAACTACTGTGCCGAGGCTAGGCTTCAATCATTTACAGTGGCTGGGCTATGCTGACGATCTTGTTTTACTGGATTGCACGGCTAATTGCTTCCAAATAAAACTTGATAGACTTGCGGTCTTCGAAGAAACAGAATGGATTTATGTTGTAATATGCACGGGTTCGCGCATAGGCACACTGGTGGAATGTTGATGCACGTTCAGCAATCAACGGCCACTGTGGAATGTTGATTGCTGAACGTGCATCAACTTTCCACCAGTGTGCCTATGCGCGAGCCCGTGCATATTACAACAATTGTCCATTAACATCAGCAAGTCTAAGGTAATTATCTTTAATCCGAATAATAAAGGCCCCAAAAAACGTTTACATGGGATTTGGAGAACTACATGCTCTATATTGTCCCAACCCATGAGTCAGGGGTGTTGTTAGATCTGGAAAAGATCAGGGGCTAAGCTAATGTCGGGACTGGCAGGACTCAGGGCTAGCTATAGCCTTTTGGTGGTAGCCCCTGAGCTTCTATCCGGGGCTACAACCCAAAGACCCGGCACTATAGCCCCCTCAGCCCCCCCCCCCAGCAACACCTCTGCCATGAGTACATAGGGAACACCTTTGGTAGTAAACCAACATGAGTCCCCCACCTGGAGAAACCTGAGATAAAGACTAGACTACAGCTTGGTAGCATCTCCAATTTCCCCAGAAACACAGCGCATACTCCTTTGGCTCCTGCCTCCTGGTATACAAAGCTAAAATCAGACCACTGCAACTCTAGGGATCCGAGCTTTGGTGGCGAAAGCAGTTAAAACAGCAAAAAAAGAAAGGAACGTGTCTCAAATGTATCACTAAAAGAGCAAGCCATACTTCAGCAGAACATATTTTAGCTGAATGTGGCCTTCCCAGCGTTGGTGGTGCTGCAGCAGCTAGAAGAGTTTCCATTTATTGGAAACTGACCAATAGTGCTGAGAATATCTTACTTAACATCTTTTTTGCAGGTTGATCGCATCAATGTGGGTGGAATGGGTGGTACCCGCATTAAATCATTGATGTATGAAGGTCTTCATTTGAGCGCGCTTTTTCGGGTTTGCGCCGAATTGTATTTCTCTTCCCTTTTTTAAGCAGACTACTATAAAGCTTGCTATTCCACTGATCTAGAGCATACGCGAGTCAATTTATTTATCATTATTTCTTTATTTTATAGAACATTTGCAAAGTGCCTGTACATCAGAAAGTGTTTCCTGGCGCCACAAGGCAAAAGGGAGGGGGATCAGAGGAGCATAAACAACAATAAACGGTCCTAAAAGGCCTTGTGACTTTCGGATTGTGAAAGTGCAGCAACAAGAAGTGTGGGTGGGATGGGTGTGGGTGAGGTGGGAAAGGTGGGGGGAGGAGGGATGCAGAGAAGTAAGGGTGGGGGTCCCAGGAGCTGGGTAGATGCTGGGTGGGAGCCTGGAGGGCAAGTGCACAGGGGAACTGTAGAGGGGGCAACTAATGTGAGGCGGGTGGTTGACAGACTCACTATCTAGTCAGCAGAGGGTGCCCAAAGGCAAGTACTAGAATGGGGTGCTGAGACAGATGTGTTGCGGGAAAGGCCTGGCCCCTGTATGGCTCAGAAGGACCAGGCAACCCATTGCAGCAGCATAGAAGGGGATAGCAGGGAAGAGGAGGGGAAATGAGGTGGAGAAAAGGAAGGTTTTGAGAAGCTTCCAGAACTTAAGGAGATCCAGCTCAAGTCTGAGAGGGGCCGTGAGGCCATTCCAGAGGGAGGATCCTGATGAAGAAAAGGATCTACCCCCACTCTCTGCTTAGAGAAACATCTGATCTGCAGAGAGTTTGAGCTAGAGGAACGAAGAGCTTTAGCAGGGAGGTATTTACAGAGAGAAAGTTAGATTTAGCGTTATCCCAGGCCCCAAAAAACCTTGTTGATGACACATAGGGTCTTACGTTTGATCCTTGTAGCCACTGGTAGCCGGTGGAGAGATTTTAGGTCTGGAGAGATGTTGTCCCTGGGCTTGAGGCCAAGGATAAGTCTTGCAGTACTACTCTGGATTAGTTGAAGAGGGCGGACGGAGGAGAGAGGCAGGTTGTGGAAGAGTCTGTTGCATTTGTCCAGCCTGGAGAGAACCAGAGCTCTAGAGACATTAATGAACCTCATTACAAGTTCAGCGGTAACCCACTGGTGCTGTTGGCAGGTTTCTCCCAAACTCATAACACCATTCTTCCGCCTGATATCCCGGTGCCACCGGTACATTACAAGTCCTGGCGACCCGCGATGTCAGGTGGCAGAAAGTGTACGTCGGCACCATTGGTAATGGTGCTGGTGCTTCCGTGAAAACCATGCCTGCATTTGCCTGTGCCCCCAGCAGGTCAAACCTGCTTGCAGAAACAGCCCTGCTGGCATTCCTGTAGTGTGGTGGTCTGGAACGGTGCTGGTACACTACTAACAGCACCCTTATTTCAGACCATTAGGCTTGTAATGAGGCCCATATAGTTGCTGGTGGAAGGTGAGGAAAGGGAGAATGCCTCTGAGGAGATGAAGCTGAAAATGAGCCTTTTCGGCAAGGTCAGCGATATGCGTTGAGAATGAGATAGAAGAGTCAAAGATGACACCCAGGTTTTCTGGCTCACAAGAGGGTAAAGGAAGGGGCCCAAGGAGGGCAGCCAGAGGGAATGGGGGGTGAAGGGCGTGTTCCAATGAGAAGGATCTCGGTCTTACTGGCATTAAGACAGAGATCATTGGCAGCGCACCATGCCTGAATAGCAGCCAGGCACTCAGGAATGAGAGCGGAAGGAGAAGAGGTAGAGGCGGTAAGCTTAAAGGAGAGCTGTGTGTCCTCTGCATAACAGTGGAAGTGAAGGGAGAAGGTTCAAATCAAGTGGGCAAGAGGGGCAAGGTAAATGTTTAAAAGCCACAGCGAGGTAGAGGAGAGAAAAGGGCCCAGTTGAACCTGGGAGGACTGATTTGAAAGGAAAGAGGTCAGCCAAGCCTATGCACAGGTAGTGATGCCAGGAGTATCACAGAGTCGATTTAAGAGAGTGGCATGGTTGACAGCATTGAAGGCAGAGGACAGATCAAGGAGGATGATAACAGAAGGAAAGTTGGAGTCAAGGTTAGTGAGCAAGTCTACACAGGTGTTCAGGAGAGCAGTTTCCATGCCTATGGCTTCTCTGAATCCAGACTGGTGGTCGTGGAGACAGCCAACAGATTCAGTGTAGCGGATTAGTTGGGATATGACCAACTTCACCAAGAGTTTGCCCAAGAAGGGGGTAGTGGAGATAGGGTGGCTTTTTTAAGAGGTGGTGCACAAGGGAGTGCTTAAGAAGTGATGGGAAGATGGCGGTGACAAATGTTTGATTGCAGAACACAGCCAAAGTGGGTAAGAGGGCAGCAATATTGTCCTTGATAGTTCAAGAGGAGCGAGGGAGCACCTTTTTGGAGGAGACTTTCATAGTGCAAACAGTCTTGATAACCACATCAGGTGTGATGGTTGAGAAGGAGGCGAGTAAGAGGGATTGAGAGATAGGGGCCAAGGGAGGATTACGTGTAGGAGAAGGAGGGAGGGGAGTAGAGGAGAGTGAGGATAGGATGTCCTGAGTTTTAGTTGTGAATTGTGAGGCCAGAGCAGTGCAGACGGCCTGAGAAGGAAGATGAGAAGTGGAGACTGCAGTAGGAATGGCAAGTTCCTTACATGTTTTGAAAAGTTCAGTGATGTTGTTGGAGGCACCAGAGATGCAGGCATAAATATGGGCCTGTTTCTTAGACTAGATGGAGAGTCGGTAATGCCTTTGGAGCAAGCGACAGTCCAGTTTGTCAGAGGATGTGTGAGAAGACAGCCACTTACCATTCCGCAACTTTGCACTTGCTTTTGAGTGAGGCTAGGTTGGAATCATACCAATTGTTACACTTGGAGGCAGGCTTCATGTGGATCCTCATGGCAGGGGCAAGGATGTCGAGAGTGTTGGAGATGGAGAGGTGAATGTTAGCAAGTGCTGAGTCACAGTGAGAGTCAATAGCAGGGGACAGGGGAGATAAAAGAAGTGACAAAGGAAGTTACTGACACTTGAATCATCGGTCGGATGACGGGGAATGAGGCTGGCAGTGCAGGCAGAAGCTTCGCCGGGTAGCCCTGGAGTTCCAGATGAGAACAGAGGAGTGAATAATCAGACCAAGAGAGAGGTATACTGAGAGGGTTAGAGAGAGGACAGATGAAATGAGGGCACCGAGAGTGTGCTCATCTGAGCGAGCTGGGCCAGAGGGAAGAATGGTGAGCGAGAAAGAATCACAGATGTTGCGGAAGGGTAGCATTGCATCAGGAGAGTCCGGATAAATATTGAAGTCTCTGAGGAGGAGAAACTTAGTGGCATCAGTGAGGAGAGAAGAGGTGAGGTCGGCTCACTCCGATAGGAAGAGGTAAACTGACCCAGGGGTCCTGTAAAGGTAGTGAGAGAGATTGACAAGGTAGGCGAGATGCAAATCAGCGATCAGTGACAGCTGCATATGATGTGACAAACATGGTTTCTTTCTTCTCTATTACTTCAAGGTGTCGTGACTTGCCGCGTAGTGAAGAGTAATGGGCCTCTGTCCACAAATCACCCACAAGGAGAGAGTAAAGAAACTCCCTGTGCAAGCTTTGTGGCCACAGGTGGTTTGATGGTTCGCCAGATCCGATGACGCAGAGGACCCCGGAGGCTGTTAAAAGGAAGTTAGGGTTAGCACAGGCAAACACAGTACTTTGATATAAAGAAGTGTGCAAAACTCTCTTACCTAAGTCTAGCGGGACGGTGCTAGGGTGCCTGGGGTCAGATGCGAGGGAGCGCCAAAGATCCGGGCAGCCGTGTCCCAGATGGTAGGGACCGGCTGATACCTGTAGCCCTTCCGTAGCTGAAGGGAACTTGAAACTGATCACGAAGCCAATGGTCGAAAGGTCGAAAGCCAGAGGGGAAATCCGAAAGCAATCCGTAGAGCTTAGCAAAAGAGTCCAAAGTACCAATATCCGTGCAGAGTTCCGAGCGACAGTATCCGTGGAGCAAGAAAGCCAATCCGTGGTTCGTAAGCCTGAGTCCAAATCCGATGCAGCAAACAAAGTGAATCCTGAAAGCGCCGAAAAGAGTCGTGAAACAGCTGTGAAGCGATGAGCAACTCGAACTTCCCGGCTTTTACGTGCACCGGCTCCCAGTCACGTGAGCGGAAACCTGAGCACGTGATCGGGAAGCCGTCGCAGAACCAGGAAGTAACCGCGATCGGGTGCTCCAGCCCGAACGCAGTCTCCACAGGAGTTGCCAATAGAAACGAGGCAACAAACCAGGTCGGCCTCTGCGCACGGCCCGAATCCGCCGGTGATGACGACTCCCTCGCACCATAGGTGAAGGGATGGCTTGGGAGGTGGACTGTGACCCGGGGAGTTTAGCAGTGTGTGTCAGGTTATCAAGCGGGGTGGTGCGTAGTTGTGTAACTGGTTTGTTGTGCATGACACAAGGACTGTACAAATATATATGTGCACTTTAGGAGTAAAATGCTTGGCCAATCAGCCCGATTGATTGAGACTAGTGTGCCTCAGCTCTGCAGAAGGACTACGACCAGCCCGGCGGCCATATTTGAAGAGGACCCAGTCGGTGGGGCAAATGCTCGATAGGCCAAGAGGGGCTGCCCAAAGGTGTGAAGGTGGCCCAGAATGAGGCCCAGACAGGGAGCCCTGACTCTTTCAAGATGACCCTTTCAAGGCAGGCAGCTTGGCCAATCAGTCCGATTGATGAGGCTAGTGTGCCTCAGCTCTGCAGAAGGGCTATCACCAGCCTGGTGGCCATATTTGAAGAGGCCTGGGTTGGTGGGCGCTTTGACGACTAAGTCACATAGCAGAGAGTACATCTTTCAGCTAGACAAATGTTCTGCACCTCCTTGCTACATTAGTGATTATCCTAACAATCAGATCATCACTGGATGTCCATGGTTAAAGTTAAATCATGTCAGCAGACTTTCGTTCTTGGGTCCATACTAGGCCTCGGTAAAGAAAGTAGGACATGCATCCTTTTATTATTATGGTGATTAAATATTTTGCAACCTATTATGTTTTTAATTGATGAAGTTTATTTTTAGCGTCTTGCATTGCATGGTTTATTGGGGATTGTTCAATTGGAAAAAAAAGGCGCAGGGCACTTTTTTAGGTTGATATCTCCAGACCCCACGTGTTTCAATCAGTACCTTTATTTGGGATTGGGTTGCTCGATTTTAATAATACGTTCATTTTATTGATGTGTGTGTATTGTATTGAAAGCCTTGTTGGCTGATGAATGCTAAGTAAATAATAATAATAAAAGAAAGGAACTGTAGCTACAGAGAAGACTATAATTGCCAAGCAACTACAATTTCAAAACAAACTTTAAAAAAGTCCACCCATAACATAGTTTCAGATATGGTTATATATATAATGGTAGTCATTGACAATTACACCACATTTTGGGTACACTGAAAATGATTTTAGATAGGATTGTAACATACATTGCTGTGGATATTTGATCCACTGTAATGGTGGTGAGCCTCCATCTCCACCCATCTCCTGAACCTCATGACAGGTGGATCTAGTGAATAACGTTTGTTCACTTTGTGAAATGTATTTTCTTGTTTTCAGCATAAAGGAATTTGTTGAAAAATTTGCAAAAAAATATATTACTCAGAATATTCATGAATAAAAATAGTTTACACAATTTATACACTGGTATTCTTCTCCCATAGGTCCAGAACAGTAGGTTAATGATGCTTGCTAGGGGTGTGTGGTTAATTGAGTATGACCTTCTGGATTAGTATACAGATTTGTTTAGGCTCCTCCATCAGAAGACTATAGATGTACTACTTAATGGGGCATAGAATTGGAAATGGACTGCTTGAGACATGGGGTTCAAGTGCAGTTGAAAGTGGAGTATGAATTTCTATGCTATGTATAGGAGCATTTATGTGAACATGCGGCACATTCATAGGTAGCATACTTTATGTCAGTAGGCCCTGCAAAGAGATGCACTGGACCCAGAGGAAGGAGACGCCCTGGAGGGCACATAGCAGGGGATTGTAGACCTGATGATGGCTGTGACGCCGCCGCCCTCGCCCCTGCTCAGCACTGCACAAAGTCTAACCCTTGCTGGTGGCTGACGGTATGGGGGGCAGCTCAGACACCTCAGGTAATGGGCAGGGGGTGCCCTGCAGGACATTAAATTATGCCACCCTTGGAAGAGGACCCCTTTGGGGTTGCATGGAACTGTGCAACAGAGGTGTGAAGACCAGGCTGAATAAGAAGCCTTGGTCGCCAGAGGTCCTGGTCCTGAAATAAGTGTGAGGTTGCTGTACAGGATGCAGAACTGGAATCAATCCTTTTAAGGGGGACAGGCTGGCTTGGAATCATCTAGGGGGGGTGGTTTTGCAGTCATATAAGGTGGGAAAAGGGAACAGGGAGAAAACCCGGTATGTGGAGCGCTGGAACCATGTCGTACTGGTGCACTTGAGCAGGGAGCAGGGGTACTGTGCCCAGCAGACCTTGGAACAATTACCGAATCATTTTGGATCATCGGCATGAAGGAAAAGATATTGAGACCCCCACCCAAGTCGAGCAGAAGGTCCAGGGCATTATTGACCACGTGTTCCAGGCTGAAGGCAGGAAGAAAGTTCAGATTGAAAGGGCAGGGCACAGAGAGGAGGGAATGCGTATGGATGGGTCAGAGGTCGATCATAGCGAAATTCCTCTTCTACAAGGAAAATATGGAAGTGATATCGAGAGCCAATCAAAAACCTGAATTTTAGTAGGAGGCTCAGGAATGAAGATTCTTCAGGATTTGTCAGGACTGACTATCGAGACATCCTCACACAATGGCTAACGGAATAGGGGATCAGAAATAGCTGGCCCTACCCCTTTGCACTATTGTTTGAAATTGGGCTTGAGGAATACTGAGTAACTGTGGCAGTGGAGGTGGAAAGGATGCTGCACCAACTGACAACTGACCCAGTGAGAACAGGGGACCAGGGCCTGCATTGAGGGATGCGTGGAACAAAGACGTGCTTCAGGGCAGCCTCCCAAGATGTAAACAAGGGAAAGGATATCAGAAGTTTATGAAGCTGAGCGGAACATCCCCAGTAAAACAGGCTTGACATGAGTCCCCCAGGCCGGAGCAATATATGCTGGAGTGGTGTGTCTCTAACAGTATACAGAATACAGTGGTATGATCGAAAGACCTGGCGGCCCAGAGCTAATCTCTAGGGGCCCTCTAAAGAAAAAGGGTGTCTCAGGGGGAACGACCCTGATTGGTTTGTTTGTTGGAAAGTTTTGTTTTCTTGTTGATTATAGGGGTAAGAAATGGGCAGCGGGTAGCAGTGGGCCATCTGGGGGCACTGATGGAGGAAATGTTTGCTGGGCGGGGAAAAGGCAGTTTGTTAAGGATAAACAGATGAGAAATGTTTTGCATGAATGGCTGATGTCACTGGGGCACACCATAGAGGGCAGAGCATAGGCTGACTGTGGGATCACTAACTTTCAAAGGTCCTAATTCACCGACAAAGAGGTCATTTTGGTGCGGAAGTTTGCAATGGTACTCGCAACATAATGTTTGTGCAAGAGACAAGGTTGAGAACTGGGGAAGAGAGTCCTCTGAGAGGAAGCAGTATAGGCCAGATGTACTGTGCTTTGAGTGGTGTCAAAAAGGGTGCGTTGGGCGTGATACTACATAGATGCCTCCACCTCATGCAGATTACTCTGTCTAAACTGTTGGACCAACAGCTGATAGTGGTTCAGGGTTACCTGGAAGGGGTAAGAGTGGTGAATGACTCAGTGTATTCTCCAAATCAAGGACAAGTGCCATTCAACGCTAGGGCACTAGATGAGGTAACGGCCCTACCAGGTGAAATTGTTATCATAGGAGGGGATTTAAATTCCTCGGCAGATGCTAGAGTGGACAGAATCTCTACTAAGGATACCCATGAGAAAGAGGGATTGCCGCGGGATGCTGAATTTGGATGGCCCATTGACCGTAGAGGCTTAGTAGATTTATGGAGATCCGTGCACCCCCTCCAAATGGTTTACACATTTTTCTTTGCACCTCATGCGGCGTACACAAGGATAGACTACCTGCCACTAAATAGGGAACAAAGTGCTAGAATGTGTTACTGGAAGATCAGCCCGGTGGGGTGTTCCGACCATGATATGGTCCCCATGCCAGTGGATGTCACAGGAATGAGTAGAAACGATGACAGGTGACGGTGCAATGACTCACTGTGACGTGATCCACAATATGAGATGCAACTCAGTGAAGAGATAGAAGAATACGTTCAGTTCAATGACACTGGGGAAGTGGCGATTCACACGTGTGGGAAGCTGGGCAGGCAACGTGACAAGGAAGGTTGATATGTGATGGGGCAAGGAGAAAGCAGGAGCATAGGGTGATAGAGGAGGGACTGTGTAAAGACATCTGGGAGCTTGAAGAAAAGCTACACTTAGATGGTGCATTTAGAAAGACCGATCTGCTGATCCTACAGCAGAAGCACATTCAACTGTAGGTAGTAGGAATGGGTGACATGTCTAGAAAGTTGAGATTTCTGAAACAGAAATGCTATGAAAAGGGGGACAAAGCCGAAGCTTTGCTGTCAGTGCGGTTATGATCACAGAGGGCTGAAAGGTGGGTGACAGGTGTGCATACCGTGACAGGGCAATTCAACGCCATACCCAAGGGAGTGGCAGAATGTTTTTCTCAATGCTATGAGGAGGAAAATCCATTGGCTCAATTTCAAAATACCGACGCTCACTCAAAAATGCGTCAATAATAAAGCGCCACTATACCTCAGCAATCTTATCCACAAAGCACACGCCAATAGACCTACCCGGCCCAGTATACCAATCTCCTCACCATCCCTAAATACAAAAGACAAAAAGCAGGAGGAGCAAGCTTCCCCGTCATAGCTCCCAAACTATGGAATGCCCTCCCTCCTCACCTTAGACATGACACATCCTTCTGGTCCTTCAGAAAAAGTCTGAAAACCTTACTCTTCAAAACAGATCTCCTGCTGCAGATGCCCCAACATTAGATCTATACCTGCACGACACATGTATATAACCTGCATATAAATTGTATATAATTGCATACTGTACAATGTGGAACTGTGATAACTCTGTAACCATGAAGATATGTTATGTATAACCTGCAATCATCTCTTTAAGCATGTAACAGCGCCTAGTTGCCTAAGGGCTTTGTGCGCATTATAAATAATGAAATAAATACATACATACATACATACATACATACATACATACATACATACATACATAAATAAATGAGGGTTTGCTTAAAAGTGAACGCCATAATGGACAGTGGGAACAGGATGAAAATCTGCAGGAGATAGAAGTTATAAAACTAACTGGTGAAGAAATGGCCTTACTGGGTAGGCCGATCATGGCGGAAGCAATCAAATATGCTGTTAACAGACTACCAAATGGGAAGGTGCCCAGGGAGGATGGGCACACAATCAGATTTTACAAGAAGTTCCCCAGGTATATCCTCCCGTTCCTTATTAAGCTGTTTAATAACATCCTCTAAACAGGGATTGTGCTGCCCTCTTTTAGTAAAGCCCTGATCTCTGTTATACGATGAAAGGTAGGGACCCCTAGTACTGCCAATCCTACCGCCCCACTTAATTGCTGAACTTGGATTAGAAAATGTACACAAGGACATTGACCACAAGTTTCGAAGGGATGATGCCTCACCTCGTTCACCCCAACCAAGTGGATTTTATAAGGGGGAGGCAAGAGACGGGCACACTGCGCAAAACTATGAACATAATGGAATATGACCATGAGAGCGGGGGAGATCAAATGCTGCTTAGTCTAGATGCTAAGAAGGCATTTGAGAGGGTGGAGTTGCAGGTTCTTATTCTCAGTCCTCTGAAAGCAGGGTTTTGGTGAGAAGATTTTGAAAGAGATACAGGCCATATATGCAGAGCCAACCCCTCAAGAAGTAGTGAATGGAAAGAACTCACAGGCCTTATTGATTGCCTTATCCATCGAGTCTCTGAGGATACTGATCAGAAGCAACAAAGAACATGGCTGGAGTCAGAATTAGAGGGAAAGAATACAAACTGGGGATGACTTTCATCTCCAGATAGGGAATCCAAATACCTCGATCCCAAAGCCTCTCCGGGTCCTATGAGAGTATGGTAGCATGTCAGGTGTCAAGGTTAATATGAACAAATCGCTGCTTATCCCCTACAGTCGAGATAATGATCAGTTGGTTGAAGACTTGGGAAGGTTTGGGATCCCCCTAGATCAGAAAGCAATACTTTGATGATTATGCAAGACATGGGGGATCTTTACAAGGCCAACTTCCCCCCACTAATGCACACTGTATTTGCAGACTTGAAGGCATGGTCTTCGTTAACGCTATCCTGGCTGGTCAGACTGAATTCAGTGGAAATTACACTGCTTCTGAAGGTATTATATCTGTACTAAATGCTGCCCATTGAAATTCCAGGGGAACGTTTTAATGAGCTGAAATGAAGAATAACACGGTTTATATGGCATGGGCAGAAGCAAACGGTGGCATACACTATACTGATACTGCCAAAGGACAGGGCTGGGGTGGGACTACCAGACATGTACACCCATTACAGAGCCGCACAATTCGGAGCACTAGTTCCACATCTGAGCATAGACAAAGATAAACAATGGATGGCACAGGAAAATCATTTTCTGCGTCCTGAAACAGTGGGAGAATGTCTATGGGCATCACTAAAGCAATGCAGTTGAAGGTGCGACAGCATAGGATACTTGGCCCACTGTAGAAATTATAGCAGGTGAAGAACGAGATGCAGGGGGTTACGATGTGCCCATCACCACTAAGTCATGCAAGGGCTCCACCAATAAAGGACGAGATCCAGGAGCCACGTTGCTTTCAGTCATGGTTAGAAGCAGGATTGGAGAGGGTGGGACAGGTAGTGAAGGGTAATACATTTGTTGCATTGGAGGTGTTGGAATTTGGGAAAGTTGTCTGTATTTCAATACTTGCAACTGAAGGGGATCCTAATGTCCGAGACGTGGAAAGATGAGTTGCAAAGAGTGCTGATGGGCAATGAATTCATACTGAGTAGTGCCTTGTCATTGAAAGAGCTGGTTTCAGACATATACAAGGCATTACAGTTGGCTAAGGGGGGTGGGGCGGAAGCCATAGGAAAAATGTGAGAGGCAGTTGGGCAGGGAACTAGATGATGATCAGTGGAAGATGCCATCCACGAATTCACATAAAACACCTATAGAGTGCCAGTATAGGTTGCACGGCCTGAGACTTTTATGTAGATGGTAGTATGACCCGGTACACCTTTCTATAATGTTCCCAATAGTAGACCTTCCAGTTGGCATGGGTGGGGTAAAAGGGCCACCTACTGGCACATGTTGTGGCCGTGCCCTAGGGTTCAAAGCTTCTGGAAAGAAGTGCTGGCCTCGATCAAAGAGCTGGAAGGGGTAGAGTGTAGCCTTGATCCAATGCTAATGATAGAAGATGAACGGAAGCATCTCCAACCTATGACACCTTTCTTGCTTCTTGTGGCAAGGCCTAGTATAGTGATAGGATAGAAGCAACCCACATTGCATATGACACATGTCTTGCTTCTTGTGGAAAGGGCTCCTATAGTGATAGAATAGAAGCATCCCACAATGCCAAGCGAAAGACTACGGGCACTGAAAGCTAGAGACATTTGAAATGGAGATCATTACTGAAGCCTTACACGACCTGTGACTGTCAAGGGAGATGGAGTAGAGGTCCTTCCTACAGAATTACAAGTCATAAAGCCGATTGAGGGGACTAATAGAATACTCTGGCAGCCCCAACAAAAGAATTGTGTCACAGTCTGAAGCATGTCCGCAGAAGTGACCTTCCTCCCATACCACGCCTCCAGCCATTCGAGTATAAATCCCAGAATGAGGGGAGTGTGTCAGCCAAGGTATATCATCGCCCTGCTAAATCCTGATGCATGTTTTAAATTTTAAAGTTTCACTGCCAGCTGCCAAGTGGGGATCAGGACGGGGTTGGGGGGCAGTTGAGGGGTGAAGGGGGGGACGGGGTTTACATTCTGAAAACTGTTGGCATGACAGTGATGAGGTATTTTGGAAGCATTTGCAAGATATGTGATGTTATTACAAAAGAAAATAAATAATTTGCAAAATAAAGTATGCACATAAGCATGGGAAAAGAAAATATTATAGGATGTTCTATCCCAATGCCAAAGATCAGTCAATGGGCCTCATTCTAAGTTTGCCAGAGTGGAAACAACAGTGACGGTAAGCACCGGCACGGTTACTGCTGGACCCGTAATAAGGCCCAATGTCCTAATATGGATGTTTTCTTCTCTTTCTGTCTATGTTTCTAGCTCTGAACATTGGTAGGAGTGTTTCTGCTACTTCTCTCCAGCTGTGTAAGGAACTCATGGTGGCAACAGTAAAGACAGACACAAGTGATCACAGTTTCAGGGTCTTTATTAAACTATAGGCATGGGTGAGAAAAATGCCTAATCTATACCTAAAGTTAAGATGGGAGAAAGCTACGACCATCCAATAATAATAAGGCAATCCTACTAGCGTCTTGTTAAATAAAAGGGTCTATACTAAAAATAAACTACTACCAATCCTTACCACTAAGTTACGAAAAGAGTGTGGGATGATGTTAACCATAAAAGAGAGAAGTCTTCTCAAAATTATAAGTCAGGATGGTATGGCTGGGTCTCCCTTCCCACGTTTCAATTACGGGACAAGGCAGAACTCCTGAGCACAGCACACTCCTGGGCCTCTCCAGCACGAGGCACACAATTTCAGTTCAGCGATACCAGAACATTTAGGGGCTAAGTCTCTTGTCTTAGATGGTCTGCTGATTTAAAACAACAAACAAGCAAACAAAAGTTTCTTTGGCGTTCTCGCACCTTGGGCGATGACCCTTTGCCCCTAGGATCTCCCTCTGCCAGATTCAGATCATCCTTTCAAAGTGGGCCTCCCTCAATCGGGTTCACTAGGGCCTTCTTTAACAAAGTTCATGAATTTCTAACACAGTTCATGATTTCCTCCTTTTCATCAGAAAGTGTGGGTTCCTTTCTCCTATCTTTCTTTCGACATTACTCTGTTGGGTTTTCACAAAGGATTTGATTAGACTCTTGTAGGACCACTCTGATATCTCACGCTGCCCTTTCCCAGGGGGTTCTGGTACTTGCAATACAAAATTAAAGGGCCCAGCGAGAGTCCTTCGAACGAGCACTCCTATGGTGCCTGACCACTCTGCAGCTGGCTCTTGCCTGGGCTTTCTCAAAAGTTCAAACACACACACAAATTCTTTGTGTTCATATAATGTTGCCACTCGCAACCTTGGGCTCAACACAGTTCTGTTTGCTCTCAGATCCCTCTGACTCACCGGCTGTGTTGAAGCCGTTGGCTTCTCTTGCTTCTAGAGTCAAGAACGGTCCACAGTCGCCAGCATGCCTCCCCACCTGTGCTATCAATGCAGGAGGCCTCTGTGCACTGTTGACATCTGTTCCTCCACATGTCAGCTATAATTCCCGGTCTTATGATTTCCCACTCAGAGGCTTTGTGCGTCTGAGTTGAAAAGGGCAAGGGCAGTTCCCCCTTCATCTTCCTTCTAGGTTGTGCTGCTTTTTGCCTCCACTTGAACTACCAGTCTTGTGTAGCTGTATTCTTGTGCATTCGGCTTTACTTGTAGTGTGGTCTCGAGGTCCCCCCTTTATTCCTATGGTGAAGGGAAAGGGCATTCAGGTGTGGATGGTTATTGTCAATTGCCTGATTCTGCCTGACTTGTGTGTTTAGACATGTCAGGTAAATGGCTCTGGTGTTAGTCTGTTCTTTGTTACAGTGTAAGAAAGTGTTAATGTCACAAAAGGGTGGGGGGTAGAGCTTCTAAATATCCTACAAGCTAGGATGGGGAAAAGGTGTTACAAGGAAGGGGGTACTGCATCTCAACCTTCAGTGTCCCACTTCTACTGCCCGAAGACCCCTCATATAGGTGATCCTCCCCCACTGGTCCACCCCCCGGGAACTGGATCCAATACTGACGGCCATGTCCTGGCCACCTGGACGACAGATCTCCGGGTACAAGCGGGTGAGACACCTTCATGTTTCCCACAAACTGGCAAGCGGATGTCTGAAGTAGGTCTTTCTCTGGAACAGCATGGAGATAAGAGTGTAGTAGATGTAAGTGCTCCTCCCAGCCTTCTACTCCCTGGTGGTATGGCATTTGTCCTTTCAAATACCCTGCCCTTCATCTGAAATTGTACTTTTCCATGGACAGATGCATTTAAATACTCTATACGGAAGACCAGTCTCTCCCTGCCTGCAGAGCCTCTACTTGCTTTTTTGCCTTGTGATGTCATCTCATTGCTACCCTTTTACCAGGGCCACAACCCCCGAATCCCTGAGAACAGACACTCTTGTTGGGTACTTGACATTGACAAAGGGTGCTGTTCCATACTTTGGATGACATGGGCATTCAATAACTTCTGTAGACCTATGCTGTTATTAGGAAGGCAGGGATTATGCCTTCTGTGCTCTTCAGTACCTTGATGCACAGATATCCAGTGAGGGCCATTTCCTGTTCTGCACACACTCCAAGCATTGTGCACCATTGCTGCTATTGCCTCTTTTGGTAACAGTGGGGAGCTACTTTGTGGTCTCTTCCTTGGGTGAAGATTTCCTAGTTCGGACTCAGTCGCTGTCCTCTGACGAACAATTATGGTATCTGGTCCCATCCATCTATATATATAAAATGCTTAGGTATGTTTCTGTACTCAGCTGATTCTATCAGTGCTAGGTTGCCCTCTGCTGGCCAAATACAAAGTGCACCTCTGTGTTTCCAGATGCCATTGTTTCAGAAGCATCTGGTGAATTCATTAAGTGGAGGGTGTAAATATTTCTCCCAGATATGCCACAGCGAACAAGCATAGCGAAGGAGACCAAACCAATAAAGTGGGGATTGTAGTGGTTCTCACCCACAAGTAATGTTTTTTAAATAAGAGCAGACCTTTGCTTTTCATAAGAAATTGGTAAAAAGCCAAACAGTTTGCAATTGTTTTTGTAGGGTAACTCATGAAAACACCCAATACATGCAAATCACCAACAGTGCAAACGAGCATTTATCCAACACATTTTCATGATGCCTTTGCCCACAATATGTGCCAGTATAAAACATTTTCACTCTGGCTTAGATTTCCATGCTCTCTTCACACAGGGAACAGTGGTACCGGTTCAACGTTTCAGTCTCTAAATAGTGACACGCTGTAGGACGAATCATCAGATCCACCCTTTCTTTCTTCTTGCTCCACCTGCATGGAATTATCTTCCCACAGGCATTCTTTAAAACCAAAAGAAATGCTTTCTCATAATCTCTGCTCTGCTTCCTCGACTACTGTTGTGGCTCCTCTTCCTACCTGTGCTTCCTCTCACATTCACCATTTCTCTCTTCTTGCTCCACCTTTATAGAATTCTCTGGCCACAGATACCTGAGAAACAGTCCACACAGATTTGTTTAAAACCAAACGAAAAGCCCACACTCTTGCCTCCGAGTTACCCCCCTAACCTACCTCTCACCTGCCTGCAAGCTAACATTTTTACTCAATGCTAACCTGCCTCTGTCCCTCACTTCCTCTGCCTCTTCTCTTGCACTTCACCCATCAAGGTCACATCCTTAGCACAGCTGGCCATACCACCTACCTTCACTTAAAAATGCCCAATGTTAGTTGTCCTTCATCTATGCATCTCCATTTATGTATTGCCCCCACTGACTGTTCCATTTACTCCCCTTCACAACTTGGTCAGAATGTCTCTCAAACTCTCCAGATTGTAAGAAGCAAATTGCTTCCTGTCAAACCTGATTTCTTATCTGTTGTACTTTCTTTTCTGGTCAAAAGAGCATTGTTCCTCCTGTATATCAATAAATAAATGTAAATAAACCCCATTAGAGTACCTGGGCATGTTTTCTCAGTGACTGACCGTGCCTATATGTTGAATACCCATGACTCTATCTAAAAGGATTGTTTCATGATTTGACTTGTTTTAATATGTATGATGAATTCATGGGTCTGTATTATACAATGGTGGTCTGTGCAACATGTTTGTTTGATTTTAAAATGCATTGTATTACAGTACACTTGTGTTTGACTTGTCTTGATTTGTAAAGGTTAAGAACGACACAGAAATATTGTTTAGACCAGTAGTTTCTTTCTTGGTTTTGGCTCCTTTGCTTAACACTCTGTCTGCCACCCCAAAGTGAGGTAAACTAAATGTTACAACGATAATGGCTATGGCATGTTTTGGACACAACACACATTTATTTTATGTGCGATCCACAGCATGCCACACACATATCTCTCTTCAGCACAAACACTGGTATTAAGTCTTATTGTTGTATTACAATGAGACAGGTGTGTAAATTGTCTTATTTTCTATAAAATGACAGAGAAGATGAAGGCCAACATTTTCTTCTGATAACATGTGGTGCAGTGTTTCTCCCTCTGCCCGCTTCATATCATGACATAGGCACCAGGGGAAAGAGGCATCACAGAGAAAGGTTGTGTCACTGGGGGCTCCTGTCCTCTGCCTCAATCTATTGTGGTCTGCATCTTCTGAGCAGCTCCACAAGCAGATATACCTGTTTAGTCTGCATACGCTACACCATGGGCAGTGGTGCTTGCTACATTTGCAATGGGGCAAACACAAGGACACTTTATGGCAAGCCTTGTCTATGATGTAACTGCCTGGACAGATGATGCCAATTCTCAGCAATGCACGTGGTTCAAATATATATGTGACATATGGGGAAGTACCCGGACTTTGGGAGCTGATGGCAATTATTGGAAATGCTGCAAATTCCTGGGCATGTGATAGTAGGCCTTGGCAATGTAGTAAGAAACCATTTGCAGAGGCAGTTAGACTTTAGTCATGTAGACTGCATCTGCAGTCCTTGCTCTGGCTAATTGGGAAGAGGCCTGTCTGGCCGAATTTGTTAGCAACAACGTTGGCTTTAGCAATGCATGTTTGCATTGTAATGATAGGCACACATGATCCAACATGTAATGAAACCAAGATAGAATGTGAAGGGTGTGAAATTCTACACACACAAACTACATCTACTAATAATAGAGTGAATGTCATACTAATTTACAGACCGCCAACAGAGATGTCCACATTTATTGACCACAGAGGCCATCTGATGCTACTGTTACATAAATCTAACTGTGCCACAATTCTGTTAGGAGATTTCAACCATTGGAAAGGGGACCCGAAGGATAAGCAAGCCATGGATCTAGAGCTTATGTTAGAGAATATGGACATACATACCTGTTGGGGGTCTGTCCTTGGCCCCCCAGGCGTGCCCGTGAGCCCCCAACCCAACAGAGCTCAGACTCACACGTCCGTTAGGTTCGGGCTCCCCGGTCGCTCTGCGATTCCGGGAGCGCCCCATTTATTTAAGCCGCACGCGGCGACGTGCAACGCCACGCCGCCGCGTGCGCAGCCCTTACGGGGGAACGCCACACTCCTCCTTTTTCAGGAGGACACACAATTACTTTATTAGTTAAACACAACATATCACACAGCAAACAACTTGCCCATCCTGGACCCAGGCCTCTTTAATGTCAGCCACCCTCACCCCGGACGACTCTCCAACTGTCCCAACACATACTCACTGAGGTAAGCGGGTTTCCCTCGCCCAGTCCTCTGGGGGTACCTCCCGCTCACCTCCGGCACCGGCAGTCCGTCAACAGTAGCCTCCCGACACGGAGAGACCGGGGCACCGAGAGGGGGGCCATCTTCCTCAGGGATCTCGGCGACACCAGGGTCCAGAGGGGGTTCAGTTCTCGAGTCCCCCAGCTTCTTGAAGAAGCTGACGTTGCGGGTGACAGCCGTCCGCCCATCGGAGGCCGTCACCATTGACCCCTTCACAGCGACCACATCCAGGGGCGCCGGTTCATAAGGCAGTGACAACTTCCCGTGAGGATGGAGGTTCCGGATGAGCACCTCATCCCCGAGTTCCAGCCGCTGGGGCCGCAGGCCCCGGCGCACATTCTCTTGGCTAATCCTGGCCAGTCGGTCGGCCTCCACCTGCTGGTCGTTGATAACCCCAGGCTCTCTCTCCTGTACCTCCGGCAGTAGACCCCGGGGGCATCGCCGGAACAGCACTTCCGCCGGGGTGACACCAGTGGAGGCATGTAGGGTGGTGCGATACACTCGCAGGAATTGATACAAAGCCCGTTGGAGGGGCTGGCCTTGTCCTTGCGCAATCCGAAATGTCTTGTTTAGTGTTCGCATCAGCCTTTCTGCATCGCCGTTGTCCCTCGGCCACAGCGGGGATATCTTTCGATGTTGAACTCCACAGCTGGCCAGGAACTCTGAGAAGCGTTCGCTTTGAAATGGCGACCCATTGTCCGAGCACAGCGTCAGGGGAAACCCATGGGTTGCAAAGATCTTTTCCACGCCGACCACCACATGCTCGAATGCCACCGATTCCACGAACTCCACCTCGGGGTACCGGGAGTACTCATCGACTATGGCCAGAAAATGGGTGCCCACGGACGTGGACCCAAAATCGGCATGTACGACCTCCCAGGGCCTGGTCCCCCGAGGCATTGCTTCGAAAGCCGGTTCCCTCTGCACCGGGGAGGCTGCCTGGCACCATACACAGGCTGCCACAAAGTCATCGACCCTTTTCTCTAGCTCCGGGAACCAGACCTTCATCCGCAGCCTCGCCTTCGTCTTGGCAGCACCCTGATGTCCGTGATGGGCCAAAGCGATCACCTCGCCCACTTTGGAGTGGGGGACCACTATGCGATCCCCCCGGAGCAGGAGCCCCGACTCAGAGAAGGACAGCTCATCTTTCACCTTCCATAGCTGTTCAAGGGCGGTCTTCGCCTCATGGGTCCGCCCTGCGAGAGCTTCCAAGACGAGCTTCCAGGACCCGCTCTGCATCGACTGCTTCAGTATCTGGAAGCACCCATCCTCGGCCGCCGCGGCCTCCAGCTCCGACAGGGGCAGTGCATTTGGTGTTGCTCCCTCCACCACCATCCGGACATGGTCGTCCGCTTCTTCTGCACAGGTGTCTCCTGCCACTCCCCCACGCACTCCGGGATGCCGGGAAAGGAAGTCCGCTGCATTGTTGGCCCCTGGCCAGTATACCAGCGTGACCCCGTATTCAAGCAATGCGAGCATCCATCTTTCAATTCTGGCCGGGGGCTTAGATGACGAGCCTGCCAGAATCGGGAGCAGGGGTTTATGATCAGTCACCACAGTCACCGGACACCCCAGCACATATAGGCGAAAATGTCGGCATCCCCACAAGACCGCCAGGGCCTCCCTCTCGATCTGGGAGTATCGCTGCTCCATTTCCGAGAGCGCCTTACTGGCGTATGCAACGGGCCGGAGGTTTCCTTCGCGGTCCGCCTGGGTCAGGACCGCCCCCAGGCCAAACGGGCTGGCGTCGACCACGATCTCCGAGGGTAGCGCCGGGTCGAAGAACGCCATGGTGTCCTCCGTTGTTAGGGCGCCTTTGATGTCCTCGAACGCCGACTGTTCCAGTGGACCCCAGTGCCAGGCAGTATCTTTCTTGGTAAGAGCTCTGAGCGGCTCAGACCTCGAGGCCAGGTTTTGGATAAACCGACCACAGTAGGTCACCATGCCCAGAAAACTTCTCACTTCCGACACGGATTCTGGGGGCTGTGCACTCTTAATGTCCTGAACCTTCCGTGGGTCGGGTGACACCCCACCCTCCTTGAACACGAACCCAAAGAATTCTATTGATGGGCGCAGGAATTCGCATTTGTCCCTATGGAGGGTGAGGCCCAATGACTGTAGTCTCTCGAAGGTTTTGGCCTGGCGCTTCAGGTGGATCACCTCCGTGTTGGCAAACACCAAAATGTCATCACTGATGTTGAGTACCCCTTGAAGATCAGCAAGTGCACCCCGGATAATGTTCTGAAACACTTCGGCAGCTGACGAAACCCCAAAACTCAACCTCTTGTACCTGTAGAGTCCCCGGTGGGTGGTGAATGTCGTTATGTACCGGGACTCCGGATGGAGGACAACTTGATGGTACCCTGCTCTGAGGTCGAGTTTGGAGAAGAATCTGGCCCCCTGTACCTCAGCAATTATGTCATCGATGGTCGGGGTCAGGTGTCGCTCCCTTTTTATGGCCTTGTTGGGCAGCCTCATGTCCACGCAGATGCGAACGGAGTCCGGCTGTTTTGGTTTTCTGGCCACGACAATGGGGGACACCCATGGTGTTGGGCCTTCCACCTTTTCGATGATGTCCAAGGCCACCAGGTTGTCCAGTTCCTTGTCGACTTGCTCTCTCAGATGAAAAGGAACTCTCCGGTGTTTCAGGGCGACAGGTTGTACTGAGTCGTCAATGTGTAGCCGGACCGGATCACCGGCCATTCTCCCAATGCCATTGAACAGGGCTGCGTACTTGTCCAGTAGATCGTTGATGTCTTCCAGGTATACTGAGTACGCAAAACTCACTATCCCGAGTGCCTCCGCAGCCGCGCAGCTTAGCAGGGTGTTGTTGCTTATGGGGGTGACATAGAATCGGGCTCTGATCTTCTATCCTTCATGCTCTACCTTCGCCACGAACGCTCCATCCAGCGGTATGGGCTCGAGTCCACCGAAGGCGAAGATGCGAGCTCTTGGCGCAGCCAGGTTCGGCAATGGGTCAAGAGCGTCATAATGTCCCCTAGCCATGACATTGACCGATGCCCCTGTGTCCACCAGCACGGGGACAGGCGAGCGGTTCACCTCCACTACGCATCTTGGTTGCCTCCTGCTTTTGCCTTTCAGGACCCCCATGCTTGAGACGAAGAAGATGTTTTCCTCCTCCTCTGCTTCAGCCTCCTCTGCCTGAGCCTCCTCTTCCGCTTGATCCACCTGGGCCACGTTGGATGGCCGGGTTTGACGCAGCGTCCAGATTCGGGCAGGACCTCTGGGTACCATGACAGGTAGCGCCGACTTGCACACTCTCGCGAAGTGATCCGGCAGGCCACATCGGCCACATGTTCTTCCTGCGGCTGGGCACTCTGCGGAGTGGGGGAGGTCATAGCCACATTTCTGGCATGACTCCCCTGACCTTCCTGCCCTGTCTCGGGGGGCTCCGCCAGGCCTTCTCGTTCCTCTGCCGCCCCGCCACACAACGCACACCTCTTCGGCTTTGATCGAGCGTGAGCCTGCTTCCATCTTGCTCGCCCGTGCCTCAGCCACTTCGTGACATCGACCCAGTTCTAGTATACGGTGCAGAGTGATTCCCGGCTCCCTGAGGACCTGTCTCCTCAGTTTGCCGGAGGAGCATGCTTGGATCAGCATTGTCCGTATCATGTCCTCCGCGTCCCCCCACGCGCACCCTTGGGAGAGGTGGCGTAGGCGGCCGTAAAATGTGTCCAAAGTCTCATCATCCTTCTGCTTGGCCGACAGCATCATGAATCTCTCGAAGTCCTCTTTGGCAAGTGGAAGGAAGTGCGCAAGGAGAGCCGCTTTCGCCGCACCATAGGACTGGTCCACCGGAGTCAGCGACTCGAAGATCTCCTGAACCGCGGCTCCCGCCGAATACAGCATGGTGGCTACCATGCTGTCATCATCATCCACTCGAGCAGCCCTGAAGTACATGTCCAGGCGGGCCACCCATCTCCTCCATCGGGGCCCCAAGCTGGATGGAGGGCCCGTAGGATCGAATTCTGGTATCGGTTGCAGGGCCGCCTGGGCTCTAGCTTGAGCCATGATGGGGGGCCCTTGTGGGCCGACAGGCTGTGCCCCTAGTGGTGCCTGTGGTGCAGGCCCCTGATTCCCCGGTGGCAGCGGTTGCAGAGCTGCCGGCTGGGCCGCCTGACCTTCGTCCTGAGATTCCTCCCCAGGATCCGTGGTGTCACCGTCCTGGTCACTGTCGGACATGGGACTGAGCGCACAGGCACCCCACTACCAGACCTGAGGCCGCAACTCAGATTCCCACCATCACCATGCGGAAGGATGCAGATGCTGAAGGATGCAGAAGATCTCTGAAAACTGCCACCACCTTGTGATGATGAAGAGGATCAAAAAGAGTGTCCTGATGATGAAGGGGGCGAGGAAGTGCCTTGTTGCCACCTTGCAGCAAAGCACTGCTGTGTAGAGGTCCCAAAAATTGAGCCATTTGGATGGACTAGGCTAAGCAGGCCCTGCCATCTTAGCCCTTGTCCTGGCTAACACTCGACGTAACAATCCCAAAATTTAATGAAAATTCACAAAATGGGCATGGGCGTGAGGATCGTGCCCTCAGCACCCACACGATCCAAAAATTAGACCCGGATCACCTTCTCGGTCCGAACCGGAGCTCCGCGGCCTCATCTGCAAAATGGCCGCCAGCCGCGTGTGCGGTCCGCAGCCACGGCATGAAACGAAACGTCCGTGAACGTTCCGATCGTTTCAGAAAAATTCCGGACGCCTTTCACCGCCGGGCCCGGGCATCCGACATCACTCGTCTCCACTTTTGGGGGTCTGTCCTTGGCCCCCCAGGCGTGCCCGTGAGCCCCCAACCCAACAGAGCTCAGACTCACACGTCCGTTAGGTTCGGGCTCCCCGGTCGCTCTGCGATTCCGGGAACGCCCCGTTTATTTAAGCCGCACGCGGCGACGTGCAACGTCACGCCGCCGCGTGCGCAGCCCTTACGGGGCAACGCCACAATACCCATAACTCCGACCCGTCTCATATTAAGCGTCATACCCTTGATTGGATTGCCATTAGGAATTTGAATGTGCTAACTGTGAAGACAGCACCGTGCATATGGTCAGACCACTCTTTTTTACCTGTGAGGTGCAGTTACCTGCACCTCAGCAATAAAGTCACGGGATCTCTAGATAGGATTGTAGCAGGAACTTTCAGAAATCAAACCTTCCTGAAATGGCTGTCTGTCTAGAGGAATTTATTAACTTAACAACTGATCAGGATTACACCAATCACTTATCGGAGAAATACAGAAGACACGTGGAAGCTTTCCTGGACAGAACCGTTCCTTTTAAAAACATACATTTTAAGGGATTGTCCCAACCATCATAGTTGGTTCACTCCTGAATTGACACTGCTTAAACAAGCAAACATAAAATAGTGAAAAATAAAGGTGCCTGGAAAGCGATTGAAAAAGAATATAAACTGAAAATTACAGAAATTACAAAAAATCATTACAACAAACAAACAAGTAGGGCAGAAAACGAAACAAAGGAACTTTTTCATATATTTAAGTAATGGGAACAACCCAGTGTCCTGGAAAGACAGTTTGTGCCGGGCAAAAATGATTGTTATAAAATACAGAAAGCCTTTAATTGAGAAAATGACATTAGCACAAAATAAAATCAGCCAAGTTCTTAACACAAATTTTGAAATGGCCACTCTTCTGAGGGATATGCGCCTGACTAGTTGCCCAGGAGATTATTTATGTTCCAAAATCATTTTGGAAAATGGGATAAAGTTTGCTCCATTTTTCCAAGATTCATTAATGAATGTTTTACACAAGGATCTATCCCATCCAGGATCAAGGAAGTGCTGGTAACTCCCTTAGTAAAATAAAATAAAGGAATTGGAGCTTAAGGAACCATCAAATCTAAGGGCTGTTACAAACACCTGCGTTTTGCTTAGAATTATGGATACAGTTGCCACAATTCAACTACAACAACACATGGAGGCTTCGAGACTTCTTCATGTGAACAAATCTGGGTTCCATAGTACGTATGCAACTGAGAATGCTTTCTTAGATCTACGCACCCAGATACTGTCTGTTCTGGAATGGAGTTGTTTGGGGCCGCTGATCCTTCTTTACCTATCAGGAGCCTTTGATCTGCTTGATCACAAATGGCTACTGAACACTTCAGCAGTTACTGGTAACTGCTCTGAGAAGGTGACCAAGTGGATGGGCTAATTCCTCTGTGGCAGGATATCCAGAATCTGCAAGGGAGATGCTTCATTTTACGGGGTCCCACAAGGCACTTGCCTGTCCCTGTCACTGTTTAATATTTACATTAAACCATTATATGTCAAAATAGAGAAACTCGTCTTACAGTTGGTCAATTACATCTATGATATCCAGTTGATCATGGAGCTTAGTGGCAACCATGAAACAGATCAGGAAAAATTGAAGCAAGTATATAGGATCATTAATAAGTGCCAGGCTGTTAGGCAAGTTTATGCAAAAAGGACGAGCATGATCGTCCTTGGCACTTAAAGACTGAATGACCACAAAGTGGCTCTGTTTAAATATCACCAAAACTGAGTTAATGGTCTATGGGTCCAAGCAAGCTAGGGCAGTTTTGAATCATGCTTATAAATGTTTTGAAATCGAAGGATGCTCTATCCCAGTTGTTGACAAGGTAAAAACGCTTGGCATATACATGGAAACATCATTAAATGCTGATATCCACATGTGTTATGTGATAAAGAACTCTCATTATTATTTGAAGGTTTTGAGGCAGATCTGCCCACTGCTTACCCAAAATAACTGTGAGAAGTTGGTTCGGGCTATTATTTTACCGAGACTCGATTACCGTAACTGCCTTCTAGGTGGGGAAAGTAAGCAGTGCTTGGGGAGGTTGCAGAAGGTACAGAATGATGCTGTCCTTGTGGTCTGCAATATCTCCAAAAGAAAACCTATATCCAGGGCCCAAAAAGAATTCCACTGGCTCCCGATTGCAGCAAGAGTACAATTTAAATGTCTTACTCTGGACCATACATGCTTGTTCGGAAATGCCCCAGCTTATTTGAAAGAAAGATTGGAAATGAACTAGCCCTGCCATAATTTGCATTCTTGTGATGCACAACAGCTCATCATTCAACGATTTAAAAGAGTCAGGGGAATGGTCTTTCTTTTCCTGCATTGGTTGCACAAGCATGGAATGAACTACCTATCAAATTGCGAATGGAAAAAGATCACCTTTCTTTCAGAAAATGTTTAAACACCATCACGTTCAATTACAATAAGTCAGACTGTCTTTACCTCTTTTCCTGTTGACTTCCTATGTCCTTGTGTGTTTTTGTCAGCACCCTGATGCCTATGGGCTTTTGGTGCTTAATAAATAAAAATAACATAGCATAACATAACATGGCAAAATGAATCCACAGGCCAGGCTTACAGTGTCACACATGATATGTCTAATTTTCTGGAATTCAAATTAAGCGCAACAGTAATCACTACTTTAACAATATTAGCAAAAGACAAAATCCTGAAAGAAAACAGCTCAACACAATAAAGACAGTCAAACCAGCTTCAATATGCTTATATAACCAATAAAGAAAAGACAGCTGCACAAAAACGTAGCCTGCTCAAAGTGGCCAGCATGGCTGTGCAGCAAAGCCTCAAAATCCGTTCAAAATCTCTGCTGAATAAGGACTTTGCACTAGCCAAAATTAGTAATGTAATCAAGGTCATGGGGCTTACATCAGCATGTCTACGGCACTTGTCCTTTGGACTGCATTGGCTTAAGAATCAAGGTTTGTGCCGGTAACGTTATTTCTCTAGGGCCTCATTATGAGTGAGCTGTTCCAGAAATACAGGTGCCACCCTTTCTGGACAGTCTCACTTCGGGACTGCCGGTAGGGGGGGATGAACTACCGGCAGGCCTGACCTGCCGGGAGTTCAGGCCCCTACCCGCATGTTTTTCACTGAAGCAACAGCGCCATTAAAGCGGGAGGCAAATGTAGGGGCTGATATGGAAGGACAGAATTATGAGTTATTATACTTAAGCCTCATAAGCTCCCAGCATAAATTGAACTTGTTGAATGTTAAACCTCTTAGCAAATTTAAAACTTCCTGCTATGGCTTGCGCTATTCTTGAGGATTTTCCATTATGTTTTTGGCTTGTTAAAGTAGAAGCACATCTCATGCCCAAACACCTATATGGGTCCTCTTATCCTATCAATTCCTGTTAAGTTTGCAATCTACAAAGAGGCTGTCTGCGCTTAGTAGAAAGCACCATGACAGCTGATTTACCGGTGGTTTGATTCTAGATTTCTCGCATATTTAACAGAGGTGTTGATATCCTTCTACAAAGAGCATGAGGTTCCTGCTAACAATACACTGTCATCAGTGTACACATTTAGATCACAATAAAATGCATGCAAATAGTTAAGAATATATTGGAAAATCACAGGTGCAAATGTGCATGCCTATTGCACTCCATGTTCCACAATAATTGGTGAAGTCACCAACCCTTTCCTTCTCTACCCCACCAACACAGAAATATTTGTTTGCACATCTGTGATTACTCTCAAAAGATCAATTGGTATACACACATTATAGAGAGGTTGAAAGCCAATAGTAAGTCCATAATTGCCACATACAGCACTTCTTTCTTGCTAAATAATAACTTGATTGCAATAAGATATATGTGTAAACCCTGGCGGGAGGACTCGTGTTCCTTTTGAATGCCTAATTGAGATGATGCCAGTACTATTGTTCTGCTCAACCCCATCTGACAGTCTTGCTTGGATCACACTGCCAAACAGCATAAAAAAGAGCTGTTCAGCAAGGATGTTGGCCTGTAACTAATGAGAATATTTATTACTTTATTTAAAAATTGTATACAGAGCATCAGCAGCGAGGGGGTGGAAAAAGGGCTGGACAGTCTGAGAGCTGCCTGCAGTTTTTTTTTTTGGCCAAGGGTTGCAAAGGAGACAGCAGGAGTCACAGCTGAGACAGCAGGGGTTGCAGCTCTGACCTCTAGCGACCTCCAAATACATCCCTCCCAATTGGATCTTTGAATGTGCAAGAGCAATTAGGTCTGTCTAAAATGATTAGGCAATGGTTTTTACTCACTCTCTAGTTCGACTCATTCTTTGGGTATTGTACACAACGTTCTACAGAAACTTCAGGTGAAGAAGTCTGAATCACTGTTCCAAATGTTGGCCTATTCTGGACCTGCAATTAATTGTAAAATGCTTTTACAAGGTGGTTGCATGTCAACTCTTCCTGAGCTGCTGCAAAACTCCATTTTGCCCTGGGAATGTTAACCGATGCTGAAACCTTAATTATTCCCAATTTCGGGGTGACTTTCTACAAAGTCAACCATCTTTCATCATCACCTGTCTCCATTACACTGCTGTCAATCAATTATGATTTGACTCAGTGAATATACTTTTAGCTGAAAGAGTCCGAGCAGCACCCGTTAACCCGCCTACCTCGCACATTTGGGAATTCTCTTGTGGGGAATTTGCTAAGGACCACATTTTTCCAATTATTCATAAATATGTTCTGTGATCCTTTGATTTATCTAAACCATTTTAGTTTCTTCAGTTCCTACATGCATGCTGACAGTGGTCGAAGTTGGCAGGAGCAGTTGGGATTGGTGCTGCTCTACTCTTTTTTATTACGTGTTACTGTTACTATACTTTTATTTTAAAAAGAAAGTGTTTTGGAATGGTTTCGTTTTAAAATAATAGTGTAGGAAGAAGTCGAAATGTGCACTTTCAGTGCACTGCACTTGTGGGATATATTGACCCACTCAACGCGTTGCCCCACATCACTGAGTTGCCTTTGTGCAAGAAACAGCAACCTGGCTGCGCTGGCTCCTGTGCGCACCAGCACCTCAAAACTGCATTTTGGCAGCAACAGAAAAATGGCTGCATCATCATGCCACCCACATTTCAGGCCAGGTGGATCAGGGGACCCACTGTAGGAGCATGCCAGGAGCTGCAAACCAAATTAAAGAAAGAATGCTAGCAGTTTTTAACACATGTGGAAAAGCGATGTGCTGACTGAAGAGAAAGAAATGGCCTGTTTAAAACTCAATTGTTAATGAAAGCCTGTTTACTTAGCAATATAAAGGGATTATGTTAGTGGTGATAATGCACACATAGGCTATCTTCTGTCACAGGTTTGTTTAATTCCAGACTCAAAGAAAGAAATTAAACAGTTTAAAACACATAGGCTGGAGTTGCAAGATCTAAGGAAATCCTGTTTTTTCCAGTTACCAGGCCTGAAACTCCTCCAAGGAAGGGAGATACACCCTAAATCCAAGACAAGTAGGTGCAAAGTGCCAGCTTGAAAAACTTTGTATGGGACAGGACAATGAGAGTTCACAAGCTCATTAGACATTTGTCTGGGCTCCAAGCTGGGGCAATAGCAGTCCTGGGACACTCACCTGTCAAGTGTGAAGGGACCATAAAACCTTCAATTAAGACTGGAAACCCCCTTTGCCTGGGAGGAAATTATAACTGCTTGCAGTTGAAGGAAGAAAAAAAACAGGCTCAAGTAACAAAGGGACTGCCTTTTGGTGCCAGAGACTATATTATAAAGAAACTTTAAAGACTCTTATTTCTGTAGCAAGAATTAGCAGAAATTTTAAAGTGTGCAGTGTTAAATCTAATTTTATGGGCCATCTTTTAAAACTTGGTAGAGCTCATTGCCCCATGGGGAAAAGAAGTTACAAAATATGACAGATTCCCAAGAAAGTATTAATGTGGCAAACATTAAATGGTGTACATATATCCCTGTGGACAATTGGCATTTGTGTATAAAATTGTGGCGTTTTAGGCCAAATCTTTCATGTTTAAAATTACCAAAATGTATCAGAAAGGTGAAACCAGGTCGCACAGACTTGAGGATTGGACTGATCTGTGTAGCACAAAATATGTAATCTGTGTATCTGATTTACTAAGAGGTTGCAACTGCATAAATATCTGTTTGTGGCAAAATTAGATTTTCAGTAAAGTCAATGTGGGAGTGTCTAGATACTGTAAAAACCACCTCATAAACATGACATTACTTTTCTGATATACAACCAATTGTGAGCAAGGCGGATACTGGGGCGTGGGTAGTGAATCCTGCCCATGTTATATCCTGTAATGATGTCATCTGGCTTTATAAATTAGAGCCCCTGACAACACACAGACACACTGATTCCTGACTGATTCTTGATTTCATGCCCAGTGTCCTGTCTGTTTCTGTCTTCTTGCAATTATCCATCTAGAATCCAGATCCCAACCACCAGGCCAAACCTTGCTGATCCTGCTTCAGCTATCCCATCCTGAATTTAACCTGGCTTGCTGCTCACTAAATGCAAACCTGACATTCAGTAGATCTGTGGTATCCAGTAACCAGAAGTGCTACCCAGTATCCAGTCCATGCCTGCTGATTTTCTCCGGCTGTCCTGTGTTAGACCAGATCGGTGTGGTGATCCAGAGAGCTGACTGTCTAAAATCCAAACGAAAAGTGGACTGTGAGTATCAATAGGAACCATAGAAACCCATAGCCTAACTTGCCTTGCCTTGTCCTTAGTTTTACTCTCTAAGTCATCCTATCTTTATCCTGATAACTGTAATATTGTCAAAAATCATTCTTGAAACCCTGCCTTTGATTCCTTGTGCTAGCGCTGACATTTTTAATAATTTTGTCTTGTGTAAATCCTGAGTTGTAAATCTATTTCGAGTGATCGGACTTGTTCCTCCAGGGCAGGCGCTGGGAAACTACGGTTGGACTCATGAATCAACCCTGGAGTTTACTGTGTCCCTCTTTGGTATTCTAGCCTGAATGCTCTAGTATAGAAAAAAAACTATTCTTGTCCAAATTGATTTCTTTTCTGTTTTCACTACCCGATTCTTCTAAAAACGCACCTCATACTGCCTTGCATATCTCCCTCTGTTCAATAGCTAGAGACTTCAGTTCACCTCCTGATTGTACTTACGATCTATAGCTATACCCCAACCAAATGACCGCACTCCAAATCGGTGAATTTAACCTGTTTTTTTTAAAAAACGTTTGGTTAATTTCAGGCGGAAATGAGCATTTTTGCTAAATTGTACATATGTTATTTTTACTATCAATTGTTTTAAACCTTCCATTCATTTTTGAATTGAATGCTTTTGCTCATTCTATTGCTCATGATTGCTTGTAACTTTCCAGTGTTGCTCCCATAGAGAATTGTATTTATTTAAGGATTTTTGCACACACTCATTGTTTTATTCAGCTATTTCCGAGTGTCATTTTAATATTGCAAGGGTTTCAAATCCGTTTTTCTCTCTTCTTTGGGGAGGGAAGGTTGGATTCAAATTGTGTTTCTTATTCCTCATTTCTGATGACATGCTGCTTCCTTATATCTATTTAGAATTGATTATTTATGGGTTGAGGAATATTGCAGGGGGAAATCCTAACTTGAGTGCTACTTTTCTAAAAATTCTAAAGTGTCTCTATTCTCTGGTGTTTTCTATCTGTGTTGCTAAAGGATTAATTTAAGTACATTGCCTACATTCCTATTGTTATTGTCACCACATTTGTGGTTGCTGCCCCATATATTAAAAAGTGTGTGATTTTCTTGAATGTTAAATAAATAAATAAATATTACTTTTACCAACCAGCCTGGTTCCTGGTCCACCATGACCCGGGGTATTTGAAAAAGGGGTATGATATGAGTAGTGTATATCTCAAATGTTTAACCTACATATATAACAAAATAAGCATTTCAGTTGTGTGCTGCATACTAGCTGGAGACCAGGATGTATCGCCGGATTGAAATACTTAACAGATTTGGGGGCTTGTGGCGAGATTTTGAGTTGGTTACCACCCTTGACAGTCTAACACAGCAGACTAACTTGCAGGGTAATGATACTTTGCGTGGTTGGAATTCTGTGCTACACTGTACAAGCACCTCCTAAAACAAATACTCCAAGACCAAGTCTGTAAAAATAAAATTAAATCAACCCTGAAATAATTAATAAAGAAACTGACATTTCCAAAAAGGCGATTCCAGTAGAAATCAGTATGGCTAGGGAGCACCCCCTGCACAAACTGTTTGTCAGGGGTGAGTGGACAGAACAGAATGAACATGTCTGGCTACAGGAAATCACAGAACATGTCACCGCCATGGACCGGGATTCATGGCAGGTAAGACAATTGCCCATTACACCAAGCTCTCAGTGAATTGTACATGGCCCCAAAAATTAAAGAGGACCAAAGCAAAATTGCCAGAATTAAGGCCTTACCTTCACATGGGAGTGATACGGGAAAAGCATGTTGAAAACAGGCACAGAACCAAATTGAATCCTTAGAGAAAATCCAAACTGATTTAAATTCTGTAGAACAAAAATTACGGAGAGCCAAGAATTGGAGGCAGAATCGAGGGATTATGTCACAAGATTAAAAGAGGATCTGGCTCTCCTACAGCAAGAGAAGGCAGGGCAAGACACCCAATTACAGGCACTAAAAGAGGAGTGTCAGGAAAGGGTTGACTCTCTGCAAGAGAGTCAACACAAGCTGGTGCAACAATTACATTTTAATAGAGCCTGCGCAGAGCAGGTAGTCATCCTACAAGGCCAGATAGATAAATTGAATGAGGAAAATAATAAATTAATTGTGAAAGACCTCCACTCTCAAGAGGAATTTGATCAGGAGCACCAGAAATTCCATACTATAAAAAAAACAAAGAGATGACCTGGCAGAGCAGAGGGGCAACCTAAATCAAGAGAAAGACGCCCTAGGCCAGGAAATAAGTGAGTTGCAAACTGAGTTACAGGAAAGTAAGTAGGCCCTCCAGGAGTTAAAGGAGCTAAGACCTGAGCATGGGAAGCTAATGGAGCATGCCAGATGGGTAGAAGGTTCTCTGAAAGATAACACCCAAGCCAAAGAAACACAAACCCAGAAGATGAATTACTTGCAACAGAGAAAGTCCCAGTACTCCCAAAACATGCAGGAAGCACAGAGGGACAATGAGGCCCTCTTTGAAAAGATTGATGGACTCCACCAACAAGTAGCAGTGCAAGAGCAAATCACTGAGACCAGTAAGGCCTTCATAGATGAACAAAAAGCTCAGATTTTTGCTTATCACCAGGAAATAGGGGCAGACTAAGAAAAGGCAGCAAGATTAGAGAAAGAGGCTGCTAGACTAAATTCTAACTGGAGGGGCCGTGAACAGGTATAGAGGGGGACAGGGCAACCCTTGATCATAACATAAGGACCTCTGTACTCAGGGGCTCAAACCCCTTCAATACGATGAACACTGCCAGCTTCATGTCTACTGGCTCATATGAACCGGGGGCCATGGGGATGGCAGAATTCAATAGGGTTGGTAACATGGGACTGACAGATCAGCGCCCCCCAGAAATTGATGGATAGGTGTCCCTGTACAGATACTCAAATTCTAGGGCAGATATCTCTGACAAGGAAGACTCCTATGAGGGGAGGGTCAGGGAATTAGATCCACTAAAATACAGACTTCCAAGGGACCGGTTTGTGAAATTTGGTGGGGAACTCAAGGAAATAAAGTCCAAAACGAGTATCCTGAAGACCTCTACCCAGTTAGGGCAGTGGGGGGATACTCACCAATCCTAGGAGCAGGAAAGTGTCAGAAGACTCTTCTGAGCACCACAGGAAAAGAGAAACTAGGCCTCAACATTCTGCAAGCCCTTTTCAAACTCACAGAATCAGGGAGTGCCTGGAGGATCAAGAAGCCACCTCCAGTAGCAGCGCTTCTGAGTCTGAGGACAAGTGGACTAAGGTGACTAAAACAAAGAATGCAAACAAACTTAAGAGAACCAGGAACTGAACAAAGATCCCATTAAGATCAAGGCCATTAGAATTGTGATAACTCCATATCATTAAAATGCAAAGTATTCTGCATAGGAACAACTAGAATTATATAAGCAAATGATGGATACTTTTCATATGAAGGACAGCCAGAATCGCACAGAGTATGTGAAATGGACATTCTCCCCTGGATACTCGAGTTTCATTGTGGGACTGGAGGACCAGAACCACTCAAGATGGTCCGCTAACAGTGTGGCCATCTTGAAACATTTCTCTGCACACAGAAACCCCAAGAGGCCCACAAGGAGGCTTACAATCTGCAGTGCTGGGAAGATCAGGCCCCACAAGAATTTGTGCAGGAGCTCAAACGCTCCTTTGCACAGACCACAAGGAGGGTGTGCACAGATAGTCGGGAGTTCATCACCACCTTCTTTCATGCACTCCCAAGATGCATAATGACCCATGAGAAAAGATCACTGGACTGGGTCATAGAACAGGTGACCCGCATTCATGTGGTACAAAAACCGGCAGATAACAAAAACAAACAGAAAAACCCCAAACCAGCCAACACCCCTGCTGTTGCCTCATTCTAGATCTGGAGATGGGGGGGCCTAAAATATAATGTTTGCGCCCTCCCAGACTTACACGTGTAAAATGAATAAAACAGACACTCCCCAGGCAGGCAATAAGGCACAAAAGAGCAGGTTGCGAGAGTTCAAGGAAATGTTTATCTAAATCTCTGAGAGCGCTCTGACCATATCAAGGTTACAACACATTATATAAGCACATTGACATGTCTAACATATGATGCTGCGTTGGACCCGGATTGGTCAGCCAGGGTGGTGTCTTATGTGTGGGCATCATCTCTTCCTTGTTAGTATTAGGCACAATATACTGCAGTAGGGGTCTAATGTTAGTTGGGGGTCTGTTGGGGGGGCTTTATAGCATGGTCATCGGTCTGGCACATGAAAGGAATATCTTGCAGGGACACAGGGTTAGAATAGCAATAAGTTTCAACTGGCGAGGGTAAGAGGGAAAGGGCACTTTTGTGGAGATGGACGAGCTATGTGCTTAGCTCATGTTAGTCCACATGCAGGACAGTGATATCAGAGGAAAAGAGATGTGTTACATTTATTATTTGTTGCAAGCATCTCCGGCTTCAGCGTGAGGATGGAGCTGTGGAGTTTTCCAGTCAGAGTGGGAACACAGGTGGGGGTTATGTGCTCCGAGCTGCTGCGGCAGGGAAAGGGAGAGAGGCATTTTGTACTATCGCAGTGAGGCTTGGTCACCAAGATGGAGTTGAAAGGGGGGTACAAAAAGGGATGCCCTGTGTCCTTCTCAGTGGTCCCATCTACGCGAATGTAACCCAAAGTTAACATCACATAAGGGCGAGGGGCGTACCCACTACTGGAGGCACTTGGTCCAAGTTTTGTACTGAGAAGTGGCGGCAGAGGGGGGCCTGTTGGCCCCTCGCTCCCACACATTCCCCCCTTTTGTTACATCTAAAGTAACAAATATTTTTATTTTTTATTCTTTTCATTCTCCCTTCGGTAGTACCCAGCCTCCGCCACAGCCTCGTCCCATGCGGGGGTGCCTTTTATTGGCATCCACGCTCTGCATACACTTCTTAAGCTGTTTCCTCTTCTGGCATATTCGTCTGGTGTACACATTAAGTAAATCCCACCATCTCCATCTAAGTCCACCCCTACTTCTCTGTACCATTGCAGCTCTGTTGGTTCCTTTATTGTTGTATGGTGTAAATTATCAACCCTGTCCCCATATTGCCTATAAATAGCTGTCATCCTGTACTGCGGTGTAGTGTTCTTCCCTGTTTGTATTTATGCGTCTATCATGGTAGCTACCGTTGTCGGTCGGGCCATTGTTACCATCATCATAGCTGAGGTAGGCATACTTTTTTCACAACACCGCAGTCCCAGTTGGCACACACAGAAGAATAAGAGCACAAAGACGATGATGGGGATGAGTATTTTCATTGCCACGTTTACCCATGACGCTATCCAACTGAACAGATTGTCGAACCACGTGCTTTCTTCTGCGCCTCCTTCTGTTATTCTCTCTCCTAGGAGTATATGGAGGCCCAGATGATTTGTGTCCCAGGTATATACATTGCAATTTCTTTGGCCAACCACGTTAGACAGCAGCGAAGTAAATAGAATTAGGCTCAGCAAGGAACTGCTGTTATCACATGTGAGAGTGTCCCGTTATCAGCATCTTCAGTTGGCATGAATGTGCAACACGCCCCCCCAATTTTTCGGCAAACACCACCGTCCATCGCCGTGAGGAGATCTAGAACATATCTAGAACATATCCATTTTGCATTGTCATTCGGCGCAGTGCGCGGAGCACTATTTTTATCACGTTGAACCCTTCTTCAGTGTCGTTAACCAGTTGGATGAGCTCCCAGCCATTTGGCATTTGCTCATGCTTGGAGTCCGGGACAAGGAGTGAGGCATAAAATGTCTCTGCTGATGAAAAGAGCTTGCATTTCTGCAGGATCTCAGCAAGGAGTTTTGATGATTTGGATGAGATGTAATTGGTGGACCTTTTACTTCGTGCTAACCTTTTCTTCAGTTCATATTCTGACAATAGTTCATACGCTGGAGCTTCTGTTGTCATTTGTTGGGGCGCTGTCGATTGTTCAGCCGATTGCCCTGCTGCTGATATGCCAGCCGATTGCCCTGCTGCCAATATGCCAGCCGATTTTCCCCTTGTCCCTTGGATATGACTTTCAGGTATTACCAGCAGGGCTGTGTGGAGGGTGCTTAAGGCACATGTACCCTTCCATGCTGTTGGGAGGTGTAGATAGGCTTGTTTGCCGCAAATCCAGTACATGTCCATGAGTGCAGCGGTGCCTTTCTTCATGTCAGGTATTATTACCGTCTTGTTGCATTTCCTTGTTTCCCCCATGTTCACTCTTCCTTCCCCATGGAAACACAATTCATGTGGCACTTCTTTCTGTATTTTGATAGGTTTTTCCAATGCTGTGACCCACGTTAACTTCGTGACATGCTGCGACCAGATGGGACCACACACTTCTTCTATGGATTGGAAGGTATTGTTGGATAGCCCTCTGAGTGCTTCTACTTTGCACTCGATAGTTTCTTCTTGCCATTTATTTTATGCATACCTTGTACCCCTGATAACAAGAAACGGCTCCTTGAGGCAAATTACTACTTGACGTTTGCTGGTGTACGTTCTCTCATTCTCCAACTTCTCCATTGTGACGGTGTGTGTTTGGAACGTGCTTTTTATCCTACACAAAACCAGATTAATCAAACATTGGGCCTTCGACAAGGTAACTTCCTGCGGTAGTAACATTTTCAGTGTTCCTGATGCATGCGGAATGAGTGAACAGACGTAGCAGCTTTCATTTGTTGCTTGCTTTGCCGTGGCACTCATGTCGGAATAACATTTATTTGATTGATCAGGGTGGCGGGGATCTTCTATTTCGTCTAACCCCAGGTCATGATAAATGTTGTATCTTTTCCCTTCCACCCCCCTTTTTCTCCTCCTTCTCCCTTCCTTGTTATTGTTTTTCACCTTTTTGCAATGTATTGGAAACATTCCAGCCCAGGTTGTATCATTGTTATTTAATATGGCATGTGTATCTTCCTCAGTAGCAGCAGTGTCGTGTGAGGTAGAATGTATGGTTGTCTGGGAACGTGTACTAGTGTTAGTTATGTCATTTGGCCAGTAGTAATCGCCATTGTATTCATTGAGTTCATAATCATTACTCATATTTATATTAGAAAGTAGCAAGGAGACACTTGTTGGGCCTACGGTGACGTGTTCTGAATGTTGCATTACAATTATACCATTGGCCTTAATGTCATATGTTTCTTTCCACATCGTCTTTACCCCGGTCCATATCAAGTGCGACCCTTCGCGTATCAAGTTAGCCCCGCTCCCCCCCTTGTGCATGTCATTAACCAAAGATAGAAGGGTATAATACCAAGCCATAAAGAACAACATTACTGAGAACAAAACTGCAGCACATTTTAAAACACATTCAACATTACTGAACCTATTAGCCCTAATGGCATCCCTATCACTATCTAACATTAATCTGTTCTCTGCGATTGTGGTTAGTTGGACCATTTGTCACCTGGAGGGGCAATATAAATTTGTTAAGTCACTACAATATATACATGTATTTACATTTCTTGTTCAACTTCATATTTAATCATCATTTTTAGTCATATTTGCTCATTCTCTCCATTACACATTTACTTTTACTATGGAGAGGAGGAGAGTGAAAGAGTGATGGAGAAAAGCGTGGAACAATAATCGAAAAAAAGGAGAGAGAGAGAGAGAGAGAGAGAGAGAGAGAGAGAGAGAGAGAGAGAGAGAGAGAGAAAGAGAGAGAGAGAGAGAGAGAATGGAGAGGATATCGAACAATCAAAAAAGAAAAAAGAAAAATGGAAAAGAAGGCAGTAGGAGATAAGTCATGCAGAACTGGATGCATATCATAACTTTTATCTCTGCAGGTTCTGTTTACCGACAATTGTGTTATCCCTTTTCATCCCCATTTGTGGTACCAGTGGCACCATCTTGCTCCTCCTGGGGGATTGTACTATCGCGTGCCTTCCTCACATCTGATAAGTGCAACCAATACTTCAATTCCTTCACCTTCACTGCGGTGGGTGTACTATAGATAACCTCGTAAGGGCCATGAAACCTAGGTGAATTCCACCTCCTTACAAAGCTGCGGACGTAAACTTGTGCTCCTGGCATCAGTGGCCCACTTGGGCTGTCTGTGGCTGGTGTGGTAGTATCAGTCGCCACATTTTCAGTAAAAGGTGGTGCTATTTGTCATGCTATGCTGCATACTGCGCGTGTCAACTGGGTTAGGTATTCCTTGAACTCTTCCCCCAGCACTGTGGCAGCCCTGTGCGCATCCGATGCTCTTCTAATCAGGGATACTGGCGTGTGTATTCGCCTCCCAGTTACAATTTCATGGGGGCTCAGGTGGTGGTTTTTACATGGTTGCATCCTGAGTTGGAACAGTGCTAGGGGCAAGCAATACATCCAGTTCTTCTTCAGTGTGTTACACAACTTGGATAGCTTACATTTCAGCAATCCATTGATCTTTTCTACCACTCCATTCACCATCGGATGGTTAATTGAGCATAGCTTGTGTTTTACCCCCAAGAGTGACGTTACTTCCTTAAAGAGGTCATTCACGAAGTGCATACCGTTGTCTGATCTTATCACATCGCATATTCCCCATTGGGAAAACACTTCCCGAACAAGGAACTTTGCCGCACACTTCGCGTCTGGGTGGGGACATGGGCCCGCTTCCACCCATCTTGAAAAGGGGCATACCACCACAATCAAATATCTTGCTCCATTACACCGCTCTCCCATATCAGCATAATCTATATGGAGCTCTCTAAAGGGTCCTGTTGGTCGGGGCAGGGTACCACGCAGTGTTCTCAATGTCATCCCTGAATTATATGTTTGGCCTGTTATGCATTCTACGATGAATTTTGACAGGTGCTCTTGTAAATTAGGGACAAACCAATGTTCCTGGATGTCTGCAGCAATGTGTTGTTTTGCTACGCGGCCGGGGAAATGTAGTTGTTGGAACCCTATTTCTAGTAATTCTATGCGCATTACTACCTTCCCTGTTGTCTCCTGCCTCCAAATGAGGTCTGTGGCTGATTGTTTACCTCCCCGTTTGTTCCACAATTCTTGTTCCTCCTGTGGTGCTCTTCTTTGTAAATCTATTATCTGCGCTATTGGTGTATTACTGTAAGCTTCTTCTAGTGGTTCTGTAATGGTTGCCATTACAACGCATTCGAGTGTTGGTGTTACATTGCAATACGAGGCCTCCTTCACCGCTGCGTCGGCTGCCACATTTCCCAATGAGATTGCATCTGTGTTGTTGGTATGGGCTTGGCATTTCACCACTGCCACTAACGATGGTACCGCTAATGCATCTATTAACTCATTCAACAATGTTGCATGCTGTACTGGAGAACTGTCTGCCCTCCTGAATCCCCGTCTACGCCACTGTGACAACCCTGAGTGGACTGTGGTAGTTGCATATGCTGAGTCTGAGTATATTGTCACTGCACATCCCTTAGCTGTGTGCAGTGCTTTGATCAGCGCAGTTAGTTTGGCTGCCTGTGCAGAGTAATGGGATGGGAGGCGCTTTTGCACAATCGTCTCATAGCCATCTTCCTCCATGCACACTACCGCCATCCCTATGTGTTTTTCCCCTGTTTCGGGGATTTATTGATGCTGACCCATCTATGAAATATATTTCTCCCTCCTTTAGGGCATTTTCACTTGCTTTTGGGATGTCATCACCTTCCCCCTCATATGTGGCACAATCGTGATCCTGTATGTCCTCTGTCGTGCATGGCTCTGTGATGAATGTTGTTGTGTTTACTGTTTTGCACCTGACAACGTGTATGTTGGGGCTCAAAATTATTATCTCATATGCTGTTGCTCTCTGTGTTGTTAGTGTTGATTTTGATCGCTCAAGAATGGCGAATAGGGAATGCTCCGCATATAGCGTTACTGAACATCCCATGCCAATGATGGCGCTCTTTTCGATCGCGAAGGCCACAGCTGCAAGAGCCTGTTCGCACACGAAATCACCTTGCATTACTGGATCTAGTGTCCCACTGTAATAAGCGAATTGTTTGTGACCTAAAGATGTTTTTTGTGTCAGTACTGCCGTCATCAGTGTTCCATTACAGTGTGAAAATAAGAAAAATTCCCTCTCATAATCTGGGTTCGCAAGGACTGGGGCATCAGCAATGAGGTCTTTTAGTTTAAAATACTGTGTTATCATTTCATGTGTCCATTTTATTGCGGCTCTATTTTTCTGTGCTTCTTTTAACGCTTGTAGTAAGGGACATGTGTATGCCGCGTAATCAAGGATCCAGGCTCGGCAATAGTTACAAATGCCAAGAAACTTTTGCATGTCTTTCAGAGTTTTTGGGATTATTATGTTGCGTATAGCAGCTGCTCTGCCTGGGGGTATCCGCTTCCCATCTTTTGATATTAACTGTCCGAGGTATACAACCTCGGCGAGGCAGTATTGCAATTTTCCTTTGTCCACCTTGTACCCCTTGGTAGCTAGCACATTCAGTAGTGCTATCAAGTCTTCTCTGCACTTTTCTTCTGTATGGCTGCAGACGAGTAAATCGTCTACGTATTGAATAATGGTGCTTTCTACATCTATATTGCCAATGTCTTCACGCAGTACCCTGTTAAAAATGCTGGGGCTCTTGCAATACCCTTGTGGGGGTCTGCGATGTTCATACCTGTTGTTCCCTAATGTGAACGCTGTCTGGTATTGAGATCCTGGGTCGAGTGGTAAAGAGAAGAAAGCATTATTCAAATCAATTACAGTAAAACATGTTGATTCTTTCGGTATGCTGCACAATATTGATGCCGGGTTAGGCACTAATGGGAACTCTTTTTGAATGACGTCATTGAGTGGGCGGAGATCTTGGATCATCCTCCACGCCCCTCCTTTTGCTTTTTTGATTGGGAAAATTGCTGTATTACACGGGGATTTTGATGGCACTATGATACCTTGTTTTAGGAGTGAATTTATGGTTTCACTAATTCCCTCCTCTGCTTCTCTTGATATGGGATATTGTTTAACCCTCGGTGGTATGGCACCTGGCTTGAGTTTTATTTTTATCAGTGTCACTTCATGTAGTAACCCTACATCGTGGGGCCCTGTAGTCCAAATTTCAAGTGCTACTTTTGCCATGTCCTCCTCAAATATGGTCGGCGGGGCATTAACACTAGCCATGAGTGGGTTGTGTACCTCTCTGTACTGGATCATAATATCACATGGTATACTGATTTCCATTATTATTTCTCCGTCATCTTCACTATCAGTGAACAATTCCTCGTCTGTTATGTCTTTTAGCATTAGGTTTGGGTCTATGCATAACACAGTTCTCCACTCGCACCCATGCGGGTCCAGTCCTATGACCGCAATACGTTTGCTGGATACCTGAACTGCCTCAATGTCTATGGACATGATCGTGCCTGGCACGACATCTGTGTGTGCAATTGGGCGGAATATGAAATCTGATGGTGTTCTCCATTCTTTTTTCGTTATCTCTGGTACCACTCGTGCTAGTACCTTGATGCCATAAATAAGCATGCTTATATCAATGGGTATTCCTCGCACCTCAACTTCATTCATCACTGTGCTGATCATCAACATTGCTCGTACTGGGCACACTCCGGGGGTTGAACATACTATTCCTCGTTCTGTAAATGAGATGGTCATATTTAATTTACTTAGCAAATCTCTCCCCAGTAAATTTATTGGTGCGTCTTCGTGGTATAGTAAGTGTGCGCACACAGTTTTTCCCCCCACCGTTATATCAAGATCTTTAGTGTAAGGAACTTTTAAAATAGCCCCAGAGAACCCCTGCGTTTCCAAATTCCTGCCTGAGAGCGGAAACCGCCCTTCCATAAGACATGACTTCTCTGATCCTGAGTCTACCATGAAGATAAACTGCTTGTTTCCTATCTGTGCCCCCACTACTGGTTCCTCTTCTGCACGTAGGGTGGTGGATAGGACTGGACACACAAGTGTTCCCTCTGGGCTGTCCTAATCTGAATGTCTTTCTTATCCTGGTACTGAAAAGACGTTGTCTCCAACCACTGTCACGCCACGGTATGGTGCGGGCGCACCGTTTGCAGCTGTTGCAAAACAATTATTGTTTGCGTTTCCTAACGTGTTTTGTCTTGCCATAGGTTGTGGCGGTGATTGCTGTCCTTGCTGCATTTGAGGTTCGTAATAGTTCTGGTCCTGCTGTCTCCCTCCTCCCATCGGTAGTCCATAGGGGCTACCTGGGTGTGGGCACCCCCAGCCTTGTTCTTTCTCTATGGCCTGTTGCCCTTGGAAATACCCTGAAGGACTCATTCTACAATCTCTTGAATAGTGTCCCCACCTCTCACAATTCCAGCATGACCTGTGTGGTCCGCTTCTCATTCCTTGACCACCAAATCATCTATTCCCCATACCTCCAAACCCCCCTCTCTGGCCACGGTACCCACCTCTTCCTTTTGCTCTTGCTGGTCTTTCTTGCCACTGTTGTCCGCCGTATTGCTCTTCTCCATTCCACGGTCCTTGTCCTCCTGTTGTCCGCAGTGCCGCTATTGTTACTGGTCTGTTTCCTGCTCCTTCATCCCCCTCGTTTTCTCTATCTGTGGCTACGCTGGTGTTGATGGCAGCGACCTTCACTAATTCGTTCTGTACCAGCTTCGCCTCGTCTGCCAGCCTTTTTTGTGCTATCTCTTTTTCTCTCTCTTTGATCCTCCTGCCGTGGTGCACAATTATGCTCTGTATTTCAGGCCAACCCTTGACTTCTATCCCAGCTATTTTATCCAAGGCCTTCTGTACCTCCTTCGGGAGCTCCTTTTTGATGATAAAATAGAACAAGGCGGTGGACTGGTTCCACGCCGTGCCAGTTTCGCTTCTCCACAAATCCTGCACCCGCAGTATGAACTGCGTAGGATCCTCGTTCTCCTCCATTGTTCACTGCATCACTAAATGAAAATCTGGAATATCTGGAAACGTGCGCCGCAATGCATCCCACACTTGTGCTCGAATGTTGTTGAACGCTGTTCCATCGTGGCGGTCACAACTCATCTTTACTCCAAGGAATCCGGCCTTTTCCCACACTGCGTCTGCTTGGTCACCAATTGCTGACTCTAATAAACTTTTCGCATCCCCTATTGCTAGTGGCACTCCTGCCGTGTTTTTTTCAAAGGCGTGTATCCATTTCCCAGCCCCTCCCGATAGTGGGGGGTGGACCTTCAGCAGGTTATTTGTATCCATTTGAGCCCATGGAATGTAGTGTGGCATACCTGCTCCTTTATGTATCAATGGCATTTGTAACTTGTATTTCTTTCCCACCTTACTTACCGCACCTTTCTTTATTTTACTTACCATCATATTCCCTCCTTGCTGTCTTAATCTACCCTGCCATAGTGGTGGCGATGGTGTATCTGGGTAACGACAGTTTGGCAGTGGGGACCCGGCCTCGGCAGCTGCCTCTTCATATTCATCTAAGTCACTCCATAACTCTTCTATTTCTGATTCTTGCTCATTGTTTTCTTCACGTCCTTCCACTTTCTCACTTTCTGGGGTGGGTGGGCGTATAATCCTCATGGTTCTGTCATTTAGATGAAACAGGAACTCCCCTGACTGCCACTCTTTCTCTCGCCCTTGTGGTATGCGTGTCCCTTGTGATGATATTGATCACGCTGGCTCTGAGATTGCTGGCGCCACATCCCCTGCTGCGCTTAATGATGGCATGAGATCTGCCATGGATAACGGTGGCACCTCTCCTCCCCCTGGCAGCATTTGGCCTCTATCACACAATGCTCTTAGCCGCATTATTTCCATCTGTGCATGAGCTAGCTGGCGGTCAAATTCTCTGGTTAAGTGCGCCAAATTCATTGGGGTGCACTTGTCGGACCATACAAACCTCCTTTATCATAGGGCGGCGGTGCCGTAGTGACTGCTCCGGTTGAGGGTGTGGGGGTGGGACATGCTGGTGTGTACAGGGGCTCACTGTATCCTACTGCTGGCCTTGACATTAAGGGATATATTTTCATTGTATCGCCCTCAGCTCTAGTGGTTGTGCACTCGCCCTTTGGCGTTCCGCTTACCTCTTACTGCATTTTCTTGTTTTCGTTAGTTCTTTCTTTACCTACCTCTGCTGTAGGCGTAACTTCTTCAAACATTCACCACAGGTCTAGTACTTCTCTTCTATCCTGTAACTGTTTCCCCTTATATATTGCCAACAAGTGTGTGGACACTAAATCTAACACCCTTTTATCAAATGACCCACCTTCTGGCCAAATTGGCGTCACACTGTCTCCTTTTATCTCTGTCAACCACTGATCATGGTATTTTTGTATCTTCACACTGTATAATGGAAGGTGCTGACAAATATGAGCTAGTGGTGTTATTCCCCCATGTCGATATTTTTCCCCTTGTCTTTACTTGCCCTTCAGTATCTCTTTCCCTCTAATCACTTCTCCACTTGCCTTTCTTCCCTTCTAGCTGGACAATATACCACGAATCTTTTCAATTACTTATAGTTTGTATGCACATATGTGTATCAATATATATATCTAAATCAATTTTCAATGTTAACCTTATGGTTGTTACATGTTCAAATTCAACAGTGAATTTTTTGCATATTTTGCCACTTTACCCACAAATCAATCACAGTACTTGGATATCCTTGACAAAAATGGACAGAACACAAAAGATATATAACACATATCATGCACATGCACTACCTGCGCGCTTTTACTTCCCGCTTTGTCCTTGTTATCACCCCTTCCCCGTTTAGCCTACTCTTCTCATTCACTCCCCACCTCTTACACCCTCTTACTCTTTTTCAAGAATTCTTTCGTACCCAGGAAAAGAATGTTCTAAATAACTACTCAGAGTCTACTGAATATACGAGACTCCTACTATTTTCTCAGTATCTTCACTTATTTATTCTGCACTGGACGAGACAATGCTACGCAGCGCCGCCTTCTACCCTGTTTGGGCTAGGATACCTATTTTGTTCTTCTCTTTACTTCTCCCAAAAACTTAATGGCTATATAAATTACAGATCAGAAAAGCCTCATCATCACTCACACAGGCCCTACTCTTCCCTATAACCCATTACCACCTGTTCCCTCCTATTATCCCCTTACCTTTCCTTGGTAACCTTCGCAACCGGCACTCAGGTGTTCAGTCAGGTGACTCGAGGATCGCCGCTCGCAGTCCGACCCCAGTTAGGTCCACACCCCAACCAAGCCGTGGGCCGCCTCGGCGAGCAGCTTTTCAGTCGGGTATTCGTCCACCGGGAACCCTTGACCCTTCTTCGTAGTGCGCACAGGCTGGTCGGCCGCGGAGGTAATGGTTTTGCTGGGGGGCGTCCCGGATCTCGCCGCACGGCGCGGGCCTTGAGGCACCTCTCCGATCACATCGCAGGGGGTCACCAAATGTTTGTGCCCTCCCTGACATACACGTGTAAAATGAATAAAACAGACACTCCCCAGGCCGGGAATAAGGCACAAAAGAGCAGGCTGCGAGAGTTCAAGGAAAAGTTTATCTAAATCTCTGAGAACGCTCTGATCACATCAAGGTTACAACACATTATATAAGCACATTGACATGTCTAACGTTTGATGCTGCGTTGGACCTGGATTGGTCAGCCAGGGTGGTGTCTTAGGTGTGGGCAACATCTCGTCCTCCGGGTTGGTTGCTTGGTTGGCGGGAGGATTGACGTCAGACATCTGTACTCCAGATGGGTGAAGGTCAGGTTGCTGTGAAACACAGTGGTCACTATCTATCTAAGCTAATGAATACATTCTTAATAATACATGCACTAAATAATGGTTGATCAAAAAGACACTCAGTAGTTTATCATGTCTCTATACAAATCACACAGGTTTCTATATCATCCATAACATTTGGGTTATACAGGTCACAGGTTCACGGGCTTGACCACTATAAAACTCTAATTGAACTGTGGGGTTAGTCTCACATGAATCTCAGGTATGTGGCATTTGTTAGTATTAGGCACAATATACTGCAGTAGGGATCTAATGTTAGTTGGGGGTCTGTTGGGTGGGCTTTAGAGCATGGTCATCGGTCTGGCACATGAAAGGGATATCTTGCAGGGACAACGGGTTAGAATGGCAATAACTTTCAACTGGCGAGGGTAAGAGGGCAAGGACACTTTTGTGGAGATGGACGAGCTATGTGCTTAGCTCATGTTAGTTCACATGCAGGACAGTGATCTCAGAGGAAAAGAGATGTGTTACATTTGTTATTTGTTGCAAGCATCTCTGGCTTCAGCGTGAGAATGGAGCTGCAGAGTTTTCCAGTCAGAGTGGAAACAAGGGTGGGGGCCATGTGCTCCGAGTTGCTGCGGCAGGGAAAGGGAGAGAGGAATTTTGTACTATCGCAGTGAGGCCTGGTCACCAAGATGGAGTCAAAAGGGGGGTACAAAAATGGATGCCCTGTGTCCTGCTCAGTGGTCCCATCTATGCGAATCTAACCCAAAGTTAACATTGCATAAGGGCGAGGGGCGTACCTACTACTGGAGGCACTTGGTTCGAGTTTTGTACTGAGAAGTGGCGGCAGAGAGGGGCCTGTTGGCCCCTTACTCCCACACAATACCTGTACCGAATCAACCCAATCAAAGACCCAGGAGGCCCTCGGGCCAATCCCCGACAGGTGGTAGTCAGGGAGGTAATCGCACAAATGGGACCCCTAACTCCCCTGATTACATTAGCCCCCGATACAAGGGTAACAAACCAATCCTGGGGTATGTTTGGACTCCCCCAGCCCAAGGGGGGGATCCAACCAGGTAGGTACCGCCCCAGGAAACTTCCCTCCTAACTTTCCCCAGGAGGGCAGTAATCCCCCAAATGCCGGCTTGAGTTTCTTTCCCCGGTACCCACAAAACCCCAACCTGCAGGACAACCCTCCTTTCTTTCCCTGCTTTCAGGAGCCCAGACAGCCCAATCCGGAAGAGGAGAGGCCAAGGGTGGAGGGTTACCCGAATTCTCAATACCCAGGGTACTATGGGAGAAGGTATTGTTACCCTTCCCGTGACTCACCTAGGGTTGACCAGAGACCCCTGTACCAGCCGGAACGGGTGTCACAACTGGAGCGCCAGGTCCAAAACCTATCCCAGGAACTGGGTCAACATGTTGAGGGCTCAACAGAACCCTCAGGTGAACATAGCAGCTCAGAACCCCACACACCATGGGTCGGGTACTCCAGAACAATGCCGGGAAGGGAACCCCGACAACTCAATGGTTCAAGAGGAGGAGGTATGGGGAGAAGGGAGGTGTAAAGCCTGAAAGGAAGCTTCCTTCCCCACTTGTGAAAAGCCCCTAGACACCCAGGAACCAGAACCTAAATCTTCTGCCCCCCAAAACCTGCCACCTAAAGAACAGAGGGCGAGTAGGAGGAATAAACAACCCAAGAACACCCATTTTGTATAGGATGTTAGTGTCCTCCAATTTGAAGGAGAGGAATCCTCAGAGGATTCTGGAAAAAAATCTTCTCCTTCAAGGACAGGGGAACGCCTCCCAAAGAAAAATGGGTCCCAAGCGATCCAAGTGAAGACTGGGTGAATGCGGGGACTGAGTCAGAATCACCCATGATGGAAATCCAGAATGAGAATCAAGGAAACCGCATTGTCCAAACCAAGTTTGGGAACTGCCTCCAAAAAGGGTGGGGCGGCCCAGAATCAGAAGAAGGCGATCCCAAAACGCCCCACATATCCCAATGTCAAATTCTTCTTTCAGATCCCCAAACTCCAACACCGAATCATGACCAAACTCCTCCTGTGTCAGAATCAAAAATAAGGAAATTGACCACCAAACTTGCCCAGAATGCCCAGAATGCCCATTACCTTTGCCCATTGGAAGAGAAGGAGGGTAGATTTTATGTCCCAGTCCAAGAGCAAGGGCTATGTACATTTTCGGCACTGGTGGACACTGGATCCCAAGCCACTATTCTGTCAAAGAGGTCCTTTGATCAGCTGAATTCAGGAAGGGCAGAGAGATACCAGATCCATCTCACCCCTCTTCCTTGAGAACTTCAGAACTTTGAAGGGAATGAAATTGCTGTCAAGGGGACTGCGGATTTGGAAATAAAAATTGGGTGACACAAGGTGAAACACCCTGTCATAGCCGTAACTCCAGAGGGCACACCATGTCTACTAGGGAATGACATCCTGCAAAGGTTGTCCCCCTTAATAGAATGTGTGAACAAGGTCCTCTGGACCCAGTCTAACAGGCCGATAAAATCAAAACATAGTGTCAACCATGTTAGTTTAAATGGGACATGCCACATGGTTGAACACAAAACTGATCATATTAAGTTTAATTTCCAGAATAACGAAGTACCTGACGTGACAGTAATTGCTGTAGGACAATAAACCTGTGATGGGAACTCCTCTCCATTTCTGAAAATCAACCTTCCCTCCAGTTTCAAGTGGCATTCTACACTGGAAGGAAATACTTTGAAATTATATACCAAATCACAATCTGAAAATCCCAATTCCATAATCAGGAGTGATGAGAAACCAGCTCAAAGTTTAGCTGACATTCAGAAAATTAGAGAACAGCTATTCATCCCTATTCAGTTAAATGAGGGGAAGGAATCTGTTCTCGCCCGAGTGTGCATGAACACCGGTAAGAGCTTCAACGGCGAAGCCATGTTTCGAATAATCCCAAAAGATCCAGCCATTCCCACATTTAAATTGATAGATAAATGGGAAATGGACCTAGAAACTCCCAATTCCAAACATCTCCTGCCTAGCAGGTGTATGCTCAACATTTCTATAGGCAACAAAAGCATAGTACATAATTGTTGGGTCGTGCGAGATGTCCCTGCTGCATTCTATTTAGGCAGTGACATTCTCAATCATGTTGCCATTATTTTGGACCTGATCAATTACAAAGCCTGGTCCTGATTAGGGGGTAATCACATGGACTTTGATGATACAGAAAAAGCATTTCGTTTCACCCAATTGCTGCCGTATGCAGTTGAAGTGCAAATTGGAGAGGAGGTCACCATCCCAGGACGGACACGACTATTCCCACTTGAAATAAAAATTAAAAGAGGACAGAAACTGCAAAATCCTGATGCATATGTACACCTCAATGCCCATCTCCTACAGCAGGGGTTGGGGTTAAACCCAACACCATTCGGCAATGTAGAAGACACCATTCCAATACTAATGGATAACAGCGATCTTAGGAGTATCAATCTGGGCGCAGGCACCATTATTGGAATGGCGGTTGATGACCGCCATTTTTCCATAGATCTAGGTAATTAACTTATAGGACCAATCCCCAATGACTGTTTTGACAGTGATAGTGACAATGACATAACACCAGAAAGGATCTTCACGCGTCAAGGGGAGAATTTCCAGGTGTACTGTTCCTGCCCTTACAGTGAGAAAGAGGTGACCTGTGACATCAGGCAGGATGAAGTGATCTTCCAGGTCTACAGGGACTGCCTCCCTTGCCTGAAACCCTCTGTCCAGGTCAATACTTTAACCAAGGAGCTCTCCACTCAGCTGGAGGAGGTCTCTGAAATAGCCAAACTGGAAGTCTTTCCAAGCTTCAGGCAAATGGTTGAAGAGCGAGTCAACCTAGCTGATGCCTGTGAGACTCTGGATTAAAGGCAAGAGTTGAAACAAGTTTTCTTAAATTTTCAAGATCTCTTTGCGGTGGACTCACATGACTGTGGTTGAACCGAAATCCATACAACAACAATTCCCATGGACCCTGATATGACTCCAGTGTTTGTGAAGCAATACCGATTGACACTCGCATCCATGGAATCCCATGGGATAATTTGTCCAGTCCACAGCACCTTTAATAATCCGATGCTGGGGATTTTAAAACCCAAAGGCCAGTGGAGACTTGGCGCTGACCTAAGGGAGCTGAACAAACTGGTCCATGTGTCCCAATGGCCTCTCCCCTACATTGACCAGGGTTGGCCCAGATCCAGGGGTCAAGGGTATAGACTGCCATTGACCTGACCAATGGGTACTGGACCGTGCCTGTCAGTATGGAGGACCAATAGAAGCTGGCCTTTACCTTCTGGGGGCAGCAGTACACATGGACCCAGACTTGCTTCAGATACATTAACTCCGGCAACAAATTTAACATCTTCTAGCATAAGGCCATGCCTGACATGGGTGAAAGGGGTTACCTATGTAGATGATGTCCTGATCAAAAGTTCAACTCTGGAGGAACACATACTGGAAATCTGTTATGTTCTGACACAGTTGAGGGTTGCCAGAGAAAAACTCTCCTTTCAAAAGGCAGAGTGGTGCAGGACCCATGTCAATTTCCCGGGGCATGAGATAACTAAGAGGGTCTCTGTTCCCAGGAAAAGAAAGTGGAAGAGCTCCTAAAACTCAAAGACCTCACAACTCTGCGTGAGCTAACGAGACTCCTTGGACTGACTAATTAGAGTAGGAAGTTCACTGATGATTATGCAGAGATCAAAAGACCCTGATCCACCTGTTGCAGGGGGCGTCAAGTGGGAGTGGGGTCGGCAACAAGCCGAGGCAGTAAAGCAACTCAAAAGAAGCCTCTCACAAGCGCCTTGTCTAGTTCTTCTTGGAGACAGGGTTCTCAAATACATGCTTGACAGCAGTATTATATCAAAAGCATGACAAGGTCAATAAAGTCATCTCCTATGCAAGTAAGACTTTATCCTCTGTGGAGGAAATATTCAACGATTGTGAGAAGGCACTCCTGGCAATGGTGTGGGCATTGAAAAATTACCGCCCGTTCATCCAGGGGGAACACATCATAGTGGAGACTCCACAACAACCTTTGCAATATCTTCAAAGTGACAGAAACCTGCCCGGAAATGTGAGTAATTCCAGATATACTTCCTGGATTCTGTCAATGCAAGGCTTTCCTGAGGAGGTCAGATATTGCCAAAACAAGAAGAGTCCCCATGCGCAAGGTCTGGCTGACTTGCATGATTGTGCCAGAGAAAGCTGTCTCGAGGACGAGAGTCTTAAAACCCAGGACAACATGGAGGCGTACCTTAATTCCCCACACAAAGTCTATAAAGAAGTCAAGTGAGAGGGACTGCCCACAGTCTATGTGGATGGGTGCTCCTACCATGTTGACAACAATGGGGAAAAGGAACTGATGGCCGGCATTGGGAATCCCTGGGTGAATGATGCCCTGCAACCTTCCGCTGGGTACAAAATCAGACCCCATAGTAGTCAAGTGGCAGAGTTGATGGCAGTCCATCAGTCCATCCTCACTGCCGTCCAACACCAACTCCACAAACTGGTCATAATCACTGATTCAGATTATGTCCGGAATGGGTTTGTGGAGCACCTGGTAAATTGGAAAACCAGAGGCATTCTATGTGCTAACAAAAAACCACTCAAGCATGGCAAACTCATCCAAAATATTGATGATCTGGTAACCTCTAGTGGGGTGACTATCTATTGGAAGAAGATCAAGGGTCATTCCAGAATAGAGGGGCCAGACAAAACTGGAAGCGACCTAGATAATCAGCTGGACAAAACTGGAGCCATCCAGTGGGATCTCCTCAAGATCGAATCCCTGTTGGGGGAAATCCAGGTCACTGCTATCACTAGGTCCCAAACAAATGCTCACAATGAACTCTCAACTGCCCAATGGAGTAAGGAGACCCCAGATGCTGATTTAATCACAGCACAGAAAGGGGATCCGATTATTGGTAAGTTTTGTCAACATATTGAGGACCCTGAGAACTTTCCCCTGATGGATACCGATTACATTGGGAAAGAGGACCCCAGGGCATTGATGAAATGTCCAAACAATGTTCCGAATCCAAGACTTTTTTTTGGTAAGGAGATCGATATCTGGCTGTGACCAGTGGTTTGTCCCTACCTCATTCCGAAACCTGATGCTAAGTCACGCCCATGATGCGGCCACAGACGGTCATTGGGGGTTTCATACTACATTAGAAATCTTGCGAGAGGTTGCATACTGGACACACATGGGGCAGGACCTCAACCAATACTTGAAGGGGTGCCTTGTGTGTGCACAATTTCAGCCAACATCACTCACACACGAAGTGTTATGTCCGGCCGGGACTTGCCCCGTCGTGTAGCCGAAGAGGTCTTCCCTGCAATGTACCCCTCTAACCTGAATAAGCAAATAGACAAGCTGAGGGGTCCATTCCATGAAAGACAGGATGCAAGACGAGACACAGGAGGCGCAGGCCTGGAACACGGGATTCTGCGGTTCCGCTGTTACAAACAATGGTTAACAACAAACGGTTACCGTCACTAGACAACAAGACCGATTGGAAAACAAGCGTAACCATATAGTAATTAAAGTTACCACTGACCTGATGACCACAGGATATGGAAGCAACCAGGTAGGTTGATGTTTGTGCAATAGTTCCTGTCTGGGGGGTGTAGAAAAATCGATGTGCTGGGAGAAAGTTCAAGTAATTCCAAAATGCTGAAAAACCCAACTGGCTATTCCCGACGGCACGAGGACGCCTCTAGACTTCAGGCACACCAAAGGAAGTCTCTAGTCCGTGTGCCGAAATCCAAAAGTCACTGATTGGTTTTGTGAGTCTTGACAGAAAGTTCGAAAGCAATCCGTATGAGTTCCGTAGTTGGCAGGAGGCGGGCAGCAGAGAAAGCAAGACGTGTCCAAATTCAGTCCGTTCGGAGTTCCGTAGTCGGCAGGAGGCGGGCAGCAGAGAAAGCAAGACGTGTCCAAATTCAGTCCGTTCGGAGTTCCGTAGTCGGCAGGAGGAAGGCAGTAGAGAAGGCAAAGCGTGTCCACGGACACTCCTGGAGAATTCGGATGAGAGGCAGGGAAGGAGGGAGGGCGGGTAGGAACAGGAGCAAGAACGGGAACAAAGAAGCAAGGAATTTACAAGGGACCAAGGAAGGATAGCGCTAACTGTTCGTAACGAAATTCAGAAGCACCGAAACAGCAGTGGGAGGTGCTTAAGTCACATGATCCGGCAACCACGCTCGAGTCGAACGTGTCACGTGACGGAAAACAGGCTTCCAGCGTTGCCATGCCAATTTCCAGGCGCCGGGCTGAGAACGTGGAACTCTTTGTTTAGTATACACATGGACACCTGGATTACGGTGTTTATAGGGTAAAGCCCGGGCTGCCATGAAGCGTGTGTGAAGCTTGACAGATTCCTCCCCCAAAGGTAGCTTCCTCCTCCGGGAGGACCAAAACTGCGATAGAAGAGCCGGGGCATGAATGTGCTCAAAGGGTTCCCACGTACGCTCCTCGGGGCCGTAGCCTTTCCAGTCCACGAGATAAAGACGTTTGCCCTTCCGAACTTTAGTGTCCAAGATACCAGCCACCTCATATTCATCAGAACCCTGCACCAGTACAGGAGGGGGACGCGACAACAGTCGGGTCGCAGGGTTATAGGGTTTAACCAAGGAGACATGAAATACAGGATGGGTCTTCCATGAGGAGGGAAGTGCAAGACGAACCGCCACGGGGTTGACGACCTCCGTGATCCTGTAGGGGCCCACAAAACGTGGAAGAAGTGATTTGCGACCCGGTAATCGGAGGTTGTGGGTGGACAACCAAACCATCATGCCTGAGTGGTATGTTGGGGCTGGTAAACGGTGACGATCGGCACCTGCCTTGGTTCGCTCCTGAGCCTTCAACAGATGTTCCCTTATTGAGGAATGTAATGCAGACAAATCCTTAACGCAGGCAAGAGCGGCAGGAGCATGTAGGGGAAGCTCAGGACTCAAGGGCAAGGAACGAGGGTGTCTCCCATACAAGGCGAAAAAATGGGAGACCCCTGTTGCGGTGTGCAGAGAATTATTGTATGCGAACTCTGCCAGAGCCAATACCGAAACCCATGTGCCCTGGAGTTGTAAGGTGAGGCAACGTAAGTATTGTTCCATGGTTGAATTTAGACGTTCGGTCTGACCGTCAGTTTGGGGGTGATAAGCACTAGAACACCTCGCGTTGACACCTAAGGCAATAGTCAATGCCTTCCAAAAGCGTGAGGTGAATTGCGGCCCCCGATCCGTAATGATGATAGAAGGCAGCCCAAAAAACCTAAAAACATTCCCCATGAATAGGTCTGCTAATTTGGGAGCCGAAGGGATACCCCGACAGGGAACGAATAAGGCCAACTTGGTAAAGTAATCTATTACAACCCATATGGTGTTGTAACCGTCCACCACAGGTAATTCAACGACGAAATCCATAGAGATCATCGTCCAAGGTTGATCCGGGACAGGCAGAGGATGCAGTAATCCAACGGGTTTACCACGGGATGCCTTACATTGTGCGCATACTGCACAAGTGGAAAGGTACTCGGTAACGTCCTTCTCCATTGAAGACCACCAGCACCAGCGTTTTAGGAGATCCATCGTTTTTCTGATACCTGGGTGTGCGGCTGCTGCTGAGTCATGACACCATTTCATTGCGGTAAGCCTAGTGTCGTGATTTGGTAGGTATAATTTACCCTGTTTGTAGGGGAGTGAATGGAACACTTTTAGGCCATGTTGAACCACCTCAGAAGGGTCGGTTTTTATCCAATTTTGTAACTGATCCCTGAGAGACGCACCTAGAGTACAGCCGCAAACCACTTGATGGGGTAACACGAGTTCCCCTTTATGGTGGGTTGTGCCAGGGCCACCGTGTATACGAGACAAGGCATCCGCTATGGAATGCAGTGAACCAGGGCGATAAGTTATCTTGAAATTAAACATCGAGAAGAACTCATGCCAGCGGGCATGCCGAGCCGTAGTGCACTTCACTGATTGGAGTGCCAATAGGTTCCTATGGTCAGTGTATACTTGAACCGGATCAGAGGTACCTAAAAGATGATGTCGCCATACCAAGAAGGCGTCGCGGACCGCCAGTAATTCTTTCTCGGTGATGGTATAATTCTTTTCATAAGAGGTGAGTTTTCTTGAATGGTAAGCAACAGGATGCAAACCACTGGCGTCCGGACATTGTTGTGAAAGAATGGCTCCTAGAGCCACATCCGAAGCGTCGGCCTCCACAATATATGGTAAGGCGGGATTAGGGTGTTGGAGCACAGGAGCAGTGGTAAACGCGGTTTTGAGAGCATCAAAGGCTTGTTGAGCTTGGTGGTTCAACTGAAATGTTCTTTTGGGGCTGGTTAAAGCAGTAAGGGGGGAAACAACGAGAGAAAAATCCTGGATAAACCGCCTGTAAAAGTTGGCGAAACCCAGAAAAGACTGCAGGGCTTTAAGACCGTTGGGTATTGGCCACTGAAGAATGGCAGACACTTTGGACTGGCTCATCTGGACTCCTCTACTCGTGATGTTGTATCCCAGAAACTCTACCTCTTGGACATGGAACAGACATTTTTCCAGTTTGGCATATAATTGATTGTCCAATAAACGTTGCAATACATTGGTAACATGGGATACATGAGTCTCATACGAGGGGGAATATATGAGGATGTCATCCAAGTATACCACCACGTACTGGTCTAGCATATCGTGGAACACATCATTGATGAAATATTGAAACGTAGCTGGTGCATTGCAGAGTCCAAACGGCATAACACAGTACTCAAAAAGGCCGTATTTGGTTTTGAATGCGGTTTTCCATTCGTCTCCCTTGCGTATGCGCACCAGGTTATAAGCCCCTCGCAAATCCAACTTTGTGAAGATCACTGAGGATCCTAACTGATCCAATAGTACAGAAATAAGAGGGAGTGGATACTGGTTCCTGATCGTAACGGCATTTAACGCACGGTAGTCGATACAGGGGCGGAGATCTCCTTCCTTCTTAGGAACAAAAAACAAAGGAGCTGCCGCGGGGGACCGGGAAGGACGAATGAAACCGGAGTTCAAGGATTTGTCGATGTACTCCTTTAAGATGATATCTTCCTTTTGGGTCAAGGAGTAGATACGCCCAGAGGGTATCTTGGCCCCCGGAACCAATTCGATTGGGCAATCATAGGGCCGATGGGGTGGCAGGACCTCAGCCCCACCAACATCAAAGACGCCTCTCAATGCTTGATATTCTTTAGGAAGGACAGTGCTGACCACTGCCCCAATCGTGGAAGCAGTGTCCAGAAGAGCGTGACTAGGACTAGAGGTCTCCTGGTTATTACTGAAGCATTTCACTTCACAATGCCCAGAGGGGAAACCTACCTCCCCTGTGAGCCAATCGATAGATGGATTGTGTAACCGTAACCAGGGAAGGCCAAGAATGATACGGTATTGTGGGGCAGTGATTAGATCAAACTGTATGTTCTCCTGGTGGCCGCATAATGTTGCCATGGATACTTCCACAGTGGAATCCGTAACAGGGCCAGACACTAACATGGTACCATCAACGGCTTTGATCAATTCAGGGCATGGTTTAGTGACAGATGGGATCCCTAATTTGTGAGCGTAGGTACTATCGATGTAGTTGCCCGTGGCACCTGAATCAAGAACGACCGAAACACCTGATTTCACCTTCCCAGAAAAGGCAAGGGTTACAGTCAAACGGTAGGGAATTAAACACATGGAGTCGCCTTTCGGAGTACCCGGCAATACGACTCCCTCTATTGCCGGGCTTTGGAGTTTCCCTGTTTCTTGACAGGTTTTTTGGGACAGGCACGTAATAGATGGTCTGATCCCCCACAATAGAAACACAAACCGTTTTTCCTTCTATGTTCTCTTGTTTCTGCTGACAAAGGACCTCGTATGGCACCGATTTGCATGGGCTCTGAGGTACTTGGGGCAGCAGCCGGAAGACCGGTAGGTGTCAAGGGAAGTGGCCTTTTTTCCCCTTTCCTCTCTGCGCGCCTTGAATCTATCTGTAGAACTAGATCCAAAAGCTCAGGAAAAGCGGTGGGTATGATCGGCACAGTAGCAAGGGTGTCCTTCAACGAGTCAGACAACCCCTTGTAAAACAGGGATGCCTTTTTGTCTTCAGGCCATCCTGTTTCAGCTACTAATTGGTTAAACCTTGCAAGATAGGAAAGGAGAGGCGTGTCGCCCCGTTGAAGCCCCAACAACTCTAAGTCTGTAGCTTGTGTAGCATACCGAGTGTCAAAAACACGGCTCATCGCCAATATTAGGGCATCACAATCATAAAGGAGGTGACTGCCTTCTTCTAGAAGTGGATTAGCCCAAGCCGCGGCAGTTCCCCCCAAGTGGGACAATAGAAAAGCGGCTTTTGTAGTAGAGTCAGGGAACGAAACCGGACGACACAAAAAATGAAGTCTACATTGATTCAAGAAGGTTCTGTACGTTTTTGGGTCACCATTGAATCTCTCTGGTGGTGCCAAAGGGAACTGAGCGGTCATATACACCGGGCCGGAGTCTTGTCGAGGTGGTTGTACCCCTGACCCAGAAGCCATGGCCTGTGGTAATGCATCAGCGCCAATGGGCGCCTGGAGCCCGACCTGCAGGTCGTCTATGCGCCGTTGCGTAGCCATATGAGCTGCAGTCATATCGTTACGCAGCTCTGCCACCATTTGCAAAATAGTGGCCAAGGTCTCGTTTGCATCCATAGTTTATAAAGGCTTCTGAATATGTTATGTCCGGCCGGGACTTGCCCCGTCGTGTAGCCGAAGAGGTCTTCCCTGCAATGTACCCCTCTAACCTGAATAAGCAAATAGACAAGCTGAGGGATCCATTCCATGAAAGACAGGATGCAAGACGAGACACAGGAGGCGCAGGCCTGGAACACGGGATTCTGCGGTTCCGCTGTTACAAACAATGGTTAACAACAAACGGTTACCGTCACTAGACAACAAGACCGATTGGAAAACAAGCGTAACCATATAGTAATTAAAGTTACCACTGACCTGATGACCACAGGATATGGAAGCAACCAGGTAGGTTGATGTTTGTGCAATAGTTCCTGTCTGGGGGGTGTAGAAAAATCGATGTGCTGGGAGAAAGTTCAAGTAATTCCAAAATGCTGAAAAACCCAACTGGCTATTCCCGACGGCACGAGGACGCCTCTAGACTTCAGGCACACCAAAGGAAGTCTCTAGTCCGTGTGCCGAAATCCAAAAGTCACTGATTGGTTTTGTGAGTCTTGACAGAAGGTTCGAAAGCAATCCGTATGAGTTCCGTAGTCGGCAGGAGGCGGGCAGCAGAGAAAGCAAGACGTGTCCAAATTCAGTCCGTTCGGAGTTCCGTAGTCGGCAGGAGGCGGGCAGCAGAGAAAGCAAGACGTGTCCAAATTCAGTCCGTTCGGAGTTCCGTAGTCGGCAGGAGGAAGGCAGTAGAGAAGGCAAAGCGTGTCCACGGACACTCCTGGAGAATTCGGATGAGAGGCAGGGAAGGAGGGAGGGCGGGTAGGAACAGGTGCAAGAACGGGAACAAAGAAGCAAGGAATTTACAAGGGACCAAGGAAGGATAGCGCTAACTGTTCGTAACGAAATTCAGAAGCACCGAAACAGCAGTGGGAGGTGCTTAAGTCACATGAACCGGCAACCACGCTCGAGTCGAACGTGTCACGTGACGGAAAACAGGCCTCCAGCGTTGCCATGCCAATTTCCAGGCGCCGGGCTGAGAACGTGGAACTCTTTGTTTAGTATACACATGGACACCTGGATTACGGTGTTTATAGGGTAAAGCCCGGGCTGCCATGAAGCGTGTGTGAAGCTTGACACGAAGCTCCCCTCCAGAAGAGGGGGATGACACTGCCTTGGTCAAATTTACAAGCAGATTTCATTGGGCCCGTGATTCGCTCCTCTAGGGGGAACAAGTACATGTTAACCGTAACATGCTTGTTTACCAAATGGGTGGAATGTCTCCTGGCCCCAAATTGCAAGGCAAAAACAGCAGCTTCCCTGATGATCAATCACATCTTCTCGCGTTTTGGCCTACCCCAAAGGATTGAGTCAGACCGAGGTAGTCACTTCACCAGAGAATTGATGACAAAGATGTGGGAGATACTTGGGGTAAAAAGGAAACTTCATATTGCATACCGCTGTCCTCTAGTGGTAGAGTTGAGAGTTACAATAAAACCATTGTGAGTATTTAAAAAAAAGTATGTGGCAGATTCTGGGCCAAGTTGGGACATCCGATTACCGCTTCTCCTGATGGCCATCAGATCTACCCCTTCTTCTGCAACTAAGGTGTATCCATTTGAGCTGATCACTGGACGAGGTATGGTGCTACCTCAGCATCTGCTCTATAGAACACAGGAGCAGACACTGATAAACACCTCCACAACTCATGAGTATGTTGAGAATCTAAGAAAACACCTTCAACATGCTTTTCCGTACTCCCAGCGGAATCTAGAAAGATCTGCAGACAGCATGAAGACTCATTAGGATCTAAAGACAACTAAAAAGGAATACCAATTAGGAGACATGGTCTACTTGTACAATTTCCAAAGGAACCAGACCAAAGTGCGCACATTTTTGCCTGCTTGGAGGGGAACTTTTGAAATTGTAGACAAAATTTCAACAGTCGCCTACAGGATCCGCATCCCCAAAGGTGACTTGACAGAAGGGAAATGGGTCCATATTAATCAACTAAAGAGCTGCCACCGTAGGCACACTTTGCAACAAATTGAAGAACCCAGAGAGAATCAAACAGAGGAGATATCGGAAACATGAGAATGAGGAATAGAAGAACCAGAAGGGTGCTTATAGGATTTATAGATCTGATTATGTAACAGGGAGTATTTTCTCCATTATCAATTGTTATTGTTAAATGCCTGTGTATCCCACTGCTGTCAACCCAATTGGTGGGCAGTAAGTGGAAAATGGTTGTAACCGGTTTGTGTTCTCTGTCATAGATTCATACTGGTTGCGCCTGTATAAGAACAAGGAGGACCTCCCCGGCAGCCTGGAAGGGGTAAACCAAAGGAGATCCGGGAGTGTCGCTCCACACCATGAAATGAAGATCCCAGGGAAAGCAGGAAGTGTCGTTCCACGTCCATCCAGAGACAACAAGAGGACCAGGATGCACCATTCTCTGATGGAAGAGGGACTCATACCTGCCGGATCCTGATGTGACCCATGGAGAAATCCCACTTGCTTGACTCCCCCTCAACTTGTGAAGCCCAGGAGAAGTCGGGGGATGTGTGGGATACATTGACCCACATCATTGAGCTGCTTTTGCGCAAGAAACAGCAGCCTGGCTGTGCTGGCTCCTGTGCACACCAGAACCTCAAAACTGCGTTTTGGCAGAAACAGGAAAATGGCTGCATCATCATGCCACCCACATTTCAGGTGGAGTGGAAAGGGGACACACTGCAGGAGCATGCCAGTGTGTTGAGAGACATATATATGGAATCAAGGGAACCGGCAGCACTGCATTGCTGCAAAACCCAAAAATTCCCCTTCAAGATGAAACAAGTTCACCCTTTCAAAATGCTGCTTTGGTGCCAATTCCCCCTGTCATTCTGAAACCACCGTGAGTAAAAAGGCCCAGTCAAATCCAACTCTCAGAGATATCAAAAACAACTTAATTTTTCCCTCGCACAGGAACAAGTGTTTATTTCTTGACAAAATGTATCCAGGTGAAGCAGTTCAATGAGACTTTTTACTCTCTGAGCCAGGTCATGGATAAATGTATCTATACTTTAGATAAGAGTCCTGCTGCAAGGAAAATGACTACAGCTGCCAAGACAGTGGCAATCTGAGGAGCTGCAAACCGAATTCAAGAAAGAATACTAACAGTTTTTAGCACATGTGGAAAAATGGGCTGTGCTGACTGAAGAAAAAAATGGCCTGTTTAAAACTCAGTTGTTAATGAAAGCCTATTTACTGTTTACTTTGCAATATAAAGGGATTATGTTAGTGGTGATAATACACACATAGGCTATCTTCTGTCACAGGTTTGTTTAATACCAGACTCAAAGTAAGAAATTAAACAGTTTAAAACACACAGGCTGGAGTTGCAAGATCTCAGGAAAACCTGTTATTCCAGTTGCCGGCCCTGAAACTCCTCCACGGAAGGGAGATAAACCCTAAATCCAGGACAAGTAGGTGCGAAGTGCCAGCTTGAAAAACTTTGTATGGGACAGGACAATGAGAGTTCACAAGCTCGTCGGACATTCGTCTGTGCTCCAGGCTGGGGCAATAGCAGTCCTGGGGGACACACCTGTCAAGTTTGAAGGGACCATACAACCTTCAATTAAGACTGGAATCCCCCTTTGCCTGGGAGGAAATGATAACTGCTTGCAGTTGAAGGAAGAAAAAAAACAGGATTAAGTAACAAAGGGACTACCTTTTGATGCCAGTGAATATATTATAATGAAACTTTAAAGACTCATATTTCTGTAGCAAGAATTAGCAGAAATTTAAACATTTGCAGGGTTAAATCTAATTTTGTGGGCCAACTTTTAAAACTTGGTAGAACTCATTGCTGCATGGGGAACAGAAGTTACGAAATATGACAGATTCCCAGGAAAGTATTAATGTGGCAAACATAAAATTGTGTACATAGATCCCTGTGGACAATTTGCATTTGCGTATAGAATTGTGGAATTTTAAACCAAATCTTTCATGTTTAAAATTACCAAAATGTATAGAAAGGCGAAACCGGGTCCCACAGACTTAAGGATTGGACTGATCTGTGCAGCACAAAATATGTAACCTGTGTATTTTATTTACTAAGAGGTTGCAACTGCAAAAATATCTGTTTGTGGCAAAATTAGATTTTCAGTGAAGTAAATGTGCGAGTGTCTAAATACTGTTAAAACCACCTCATAAACATGACATCACTTTTCTGATATCCAACCAATTTTGAGCAGGGCGGAGACTGTAGGGTATTTTGTGTAAATTTGGGGCCTAGTGGTATTTTCTTACTGCCAAAAACAAAGGTAATTTAGCAATAGCTACTCTTTGCATTTAGATTGGGCTTGGCTTTATGGTGGTATAGTGATGATGCATTATTTCAGTACACAAATACATTTTGTTGGTATGCATTTTGTTGTCGTATAGTGATGAGCATAGCTTTCTTTTTTATTTGTGGCTCTAATATACAAAACCCCCTTCTTCTTGCTTGGTCTGTTTGTGTGATCACTAGAGAGGCCTTGGGCCTACATGTATTCAGAAACACCACATTTTCATATAGAATGCCACCTACGGCTGTTATCACTGATTTATCTACACCAGTGAGCTATGTTTCCATAGAGTATTCACAATAACATGTGGTATTATCACTAATTTATTTACATTAGTGAGACTATGTTTCCATAGGCCTCTCTCTGCTGATTCATATACGCTCAGCAGACTATTGCATTATATTCCACTCAGAAGCCACACACACATACCCTGAGTGGAATCACACGCACAACTATTTATAATGGCTCATGACATTGCTTCATCTGTATAGGAAACTTGGCACTTTAAACATCATTCCCTCCCCTACAGAGTATTTTCTTTTCTTTTTAGAGGCACCAAATGAAGAACAGAAGCAAGAACACTCTTAGGCAGACTGTGTGTTATCAAAATTTCATTTCAAAATGATACATTACCATTCTGGTGAGACAATCCTTTCTGAAATAAACATAAGAGAAACAAATGCAATAATACCACGAATTTCATTTTACATTTTCAACAAGAAAAAGAAAGATTACATCATTTGTCTTGCAACATTATAGCATGGCAGTTAAACACAGGAGAATTCCCTATCGCTACCCTGCCTGATAGTAAATCATTTGTCCGGCAGTCACAATAATCTCACTTGATTTGTATATTTACCAGCTATTTGTAGCTCTCCAACACGCAATCTCCCTTGGCCAGTCACCCTCAATGGATGAGCCCAGGGTTTTCTTTGTGTTTGAAGTTTGAAGTGCACAGCGAGAACACAGAATTCTCAAGCCGGTGCCAAGTGACTAGGAAACCCCAGTCTCTGAAGGTCAGCAATGCAACTGGGATGACCCCTCCCAGCAGCCCAGCCAGGTGATCTCATAGCAGCTCCAGCCAAGTGACCACACTGTAGCTCCGCAAAATGTCTTCTCCCCGTAAATCTGTCACAGCTATTCCAAAAAACCTCTGTTACCTCCCCTAAGTTTACGTAGCACCAATCAAAATTCATAGTATCACCTCCTCCTTCCTCAACAATAGCTCACTTTTACAGAAAGCATGTGTATCTAACTGATTTCCTGGCATTCGAATTGTGCTTCCTGCAAAGACAGTGAACAGGGCAAAGAAAAATTGCACGTTTAAACAATGAATCTCAGCCTGCCTCATTTTGCACATGGAGAACACATTATAATGTTAAGGAGTTAGAATCGTGTTAGTATTTGTTAGTTAAGTTAATTAATCAAGTATCTAATGTGTCTCCTGTAAGTGAGGCATTTCAAGTGAGAAAACAAAATGGTGTGCTTTTAAATAGGTATTGAGAAAAAAAATGGTGTGCTTTTAAAATAGATAGCCTGTCTTCATGTACATGTCCATATGTTACCCTGGCAACACATGGCTTGCTGTACCACATCACAGTAATAATGTGATCTCATGCAGTGGCGCTGCACTCTAAAACACGCTAAATTATACTACATATCCCCTCCTTTTTTCTGAGAATTTGGCCATGGTCCAAGCCACAATTGGAAGAAACCCAACTTGCTCCCTTTCTTCTTTTAAAAAGTAGCAATCCAACAAAATGAATATCCATATGTGAAAAATGAAAATTGAAAAATCACTACTGTTCAAGCATCATAATATCAAAATTCATCTCTGAGTCCATCAGTCCTTATAAAATATTTTACATATATCTCCCCAATGGAAGTGTCCATAGTCCAGTATCTTACGTTCATCCTTGAAGTCAATCACAAAACAATAAAATAAAACAAATAGTTAAAATAAAGAATTAACATAACAGATTAAAATAATTAATTAAAATAATAAATATGTGGAACTCCATACTCCAGGACACTTGTCTGCCTCTGATATATCCCGACCAGCGATGTCACATCATTTGGTTCATTCGGGTACTCTTTCATCCTGGCACTCTTGGATCCTTTTTCCATAGAAGTCATATCTTTTTGGCATTCCGGTTACTTTGTCTTCACCTCCACCCAGAAGCAGGCATCATTTGATCTTCATCCAGGGGACTTCAGGACTCCATCATCTCCCGTGTCCTCTGGTCCTGGAACCCCTGACTAAATGTATGTTAATATTCTAAATCAAATAGAAAAAACAAATTAAGTACATAGCACAATACTAACTTCACACTTTTGCCAAAAATAAAATTATATATATCCATACACTCCATAAATCACTTTGCCCTCTTCCTCTCGCTTTCTGAAATTAAGCACATGTTAAAGAAAAAACAAACATACATAAAATATCATTCAACATTTAATACATTTTCATTTTGGAAACCAATTCCATTAATTTCAGCTTCCATTTTTTTTATTTTTTTTACATATATACATATGTAATAATCAATCCTCTATTTTATTTCTCCGCTGTTGCCCTTTGACTAAACCCATTTACCTTACCTTCTTTTATGTATTCAAGGGACTTTATCTGTTTCTACACGCTCAAGCCTTTTAATTTTATGTCTGGGGTGCCAGAGTTTAATTTGGTTTACATGAACAAACTGTTCTGTTGCTGTTTCACCTTCAGTTTTCAAAGTTTTATAAACCACAGGAGAGACCTTATCTATAATTTGAAATGGCCCCTGTCAGGCTGCTAGAAATTTGGAATTTTTCTGTTTACCTTTTCCAAAATGAAAATTATACACCTGATCGCCCACACAATACTCTTTCACTGATGTCTTTTCATCATAATATGACTTTGCACTGTCAGCAGCTCTTTCTAGATTTTGCTGTACAAAAGCAAATGCATGTTGTAAATGCTTCCTCAGTTCATCAATGTATTCATGAACTGTGGATGCGCTCACAAGTGTCTGCTCATGTGTTCTGTATAGCAGGTGTTGTGGTAACACCATTTTCCTACCTGTCAAAACTTCATGGGGGCTAACACCTGTTGCTTTGGCAGGAGTTGACCTGATTGCCATCAAAACCAAAGGTTAACGTAAATCCCAGCTGGAACCTGCTTCTGCTACAAATTTCTTTAATATGTCCACAACAGACCTATTACAGCGTTCAACACCCCCAGAAGAAGCAGCTCGATATGCAATATGTAATTTCCCTTTCACACCCAGTATTTGCCATACCTTACTCATTAGAGCACTTGTGAAATGACTCCCTCTGTCTGATTCTATTCTTTGTGGTAACCCAAACTGTGAAAACACATGATTCACCAGTAATGTAGCTGCTGTTTGCGCACTACAATCTGGTGCAGGAATACACTCAATCCATTTCGACATCAAACACACCACACTCAAAATATAACGGGTCCCCCTGCTCGACCTCTTTACAGGCGCTACATAGTCTATTCGCATATCTGACCATGGAAGAGTTAAGCCTCTTTTCATTAATGGAGCTCTATGCATTGGTGAAGCAGGTTTAAATTGGGCACATACTAGACATCCTCTAGTATATAATTCCACATCTTGTGACATATGTGGCCAGTAAGCATAATCTTTTAGTATTTCCAATGTTTTTTGTGAACCTCTGTGGCCTGCAGTTATTGCATCATGCGCATGGTGTAGCATTAGCCCTCTGAAAGAAAGGGGTACCACCCACTGTATCTGTCCTGTTATGGACTCTCTAATCATGAGACCATCCTGTAGTCTAATTCGTTTTTTATTCTTTATTAGCACCCTCAACTTTTCTTTTCCCATACAATAATTTTCTGTTAAAGGGTTTTGTTCAGGATCTATCAAATGATTATAATAGATTCCCAAAATGTGATCATCCTTGTGTGCCTCAATTAGATCTTGTTCTGGTGTATCATAACTCCACTGTACCACTGGCTGATCTATCTCCTTTGGTGCTTTAGAATGTGTTCCTGCATCAATTTGTATTTCACCAAGTAAATGTTCAATAGGTAGCAATTCTCCATTCACAGCCCCAATTTTAGCCAGCTGATCTGCCTTATCATTCCCCTCCTTATCCTCTCCTGGAGTTTTTAAATGCCCATGAGTTTTCCTCCAGTATATTGTTAAATCATTCTCTGACACCAATTTTTCTATGGCTTTTATCATTTTTCCATGTTTAAGTGGCTTTTTGTTGTATGTAATTATGCCTCTCGCTTTCCAGCCAGGTAAATATTCCACAAAGCTATTTTGTGCATAGTCAGAATCAGTCACTAGGACAATTTCACTAAATGTATTATCAACTGCAGTAGCAATTGCTTTATAAATGGCTGCCAATTCCGCTACTTGACTGCTCCTATCTCCAATTCTCATCCCTATACTGGGGACGCCTTCACATTTCAACCAGACATTTCCTATTCCTGATACTAATTGTTTATTACTGTCATTTTCAATGTGAAAAGCACAACCATCAACATATACAGTTGGCAAATCCTTGCATGTCTTTTCATCAAAAGCTTTGTGTGGTGATTGCCCAAAATCCTGTAAACTAGATTCCACTTCTACTTCGTTTGATACATGTTCAGCTGCACAGTCATGTAGATCTGCTAAACCTTGAGCAACTGGGCTTTTTTATTTTGTCCATATCTCACTTCTACAGCAAAACCTTGTAATGCTAGCGTCCATGAAGTGAATCTGGACTGTGCTAGGTTACCTGACCTGATTCTTTTACTCTCCAAAATCTGCAATGGTTGATGATTGGTCTCAATAATTACCTTTTCTCCCTGAACAATGGGGCTGAAATGCTGTAGCGCCCACACAGTGGTCAAAAGGGCCTTTTCACATTCACTGAATTTAATTTCAACTTGGGAAAACGCCTTACTTGCATAGGCAATGGTTTTGTGATTCAAATCATGTTTTTGTGATAGCACTGCTGACATACACTGTTCAGAGAAACCTATTTCTATAAAGAAATCCCTATCCTTTATGGGGTATGCCAAACATTGCGCCTTTACAAGACATTCCTTAAATTTAGCCAGTGCCTCAGACTGCTCTTTTTCCCATTTCCAGGGTGTATTCAGCTTTAACAGCTTAGTTAATGGTTGAGTAATTTCAGCATAATTTTCAATGAACTTCCTGTTATAGCCCATAAACTTTTTACCCCTTTCACATTTTTAGGGTCTTTTAGTTTTTGTATAGCCTCCACTTTCTTCTTTTGTGGGTTTAATCCATGTTCAGTCACTTCATGGCCTAGAAAATTCCCCTTTTTCTTGCACCATTGTGCCTTTTGTAAAGATACTTTGGCGCCTGCTTTCTGCGATTGGCCAAGAACATGTTTTATTTCATCAAAATGGTTTTTCAAGCTTTCATTTTTTATCAGTACATCATCCACATCAACTATGGTACCTCTTTCCTCTGCATCAGGCATGGCCTTTCTCAAAAATATTCCAAATTCACTCCCACTATTGACATACCCAAATGGAACTGTAACCCACGCGTATTGCGTCTTATCAAATGAAAATGAAAATAAATTCTGAATCTCCTCTGCCAATGGCACGCACCAATATCCAGAGGTGAGATCTAACGTGGTAAATACTTTTGAAACATATACCTGAGCTAATCCCTGATCGATGAATGGCAGTGGCCATCTGGCTACTGGCACTCTTTTATTTAACTCCCTCAAATCTCTACACAGTCGCCATTGACCATTTGGCTTTAACACACCTAAAATAGGTGTGTTGGATGTGCTATGAATGGGCCTGATGATTCCCAGAGACTCCAAACTTTTAATAATCTCTGCCAATGACTCTAAACATGCCAGTGGTAATCTATACTGGCACACAAATACTGGGCTTCTGCTACACCCTTCCGGTAGCGTGGCAAATGTAAATCAGTTAGCCCGCAATCCTAAGCATCTTTTGCAAATACATGTTTAAACTCCATAAATATCTTCCTCAGTTCATTTCTATCCTCTTCGCTGTCACATGCATCTGCTGATAAAATCTGCTCCTCTACCATTTTGGAGAATTCTGGAAAATGTTCTGGTAGGGGAATCTCAGCGCTTTCCTCTAACTGTGTGGCTGTGTCTCTCTGTAAAGCTGCCACTTTTAAATGTTTTGGCATATCAGCTTCCACTTCAATGGGCTGATTTTCTATTTCATTTTCATTTAAGTTAAATGTTATGCAATCCTCTTGATGACAGCACACTGTCTCACTTGAATCATAAGGGTACACAGAATGAATTTTAAATATTCCTTTGGGCTGAGAATTCAGGTGTTCTGGCAACTCACCCTTGGCATCTACATACTTTTCAGGTATATTTCCAATCACCATGTTATTCAGATCTGCAGTATAATGTGATTTTTGAATGGCCATTCCTAATGAGGAGTTTTCCTCTAAATGAATGTCTTGACAACTTTTATTATTCATCATGATTTTTACAGACTCTTAACCAATATCTACCTATGGAATGTATTCATAATCCAGGCCTTGCTGTTTTATGGGTTCATTCAAGCACACAAATGCATCAGACTCTTTCATCTGCTGTCCATTTTGCACTTCAGTGTTATTGCAACCTGTTTGGTGAATGCAGGGATAATAGTATCCTTCCTCAGTTGTAATTCAATTGCATATGGGACTAGCTCTGCGCAATGATAAGCCCTTCTTCTGTCTTCTAATTCAGGTGCAGGCCCACCTAGGTGTGACCATATTTTTTGATTAAGGAAATCTAACACCATACACATTCTGTGCATGATATCATTGCCCATGTAAAAGTCATTATGTGTTCCACTCACTATCCATACATTATGGTAAATTGTTTTCTGCCCAATGCTAATTTTTAGCATGCATCTTCCTGCAATTCGGTTTTCAAAGTCTGGACAGTCCAAACCAGAGACATATTGGTTTTTAATTCTGAATTTCGGGATCTACTCCCTCTCAATTATTTTTTGCAACAATTTCTCATTAATGAAACTCCTTTCCTGTTAAAGTGCTAAAGTGGCTTTTGTTGTTTTAGAATAGTCATTTATACCAATGTGAACCCATGGTTGCTCATCTTCCATGTGTATTTCAGCAAGAGTGGTGATGTGTTTTTCTGAATCTGCTTTAGGAGCAATATTCTGTTTGCATGTTTTCTCTTTTAAATAAAAGCGTAATGTGTCCTCATCTATGGCAGTTTGCCATCTTTTCCTTGGGTACAACAATATCTGTACAGATTGTTTCTCATCTTCACTCTGCATTTTATCTTGGCACATCAAAATGACAGTGACGCTAGGTATACAGCTATTCTGTAGATATACCTCTACTGCATCATTTGTTTTGGCAATGGTGTGACATTCATTTATCTTGCTGTTTTGTGATTTTATTTTCTTGGGTCTCAATGGTTTTTTGGTTAAGGACCACAGTACTCCATTCACCCCATCTATGAGAGGAGACAATCTTTTCAGGCAATCTGTTCCCATCAGAAATGGAATATCACAAATGGATGTGACCAATACCTCCTGTTTCATTCTGTGTTTACCTATCTTTATGTCAACCTCGGTGATGCCTATAATAGGCACCTCCTCCCCGTTAAAATTATGCACTGGACCTTGATTTTCCCTCACTGTGATCTGATTCTGTGGGGATCTCCCTTCATTGATACTCTTTACAAATTCTTTAGACATAATTGTGGCCTGTGCGCCAGTGTCAATCATTGCAAATGTATTGCATTTTTCTTCTACAGTGATGGGAGCATAATACCTGTCTCCAACTTCCTCTAACACACATAAGAAGTGTGAATTCTTTCTGATTTCAGGGCTCACCTTTCTCAGGCCTTTTTCACTTTTGGCTAAGCACATTGGTAAATGGAAAGACATTTTTCCCTCCTTTTTGCCCATTTCTGTGTGAGAGACTTTATTCATTTCCCCATGTTCAGAAGTTTTTTGGAGTGTGGCCACCGTTTGCCCATCCATCCAGGTATCATCAGAGACCACATTTCAACTCTCCAACTGAACATGTGTAACAACATCACTTGGCAATTTCTCATTGTCTAATTCTGTGCATTTGTGATCATTTAGTGTAGTACCAGCCCTTTTAACCTCTTCAAAAATATGTGGCTCGAAGAATTCTTCAGGTGATTGACATGTACCCTCCTTTTGAGTATTTCCTTCTACTGCCTGTGTTTGGTTATTGTTCTGATTGCCCAGGGAAGGTGTTATAGCATCGCCACTTACTCCCTGTTCACTGGTATTCCCCATGCATGAGTCATTTTTCTTAAACCTGTCTCTTTGTTCCTTTGGAATTTCAGGTGTTTCTTTTTCATTTGTACAAATCTCCAATGTCTGATTTAGCTCTAAGTTAAACCAAACTTCTCTTTTAGAAGTACTTGCACTTTCTGTTAAATGTTAATTTACTGATACTTTCACTTTTAAATCATTAGGCATCTCAAAGTCATTATGCAAAATTACATCAGAGCAATCTGTCTTTTTGGCACTGCCGGTATCATAAGTACTTAGTCACTTTTCAGAACCCCCCCGGTCATTGCTAGGGCCTTCTGGCCCCTCCTTGGATGACTGTTTTTGCGCTGTACAGAGCTTTCCTATTTGCTCAGCTAACATTTTCACTTGGGCCTCGAGACACTGGAACCTTTCCATCTCTCTAGAATCCTCTCTCTGTGGCCTGATGGATATTGGTTTTTTTCCTCCTGATTGGATCTATTCTGGTACCTCTCAGGAGAATGATTTCTATTGGGATGTTTCCTGAACTCTTGATTCATTTGTGGAGGGGAGCGGGGTGCACCCATCCTTTGGTTGTAGTCCCCTGGTGGGGAATCATTGTACTGACATGGAGTGTAGTTCATGTTCTGCCTCCTGTCCTGTCTATCAGGTTGTGGGTACGGTGTCCGGACATTTTGTCGAAAGACATTTCGTCGAAAGACATTTGGTTGACGGAATTTGGTCGAAAACCAAATGGTCGAATTTCTTTTTTTATTTATATATATATATTTTTTAGGTTTTAGTTTAGGGAAAAAAAGGGTTTTTTGTAAAAACAAAAACAAAAAAAGCGGAAAAAAAAACAAAAAAAATGTCGACCATTTGTCTTTCGAGCAAATGGTTTCGACCAAATGTTCTGTCGACCATTTTTTTTCGACGAAAATGTCTGGTAACCTGTGGGTACTGGCCCCTATGTTGATTCCCATTATCAGCAAATCGATCCACATATTAGGGTCTATCCTGATTACCATATATAATGGTATTGGGGTCAAATCTGCTCTGTGTCCCCAATGTCTGATAGGGACCATCATTTCTTTGATCCTGATTTTGTCTCTGGTTTTTGTTCATACCTGACGTATCAGGCCGATAGCCAGCCTGGGGCCTATCTCCTAAGTACCTGGGGCTGATGTAGCTCTCCCTATTACTAGGATCATGTGATTGAAACATTGGTACAGGGTGTGATGGCCTTTGTTGATTACCCCTTTGTTCAGGTGCCAAATTATTTTTACTTGGACTTTGAGCAGACTCAAGGGACATTTTGGCTGACCTGATTTCCATCACTGTTGCTAAGGGTTCTTTAGATTTAGGTCTAGTATCTTTCATGTTATCACTTTCTCTACCCTGACAATAGAGTACCTCATATAGGTTTGTGCTTTGGTGTACAATCCATTCAAGGGACTTGTCATGACCAAATTCACGAACCAGTTGTGATATAATGTCTTTCTGTAACCCATAGAAGTATGCAGTTTTAAACCCATTAGAATTGGGGCCAAAGATACATCAAAGCGAGAAAATGCTCTTTTTAAGTCTTGTAAAAACTGGTGAGGGGCTGTATTAGGCCCAGCAGTAATTGTGTAAGCGACTTTCTTTGCCTCCTGCAATGACTGAAAAGGAGAAAAATGACACCTAATCTCTTTTTCAAACTCTGCCCATGCCATATTCTGCTGCTCATTCAATCCTCTTATGATATTGGCCGTCGGAGCATCTAAAGTTAAATGAAAATACTGCCTGTACTGTTCCTTAGGTATCTGGAGGGCTTTAAAAATGTCATGAACCGCTTCTAAGTGATCCTCTATGCAGCATTCCCCTCCTTTTTTGAATGGTTTGATCAGGGCTTTAATGGATTTCATTATCTTTATGGGGTTACTTGTTGCAATGCATGGAATTGCACTACTTGGTGACTCAACCTTGGTTCCAGGTGTATGGGATTGGTGGCGGCCCCCAATGGGAATGTCAAATCCCCCAAGAACGCTGCAACGAAGTTCAGTCACCGGCCCAGTCACTGGGGCACTAGCTCTTTGGGTAGAAATAGAATTCACCTCAACTCCATTGAATGTGGTGCCCTGCCACCTCTCCTAGGGCCTGGCAATGCACATTTGCTGTTCCAAGTTCTTACACGTTTTAAAGAGCCTGTCTGCTTCGTTTTGCAAATAGTTGTTTTCATCACTCATTTTATTAATTACATCCTGCATGTCGCACATTTGCATTTGGCTTTCATTAAATTCTTTGTTTCTCTTGTCTCTTTCTTGACACATTTTAACCTTTTCCTGTTCTGCATTTTGGAGATCACTCTCTTTTTCATAATGTTCATTTTGTAAAATCTGCATTTCTGAAACAATCTTATCTTTATCTTGTCTAATGTGGTCCACCAATACCTTTAAGTGTACCAATTCTTGTTCACTGTCCTCAAACTGTTTCTTGCTTTTGGACAATTGAATATCAAAATCTCTGCATTTTAACTGCATGTCTTTCTGACATCCTTCTAATTCTGCTCTTAACATTTCCTCCTTTTTACTTGCCCCATCTAGATCAGCCTTTAACCTGTTAATCAGCTTGGCATCATTTTCTTGCATTCGCAGGGACCTATTCAAAATAAACCAGATTTTGGCGTATAGCCGTATCAAACAATCTTTCTACGCATGTTTATCAGCTGCATTTAATAACCTTAGAAGGCAGACTCGAATTATGCTGCCTTCTGCAAAAATATTGTCTATTTTTTCTTTCTGCACCTCACCATGAATGCGGTCATGCCAGTCTGAGGCACTGTTCGATGACCACGTCCCCTGTGCATATAACTTTGCCTCTAAATATTGCACTAGCTCTGGGAATGTGGCTTCCATTTGAGACATTCTGAAATTTGTTTTTAGTGACATACTGTTATTATGAAATGGGTTCCCTTTAATGTACAGAGATGGCAGTGTGAGACACACTTGCCACACCCAGTAGGCGCACCATAAATATGTAGGGTATTTTGTGTAAATTTGGGGCCAAGCAGTATTTTCTTACCACCAAAAACCAAGGTAATTTAGCAATAACTACTCCTTGCATTTAGATTGGGTTTGGCTTTATGGTGGTATAGTGATCATGCATTATTTCAGTACACAAATACATTTTGTTGGTATGCATTTTGTTGTGGTATACTGATGAGCATAGCTTTCTTTTTTATTTGTGGCCCTAATATACAAAACCCCCTTCCTCTTGCTTGGTCTGTTCGTGTGATCACTAGAGAGGCCTTGGGCCTACATTATTCAGAAACACCACATTTTCATATAGATTGCCACCTACGGCTGTTATCACTGATTTATCTACACCAGTGCGCTATGTTTCCATAAATTATTCACAGTAACATGTGGTATTATCACTAATTTATTTACATTAGAGAAACTATGTTTCCATAGAGTATTCACAATAACACGTGGTATTATCACTGATTTATTTACATTAGTGAGACTATGTTTCCATAGGCTTCTCTCTGCTGATTCATATACACTCAGCAGACTATTGCATCATATTCCACTCAGAAGCCACACACACATACCCTGAATGGAATCACGCGCACAACTATTTATAATGGCTCATGACAATCTGTATAGGAAACTTGGCACATTAAACATCATTCCCTCCCCTACAGAGTACTTTCTTTTTTTTTAGAGGCACCAGATGAAGAACCGAAGCAAGAACACTCTTAGGCAGACTGTGTGTTATCACAATTTCATTTCAAAATGATACATTACCATTCTGGTGAGACAATCCTTTCTGAAATAAACATAAGAGAAACAAATGCAATAATACGACAAATTTCATTTTATATTTTCAACAAGAAAAATAAAGATTACATCATTTGTCTTGCAACATTATGACGTGGCAGTTAAACACAGGAGAATTCCCCATCGCTACCCTGCCTGCCTGATAGTAAATAATTTGTCCGGCAGTCACAATAATCTCACTCCATTTGTATATTTACCAGCTATTTGTAGCCCTCCCACACGCGATCTCCCTTGGCCAGTCGCCCTCGATGAATGAGCCCAGGGTTTTGTTTGAAGTTTGAAGTTTGAAGTGCACAGCGAGAACACGGAATTCTCAAGCCGGTGCCAAGTGACTAGGAAACCCCAGTCTCTGAAGGTCAGCAATGCAACTGGGATGACCCCTCCCAGCAGCCCAGCCAGGCGATCTCACAGCAGCTCCAGCCAAGTGACCTCACTGTAGCTCCGCAAAATGTCTTCTCCCCGTAAATCTGTCAGAGCTATTCCAAAAAACCTCTGTTACCTCCCCTAAGTTTACGTAGCACCAATCAAAATTCATAGTATCGCCTCCTCCTTCCTAAACAATAGCTCACTTTTACAGAAAGCAACTGTATCTAACTGAATTCCTGACAGTGAACAGGGCAAAGAAAAATTGCACGTTTAAACAATGAATCTCGGCCTGCCTCATTTTGCACATGGAGAACACATTATAATGTTAAGGAGTTAGAATCGTGTTAGTATTTGTTAGTTAAGTTAATTAATCAAGTATCTAATGTGTCTCCTGTAAGTGAGGCATTTCAAGTGAGAAATAAAATGGTGTGCTTTTAAATAGGTATTGAGAAAAAAAAATGGTGTGCTTTTAAAATAGCCTGTCTTTATATGCATGTCCATATGTTACCCTGGCAACACATGGCTTGCTGTACCACAGCACAGTAATAATGTGATCTCATGCAGTGGCGCTGCACTCCAAAACACGCTAAATTATACTAAAAGTCTGTGCCTGTGCCCATCCTATTATTAGGGGTGTGGGTATTGGATCCTGCCCATGTCATATACCGTAATAATGTCATCTGGCTTTATAAATAACAGCCCCTGACAACACACAGACACACTGATTCATGACTGATTTCCTGGCCGTCATCCTATCTGTGCCTGTTTTCTTGCAATGATCCATCTAGAATCCAGATCCCAACCGCCAGGCCAAACCTTGCTGATCCTGCTTCAGCTAGGCCTCAGTTTTTAATTATCCCAATAACCAAAGGGAATCTGTGGTGTTTTGGGAAAGCATCCTGAATTTAACCTGGCTTGCTGCTCACTAAATGCAAACCTACCATCCAGCTGATCCAGTCCATGCCTGCTGATTTTGTCCAGCTGTCCTGTGTTAGACCAGATCCGTGTGGTGATCCAGAGCGCTGACTGTCCAAAATCCAATCTAAAAGTGGACTGTATCAATAGGAACCACAGAAAGCCATAGCCTAACCTGCCTTGCCTTGTCCTTAGTTTGACTCTCTAACTGTAATATTGTCAAAAATAATTCTTGAAGCCCTGCCTTTGATTCCTTGTGCTAGTGCTAACATCTTTAGTAATTTTGTCCTGTGTAAATCCTGAGCTATCAATTCTATTTCGAGTGATCGGACTGGTTCTGCCAGGGCGGGCGCTGTGGAACTAGGGTTGAACTCATGAATCAACCTTGGAGCTTACTGTGTCCCTCTTTGGTATTCTAGCCTGAATGCTCTAGTATACAGTAAAACTATTCTTGTCCAAATTGATTTTCTTTTCTGTTTTCACTACCCGATTTTTCTAAAAAAGCACCTCACACTACCTTGCATTTCTTCCTCAGTTTAATAACTAGCGACTTCTTTTCAACTCCTGATTGTACTTAAGATCTCTTGCTATACCTCAACCAAAAATTGCACTCCAAATCAGCGGATTTCACCCATTTTTATCAAAAACCATTTGGTTAATTTCAGGCGGGAATTATCATTTTTGTACGTGTTATTTTTGCTATCAATTGTTTTAAATCTTCCATTCATTTTCAAATTGTATGCTTTTGCTCAATCTATTGCTTATGATTGCTTGTAACTTTCCAGTGTTGCTCCCGTAGAGAACTGCACTTATATAAGGATTTTTGCACACATTCATTGTTTTATTCAGCCATTTCCAAGTGTCGTTTTAACATTGCAAGGGTTTCAAATCCGTTTTTCACTCTTGTTTGGGGAGGGAAGGTTAGATTCAAATTTTGTTTCTTATTCCCCATTCCTGATGACATGAGCTTCCTTATATCTATTTAGAATTGATTATTTGTGGGTTGAGGAATATTGCAGGGGGAAATCCTAACTTGAATGCTATCTTTCTAAAAATTCAAAAGTGTCTCTTCTCTGGTGTTTTCTATCTGTGTTGCTAAAGGGTTAATTTAAGTGCATTGCCTACATTCCTATTGTTATTGTAACCACATTGATGATTTCTGCCCCATAGATTAAAAAGTGTATGATTGTCTTGAATGTTAAATAAATAAATAACTATTACCTTTACCAACCAGCCTGGTTTCTGGTCCACCGTGACCTGGGGTAAATGAAAAAGGGGTATGATATGAGTAGTGTATCTCTCAAATATTGAACATACATAGATAACAAAATAAGCATTTCAGTTGTGTGCTGCATACCAGGTTGAGACCAGGGTGTATCGCCGGATTGAAATACTTAACACACTGAACGTTCCCTTAAACATAGGCACATGTGTCTGGGGGTTTGTATTGTGCATGGGAGGGGGTTTGGCAATGGGGTTTGTGGGGAGCGGGGACAGGCCAATAGGGAACATAGTTCCACTACTTCTTTTCGTACACTTCGACCTCTGTATACTACAGTGCACCACATATTTGGGTTTATTGGGTATTCTTGTTTATATTTATAAGAACTTTTTCTTAGAAGAATTTGCAAAGGTGGAGGCTGCATGTTAACTCGAAACACTTGTTCACAGGGACTTTTGTTCTGTGACTTTAATGGGTTTGTATGTGATAAATGAGCCTTCCCCAGGACAAGAATATAAGATGACAATCAGGCAGACATGCAAACCTTAGGTCATTGGATGTTCAAAGCTAATGTTATATTACTTAAATAATATTTAACACTGGTATATTGAAAACAATTGATTTCTCATTGCTTAAACTGTCATCCAGGGCGCAGTCATAGGTGTTTTCTAGTTGTTTTTTTAAACTGTCATCTATTATTTAAAGTGCACCACATTGTTATCTTTCTCCAATAATTAAGTGGCTGGAACAAATGGAGAAGCTGGAACGGATGGAGTGGATGAGTGGATAGAATGCATGAGTGGATTGAACGGATGGACTACATAGAACAGATAGAGTGTATGAGTGGATCGAATGGATCGAATGGATAGAGTGGACGGAATGGATGGAGTGGATGGAAAGGTTGGAGTGGACGGAATGGATGGAATGCATGGAGTGGATGGAACAGATGGAACAGCTGCAGTAGATGGCACAGATGAAGTGGACGAGTGATATAACAGATGGACTAGATGGAACAGATGGACAGGATGAAACGAATGGAATGGATGAAACGGATGGAGTGGATGGAACGGATGGAGTGCATGGAATGGATGGAGTGGTTGGAATGGATGGAGTGGTTGGAATGAATGGAGTGGATGAATGGATAGAATGCATGAGTGGATTTAACGGATGGGCTAGATAGAACAGATAGAGTGTATGAGTGGATCAAATGGATGGAATGGATGGAGTGGATGGAATGGATGGAGTAGACGGAATGGATGGAATGGATAGAGTGGATGGAACAGATGGAACGGACCAGTGATATAACAGATGGACTAGATGGAACAGATCGAGTGGATGAAACTGACGGAGTGGAAGGAACATCGGGAGTAGATGGTAGAGATGGAATGGATAGAACGGAGTGGATGGAACAGATGGAACTGATGGAGTGGATGCAACAGACGAATTGGACGAGTGATATAACAGATGGACTAGATGGAACAGATGGAGTGGATGAAACTGACGGAGTGGAAGGAACACATGGAGTGGATGGTAGGGATCAAACTGATAGAACAGATGAGTAGACTGAATGGATGAGGCTAACAAGCTGATTGAATGAAGGGAAAGAATGAGTAGACTTAACTAATATAATACATGAAAAGATAGAATAGATGGAATGAACCGAGTGGATGGAACGGATGCAGTGGATGAAACGGATACAGTAGACGGGACGGAACAGATGCCGTTCATTAAACAAATGAAGTAGATAGGAACAGATGGAGTAGATAGGAACAGATGGAGTAGATATGAACAGATGGAGTGGATGGAACAGATGGAGTGAATGGGAAGGTTTGGAGTCGATGGGAAGGTTTGGAGTGGATGGGACCGATGGAGTAGATGGAACAGATGGCGTGAATGGAACAGATGGAGGGGATGAAATGGATGGAGTGGATGGAAAAGATGGAGTGGATGGAATAAACCCAGTGGATGGAACAGTAAGAATGGATGGAACAGACAGAGTGGATGGAACATGCTGAGTGGATGGAACTGACGGAGTGGATGGAACAGATGGAGTGGACTGAACACATCAAGTCAATTGAACGGATAGAACGGATGGAATGGATAGAGGCGATATAACGGATAAAGCGGGTGGGAGGGATAGAGCAGATGGAAAGGATAGAGCGGATGCAAGGAATAGAGTGAATGGAAGGGATAGTGCAGATTGAACAGATAGAGCGGATAGAACGGAGAGAGCAGATGGATCGGATGGAGCGGATGGAACGGATTGAACGGATGGAACGGATGGAATTGATCGAGTACGCAACCTCAAGCGCTTTACCGATAACCACCATATCACACTACCACGCCTACTCTCTCCTTTACACCACCACTCAACTGGAACACAGCAATACTATGACACATTTGGTATAGCTGTTCTCATACTAACACCCCCCACATACTCCTCATCATCCTAATTAAACACAGCTAGAACGCACTGTTAGTTTATGCATCTCCTCAGGACTAACGCAGCCAGAAATCAGTCTAGAAGTCCACCCTCCAGAATTGAACACATACAACTGACCCGCCCCACCACCACACCTACCGGTAAGAAGCAGCTATCATGCAACTGCCACACCGGCTGCACACATATCGGGTGCACCCATGCACCCTATGACTCTCTCTCTCTCTACTGACTTGATCTACGGTTCCCGAGGGCGTTCAAACTAACAGCGCTTTGAGATCATACCAATGATATATAAGGCGCTATATAAATGTCAAATAACATAACATGACATAACAATAATTCAACAGTTTGTTGGAAAAATACACTACTTCACTGCATTTAGGCTCATTTCTTCACATGAATGATGCTTCTTTGGAAAACATGGCAACATCCTATGAAATCACAGGATAATTCACTAGACATCTATAAGTTTATTATCGTTATTTCTGGAAAACTGCCCTGTTCTCACCATTGCTTGATCGCATTGCTGACACACTTCGACCTGCACACATTTTGACATAGTGTTCCATTATTTATAAGGAATTATGTCAATCGTCATGAAATGTAATGTTGCTCTGTATCTCCATTTGCCTTGTTCCAGTGTGGCAAGCACAGTTCCCCATAAATACAGAGAGTATTTTGACAGAGTAGCTTTCAGCATTTTCTGCTAAAATATGTACACTTAGGAATGAAATAAGGAATTATTCTGGCACCTCTTCACTTTAAATGCAACAGTCTCTATGTGTGTTTGATTTAACCCTACAACATGCATGCTGACACCCAGCAATTAGAAGGTTATAGGAAATGTGGTGTGTGTTAAGCACTTAGAAGCTCCTTATGATTACAAGGAAAGACAGCAAGCTCCCTACCCTCAATTGCTGTTACAGGAACAATCAGCACTAAGCCCACAAACAGGACAAGCAATAACAGAGTCTGTGATATGACACCATTGATGGTATTATATAAAGTAACTTAAAGACAATACTCACGAGGGTGAGAAACATCACTTTGGATGCCAGTGAAGCACATGAACCCTGCTGATCAAACAGAGAACCAGAAAAGGCAATAACAGCAAAGGGATGATAACTTAATACATACAAGTCTTCACAAGGGACAAGTTGCAATAGTGCTTAACGGATAGTAGGTTAGACACAGGCATTCACACGGGAGTAGGACAAGACAGCACACCACGCACAGCAATTAATATGGAACCAAGAAACACATGCAGTGGAAAATCAGGGACTGGCTCCCAGAAGAAGTCAAGGAACAGGGGTAGGGAAAATACAAATACTAGTCAAGATTCTTCCTGATCCACACCCAGGGAAAGAAGAGAAAAGGCAAAGAAATCGGAATTCTGTCACTGAGGGCTGTCTAAAGGATCAAGTTTACAATGCAGAACAGAACAACGTCAAAGAACTATAGAACACATAGTTGGCTACACAGTCAAGCACTTGAAAGAGCTGACCCCAAAAAAAGCACTGGAAGCCAGAAAGGGAATCCAGGAAGCAGAAAATATTAATATGCACAATACATTTCAAATCCAGGTATCCAGGAACAAGAAACAAGGAAATGGGAACTAAGAATTAAGGACCAGGAACAAGGGACCGGCTACAAGTGGGAACAGTGCAATAATGACCACCGCTGGACTGCAGTAAACTGAGGCTTTTAAATCTGACAAATGGTCACATGCCTCAGGTATGATGTTTGTTCGCAACTGTCAGCTACAAGTGTTACTTACCCTTCATCCCACCTTGTCCTGTTAGGGTGGAGATGAAGCAGGAGGCAAGACGTTCTGGGAAGTACAGTCTTTTGAATAAAGTAGCATAATTCTGAAATGTCAAAACCCAGAAATAGATCATATGGCTGGTGAAGTAGAAAATACAGTTTTAGGAGTCCCAAATCACCACAGTACTGTATCAAATAATTAGGAAGGAAAGTCCAATATGGTACAGACCGAAGCAGTCCTCAATGTGACAAGGTGTGAGAATCTTATGACTGTAGTTGGCTCTGTGGCTCTATCAAACTCATGTACAGTTTTCTTCCCCCCTCTTTTCACTTGGTGGCTGTCAAAACAGATTCAGACTTGACAGCTCTATTCTCAGGGCAGGATGTCCAAGATGGTCTTAAGGAGTGGGGATGGAACTGGAAATCTGGTTTGACCTATGGCTCCATCTTCGTCCTCAACATAAACATGCTCACCGCTCTCTTCCCCTTGCTATCTTCTTCCTTCCTTATTGCTACCGAGCTGAACAGGACAGATGCTGTCTCAATAAATGCTGTGGAAAACATTGGGTGCCCAGGGCAATTCTAGAATAATAGCATTGACCTTGGGGGATGGTGGTTTTTAATCTGTCACCAATGTTGTGTCCTCCCTTCTGGTTGAATAAGCCCACTGGAGAAGGTTACAAAATGTACTTGACATTTTATTCTTCTTGGTAAAGTCAGGCCCAGATACAGGTATAAGAAATTGCTTCCCTTAGCGTTGCAGCGGCCACAGCAAGTAAGTCTCTGCTGCATAATATTTCCGGATTGTAGCTCCGCCTATCTCAACTGCTCAAAATAACCTTAATACACAGTATAGGGGAGCACTAGGGGAAGTTTGATAATACGTTTATGGAGAGCATGGTACAGAGGAGCACTGAAGGGGAATGCATGCTTGTAGTCAGCAATATTAGTTTGAGCATATAATTTTACTACAAATCTGAAGCAGGGCACCTCTCATTAAGTGCCTATTCAGTGTCTCAAGGCACACAACATAATAAAACCGAGAATAATTGTCAAATATGCATGGATTTGTGTTGCTGCAGTAAACAAAAAACACAAAACAGCTGAACTGCATTGTCCAATAAACATTAAATCTTACGAATATAGTCTGCCATGGCATTTAGTGGTGTTCCAACCCCCATGTTTTTCCTGTCAGAGGTGGGAGAACCGTCAATTCCATGGAAGAGGTGGATTAAAGCCTTCGAACACTACTCAGGGGTGGTGTGTGGCCAAAACTGCAGCGTGGAAAAAAGGAAGTCACTTTTGTTGCACTGCCTAGGGCCAGCAGGACAAGAAAAATTTGAAGACTTGCCTGAATTATTGCCGGAAGAAGCTGCAGATTTGAATGAATATGAATGCTCAGTGAAAAAGAGGAGCAAACATTATGAAAAAAAATTGAGCACTATCCTTGAACGTTACAAGTTTGGGAAAAGAGTTCAAGAAGAAGGTGAAAGTATTGAACAGTACATAACTGTCTTGAGGAAATTGGCCAGGACTTGCAAATTCAATGACCAATTGGACGAGAGATTACGCAATCAGTTTATGCTGGAATGCAGGAGCAGCAAGGTGAGGGAAAAGCTGTGGGCTGAAGATGATCCACCTCTCGATACGGTCTTAAGAATAGCCAAAGAAGTTGAACATACTGAGAAATGTGTTCAAGAACTGGAGAACAGAATGCAGTCTGTTGAAGTCAAACATGACGCCCCAAAGAGCAATTGCACTATGAACACTAACAAGAATAATGAATCAATAGCCCAAGTGATGGATGTAGCCAGTGGAAAAAACAAGTGGGACAAAACTCGAAAACCATCGTGGAATGAGGATAGAAGAAACAAAGGAGTACCCAAGATATATGCGAGAAGGAGGAGTCCTCCTCCACGAAGACAAGGAAGCAGTCCAAGAAGGAGGAGTACTGGCAAATGTTTCAGATGTGATGGTACGGATCATTGGGCGGACAATCCTGAATGCCCAGCTCTGAAGATCATATGTGGAAAATGCAAAGGCAAGGGCCATTATGCTAGATGTTGTAGAGCACAAAATACCTCCATGAATTGGATCGGCGATGATAATAGCAGTGATGATGGAGATGATGAGTGCGTATTTGTTATAATGGATGAAGAACATGAGGAGGAAATGGAAAGTCCCAAGGCTATGGTGTGCATAGATGGAGTGAATATGCACATGATGATTGACTCTGGTGCCAAATACACTCTAATACCGCAAGATATGTGGGATAAAAGGAGACATGAATATTTATGAAGCAGACATAAGGCCGAGAGCCTATGGTGGAATTAAAATTGATGTTATCGGATGGTTTTGGGGTGCACTTAAGTTTAAAGATAGAAAGGCTAATGGGAAAATCTATATTACAAGAGCTGGTAGAATTCCCTTATTAAGTTGGACTCATCAAAGTAAACTCAAAGTCAAGTTGGATGCCGGTGCTGATGAATCGGTGATGAACATTGACAATGAAAAGTCAGGAAAACACATGAGAATAAATGAGACAAGGAATAATGAAGAAGTGATGAGAAGTGTTTTCAAGGATGAGATTGGATGCTTGCGGGGGTACTCACATAAAATCAGGATGAAACCTGATTGTGTTCCAGTAGCACAGAAGCTTCGCAACATTCCCCTATCTATGAGAAAAGAAGTAATAAAAGAAATAAAGAGCCTAGAAGAACAAGGTATCATAGAAAGTATTGATGCCAGTGAATGGGTATCTCCATTAGTTGTCCTGAGGAAGAAATCTGGGATATTGAGGATATGTGTTGACATGCGGGAGCTGAATAAATGTGTAATTCCTGACAGACACCCACTCCCTAACATCCAAGAAATAGTTTCCACCATTGGTCCATCAAAGCATTTCTCCACTCTTGATTTGACCTCAGCATACCATCAAGTAAAATTACATAAAGAATCTAGGTGCATGAAAGCATTTATCACGCCAGATGGATTATATCAATATAAGAGATTACCGTTTGGGCTCATATCGGCTGCATCTGTCTTTCAGAAGATCATGCATAAACTGTTTGCAGAGGACAAGGGTGTTATATGCTTCCAGGATGACATACTAGTACATGCCATTGATCAAAAGACACATGATGAGAGACTGCAATACGTGTGCAAGAAACTTTATGAAGCAGGAATGACCTTAAGTAAAGAGAAATGCAAAATTGATTGTTGCGAAATTGAATACTTAGGACATACTATATCAGCTGAAGGAGTACGGCCAAAGAAACAACTATTAGATGCTATAGAAAATATGCCAAGACCCAAATCTAAGGAGGAACTGCGTTCTTTCATTGGCATGGCCGAGTACTACTCCAAATTGATGCATGATTTTGCCATGAACACCATTCCACTCCGAGAACTCTTGAAGAGGAAGTCATTTGCATGGGATACAGAATATGAAGAGGAATTTGGGTGGATAAAACATGAGTTGAATAAAGCACCGTCGTTGAGGAATTTTAAGAGTGGAGAGAAAACCTTCATCACGACAGATGCCAGCAATGTAGGCCTTGGTGCAGTTGTCACACAGGAGATTGATGGCAAGGAGAGATTGATAGCTTTTGCATCTAGACTGTTGAAAGGCACAGAAAAAACGTATGCGGCTATTGAAAAAGAAACTTTGGCTATCAAATGGGCTGTAGAAAAGTTTCGAAATTTTATTTGGGGTGCAGAAGTGGAGTTCCACATGGACCACAAGCCATTGGTCCATGTCATAATGAATAAAGGTTTAGAAAATGTTTCGAATCGCATAAAAAGGTGGGTCATACTCTTGCAAGAATAAAACTGTGTAGTGAAGTATGTACCAGGCACGAAAAACCGTGCTGCCGACTGTCTTTCGAGACTCACTAATGTCTCTGAGATAGATGATGATGAAGATATGAAATCTGAAGTTGTACTTAATATTGAAGATCTATCCATATCGGAGAAAGAATGGGAAGAGGCAGAGGAATCAGATATTTCATTCGGAAAATTGAGACACATCATATTAAGTGGTAATCCGTTGGTCAAAGCGAAGTATGAAGAAAATTGACTTTTAGAATTTTGGAAAGTTGCAAATGAACTCAAGGTGGAGAATAATAGAATTATGAGAAGTGACAGAATCATTCCACCTGCAAGTCTGCGCCAAAGGATCATTGCGTTGGGCCACGAGGGTCACCAAGGTGTTGTGAAGACAAAGAGAAGAATACGTGATGAATTTTGGTGGCCAGGATATGATCTGCAAATCAAGAGAATTATACGTGATTGTATCCTTTGCAAAGAGAGTGATATAGGATGTGTGAATGAGAAATACCCCATGGTAGTTACAGACCTCCCAAGTAATGTATGGGATGACCTGGGTATGGATATATTGAGTCCAATTTGCAGTGAGGGTAAGCAAAAATATTGCCTAGTAATCATTGATCTGTTGACTAGGTGGGTTGAAGTCATGATCAAGCCATGCATGACAGCCAACATGGTAGTTGAATTTCTAGCAGAGGTCTGTGGAAGGGAAGGTTTACCAAAAAGTATACTAACGGACAATGGAGTCCAGTTCCGTTCGAAAGAAATGAAAAAGTTTTGTGCAGAAAATTCCATTGTGCACAAAAGAAGTGCTATATACCACCCGCAGACCAATGGAGTGGTCGAGCGCTTTAACAGAGTGCTCAAAGATGCGGTGAGATGGGCTTGGGCAAATGGTGTTAGATGGGAAGAAGCTATTAGACAAAAGATTAATGCTCATCGTTTCACAACACACTGTACTACAGGTTTGTCGCCGTTTGAAATGAGTAGGGGCCGGAAGGCCAACACTAAGTTGACACCATCCTGGATGAAAACAATGACTGTAATAAAGAAGGATTTTTGAGATGTGTGTGAGAGCATCAGAACGATGCAATTGAAGAACAAGAAAGCCATGATATATCCATAGGCATAAATGTGAAAAGATCACCATTGATGGTTGGAGGTTTGGTGAGAATCAAGCTTCCACCTGTTTTGAGAAATGGTCCGTGCAAGTGGTCAAAACCTGTCGGTGTGGTCGAAGTGTTTAAGCATGCAGTGAGGGTTGAGGATGGTAGAGTTTGGAATATGAAGAGAGTATGTGTATGGGATGTACCTAAAGTGAATGTGCCAAAACATGATGGTCACGAAAGAGTCAATGGTAATGATGGTTCTAGTGATGTGGAGGAATGTTGTAGGGATGTAGTGAGTAGGAAGAACTTGCAAAGTGTTTCCTTGCCAAAGCCTAAAACAGATATCTCACGCAGATCAAGCAGAGGAAGAATCATTTGTGATCCCCGTGGATTGACAGACTTTGTGTGGGAACATTGAACCAATGAAAGACTTTCTATATGTTGGATATTAAATTTGTGGTATCAGTTAAGTTAAGAAGGGGAGATGTGTAGTATCGTACAATCACCTGCATTACCAACGCTGCCGTGAGCCAGGCGCGCACGAGATAAGAGGACGTCACATAGAATGTGACGTGTGCCTGTGACGGAGGAGATGAGGCGATTCAAACACCAACGCCTGTATTTGCCAGTCGGTGGAGCCTGATATAGATACTTACGATTGCCACATTTAATAAATATATATATATATAGCTCCATACTCCTACTGTGTCCGTATCTATAATTGCCGTGACACTACAATAGCACAAAAAACTAAAATTGTAGCCTTGGTCAAGGGAGATGATCAGGAATGTAACCGTTAATGAGGGTCAAGAGTGCCCTTTCCATGAAGCATACTACAAATGTATGTCACCATCCCACCACTATTCTTTCATCTCATACTCACTTTTTCTGGAGCATGAAAACAATCAGAGCCCAGGTCTTCTGGAACATTTTAAGATTAAATTATCCAAATAGGTTACAAGATCAGGACTATCCAACCAGTGGTGGCTGGTCACATTTTTTAAATGGGTGGAACGATTCCCATGAATATACAAATGCAGGTAAATGTAACAAGAGACCCCGAAACAACCAAGAACCAAGTGGCCTAGGCGGGTACTCCTCAGATAAAAACGATATAATAATTGGATAAAATAGTGCATTTTACAGCATGCTTTTTGTAAAAAAATGAAATCAGTTTGGTAGGGGAATACATGAAACGTTTGCCAGTAAAAAAGATGTCCCTGCAGGCTGCATGAATATATTCCAGTATTTACCATTTAGGAAAATACTCCTGTCGACTTTGACAGTGAAAAATGCCATCTGTAAGATTATTTAGCAATTTTGTTCATGCAGCACCACTGCATGGGTTGGTGCATTGCTATAATGCGGTACAGCAAGGCATGTGTTGCCAGTGTGACATGGACATGTAAATGAAAACAGGCTATTCAGTCAAAAACGATTTCTACATCTAAAATGCAAATAATTTTTTGTTCACAGTTATAAGCATGTATTTTTTCTCACCTGAAAATCCTCTGTTGCAGGAGACACATTTGAGGATTAATGAACTAACCTCATTAACAATACTAACAATCCTAACTCATTAATAATATAATGTGTTCTCCAGTGCAAAATGAGATGGAAAATGACAGGCTCTGAAAGTCATTTTAAACGCGCATCCAGATTTGTTTTTCTTTGCTTCTATCTGTGCTCTGTCCACAGTATTTGCAGGAAGCAAAGACTTGAATAAGCAGGACATCAGTTTGGTTACAGTTGCAACTGTATAAGCCAAGCCATTGTTCAAGAGAAGGAGGGTAGGACATGATTGAATTTCATTGGTTGAACTCATTTGGTAGGCTGTAACAGAGCTTTTCTAATGAACCTCGGGGAAGAAGAGAGGGAGAAGACATTTTACACAGCTGGGAGAAAGACCTGGCTGGTGGCTGGGGAGTTTCCTGATTGAAAAAGCAGACCCAGTGCACTGCTGCAGAGACTGGGAATTCCAGTCAATAAGTCCCGGTTTGAGTGACGGCAGATGCTCTTCCTTGCTGGGGTGATTTAAGAGGGACTTCCAGAAGGCGACCAGCCGAAGAATTTCACATGCTGAACAGGCTTGGTAATTATATTGCAGAGTGCGGGGGCAGTGTGTATGTGTGCGAAACCATTCAGTCAGAGACTGGGAATTCCACTGTTTTATCAACATGTTTAATGTTACAAATTGAATATGTTCTCGCCGCTCTCTTCTCATTTTGTTACAGATAATGTTGTTACTGTGCATTTATTTCTGTAAAAAGAGTAAGATCATGTTGAAATGCAATTTTTATAATACACAAAAATATCTGAAAGCAGACGGATAGTGTGTTTTATTTTTCTCTTTTATTTGTGCATCTACCATTACAGTTCTGATAATATGGGGAGAGGTTTAGACATTGCAATTGTCATTTTTAAGGTAGCTAAAAATAAGACTTGACGGTAGCTGTGTGCATGATTCCATTCCGTATATAAGTGTGTGTTTTCTGAACGGAACATAATAATAAAATAATGAAATAGCCTGCTGCTGGAGGTACATGAGTCAGCAGAAAGAGAGGCCCTGGACATAGTTCACCGATGTAGATAAGTTGGTGATGAATACCACATGTTAGCTCGCTGCCGTAGATAAGTCAGTGTGGACAGCCCATGGTGGCACTCCATTTGAAAAGGTGGTGTTCCTGAAATGTAAGCCTGAGGCCTCTCTAGTGATCACACAAACAAACTAAGCGAAAATAAGGGGTTCTGGATATTGGGGCCAAATATAAATCAAAGGAATTATGCTCACCAGAAATACCACCAATAACGCATACCATCATAATGTATACCACTAAATGTATCTGTGTGCTGAAATAATGTATGTATACTGTAGTACTATATACCAAATCTAATCTGAATGCAAAGAGTGATTATTACTGAATTATGTTCATTTTGGCGGTAAGAAAATACCGCTAGGCCCCACATCTATACAAAATACCCAACACATCTCACAGTAAGAAAATATGCTCAGACGGGCTGCAAAATTATACGCCAGTGTGCCGCATAACAACACTTATCAAGTTGGCTTTACCCTTGATCCCCAATGGAAAATGCCATGACACCCTAAGAACACATGCCCAGACTGGCTGCACCAATTTAGGCCTGTACAGCCACATAAGCTAACACACCATGTTGATTTTACCCATGATGCAATTACAAAATGGCATGCCACAGTAAGAAAGAATGCTCAGACTAGCTTCACTAATGTAAGAGAGTATGGCGACAATTCCATGACACGGAAAGAAAATGTATTCAGACAAGCTGCACTGATGCCAAGTACAAAATACCATATCACAGTAAAAGAACATGTCCAAACTGGTTGCACCAATGTACGCAAGCAATATAAAAACACTTATAGTGATGCTTTACCCTTGATGCCCAACAGAAAATGTCATACTACAGTAAGAAAATATATTCAGAGTGGCTGATATAGGCCAGTCTAACAATGAAATAACATGTCATGTACGCTTCCCCTGATGCCCAGTAAATTAATGCCATACCACAGAAGAAAACCATGTCCATACTGGCTGCACCAATGTAGGCCAGTCTATTCACATAAAAAAACATCATTTTTCCTTTAACCTTAATTCCAACCAAGGAAATCCATACCACAGTAAGAAAGCATGTCCAGACTGGCTGCACAAATGTAAGCCACTTTAGACACATAAAAACACTTGTGTTGTATCAACTCTTAATTTCTATTAACAAGTGCCATGCCACATTAATAACAGAAGTTAAGGCAGACAGCACCAAATGCAGGCCAGTATGGCATACACCAATGTAGTCAATTGTACCACCCAAAAAATGAGAATAAATCTCAAAAAAATCAACAATCTGGTCCCAATCTCTTCATAAACGCATTCACACATAGTCACACAGCATGCTCTTATTCAAAGGCATAGACAAAACATACCCTGTCTCATCTACCCACACATTCAAACGTCATACAGTCTCTCATTCACCTCTCATTCACCCTTGCACCCATACAGCATTCAGACCACCTGAAACTGTGGCATGCATGCATGTATAAACACATACACATATACACCTTCAGAAAACCACTTGCATGCATGCAACCATACAAACACAGAAACATAAGGTAAACAGACATTCATAGATAAATACTTGACTTATCTTCTCTCACCCTCAGCAAACTGCCACCCAAAACAACACATAGGGCCGGGTAGCCTTTTCCTCATCTGCTTCCAGTATGCTGACTGACAAGAGAGGACTCCTTTCTTGTCAGTCAGCATGCTGCTGACGCGGCCAAATGCATATGCATTTTGTGCAATGATGAGAGTTGTGGGATGTATTGACCCACTTTTGCTCTTCTATGCTGCATCACTCTGTTATGGTGGGCCAGAAACAGCAAAATGGCCGCAAAACCCTTGTGCGCGCCAAAACCCCTGAAAATCGTGCTTTTCAACACACAAAAAGATGGCTGCCCAATCTGCCACGCCTGTTGTCAGTGGTGTAACAGAGCTCTCACTACTGAAATGTGTCACTGGACTCCACAACAATTGAAAGTGGCGTGCAGAAGGAAAAAGCAGTGCTTTACTAAATGAAACTCCAAGATTGCTATAAATCACATTTTCTTTGCTGCTGAAACTTCATAATGCCGGCACAGAACACCTTCAAATATTAAAAATTCTTGATGGGTGCTACAATTCACTTAGTTTAAGGAATCACTCTGAACTTACAATGTCCTGAAAGGCTAAGAGCATAAAGAGATTTCCACAGCAAAAGTGGCCTGTCTGTGGATCTGTAAAAAATCGCTGTGCAGCAGAGGGATACCTGTGTTGATAGCTGTCAGGGGCCTTCCTGGGAAAACTTTAACATGTTATAAACTGAAAGTCAAATGTTTGCAATATAAGAGGCCTGTTACTGATAGTAACCCATATTATAGTTGTGTTTGATCTCACAGGTTTAAAATCTTGAATGAGAATTCTATTTTTATTTGATACAACAAGTTTGTTTTGTGCTAAGGAAAAGCCAAAAGAATTTAACAATTAAATTAAACCTGGCTGATGCTGCAAAACTGGAATAGCAGGTTTTTCTCACAGAATGAAGGCCTTCCCTCAGCAGGAACTCACAGAGAGGCGTTAATTATAGGTTCGGACAGAATTTGGTCTAAAGAGGGAAAAGGAACAATGACAAGCTGCAGCAGGAAACTCGAAGTGCGAATAGGGTCGTAAATGGCCACTGCAAGGAACAAGCAAGGAAGAGCCTGCTCCTGGACTGCAGGCTGCAGGGAGACAAAAAGAGGCGGACCCAAGCAACCATCTGTGGCTGAACATTAACAAAGATCACTTTTTTAAAGACTTATAACTTGCTAGTCAAAATGGTGAAAAATAAAAAAATGACAGAGTTGTTCATTGAATTTCTGGCTGCACGTTTTAAGAGGCGGCAAAACAGTGTGACATGTTCTGGAAAGGAATGGCAAGAAACGTGATTTTATGCCAAATGCATGACTGTTAGCATTGTGGAATTGTACACGCATGGCCCCATGTTAATCTTGCATATTTGTGGAAACTTGCATAAAAACTGAAAAGGGTGTTCACAGTGAAAAGGGCAAAATTCTGTGGAAAATGGAGACATGATCCCACAGCTATGGGTTTTTGAGGAATAGCTGCTATGTAAAATATGGCATCTGTATGTGTGATTTGTATAAAGGTGACCAATGTAGAAATGTACATTTAAGGTAAAATCCAATTTTGAGACCAGCGGCTAAAGGGAGGTCTCTGAGGATTATAAAACAAATCATAAAACCTGACATCACCCAGCCTTGAGCCAATCACTCAAACTGCAAGGCAGAGATGAAGTATTGATCCTATCCCAGCACAAAGGGGCAAGCTTAGATACGCTGTCCCACATGCCCCCTTTATGATGTCATTTCATAGCATAAATAGAGACAGCTCACCAGACATAGGACAGACAGATCCACTCACTCTCCTGATGCTGGCAGAGCGCCCTGCTGCTGAAATCTACATCTTCCTTGTTCCAGAATCCAGAAACTTGGCAAAGCAAAGGCCAATTGCATAGCTGAACCATTTTCAGCTAGGCCTCAAATGCTAGAACAGAACCCCAAAAGCCTAGGGAAGCATCACAATACAGCCGGGCTGTGCTGTTACTGCTTGCCTGCTGAACTGAAAGGTCCTCAGAACCAATAAGGGCAGATCCCGTCCAGTCCTGTGCCGTGCTGTGACCAGAGTGCCTTGCTGACCCTGCCCAGTCTGATGTGCCCAGCTGTCAGTCCCTGATAGGTCCAGAATCCTGACGGTCCAGAATCCTGACAGTCCCATTTAAAAACTTACCAGTGAGTATAAATAGGGAGAACTGTGTCATATAGCGTATGTACTTTGCATAGTCTTGTCTCTAGCTTATACCCATCCTATCTTTCATTTAGAACCAGTATTGTTAGGACTATCTTTGCATGGACTCTTCTCTCACATGTGTTTCTAAACTCTAATTTCCTATTGATAGATTAATAAAGTAATTCCCAAACCAAACAGAAAGCAGAGTATCACACCTGAACTGTTATGATCGGCCATAAATAACCTTCCTGTGTGGCATCCTACTTTTTGGTAGTCTTTAACATAGTGTAAGCAAACCCATTTGTCGTTTTTAAAAGTGCATTTCTGTTTTCAATTTTCACGCCTTTTTTACAAATACGACCTTCACAAATACCTCCATAGCTCCCTCAGTGTTTGTGATAGAAACACAATTTCAACTCCTACTTGTTCTGGTTCTCCCGTTATCGCGAATATCGCACACTGAAAAGTTTGCCTCAAATTTTCATTTTGAGAAATTTTGACAAGTGTAAACTATTTCTAACTTGGATTTTAAGATTTCAAATGTTTTCTTTGCATTAGATCATTGTTTATGTTTGTGTGCAACTATTCAAAGTGGCTCCCATAAGAATTTACAACATAAAGGCATTTTTCCACACATTTAGATTTCTTGCTCAGCCACTTTAAAAGTCCTTCGGACAGTTGAAAAGCCCACTTTGTTTTTCTCTTTCTGTGTAAGGGGGCAAGGGCGAAGTGAGACATTGTTTGACCTGTACTATTCCTGAATACCTGCTCTCTCCTTCCATCGCTTTTCACTGCCTTTTGGGGGTTTGAGAAGTTTTACAGGAGGAACTGCTAACCACAGCCCTATCTGATCTGAACCAACACAAAAATATTATTTTCTGTGCTGCATTTGTTTTGCTTATTACCTATTCCGAGTGTGTTAAAGAAATCATTCTTTGTTCTGTCACCCCATTGGTGATTGTCCTTTACCTATTAAATATATATTGTGATTTTGAACTAAGTAAATAAATAATCCCTTTACAAAACAGCCTGATTTCCGGTCCAGCATGACCCGGGGTATTCTTAAATAAGGGGTGTGATATGAGTGGTACATCTTTCAAATAATTGAATCTATATCTTAAATAAGTTTTTCCATTATGCTGTACACTCGGCTGGGAGCGGAGTGTATCGCCTGATTGAAATCCTTAACAAATCTGGGGGCTCGATTCTGGGGTTTGATAGACTGCCACCCGTGACAGTCTCACACAGCAGTCTAACCTGCAGAGTAGTAATACTTTGTGTGGTGTGAGTACTGTGCTACACTGTATAAGCACCCCTAAAATAAATACTGTGGAAATCAGGCCTGTTAGAAAAAGCAAATTTACCCTGAAATAAAACCAAAAGGAAATTAATATTTCCGGAATGGTGACCCCAGTGGAAATCCATATTGCAAGGGAATACCTACTGCACAAATTGTTTGTCAGGGGTGAATGGGTAGAGCAGGATGAGAACGTCTGGCTGCAAGAAATCAAACAACAAGTCACTGCCACAGACTTAGATAAATGGCAGGACCAGGGTCCATTACACCAGGCACTTAGTGAATTGTATATGGCCTCAAAAGTAAAACAAGAGTAATGTAAAATTGCCAAAATAGGGGCTTACCTGTACCTCCACATTGGAGTAATACAGGAAAAATATGCTGAAAGCCCAGATCTGGCAAAGAGGCAAGTACAATCCATAGAGAAAATCCAGACTAATCTGGACTCTGCAGAGCAAAGGATCCAGAGTAGCCAAGAAGCGGAAACAGAGGCTAGGCAGTATGCCACCAAACTGCAAGAAGAACTGAGGCTCTTACTGCAAAAGAATGCAGAGCAAGATGCCCAGGTACTGAATCTGCAAAAAGAGTGTCAAGAAAGTTTAGACTCTTTAAAACAGAGCCAACAAAAACTGCCACAACAATTAACTATTAACAGAGTCTGCTCAGAACAGGTGGTCATCATACAGGACTAGATAGACACATTGAAAGAGGAGAATAATAAATTAATAATTAAAGACCTTGAATCCCAAAGAGAGTTTGATGAAGAGCCCAGAAAGCTGATGCATTCAAAAAACAGAGGGGTGACCTGGCAGCACAGAGGGGCACTCTAACTCAGGAAAGGGACGCCTTAGGCCAGGAAGTCAGCCAGTTAAAAACCAAGTTAGAAGAAAATCACCTGGCCCTTCAGGGACTGGGTGAACTCAAAATGGACTATGAAAAGCTGTTAGAGCATACCACGAGGGTAGAAGATGCTCTGGGAAAGAATAATCAGACCGGTAAGGACCAGACTCAGGAGATGAGTCTCCTGCAGCAATAATTGGCCCAATACTCCCAATTCAAGCAGGAAGCACAGAGAGACAATGAATATCTCTGTGAAATGAATGACTGGCTCCATAGACAAATAGCCATGCAGGAACAACTCATACAGACCAGTAAGGTGAGGAACAAAAGGGTCAGATTCTGGCATGTCATCAGGGAGTAGGAGCTGAAGGAGAAAAGGTAAGATGGGAGAGAGAAACCCCTGAGCATAACCTCAGGAATCTTGGCATCAGGGACTTTAATCCCTACAATTCCATGGACTCTGCCACCCTCATATGACCCAAGGGCCAGGGGGATGGTAGACTTCACTATAATGGGAAATATGGGACTGACAGTTCAGCGCCTCCCAGAAATGGATGGCCAGGGATCTATGTACAGGATCCCAAGTGCTAGGTACAATCTTCTCTCATCAGGGTGACTCCAGTGAGGGGAGAATCAGAAAACTGGATCCTCAGAAATATCACCTACCTAGAGATCAGTCAGTGAAATTTGGTGGGAAATTCCACGAGACTGGGCCTGTGAAGAGCATCTTAAAAAGCTCTTCCCAGCTAGGACAGTGGGGGGTACTCAGCCAATCCTGGGGGCAAGGGAGAGTTGTAGATCTCTTCTGAACACCACAGGTCTCAAGAGAATAGCCCCCACATTCTGCCAGCAATTCCCAAGCTCACAAAATCCGGCAGAGCTTAGAAGATCAGACTGTCAACTCTGGTATGTAATAGATTTTTGTCTTAGTGGGGTAAATTTGGTATTTGGTGGTATTTTCTTACCGTAAAAATATTGCCAGTAATTTGGTGATAAATTAGACTTGCATTTAAATTGAGTTTGACATCACATTATTTTAGTGAGCATACCTTGTTAGCTTATATTGGTGGTCATTTTAGTGGTATTTTGTTTTGCAGTAATTATTTCTGTGGTATAGTGGTGAGCATGGTTTTCTTCTTCATACTATAACCCCATTATAAAACAAAACTTTCCTTTCTATTAGAATACCTCTTAGTTGTCTGTAGAGAGCCCCAGTCTTGTGCACTGTTATAACCCAATGATTTTATTCAGAGCACCACCTATAGTTTGTGGCTGGTATCACTGGCTTATCTACATCCAGTAATCTATGTGCCCTTAGGCATTACTAGCTCATGGACATCCAGTTATCTATATATCATATCAGATTCCTTCCCATCAGCATGCAAGGAGGGCACACACACAAACCTGCCTTATCACTGAATATTATTAGCTTCTTCTGGGTTGTTATTTTACCTGCAGTAGTAAATTGACAAATGCACTACTGAACAGAAATGAACCTCCCCTGTATACTTTATATGTATAAATGAATTCAAAGATGCAAAAATGACACTAAATCCCATTTGTTTTCATAGATACATGTTATATTGAATCTTATTTACATGTCATCAAGTCTTACCATGGATACATTACATCGTCATCTGAAATACAAAAAGAAAACAAAACAGAACAAACAGGCCTTTTGAAACATGGGTTAATGTTCCCACATTCTGAACATGATGAAAAATAAACATGCAGTGATTTCCTAACCTTTCTACACTGTAATAAATCTTAGCCAAACATACAGCATTCAAATGATCCTCACTTGGCACATATTTTACCAAGATTAGAATTTCTTTGAAGTTCCCAGCACAACATTGCTCCACTTGCAAAGGCAGGCCCAGTGTCAGCGCAAAATGATTCTGTAATCTTGTGTGGGGAGCACCGGCGAGATATCTCTCACAGCCAGCTCTCTGACCCCTTGGACCACTGTCAGTCTTCTCTGCCCAGCACAAACTAACTCTTTCCCCGCATTTCTTATCCCAAGAAATCTTCTGTCCTTCCCCGTTTGACGTTTCTTGTCTGCCTATAATTTCCCCCAATCAAGTTAACAAGAATGTGTTTTGTATCAACCCTCATGTTTAGAACAATGAGGGATTTAGGCCTCCCTGAATGACTGTTTCATTCTGTTTCCTGGTGCCTCTTTCCCTCTGCTTTCCACAAGCTAATACAGAAAAAAATGCCAGTGTGCATTTAAAAATGAATTACAGCAGTGTCACTAAAACATGGATTTTCACCTCATTTTGCATATGAGACTGCATTATAATGTTAGGGAAGTTAGAATTTAGTATTTTAGCATTGTTAATTATGTTAGTTATATAACTTAATGTAGTCTCCATGTATGAGGTGAACTTCATAATTTGGCCTGGCAGCACTAAGCTTTCTATGCGTGCATTTAATTCTCTGCCGTTTCAAGATGGGCTTGGCTTTGTTGTAAAACCTGTACTTTGCATGCCACCGAAAACATCTTTACATGTCATACTGGCAAAAAAAAAAAATATATATATATATATATATATATAGCATGTTACTGCTGGCACCAAAAATGCCACTACATTTTGCAATAAAGAAATACCATTACATTTTGGTAAAATATATATGTCCTTATATCCCCTCCTTTTCCGACAATTCTGGCTACCCAAATCCACAATTGGAGGAAACCCAAATTGTTTTTCTTTCTTTTCATTACCTTAGAATGTATGTGCATTGGGATGTCTTTCATTTCCCATTGTTGCCAATATCATTAGTAACATCTTCATCTTCATAGACAAAATAATCAACTAGCCTCTCATCACTAACACTACTACTGCTAAACCCACCATAGTGCGTTCCACCCAGGTTCCCCAATTAAACACATTCACCTCCATTATACCCAGACTACTAACTGTAACATTGTTCTTTCTCAGATTCATCTTAATAGTATGCTTTTCCTTATGACTCAATAAATATTCTACATTGGGTCTATTCGAAATGTATCCCTTTGAAAAAACTCAATATTTTCCACTTGGCCTTCCCAAATATCATTTGTAATATGAAATAATGTTAGACCCCCTCAACCAAGACAATTGTATCCTTTTGAACCTGCAAGTAAAAAACATTATATTTCAATTGCTTGACAACAAACATTTCATGATTTAATTGTGTAACAGTAACGTTCTTCATAAAGGTGCTGACCAACCATCTATTTTTAACCATTTTTGCTTGTGCTAACTCTTCACCATCCGGATTGGTAATGACCACTTTGCATCCTCCTGATACACCTGGATCAGATTTTAAACCACAAATAGCATCTGTAGCATCAGGAACAAATGGTTTACCTGGACATATGTAATGTTGTTCTTTAAACCTTATACATGTTTCCAGGTTTGGAATCAAGTCAACCTCAGGCTCCCATGACTGAATTGCCACCACCTCTGGAGTTTTAATTTTTATGTATTTCCCTTCTTGCCAAAATCCCATGTTATGTACCCATTTAGTTTGGTAAATAAGTTCAGGGGCTATATATGGAATGCCCAGCAAAAACCTGATTTCCATTATTTCTAAATTCACATATAGTGGCATTGCATTGCCCATTTCAAATGCAACTTTCACCTGCATTATTCAATGTCCCTTTCCGTGATCCTTTCCATCATTTGATGAACAATATCTTGAGAAACAAAATATAACGGTATATGTCCTTGAATGAATTGGGAAATTGCAGTTTGGACCTCTCTCATGTAATTTGTCAACAATCTATCAACAGGATTTACTACATTCATAATCTCATTTAATATTCAGTCATGCTTAAATATCACTTTGGAACTATGTTGTAGAATTTCAGCCTGTTCATTTAGTAACACCATTGTTTTGTTAACAAATCTCACTTGTTCATCCAATCCACTTCTAATTCCATCCAAGGTCTTTTGGATCATTTCCAGGTCATAATTCAATTGTTGTGCTTTGGCACTCAATGTCCCTCCTGAAATTGCATTCGCTGTTGACATCCTAGTACCAATTACAGCTCCAATAATAGGCATTACAAAGGAGACCACCAGCATTATTGCCCCTCTCTTACCCCTCTTCTTTATATGAGCCAAATTCACAAATGTCGTTTCTAATTGCATTAACATATCTCTTATTGTCTGCTTAGTGTCCTCTTTTCTCAATTGTACCCAATCTTTAGTCTGGTCAGTTATGATTCCAGTTTTGTTAACACATCTTTCAATTAAATTATCAGGGTTCATGGGTATATATATATATTCTGAAAAATCATTCTTCTATTGCACATAATAAACCCAGGCGCTTCCTCCACTGCAATGCCAGATGCTGTTCCGGGCTCAAAGATAACCTATGCTTCCATGATTTTAAGATTCCCTGCAACCATCAAAATCATTATCCATGTTGCTGGTGCCATCATCAATGTCATCCGTCCTGCAGACTTGGTCTTTGCCCACACCCGGGGCTTTTTTGGAATTTCCTCCCATCGACTCCAGGACTCCGTCATCTCTCACGTCCTCCGGTCCTGCGACCTCCGGCCCCAAAAGATCAATTAATTTAACTAAATTAAATAGAAAAGAGACAGATTAAGTACATAGCACAATACCAATTTTACCCTTTCTACCACACAAAAGAAAAATGTAGTCCAAACATTTCGTTTGAGTCTTCGGATTTCTGAAACTAAGCACATGTTAAAGAGAAAACAAAAATATACATAGGACACCATTATACATCAAAAATATATTTCAACATTGTACCATAATAATTCAACCTGCTTCAGCCCCTTATGTCAATTTTTATCACCTATGGTATTTTCATTTACATTTATCTCTACAATAAGGACCACATCTATTTTTATTTCTATGGTGTGGGATACTATGAAGACAGCTACTGTGTTTTTCTTTCCATGTATTCAGGGCACTTAAGCTGTTTCTACTTGTTCAAGCCTCCTGATTTCATGTTTGGGGCGACAGGGCTTAATTTGGTTAACATGAACAAATTGTTCTGTCACCGTTTCACCCTCTGTCTTCAATATTTTGTAAACTACTGGGGACACCTTATCCACAATTTCAAATGGCTCTTGCCAAGCGCACGACATTTCAAAGTTTTCTGTTTACCTTTCCCAAAATGAAATTTATATACCTGATCCCCTACATTATACTCTTTCACAGACATCTTTCCATCATAATATGACTTTGCACTGTCAGCAGCTCTCTCTAAATGTTGCTGCACAAATGCAAATGCATGTTGTAAATGCTTCCTCAATTCCTCCACATATTCGTGAACTGTAGATGCACTTACAAGTGTCTGTTCATGTGTCCTGTTTAATAAATGTTGTGGCAGTACCATTTTCCTTCCTGTTAATACCTCATGAGGACTGATACCTGTTACTTTGGCAGGAGTCGATCTGATTGCCATCAAAACCAGGGGTAATGGTAAATCCCAGCTGGAACCTGCCTCTGCTACAAACTTCTTTAATATCTCCACAACAGACCTGTTGCAACGTCCAATGTTTCCAGAAGAGGTGGGCCAGTATGCAATATGCAGCTTCCTTTCACCCCCAATATCTGCCACACCTTACTCATCAAGGTGCTTGTGAAATGGCTTCCTCTATCTGACTCTATTCTTTGTGGCAATCCAAAATTTAAACATATATGATTTACCAGTTGTGTAGCTGCCGTTTGAGCACTACAATCTGGTGCAGGAATACACTCTACCCATTTTGACATTAAACAAACCATGCTACAAAGATAATGGTTCCCCCTAATCGACCTTTTTACAGGCCCTACATAGTGAATTTGCAAATCTGACCATGGATTCATCAGTGGAGCTCTATGCACTGGTAAAGCGGATTTAAATTGGGCACATACTAGACACCCCCTAGTCTATAATTCCACATCTTGGGACATATGTGGCCAGTAAGCATAATCTTTCAGCAATTCTAAAGTCCTTTGTGAACCTCTGTGTCCTGCAGTTATTGCATCAGGTTCATGGTGTAGCATAAGCCCTCTGAATGAAAGGGGTACCACCCATGTTATCTGTCCTGTTATGGATTCCCTGAGCATAAGTCCATCCTGTAGTCTAATTCGTTTTTTTATTCTTTAACAGCACCCTCAATTCTTCCTTTCCTGTATAATCATTTTCAATGAAAGGATTTTGTTCGGGGTCCATCAAATGATTATAATACATCCCCAATATTGGATCATCTTTTTGCACTTTAATCAGATCTTGATCTGGTGTATCATAACTCCATTGCACTACCGGTTGTTCTACCTCTTTTGGAGCCTTACAGCGTGTAACTGCATCTATTTGTATTTCACCAATTAAGTGTTAAATGGGTAACAACTCTCCCATAACAGACCCAATCTTGGCTAATTGATCTGCTTCATCATTTCCCTCCTTATCTTCTCCTGGAGTTTTCAAATGCCCACAGATTTTTTTCCAGTACACTGTTAAATCATTTTCTGACACTAATTTGTCTATAGTCTGTATAATTTTTCCATGTTTGAGGGGCTTTTTATTATATGTACGCCTGCCTCTTGGTTTTCAGCCAGGCAAATACCCTACAAATCTATTTCGTGCATAATCAGAATCAGTCACCAGCACAATTTCACTGAATTTATTATCAACTGCAGTAGTAATTGCTTTATACATGGCTGCCAACTCTGCTACCTGGCTACTCCTAGCCCCAATTCTCATCCCTATACAAGGAATGTCCTCACATTTCGACCAGACATTTCCTATCCCTGATACCAACTGGTTATTGCTATCATTTTCAATGTGAAAGGCCCAACCGTCAACATATACAGTTGGTAAATTCTTACATGTATTTTCATCAAAAGCTTTGTGTGGTGATTTTTCAAACTCCTGCCAACCAGATTCTACTTCTATTTCGTTTGATAAACATTTAGCCACACATTCATGTAAATCTGCTAACCCTTGAGCAACTGGGCTCTTTTTTATTTTGGCCATATCTCACTTCTATAGGAAAGCCTTGCAATGTCAATGTCCAAGAAGTAATTCTGGACTGTGCTAAATTGCCTGACCTAATCCTTTTCTCTGTAAACACTGCAATGGTTGATGATTTGTCTCAATAATTACCTTTTCCCCTTGAACAATGGGGCGAAAATGCTGCAACGCCCACACAGTGGTCAAAAGGGCCTTTTCACATTCACTGAATTTGATCTCAACCTGGGAAAATGCCTTACTTGCATAAGCAATGGTTCAGATCATGCTTTTGATATAACACTGCTATTTATTTTTATTTTATTTTTATTTATATATTTGTATAGCGCTGCAGCCCGCAGGCATCAGAGCGCTTAACAAAAAGACAGACTGGAGTATAGAACGGGACAGGTCAAAAGTCACATGTAACAGACATTTGGAACAGAGATGGGCTAGCTGGCTGTCGGAAGTAGGGATCTTATTTAAAGAGAAGTGTCTTGAGTTGCTTCTTGAAGACTAGATGGTTAGTTTCCAATCTCAGCCCAGGAGGGAGCTTATTCCATATGAGGACTGCCTTGGTCGTGAATACCCTACCTAATCCTTTAGCTTTTTTGGTAGGGATAACTTGCAGGAGGCCAGATTTATTGGACCTCAAGTTGCAATGTGATTCGTACCACACAAATTTCTTTTTTAAGTAAGTCAGTGCTTTTCCATACGAGCATCGGTGTACTAGGGTAATGGCTTTGAATGTGATACGATCCTCGATCGCCAGCCAATGTAAGTCCTTTCTGTCTTTTGTGATGTGATCTCTCTTGGGTGTATTGGTGATTGTTCTGACAGTGTTGTTTTGCACCACTTGGCATTGTTTTAAGCATTTATTGCTTGCGCCAAGGAGTAAGGAGTTTCCGTAATCCAACCGGGAGAGAATTGTGGCTCTTGCTATTGTCGCACTGTTTTGTGGGCTCAGCAAGCGTCTGATTTTTTTCAATAGTTTCAGATAATAACGACAGTTCCTTTTAAGGTAGGCAGTGCGGGCTTCTGCTCCCAAGGATGCCTGAAGATAGATGCCTAGTGTTTTAACTTTTTCTACTATGACTATCTGTGTCTCTTTGATCTTGAATTCAGTATATTGTGGACTAAGTTTTTTTTCTAGCATGAGGAGAACCGAAGATCATGAGTTCCGTCTTGGAGGCATTTAAGCACATCCAATTGTCTTTCATCCAACTCTCGGTGATGTTATAGATTCTCGAGAGTTTTTCGCTGTCCTGTTCGTAGTTACCAGTAAGTTCGAACACCAATTGGGTGTTGTCGGCAAAGTTGGTAAAAACTATACCGAGATGGGACAGAAGTGAGCATAGACATCGCATTTATAAATGAAATAGTAGAGGGGAGAAGCTTGTGCCCTGTGGAACTCCACAGTTTACTGGTTTAGATGTTGAAGAGTGTTTGCCTCAGACGATTTTAGATTGCCTATCCTGCAGAAATGATGACACCCAGTCTATGGCCTCATCAGAGCAGTTTCCTGATTGATCCAGGGACTCTCAGAGCCTCCGGTGATCCAACAGATCGAAGGCTGCCGAGAGGTCCAATAGGATCAGTAAACCAGATTTACCTTGATCCAGGATGCTTAGCATTTCTGTCTGTATGCTGACATACAATGTTCAGTGAAACCTATTTCTGTAGAGAAATCTCTTTTTTTTATGGGATATGCTAAACATGGTGCCTTTATGAGACATTCCTTTAATTTAGCAACTGCGTCAGATTGCTCCTTTTACCATTTCCAGGGTGTATTCAGCTTCAATAGTTTAGTCAATGGTTGAGTAATTTCAGCATCATTTTCAATAATTTCCTGTTATATCATGTCATTCCTAAGAAACTTTTTGAACCTTTCGCATTTCTAGGATCTTTCAATTTCTGTATGACCTCCACCTTTTTCTTTTGTGGATTTAGCCCATGTTCAGATATCTCATGGCCTAGGAAATTCACCTTTTTCTTGCACCATTGGGCTTTCTGTAAAGATACTTTGGCACCTGCCTTTTGCAATTGGCCAAGTACATGTCTAATTTCATCAAAATGTCCTTTCAAGTTTTCATTTTTTATCAGGACATCATCCACATAAACTAAAGTTCCGCTTTCCGCTGCATCATGCATAGCCTTTTCTCAAAAATATGCCAAATTCGCTCCCACTATTGACATACCGGAATGGTGTTCTAGCCCATTTGTATTAAGTTTTATCAAATGAGAATGAAAATAAATTCTGAATATCCTCTGCCAGTGGCACACACCAATATCCAGATGTGAGATCTAATGTGGTAAATACTTTTGACCCATGCACTTGAGTAAGGCCTTGACCAATGAATGGCAGTGGCCATCTAGACACTGGCACTCTTTTATTTAATTCCCTCAGGTCTGCACACAGACGCCATTGACCATTTGGCTTTAACACACCCAAAATAGGAGAGCTGGAGGTACTATTAATGGGCCTGATAATTCCCCTAGACTCCAAGTATTTAATTATCTCTGCCAATGACTCTAAACATGCCAGTGGCAATCGACATTGGTGCACAAATACTGGATTTCTAATACACCCCTCTGGTAATGTGGCCACATGTAAATTAGTTAAGCCGCAATCATATGCATCTTTGGCAAAAACGTCTTTAAACTCCATAAATATTGTTCTCAATTAATTCTTATCTTCTTCGCTATCACATGCATCTGCTAACAGAATCTGCTCCTCCACTATTTTTGAAAATTCTGGGAAATCCTCTAGTGGAGGAACCTCTGTGCTCTCTTCTAACTGTGTGGCTGCATCTCTTTGCAAAGCTGCCACTTTTAAATATTTTGGCACATCAGCTTCCACTTCAATATGCTGATTTTCTGTTTCATTTTCATTTAAATCAAATACTATACAATTCTCTTGGTGACAGCACACTGTCTCATCGGAATCATATGGGTACACAGATTGAATTTTGAAGATCCCTTTGGGTTGTGAATCCAGATATTCTGGCAACATACCCTGCGCTTCTACATATCTCTCAGGGATATTTCCAATCACCATGTTATTAAAATCTGCAGTATAATGTGATTTTTTGTATGGCCATTCCTAATAAAGAATTCTCTTCTAAATAAATATCCTGACATCCTTTATTATTCACCATAATTTTACAGACCCTTCCCCACATCTATCAATGGGGTATATTCATAATCCAGGCCTAGCTGTTTCATGGATTCATTTAAGCACACAAATACATCAGAATCTTTCATTTGCTGTCCATTCTTGCATTGTAGATTTATAGCAACCTGCTTGGTGAATGCAGGAATAGTAATATCCTTGTTCACCTGTAATTCAATTGCATATCGTACCAATTGTGCACAATGATAATCCTTTCTCTTGTCTTCAAATTCGGGCACAGGCCCACCTAGCCGGGACCATATTTTTTGGTTAAGGAAATCTAACACCATACACATTCTGTGCATGATATCATTGCCCATGTAAACATGATTTTGTGGTCTACTCACTATCCACACATTGTGGTAGATTATTGTCTGTCCAATGTTAAGTAAAAAAGTAGCTTTCATCATTTTAGAATGATCATTTATATCAATGTGAACCCATGGCTGCTCATCTTCCATTTGTATTTCAGCAAGAGTGGTGATGTGTTTTTCTGTGTCTGCTTTAGGAATAGTGTTCTGTTTGCATTTCTTCTCTTTTAAATAGAAGCGCAATGTGTGTTCATCTGTTTCAGTTTGCCATTTCTTCCTGAGATCCAAATAAATCTGCACAGAGTGGGCTTCATTACACGGTAGGCGGTAAGGGTTTACCGGTACCGGTATTTTACTGGTACCGGTAACACTTACTGCCTTACCACGAGGTCCCTTTGCGGGTTGGAGAATTTAACGCCTGCTTTTTGCAGGCGTTAAAAACCAACCCGCAAAGGGACCAGGGAGCTAATTACGGTACCGCAATTAGCGGTGCCGTAATTAGCACCTTCCCCATTCCCATTATGCCCCATGGGGCAAAAATGGGAATGGGGAAGGGCAATGGGGGAAGGGGGAATTACCGCCCCACCAACCTTGGAATAGGGCGGTAATTCCCTTTTCCACCAAGGCGGTGCCGGTATTTTACCGGCATGGACCAAGGTGCTAAGAGCACCTTGGTCCACTGCCGTCTGTGTAATGAGGCCCAGTGTGTTTCTTTTTCACTTCGCATTTTATCCTGACACATCAAAATGACAGTGACACTAGGCACACAGCTATTTTGCAGATACACCTCCACTGAATCATTCATTTTGGCAACGGTATGGTATTCACTTACATTGCTGTTTTGGGACTTTATTTTCTCAGGTCTTAATGTTTTTTTTGTTAAAGACCACAATACCCCATTTACCCCATCTATGAGAGGAGACAATCTTTTCAAGCAATCTGTTCCCATCAGGAATGGAATTTCACAAATAGATGTGATCAACATTTCATGTTTCATCCTGTGTTTTCCTATCTTTATGTCAACCTCGGTGACACCCACAATAGGCACCTCCTCACTGTTAAAGTTATGTACTGGACCTTCACTTTGCCTCACTGTGATCTGATTCTGTGGAGATCTCCCTTCATTGATACTTTTTACCAATTCTTTGGACATAATTGTGGCCTGTGCGCCTGTGTCAACCATTGCAAATGTATTGCATTTCTCTTCCACAGTAATGGGAGCATAATATCTGTCTTCAACTTCCTCTAACACACATAAAAAGTGTGAATTTTTACTGATTTCAGGATTCACTTTTCTCAGACCTTTCCCACTTTTGGCTAAGAACATTGGTAAATGAAAGGACATTTTTCCCTCCTTTCTGTCCATTTCCGTTTGAGAAGCCTTACTCATTTCCCTGTATTCAGAGGTCCTTTGGTGTGTGGCCACTGTTCGCCCTTCCATCCGGGAATCATCAGAGTTCACACTACAATCCTCCAACTGAATATGCATAGAAACATGACTTGATAATTTGTCATTTTCTAATTCTGGGCATTTGTGGGTATTTGGCATGGTACCAGTCTTTTTAACTTCCTCAAAAATCTGTGGCTCAAAGAACTCGTCAGGTGACTGATCTGTACCCTCCTTTTGAGTACTTATTCTTCCTGCCTGTATTTTATTAGCGTCTTGATTGTCTAGGGAGAACATTCTAACATCCCCACTTACTCCCTGGTCAATTGTATTGCCGATACATGAGTTGTCTTTCTTGAATCTGTCTCTTTTTTTTTTTGGAATTTCATGTTTTCCTTTTTCATTTGTGCAAATCAACAATGTTTGATTTAACTCCAGGTTAAACCGAACTTCTTTTTTAGATGTATTTGCAATTTCTGTCTGATATTTATCTGCAGGCATTTTTGTTTTTAAATCATTTAGCATCTCAGATTCATTATGCAAAACCAGATCAGGGCAATCTGTCTTTTTATCATCGCAGGTATCATGAAGATTTAGTAACTTGTAATCAGAAGCCACCCGGTCACTACTATGGCCTTCTGTTCCCTCCTTTGATGACTGTTTCTGGGCCGTACAGAGCTTTCCTATTTGTTCAGCCAACATTTTTACTTGGGCCTTGAGACACTGGAATCTTTCCATCTCTCTAGAATCTTCTCTCTGCGGCCTATGATGATATTGTTTGTTTTCCCCCTGGTTCAATCTATTCTGATATCTCTCAGGAGAGTGATTTCTATTGGTATTTTTTCTGAATTCTTGATTCATGTGGGGCGGGGAGCAGGGTGCACGTATCCTTTGGTGTAGTCCCCTGGTGGAGGTGATTGATTGTATTGAGGGGGGGCATAATTCATACTCCACCACATGTCCTGTCTCTCATTTTGTGAGTATTGTCCCCTATGCTGATTCCCATTTTCAGTAAATCGATCTACATATCGGGGTCTGCCCTGATTACCATACATCATGGTGTTGGGGTCAAATCTGCTCTGTGTCCCCAATGTCTGGTGGGGACCATTATTTCTTTGATCCTGGCTTTGTCTCTGATTATTGTTCATACCTGACATGTCAGGCCAATATCCTGCCCGGGGCCTGTCCCTAAGTACCTAGGGCCAATGTAGCTCTCCCTATTACTAGGATCATGTGATTGGAACATTGGTGCAGAGAGCGGCAACCTTTGTTGATTACCCCTCTGTTTGGGTATCACATTATTTTTACCTGGACTTTGATCGGACTCAAGTGACATTTTAGCTGACCTGATCTCCATCACTGTTGCTGAGGATTCTTTAGATTTTGGTCTAGTGTCTTTCATTTTATAATTCTCTCTACCCTGACAATATAGCACTTCATATAGTGTTGTACTTTGGTGCACAATCCACTCAAGGGACTTGTCACGGTCAAATTCACGGACTAACTGTGATGTGATGTCTTTCTGCAATCCATAGAAACAGGCAGTTTTAAACTCATTTGAATTGGGGTCAAAAGATACATCAAAGCGAGAATAAGTTCTTTTTCAGTCTTGCGAAAATTGGCGAGGGGACGTATTTTGCCCAGCCTTAATCGTGTGTGCCACTTTTTTGCCTCCTGTAATGACTGGAATTACGTCTAATCTCTTTTTCAAACTCTGCCCATGAATTCTGAAAACAGAATTCACCTCAACTCCATTGAATGTGGTGCCTTGTCGTTTGTCCTGGTACCTGGAAATGCATATTTGCTGTTCCAAATCCTTGTACTTTTTAAGTGGTCGAGGAAGTAATTGTTTTAATCACCCATCTTATTAATCACATTTTGCATATCGCTCATTTGCATTTGGAATTCATTGAACTCTTTGTCTCGTCTGTCTTTTTCTTGAAACATTTTAACTATCTCTTGTTCAGCATTTTGAAGATCGCTTTCTTTCTCAAAATGTTCTTTTTTAAAATCTGCATTTCCAAAACAACCTCGTCTTTATCTTTGTTAATATGATCTACCAACCCTTTCAAGTGTTTTAATTCTTGCTCACTATCCTCAAAGTGTTTCTTTCTTTGGGACAATTGAGTGTCAAGGTCTTTACATTTTGACTGCATGTCCTTTTGACATACCTCCAGTTCTGCTCTTAACTTTTCCTCTTGTTCATTAGCTCCAACCAGTTCAACTTTTAATCTGCTAATCAGCTTCGCATCATTTTCTTGCATTCGCAGAGACCTATTTAAAATGAACCATGTCTTGGCACATAGTCGTATCAGACAATCTTTCTGTACATGTTTATTAGCAGCATTTACTAATCTCAAAAAGCAGACCTGAATTATGCTACCTCTGCAAAAATAGTATCCAATGGTTCTTTCTGCACTTCCGCATATATGCGGTCATGCCACTCTGTGTCATTATTTGATGACCATGTTCCATGTGCGTATAACTTTGCCTCCAGATATGGCACTAACTCTGGGAATGTGGCCTCCATTTGAGACATTCTGAAATTCACTTCTAGTGTCACACTGCTCACATAAAATGGTTTCCCCTCAATGCACGTATGGCAGTGTTAGACACACTTACCACGCCCAGTAGGTGCTCTACTGTATTTTCCCGGCCAACGCACCATTATCTGTAATAGATTTTTGTCTTAGTGGGGTAAATTTGGGATTTGGCGGTACGTTCTTACTGTAAAAATATTGGTGGTAATTTGGTGGTAAATTAGTCTTGCATTTAGTTCGGGTTTGGCATCACATTATTTTAATGACCATACCTTGTTAGCTTATATTGGTGGTAATTTTAGGGGTATTTTGTTTTTCAGTTATTATTTCTGTGGTATGGTGGTGAGCATGGTTTTCTTCTTTATACTATAAACCCCTCATAAAACAAAACCTTCCTTTCTATTAGAATACCTCTTAGTTGTCTGTAGAGAGCCCCAGTTGTGCACTGTTATAACCCAATGATTGTATTCAGAGTGCCACCTACAGTTTGTGGCTGGTATCACTAGTTTATCTACATCCAGTAATCTATGTGCCATTAGGCATTACTGGCTTATGGACATTCAGTAATCTATATATCATATTAGATTCCTTCCCATCAGTATGCAAGGAAGGCACACACACACACACACACAAACCTGCTTTATCACTGAATATTATTAGCTTCTTCTGGGTTGTTCTTTTACCTGCAGTAGTAAATTGACAAATGCACTACTGAACAGAAATGAACCTCCCCTGTATACTTGATATATATAAATGAATTCACAGATGCAAAAATGACACTAAATCCCATTTGTTTTTGTGTTATATTGAATCTGATGTACATGTCATCAAGTCTTACCATGGATACATTGCATCGTGATCTGAAATAAAAAAAACAAAACAAAACAGAACAAACAGGCCTTTTGAAACATGGGTTACTGTTCGCACATACTGAACATGATGAAAAATAAACATGCAGTGATTTCCTAACCTTTCTACACTGTAATAAATCTTAGCCAAACATACGGCATTCAAATGATCCTTACTTGCACATATCTTACCAAGATTAGTATTTCTTTGAAGTTCCCAGCACGACATTGCTCCACTCGCAAAGGCAGGCCCAGTGTCAGCGCAAATTGATTCTGTAATCTTGTGTGGTGAGTACGTGCGAGATATCTCTCACAGCCAGTGCTCTGACCCCTTGGACCACTGTCAGTCTTCTCAGCCCAGCACGAACTAACCCTTTCCCCGCATTTCTTGTCCCAAGAACCTCTGTCCTTCCGTTTTTGACATTTCTTGTCTGCCTATAATTTCCCCCAATCAGGTTAACAAGAATGTGTTTTGTATCAACCCTCATGTTTAGAACAATGAGGGCTCCAGGCCTCCCTGAATAAATGTTTCATTCTGTTTCCTGCTGCCTCTTTCCCTCTGCTCTCCACAAGCTAATACAGAAAACAAAAATGCCAGTGTGCATTTAAAAATGAATTACAGCAGTGCCACTAAAACGTGGATTTTCACCTCATTTTGCATATGAGACTGCATTATAATGTTAGGGAAGTTAGAATTTAGTATTTTAGCAATGTTAATTATGTTAGTCAGTTATATAACTTAATGTAGTCTCCATGTATGAGGTATCCAAAAAAATATGGTGCACTTCATTATTTGGCCTGGCAGCACTAAGCTTTTCTATGCGTGTATTTCATTCTCTGCAGTTTCAAGATGGGCTTGGCTGTTTTGTAAGACTTGTACTTCGCATGCCACCAACAACACCTTTCCATGTCATGCTGGCAACAAACAAACAAAATTGTCTATATATATATATATATATATATGCCATATTACTGCTGGCAACAAAAATGCTGCAACATTTTAGAATAAAAAAATACCATTACATTTTGGTAAAATATATATGTCCTTACAGGTAGCAGTGCCTCTGCATCAGAGGATGAGTAGACCAGGGTGACCAGAACTAAAAAGGCCAACAAAGTTAAGAGACCTTAACTCAAAGATCCCCTGAAGCAAATAAAAGCAATTAGGAGCGTCATCACACCCTACGACAAAAATGCTAAATATTCCGTTTGGGAGCACCTTGAATTGTTTGAGCAAATGATGGAGACTTTCCACCTGAAGGACAGCCAAAGCTGTATTCAGTATGTAAAGTGGACATTTTCACCTGAGTACTCCAGCTTCTTTGTGGGGCTGGAGGATCAGAACCATTCAAGATGGTCCACCTATAGGGCGTCCATCCTGAAGCATTTTTCTATCCATAGAACCCCTGAAGAGGCTCGCAAGGCAGTCTACACCCTGCAATGTGGGAAAGACCAGGCCCCACAAGAATTTGTCCAAGAATTGAAATGTGCCTTTGTGCATTCCACCAGGAGGGTGTGCACTGACATTAGGGAATTTATTAATACCTTCTTTCATGCCCTCCCTAAATACACTATGACCCAGCTAGTGAGGGACTTTCACGAGAAAAGATCACTAGACTGAGTCATTGAACAAGCAACTCGCATCTATGAAGTGCAGAAGCCACTAGAAAGCAAAAATACTAACAAAAGCACAAAACCAACCAACACCCCTGATGCTGCTAAGGTAGTGGAGGTGAAGGATGCCCCCATTTTAGATCTGGAGATGGGGTGGCCTACAAATCTTCCTGCGCAGAATCCTACCAACCCCAGAACCAGAAGACCCTCGGGTCAATCCCAAACAGGGAGTCAGGGTGGTAATCCCACAAATGGACCCCTAACTCCCCAGACTACATCAGCCCACGCTACAAGGGCATAGACCAATCCTGGGCTATGTGTGGACTCCCCCAGCCCAAGCGGGGGGGTCCAACCAGACAGCTGGAAACCCAGGAAATGTCCCTCCTCACTTTCGCCAGGAGGGCAGTAATCCCTCAAATGCTGGGTCAAATTTCTTTTCCCGCTACCCGCCAAACACTTGTGTATAGGCGCGTTACAAATGCCATATCATATCATATCATATCAAACCTTAACCCCCAAAACAACCCTTCCTTCTTTCCCCACTTTCCTGAGCCCAGACAGCCCAATCAAGGAGAGGGGGGGCCAAGAGTGGAGGGGTACCCAAACTATCGTAACCAGGGGTATTATGCAAGAAGGGTTAGCTACCCTTCCAGGGATCAACCCAGGGTAGACCATAGGACCCCGTACCAGCCATAGCGGGTGTCCCAATTGAGCGCCAGGTCCAGAACATGGCACAGGATCTGAGTCACATGCTGAGGGCTCAACAGAACCCTCAGATGAGCATGGCAACTCAGAACTCCTCATATCAAGGGTCTGGTGCTCCAGAACAATGACAGGGGAAGAACCCTGACAACCCACCTCTTCCCAGTGAGGAGGCACAAGGGCAAGGGGGGTGTTAAGCCTTAGAGGAAGCTTACTTCCCCACTTATGGAAAGCCCCTGGAAACCCAGGAACCGGAAACCAAAATCTCCTGCCCCTGAAAATCTGCAACCTAAGGAAAAGAGGGCTGGTAGGAGAAATGAGGAGCCTAAAAAGGCCCATTTTGAGGAGGAGGTGAAAATCTTCCAATTTGAAGGAGAGCGGTCCTCAGAGGATTCTGGGGAAAAGGATCTTCTGCTTCAGGGATGGGGGAACTCCTCCCAAAGAGAAATGGGTCCCTAAGAGATCCTGATCAAGACTGGGTATATGTGGAGACCAAGTTAAAATCACCCATCATCAAATCCCAGAATGACCAGCAAGAAAATCACTTTGGTCAAACCGATTCTGGTGACTGCCTCCAAAAAGACAGGGGCATCCCAGAATCATAACCAGGGGAATCCCAAACTCCCCTCATGATCAACTATCCTGTTTTCTTTGCAGTTCCCCAAGATCCCACACAGGATCATGCCCAAACCTATTCTTGGGACTGCCTCCAAAAAGGTGGGGGGTGGCCCAGAATTAGAGGAAGAAGAGTCCCTAGCTCCCCAAAACCCTTCTAAGGAATGCCTCCAACAAGGGGGGGACAGCCCTAAATTAGGAAAGGAGGAGCCTGAGACTCCTCAAATCACTGAGTATGATACTGGGTGCTCAGATACCCAAATTATCCAACTGCATTCTGGGGACCGCCTCCTAGAAGGTGGGAGCAACCCAGAACCAGCCCAAGAGGAACCCCAAACCTCTCCAACCACTTCCATTGACTGCCTCCAGAAAGGGGGGCAGCCCAGAAACAGAACAAAGGGAACCCTAGGCTTCCCAAATAGCGGTGTGTAAACATTCTGTGCCACATTCTGAAACTCTGACACCTTCTCTTGACCCAACTATCCCAGTGTCAAAGTCAGAAATAAGCAAATTGACCATCAAGCTTGCCCACATCACCCATTACTTTTGCCCCTTGAAGGAGAAGGGAGGTAGATTCCACGCCTCCATCCAGGTGCAGGGCAATGTGCAATCCCAGCACTGGTGGATACTGGATCCCAAGCTACTTAGCTGTCAAAGAGGGTCTTTGAGCAGCTAAATTCGGGAAGGGGGGAGAAAAACCAAATTCCTCTCACCCTTATTCCTGGACAGCTCCAGAACATTGGCGGGAAGGAAATTCCTGTTGAAGGGTCTTCAGAGCTGGAAATGAAAATTGGGCGACACAAAATGAAGCACCCGGTCTTGGTTGTGGTACCAGAGGGAACCCCCTGTCTATTAGGGAATGACATCCTCCACAGGCTGTCTCCCCTCATAGATTGTGTTAACCAGGTCCTCTGGACCCAGACCCACAGGCCAATTAAATTAAAGCAACGCGTCAACCATGTGGGTCTAAATGGCACATGCCACATGGTTGAGCAAAAACCATACCTAGTTAGGTTCTACTTTCAGAACAACACACCCCACGTCAACGTCATAGCTATGGGACCACCCAACGGTGAGGTGAACTCTTCTCCATTTCTGCAAATCAGCCTCCCTTCCAGCCTCAAGTAGCATTGCACCCTGGAGGGAGATACATTGAAATTTTACACTAATGTACCATCTGAGAATCCCAGGTTCATAGCCAAAATTGACATCAAACCAGCACAGAATTTAGCTGGCATTCTGAAAAGGGGTGAACAGCGCTTCCTCCCAATTCAGTTACATGACGGGAAGGAGTCTGTCCTCGCCCGAGTTGACTTGAATAGCGAACAAAGCTTCATCTGCGAAGCCCTATTAAAAAAACTCCCAAAAGACAAGACCCTAGCCACAGTAGAGTCAGTGCAGCAATGTGTAAGGGATCTGGAACCACCCCGCTCCAAGCATCCTCGACTTATCAGTTGTATGATCAAAATTTCTAGGAATAGCAAAAGCATAATAGATACTTGTTGGCTTGTGTGAGGTGTTCCTTCTGCCTTTTATATGAGCCGGGACCTCCTCAATCAACTTGATATTAATTTGGACCCTAGTTATTAATGGAATTTCTGAAATGGAGGAGAGGTGAGCATCCCAGGACTCACCTACAGAATCTGCATCCCTAAGGGAAGTTTGGCAGAAGGGGAAGACAAGTGGGTCCACATAAACCAGCTGAAGAGTTGCCATCCCAGGCATACTTTGCGAAAAATAGAGGAGACAACCTGAAACCCAGGGGGGGGAAATCCGGAAACTTAGAAGAATCCACCTTTTAAAACCATTAGTAAACAGTTGGGGAGCATTGTAAATTGTATTCAATGCATGCATCTGCCCCACTACACCCTCAGGGAGTAGTAGTGGGGACATTTTCATAACCATGCCATGTTCTGTTTTCTAGCATTGGAACTAAGAATCATCTAATCACCAAAGAGGACCACTCGGTCACCGGGAGGAAAGACACAAGGAGCCTGGAGTGCCGCTCCACACTCCCAACCAGAACCAGCAATATTCCTGACCAGAACCGGTGAGGAGAGCGGGTCACCTCCAGCACTGATGTGAGAAGCAGCTGACTTTCTCCACATGGACAAAAGAAAAAAGACCATCCCAATCTCCCTACTTCCCCTTGATGGGCAGTCAAACTCAAGTCGGGAGGGGGGCTCTGTGGGATGTATTGACCCACTTTTGCTCTGCTATGCTGCATCACTCTGTTACGGTGGGGCCAGATACAGCAAAATGGCCGCAAAACCCTTGTGCGTGCCAAAATCCCTGAGAATCGCGCTTTTCAACACACAAAAAGATGGCTGCCCAATCTGCCACACCTGTTGTCAGTGGTGTAACAGAGCTCTCACTACTGAAATGTGTCACTAGACTCCACAACAATTGAAAGTGGAGTGCAGAAGGAAAAAGCAGTGCTTTGCTAAATGAAACGCCAAGATTGCTTTTAATCACCTTTTCTTTGCTGCTGAAACTTCAGAATGCCGGTACAGAACACCTTCAAATATTCAAAATTCTTGCTGGGTGCTACATTTCACTTAGTTTAAGGAATCACTCTGAACGTACAATGTCCTGAAAGTCTCAGAGCATAAAGAGATTTCCACAGCAAAAGTGGCCTGTTTGTGGATCTGTGCAAAATCTTTGTTCAGCAGAGGGCTACCTGTGATGACAGCTGTCAGGGGCCTTCCTGAGTAAACTTTATCATGTTATAAACTGAAAGTCAAATGTTTGCATTATAAGAGGCCTGTTACTGATAGTAACCCATATTATAATTGTGTTTGATCCCACAGGTTTAAAATCTTGAATGAGAATTCTATTTGTTATTTGATACAACAAGTTTATTTAGTGCTAAGGAAAATCCAAAAGAATTTAACAATTAAATTAAACCTGGCTGAAGCTGTAAAACTGGAATAGCAGGTTTTTCTCACAGAAGGAAGGCTTTCCATCAGCAGGAACTCATGGAGAGATGTTAATTATAGGTTGGGACAGAATTTGGCCTACAGGAGGAAAAGGAACAATAAGAAGCTGCAGCAGGAAACTCGAAGTGCGGATAGGGTCATAAATGGCCACTGCAAGGAACAAACAAGGAGGAGCCTGCTTCGGGACTGCAGGTAGACAAAAAGAGGCGGACCCAAGCAACCATCTGTGGCTGAACATTAACAAAGAACACACTTTTAAAGACTTATAACTTGCTAGTCAAAATGGTGAAAAATATAAAAATGATAGAGTTGTTCATTTAATTTCTGTCTGCATGTTTTACAAGTTGGCAACACAGTGTGACATGTTCTGGAAAGGAATGGCAGGAAATGTGATTTTATGCAAAATGCATGACTGTTAGCATTGTGAAAATGTACACGCATGTCCCCATATTAAACATGCATATTTGTGGAGACTTGCATAAAAATTGAAAAGTGTGTTCACAGTGAAAAGGGCAAAATTCTGTGGAAAGGGGAGACATGATCCCACAGCTATAGGGTTTTGAGGAATAGCTGCTATGCAAAATACGGCATCAGTATGTGTGATTTGTATAAAGGTGACCAATGTAGAAATGTACATTTAAGGTCAAATCCGATTTTGAGACCAGCGGCTAAAGGGAGGTCTCTGAGGATTGTAAAACAAATCATAAAACCTGACATCACCCAGCCTTGAGCCAATCACTCAAATTGCAAGGCGGAGATATGAAGTATTGACCCTATTCCAGCACAAAGGTGCAAGCTTAGATAAGCCGGCCCACACACCCCCTTTATGATGTCATTTCATAGCATAAATAGAGACAGCTCACCGGACATAGTACAGACAGATCCGCTCACTCTCCTGATGCTGGCGGAGCGCTCTGCTGCTGAAATCTACATCTTCCTTTTCCAGAATCCAGAAACTTGGCAAAGCAAAGACCAATTGCATAGCTGAACCATTTTCAGATAGGCCTCAAATGCTAGAACATAACCCCAAAAGCCTAGGGGAAGCATCATAATATAGCCGGGCTGTGCTGTTACTGCTTGCCTGCTGAATTGAAAAGTCTTCAGAAGCAAGAAGGGCAGATCCCGTCCAGTCCTGTGCCGTGCTGTGACCAGAGTGCCTTGCTGACCCTGCCCAGTCCAATGTGCCCAGCTGTCAGTCCCAGGTAGGTCCAGAATCCTGATGGTCCAGAATCCTGACGGTCCCATTTAAAAACGTATCCTGTGAGTATAAATAGGAAGAACTGTGTTATATAGCGTATGTACTTTGCACAGTCTTGCCCCTAGCTTATACCCATCCTATCTTTCATTTAGATCCAGTAATGGACTCTTCTCTCACATGTGTTCCTAAAGACTAACTTCCAATTGATAGATTAAGAAAGTAATTCCCAAACCAAACAGAAAGCAGAGTATCACACCTGAACTGTTATGATGAGCCGTGAATAACTTTCCTGTGTGGCACCCTACTTTTTGGTAGTCTTTAACATAGTGTAAGCAAACCCATTTGTCATTTTTAAAAGTGCATTTCTGTTTCAATTCTCGCGCCTATTTTACAAAAACAACCTTCACAAAACCCTCCATAACTGCCTCAGTTTATGTGATAGAAACACATTTTCAACTCCTACTTGTAGCTAACATCTTTACCTATCCATAGAATGCTTTTCAACTCAGTGCGGTTCTCCAGTTATCGTGAATATTGTGCACTGAAATGTTTGCTGCAAATTTTAATTTTGAGAATTTTTGACACATGTAAAATAGACTTAAACTATTTCCTACTTGGATTTTAAGATTGCAAATGTTTTCTTTGCATTAGATCATTGCTTGTGTTTGTAGCTCCCATAGGAATTTACAACAATGTAATCATTTTTCCACACATTTACAGGGTAATTCATAGAATTTCGCACAAAAGTGGCGCATGCGGCTGGCGCACAGTGTGCGCGTGCGAATGTCTGTGCCAGCCGCGTGCACTAAAATCGATTTCCACGCACGGCGTATTCATGGATTTTAGCCTCCAAAACCAGCCGTGGCGCAGAGTGGCGCAGCGACCCTGCAGCAGCGCCAGTTACGCCCCCAAGAACGCCCTCGCGCAAGGAAAAGCCATCAAAATTCCAATTCAGCGCAAAGGGTAGCGCTAACCCTGGACCAGTTTACAGGGCTGCCAAACAGCAAACGCCAAGCAGGGAACGTGTATTACTGGGGTGCGCGTGAAGTTTGACACACGAAAGGGCCTGTGCGAGTGGGGTACGTGTATTACTGGGGTTTGCGGGAATTTTCACACGCGATTTCAGCAGGGTACGTGTATTACGGGGTTCGCGGGAACTTTCACACGCGAAAGGGCCTGTGCGAGTGGGGTACGTGTATTACGGGGGTGCGCGGGAAGTTTCACACGCGATTGGCCTGGGTATGTGTATTTCAGGGGTGCACGGGAAGTTTCACATGCGATTGGCCTGGGTACGTGTATTTCAGGGGTGCGTGGGAAGTTTCACACGCGATTGGGCTTCCTACGTGTATTTCGGGGGTGCATGGGAAGTTTCACACGAGATTGGCCTGGGTACGTGTATTTCAGGGGTGCACAGGAAGTTTCACACGCGATTGGCCTGGGTACGTGTATTTCGGGGGTGTGCGGGGTGTCCTACACATGAATTGGCAGTGTGGGTCCTCCCAGGTGTCCCCCACTCATGTCCCCCTGCACCCCCACCCCCCAGCAGTGCAGGGCACCTGCCACCAGGGCCCCACTCATGTCCCCTTGCACCCCACCCCCCAGCAGTGTGGGGCACCTGCCAGCAGGCCCCCACTCATGTCCCACTCATGTCCCCTTGCACCCCCACCCCACAGCAGTGCGGGGCACCTGCCAGCAGGCACCCACTCATGTCCCAATCATGTACCCTTGCACCCCCAAACGCAGCAGTGTGGGGCACCTAGCAGCAGGCCCCCACTCATGTCCCCTTGAACCCCCACCCCCGAGCAGTGTGGGGAACCTGCCAGCAGGCCCCCACTCATGTCCCCTTGCACCCCCACCCGCCAGCAGTGCGTGGCACCTGCCAGCAGGCCCCCACTCATGTCCCACTCATGTCCCCCTGCCCCCAGGTCATGACGATCCTCAATCATGGCCCTTATGGCCAGCCTCCCCAGCCCAAAGACCCAACCAAGTATTGCATCCACCCACAAAGAAAAGGCAATTACATGATACAACCCCAATTGCAAGTATGTAAATGAACACATGTTCGTCACGCACACACCCAATGGATGCAAGTGAATGTGAAAACCCATATCATGACATGCATGAAACCAATGAGATAATACCACACATCGAAGTATGAAGAAAAAAATGCATTAAAAACAACATGAATGTGATGAAAATCAAACAAACAACAATGGTAATAAAAAAAGAAAAGCTGCATGTCCCTTAAAAACTGAAAAACAAGAAATCATAATCCAAAGAAATCCAAAGGAAATGCAAAGTCACAGTCCAACAAAGCAAATCCAAGGGAAAAAAGAAAAGTGAAAACCATTGCTCCATGGTGAAATAAAAAAAAGAGAAGAATCCAATGGTGAACTATATACAGATCAACAATCCAGGGTCCATGAGCCCAACTGAAGAAATGAAACCTATCAAAAATACTACCTTATAAAAAACTATATACAGAAACGTGGTGCATTGACCAAGCGCAACCAAAATAAAGAAAAAACAAAAGGAAACCTAACACTATCTAACTATATATAATGGCGGCGGGCAAGTCCAGCGGCTCACTCTGTGGTGTCCCGGGCCAGGGCATCATCGAACTCCATGTCGATGTCCCGGAGGTGGGCCTCTGCCCTGGCCCCGAGGTCTCGCAGAGAGGCACTCATGGCCTGTTCCAACTCCCTGCGAGTTGCCTCGAGGCACTCTGCCCGCCTCAACGCCCTACGCATGGAGTTCTCCGACCTGACCATCGTGGGCCGCGCCTCTTCCGCCCGCCGCAGCTCCGTACCTATCTGCTGGCCCAACCGCAGCCACATGGAAGACACTCCCATTCCTGGGTCCTCCTGCCCTTGGCCGATGCCTGCCCCTCCGATGTTGATGGCCCCGAGCCATCATTGCTCCCACCTACAGCCTGCTCCTGCTGCTGTCCATGTGGCCTGTCCAATGGTGCCTGCACATCCTCCATCTGCTGGTCTCCAGTTGTGGTGTCCACCCCTGCTGGACCGCCAACTCCCGACTGTGGCAGGGATGGGATCTCCACCAAGCTGGCTGTGTCACATGTAGGAACCCACTGACTAGGGCCCCTCCCAGCAGTGCCACATCACGACGCTGCTCTTCGTGATGGCGTGCGTTCTCCGCCCAGGAACAACGCACGTCATCACGAATGTCACGTGTGCGCAACACGACACCCACCAGGACAGATCCCATACTCGGGACCCCTCGCCCGCAGGTAGTGGAGAGGCAGGTGACATGGCACTCTCCCCTACCTGCGGACGGGCCTGGGACAGGGCCTCCCTGCTGGTGCATGATGGTGCAGTCACAGGGTGAAGGACAGCGACATGCGCAGGCCCCTCCGCGGTGACCTGTGCTGCCTCCTGATCCTGGCCCTGGACTGCACCACTTGCACCAGTGGTACTACCCCCACCAGGCCCCATGTGCGGCTCAGTAGCAGGCTCCTCCTCCTCTGTGGAGACCACCAACCTGGATGTCTCTGCACCGTCTTCCACCATTGGAAGCCCCTGTGGGGGTTCACCCGGCCCTTTCGCCAAAGCCGTTGTGGCAGACGCGGCACCAGCCCCCTCGCTCCCGGATGATGGTAATTCCTGGGAGGGTGGCTGGGCCTTGCGTCGCTGCCCGGTGGAGGCATCCCCACCGCTTGGCTCCACAGCGCCGTCTCCGCCCTCTTCTTCACTTGACACTGCGTAGGGAGAGACATAGAACACAAGCATCAGGGTACAGCCCAAAATACCCTACACAGGAAGCAATAACACATGAGTGGCACTGTCAAATGTCACTTCCATCCTGTCCTTCCACAACACATGGGTCAAAGCATGCAGAAACACTCCCGGCGCCTGCAATCAACATCAACACCCATTTACAAGGGCCCCTGTAAACCAAGATGTTGCCTTCAAAGTCACATGCATCCGTGGCGTTTCAAAGTCAAACACACACTTCTCTGACACACACACACACACACACACACACACACACACACACACACACGTGCACCATACATGTACATGACATCAGCACCCATTCCTCACCCCCCCTCAATGTCCAGGAACAAAGACTGCCATGCTTTCAGGTGTGCATTCTGCATAGAGGTCCCCATGTTGCATTAAACCACATGCACCTACCATGTGGTTAACACATAACTGGTCTCACATGCATGACCATGATGTCCCTGCACACACACATCCATACATGGCCTATGTCACACATACAGGCAAGTATCAGACTACCAGCACACTGCAACATGCCCTGTCTCACACAGCAATGCTTGGCCACTTACTGCTCAACTCCAGACGGGTCTGCCTCCGAAGGATCTGGCCGTGGAGAGCTGGGCATACGCGTTCCAGGACCCTCATCTGGATGTTGCTCAGGCTGAGCTGGCCCCCCTCCGCGAGGCGCCGGGCCTTTATGAGGGTCCTGGACCTGAAGTCCTCCCAGCGCTTCTTGACATGTTGGTAGTTGCGGGTTGCTACCCCCTCCGCGTTGATCGCAACCACTGCGTCATCCCAGATCCTCTCCCGTCCTTCCTTGTTGGCGCGTCTTGTTCCGATGAGGGCATCATAATGCCCCAGGACATGCTCCACCAGGACACCAACTTCAGTGGCAGTGAAGCTGGTGGCCCTCTGCCTCTCTGGCTGGGGGTTGCCAGTGGTGCCAGATGGAGATGTGCCCGACATGGCAACCCCAGAGGCAGGAGTGGGTGGGCAACTGGGTCCTGGGGCTGGGCTGTGGAGCAATGGAATCCCAGTCGGGAGTCTTCTGGCACGTGGGCAACAGGCAGGCAGGCAGCAGCGGATGGCTGGTGGGAGCGTGCTCGGGGCTCTTGGGGGCAGGAAAATGGCCTTCAGGGCAGGAGCGTGGTCTTCCGTGTGTGTACGCGTGGCCAGCTTGATACGGAGTGATTTGGCACGTGAAAATCTTGCACGTCAGTGTGCAATTCGAGGACAGGCCCTTAGCACGTAAGCGCATCAGCACACGTACGCGATATCATTGGACCAAAGGCCCTTAGCGCGTAAGCGCGTTTGTGACGTATTGTGCACGGCCGTTACCCTTTCACATGTAAATCTTGCCGCGCACCCCTGAAATACATGTACTCCGCTCGAACAGGGCCCTTTCGCATGTGAAACTTCACGCGAACCCCGTAATACACGTACCCTGCTGAAATCGCGGGTGAAACTTCACACGAACCCCGTAATACACGTACCCTGCTGAAATCGCGGGTGAAACTTCCCACAAACCCCAGGAATACATGTACTCCACTCAACAGGGCCCTTTTGCGTGTAAAACTTCACGCTGTACCCAAGAACTACACGTACCCCGCTCGCTCGCGCAGGGCCAATATTCCTGGGGTTCGCATGAAGTTTCACACGCGATAGGCCCTGTGCGAGTGGGGTACGTGTATTACTGGGGTTCGCGTGAAGTTTCACACGCGATAGGCCCTTTGCGAGTGGGGTACATGTATTACTGGGGTTCGCATGAAGTTTCACGCCCGATAGGCCCTGTGCGAGTGGGGTACGTGTATTACTGGGGTTCGCGTGAAGTTTCACACGCGATAGGCCCTGTGAGAGTGGGGTACGTGTATTACTGGGGTTCGCGGGAAGTTTCACATGCGATAGGCCCTGTGCGAGTGGGGTACATGTATTACTGGGGTTCGCCTGAAGTTTCACACGTGATAGGCCCTGTGCGAGTGGGGTATGTGTATTACTGGGGTTCGTGTGAAGTTTCACATGCGATAGGCCCTGTGGGAGTGGGGTACGTGTATTACTGGGGTTCGCCTGAAGTTTCACACGCGATAGGCCCTGTGCGAGTGGGGTACATGTATTACTGGGGTTTGCGGGAAGTTTCACACGCGATAGGCCCTGTGCGAGTAGGGTACGTGTATTACTAGGGTTCACGGGACGTTTCACACGTAATTTTGCTGTCAGAGCGGGGTACGTGAATTTCGGGGGTGCGCGGGGAGTCCTACACGTGAATTGGCAGTGTGGGTCCTCCCAGGTGTTCCCTCTACACCCTCCATGGCCCCTGCAGGCCGGACTACCCAGCACCCCTGGTCATGTCCCGCAGGAAGCCCATCCACCATGGGCATGCACCCCAGCCAAGCTACCTGTCCGCTTGCACCACTGATCACCAACTCATGTCCCCTTGCACCCCCACCCCCCAGCAGTGCAGGGAACCTACCAGCAGGCCTCCACGCATGTCCCACTCATGTCCCTCTGCACCCCCACCCCCCAGCAGTGCGGGGAACCTGCCAGCAGCCCCCCACTCATGTCCCACTCATGTCCCCCTGCACCCCCACCCCCCAGCAGTGCGGGGCACCTGCCAGCAGGCCCCCACTCATGTCCCACTCATGTCCCCTGCACCTCCACCCCCCAGCAGTGCGAGGTACCTGCCAGCAGGCCCCCACTCATGTCCCACTCATGTCCCCTGCACCCCCACCCCCAGCAGTGCGAGGTACCTGCCAGCAGGCCCCCACTCATGTCCCACTCATGTCCCCCTGCACCCCTACCCCCCAGCAGTGCAGGGCACCTGCCAACAGACCCCCACTCATGTCCCACTCATGTCCCCCTGCACCCCCACCCCCCAGCAGTGCAGGGCACCTGCCAGCAGGCCCCCACTCATGTCCCACTCATGTCCCCCTGCACCCCCAGCCCCCAGCAGTGCGGGGCACCTGCCAGCAGGCCCCCACTCATGTCCCACTCATGTCCCCCTGCACCCCCACCCCCCAGCAGTGTGGGGCACCTGCCAGCAGGCCCCCACTCATGTCCCCCACAACATGTCATCACGATCCACAATAATGGGCCTAATGGCCACCCAAATTCCACCCCACGCCACCCCAGTCGAAACACACACCAAGTATTACATACACCCCACATTGAAATCCCCATCACATGAAACATCCTAAACGGCAAGTATGCACATCAATACATGTCCATCACACACACACAATGGGTGCAAGTGAATGAGAAAACATGCATTGTGACATGCAGGAAACCAAGGAAAGCATACCACACAATGAAGTATCAAATAAAACTGTATTAGACACTAAAGCAAGGGAATGAAATGAAATCACACAATAATGTAAATAATAAATAAAAAGCTGCATGTCCAAAATATGAAAAAGAAGATGTGTAAAACCAGAATAAAAATCAATCCAAAAGCAAACGGGTGCAAAGAGTCTGTCCGTCAAATCAATGCCAAAGTGAAAAAAAGAAAAATCCATTGATCTATGGTTAAAAAAAAAAAGGCAAATGATGTGAAATGCATTGTGGAACCATATACAAAGTACAAATCCAGGGTCCATGAGCCCAGCCATTGAAAGGAAACCTACAAAAACCCTACATAATGAACAACTATATACAAAAAGGTGGGGCATTGTCCAAGCGCCCCAAATGAGAAGAAAAACAAAAGGAAACCTAACACTATATAGCTATTTACAATGGCAGCGGGCTAGTCCAACGGCTCACTTTCTGATTTCCCGGACCAGGGCATCATCGAACTCCTGCTCGATGTCCCGGAGGCGGTCCTCTTCCATGGCCCCAAGGGTTCGCAGGGACGATGACATCTGGACCTCCAGGTCCCTGCGAATGGCCTCGAGGCACTCGGCCCGCCTCAGGGCCCTATGCATGAAGTTCTCCGCCCTGACCATCGTGAGCCGTGCCTCTTCCGCCCGCTGCCGCTCCGCATCTATAGCATGGCCCAACCGCTGCACACGAAGACACTTCCCGTCCTGGGTCCTCCTGCTCTCTGGCCGATGCCTGCCTCTCCGATGTTGAAGGCCCCGAGCCATCATGGCTCCCAACTTGTTGCTGCTGCTGCTGTGCCCCTGCCTGTGCCCTGGCTCCTGCTGCCTGCACATCATCCTCCGGCTGGGGTGCAGTTGTTGATGTGGCCACCCCTGCTGGACGTCTGACACCCGACTGTGGCAGGCATGTGTCCTCCACCAGCCTGGCCACAGGGTCAGAGGTAGCTCCACAGGGCACCCAGGTGACACATGGGTGGGAAGATGGCACGGAGGACGACTGGCGCATAGGGGGTTCAGTTGAGGAGGGGGTCAGAACAAGGTCCAGGAAACAGAGGAATCCGGCCCTGGTGAGCTGTCCCAGTGGGTCAACGCGGTCAACGAGCCATGCAAGAAGAGGTGCACTCTCCTCATGAAAAGACTGTAGGTCAGCTTGCATGGCACGTTGACACAACGCCACCCCACCCAGTACAGGCTCAACCCGGAACCGGATAGCCACATCCGCAGGGAGAGGAAGGCCAGTTGGTGTAAGCCGATCCCCTCCCTGAGAACGGGTCTGGACGTAGGCATCCCTGCTGGTGCGGGATGATGCAGTGACAGGATCGGGGACAGGATTACCCACAGACACCTTTGCGGCGGCCTGTGCTGCCTACTGTCCTTGCCCCTGCACTGCACCACTAGCACCAGTGGAATCCCCACCTCCAGATCCTGTCTCTGTCCCTTGCATGGCCTCCTCCTCTACTAAACCCCCCACCAACCTGGATGACTCTATGCCATCTTCCTCCGTCAGACCCTGTGGGGTCTCAGCTGCCCTTTCTGCTGCCGAGGAGTCCAACTCCGACCTCCGCCTCTTGGACCTACCTTGGCAGCTGCGGCCTGGGATGCGGCACCGGACTCCTCACTCCCCGACGAGATCACAACCTGGGAGGGGAGCTGGGCCTTGCGTCTCCGACCGGCGGTGCGATCCCTGCCGCTGGGCTCCAGAGCACCCTCTCCACGCTCTTCATCAGTTGATGCTGCAGACAGGGAGAGATAGGAGACAGGCATCAGGGCACTGTACAATGGACTGATACACACATGACAGTTCCACATCAGTGGCAGTGTCAAACTTCAGACATGGTATCACAATCCCCAACACACATGTCATTTGAAATCACACACATGAGCTATTCCACAGCCATATCCCAACGGCCAGCACCATCCATACACACACAACAGCATGAGCAGCCAAAGATGAGCCAGACATCACATGAAACACAGGGAGTGCACTAGACATGCACACACGCCACCACACTTACATGCATATGTACACCTCCACCAACTGTCACAGTGATGAGATCGACATCCATGTCTCATCTGGCAATCAGCCTTCTACATATCAGTGTCACATGCATCCATGTTGCATCACTGTTGCACCCTTGTCAAATACACACACATGCACATGTACACGGTGCAGATACATGCAGCTGGAACCAACATCCATGTGTGACACCACTACCATGCCAACTTACATACAAAGACATTCAAACATGTTTGCTCACAAATATGCATTTGGCCTGCATGCTTACCCACACATACACCATCCATGTGTCTCACACATGAGAGGACTCACATGTGTTATCCTCACGGCCCTATACATACACATCCATACATGGCCCTACAAAACCACATCTGCAACCTGCACACTACTGGCACACCACCACACGCACAGCTTCCAATCAGTATGCATGTACACTTACCTCTCGACTCCAGACAGGTCTGCCTCTCAAGGACCTGGACATGGAGCGCTGGGCATATGCGTTCCAAGCCCCTCATCTGGTGTTCCGACAGGTGGCCCCGGCGCCCCTTAGCATTCGCTGCCTTCAAGAGGCTCTGGGCCTTGTTGAGGGTCCTGGACCTGAAGTCCTCCCAGCGCTTCTTGACATGTTGGAATTTGCAGACTGCCACCCCCTCCGCGTTGATGGCAGTCACGATGTCCGTCCAGATCCTGGTCCGTCCTTCCTTGTCGGTGCGCTAACTTCCGAAGAGGGCATCATACTGCCCCAGGACTTGCTCCACCAGGACACCAACTTCGGTGGCAGTGAAGCTGGTGGCCCTCTGCCTCTCTGGCTGGGGGTTGCCAGTGGTCTCAGATGGTGGTGTGCCCGACATGGCAACCCCAGAGGCAGGTGTGGGTGGCCAACTGGGTCCTGGGGCTGGGCTGTGGAGCAATGGTATCCCAGTCGGGAGTCTTCAGTTCCATCAGGGGTGGTCACAGCAACTGCACCCCTGGCTGATGTGCAGGCAGCAAATAGCAGGGCACGTGGGCAGCAGGCAGGCAGGCAGCAGCAGATAGATGGCAGGTGGGAGCGTGCTCGGGGCTCTGGGGGGCAGGAAAATGGCCTTCAGGGCAGGAGCGTGGTCTTCCATGTGTTTTTGCGAGGCCAGCTTGATACGGAGTGATTTGGCACATGAACAAATTGCACGTCAGCGTGTAATTCGAGGAAAGGCCCTTAGCGCGTGAGCGCGTTTGCGATTTCATTGGACCAAAGGCCCTTCACGTGTAAGTGCTTTTGTGATGTGATGCGCAGGGGCATGCGCGGGCGTTTCCCCCGTGACGTGGGCATAGTGGATTAGCGCACGCACGAAAAAAATGCACGTCCCTGTGTGAATGCGTGTAATCCGAGGAAAGGGCCTACGCGCGTAAGTGACGTGACATGTGCGGGCGTTTCCCTCAGCATGGGTCAAAGGTGAGCGGGGGCCAGAAGTTCGCTGTACGTGCCTTTCGTGAAGACCGACGTGTGTTGCTGCTTCGTGTTGTGTCGCGCACCAGCACAACTTCACAGCTATCGAGGACGTATCTCTTCTTTTGGAGGGGGTATTGGCTACGCCTGTTTTTCTGCATCGCGCTAGTCAGACGGTGAGTTGCGCACGCTATTTTTCCCACTGCGGGTGCCCCTGTGTATCGCACCGTTTTTGATGTCATAGTAGCCTGCGTGATCCACGCGTAGGTGTTTTTCGTGTTACTGGGTGCCACCGCATACTGCGGGAGGTTGATTCCACGCACGTAGGCTGAAGGGTTGCGTGCATGGTTTTCTGGCAGTTTTGGGGTGCCTGAGCATTGCGTGACCTGTCACTAAATCACCGGGGTCACATACAGCCTTGCAGGTGCAGGGGGGCTGTTAACATCTTGCTTCCCACCCCCTTCACCCCAATTGCCCAGGTCAATTGTGGTGTACACCTCCCATTGGCACTACTCCATCTGTGCCGGCACTACTACATCTGTGCCATGGTTGGGAGGACACCATTAGTGAGGGGCGCCTCAGCTGGGCGTACTCCTTTTGGCGACGTGGTCACGGACGTGGCCGGGGTGACCAGGGAGTAGGGGGACTCCAGGGTGTCCAGGTCAGCTGCAGAGGGGGAAGAGGCAGGGGTGCGCCACTTAAGCACGATGTCGTGCCATTTGTCGGTGCAGTCATGCCACCACCCCCTGTGGTTCCGGGAGATGCAGCTTCTGCATCTGGCACTGGCACCCGTGTGACCCGGCAGTCCGTTCCATCAACTGCCACGGGCCCAAGGGTAGTAGTAGCTGCAGGTGCAGCTGTGGACACCGCCACCCAGTCTCAGGGTCTGCCAGCGCAGCCTGCGTTGGCACTTGAGGAGCCCTTGGAAGATTTCCAACAGGTCAGAAGGGAAACCGTAGGGGCACGCAGGGTTGCCCTGACCAAGACACGTGTCCCTGGGGCAGTTATGTCATCTGCTGCCCAAACAGACGGGTGTTGGCAAGTGCAGGAGCAGATGCACCCAACAACACCCCGGTTGAGAGTCTTCCAACCAGGACAGTTGCGGTCAATGACCCTGCCACAGCGGATGTTGCTGCGCAGGGTCCATTAGAGGGCACCCAGCTGCCACTGACAGAAGTCAGGCCTTTGGTCGTCCCTCCACCTGCCACTCTCTTGGCTCAATCCACCGAACCCACTGGCCATACTAGTCAGGGCAGCATTAGCCAGCCAGGGTCTGAGCCACAATCCAAGAGGAGGAAGGTTGCACCTGCAACACAGGCTGGGACCTCACACACAGCCACGACCTCCTGCACGTTGAGGAAGAAGCCTTTCTGCAACCAGGAACTGGACTTCCTTGTTGGCTACATGCAGGGCCACAGCCGTGACATGCTAGTGGGTGCCAATAATCAGACTACGGTTGCCCAACGTGATACCCACTGGAAGCATGTTGCGGAAAATGTCAGTGGATTCGGCCATGAGATGCGCACGGCGAAAGAGTGCAAAAAGCGTTGGAATGACATCAAACGCAACGCTAAGGCTAAGCGTGCCTCAAATTACAACTTGACTCTGGTGACTGGCGGTGGGCCTGCACCAGAGGAGGAAGACCTCACTCCGCATGAGTCACTCGTTGCGGAGTTCATACCATCTGAATTGGTCGAAGGAGTGGGAGAGATGCTGGACTTTGATGCCCAGTCCAGTGAGTGTTGATGCGTGTTTGTTGAGGATGTGTGTGTTTTACTTGTGAGATGTGTTGTGCATGATTGCCACTACATGTGACGTGTAAATGGTTCGGATGTGCAAGTAATGCAATGCTTCCGTGATGCATGTCTGCTCTGCTGGATGGTGGACATGTGGAGCAGACGGGGACTTTCGGCATCAACACTATTGCACCCTACTCACATGCTGGTTACCAGTATGCCCCTCCGGTCCATGTCCCAGCTCACTGGCTCTTCTGCATGTAGCGTGGGGTGACCTTCCTCTCAGCCCAGGCACAATGTCATAGCATGACTGACGTGCATGTGTCCTCTCCTCTACCTGCATATGGGTACTCCATGTAGGCATGCTCTCTTCCAACTCCACCCCCCGCTCTGCACCCCAATTCCACCTTTGCACTGGTCTGCTTCAATATTGCCGTTGGGTACTTCCCTGTTAATGCGTCCTGTGTACATGCTAACTTCCCGCAACCAATCTGCCAGACATATGCTGTGTGGTACAGCCTTAATTCTTGATGCAGGGTATCTCACTTGTACTGTGCAGAGGTCAGATTCCCCGCAGGGACATGAGTGCCCATTCATGCTCCATGTGCACTGCACGCATGCCCCTATGTGTCCTTGACTGGATGATCACTGTAATACAAGTCCTGGGTGACATACATTGCATGGCATTTCATCAGCCTTTCCATGTCAACTCTGGCTCAGTACTGCATTGCACACATGTTTAGGGTCTGACAATCTGGGTGGGTCACAGGCCTCAGCCTGTTTAATGGCCAGTGACTCTGTCCAACTGGTGTAGTGTCCTCTTCACACGTGGGTGGCCTCTAGACGTTTCATCATGTGTCCCGCTTACTGTCCCATCATAATTTGCAGTGTTGTCACTTGACTCACATGAAGCTGTTGATGCTAGTCAACACTGCCTGTCAATGCACAGATCTATGGTCAGCCTTTTGATAACATGCTAGGCATCCATGCTTTTGCACTTGGGTGGAGAGGTGCTACCCATTGAATGCACATTGCACGTGATGCAAGAAGTTGACCTTGCACTGCCTTCACATTTCTGACACACACCATGAAGTACTTGTACATGTAGGTAGTGAGTAACATACACATTGGCTGCACTGCATAGACCCACTTCAATGCAAACTGCCACATTTCAACAGGTCTGATCACAGAAGCAATTCCAAGTTGACCCAGCATGCATGCCAGGTTCTATTTTGTGTGTCACATGTCTGCCTGATGTTGTCGGTGTGTGTGTGTGTGTTGTGTGCTTCTGGCATGTGTAGTGACCTTTTTTCTCTCTGTTTTTCAGATGATGACGCAATGGAGCCGGAGGATGGTGTTGTCATGCCAGGCACAGGGTTGGTACCACTTCATCAACCCGGCACAAGTGGGGGTCGTGGGGTGGCAGGCCACGAAAACCCCCAAGTGCTACAGTCCATCTTGTCTCTGGCTGCCTATGAGTCCAGGCCTGATGACGACTCTGATGTCCATGTCGAGTTGGATGAGCATCAGGTCCATGTGTCAGGGGTGAGTGATTCTGATGTGGACACTCCTCTGTCCGCGACACCTGCACTGAGGGGTCAGACAGTCTTGGAACCTTCGCCCGTGGTGGATCGGGATGCAGGGTCACCCTCCACACCAGTCACTGATGTGCCTGGGACATCACGTCGACGGGGGCATGTAGTCGTGCAGCCGAGGGCGGTGCCAACACGACGAGGACAACCGGTCCTTGGGTCCCGCAGGGGTCAAGCCCAGCAACGTGGTCGCCGCGCGCAACCGCTGTATACTGTGTGGGAGAAAGACATGACTGCCAATTCAGAATGGCAGGGGGCAGCAATGGAGAACATCGTGAGAGCATGGAGCGTGTGGCCCGATCTGTGCTCCCCCCTGCTAGGCAGGTGCTTCTCCAGCAGCAGGCGGCACGGTCCACGGCCTGCTCGCTCAGGCTGGGCATGGTGGCCTCAGACAGGGCACGCCATGCTGAAATGTCGTCTCTGCGTCAAGCAATTTCTGCTCACGCAGAGGCACACATGGAGGCCCTGAGGGAGGAGTATGCTTCCCTCAAATCCACTCTGGGTGTCCTTCTGATGTCCCAGAGGGAGCGGTCAGAGAAGAGGTTTGCACAGCTTGAGTGTACCATCTCGGCTGAACTACAGGCTTGCCGGGAGGTGCAGCGGTTGTCCAGCCAGGCCTTGCAGAAGGAACTCTGTGTTACACTTGCTACCTTTCAAGAGGAAGCACGTGTATCACGGGAGGTTCTGCATGCAGACCTACGTGTCATCGCCACACAGAACCAGGCTCACCCGTCTGGCAGACTTGCTGCTGACGAGGGGCAAGCTGTGGCTAGGCATGGCCAGGCTACTGTGCCACATCCTCCTTTCCAGGATGAGCCAGACTCAGACGACCATCTATCTCCCACATAGGTCGGGCTGTGCAGGTGTGGAGCCCCTGGAGGTTTTTTTTTTGGTTCAGAATCATCGGATGTGGGTGTTGAGCAGCACCCTGTACCACCCCCCTCCTGGGTGACCTCCCCCCGGGTCGTATGTGGCCATTTTTGATTTTTCTTTTAGTTTAGTTAGTTAAGTTTCTGTTTGATAGTTTAATTAGGTAAAGTAGGTTTTTCGTAGTTAGTGTAATTAGTTAATATAGTTTAAAATTGCTTGTCTATTGTTCTTTCATGTGACAGTGTGGTGCTTTGTGGCTTTTGAACGCATCCACTGTCTGTTACAGCTGGGCCCTTCAGGCTTGTCTTGTGTATTTGTGTGCTGCTTGGGGTCCTTGACTCACATATGCCACTCCTGCTTTCCTTATCCATGGGCTTGTAAGGATGGTTCAGTGTAACAGCCTATTACACAAGGGCTTTGGACTGTCATATCTGTGGCATGTCTGCTGCTGTGGAACTTGTGTTAACACCCCTAGTGGGGATGATTGGGGTGTTATTGACCACTGTTCTGCTTTTGCTAGATGGGGTGTTTCATGATTCATGTGTACATTCATTGCTATGCATTGTGTAGTATGTTTCTTATCTTTACTGTACATGTGCTTGTTGCAATTCATGCCGTAGATAGTGTGTTCCACACTTTGGCTGTGAAAGACGGACTGTGGTGTGATTTCTGATGTACGTCTCTGACATGGTCCAGTGATGTGATGCCTGAAGAGACACACACAGATGAATCTAATGCATTAATCATGTGTTTCATGCCCTGTCTGCAAGGGGATGAGCCTCCAGACCACCTTTGCCAGCAGACATGGGCCATTGGACGTCTGGAATCTGGACACATTTGGTGGTGCCCACATGCACATGTGTGCGCAAGCAGAGGCACAGGGATTGCAATCATACATCCGAAAACTGCTGACGTCTTTCAAGGGACTCCAGGCAAGGTGAGCAGCACAGGGGGGCCACAACAAAGCAAACCTTACACCAGGCCAGTTGCACATGCATGCTTAGTAGCAGCACTGAGGGTGAGCTTGGACGAATATTGGTGTTGAAAACCACAATACAGCTCAGATGTGTTGGTGGACTCATGGCTAGTTGATTGTGAGGTTGTCTGGGGCACCTGCAGGGGCAGTGGCACATTCCCTCCGGTCCACCATGGTCCATTGAGGCACTTGTATCACCCAAGTAGCGTTCCGAGACATGGAAAGAAGCAGCTAACAGGGACAGACTCAGGTGCAGTGCATTTCATTTCCATGTAGAATTTGAAACATGCACTGCCGACTTTATTTGGGTCATGGTAGAACAAGACTTGTTTGGAAGTCATACCTTGCTATATGCGTCTGTCTGATTACCCAGGGAACATTGCATGTTGTGTGATTCATGACACATTGGTGTTCCATTTGCCACGCACCCACCGGCGCCTGACTTACTGCATTGACTGTGTATGAACCATCACAGGGGTAATGTTACGTATGGGTACGAAGCATCCACACCAGATTGTCTGTTTGTAGAGTAGTTTGTTACTTTGGGGCATATTTGGTGGTGTGTTTGTGTGTTATGGGCACGCACAGATTTTTAACTGTGGCTCTCTTTGCAGCATTGAAGTGCTCATGTTACCGGACCTGAGAGTGCGCAGGCAGGAGGCAAGCACTCACCCCAGAGATAAGTTTCTCTTTGACTTCCATTTCATTGAATTGCTGCTATGTTTATGATGAACAAATTTGGTATGATTGTGTATGTGTTAATGTGAGTACTACATTCTTGGCCATTCCCTACTTTCCCGTGTTAATCCTACTCCCCTCTCCTGCCCCTCATTCCGGTTATCCAGTATGCCAACACCTGTCCCGACTCCATATACCTGACCCTCCTTCCCCACCAGGGTCTCAGAGGCCTGTGTGAGTTTGACCTTGCAGCCACCCAGACCACGGTGGGGGTGGTTGGTTCATGCCACTCCAGCACCTATACATGGGAGCAGTGACAGTACACATCCGATTGTGGTGCTTCATTCTATGTTATGTACCACACATGGTACACATTATGTTGTGACATTGTTTTACTGTGCTACCTTGGTTGTTACGTCATTGTGGGAGTACTTGGCCTTTGTGAGGTACTGCTACTTCAAGTCATCTACTGGAGGCTGTTCTGGTTAGTTTTTCTGCCTGCAGGCTTTTTGCTTGGCTTCTGTGTTGGCCTGCTTTGAGTTCTCTTGAATGTAGTGTTTTTGCAAATCAAGGTGGACTCTGAGGGTGCAGGCAACATTTTACACACAAGGTGGGAGATGGTGACAAAGGGGAAGGGTGATCCTGTGGCCAGGTGAAATTCAAGGATGTAGGCTCCATAACACCGGTGCAGTTGTTCAGTGGGCCATGGTGATTTGTGAGGGAGGGGTGGTGCTTGGTTGGTGATAGTTACCTTGCCATGCAGTGTGATGGGCACCCTGACATTGTAATTGTGGTATCCTATGTACATGATGTGTTCTGCTGATCAATGCCTGTTCATGTGTTGTGTTTACTTTTCAGGTGTGAGGGGATAGTTGTGGTTTGACATGTTGGGGTGTACACATGGTGAATGTTCACATGTGATGTGTAGAGGACACTGATGGTCACTTGATTGCACATGCATATGTTGAGTGCATGTCCCTACTGACCCACACACTCGCACTATAATGCACTACATGTACAACCACCCTTCCATGCCCACGTGTACACTCTGTTTTCCTTCTGGTGCCCACTGTGTCCCTGCAGCACATGTCCTATGACCAATTGTGGATCCTGTACATGACTAATTTGCTTTCTGGTGTGGTTTGTCACTTAGATGTGATGCTCAGGGTGTGCATCACACGCAATGGCTGTTAACTGTGCTGTGCACTGAGGAGTGTGTTGCAGGAGGTGGACACGGCACACAGAAGCTGCAGTGTTGATTTTTCAATGCACAATGTGCATGTAGACAGGCATTCATTGTTATGTTACAACTTCGACGTTTGGAATGCATTTGGGTATGACTTCTTTTGGGTGGGAGGTTGTTGGTCAGTCATTTCATCTGATCCCATGTCAGGCATCATTGTCTGATGCCAATTTACATTTTTCACATGGCAATGTGTACCTTATTGGTACTGTGTTGGTGTATGGCTATTGCTTGCCATGTCATGTTGTGCTTTGGGAGGGTTTGAGTGACATACCAGTGATAGTCCTGGCCTGTTTTGCAGGTGTGTGTGATTCACACCTTGCATGTGTGCCTTTTGGTCACACAGGATTGCTTGTGTTTAAGTAGCTAGGGATGCACACAATGTGGCACTTCCATGGTAACAATCTCAGGGTGGTAAGGTTGTGACACATGACTGTCTCATAGTCATCATCGATTGTCACCTGGTATGTGCCAGGCCTGTGTGCGTTCCGCAGGGGTGGGATTTTAGGTGAAAAATATGTCCACAAGCTGGGTCCGGGCATTCTCTCCACGTGCCCTATCCCCACCCATGGGCAGCGCCTGTGGTTGGAGATGTGGGGCACCACCATGTCCACCGGTACGCCCTGCCGTGTTGCAACATTGTGCAGGACTCATGCTGCCACAATGATCCTGCACAGTACTGGGGGTGCATAGAGTAGCTGCCCACCAGAGTGGTCAAGGGAGTGGAAGCGTGACTTGAGCACTCCGAATGTGCGCTCCACTATGGCCCTGGTTGCAATATGGGCCATGTTGTATCTTACCTGGGGTGGTGTGGTGGGGTTCCGGATTGGCGTCATCATGTGGTTGCTCAGAGGGTAGGCACTGTCCCCTGGAGAGGTGAGAATGGTTGTGATTATTGGGGTTTGTGTATTTGTGTGTGTGTGTGTGACATGCATGCATGTGCAAGGCCATTTGTACTCACCTAGGAGCCATGTGTCGCCATGCTGCCCAGCTTCCAGGGCCCGGCTCAGGGCAGACATTCTGTATATGAAACTGTCATGGGTGGAGCCAGGGTAGTTTGCATAGACAGAGGTGATGATTCCCTTTGCATCGCACAACACCTGTACATTGATGGAATGCCAGTGCTTGCAGTTTCGGTAGATGTGCTCAGTGGCCCTAGGTGGACGTAGGGCCACATGGGTGCAATCTATGGCACCGAGCACTTTGGGGAAGTGTGCCACCCTGTAAAAGTCCAGGACCATGGCCTGCCTTTCTGCTGGTGTTCTGGGCATGTATATGTGCCTGTGGACTGAGGGGCGCGCTGTCATGATTGCCAAGACCTGGTGTAGGCAGCGTGACTGTTTGGCCTGTGAGACCCCCCCCACTATGGCAGTAGTCCGCTGAAATGACCCAGTGGCCAAAAACTGCGGGACATTGAGCACCTTCTCCAAGGGGCTCAATGCTTGGGAGCAAAGGGTGGGGGATGTAAGGTCATCTTCCCACTCTCTGACCAGGTCTAGTATGATACGGGGTGGAAACCTATACCTGCCGTAGACCTGGTCGTCAGGCATCCCAAAAAGGCTTGTCCTTGGTGAAAAAATGCATGCCCTGGCTATTCTCCTCCTCCTGCGGTGTCCCACGATAAGTGCTGTGACAAATGGGGCATTCATCGTAGCTGTATATACGTGTTTGTTGTTTGCGCGCACTTTTATACTGTGCGCCTGGACGGTTCCGCCTGCCTTCGTGTGGCGGACGCATTCACGCCTGTGTGTGTCTTTTGCCGTGCGTGGGTTTCCCGTATTCGTATCCATGAATACGGGTTGTTCGCGTGCGTGTGGGCGTTCTATGTAGTTCCCTGCAGTACTTTCCTCAGTTACACCTTCTTTTTCACACGTTATTCCCCATTCTGGCTGTTACGCTCACCGTTACGCCTACTTTTGTTGTGTGCGCTGCGCTATGTGCGCTTTTGCTGTGCACGTAGCGCATGCTGTTTGATGACGTGTGTGCCCGCATGCGACATGCACCGATTTGGCGCACAACCAGTGGGAAACAAGCGCAGCGCCTTCCTTGAATCGCACGCGTGAGTATGCGCTTGCTTTCTCACGCTTGCGCCACCTTGCGCCTGCTTGCCCTGGGATTTTCGGCACACGTTTGTCCCATGAATTGGCCCCTCTGTGTTCTGTCATCCCATTGGTGATTGTTCTTTACCTATTAAATATATATTGTGATATTGAACTAAGCAAATAAATAATCCCTTTTACAAACCAGCCTGATTTCTGGTCCAGCGTGACCCGGGATATTCTTAAATAAGGGGTGTGATACGAGTGGTACATCTTTCAAATAATTGAATTTATAACTTAAATACGTTTTTCCACTGCGCTGTACACTAGGAGTGTATCGCCTGATTGAAATCCTTAACAGAGTTGGCGGGTCAGACATCCTATGCTCTGTCTGCCTCTCATTATTGCAGTCAACATCTTTTGCACTGATCACAAAGCACTCTGGATTGCAAGAGAAAAATAAATATGCAGATGGGGACGTACCCCAGTTCAGAGGCAGGCAACACAGTACCCTGATGAGTAGACTGTGCTTTGGGTGAGACATCATATAATTTAGTTTAGTTTATTTATTTATAAAGCGCTGCGGCCCTCCAGCCTTCATATTAACATTCTAAACGTACATCAAAATATTAATCTAAACCAGGATCTCTTTACCCAAAGCAATGGGGTAGTGCCCCTCTCCCTGATGGAAAGGATGCAAATTCATCCAACTGTCTCTTTAACCCAGCAATTGTCCAGGAGCGTACCTGTTACCTGTCAATCAGATAGTTTTTGCCACCCATCAACAACCAATCACTGCCTTTTTGGAAAGCAAGTGTGTGAAGCACTTGTTTTTCACCCAGCATGTAGCTGTGTGTGCTCCTGATTTGCACGACCTGTGTGCTTTTTGTTCTACCATTCCTAGGGGGTTTGAACCACTTCTAAAATGGATGCCTGATTTTATTCTAGTCCAAGTTTCCTGTCCTAGTCACCTATCCATTGGCTACCTCTTTGATCTACCTATCAGTGGAACCGGAGGCGGGAGCCAGCCTCTTGTGCAAAGGCCCACTTCTAAGGCCCCTGTCAGCTTCCTGTCCACTTACAGGCCACTGGAAGAGAGTCACTGCCACAGCCCAACCCTCTCTGAGACTGCTAAACCCGGACTACTGGACTACCATGGCTCCCTTACCTCATTCTGCATGGCGTATAACCCTCCTTCCTGATTACCTTGTACTTCATTTCTCTGCAGCTACTCTCAGCTCTCCCTGTTATGCATCTCTTTTTTAAGCTGTTCTGTACTCACCTTTACCATCTAATGCCCACTATCAATTCCTTAACTACCTAGCCCTCATTTAACTTGCATTTTGCATTTAACTTGAAAGACAAACTTGGGTGTATTTTGTTGAAAGTCAAACTTGGGTGTATTTTGCATTTAACTTTGGCCATTAATTGTAAGCTGCTAGCCCAGTGACTGTTCTATACTGCTGTTCTTGTTTACTCCTCCCTCTGCCTCCTCACTTCACACTCATGGCGCTTTCTGTTTCTCCCAACAGAAAGCGCCATGAGTGTGCTTCCAACTGCTTCTCTATCAACTATCCTTCCCTTCTCACTAGGTCTGGAAAGAATCTATTTATTTATTTATTTGTGTATGGTTTGTTTAAACCTTTACAAAAATAGATCACATAGAAAACAAAGAAAAACACAATAAATATTACATAAACAATCGTTTTAAAACTACGGTAATACATTATCATTTGATTTTCCTAAAACAAACCTAATATCATAATTTTATGAATTTATGAATTTAAAATTTCATAGTATAACATATCATGAAAGTGCACAAAAATTATTTAAAAAGTCAGGACCGTTGAGTTGTTATGTCGAATCTGGAACCTTAACAACTCAGTATCTACACAATGTAAGTAACTTATAAATTGCTCAAAATATCGTATTCGTTCTTTCAGGAGTGCAGGACAAAACAAAATAAGGTGCTTCAAGGTTTCTTCCACCCCTTCTTTTTTACAGTATTTACACCAACGCCATTCATCTTTTAGCATATTCCATCTTTTTAAGACATAGTTAGTTTTAAGCACATCAAAGCGGATTCTCATATAAGTATTTCTAAAATTTCTTGACGGGTATTTTTCCAAGTAATACTCCAACCGTGGTTTAAATTTCCAGCATGAATAGGCTTGATTCGCAGTTTTAGATTGCGCTACTGCGTCCAGAGTCTGTTGCCAATCATTACATTTCAAGATGTTTTTTACTTTCAGAGGATTATTAGCGAGCAGTTCAAGGGATATACCTGCATCCCCCAGGATTTCGTCAATTTCTTCTTTCAAATTTGTACAAAACGCATTTGTTGTATCTTTCCCTGCTAGCCTAAAGAGTGAATTTATATTGATCAATGAACATTTCCTCCATAATAGTATTTTCTTCCACACAATAATAGATTTCAACGACTGTAAGCCAAATTCGTATCTGATTAATTCAATCGATATACACTTGGGAATAAAGTATAACACACCTTTCCAAATTACACTTTCAAATTTTTTCATCAGGTCAGTTTTTTCCAGGTCATAGAATTCTAGACCATATACTAATTTAGGAATACCAGGCATGGTGTAAAACTGTTTTAGCGGTGTAGCTGTAAATCTCCCAAATTTCACGTCAAATTTACGCATCTGTCTTAAAATCATGTCAGCTTTAGTTCTTAACTGTCTTTTCACAATTGCCATGGAACCGTTGCCTGTAAAATGGTATCCCAAGTATTTAAAAGACTTTTGACAAGTAATTTTTTTCCCTTGACAATACCAAGATAAACGTGAAAGATTTTTACAACACTTACCTAGACACATAATCATTGTTTTATCCGCATTCATTTTTAACCGAATGCTAGCGATAAACAGTACAAAAGCATTTATGAGTCTCTGCAAACCGACCTTAGTGCAGTCGAGAAGTAGAAAATCATCAGCATAAGCTAGCCATTCTATAGTGATACCACCTAATTTGGGTGCTATCAAACCTTTCCCTTTCATTTCATAACCCGCTCTGCAAACATAAAGGTTAAATAAAGTGGCACCCAGTTTACATCCCTGTCTCAGCCCATTTGGAATTACCTGTTCAGAAGATAACTTCCCTTCTGAATTTAGTCTTTTAATTTTATTGTTAGACTATAGCTCTATAATCATTTCAAGAAGATGTGCAGGAATCGCTAAATCTCTTAACATTTCCCATAGCGTGTGTCGGTCCACCAGGTCAAACGCTTTAGAGAGGTCCATTACCGCCACAAAAATTGTGGCACTTTGTGTTTTGAGAGCTTTAGATTGCAGACTTTTCAATACCAAACCACCACAATCTGTGCCCAATTTCTTTCTGAAACCGATTTGTTTTATATCAAGGATTTTACATCTGCTAATCCAATCATTCAATTCTTTTAATATAATAGACGTAAAAATCTTATAGTCAGGGTCGGATATTGCTATAGGCCTATAACTTTCCGGAGCAGACATCAGGCCTTTTTTATATATAGGAATCACTATTGCGAGTTTCCATGATTCTGGTATTAATTTGTTGGTAATTATGTCAGTAAACAGTATATGTAAAAATTCTCCCCACAGGTGAATATCAGTTTTCATTATCAAACTTGATAAGTTATTTGGCCCCGGGGCTCCCGATTTATTAGCTTTCCCAATCAACTTCGATATAATGTGAGGCGAGATATCCAAATCCCATTTAACTGTTTCCTTTTCTTGTATAGTGTTGGTGTTCAGTATATTTTCATCACAAGATACCTCATATAAAGCTACAAAGTGCCTTTTCCACATATCTTCGCTGATTTGCGCAAACAGGATCTCTTTTTGCGTAATCAAAGTGTCATTTAGCAATAACCAGAAATTGGAAGTATTTTTACTTTTACAAATCGCCAACATTTTTTCACCATCCATATGATCTCTGTACACTTTACTAGCAATTTGCCCGTTCTTGTATGCTTGTTTCAATTTTTTAATTTGAATACTTTTCTTTGCTATTGGGTCGGACCCATTTTTTAGCTTACGAATTTCTTGTCTCAACTCTTTTTTTTTAGATAAGGTCTGATTGTCAAACACATGTATGTGTGTCTTTTTCTTAGAGTTGTTTATTTTGTTTATACATGATTTTTGTGTAATTGTATTTATATAATGAGTAAACCCATTAGTTGACAGATTTATTATTTTCTCTTGATTCGACATGTGTCCCCAGTCTTTATTCAATGCGGAAGTGAATTTTTTTGTTTTATTGTAAGACCATCGAATCCTCGTACCTATGCTATTGGTAAGTATTTCTTCATCATAGACTGAATATTTATTTAAATTTTCAGTGTGTGGAATTTCAATTGCAAGTAAGTTATGGTCACTTGTAGGCATTTCTGCCACAGTTAGCTGTGACATAAAGCATTCAAAACCTTGAGTTACAAAAAGGTAATCTACTATAGAGCCAAAACCCCTTGCGTGCCATGTCTGTTTGTCGTTGTATATTTTGGTTAAACCCATAATTTTCATACAGTTCAACCAAATTGCACCTCTTCGTTTACTGCTAGGTAACATGGATCTTGATTTATTGTCTGCCGCGTCTATATCCCATAACAACTCATCAATCTCCACCTTGTTGAGATTGCAATCAGCATTTAGGTCCCCAGCAAGTAACACAAAATTATTCGACATAGTTTCCCTCCATACATCAATTTTGTTTGTAAGAGTGTTAATTTCTTTCAGCAATTGAATTTCAGTGTATTTAAGAGGGTTCCAGTAAATATTAATAGTACATGCATTCATACGAGTATTTCCTAATCTGATGTTACACGTAACAGCAAGGAAGATTTCTAGATCTGCCCATACATCTACATTCACCGGATCCAAAGTGAATTTACAAGCAGTAAGTAGGCCACCCATAGGTCTTCCTTTATCGCCTTTTACCGCGTGTATCTGCCAAGTGTAATAGTTCTCCCAGGACAGTTGTGTGATTGCCCAAGTTTCTTGAAAGAACACAACATCAAAGTTACTCAAAAAATCAGTTACTTCTGTGTTATGTAACAGCTGTGAATGACCTCTTGAATTCCAGGATGCTAATGAGGCTTTACCATTGTCGCTAAAGTGGCTTCGCCAAAGTCTTTAGGGATTGAATTGCATTTTTTAAAGCAAGGGTCAAGCCTCTTAGTTCCACCTTGTCAGAGCGAACATCAACCATTTCCAATGTTTTATTTATTTCTGGGTTGGAATAAGCGTTTCTCCCCCGAGTCGAATTATTACGACCTTGCTTACCGTCAGGACAGTTATATTGATATATGTCAAAGCCTTTGCATTGCAAAGTTTCGGCTTCTTTCAGCAACTGCATTCTGACTAACGTTGATGGAATTACCAATCGAACATAGTCAAATCTTTTTCTATGAATGAAGTCTACCAAAACAATTTCAGCAGGGGATATCATCTCCAGTGTCGGGATCATAGCAAATAAGGACATGATATAGGGGTGGTTCAAGGTTAACATTCTACCCTCAGGAAATAATGTAGTGAGTATTAGACTTGGTAATTCAGCCCTAGCTGGGTTTTTTAAATCTACTACTTCTTCGTTGTCTTCGTAATTTTCATACCACTTTTGTGTCTTTCTCACTTCTAAGTAAGGTTTAGTATCTTCAACTGGATTTTTATTATAGTTTTGTTCTTCAAGAATTTTTCTTACTATCTTATTGATATCTTGTTGATTAAGAGTCTTTTCAGCCTCAATTTCACCTTTACCATTAGCACATTCGATCTTCGATTCTAGATTGTCGTTGATATCTTCTAATAGTGCGTTCAGGATTTCACTATCAGAAATTCGTGTTTCATTTTGCATCAAGGTATTGTCCTCGCTAGTTCTGTCATTGCTAGTGGTTTGTTTCGGGCTAATATTTTCTTGTATATTTTTTTGCTGTTGCATACGTCCAGAATTGGCCGAAATAATTGGGCCAGACGGTTTAATCTTGAGACTTAGATTCGAGTTTGAGACTTGTTTGACTTTATGGTCTTCTAAAATCGTGATTGGACCTACAGCAGTGCCTCCCAGAGAATCATCAGTCTCAGTTGTCATGTTTTTAGATTTCGACATTGCAATTGGTTTTGTGGCGTTGGCTTTAAACATTTCAAAGATGTCGGTTATGCCAGATTTTAATGAGGACAACTTTGAAGCGATATCTAAGGATTCCTTTTTTCTTTTCATCGTTTCAGAGATGGTTTTTTCAGAGGCGTAGTATTTTTCCTGCTGCCCATACTGGGTAGCATTAAACTCATCACCCCTTACATTTGTGGCCTCTTCCATATCTGTTTGTTTTTCTGTATGTTCCGTCTAGTCCAGACTGGTTAGATCTTGCCGTTCCGTTTCTATCATATTTTTAAAATTCACATCTCTTAGGAATTTAGCGATGTCTTGGCAAAATGCTTGTTTTTGTTTTGCATCTGTAGTAGCTTTTTTTTTCTTTTTTCGATATATTAGGTTTTTCTCCTAGTTTTTCACCGTTTGACGGTAAGGCATGTTCCTGAGTCTGGGCCGATGTCTTGGTCCCTGGTGAGTTTATTTCGATTGGATTACCTTGTGTCTGCGAGTCTTCTATGACAATTGCTATGGGAATAGATATTTTTTCTGAATTCCTAGGATTCTCCTCTGTTTTTTTATCATTTGATGGTATCACTGCGGGTTTTACTACAGGTTTGGCTAGGATTTCATTAAGCTTAGCCGGTACCTGCTGTACCGATATGTTAATTTGTAGTAGTAGATCCGTTTGTCTTTTTAATTCACTCAAGATTAGGCGATTGAAAATCCCCATCAAAGTTCAGATATCTGTATTATCTGTTTTATCCAAAAATAGCTCATTATTAGAGTCTCTTCCATTGGAGATTTCTGAGACAGAGGTATCATACGGTTGAAAGGTGTCCAATTCAGCTGTTCTGAATACATTAGGGGTGTCGTCGTACTATTGTTCAATTGTATCTACTTCCCTTTGTGTATTGGCTAAATCGTTCCACAAACCTTTCAAAGCCTCTTTTTGAGGAAGGTCAGTTAGTTCTTCAGCAAATAGGGACTGCGAGTTAACATTCAATTGTAGCTCTTCAATTCCCTTATCTTTGCTTGCTTTCAGATTATTTGAACAGTTAATCGCACATTCTATTAATGCCTCTTCCTCATCAGATTGTTGCGGAGGGAGCGGTAAGGCAGCAGCTCTCGCTAAACTGGCTCTGCGCGTGGATACTGCTGCAAAGAAGTCAGCCCGTGGGTCTTTCATGACAGTTGGGAGTTTAGATCTTTTGTTTTTCATAATTACAATTCCCTTTTTTGTCAAAAGAAGTCAACTTTTAATACCCGTAATCTGTAGTTCCCTCTTTATTACCTGTGCTAGCTTCGATCTATGTTCCTTGAAAAGATGTTCAGCTGAAAGATGGCTATCGTAGTGTAGCTAACTGTTAACAGTGAACAGTAAACAGTCCTTTGTCGTCCTTCGAGGTGCGCGTGCAGGTGCACCTTGGGTAGTTATAGAGTGTGGGTGGGGTTAAAGGGGGGGGTGTCACACAACACCAGACCAATGGGAGCTGCCTAGAAAGAAGGAAAAGACCCTTTTGAAGTAGTTATAGAAACACAGGCAGTTTGTAAACAGGCTTGTAAACAGGCAGTCCATTACATGTCCATTAACTAACACACTCTATGCAGGCAGTCTCTAGCCAACTTTCATCAGTCACCTCCAGGCAGCTTCCTGTGTTGCATGATGAGACGTCCTCCTTCTATTATTCGTGGAAGCTGCACGCTGAGTTCTAAGTGGCGCTGGCGTATTCACACGAATGGCAATTCACTCCAACGGCAATTCCCCACAGTAAACAGTCCTTTGTCGTCCTTCGAGGTGCGCGCGCAGGTGCGCTGCACCTTGGGTAGTTATAGAGTGTGGGTGGGGTTAAAGGGGGGGTGTCACACAACACCAGACCAATGGGAGCTGCCTCCAGGCAGCTTCCTGTATTGCACGATGAGACGTCCTCCTTCTATTATTCGTGGAAGCTGCACGCTGAGTTCTAAGCGGCGCTGGCGTATTCCCACGAACGGCAATTCACTCCAACAGCAATTCCCCACAGTAAACAGTCCTTTGTCGTCCTTCGAAGTGCGTCTGGAAAGAATTAATTTAAAAAGGATATCTTGGCCTCCAACCCTGGTCTCCATATTGCTGATACCTATACCAGCGCCTCTTCCAGACAGACCCTCACCGACATCCTCTTTGTCGTTCCTTCACCGGATCTATGGACCTCCCATATGATCTCTGTGCTCTGTCCTGTATCCTCAACTCCCATAAATGGTGGCACTCGCTGGGAAGTCCTCATGGCTTCTCATGACTCCTCCAGAGTCATCCTAAAAGTCTACCTAAACGACACTGTCATGGTCCAAGATCCTCAGGCCAATCTCCTCTTCGATAGGCGGTTCCCTTGCCTCATCAACTTCCTTTCATCTCCAGCTGTCCCCTCCTCTCATTCTGTCATGGTCATTGGACCAAGGAACCAGACCTCACAGGATCACACACACACAGGGGGGCTGGATGGACACAGTACTAGCGCCGTTGGCGCCAGGCTCATGGAGAACAATAAACAAACGCACTCATTTGGGTGAAAAACACCTTTATTATATACATTGCACCTAATTTTTTCTGGTGCACCGTGTGTTTAACTTGGGAACTTTCATCTTCACAGCAGTCGCATGTGCACTCTTGGGTGGGGCTGCTGCTATTGGGTTGCCTGACACGTGCTGACTCACTGGGAGTGCCAGGGTGTGGGAGCACAGCTATATAAGCTGCCCCAATCCGTGAGGCAGACGCTTTGTGATATTCTGCACTTCCATGCAACGTAACGCTCACCACCACCTGGGATTTCACTTACCTTGAGAGGTTTGGTAATTCGCTACCATACGTACCACCTGGAGGATCCTGTGCTCACCTGTACGCTTCTTCCTGGCAGCGCGACTCACCTGCAAACATCTCAGAGCGCAGACATCGTCTTCTTGGCACCGCGGCTCACCTTCAAACATCTCGGAGCACAGACATCATCATCTTGGCACCAGGGCACAACGCGCTTCACCCGCAACCGCAGCATCTGCTAATAAAAGTGAAAAACAGGTTAGACATTTAACAGACATTGGCCCTCATTACGACCCTGGCGGAGGACCATGGTGCAATTTGCACCATGGTCCATGGCGCAAAGCTGCCAACTCCGCCATGGGGGTTGGCGGACTTACCGCCCCATTCCGACCTTGGCGGGGCGGTAAGTCCCCAATCCCCATTTACCCTTCTGCATTCCCATTTTTGCCCCATAGGGTATAATGGGAGTGGGGAAGGCGTTAATTACGCCACCGTAAATTACGGTGGCGTAATTAACAACAGGTCCCGTAGCGCCATGGATTTTTCCGCCCGGAAAAACCAGGCGAAAAAAGCACCATGGCGCTACGGGAACTCGTAGTAAGGCGGAAAGGTACGCCATGCATTACGCTGGCGTAAACCCCTTTCCGCCAGGGTCGTAATGAGGGCCATTGAGTTTAAGGTCACACTACCATCAAGGGAGCGCTTTCCCTTAAACCATCACTCACCTGTTGTCAGAAATTGTGGCTTCATCCATCTTCCGCTCTGCCGCGTTCCACGCCTCCACACCTCCACAGCAGCTGTTGGGCCACGTCTCCATCTATTCGGAAGAAAACAGAGAAGAACGTTATTCAGGAAAAAACAACATTGAGAGAAAGCAGAAAGAGGGGAAGAGACAAGAGACATTAAAAGAAAGCGGAGAGAGGGGAAAAGGCAAGAGACATTGAGAGACACTCAAAACTAAACTGGAGGAACATAATCACAGCTGGTCTGGACAACTACTCATCAGGGATCAGTGAAGGAACTAGATCCCATCAACAAGCGCCCCTGCCAGAAGTAGCAGGACGGAGAGCTCATCATTCATACTTACCAGGTGAGCCTTATGGGCTGGTACGTGCCCACAGAAATCACACTTTGGGTTGAAGGGTTTGGGAGGTACAGCAGTCACCAATCAGCACACTCATGTTCTCTCATATCCACGCAGGAGCAGTTCCACCAATTGTCACCGCCTGCAGCTTGTCCGCAGGGGAAGAACCCAGAAGGGGGTGATCTAACTCCTAGGAGGGCTGCACCGTGCCCCAACGCCTCCTCAGACACCAGGTGAGCGTAACACATTCCTCGGTTACCTTGCCCACTCTTCCCACGTCTGCCCCTCTTCAGGCTATCTCCACAACTCCTCAGGGCATACCTCAGATTTGTACCCCTCCCCGGAAGGTCTTTAAAGCCGGAAACCTTCTTCATCTTGCCACTCTCACCTCTCGCTCTGCTGTCAAACACTCCTCTGACATCTGCCACCTCCTTTAAGAACTGGAACTTGATGTCATGGGTCTTACGGAGACATGGTTCACGGCTAGCTCTTTCACAAGCTTTGACACTCTCCTCCTTGATGGCTACAAGATCCTCTCCAAACCCAGATCCACTCGTCGTATAGGTGGTGTAGCCCTGATCTTTCCTGAGTGGATTCCTGCCAATATCATTCCCACTCAGATCTACCCCTCTTTTGAATGCCTTGCCTGCAGGCTCTCAATCTCTGCCAGTCTCTCTCTTACTGTTGCTATTCTCTACCGGCCTCCTGGTCAAATCACCTCTTTTCTCTCTGAGTGGGCTGACCTCTCCTCCTCCCTCCTGGCTTCAACCACTCAACTCCTCCTCCTTGGTGACCTCAACATCCACCTCGATTCTCCCTGTCCCTCATCTCTGCTCTTTCGAGACCTCTGCAATTCCCTCTCCCTCTCTATCCTCCCCTCTGGCCTGACGCACTCTGCAGGACACACACTTGATGTCTTGATCTCCTAAGGCTTCTCTCTATCCCTCTGACCACTCCTCTCTCCTGGAGTGACCACTGCCTTCTCTCCTCTCATCTTGCACTCTGTTCCCCCCAGCCATGCCCACCCCAACACTGCCACCTAACTTCTCGGACATCCGACCTATGAAGCGTGTGTCAGTTGAGGCTTTTGCTGCCACTTTCTCTCCCCCATCCTCCTCCTCTGGATGACTCACACCCAGAAACAACCCTGTCCCTTCTCTACTCGTCTATCTCTGATACTCTAGATGCTCTTGCCCCTGTCATGAGGAACCGCGTGAAGTCTAAAGCCAAGTGCAATTTCTGGTATGACTCTGACCTAGCTACATTTAAACGTAAGTGTGGGGTGGTTGAGAGTAAATGGAGGGCTTCTTGCTCATCCACTGACAAACTGGCCTGTGGCCTGCTCCAAAGGCAAAACTGACTCTTTGTCCGCACCAAGAAGAGAGTCCACATTCAAGCCTGTGTCTCAGCAGCATCTAACAACTCGGCCGAACTCTTTAAAATCTACAAGGAGCTTGCCTGCCCTGCTGCAGTCTCTACCCCTCCTCTTGCCTCGCAGGCTCTCTGCAATGCCCTTGCCTCTCACTTTATCTCAGAAACCCAGGACATCCTGTCCACCCTCTCCTCCCCTCCCCCTGCTATTCCCTCTGAGTCTGTACTTGCTGACCCCCCCTTAAACACTCCTCCTACCCTCCTTCTTGTCCTTTCCTCGTTTCTCCCCTGATGAGGTTGCTAGACAAGTCCGATCTATGAAAGCTTCATCAAAACATGTTCATCCCTGTTGCTCTAAAACCATAAAGGACCACAATGACACCCTCGCTCCAGCCCTTGCTGATTTTTGTAACCACTCCTTTGTCTCTGGATCCTTCCCCTCCCCTCTGAAGCACTCCTTGGTGCATCCACTTCTCAAGAAGCCCACAGCTGATCTTTTCTGTCCTGCTATCACCCAATTTACATTACTCACTTTCTGTGCAAACGCCTGGAAAAGCTGGCCATCTCTCAGCTTAGCCTTCATTCTGACTCTGTTGGCTGTCTCCATGACCATCAGTCTGGTTTCAGAGCTGCCAGAAGCACAGAAACTGCTCTCCTGAACATCTGTGAAGACCTGCTCTCCAACCTTGACTCTAACATTCCATCCGTCCTCATCCTACTTGATCTTTCTTCAGCCTTTGACACAGTCAATCATACCATCCTGCTGAACCGTCTCCGAGACAACTCGGGTATCACTGATCAGGCTCTGGCCTGGCTGACCTCTTTCCTCTCTGATCGACCATCCCAGGTTCAACTTGGGTCCTTCCTATCATCTATCTACCTCTCTACTTGTGGTGTTCCCCAGGGGTCTAACCTCTCGCCCTGGCGTTTCAACCAATACCTGGCAATTCTCGCCCACTACATTGCCATTTTCTGCTCCAACTTCCAGTGCTATGCTGACGACACTCAACTAATTTTCAGGTTTTCCTCAGCCACCTCCTCTCCCTCTCTCAACTCTGATTGCCTAACTGCCATTCAAGATTGGTGTGCTGCCAATGATCTTTGTCTGAATGCCAGCAAGACAGAGTCTGCCTCATCGGCACACCTTCACCATCCTCAATCTCTGAATGGCCTGCCTTGGCCCTCCTCCTACCCCCACCTGCAAGGATAAGAACCTCAGGGTCATCTTTGACTCCACACTTTCTTTCTCCGCCCACATCTCTGAGGTCTCTAAAAAGTCAAACTTCCTACTGCACCTCCTCAGAGGTACTCTGCCATTCCTCTCCTCCTAGAAGCTCACTGCCTCCCAAGCCCTGGTTCTCTCTGGGTTGGACTATTGCAACAGCTTCTTTCTAAATCTACCTGCCTCTAATCTCCGCCCTCTGTAACTAATCCAGTACAGGACTGCAAGACTTGTCCTTGGCCTCAAGCCCAGGGATAGTATCTCTCCAGCTCTGAAATCTCTCCATTGGCTCCCAGTGGATGCAATGATTATATTCAAAACCTTCTGCATTGTCCACATGGATTTCTGGGGCTTGGGTCCTAAATACCTTCAGCTATCCCTCCGCAAATATCTCCCCTCCCGAGCTCTTCGCTCCTCTACTTCTAACTCAATCATGGGCAGTTGTTTTTCAAAGAAACGGGCTGGGGGTAGATCTCTGCCTTCTGCTGGGCCCTCCCTCTGGAATAGCCTCCCTGCCACTCTAAAACCATCTCTGGTACTGGAAGCACATCAAGACCTTTCTCTTTTCCTCTGACTTTGTTCCCCCTATCCCCTTCTGATCTGCTCTCTCTTTGCACTGTGCACCTGGCCAACCTCTGTCCCCTGGGCCCAGGTGCCTGCTCACCCTGCCACCCTCCTCCACTGCCTCCTGACCACCCCTTGTACTGAGGACTGTATCTGTACCGATACAGTCCCCCACTTCCCCGTTTTCTTCTTTTTCTGCACTTATCAGACTTACCCAGTCTGCTGTTGTAAACACAGCACTTGCCACTTGCTGGCCGCACCACCACTGTTTATTGCCTCTATGATCTATTTGTTTTTATTTCTTGTTATTTATCTGTGTTTCCTCTGGTCCGCATTCTCCACTCTCCCCCTTCTATGTCCCATGCACTTGCGAGATCGTTGTTGTGTTCTCCCCGTTTGCCTCTCTTTTGCCTGGTCGCGCTCTGAAACACTTATGTATGAGCATGATACAAATAAAATATCATATCATATCATACATAGCAGCAATCCTCCACCCACCCGCTTATACCCCTCATTAACGTTTAAATGCAAGCACACAGCATTAGGCCCTGCCCTTTATGGCACGCCAGGGCCGACTTTCAGTGCAATATGCACTGGCTTTCTTTATTAAATCTGGCCCTAGGTGACTTTTGTCTGAGTCACTTTGGTTTGCATTTGTTGCTTAAATCCGATTTGGATTCCAAATGTATTTATATGGAAAGAAAAGAGGGGGCGGTTTATTCTACCCACTTACACATTCATGGTCTTCACAGGTTACTTCCTTTCACGCGGTGTGTGTTTATTGGTGTATTCAGAGTGTGAACGATTCGGGTTCATAAAGTCTGTTTTAGGCAGGAAGTGTTCTGGCTCCTTGATCTGTTTATTACCTGTTTCTGCCGTAAAGGAAACGACCACCCCGAGGCAGCTGTTAGGACCGTGCAATGGAAATCTCCACCAAAGCACAGGCTACACGCACCACCCTTGAATGCCCTCCACCCGATTGTTAGGGATGGCTGTGCTCACTATGGAACAGGCCACTTTTTAAGTGTCAAATATCCCAAAGAAAATCTAAGGGCGGAGCCCGTCAGTATCAGTTCACGTTGTCAGCCAGACACAGGGGCCTCTCTGCTTCTCTCAAAGACAATTCATTCAGCACAGACGATGCTGGCGGGAGTTATTTGACTGCCTTTCAAAGCAATTATTCCCGTTGAAAAGTTACACATAGTTTCGTTTCGACTGGATCATGTTGGGACATGAGCTTTTTAAAATTATTTATCACTTGGTTTTGGTTTAAATTAAACTTTGCTACACACATTCATCGAACACATACAAAAAAGGACGCAGTAAATACATTATTAATGCATTTTCATACGGAAACAGTAAACACATATTTCGTCAGTGCATACAATAAAACTTATAAAACGTATACATGTTCACCAATTTTCCAAAATGCCTCCCTATCTTTAAAAATAACTTCTCAAAACGGTGTTTTAAATAGGACTGTATCAGCACAAGTGAAAATAGACAAAAGAGATCCTACCTGTACAACTAAAATACCAACCGAAACTAGGCCCAGTAGATACGAATAATCAATTACACAAATTAACTGGGGTCAAATTTAAAAGTCTCTACAGCATTTCGGCAGATGGACACAATTCTCAAATTCCATATGGTGGAAATGAGTTATAATAAATGCAGGGATAAATAAAAAATAAATACAATTGCCATTCGCTGTCTCCGTTTTTTGCGCAGCTATTTGTTTACTGCATTTTGCATGGCGCAGGAAGCCGCTGAAAAGCGCGACAGGGAGCGCTGTGCTTGAGAAACACTTCTCTGGTGGCGGGGGTTCTCACGCGCCTGTGAAGCAGACGCCTTCCCTGGGAGCGTTTGACGATATTGTTATCAGTTATTTGCCAGACAGCAAACACCTTCAGCACAGCTGTGACGAAAAGAGTTAATTATTGAAATCATGTATTTCCGATAGGCAACGGATCAGACGAGCAGCAGCCCCCCCCCCCAATCCCCCCTCCCCCCCCGACGGAGAGTGGCCCATTTGGAAGGATGTGCACTGCTGTTCGGATACGGGCTTCTCTTCTCTTTGTGACCGCGCATCGCCGTTAATGGCGCAGGGGAGCTTGCAGCCGCGCGGCAGGGGGGCTGTTCTGTGCACAGCCGTAGGTTATTCACAGGAACAAAGACCCAACAGTAGCTGACGCAGAAGACGGATGTACAGAATATGGAAACGGTGACTGCGCGGGGTAAACTCGTTTCCTCGCCCCACCTCTTCCCTTAGGCACGCCATTTGCAGGAAGGAGCACAGACTTCAAAGTCTGACAAATGTGCCCCAGGTCCATATTTATGACCTACGGTCTCCATGAAGCCCATTGAAATTGACGGTTGAGAGAAGGGCGTTCCGGGGCCAATCTTTCTAACAGAGGAACGCTATAGGGAAGGAATGGGGTTGGGGGGACAAAGGGGACATACATATCTATCTGCTGCAGTGAGCGCAAGAGACCCAGAACAGTGAAGGAGCACGAGCAACCAAGATGGGCTCGGCCGTGGATTCCTCCACTTAGACATTTCTTTTTAAACAATTGTGTATAAAGGTGTGTTTTTTTTAAAGGTCCCTGTCTTTAAAACAAAATGCAATACAACCTACAATCGGTTGAAAACTATTGAACCTATTCAATAGAAGCCAGGTTATGACCAGTACACAGGAGCATTTTATTTACATTCTTTTATTTCAGTGACAATGTGACAGCTGGACTACACTGTTTGTGGGATTTAGCCGTGTTCTGGGCTTAAACTGGGATGGGGGCTAATACAAATCAGACTATCAACGCCAAGAGCAATTGGGCCTTATTACGAGTCCGGCGGTAACTGAGGAGGTAAAACTGCCTGGTTACCGCAGGACTCGTATTACCATTCCGCCTCCGTAACTCCCGGAATTACCGGGGCATTACAACCCCGGTGTCCCGGGAATTCCGGAGGCGGAATGGTGTTAATCCCCATTCCCATTGAGTCCGGTAGGACTCAATGGGGATGGGGATCATGGAAACACCGGCACCATCTCGTGATGGTGCCGGTGTTTCCTCGTCCGGCTGCAGGCGGGCGGTGTTAAACTTGCCAGGTCAGGCCTGGCGGGTTTGACACCTCCGCCTGCAGGAGTTGTGATCGCCCGGCATGGAAACAACGGTGGCGGCGGGTTTACCGCCACCGCTGTTTCCATACCGGGCGAGTTACAATGAGGCCCATTGTCTACAGTTGAGAGCTCTGCTATAATTTACAGGTAGAACAGATGCACAATAAATAACATGCAATCACATGCACATTTCTCAGCTATGCATGCCTACTAGTCATGCCATATTTGAGAATGACTAGACCTATATGGCATTCAAAGAACATGTAACTGGAATTAGTCATGTATGCATACCGTACGATATAAGTTAAACGAAGACCAAAACTTGTTTTCAGGGTAGTACTTGTGACGGAATGCCATCTGGTGAGGTTGTAGAAGCCAGAGCCTTTTTGATTTTTATTAAATGAATTAATACAGTGATATGGGTAATTCCATCTCAGGAAGGGGCATCTGCTAAGAGAAGTTGCTGATAAAATTCCCTTCTCATAAGATAAATGCCAAAAGCATAGTGCACACCTCTGCCATTTTGCACCAGTAGTCTGACCTGCACCACCTGCTCTCTATTGGCACAAAACAGTCCCAGAGGCCATGGGTTCCCATTTGACAGCTGCAGTGACAACCTGGCAGCTCAGAGGCTCCATATAAGATATATAGTACCTGTGTTCCAAAAACACATAATTGTGAGTCTACTGTCCTGGTGGCATGTTACACCTTAAATATAAACCATACTTGAGTTAAGGTATGGTGGTTGGCATTACTCATAATGATGAACAGCCAAGTCAAATTGCTATCACACATGGTAAACAAAAGTGTGGGAGCCCCTCTACTGAAAACAAACATGAGTGAAATACCTAAGTGAGTGGGGCCAGCCCTTTGAGCCCAGCTCAGCTGTGAAAGCTTTATGTGCCCCCCACCCAAGCTGCACTGTCATTTCTGATCCCAGCAAGGCTGTAGTCCTAGGGGTTGGCTATCTTTGTTCCTTTGTGAGGGCAGCTAACACCCTCCCCAGAGAGACAGCCACTCCAGTGGAAGATGTTCATGGACAGCAATCAAAGGGCACACCAATTCACACAAGGAGTAACCTCACACCAGGGTGCTGCAGACTAAATGGGCCTCTGATTCTTTTGATAAAGGATGCAGCGGGGTTAGTATAGACAGAGGGACCTCCTTATAGCTGTGATAGGGTTTCAAAATCTTGTTTCTCTCTGCCTTTATCTTTCCTTCCTGTCTCCTTTTCCTGTTCTACAAAGCATTTTGAGTGTGATGCCAGAAGACACAGCCCACTTATTCCAAGGACCAGAATTGGACCCCTAAAGCATGTACCTGTATACTTTTGCTGTTAAAAGAAAGGGTCTCCCACTCCTTCTTAAGTTCCCTCTTGAGCAGAAACCTAATTAAGGATCCATTGGGCCTCTGTTGTTATATCATGTTATGTTGCATTTGTATAGCATCCACTGACATAGTTCATGGTGCTGAAGCATGTTTGCCTGTTAGGGAGGGAAAGGAGGAGTATGGGAGACTGTTTGTTGGTGGTAAGGAGGAGCAAAGTCAAAGAAGATAGTTGGGATGAGGCAAGGTATAGATAAGGTGCCCGGAAGACATGAAAAGGAAAAGGTGGAAGAGCCATGTGTACAAATCCACCAAATCTTTCATGAGACTCAACTTTATTGTATGGGACACAGTGCCGAAAGTAGTAAAAGCTGGAGTAGAGATGTTCACTGTGACAGGGGGTATGCCTATAATCTACCAACTGCCTGGTGAGCCGGGGCATGTTGAAGCCATTCGCAAGAAAAAACAGATGGCAAAGCCCTTCTACTTACTTCACTAGGGACCCCAACAACATTTGGGGTTGTAGGAGAGAAGTCAGAATTTGCCAATTTTGCAACAGCTCCCATTTCTGGGTTTGAGAGAATTGATCTTTCCAAAGCCCTTCACTGGAGGTGAAGACAGAGTGTTCAGGGCAATGGTAAACTCTCCTTTCTAACCATCTCCAGGACACATTAGGAGTAACCTGCTTTTGGTTCAAGATCTGCATCTCTGCCAGCCACAGGGGTACCCAGGACCTCACCTTTCTGAAGGACCCCTGCAGTTGTGTGCCAGCGTGCCCTGTGTTTAAGAGGCTGAAAACAAGAACTAGACTGTTATTGTTTTAAAATATTACAATTTATTTATGTTTGTGTTTCCGTTAATTACAATTTTTCACATTGTAAGAAACATAATTATTCACTATAAATTATGTTTACATTGACTAAATATTATGATTTAGTGTTTTAAAATATACAGTGTACATGGGTGAAGATTGTGGTCAGTGCCCATGACTGAAGGCCATGATTAGTACCCATTACTGTGTTAAAATATATTTGGCCATGCACTCTGGCCATGGGTGAAGTCCATCCTTAATGCTGGTTACTGTTGTAATGTAATTAGTGATGTCATCAGTGTTGTGATCTATGATGTCATCACTGTGTTCATAAGCTGTGCAACAGGGGGTGCGTAGTTAAGGTGGCTGCAGCTGAATGTCAGAGGTTTTGTTGCGTTAGGTTCTCTCTCACATTAACGCCCCTTCGACTAAAGTTCTTCCATGAATTTCAAAGGTTTTGTTACAATGTATTGCTCCCGTTAGCATCCCTGCAACTAAAGTTATTTCCTTGAATTACCTTGAATTTCAAGGGTTTTGTTATTCCATACATAATTGACATTAATAATACAGACAATTGGGCTAATGAAAACGATGTAACACGTCTAGAAAGTAAAATAAGGAGAAATTGTGCAACTCAAATAAACCTGTTCATAACAAACTTTGTTTGCATATGTACTTAGCTTTTTCAAGTTTTATATTTATGTGTAATGTTGATGAATATAAAGTTATTAAAGTGTTACCGTAACTGTGTACAAAGACTACACTCAATATATATCTTAAGTACATCTTTACAAGACTACTGCCCATATATTCCAGGGGCTGCGGTAGCGGACGTGTAGTTATGGTTAAGTTGCTCAACTCATACAAAGAGCATTTTTTGGGCGGCTTATAACTTCACTCGCCCTGGACGAATCCTCACCAAACTTTGCAAAAAAAGTATGTGGCACGCTCTGAATGGTGAGTTTTGTAAAGGGGGGGCAAAATTATAGGGGGGGTTACAAAATTGCTTTTCTTTTCCATAGACTGAATGGAAAAAAAGGTTGCTCACGCCTACAGCTCAAACCGCTGAACGGACTTTCACCAAATTTGCGGCAGGAGTGGTGGCTTGGTCCCAAATGTGTGCTTTTGTAAATTTGGTGAAAATACATTCAGCAGTTTAAAAAAAAAAAAAAAAACAGGCAAAACGTAGGTACAAAAACAATAGTGATATCTGGCTCCGTTGGGCAGACCCATTTCCCAGTTTGCTCCGTGGACAGGACCCTGATTGGTCCGGAAGGGCACGTCATGTCTGCGGATATCCAACACGCCTGCCGATTGGGTGGAGGGAAGCGTGATGTGCGTCATAATTTTCTGAAACACCCGCCATGTTGTATCCGCAGATATTCGCGGATAGCACAGCGGCGAAGAGTGCTGGAAAACATGTTATGGGGCATCTGGTGTTGGGTAGAGTGACTGGAAAGGGTGGGGGAGTGAAAGATGGTTCATATGATGCATTTGTTTAGGTGGAAGAAGACTGTGTTGTGTCTGCGGTGTCAGTTCGCAAGTAAGTCCTCAGGCGACTGCAGGCAGACTTCACTAGGGTAGAGGAGTGGAATGTAGAAGATATGTGGATGTTTGTATAGACTGTATTATGCTGTGGTGTTTGTGGCCAGCTACTAGAGTCTTGGGTGCATGGTCGAACGCTTGCACCCAAGAATCTGCATACTGGTTGAAGTACTGTAATAGCATGTGTAGAGAAGTGTACAGGGCTGCAGGCGGTTTAGGGCAGGGGAGTGGAATGTGAATGGTTGCAAGTACTGCAATAGTATGTGTACAGAAGTGGGCAGGGCCTCTGGTGGTTGGCTTATGTGTGTGGGTTGTGGCCAGTGGGCAGATTGTTGGGTGCATGTCTATATTAAGCTGCAGTGGGTGTGACCAGGCCCTAGACTCTTGGGTGCATGGCCGGAGGCCTGAGGCCATGTGCCATACACCCAAGAGTCTAGGGCCTGGCCACAACACCGCAGCATACTACAGACATTCACTCAAGAATGTTACACTGGTATAGGGATTGCACAAATATGTGCATAGAAATGCAATTTGCTGATTACAAAGGAGCATGAAATCTACAATTGTATACTCACTGTACATATTGTTGAGGCACTGCACACCTTTTTTGAGCTCAGTGTAGAATACTGCTGAAGTGGCAATAGCAGATTTTAATATTGTGGCACTGTGGGCACATATTGTCTTTATTGCATCTGCCCACTTGCTGCAAGTAGTGTAATAGTATGTGTACAGAAGAGATTAGGGTGTGTTGCACCCCATTGTCAGCAAGTAGTGTAATAATATGTGTACAGAAGTGGACAGGGTGAGTGGCAGCTGGCTTATTGGACTGCCCCAAGGGTTGTGGCCACTGGGCAGATTCCTGGGTGCATGGTTGTTTGTTTGTTTGTTTGTTTGTTTGTTTTATTATTTATAATGCACACCAGACCCGAGGGTATCGGGGCGCAGAAGGCAGTAAGAAGATTTTCAGCTTTGGTTACAGTGCTGTACAGTTATAAACAGATATAAACAAAAACAGATATATACAAATTACAAACAAGGCATCAAGTATTAGATGCAGAAATGCAGGAGGTAGGGGAGTAGGAGGACACGAGGGGTGAGTATTTCCAGGTAAGGAGAGGCGGTTATAACAAGTAATATGGTGTCGGGCAGGGCAGACTGGGTGTTAGCAGTCATTTTCCTTAATCCATTGAATGAAGTTGTGCCTAAAGTGTGGGTAGGTCTGGTCTACCCTTGGGGCAGGAGGAAGGAAATTCCACAACTGGGCTGCTTTCACTGGGAAGCTGCTTCATCCAGTTTTAGCAAGTTTGAATCTAGGCACTGTGAGGCGATTAGAATTGGCAGTACTAGTAGGGCGGTTGGAGGAATGTCTCTTGAATTTGTCTATAAGGTATTGTGGGGCGGCGTTGTTGAGATATTTGTGTGTGAGAGATGCTACCTTAAGTGAGATTTTGTCCTTTGTGGTAAGCCAGTTGTGTGCTCTCCTTATGTCAGAGACATGATCTTTTCTGGAGATTCTCAAAGCTGCTCTTAGGGCATTATTTTGTAGGATCTAGATTTTGTTGGTGATATATTTGTTAGTCCCCATATATAGGGTGTTACAATAATCCATTTTTGACAACTTTAAGGCTCTTGCCAGAGTGGTGCAGCTGTTGGTGGAGAGGAAAGGCTTGGCTGCTCTAATTAGTCTGCATGTGTAAGCAGTGGAGGAGGCCGTGGTGTTGATGTGTCTGTTGAAGGAGAGTGTGGTGTCTAGGCAGAAGCCTAGAGTTTTGACTTCTTTGGCTACTTTGATAGTGTTGACATCTATGATAAAGCTTGTGTAGTTGGGACTAAGTTTGTTAATGTTGGAGGTAGTGCAGAGGATTATAAGCTCGGTCTTGTCTTCATTCAGGCATAGGCCATGAGAGGCCAACCATGCCTGGATGATGAGGTACACTCTTTTCACCAAGGCCAAATCCTTCTCATAATCTCCCTTCAACAGTATGAGGATCTGGGTAGCATCTGCATAGTTAGTGTAGGTGATACCGAGACCATTGAGATCATCGAAAAGGGGCTTTGTGAAAATATTTTACAGGGTGGGAGAGGTGCAAGATCCCTTGGGCACCAGACAAGTAATGGAGATGGGGTCTGCAGATGCTGAGGGTGAGAAGCCACACATGGTTCTGTTGTTTAGAAATGACTGTATCCAGCATATTGCTTCTTGTGAGAAGTGTGCGGCCGAATCCAGGTGGTTGCATAGGATTTTGTGGTCTACTAAGTCAAACACCGCTGGTAGGTCGAGGAGTAGTAGCAGGACAATTTTGCCATTGTCTCTAGGTATGTCAGTTTGTGCCTTGAGGTCTATCAGTGCTGTTTCAGCCCCATGTTGGGGTCTGAAGCCAGACTGCTGAACTCCTAGGAGGTGGTTATGTTTGAGGTATTGCTGTATTTGGAGGTATGCTACCTTGTCTACGATCTTGAGGAGGAAGGGAACTGTGGTGATGGGTCTATAGTTAGTGGGTATAGAGAGGTCCAGTGATTGTCCAAGACCCCTTAAGATTGCAGGGGATGGTGCTGGTGGAGAAGGAGGTGTTGATGAGCTTCGAGATGAAGGAAGATAGGTCTCTGGCCGCGTCTTTAATAATTTGGGAGGTAAATGGGTCACCTTGGCAATTTGACAGTTTGAGGATGAGAATTACTTTTTCCACCTCAAGGATTGATACTTTGGAGAAGTGGAAACGGTGGGTGGGTTTAGGTGTGGGTTGGTGTGTGGGGATAGGCATAGATGTACTGGCTGAGGCGGATGAGTGGCAGAGGACTTCTTTTTTATTGGTAATTTTGACATGGAGGGACACTACTTTGCTGGAGAGGGCTGTTTGGATACTGGTGCACCAGTTTATGTCCTTCACGCAGGTGTCTGGGGCTGGGATAGGAGTTTCCAGTTCTTTAAGGATTGTAAACAGTTATACTTGAGTTAGCTTGGGAGATTCTCTGGTTGTAGGAGTCTTGTTTAGCGAGTAGTATTTCTTTCTTGTAGTGGGAGGTTAAATTATGCTGTGGTAATTGTGGTCAGCGACCAGAGGCCATGCACCCAAGAGTCTGCCCACTGGCTGCAAGCAGTGTAATAGTATGTGTACAGAAGTGGACCGGGCCTCAGGCACCTGCTTTATTGCACCTAAGAGTCTGCTGGCTGGTTGCAAGTACTGCAATAGTATCTGTACAGAAGTGGACAGGGCTTCAGGTGGCTGGCTTTTGTGTGTGAGTTGTGGCCAGTGTACAGTACAGATTGTTGGGTGCATGGCTGTATTATGCTGCAGTGGTTGTGACCAGCTACTAGACTATGTGCAAGCCAATCATATCACATGCTTCGGCTCTATACCTACATGTGATTGTTATCCGCATCAACAAATGGTCCAATCACATGTTGCGATGTATTAACGCTGCTATGCACAGGCCATATGAGGACATCTGCGGTTGCGAAAGTGTCCCATTAGCGCATGCATTAGTGTTTAACCACAAATAAACACCCCACCCACAAACAAATACGTTTATATTGATAATTTCTATCAATGCGTGTTAGTGAAAGGTTATGTAAGTGACTGCAAGAACTTTTAGCACTTTAACACTTTCATTCTTTTTTCCTTTTTACCCACTTTTCACCTATCCTCTTTTCCCCCTGTCTTGTGATTTGTTCAGTTTCTCTATTTTTTGTTTTACATTTTTTTAAACCTTTTCATTTTTTGTGGCATTGTCATTTTAGTGTTGTCATTTATGTTATTTTACATGTCCAACCATGATAGTATCTGCAGCAATGACAATGTCACCTCGGTCCACAATCTGTCGCCACCCAGTAAGAGGCGGAGGAAGTACTATGCACATTGCACAAGAAAACACTAAGATGTGGCTCTTCTAATGTCAAAAAGGCTAGGAACATCAATCATGAAATAATTTATAGGTGGAAATCCACTGGGATGATGTGGATTATGCGTATTGGAAAATGTATGAGCACCACAAAATAAAAATTCACAGGGCTCATGCATTTTTGGCAAGGAAATCAGCACTACCTCCAGAACCTGCATTCACCAGTAGGACATCACTGACACTGAAACAAGCCTCAACTTCAGCCCAGTGGCAACTGTGCTTACTGAAATGTCACTGGCTCCCAATCTCTCAGTGATGAGAGTGGACAGAGGTTTAGGTGGATGCCATATGTGTGTGGGTTGTGGCCACTGGGCAGATTCTTGGGTAGTTCACTGTATTATGATGTATTGGTTGCGGGCAGTCAGAAGAGTCAACGATGTGAACAATGCCTCAAATGGGTAGCCGTGTGAAGTTCCACAGTTAAGGATTGTGAGGAGTTAATTGCTCAACACCAGATTAGCTGCCATCCTTAGGTTTCATTTTAATTGGCTTTTTTCCTTTTTTTTTTAAACAAATCATAAAAACAAAGAAAATACCAAAACAATATGTTTCTTTTTATTTTAATTCCCTTTGTCATATGTTTCACGTTTAGGGGTTTATCCTGGATACCTTGTGTTTTATTTGATTTCTCAAAAAAGTGGATTTGCCACATTTTTAAAAAATAGTTAAAAGTATGACTTTCGTGCATTTATTATTTATTTATCAATTGTTTCATGTGGACTCATAGTCCCAATTGTGGTCAGCCGACAAGTGTTTTGATCGTGTGGGTCTTTATCAAGGCAGGTGGTATGGCATAGGTGCAAACCTAATATTTGCACCTATGTGAATATTAATGTTTTTTTCATAATGGTACTGAGTGAATACTGAAAGTATTCCTAGTACACAACCAATAAAAGGTTGTATTCATTAATCATGCAAGGGAGGATAAAAGCTTCTTGTTGGAGAGAAAAAAAAAACACTCTATTCACTTCTTTAAAATATTGAACAACTAATATATATACATATACAAATTATATAGTATGTCACTTTCTACAAGTATATCTATATAACATGTTAGATAACAATGTGAACAATTGTTTAAAATAAACATTGAATCAAAACAACAGTGTAGTATAGACAAAATACATGCTGTATGATTACCTCAACTACACTAACCATTTAATTATGAACTTGGTTTTGCATCAGCAAATTCTAAATAGAATTGCCCACAATGTCAATAGTTTGTGCACCTATAGATGCATTTTACTACAATGAAGATATATCAAAATACTGTACAGACATTATTTAATATTAAATGATGACAAATGCACAGATGATTGTATGCAACCTTAACCAGTAAACCAAGACAAATAACCTAAAAATCTCTTCAGTTTCACATTTAAATAAACAAAGACATGATAATATTGGGAAGACGGAAGGTCAGAATATGCCTTCCGTCCTGAGAGAACCTCCAACCGGAAGAAGCACCATTGACAATATGGCTGCAGTTCATATGAGCTCACATCAATTCCCACTTCTCCTATGATGGACAGCTATGACGAAAGGTACCCTCCCAGCAGGCCCTACCACCCTACAGCAGTACAAACCCTACCCAGAGGGGATGAAGACACACACAAAGGAGCTGGAGATAGCTACATGGATAGAATTGACTAAAGCACCGAGAAGCCATGCCACGAGTCGTTAGAGACATCATGACAAATTAGCTATGTTATACATGAAGCACACCTGCTATCCACACACTCGGGACATTCAAACACCCAGCGGCACAAAGAACACAGGTATGCAGCTCTATGCGTTAGAGGACAGTGACATATACATACTGTTTGCACGTTTATTATTTTTGCCATTAGGCTTGCTACAGAAGCGCAGGAACGCAAGATGCAAGAAGGGCTTATGTAAATGATTGTAGATGCTTACATGCAAATAACCCCATAGTGTGGCAGGAGCACTCAAGGGACCTGACAGCCATGACACACTCACCTATGGACACTCTGGAAGACGGATATAGTAGAAGCCAGACCATGGCTTAGGAAATCTAGTAGGCCACGATCGACTCAGAGAGACCCCAAGCCTCACAGAATGCTGGTCAAGCAGAACAACTGCGGCGGGAACAAAGCCACTGCAAAGGTCGCAATGTTGCAAATTACATTCCTCACTCTGAACTAAAGTAACACCGGCTGCAGAAGAAGTGTGCTGTCCAACAAATACAGGGCTCCTGTGCTCCCAAAGGTGGTCTCTAAGCACGTGACCTGGCTGAGCCGAGGAGCTGCCAAGATTTGGTGGCTGAGAAGAGCAACCTGTCTCACCGACCAGACAATAGCCGCAACAAAGATTTTACATTCATGCAACAGTTCTGCATTGGAAAACAAAGCACTCTCATTGCAGCTATGGGCTACACACGGTTATGATGCTGACACATAGTTGCACCTTGCAGACACATATTTGCCCATGCAGCATTCACAGGTGACCTGTGGGCTGGGGACAGAGTTTGTCCCAGGCTTAGGGGCTCACGGCTCAGCCAACCAGGAGCAGGGACCCTAGGGGTGGATAGTGGGGGACAATTGACCAATCACGGGTATTGCTCACTGTAACAATTCCGAAGTAACATTTTTCAGGGATGGCCAAGCATAGCACCTCACACATCTTTATAGGCTCCTATATGGGACCTACCACTCAGCAACCTATACCGAGTGGAGATAGGTTTTGGAGACAGTCGTAGAGAGTGACGCCAATTGTGATATCACATGTCATCAAAACTGGCCTGCGAGCCAGAGTTCACTGAGAGATGCATGGACTTTCCTCCATGCATGTAATCCCTGTGGTTTGCTGGCTGTAATAAAACCTCAGTCGTACCTTGCCTCTTGTGTGGACCTAGCGTTCTTTATTGGGCAAAGGGAAGGAGTTAGGCCTTCCATGAGTACGCACCTGCGGGCTACTAGCACTGCTCGGCCTGCCTGGGGGTCCACCCCTAACATGTTGGAGGCACCTCTGAGATTGTTTGCGACATCAGTCTGGCCAGAAGCTGCCTCCTTAGCTGTCAGACTCAGAAGACTGCAGGCCCCTTGCGGGAGCTGCGAGATAACTGGACAGCACAACCAGAAAGAGGCCGCTGGGAGCCGTCTTGAGAATGTATCCCGCCCATGGTCGCCGAGGTGTCCATGCAGTCCAGAGGGGCGAGACGAGCGGTTAACAGGGAGCCATCGGTTGAGCAGCGTCGAAAAACACAGAAGTAACATAAGTTGCGTTCCACATAAAAGTCAATGGGCCTCATTACGACTCAGGTGGTAAGGGTTTTACGGCGGCGTAAACAGCGCCGACCCTTACCGCCTGAGTACGAGGTCCCTTAGCGCCATGGCGGACTTAACACCTGCTTTTAGCAGGTGTTAAAATCCATGGCGCTAAGGGACCATGGAGTTAATTACGCCACCGTAATTTACGGTGGCGTAATTAACGCCTTCCCCACTCCCATTATGCCCTATCGGGCAAAATGGGAATGGGGAAGGGAAAATGGGGATTTACCGCCCCGCCAAGGTTGGAATGGGGTGGTAAGTCCGCCTACCACCATGGCGTAAACGTAGTTTACGCCATGGTGGTAAAGTCACGGCCCAGGCGGTAACTTACCGCATGGGTCATAATGAGGCCCAATGTGGTGTGTGGGTGGGTTTCATGTATGCGTGAGGTGGGAGGTGCAACTTGTGATCAATATCGGTATTGGAGTTGGGTTAGCATGTGCACGGTGGAAGGGACCTGAGTGGAGGTAAAAGTCCCTTTTCCATGTTTAGAAAACATTTGAGTAGCGAGGCAAAGGGCTCCAATGATAAGCAGGGACCATAGGCTCGATAGGCTTGAACTCTGAACATATGTATATATGTGGTATCCCTATGAGTTGGACGTTCTAGTTCAGAGCATAGATGACAGATTCCTGTAAGGGCTAGCTGGAGCTATCCTAGATTGTGTAAGGTGGTTAGCTGGTTAAACCTCCTGGAGAGAGGCATATCACACGTCAGGCGATGCTGCAGGTGCAGTCAATCATGAGAATAAAGAGTTTACTTCACCCTGGAGAGGTGGGAAGACAGCTGTGGGTTTTGGGATGTGTGGGTTTTTTGTGGGGTTGAAGCAATGGGTCATTGTCCTGCACGCACAAATTGTCTATTCATTTGTTTGAACATTAGTTTGGTGATGTCAGCTATAGGTTGGTGCATAGGACGGTGTGTTAAAACGGCGAGGAGCTAGCATTGTGGAATTGGGATTGGAGGAGAGGTGAACAAGCGGCAGTGCATGGAAGGCATCTGCACATGTTTGAGGTGGTGTGCTCGACAGCGGCAGTGCTGGTGAAGGCAAGGCTGTACTCAGAGTCTGCCATGTAAGGTGCAGAGCTGCAGAGGCTCGTAGTGAAGCACAGTGACAAGGATTGTACTATAACCCTCCCTTGACAGAGGAAAATGAAAAACTCGACTAGAGGTCAGGTAAAAAGGTTGTTATGTATTCATACAGTAGGACACCTATACAACACTTTTGTAAGACCCTGCACCTGCATAAAAACAAGATAGTGAAATATAGTATACAATGGTCTAAGAGCACGGAAGCGAAAATAGCGAGGCCGTGGCCGCCTAACAGCAGTTTCTACAAAGACTTGCTGCAATCACTATTGACCCATTTACAGAGCACATACGATGGAAAGAAATTAGCCAACCGCATGGAAATGTTTGAACTGTGGTGTATTTTCCAGAGGATAGGCCATGGATGGAGAGGTGAAGGAGACGCACACTCGTTTGCAAGTACTTTTCTAAGTCCGCTTGTCCGCTTGGAGGTGCTTTGCTGTGCCTCTGTGCCACTGTTTGGATTCTGCCTGGATTCTCCAGTGACTGTATTCTAGTGGGCTCAAGTCCCGCCTTTCTTGTGGGCTGATTGGCTGACTTTCTTTAAGAATGAGCACGATTGCGCACACGCGCGCGCACACTCGTTCGCAAGTACTTTTATAAGTACGCTTGTCCGCTTGGAGGTGCTGTGCTGTGCTTCGGTGCCACTGTTTGGATTCTGCCTGGATTCTCCAGTCACTATATTCTAGGGGACTCAAGTAAGAGACCTGGTCAAGGTTGGGTGAACCATTGGACCACTGGACCAAAACATCGACTTAAACATTGACTTTACTTCTGTTTGTCTAGGTCCCGCCTCTCTTGTGGGCTGATTGGCTGACTTTCACAAGTACTTTTCTAAGTATGCTTGTCTGCTTAGCCACGCAGCCACGGCGCCGCAGTAGGGCCTGACACCTTTGCGATATCTTGTTCTACGCAGTGGGCAAAGGCGCGGATAGCATTTTCATAAGAACATATTGGATGTGCATAATCTTGGTGAGCGTAATTCGATTTTGTAGGTGTGTTGTCTTCTTTTTGATATTTCTCGTTTTTTCTGTGAACGCTCACCTTGAAAGCTTATTGTGTGACACATGTGACACGTGCTTATGAATGGCGGCTTTCGTTACCTACAAATTGACCACCCGAATGCCATCTATCCTGCCGTTGTCACTTACTATGCCTTCTAATTTACTATTCGAAAGTAATTTGGACTCTGGTTCGTTTCCACAAACATCCTTTTCTGCTACATCAACCACACCCAATGCATGCTTATCTAGCTTGCAAACAAGATTCCCCTTCCACACACAGAATAATCAATTGCGTGTGCCTTCCTCTTCCCCTGTTACCATATCCTCGTCTGGGGTATCCACGCCATCTCCCCTAACTATTGGGAAAGCTCAGGCGCCTTATTGTACATCCTTCAGGCGTGTAAACCTCCAACCTATTTCTGACATCACTATGATGGAATCCACAAAAAATTGCCCAGTATTCCCGAACTGAAACATGTCTATTTCTCTGATTGCTTTTCCACACTTATTACCAGAACAGTCAGTTCTATCAATTCATGCGAGTTTACGTGAATCTGACAATCTCATGGGTGGGGACCAATGTACGTCTGGATCAGCGTCAGTGATATGTGAATCCCACACCATGAATATGCAACCAATGTGAACATTTTTTGCTTTACCCACGCCGCGGCCCAGCCGATTGCTTCCCATTGATAATTCTACACATGATTCAACCAGTACTCACTGCCATTAACACTGCCATCTTCAGTTGGTGCAAACTCTTAGAATCTTTGGACTCTAAGGTAGCCCACCAAGCCACACAATTTGAAGATCTGATGAAATGGCTTTCTTCACCACAACATTTGTCTAAAACTCCTCAAAGAATTAGAAGTATAGACAAATCTATAGCTATTATCCCAAGCCCCTCACCTCTATGTAAAGGGAAGTTAACCGCAACAGCAGAGCCCACCCAAGCCTCAGATATTGTGGATGTAGTTACTGTGATTCCTTGCCCACTTCCTCCAGTTGCGGGCATAATAGGTCTCACAAGCACTCATCTTGAAAAGGCTCTGTCTACCCAATCACACAAAACAGCGCATGAGTCAGGTGTCAATGAGGCCCCTTCAACCCTCCCAGTCGCAGAGGCGACAAGGGTGAAAACCACACTGACCTCTGGGCAGGGTCATTTTCACCAGTTAAAATCCAGAAATCCCAAGCTCATCAAATAAAATCATCAATTCCAATAAAAAAAAACAAAAATATGATTGGTACAAAACATCCAAAAAGCATCTTAAATGCCTTTTTCAAAGCTCTGGGTAAAAATCCAAGTACGATCTCATCCCATCAACCTGAGGCTGCCCCAATGGCACCTGAACCTGAACAATCTAATGAGTCAGAACTAAACAGTCACCCCACACTATCTAGGGGTACTAATCAATTGCAAGAGACGAATAAGACTCTCTCACCACACTCCCAATTGGTTCAAACCATCCAACAGGCACAGAAAGCCACACCTTGTGTGTCGAATCTATTGCCTAATCCTCGTCCGACTCTTAAATTACCCCTGACCTCTCAGTTGCAAAAGCACATAGGTCTTCAGAGCCAGGGAGTGCGAGAGCAATCCTCCTCTCTAATGGCTCCCATCACTCAGCCTAAATCAGTGTCCTTTGCCATACCTGCTCAGTCTCTTCAGTTCGCTGAATCTGACATGCCTCAGGTGGCCGTTGTTGAAATCAAGAAAAGAGTTGACGAATACCTAGCCATAAACTTGGCAAAAACCTTTTCCCAAGCGGTTGGGCATCAACAACTTCCGACTTCTGTGCCCAGCTGTTTAACTGATATGTCTGGTCCCCAACAAAGCTATCCTGCTCCTGAATCCCACGATACATGGCAGCCAGTGAATGATTGGCCACCTAAAACTTCTTCCTGGGTAGCTGCTGCACAATGGACCCCTTGTAAATCCGAAATCCGGACCCAATCACAGCATTTACATCCCCACCGTGCACATTTCCACACATTAATTCTTAAATGCAGAGAGGGCAACCATCCAGCTTATGATTTAAACTGGCACAGTGTCCTAAATATTTTTGGAGAAAATGAAGATTTGTGTAATATTTCCTCCTTAGATATTGACCAGATCAAATTTCTCACGTACTCCCCTCTCTCCATAGTTAGAGTCTGCATTCCTTCGGGTGAGGTTTGGCAATCGATATGGTGTTATGTTATGTTATTTTGCATTTATATAGCGCCTTATATACCATTGGTATGGTTGAACGCCCTTGGGAACCGAAGTTCGGGTCAGTAGAGAGAGTAGAAAGAATCCAAAAAGTGCGAGTGCGCACCAGGTATGTGTGCAGCTGGTCTGGAATTCATGTGGTAGCTGCTTCTTAGCGGTAGGTGTGGTGGTTGAGAGATCAGGAGTATGTGTTCGCTCTGGCCGGAATTATCCAGACCGAGTGTGGCTGCGTAAGGCCTGAGGAGAACGCCTGGCTGGGGGGTGTGAAACCAGCAATGTTTACTTAGAGTGATGTGGAGTGAACGGAAGATGTTGATATGAGAACAGTTATACCGAATGGTGTCATAGTATCTCTGTGTTCTAGTTGAGTGGTGGTGTAAAGGAGAGAGTAAGCGTGGGGTGTGGTATGTTGTATGCGCTTTCAAATCTTCCTTGCATTCCAAAGCATATTATGTACGTCACGCAATTCCGTGCGGACAGGTCCGTTCTATGCATTTTTGTTCATTTACAAAATGCTTCTCTTTGACATGGGATTTTTGCTAGCAGAAGACCCTGAGAGCGCATTAATCAGACCAAAAACATCTATTACAAAACCGAACATTTATCGGGGTTCCACTCGGGCGAATCGAGAACACCTGGGTAGTAAGAGTACGCATCAATAACCATCACTATGCCCCAATAAAACAAAATTAAGCATTATCAGTTGGAATTCTAGAGGTCATGTTCATTTAACTACCTCATTCAAGGAAATGTCAGAATCATACCATAGAATAGCACTTCAGAAGACATGGTTAATCAAACCACCACTATGGAACAATTATGAAATAGCCTCAATCCCAGCAGTTCCAAGTGGAGGCAGACCTTCTTCTGGACTACTCGTAGCAGTGAACATCAAAGCAGGTCTTTCTATAGCACCGTGGGCCTCTGTTGGGGTGCACATACAACTTGTTAAAATCTTGAAAGAGGAGAGGCTTTTGCTTTAATCAACATATATCAAAATGTTATTGCAATGTCTGATGTGATCTTTTATGCTGGTCTCCTCGATATATTTCACTACATTTCACTTGATCCCTCGATCATTCACACCATCATTTTGGGAGATCTTAATCTCGATTGTTGGAAGGATAAGCCTAAAAGTGGAATTGTATGCAAGTGGATGTCACTTATGCACAAGCGCAACTACCACATGGCAAATGGTGCAGTACAAGGTGATGTGCCAGCCCATTATACATGGCATCGTGGTTTGTGTACGAGCATAATCGACTATATTTATGTTGATTATAAACTTTTTCAGTGTATTGAAGCACTAAGCATAAAAGACCACCCGAAAAGTGACCATAGCCTCTTGCTTCTACACCTAAACTGGAACTTGACACGTAAAAAAATGAAGCGTACTATTGTGGTAATATTGCAGTTAATAGTTCCCGCCCCGAATGAGTTGGGACCCACGGACATTAATCCAGTTTGAGCATTCGATTGTTGATAACTCGAGATCCACACTTCAATTCCAAACCCAATATACTGACCTGTTGCAACCCTTCGTACAAAGAGTTACGATTCCCTATTGCAATACTATTCGACATCCTCATGCCTTTGACCACGAAACACACCATAGAAGGACGGAATTTAGAAAGACCAAACAACAAATTTTAGCCTCAGTATCATCGACGAAGTGGCAAGATCTCAAATCTGCTAAATGTAAATGCAAAAACTGGCTACGTGGTCAGAAGGCGGTCTTATACCAGCAAGACAGTGAGGCTATGGCGCATGCAATGCGCAACAGAAATTCTTCCAGAATGTGGCATTTATTAAATAACCACTCTTGTCATCAACAAGAGGATGCTCAAATTAATGGTGTGCCCGAACAAGCATGGATTGATCATTTTTCAGTCTTATATGCTGATCCTGAATATGCCGTTCTCCCTTATGAGCCACCCTCAACAACGGTTTGGCAGTTGGACTGCTCCCATGAACTAATATTCACCATCATACAGAAGATCAGTTCTTCTAGAGCAGAGGGACCTGATGGGCTTTCAAACCAGATGTTCAAAGTGAACCCTCATGAATCGGCTTACCTACTTGCAACCATTTTCAAAGACATACTGTACTCAAGTCATATACCACCATCATGGAAGACATCCATTATTATTCCCATATTTAAAAAAGGAGACCGATCTGTTCGATCGAACTATCACTCTATAGAGCTTTTGGATGCCCCGGGCAAAATCTTTACCAGATTGGTTCTCCGAGAGTTTAATAACTGGACAGAGACCTGTAATTTGCGTGATTCTAACCAGACTGGCTTTAAGGCAGACATGGGTACTAACATCAATTTATTGACCCTTAACGCCATCAAAGCCCAATGTCATGAGCAAAACCAGCAAGCTTTCTTTGTGTTTATTGATCTTAATGCTGCATTTTACTCAGTCAGTCGCTCTCTATTAATGCACAAATTACAAAGAGATTGTTGTCCATCTGCCTTATTTGACATCATACACTCCCTACATTATGATACAGCCGTCCAGGTTTGTATCACCTTGGACGGACTTCTCTCAAAGAACATCTTAACCTATAGAGGCTTGAAGCAAGGGTGTGCATTGGCCTCTGCTATCTTCAACGTTTTCCTACACGATGTCAGAGTTCCGCTGTCAAATGTAATTTCAGACTCCCCAAACTAAATAATCATCAGATACAATGGGGGTCATTACGACCCTGGAGGTAAGGGGTTAACGGCGGCGTAAAAGGCTGTGGCGCCGTTAACCCCTTAGCGCCTAATTACGAGGTCCCTTTGCGGGACCTGACCTGAACGGCTGGTCTGGACCAGCCGTTAAAGTAGGGACCCGCAAAGGGACCTTCGAGGTAATTACAGTAATTACCACCTTCTCCAGTCCCATTGAGCCCTATGGGGCAAAAATGGGAATGGGGAAGGGCCAATGTTCAATGGGGAATTACCACCCCTTCGAATGGGGTGGTAATTCCCCATTGAACATTAGCGGACTCGTTATAACACCGGCAGCAACCATGGTGTTAATAGCCATGGATTACCGCCAGGGTTGTAATGAGGGCCAATATCTTATGTATGCTGACAATTTTGTCCTAATCTCTAGGACCCAGGTCGGTCTACAGCTCTTACTTAACGCCTTCCACAAGTACATACATTCAAATGAATTAACAATCGATCTAAATAAAACTCAAATTGTGCAGTATTCACCCAGGCGACAGGGGCCTTTGAAGTTTGTCTAGATGATTAATCGCATCTCTATCATGGTGGTATTGAACTATTGTTATTTGGGAACACATTTTGAAGGAAAACCAAGGGCTCAGGTCCAGTTGGAACGGTTGGAGATCAAGTTATCCTCAGCCATATCACAAGCCCGCATCATTATGCATAAATATAGAAAATTCTCCATATTACCAGTGTGGCATTTTTGGACTAAGAAAACTATACCAATATTGTTATATGGTTTAGAAACCATACAGAGCGACTCCGCCTTTAAATTTATCCAGTGGGAAGCTAAATTATGGTGCCCTGTTTTACATCTGCCTCAATGCATGGATAAGATATGAGCTGGGGTTACTGTCGCTCCAGGCGCACTACAACTGGCACCTGTGTTCCTTATTCAAGAAATGTTTAATATCAACAAACCAAAATGTGTTACTGAAAATTCTTTCACAATATATGTTTTCGGCTAATCATATATTTGTAAATAACTGGCTCGATTGAGTCTACTGCATACTGGCAAAAGCAGAGATCACCATTGCACTTCTGCTTTCCAATCCTGATAAAGCTAAACTTAAGATCTATCAAACTGATTGGATAGCCACTTGTGACTCATGTTGTACCCTTCACGATGGTGACTCATTGTGATTTCCCCCGAAGAAAGTTGGCATTTTACCACCATACTTGATATGCTGTCCTTCGCTCAAATATTGCAATGGTATTTTCCTGTTTCGCCTCAACTTGTGGGCTACCAATGATATCAAAGCAAGGCGAAGAATTGTTAGTGCAGATAACCATGTATGTCGCTTTTGAAATGATGGTATCACCCGTGAGACTTTGAGACATGTGATTACAGAGTGCCACATATTACGATCTAAGAGATAAATGTTCTTTGCACGACATTGCAAATATCTAGGGAGCTTATATCAAGATGAAAGTTGGGCATTACTCTTAGAATGTGGTAATATGCCAATACAAATTGAAGCTATTAACTTTTTACATAGTCTAAATCTGGATGAAAACTAAGAGATGGTAGAATTAACAACTCATGTGCTAATAAGTAACAGTATGCCATGAATTATAACTGGTTTGATTATGGCTGTTTCTACCATTCATTGACTCAATTGATTGTATGATGTAAATGTAGGGAAAAAGTTTGTGTGTTTTTTATTTATTTTTTTCTATGGTCATCTCTCCTCTTTTGCCTTTCACTTCTCTTTTCCTCGTTTTCTCTTGTTATTTTTTATATGATATTTGATTTGAGTACTAGAGGTTTTGTAAAAAAAAAAGTTGTATGAATTGTTCTTATGAAATTCTGTTCAATGTTGTGTCTATTTTGTATTTTTAAAGGTTGATTTAGGAGGAGGGATTGGATCCTAGGTGCAGAAATAGAGGACAAGAGAGGGCCTATCCAGATCAAGCAGTACAGACGGACACTGGAAGAAAGGGCCGCATATTCACAGATGCTGCTACAGGGAAGCGACAAGACCCCATTATATGCCATGAAATACACAGATGAGGAAAACATTAAGGGCAGGTTGCCCTCACTAAGTGGGGGAGCTAGGAAATGGATTTATGAAATGGAGAAATGAACTGCAGGGCACACGCTGGCAGTGGACGACGTCAATGGATTGTTGGTTTCCATACTGGGGGATGCAGCTGATGACATCTGAAAGAGGGAGGGGTTCCCAGAGGTGACTACCCAAAACACAGCACACGAAGGGTCACCATTCGCAAACTGCAGAGCCGCAGTATGGCAGGCACTGCGGGCACAATACCTTGACACATCAGATGTAGTGGCTATTGAGGATCCTGTTAATTACATTCAGGAGATTCAACAGCTTTCGTGCCTTGAAATTCAAGAGATGTGGGACAAAGCGATAGCAATATTTTATCATATCTTGGTCCAAGGATTACCAGAGCCAGTGCAGAAAAACCTGAAAAAACTAGTAGGGATGGAGGCAAAGGATTGGCCAGAAATACAACACACCATAGTGCATCATTGCAACTTATGGCAAGAAACAATGAATCGAAAGGCAGAAGAGAGGAAGGCAGGTGAAGCAAGGTTAGTTCAAAGGAAACTGTCAAAGTACGCTCTAGAAGGTGCACTAATGACAAGCCCTGGCCACCAGACACAGCCAGTGAATTCTGAGCCACAGCCTCAGCTCCAACCACAACAGCAATACAGTACCATGCTATCATACGCGCCACCCATGGGAGGAGGATACATCGGGAGTGGCAGCTACCAACAGAACTTCTGAGGGAGGGGGCGCTTCCAAAGGAGGCGGAGATTTGGACCACCATTACACCAATACACCTGGGTGTTTCTGGGATACACACAACAAATGTCTCAGGGATCTGGTGAAGTAAGGAGGATTCCCATGGCAAGCGAGGGAGCCACCATAGTGCTGCACCAGCACGAAGCTAGGTCACATTTCCCATGCATGCAGAAGCAGGGGGCACAATCAGGGTGGGAGGAACAGGGCTATCAGGGAGGCAGAGCAACTACTATGCTCCAGGCATACAAAAACAAGGACAGGTGCAGAACACACAGCAACAAATACCACGGCCCCCACAGCCACATCCCCATCATGTACCACCCACAGCAGCGACACCCCAAGAAACAGTGCCCCAAATATCCACACTGCCACTCCAATATTTACCAGCAGCATAATAGCTAACCCAGATACACAACCACACAACAGAACCCATGGACACGACGGCAACAGCACCAGTACAAAGGACAGGAGGAGTAACCATAGTGGGGAACAATCCTTACACGGGGAGCGGATCACGGGGAACAGATTATCCCTCTTCACCTAATAGGACAGCCCACAGGTGAACTTGTTGCATCCCATCCTGTTGGTCACATCCAATCCTGCGGAGGAACCTCACATAGGGGTGGCGATAGGTGACAAAACCTTTTCCTTTCTTATTGACACTGGGGTGACTAGGTCATGTATCCAGGAAGAGAATTTTGTATTGTCAGGCGATGCCATTAACACTCAAGAATTCTCTGGGGCTCGAGAAGTGGTATCCTTTACTGATAACATCTCCTTATCTATAGGAGATCACAACTTATTTCACCTTTACTTTACTCCAAACAAGCACCTGTAAACACATTGGGACGCGACATAATGAACAGACTAAACATGACCATCTAATTCACAGACAAAGGCATAATGTGCTCCACACCAGGAATACACATGTTTGCTGTAAGACCAATTATTCAGGCATATTGTGGGAAAACAGTACAGAGGGGGAGGCAACTGACCTGGAGCTGTTTCAGTATGGGACAATCATGGCACTTTCATGGTTGCCAGGGACTACAGGGAAAGTTTGTAGGAGATTAGGTGAGTATCTATTCAGACCAGAAACACCTTCAGATGAAACAGAAGGAACAGTTGTATCCATAGACATCAAAGGGGTTGTAGCAAGAGAGGACTGGAATGGAGTGCATGCGAAAGATGACAAGGGGAAGGCATGGAGGGCCTGCATTGCAGTAGCAGAAGGATGCAGGCTGACCCACGTCACTGACGAGGAACTGTTCTCAGTAGATAGAGAGGAGGCAGAAATTAAGTTTGAGATGAGTGTGCACTTCTGGTTACACATTACATACAGAGAGGTTGCACTGAAAATGGCAATGGCACTAGAAGCGCCACCACCATTCTGGGAGGAGGACCTGGCCAAGGTACCCAACAACTTATGGACCACAAGTCCCTATGATGTGGGGTGCATAAGAGCATAGGGAGATTGAAAATAAGATTGAAACCTGGTGCCATACTAACACAGGTAAAATAATACCCCCTGAAAAAAAAGAAGCAGATGAGGGCATTTATGAGAAAATGAACACCATCATTGAAAGAGGAATACTGGTACCCTCAGAATCTCCATGCAACACTGCAGTGTACCCCATCCGCAAGGCGAATGGGGGGTCATGGCATTTTATACACCCCCTTAACCACATTGTAGAGGCAGAGTACCCAGTAGCAGCCAACCCAGCAGCAATCCTAATTGGTATTCCAGCAGAAGCAGCATTCTTTACCATTGCACCCAGACTCACAAGATTTTACCAGCTTTATGTACCGCAACCAAAAATGGAAACACCTAGGTTGCCACAAGGGTACTGGGAGTCACCCTCTATCTTTAACAGAGTAATACAGATGGATCTGGGTCCTGTCCAGACAGAAAGCACAGTTTTGCAATGTGTAGCATCATCTGTAGCGAGACAGATGAAAAATGCAGAAAAGACTCAGTTCACATGCTCATTGTACTAGCTGAAAAAAGGTACAAGGTAGATAAGGCCAAACTCCAGTACTGTCAAAAGGAAGTGCTATACATCGGGCAGTTAATATCCAATTTTGGTAGGCACATAGCACCGAAAAGAGCTCAGGCAATACAGAACACACCACAATCTAAAACAGTGAACGAATTGCAGCAGTTCCTCAGATTGTATAATTACAACAGAGCATGGGTTTTTGACTACAGCACTTACACATGTCAACTTCTCACTGCCCTTAAGGAATTAAGGGAGCAAAACCACTGGGGTGGGCAAGAGAAATGAACAAGGCATTTAACGAGCTAAAGGAAGCAATAAGCACGGCTCCAGTGTTAGGGACCCCAGATTACAAAAAGGAATTTTTCCTGTTTTCACATGCTGATGGTGTGGTTATGAAAGGGTTACTAAACCAGAAGACAATCATGGGCCATTAGCAAATTGCTTATTACAGTGGACAACATGACCCAGTAATGAAAGGACACATTCCATGCGAACAACACTTGGCTGCTACAGCCTTAGCAGTAGAAAGGGCTTCATCAATAACCATGGGGTGCAGAACCACCCTTTATGTGGAGCATGCCCTTTTGCAATACTACATTGAATTGAAGACAATGAGATGTAAAAATGTCAACCCAGCCTTATTCATGACAGATCTCTACCAACCAGGAGAATGGGCTCATGATTGTACTAAAAACATTGAGTTCTTTACTGAAAGGTAGAGGAAGAAACACTTGAGGGGGGAGAGGTACTGTACATTGATGGGTCTTCAATTGTTGATCAAAGTGATGTAATCAGGAGAACTGGAGCTGCTGTAGTAAGACTGAAGGAAGACTGGACAAGTGAGGTCGTTCAGAGTGCTTGTCTACCTGCTCATTACTCAGCACACGCAGCAGCAATAGTGGCATTAATATTGGCACTTCAAAATAGTGTTTGGAAGAGTGTGACAATTTACTCGGATAGTACTTATGTTTGGAAAAGTTTCATTCATGGTTGGCAAGATGGCTCAGGGGAGGGTTCAGGAGGGCAGATGAGACCCCAGTTCAGCATGCTCTGCTATTAGGAGAACTAACTGAAGTAATAACATACCCAGAAGAACTAGCATTGGTGAAGTGCTAAGCACACACCAATGGGGAGGTCCCGATTTCAAGGGGTTATGACGCTGCAGACTATCTGTCAAAATGTGCATCATATTTTGGAGAATTATGGTACTTGAAGGAGAAGCAAAAACAAAGGGGAGGGGTAAGACAGATGCTATTGAAGGATGGATACACTCATCTACCAGAAACACAGATAATGGAGTTACAGGCCGCTGCACCAAGAGATGAAAAGGAACTCTGGGTAAAGAGTGGATGCTCAATGTCCCCTGCTAATGCTCTATGGCAGCAAAACAACACAGGGAAAGTGGTCATGTCACTTGTGGTACTGAAAACAGCATTAAAACAATTGCACTATCCCACACACACAGGGAAAAAGGTCATTGCAGTACGCATTGGAGAATCATGGTTCTGTCCAGACCTAAACACCCATGTAGCATACTTTATCACCAACTCTTTGACGTGCCAGCAGTTTACTGCTGGGCACACACTAAGAGTAGTCTGAGGAACAATAACCGGACCTGAAGGCCCATTTCTATACCTCCTTGTTGACTTTGGGACATGATCCAGGTATGTCAAGGGTACAGCTACATGATTGTGGTGGTCTGGCCCTTCCCGAGATGGAGAGAGGATGGATCATGTCCCCTTGCCGACCCCGTCAGAGCTGAAAAATATCTGGTCTGAGAAATATTCCCAAGATGGGGCGTTTGTGAGGTCCTGCATTCTGACAAAGGGCTCACTTCGCCAATGAAATGTTCCAGCACATCACTGCCCTGCTTGGAATATAACACAAATTCGCCTGTGTGTACCACCCGCAAGCAAACAGGATTTGTGAATGTCTCAATGGTCCCCTGAAGGAGTACATTGCCAAAACTCAGTAGAGCACCAAGAAGAACTGGCTCCACTGCCTGCCCTGAGCCTTGTTCGAATTGCGCAATAAAACAGGGTCCAACCACCATTTAAGGTCCCACGAGGTGGTGACATGACGAAGAAAGCACCTCCCAAAGACTCCGCCCATAAAGGCTCCCATGGAGTTTGATAATGTAAATGATGTGATAGGACAGGAGATGTATGATTACGTAACTTCACTTGTTTTTAGCGCTTCTTTTATCTCTCGTCAGATAGAGCAGACAAGGGGGAGGCCGAAAGATCACACAGAAGAAACACCAGCAGCACAGAAATACGCAAGGAAGCACCGTTTCATGTAGGGGATTATGCCCTTTTGAAGAACTTCACCCAGCGCTGGAACGCACCCCGCTTCACCGGCCCCCATCTTGTGAAGGTGGTGACTGACAGGACAGTGAAGCTGCAAGACAAAACTGTCTGGAACCACCAGCAGGATGTCAAGCCCTATAAAGCATCAGCCTCACCCTAATGCGCAGCTGTAGAAATTGACAGGGTCAACGTTGCATCAACTAACGATCAACAAAACAGAACAAATGTCCCAAACCCCATTGAACTAGAGACTACTGGCCACCCTATGGTCAGACGCTCCCAAGTCACAGAAACTCCCACAGCAACACTGGTGCAAAATGACCAGTGATGAACCTTGCCCCTATCCCCAAGACATTTAGTAACTGAAGTTGAAGTACTGCCCTGCCCAAATCCCCTCACATAACCTGGAACAAATCGAACAACAATATTATAGCAACATGGTTTAACTTGCATTTCCACATGCACAGTTCGTACTACCGACTACAGAAGTAACACTGTCTCAACATTTCTCCTTCCTCGCACATGCAGGGTCCTGCGACTGTTGATGTAAAACTGCTAGGGAAGTGCAAGTGTTAGAGAATTCCTTGATGTAGCCTCCTGTTAACCGCCCTGAAGCATTCTCCCACCAATGTGTCCATGCTATAAGAAGACCCAGGCATATTAGAGCCCGATCAAACAAAATGGACTTCCTATTGTTTGTAGAATGCCTAGCCCAAGTATACCCAAAACTTGAGCAGAGTGCATATCCTGTCCTGCCCACACTCTGAAATCCCTCTATACAGAAGATTTGGGAAGAGATATTTGCATGGACACTTAGTGATTATTTAGTACACAGAGTTTGACCATACTTACAAATACTAACATAATAACACCATTTATCATAATTTTCAGGCGGGCACCTTTATCATCTCACCAGCTGCACAACAGCAATATAAGTAACAATTGTACATGTAATCAAAATAGTAATGTCTATTGTGTGGTTACTGCTATCTACTGGGCTCTTAGCCACTGCCCTCTGGCAGCTCTATCTTGCTTTGCATGTCTCAGCTGTATCCCACACTAACACTTCCCTGACCCAAGCTGAATGGACTACTGTGTCAGGTGGTACAGACTACACTGCTGAAAAGGTAAAGCGAGGTAAGCGCAGTGTCAGTACAGACATAAAGGGGGTAGAAACATATCTTACAGACACTGCATACATAACAAACAGCATCTGTTATAAGCAAATGTCCAAAATTGGTAGGGACACAACTGGGGAGACCTGCCTGTTTGCTCATTAATCCCTATGCCATGAAAGCCTCCAGGACCTTCATAGCAACTGAGATACCCGCAGCAACAGCACATTTCCTTATGTATCTAGCAATGTTCCAAACACAGGGAAGATTCCAAGGGAGAATAGCCACCTTAACATGGATGTCCAAGGTGACCTTCCCATATGAAGACAATTATATTTAGACATTACCCATGATGTACAATTACTGGCAACTCGCTGTGGGCATTACAGAAGGACATGAGAAAGGAAAAACAAAGACAATAACATTGCAATACCTGCCATGCAAGTGGAGAGCAAGAGACATAGGAGGAGAGCCGGGGAGCTGGGTAAGACCAAACATTTTGATCAATGGACAAGTATACACAGATGACGGATGGTTAGTCGGTGTGGTGGGAAGCAAAGAAGTAACATTCAGAAAAGCAGCAGTGAATAAAGTGCAAGAGGAAAATGACAAGTGCTTCAAGGAGTGGGACAAGAGAGCAAAACTATTGACATGGGTAAACAACAAAGATGGACCTGTGCCAATATTTCCACTAACTACACCGGCTCTCTGGTTCCACACAATGGTGAAGAGGAAGTGGGGGAGAACGTTGGGTGCAAGAGAATAGAAACAATACCAGAAATGGGAACAGGGATGGTTGTTCTAATGGATCACTTGTGGAACGAAGGCATACAACAAGCTACCACCGAACTGGAAGGAATATACTCCCTAGCACATGCGAACATGCCCAATTTAGTGGTGCCTCGGAAGGACCTTCAACTCGAAGAAATCCCAAAAATGCAATCCAACAAGAGGAAGAAAAGGTCACTCACTTCTGCAACTGACGAACTACAGGACACCAACCAGCACAAGATGCTCAGCAGGGTAAAAAGAGAGGGAAATTACTTATGGGGAAGATCAGAAGCAGCACTGAACAAAGTATCAGCCTCCCACAGACTGTTCAGCAGGACACAAATGTTCTTTGCATCACTGTTTCCTAGAGTACAGGTGTATGCCAATGCCAAATGGCTGCAAATTACTCGCGAGGAACTGATGGTCACTATAAATTTGATGGTAATGGGTTCAATGCAATACAAGAAGAGCTCAGAGCAATAAGGTTGGTGGCACTCCAGAACAGATATGTCCTAGACCTCCTCACATTGACGGAAGGAGGGGTTTACCCAAAAATAGGAAGTGCCTGTTGCACGTTCATTCCTGCCAATGATGAAGATAACGAGATACTGTCAGATGCAGTAGCACAGTTGGCCCACATGCATACAAAAATGGAAGAAGAAGCAAGGGGGACGGGAATGGACAAGAGCTGGTTCGCCTACCTCTGGTCATGGATTCCTTCCTGGCTGGCTGATGGCCTGGAGGTACTAGCTGGAGGGCTGATACTGGGAATGGTATTGTTATGCTGAGTAAAGATGTGCATTGCGAGATGTCAGAAGACAGCAGAAGAGGTAGTGGGAATACAACTACTAATGGAGCTGGAAAAGTGAGAGCAAATGGACATCATAAAGTAAAGAGAAAGGCTGAGACAGAAGATAGCAGAATCTGATATTTGCACACCTGGAAAGAAGGTAGAAAACCCTTGTAACACAAACAAGTATGTTAGGAAATGGGTATACTGCAAACCCGAAGATGTTTGTGCCTACATGTACTGGTCATTTGAAGATCATGTCAACTACTATGGTCACCTGGCCAGGATAACGAAGGTGTGGCATTTGATAGACAATGGAAGAAACAATGGTGGTGTGGTTGACAAGTCGACCAGAGGGGGGACAGAAGAATGAAGCTCAGAATATGCCTTCCATCCCAAAAGACCCTCCAACCGGAAGAAGTACCAGAGACAATATGGCCACTGTTCATATGTGCTCACGTCAATTTCTACTGCTGCTACGATGGACAGCTATCATGAAAGGTACCCTCCCAGCAAGCCCTACAACACTGCAGCAGTACGAACCCTACCCAGAGTGGAAGAAGACAAACATGAAGGGGCTGGAGATAGCTACATGGATTGAATCGACTAAAGCACTAAGAAGCCATGCCACGAGTCATTAGAGACATCATGATGACATAACTATGTTAGACATGAAGCACACTTGCAATCCACACACTCAGGACATTCACACACCCAACTACATGAAGAACACAGGTATACAGCTCTATGAGTTAGAGGACAGTGACATATACATCCTGTCTGCAAGTTTATTATTTTTTCCATTAATTTTGCTACAGCAGCGCAGGAACGTAAGATGCAAGAAGGGCTCGTGTAAATGCTTGCAGATGCTTACATGCAAATAACCCCATGGTGTGGCAGGAGCACTCAGGGGACCTGACAGCCAAGGCACACTAACCTATAGACACTATGGAATTGCATATAGTAGAAGCAAGACCATGGCTTAGGAAATCTAGCAGGCCACGATTGACCCAGAGAGACCCCAAGCCTCACAGAATGCTCTGCAGGCAGAAACACCATGGTGGGAACGAAGCCACTGCCAAGGTCACAATGTTACAAATGACATTCCTCACTCTGACCCGAAGTAACACTGGCTGCAGGAGAGGTGAGCTCTCCGTCAAATACAGAATAATTCAGGTCTCCTGTGCTCCCAAACGTGGTCTCATAGCACGTGATCTTGCCAAGCTGAGGAGCTGCCAAGATTTAGTGGTTGAGAAGAGCAACCTCTCTCACTGACCAGACAATAGCCACAACAAAGTTGTTACATTCATGCCACAGTTCTGCGTTGGGAAACAGAGCGCTCTCATTGCAGCTATGAGCTACACACGGTTATGATGCTGAAACATAGTTGCACTTTGCAGACACATAATTGCACATGCACCATTCACAGGTGACCTGAGGGGTGGGAAAGAGTTTGTCCCAGGCTTGGGGGGTCGCAGGTCAGCCAACCAGGAGCAGGGACCTTAGGGGTGGATAGTGGGGGGCCACTGACCAATCACAGGGCTTGCTCACTGTAACAATTCCAAAGCAACAGTTTTCGGGGATGGCCAAGCAAAGCACCTGACCCAGCCTTGTCCAATAACACCGCATCTCTATAGGCTCCTATATGGGACCTACCACTCAGCAACATATCCTGAGTGTAGATAGATTTTGGAGACGATCCTAGAGAGTGACATCAATTGTGACGTCACATGTCATCAAAACTGCCTGCGAGCCCGAGTTTGCTGAGTGATGCATGGACTTTCCTCCACGCATGTAATCCCTGTGGTTTGCTGGCTGTAATAAACCTCAGTCATACCTTGCCTCTTGTGTGGACCTGGCATTCTTTATTGGGCAAAGGGAAGGAGTTAGGCCTTCCACAAGTTCGGAACTGCGAGTTACTAGCACGGCTCGGCCTGCCTGGGGGTCCACCATAATAGAATAAAAACAAGAATATTAATGTTTCTTTCGTAATGGTATTAAGTGAATACTGAATGTATACCTAGTATACAAGCAATAAAGGTTGTATTGATTAATCATGCAATGGAGGTGTGATGCTGGAAATGCATTGTAGGGGCAGGGCCTCATGTCCTTGTCCTGTACTCCTTTTATAATGTGTGTTCTGATACATTTTCTGCACAGGGGTCCATGCGGGACTTCTGGCAGTGCAGCTCTTCCTCTTTTTGGTTTGGTGTACAGACCCTTGGGATACCCTTATTGCACCCATGAGTGGGGGTACAACCCTGTACCCCTAGTGTATGTTTTTGGGCAATCGTGTGTTGCCCCCAGAGCAGGGTATGGGCTGGTGGCAGCTCCATGTTGAATTTGACAGGTGCTCTGAGTATACTCCATTTTGGGATACCCAGACATTGCCTTTGGAATCAGTTGATTCCTGATAGGAGACAAGATGGCCCCTGTGGCCTCTGGCTTTCTATTGCCTGTTACCTTGTTTTCCCAAAGTCCTGGGAAGCCCTGACGCTGTCCCTTCTCCTGAATGGCTGTTGGGTGGAAGTTCTATATATGGTATTGTGGGTAAGCCCAGGTCAGACTGGCTGGAGCCTTCCTCAGTGACTGTATGTTGTGGGTACACCCTGGGGGTGGGACCTAGGTGAATGGAGTGTGTGACCAATATACATTTCATGTTATGGTTGTCTGGATTCTAGTGTGTAACACAATGAATGAGACAGCCCTGCACAAAACTAATATGAATGCAATGTGGAGTGCTGAATGGCTGGGTACTTGTCCCAATCCACAATCCTTGTTGTGAGTATCTGGATGGAGAATAATGGCCTGAATGCACTGTGAGCCTGATTGGCTGCCAACATGCAGGAATGCCCCGCTTAATGATTGGATGATGAGCTTGGCTCAGCAGTGTGAATGAGAGACAGAAGAGTATATCTGGGGACCTCTCACTTACTGGAATTGTTCAGAAGCTGAAGTCAAAACATGATGCTAACCTTGAAGCCCAGCTAGAAGGAGAAGGTGCTGTTGCCGCTTTCCTTCAATGCAATCCGAAAGCTGTTGTGACTCCAAGAACTGATCCAAGAGAGGTCCTGGCTAGGAGACCTCTTCCAGATCTACAAGTGAACATCGTGCACCAGCTAACCTTCACCAAGGCTCCCTGGAAGTCAGTCCTCGAAAGGCTGCCGACCAGAGACAAGAACCTCTGAGGAATCTGAAGCAAAGTACCCAGACATTGAAGTCCATCACTGTCGACGACCATCATCGTTGACCGGAGCAGCAACGCTCCATTGCCTAAGACATTTGAATCAAGGACTCCCTTGCTCATCGCCGCGACTGATTTGTCCCGCTGGAGAAAGTCAAGGGCACCGATGAACCGAGGAAGATCCACCAGTGGGTTTCCTGCCACCCGAAGTTGCCAAAGACGCTGATGAAGATCCAAAACCCAGTAGTGTGCGAGTTCTGATCGCCGACGCCAAATGCCAACGACCCGACATCCTTGCTGGGCCTACGTTCTTCAGTGACTCTTTGCAGTAATGAACTATCATCGTCGAGGTGTACCGCATGCCTCATCTTCGCAGGACGTCCATAACTGATCATCGATGAGCACCGCATTGACCCAACCTGCTGCCTTGAAGCCATTGGTCACCTTTTCTTTGAGGAATCTTGACGATCCGTGGCCCCTGCCTTAAAGGGAGTTCAATCAAGAAGGGTCCGTCGATGACCCATCGAACTCTGTTAAAAGAGCTACATTGGGTTAGTAGAACATTTGTAGAAGGAAATAAGACTGCTAAACAATGTATGGACTGGGCTTGTCAATACTTGTCTTTATACATTTCCCAGGTGGGGGATCCTCACATAGAACTGTATCTAGGTAACGAGACAAGTATTCTGCCAATTGTTTAACCTTGTTAACTTGTTTTCCTCCCAAGTCTATGGTTGATATTGCTTGCTATTGATTTGTATGTCATTTGAAACTGCCAGCAGTTGGTGCATTTTAATGGAGTCAAAGAGTAATTGTGGTACCACATAGAAATTGTACATTTATCATTATAGTATTGACTGAGCACAAAGTGTGTTAATAAGTGTGCACATATCTTGAAACTTATTTATATAAAGAACTGTGTTATCACTAACATAGTGTTTGGACATTCCTTTGTGGGGGCTTGGGGACTACACTGCACTTAAGAAGCAGCCCACATCACCTCCTGAGAGCTTAAGCCTTGATTGCTCATCCATGGCTACCTTATAGAGAATCTTGGCTGGGGTGCTCTGTGCTTCTGCTCTGCAATATAGAGGGCAGGAGTACAGATAAAACCCCTCCAGTCTTTACACTGGTGGCAGCAGTGGGATGCTTATGGTTTTAAGAATCAATGTGTATCCTTGCCACTTACACAATATGCACACTTTGTGATTTTTAGGTTTAGTTGTGTACTAGATTAATACATTACAAGCAATGGAATCTATGTTGCAAATGGGAAATTGACTAGGATGAGTTTAGCGGCTCTCCAGAGTGCTTCTGAAGCCAGGGAGTTAGACCTTGAAGATTAGTCTAGGGCTGAGCTGTTAGCTGCCCTGGTCGACTACCAGACTGATTGTGAAACTCTTGATGGAGGGGGGGGTGAAACCACCGAGGACCCTGCCTCTGGGGTTGTTATTGAATCTGTTTCTGGGTGTGCCACCACTCCTGCTGTCTCTATTCCGAAACCCAGCAATGTTTCTTCAGGGAATGCCTTGGAACTTGAATTATTGAGGATGAAATTGGCCTTTGAATAAAAAAAGTTGGAAACAGAAGCTGAACTTAAGTGGGATGAGTTGGCACCGAAAGCGATACTCAAGAAAAGGGATCTTGAACTCAAAGACAAGGACACTGAACATCAGAGAATCCAGCTAGAGAAAGCTAGAGTGGAGACTTCAGCCAAACCAGTTGAGAGTGTCAGGTCCCCTGTCACCAAGGTTATGAAAGTTTTGGTTGTTGTGTATGTAGAGGGTTCTGATATCCTCCAATTGATTTAAGAGTTTAAAATGGCTTGTGGAATCCATGGTGTTGATAAAAGAGATTGGGCTAAGTGTTTGCTGAGTAGAGTGCCTGAGACTGGCTATGACTGTATTCTGAGTGTGGATGAAAGGGGTCAGTATGAGTACATGTAATATGCTTTGATTGCCAAGTTTGGCAAGACACCTACCCAATACCTTAAAAGGTTCAGGAAATATAAGTAAAGAGAGATTGTGTATTGGATTGACTGGGTGAGTGTTGCACATATGAACATGATAGAGTGGAGTGATGGTCACAAGTACCACCTTTTGTTTTTTGAGTATTTTTCAGAAGCCTTTTCACCAGATCTGCTTCAGTATGTTGCTGAGAACATTGTAGATCCCCTTAAGCTGGCCAGGTCGGCTGAGAAATGGGTCTCCCATTTGGTGTTCCATGAGGAGCCCACTGGGAAGGACAATGACAAAGAAAAGGGGGCCTATCCGAAGTCTGAGAAGTCCTAAAAGCAGTCACAATCGGGTAAATTTAAACCTTCCTCTCCGAAGACCCAACAATCTAGTGGGGGTAAATCATATGTGGGTGGGAGCAAGAGTAGTGGTCCTCCTGCTGCAAAGCTGGCTCCCAGTGGTTCCAATACCATACCCCACATTCCTGGCACTTGTTGGGACTGTGGGACTATGGACCATAAGAAGGGTTACCCCAAGTATAAAAGTAAGGCACTTGGAGTCCAGGCTTTCAGCCTGACCTACCCTTACTGCATGCCTGAGGTGGAGGCAACTGTCCTCCCCTCCTCTGCAGGAATCACATTCAGTGCTCCTGCAGAGATTCCCCTAGTGTACCTTGGGGACTAGGACCAGTATGCAGAAGTACTGGCTACAATCCCACAGACCACCCGCCAATTTTTGAGAAGTGTCCTCCTGAATGGCCAGCCTTCTACTGGTTTGAGAGACACTGGGGCAAGTATGACATTTGCACATTGATCACATGGACATGGTTAACAGGTGGAGTGACTTTGGTTATCTAATTGTTTTTGTGTGCCCATTCTATCGATGGCATGAACCGGGTCCCTGTGTTCACCCCAATGCCAAATCATCAGCAACATTTCTAGTGCGTGAAGTATTTTCCTGGTGGGGAATATGTGATGTCCTGAGATCAGATAATAGGACTCTCTTTTTCAATTGGATATTTAAAGAGATCTCATCCTTACTGGACATAAAGCACAGATTGTGCTTAATGTACTATGGCAGGCCAATGGGATAGTGGAGTGCTTAGATGGTTTATTAAAACAAAAGCCTGCCAAGAAGAGGGGGGAATAATAAGATACATTTCTTTAACTGTTTTAAAAACAATACCTCCATTTGGGCGATCACACATTAACGATTCTCCACAGGCTCCGAGGACTACTGACAGTTTTATGCAGTATATTCCTTACATTGTTCTTCTCTTTGTTCGTTTGTCTCTATCTTTCCCCATGGCCAAATTCATACGGTTTCTTTCTAGGGGTGGGTCCATTAATGGGATTAAAATTGCAAATGGATCGGTGAATGTTAGTATTTTGTCAGGTGTCTTGACCCACGTTTGAACTATTATGCTACAACATTTGGTGCTGTGGGCTTAGAAAATCCAAGATGGCTGAAAAGCCCACATTTGCGCCAGAATCCAGAAAAACCGCGCAATTTTGGTGCACACCAAAATGGTCACCTGACCTGCCACCCACCAGTGCGAGCGTGATGGGCCGGAAGCGCCATGAGTGAAACGTGGTGCCAAAGGAAAAACAGCAGTGCCTGTTAGCTCAAAAAAGCGCTTTGAAATCACATTTGTTTCTCTGAAATGCAAGCTCAAAATGCCTATTTCAAACATTGCAAGATATTCAAAAATCTTACTGAACACCAGCAGACGTCTGGTAGAATGAAGTCTTGTGTGCATACCTAATCTGGAAAGATGAAGAGCCTAAAATAATGTTCATAACAAAACTGGCTGAGCTGTGGATGTCAGCAGCTTAAGTGAAATTGGACTTAAATCCACTAAAATCGAAATGTTTAAAATAAATGAGTGATTTACTTTGGAGTGTCACATAGGTTGCAAATGTTTAAATGTCATAGTTTTGAACTTAGAATCAGCGTTCTAGCTGCATGTGTCAAAATTGTAAGTTTGATTTGAATGAAGAAAAATGAGAACAAAAGTGACATTTGGCTGAAGCCTGGCTTAAAGGGATTGAATTCTGCCCGGCAACTACCCCCGACAGGAGTTGAAACTTGCCCAGCAACTGCATTCACAGGCCTGGCCTGCCTTCTGCTGCATCACCAAAAGGAGACCACACCTCACTGATTGAATCAGGGGAGGTGCACCTGGGACTGCAGGAAAACAGAACAATGAACTTCCCTTTGCTCCAAGCAATTTCTAAATCAAGGGGTCGTAAATGGCTTCCTCTTGGAAGGAAATGGGAGGGGCACTGCCTCTGTGAGCCAGCTGAGCTTGGAGGAAGTGGACAAACCAGAAATTCCCCATGTGCTTTAGGAAACCACACCCCTCTGGGCCAGAGCATAATTTTAGAAAGATGGATAATTCATAGTACATAATTGTCAAAATTATATCAGTAATATCATGATTCCTGTGATTTTTCTGTGCACATTTTAAGAGGTGTTAGGACTCTGTGGTATGTTCTGGGGGGTAGTAGTGGAAAATAGGGTATCACTCCAAATGTATGTATGTTGAAAACCTGACACTGCATCATCTGATGCCCATATTCCTTGTGCACATTCGTGTAAATTCTGGAAAGGTTTAGAGGTTGTGTTCTGGATGAAAAGGGCAGAATTCTGTCAAAAGTGGACACGACATCTTACAAAGACAGGGATCGGATGGTTTGGTGCTACAGAAAATATGTTAACTGGACATATAATATTAGAAAAATTGTACATAGATAAATATGCATTTAAGTCAAAAATAGATTTGTGTGCAAAGTGACAAGGGGAGTGTTCTTTCTGTATGCCATAAAAAGGATGCCGGATGACTCACAATTCAGTTGCCCAGTCAGGCGACAGAGAATCCTATAGCCTATCAGGATCCTCAGAGGGTTGGGCATAGAAAGTCAGCCTTCCCACCCACTTTCAAAAGTCATAAAAAGAGCCACTGAGGCCCAGGTAGGGACTTCTCTTTCCACTTTCTTGCGAAGCACTTTGCCGGACCAGACAATATCAAGAAGGACCATAGACTCCAGATAGACTCCAGAACTTGAAGCAGAGAGGCCTGAACCAAAAGCTGAATCCTTCTCAGCAGGCCTCAGAATCCAGCCACCTAACCAAACTATTCAACAGCCAGGCGTGCTGTGTGATTCTGGCTAGGACTCTGCGCCAAGAACTTTTGCCAAAACCAGAGACCAGACCAGACCTCCCTGAAGTGCCGATAGAAGACCAGACCCAGACCAGACCGCTGTGCAGTGCCAGAACTTTTGCCAGAACCAGAGATCCAGACCAGCAGAGTAGAGAGAACCGCAGCTAAACCTGTTGACCAGATCTGTGACGAGGCCCATTCCTTCCAAAATTAGGAGTGAATATCCAGCCAGAACTGTGCAAACCAATCTATTAGTCTAAAATAATCTAATTCAAACAATTTCCACCTATTTAGAACTGCATAGAAATTGTGTGTCCATTCTGTAATTTCAAACCTGTGAAAGTGTCATTTGTCATTTGAATCTTACTTTATTTCTGAAAATCTACCTCCACAAAATCGTCCGTATCTTTTGAACCGCGTGTGCTAGGAACGAGATTTAACTTTCATTTTCAAGCTAAGACCCTCAGCTTTCCAACAAGCCCTAGACATTCAACTCCTTATAGTTTTTCCGTAATCGCGCTCGACGCACTCGGAAAAAGTGCCACGAATTGCAATTTGAATCAAATTTCTCCACCTGTCAAAATCGCTGTCTTTTGCTTGCAACTGCTTAAATCTGTTTTCAACCTGATAATCCCTCATGAATCACTGATAGTGTTGACCTGAACTAATTCAAAGTAGCTGTCACCTACCCTGAATCTCCTATAAGGAATTAAAATCATTTTTAGCATATTTTCACTTCTTTGCTAATCACATGTAGATATTTTTGCCTGTTTAAAGGCATACCGGTTGCTCTAAGCTTGATAGGGGGGAACTGAACTGCTTTTGATTGTATTCCTGAAAACCTGTGTGCTCCCCTTCCATCTCCTTATGTTTCATAGGGGGAGTGAATTGTCAAAAGAAAAAGTGATCATATTATCTCTTGTTGAAACCATATCAGATTATTTCTGTGCTGCATTCTTTTCCATCATTGCATTCCCTTGAAACCATACAAGTATTCTCAGCTACCTTATCCTTTCTATACCAACTCCTAAGTAATTAAAAAAGTGTGCTAGTGTAAAATGTTCCATTGTTGATCACTGTCATATTCATAAGTCTGCTATCAAATATGAATTTATTTATAAAAGTGTGATATATATCTTGTTTAATTGTTCAATAAATCTTTTAATTTGCAAAACAAAACTACTTCTTGGCTCAGTGAGGTCAGGGGGAATCAAAGAGAGGGGCGTTATACAAGGGGTTATCATCCAGATCTATGAACTTGTCATAAAAATATATAAATAGGGGCTTCCCTTGGGCATCCCAGTCTTGGCATTGACTTAGTTGGAGTACTGAATTGAAGTCACTTAACAATTTCTATGGCTAGAATTAGAAGGGATATTTCTAACCAAGGTGTTCTTTCAGGTAGACCTAAGGATGTACATCACCATGCAGATGATTGCATGTGGTACCACCACATGAGGGCAGTGGGAAGAGAGACATCAAGCAAACCTTGTTTTGTTTGTTCATTGATCCCCCATGTAACAGCCACACAGAGATTATTTATGGCCCAGGAAATATGACCAGAGATGGTACTGCATCTAGTGCACCTGGTCTTATGTAGGGTGTGAGGAATGATTTAGGGACACCAGGTTTAAGTAGAGTGGGTAGAAATTAACGAAACAGCAAATAATGATAATTATATAAAAATGAAGAAGATGGTAGAACATAATTGTTTGAGGAATAGTGGGCTGTCTTTATGGTACCACTCACCATCCAGTGTCCTGATGAAGTAGGACAGGGGTAGCTTCAGTTCAGAAAAAGACCATGGTTACAGATAAAAGGTGCTAATTTCTACAAAAATGAATAGGTTGAATGGCTGATTGGGTGCAGAGCAGGATGAATGTCTAGATTACCAAAGAAAGCAGTACTGCAAATAAATGAAACCTGTTTTGCTATCTTGAAATGATATGTTGACCGTTGGACGTGGATAGAGCAATATAAAGCCCCAACAAAGATCATGAAACTTACATGGTGCTCCCTGTGTTTCAGAGTGCATGTGGGCACTAACAAGCAGTGTAACTTGACGGTTGATCTCCCAGACATCCAAGGGGTAAGAGCAGCATTTATAGACATTTTATGGGTGTGTGGAGGACATTTTGGAGAGGCACATGCTAGTAGTCCCAGATATTAACCTCACAACAATCCGCAAAAACCCAATCATCAAGCAAGTGTACTTAATGCATCAGAGGGTCCTGCTCTTTGGGCCTGCAATGATACCGCCATAGCAACTGCCTGTCCAAAGATTCCAGTGACAAACACAATGACATACCTGACGTGTACAAGTTATTAAACAAAACAGAACATGTTTTGCATCCATTTTCACTCCTGGGGTACAAACAGCAGCCAATGCCAAATGCCTTAAGATTACACATTTGGAGATGATACTGATGCACAATTAAATGGTTCATGAACTAAACGCCATAAAGAAAGAACTAAGAGTGATGAGGTTGACCACCCTTCAGAAGCAGTATTGGGCTCATTCCAAGATTGGAGGTAGTCATGGCACTATTTGCACCATGACTGCCTCCAATAATGGTACCGGCACCGGTCTCGTTCAATGGGGACTTACCGGTGTTGTCTGACCTTTGCGGGACTGGTAAGTACCATTGAAAATACCATTCCCCTTTCCCATTTGAGCCCGCATAGGGCTCAATGGGAAGGGGGAAGTAGCTAATAACGTTACCGCAATTTGCGGTACCATTATTGGCTCTGATTTCCCATAACGGGTCCCATCCATAACGCCTGGTCAGACCAGGTGTTAAAGGAGGGACCCGCTTAGGGAACTCGTAGTAGGGCAGTAAGGGATTACCGGCACCGGTCTCTTACCGGTGCCCGGTTTCCCTAACTGCCCCACTCGGAATGAGGCCCTATGTTTTGAACCCATTGAATGAGATGGACAGTGGCATGTGTGTAAAGCTAGGTACTTCTTGCTGCACTTATGCACCTTTGAACAATGCTGATAATGGAACACTTACCCAGGCAATACATGGGATGCACAATCTGCACACTACAATGAAGAAATAGGGTGCGGTGAAGCAAAATGACTAGGTTACATTAGGTTACATCTTTTTTTTTCATGGGTACCCTTGTGATGAGTAATATTTTCAAACTGCTGACTCCTGTTCTTGTTTTGCTGCTTGTTCTTTTCTGTACCTACCAATTGATTGTGGGATGCCCCAATAGAATTATGTTTAAGACAATGCCCATGATGTTGCTTACAATGACACCTGTCAATGACACTCCCCTTTTGAAAAACATTCACACTCAAACCAAAAATTGGACTGGAAAAATTCTGCCTCACATGGCTATAATAGAAAATCCAATTGGTCCACCTGGAATGAGATTTGATTGCCCAAATGATCCAGAAAATTACATCAAAGCTCATGTGGACTGCACAGGGGATGGAGATTGTCATTTTCTACTGAGTAGACTGGAAGAATACTGTGGAGATTTGCACAATGTCAGTAACATGTGGGTACCAAAAACTCCTTTTGATAAGATGAAAGAGGGCAGGGGTGTAGTTCATTAATTAACTAGACGGGGAATGCAAATATACAAATGCAACACCCTAAACATAAAGCAAAATACAATCTGAGAGAGTAACATAAATGTAAAGATGTATTCCATTGATGGTATTGATGCTATGGTGCTTTAATGTCTCTTCCATTTTGAATTTGGCCCAGGTCTGCTGCATCTGAGAGGACTTCTTAAGCTGTAGTGTATGTGGCTGAATGTAGGCACTAAGAGAAATTTTTATCATATTAGCTATTGTTTCAAGAATGAGGTTCTTGCCTTTCTATTTCATGAATCCTTTCTCAGGGAAGTTGAGCAGATGAAGTAATAACAAATTATGTTTTTTGTATTAGTCAGATGGAAATATAACAAGTTACAAAAGATGTGCTCCGGTATGACCCAGGCTTCAGGTTGATGCACTGCCAACCTGGTGACTCAGGCTTTGAATCTAATGCCACCTAGAGAGGGCTTAGGACCGGTGGGTATGTGGCGGAGTAGCCAGTATTACACATAATGCAAGAAATCATTTCTCCAACGGAAAGCCTCTGTTACATGTTTTTCTATGAAGATCTCTCTTTCCCAAGCAAGATAAAGGTCCTGAAAACTAACAGGTACTGTCCTTGGCCTAGCTGAGCAATGGGGACAGCAACATGTAGCAATGTAGTAGTTGCACACATATGTTTTTTGGTGAGGAAGCTGCAAGTTCTGGGAATGGTCTGAAATGCGAAAAAAGTGTATTGTCATGGGAAAGGGCGTCAGTGTGTCGATTATTGTTGCGACAAGGTGCTGATTTCACTATTGCTAATTTCCCAAATAGGTCATATTAACGGGGATGGATTTGGGAGGTCACATGTGATGCACTAACCAAAGCTTAGGGTAATGTATGTTGATGTTTAGGTTTGTAAATTTGTGAGAGCTGTTAGGCAGAATTATATGCAGTACCCTTTGGGAACACCACACACAATTAAGACTACAAGTGACAGTACAAATTCACCTTTGGTACAAGCCTGTACTACACAGTAAAGTGGTAGCGATGGCTGAGCAGCCAGACTTATCTCAAGAGCAAGTGAGCAGTATCAATAGTTACACAAAAAACAGCAAATACTATGATTCAAACAAACATTGATTCAAGGATTCTGAGTAAAACAACATACATTTATTTACACATCAGTTGAATAACATTTCACTAAAGTAAAGCGGCTGGACAAAATGAACAACCGGATTTGCACAGTACCTTTCAATGGAGAAGAAGCTGTAGCTGAGGTGGACGTTCCTGGCAGTTCCTGCAGGCTCACGGTTCCTGAAGCAACTGTTGGACTGACATGAAATAGGAAGACTGGAGGGTCCTGCACTGCCCAGGGAAGAAACCAGCAGCAGAGCAAAGCACCGAATACAAGGTGCACTCCATAAAACCTAAGCAGGGTCCGACCTTCTTGGCTATCCGGCCCACTGTAGCTCTGTACAGCAAATTCGAACAGAGGAGGGAATCCCAGCTTGCAGTTTGGGCAAAATTGTTGGTCCCACCAGCTCAGGGGAAGAAGATTCCGGGAGGATCTTCTCTGTCGTTGGAGTTTGAGGATTCGGACCTGCAGCAGGGCATTGTGGCTTTCCTGGCCGACAGTCACCTAGCCAATAAAACAGGAGTGCGACTTGGGTTACCATGGCAGGGGTCCTAAAACCCCTCTGTCACATCCTGCCTACCCAAACTTTCAGGCGCCTAAGGAGGGCTTCTGTGTAGAAGCCCGCAAAGAGACGGTAAACAAAGGAACCAAACCTGGTTTTGCGTGCAGAGAAAAACACAAGAAAGACATTTTCAAAAAGAAATGGCGAATAAACCCAGCCGGAACCATATAAAAACGTACATGGTCTAGCGGGTTTAAGTTCGAGGCTATCAAGATTGCCTAAAACAATACCAAGGTTATTTAAGATAACCGCGCTAGGAAAAATAGGGTAGTTACCACTGCCACCAGCCAAGTCTTGATGAAAAGGGAGCAAAACAATGATCCAAGAGAAACAGACAAAGAGGGATAAGTATTAACCCTTTACAGTAATCCATGTAGGATGGTTTGTACTGGGTCTGTGGATTTAAAAAGACTAATAAAGTCAATAGCAACTTTACATGTTCTGGGAGACAGCAATCAGTCCCAGAAAATGGAGTCTGAGTTGGGAGTCTAAAAGACAACCCTGTGTCACTGCATTGAGGTGCTGTGCAACACACAGTAAAAAGATGATGCCTGTGGAGTAGGTGAGGCTCCACAGTCTATGAACAGAAAAAATGTTAAACACACACAGCAAAACACATGTAAGAGTGGGAAAAGGGCTCACACTCTTACCAGGTTAAAACAAATAAATCCTAGAAATCCAGCAAAGCTGCTGAAGAACTCAGTAGGTAAGAGACATTAGCCATTCTTGAGAAGTCTCCCTAACAAGAGCCAGTAGGAGACTAGGGATTTGCCTTTACTGAAGTGTGGGAATAGTGGACTTTTGTGGTATTTGTCTATAAAAACGTAAAAACCGTGGCCCGATGTGGGCAGCTCAACAGCGAGAGTCCCTTACCTTTTGGTCACATGTAACTGATCGATCTACCAGCCAATAATTGCATGCAGTAAAGAGCTGTCTTTCTTCAATCTGTGCACTTTGTTTTGTTTCCTGGATTCATTTAGAGTTGAACATCATATATTATAAGGAATAAAAAACCCGCTACCATACATAAAAAGGATATTGCAAATCACCTTGGAGTTCCGTGAACTTATATAGAAATTCGACCTTTCACTTCATTCCTATATTTGGTCACAAAACACCTCTGCGACTTGCAATATCTTTGTGTAATTGTACAAAACATGTTTTCCTTCTTAAGATCCACACTAGGGTTCCTAACGCGTGCGTGCTTCCTACACTATGACACATTTGCGCATGTAGGCAGTCATAAGTCTCAACTCACCCGCATTTGGAGGTTATTATAATCTGTCTTGGACATATTTTTACTCTCCCAACACAACACTGCCTACCGTAGATTTCAATGGTCCAACCCACCCAAGAAATCTTTTAGCAACGTTCAAAATCACATTAGGTCCCATGCATCCCTTTGCCCAGCACTTTCCACCCCACCCCACCACCGCACTTTCCCCCTTCCCTCTCCCCTGCACACTTGCGTGTTCTCAATGTCACTGGGGCTTGTAAGATCGTTATTTTGTTCTCCCTTGTTCCTCTCCCTTGCCTCGTCGCGCTCTGAAACACTTGTGTATGAGCGCGATACAAATATAATATCATATCATGCATGATGCATGCTATACATTTATGTCCACAAAACGCGGATCAGTGCATTTTTCCTATGGATTTCTCTTCACAGACAAGCCTTAGCCGTGCATGTGCCCTAATTAGTTACATGTTGGGGTACTCTGCTGTGCGTGTCACGTGCAGTGGGAATGGGAGAGGGCGAGAGAGAGGGTCAGGCCTGAGGAAGGCAGCGTAGCATGCTCTCGTTTGACCGTGCCCACGCCCCTCCTCCCATTCCCCTTCTGGCGGCTGCGGCTATCACGCACGCGGCTGTGACTGGAAGTAGCCTGCTTGTGATGATAATGTTGCAGTCATTCAAGATTGATCTCGTCGCGTGCGAGCAAGAGACGATTTTCTGGTTCTGGTCAGTCACCGAACATTGTGCGAAACTGGCCCGGGGTGACTAGGGTGTACTGGCTTAGTGATAGCTCTGTACTACTAAACATAACAGCGATAGCATGTGTTTTATACAGTCTTCTACACAGACGCATGTATCATTTATATTTTTCTGCCCCTTTGTCTATTTCATTCTGTCATTTGTCATGGCCCCTTCCTCCACTTGCTGTCTCCCATTTCCTTTCATACTCGCCCGGTTGTATGCTCTTCCGTCTCCTGCCTTTCCAGTTCTCCTCTCTTGCGTTTCCCCCGACTGCTCCTTCCTGACAATTTCCCCCAGGTGCCCCCCGTTTCCTTCTCTCGTGTCCTATGCTATTGTTACCCATTCTACTTGCGTGCTGCGACCTTTCCCTTAGCGCCGACACCCTCAGCGGGGTGGCCCGGCGGCAGCCATCTTGTGCTTAATTGCCCCCCCACCCCCAGTCGCCCATTCAGACTCCCACACTCCTTCATGGCTAACCTCCTCCTACGGAGCCCTCCTCCTTAAGCCCCAAATGAGAGGCATGACCAGTTGGATGAGTGGGAGAAAAATTGCCACAACAAACTTTATTACATTCATAAAGTCAGGAGTTAGCTTACAGGTGTTCCGTTTTAACTCAGGATTCTGCGCTGAGACAATGCAACTTTCCCCCCCGCCCCTTCGGGTCCTTTAAGGACCCGACCCAGGCGCCCAGCCCCTTCCTCAGCAGTCCCTCTTTACCCTTTGGCCATTTCACATTACACATTTCACATTACACATTTCACATTTTTTACTTTTACTTCACTTTCCCCCTCACCATTTACGTGCAATTTTCCCTTCCATGTCTTACATTAATCTTTCTTTTCTTTCCGCTTCGGCTCCTTCTAAAGGATGCGTTCCGGTCTCCTTTCCCCTTTTTTCCTCCCTTACCCCTGGATTCCAAAACCCCTTTCCCCTGGTGGGTTTGTTGATCTTTGTTAAACTTCTCTCCCCCAAAAAGGTCATCCCTTAGCCCGTCCTGCTAGGGAGCCCCCCTCCCCCTTCCGCCAAGACCCTGGGCTGCCCTAGCTCTCCCCGCCTGGATTGTCCCCTCCCCTCCGGCCCCTCTTCCCCATAGCACCCTCCTGTTCACGAGAGCCCCATCCATCCCGCGCTATCAAACCCCCCGAGCTCAACCACCTTCTTATCCCCACCGTCTTTCCCTGCCTTTCGCTAAAGAGGGGTCCTCCCCAACTATCCCCCCTGATCCTCCTGGCCCCTACCCCCCGCATTCCAAGGCCCCCCCCCTCCCAAGTGTTTCTTTTGGCTCAACTGGAGCTGCCACTCACGAGTGCCCCCCATCTCTTGAAACCCCTTCCCCTCAGTTTCCAAACTACTTGCCGGAGCCCCGTTACTGTGAATTCTTTCTATTCCCCCCAACCCCCGTTTGCTGACTTCATTGTTGCTCTCCATTTTTTGTTTCCAACGATGCACTTCCCATTCCCCCGCCCACTTTTGGAGTCGGAAGGTCTTCCAAGCCCCCTATCCCTCCCCATTAACATGGGCCTCCCCTGAGTCTAATACTCCTGGGCGCCGTTCATAATAAACTAATGGCTGTGCAGTTCCCCTTGTGGTATCCGCCAGTGCTTTCTAACGGGAACACCAGGTAACATCCGCTGGGCTTGACTGCAAGAGACCTGTCGCTGTCTCAGCCATGACTCACAGCGGGTCACCGGCCGCAGTGAGTTCCCCCTCATGCACCTGGTCGCCTGAGGAGGACAAATCCCCAGCTATACTTCCAACCATGCTCTTTTAACCCCCATTCATACCGTTCACAACAGACATGCTGGCCCTCCGGACCAAACCGGTGGCGTGACGAATTGTGCCGCGCCTTTCCTGCCGGCTTCTTCCTGTTTGCCTGCTTGCTTGCTCCGTGCTCCATTACAGGAGGGCCAACTGACCTGGCAGCGGCGTGCCGAAATGAGGTCTTCCCTTGACCGTTCCGTTTCCTTAGCGGAGGCTCCCGTCCCCCCAGTGTTGGGGAGGGAGCGTTCTCGGGCCAACTACCGGCCTTTATTAGTTGGTAGGACCTACAATTAACCTTGTCCCTTCCTTCCCCTACTTGCCTCTTCTTGTACCTTCCGTTCCATTCTCATGCTTCACCCTTCTCCAAACTTTTTGCCTTAATATGGCCTCCTTCATTATTTGGTAGGACCTACCATTACTCTCGTCCCTTCCTTCCCCTACTTGCCTCTCGTGGTGCCTTCCGTTCCATTATCCTGCTTCTCCCTTCTCCAAATCTTAATAACGGCCTCCTTCCCCTCCCTTGACTTTAATATACCTTCTGTCTAGTCCCCCATGCTTACGCCCCTCACCACTGCCCCTGTCCTTAACTGCCCCTAGCCACTTTTGCGCTGTGCCCACCCCTTCCCTGGGCCCCCTTCACGTTACGCCCACCAGAGCACCCATCCCCTGCAAGAGGGAGATGGGGATCCGGCCTGCGCCCCTGTCTTACCCAATCTGTGCCCAGCCCCCTTACGGTTTGTTGTTGCCACCTGTAGCAACCTACTGCTGCCGCAACTGATTAGGTGCCATGGTGCAAGCTGAAGCCTGCCGTTCCCAGGTCCGGCCCCCAAATTGCACCAATTGCCTATGCGGAGGTGCTTCTGAGGACACAAGCAGAGATCCTTGAGCTCCCCCATTGTGAGGTCTGGCACTGGTTCGTAGTGTTGATAGCGGAATTGAGTTGAATCCAACAAACCTGTCCCCTCGATTGTTCCCTCCACATATAACACCAAGCGACAACTTGCGGTACACCTCCATAAACTTTATTTTTACCATTGATATGGTCTACATTCCCATGTTGTAGTGTTAGTTGTGTCCCCACTCTGTGCAGTCTGGCACTGGTGCTTAGCGTCAATAGCGAGCCTGTGCGGTAAACGTCCCTGGTGAATCATTAGTGAGAGATAAACGATTTTAATTGTACTAAGGCCGAGCGCCCCTCGTCACCTTGCGACCTAAGGCTGGGTTTTGTCCACTAGATTGACTTCCCATTTTTTAAAGTGGGCAGCCGTCCTTCTCTCCGTCTGCCCCAAACTCCTCCACCCTCTTATGCTCCCATCTGAAATTGGGATCGCTCTCCATCCTCCTCCTGAACTTTATGTCATTCAGCAGCCAGGTGCTGCCTCCCCACTTCGTGTGCTCCTCCATCACGCAATTCCTGTAATGGTATAGAGCCCTCCGCTGGTCGGGGTCTTTATCCACTATTGTTCCTGCCATAAGCCTGAATGCCCTCTGCCAGTTCCGTATGTTATATGGCGGCCTCACCCTCTTCTCGGCCCTTTCCTTAACCTTGCCCCCGGTCATCAGCAAGGTGTCCTTCCCTCTGTACACGTGATCCCATGAAAGCCGCTTGAAACGCCGCCCCCCGGAAGTGGTGGTCTGACCGCTTTCGGCATTTCTTCCTCCTCCCTCTTAGTTAGTTAGGCTGGGGAAAACGCCCCATTATCCGCACCCCCAGTGGTGGGAGCCGAGCTTGGGTGGGTGGAGGGGTGGGCTGCCGCCTGGGTGTTGCTTCTCTCACTGCCCAGCTGCGCCCCACCCCCCATTGCCGCCACCGCTGTTTCCCAACCTGCAGCCCTGGCCAGTGCCACACATCTGGCCCAACCTTCAGCATCCAAAGGCTGCCCCCCAGGGGGTGTCAATGCAGACTCCACTTCCGCTGGCCCTTGTACCATCGACTCTTCCGCCACCACCACCCGGTCTGGGCTTTGCGATTGGGCCATCGCAACCGTCTACCCTCTCGGACTTCTGAATCCCAGACACTGTTTCTGTTTACTGGTTTGACCGTCCGGCGTATTCTGTGGGATGAAATAAATCTTGGTGAGCAAGCCGGATTCCGCTTGAATTCCTAACCTGACCCCCCCTTAGGACCGAGGGCTTCGCATCTTCTAACCTTGTTTCCCGTGGCACCCCCCAGACCATCAGATCCCCTCCCTCCCCCCGAGACGTCCTTCCCCTGATCGTGTGACGCCCACCTGATGATCGAGGTGAGACCTCCATTCCCAACCGTGTAAAGCCAAAGTTCATAGTGGCGTTGTGCCCTTTGCTACGCTTGACCATTACCGTGCCGACGCGCTGTGCCCCCGCTGCCCATAAACCATGCTTGCCTTGCTTTACATCTGTGTTGGTCCGAGCCTGGCGCTTATAATCGGGACGTGCCACCGCTCCAAACTATCCCCATTCTACACATGCGCCGGGGAGGGCGTTGTGACTGCTCCAATGGCATATGGCGGAGTCAACCCCACTTGTCTGCCCCTGGAGAACAACTGCTCCTGGCCATGATATTCCTAATATACATACTATACCCCAAACGGGATGCCAACAGCCCCCCCCGCCATTTGCAAACTGCTCATTCTACCACTGTATATGCAACATTCTTACTAGCAACCACCTCGCCCCAGCGTGGGCCCGCCGTCTGAAAGCACACCCTGATATTCCAACTTGGAAAACTAGACCAACCCGCCCTTTGACCGCAATGCCAACAATAGGTATCCAATAATGAACTCAGCGCCTACATTGGGCACACGGCAGGAACGCAATTCTCCCTTCTGTACCTGCCCCGTTAGTGCCCGCTTCTCCTGAAGCCCCCCATTTGCCCCCTTTGTTACGCCAGCCTCTTGCCTTTAACCCACACCCCCCTTCCTTTTAACCCCCTGTCAGGGTGCTGACATCTGCCCCTGTTACAACCCCCCCCTCCCTTCGCCCCTCCTACCCACGCCCGCCGGAGCACCCCTCTCCTGCAAGCGAGAGAGGGGGATCAGGCTTGCTCACCCTACCTTACGCCCTGGTTTGCCCGCACTCTAGGCCATTGCGCTACTGAAGTATGGTTGCTGTACCTTACCGCGGTCGTCTACAAAGTGGTACGTGCTAGAACCCAGCAGTTTCTATTAGGGCCCCCGGATTACTCCTGCGTTGCTAGTGTCGTTATCCTTCCACGGAGGGCCTGTGGCCCCTGGACTCACCATCGCCGCTTGAGCGAACAAGTTAGGCCAGGCTCGGCCAACCCGTAGCCTTGCCCCACCCGCGATACCACCAACCCACCAAACCATTTGCAAGTGCCCCCTTCCGCCCCACTATGGGCAGCATTACCTACATTACATAAAAACCCACCTCGCCGCCAACCCCAAGCCCACCAATGGTGTTACAAAACTTGGAAACGAGCCCAGCCCCCTCTCTGACTCCATTGCCGTTAGTGGTAGCAAAATGAATTAACGCCACCCAAGACCCTGCGGGCACGCACTTATATCCCATGCTATTCCCCTTTTAGTCTCCCAATTAGCCACCCCTCCCCTAGCATGGTGCACCATATAAACATAGTTTAACCCTCCGCACCCCCAGACTCGTACTGTTTTAGTTTTGGCAATTACGTGAACAGTGGTGCATATAGACCAGTTATCGGTATTTAGTTCTGTGAATTTCCAAGTATGTGTTGTAGTTGAAATATTCGAAATAGATTGTTTATTTTTAGATCCTGTCCTCCTGCCAGGCAAACATTCTATAAGTTATAGTGTACCAGACACTGACGCACCGGGTGACATCTCCATCGACTAAGTCGGGGACTCAACCGGAGCTCCGGAGAAGAAAACATTATTACTACCCTACCTGCGCAGAGTATGAATACTGTTGCTTGTCTAAAGCAAGCACGTTCCATACTCGCAACCTAAAACACGCGGCACGGCGGCCGATCAATTTAAAGAAAACGTGGAAACATCGGAATACTTAATGTGTTTTACATTGAGTCCCTCTGACATCCCGCAGTGGGCACGAGCACCCAATCCTCCAGGTACAAACCACCTGCAGTACCCGATTGTGCCACAAAGACTGGTTACCACCCATACTGGTAATTACTACGCGAGGCACGGCGGCCGTCACATTAGAGAAAAGCATGATGGTTATACCTGCAATAATCTATTGTTGCGCGGCGGCCCTTAAAACAGAGAAAACGTGCTGTATATTAAACTACATCGTTGGTGCTGTTTTAAGGTTAAATGCTTTCAAAGTAACATCGCGTCAAACTATTTTAGATCTGCCATAAACCCAGTGGAGAACGTATACCTGTGGTCCATTTCGCATGCTGCCCCTTCCGCCATTCTTTTGTTTTTAGCCAATGAATATCCCGTGGAAATAAGGACTTTTGGACGACGTTGCATTTTTTTTTTTTTTTTTTTTTTTTCTTCAGAACAAACACATGGCGCGGCGGCCATTAATACTTCTCCATCGACAAAACATACACGGGGATCGAGCCCCGGCGCTTTCCGCCCACAATGTATGTTTGCTAAACGCCTCGAAATATAAGAGACATATTTAGGGTCGGGCCGAGACTCGAACCTGCGTTAGCAGGCTCTGCTTCATTCATAGTGTTCGCGCTCATGGGAATCATGGACCAAATAAAGGAGAGGCATATTTCAACATCTGACAAAACGGGGGGGGGGGGGGGCAGGCATATTGTGACGTTCGAAATCAATCATTGTCTCCGGTAGCTACCTTGAACCCGCAGGCTCCCATATGTAGATGGAAGCGCAATGATTACTCCGATGCAATCCCCCTTGCCCGTTACCTATCCTACTGGCCCTCGCAGCGGCCATAGAGAAACATAAAGAAACCATGATATTGGGATAGAACGATAGATCGCCTGCACCGCCCGAGACCCTTAGACCCCCACAAGCTTAGGCCCGACCGTGCGGTGCCCCACCCCCCACCATCACAATACAAATTCTTGAGTCTCCCTCAGCCCCTACCTACTGTCTCTCCCTACTGCTGCCGACCGTCCTTCGAACTGGAAATGCCAAACCCCCGACACAGGAACCACCGGACTGGACACCACTGGACTGGACACTGCAATCCTGAACGACGCTGGAAACCTCCTCGCCTCACACCGCAGCAACGCAATTTCAGCTGTTGGTAGCCACGGAAGAGGCCCAACTGGGTTTCCCGGGCTTTTATATAGCGCCCAGGCTGCGGCGTGCGGGCCCGCGCGCTAGAGTGGCGTCATTGCCCCGCCACCCCCCCCGAGGTGGGGGATGCTGCCTCCATGCCGCCTCCCCCACCCCCTCGACTCCCCTTCCTGCCGGGCCGCATGAGGGAATTGTCACTAAGGGGGGCCCCCGCCGAGGGGCCCTCCGTTGTAGGGCACGGGAGCCCGTCGTTTCATTGATCAATGAAGGATGAAAGGCGCGCCGTAGAATTAAGGAGCTCAAGACATCACGCGTATGTGCGTGGGGAAAAGGGCTGCTTGAGATTATCTCTCTGCAAGTGGCGCAGACTTTTGGTTTTCCCGGGGGAGGGCGGCGAGGGGGGGGTTCAATCATGTTAGCATTTATCTGGCAGCCGCATCAACCCCCTTCCCCCACACCTCTTTGCTTGCCTCCTACCATCTCTACTCCTGTCCGCCAGCGTTTAATATCTGAACCCCCCTTTCAGAGTTTAAGATGATTAGGGATATTTAAACCCAAGCAGAAAAAAAAAATAAAACTACGTTTTACCAATATCTTCCCTCTCCACTTCCCATTTTACCATTTTCCCATCCCATGATTGCCGCCCCTGCGCTTTGAAGTGGTCTTAGACTGGTGCAAGCACTGTGCAAGCGAAGAGGTCAACACTTCGAAATTTCAGTCTGGAAGGAGCAGTGGTGATAGAGAAAAAGAGAGAGGAAAGTAGATAGAGCTAGAAAGAGAACGTGTGATGGAGAGCGGGTGAGCAATAAATATGTATATATATATATATATATATATATATATATATATACAGCGAGAGAGAGATAGAGAGAGAATCTTCTGCTTCCCATCCCCACCTCTCAGTGTGTGCGGTAGAGAAAGAAGGGATGAGCCGTTCACAGAGACATAGAGCCTCATCACGAGTTGGGCGGTAACCCTACGGCCAAACCCCCGGGGCTATTAGTGCCAGATCACGAGTTGGGCGGAATGGTATTCCTCATTCCCCATTGGGCCCAATGGAGAACATTTGTGCTATTACCGCCGGCGGATTTGCCGCTGGCGGTAATCGTGCTGAAAATTGGCAAATTAGCTGCAGATTCCCCCAGCTCAGAGCTGGGGGGAAATCCGCCAAAGCATGATATGGCAGACCCTTAAATGTGGCGGTAATAGCGCTACCGCTGCATTTAAGGTTTACCGCCAAACTCGTAATGAGGCCCATAGAGTTTACTGCAGAGAGACATAAGCAAGAGAGAAGGATGAGACGGAAACGAAAGGGAAAGTGTGTGAGGAAGAAAGAAAGCCAAATGGAGATGGTGAGAGAGAAACACAAGCGCAGGCAGAATGGGAGTGGAAGGGAGAGAGAGGGAAGCGAGTCGGAGATAGAGTAAGACAACACATAGGAACAATAGAATGAATCTGTGTGTGTGTCTTATTTTTTACATTTTTGGACTAGACTATGCCTGCCACTGTGAACAGCTGGGATGTGTGCGTGTTTTGTGGAGGAGTACATGGTCTTTGGATTGCTTGTGGTTTGCACTTTGAAAATGGCCAGCAACCCGTTGAACGCAGTGACTGTCACCTCCGTCAGAGAACAGAGCAATGCTTCAACAGAGCTGCATATCGACCTGTCTGAGGGCACGCGCACGGAAGCTTCCGAGCTCATTGAGTCCAAACCTTTTAAACCCTGTCAAAACATTTGGACATGTTTTATTAGAAACAGCGACCTTCGGTCCTCTTATTAAATCGTCCTGATGGCCTTTTTACGGCTCTCAAGGCATTAAGGAGTAATGGAAGAGAAACACAGACTATTTCGACTATTTATTTCGACTGCATAATTATGGCAGCACTTTCTACACGTGGCAACAGTTGCAGTTTCTTTTTTTGAAAGTTTGATCATCTTTATTAATATATTAAAGAGGGGTTATAACAGCATAATCAAGATCATATAGATAACCATATAGAACGAGAATGTTCAAAGATAACATGAACAACAATTGAGCAAAACTGTCGAATATAGTGGTGGAAAAAAAATAAATAAAAAAGCAGACTAATGTTTTAAATATGTCAAGTACCAGCCACATGCTACAAACACTGTATCTAGAAGACAAAAGAATAAATAATAGACAAACTGGAACAGACAAGGGAACGAACACGAAAACAAGAGGGAGGAATGAAAGGAAAGGAGCATATAACATTACAACTTTATAAACTCTGGAGTTAAATTAAGGTGCAAGTCAAAAACAGCAAATGTGCATCAGTTTGATGAAGAAAGGATGGTGCAGCAACATCTAAGTGCACATCACAGGGCATCTTAAGAGCCATTGGAAGTTACGCTAAAGTGATCCAAATAGCGAATGAAATAAGCCCATTTTGCATTATATTTGGAAATAGCATCAAGGTAAATGGGCATACATTGGTCCTTTCTCTGCACCTGAGATATATTTTTCCACCATGCCTTAGCTGAGACATTTTGCACATTTTTCATAATGGTAGTGACAAGCTTAAGGGCAAGAGCAATAAAGAGGTAGCATAGCTTAGGTGATTCTCGTAAATTGACAGTATTGACAGCAGGACTGCCTAGAAAAACATTTACAAACGAGAGAGAGATATTAACTTCAAAAATTAAGTGAAAAAATCACACACCTTTCCAAAACTTGAGTACACAAGGACAGTCGTAAAACCTATATTTATAGGAAGTGGGGGCATCACCACAGGACCAGCACTTGTCCCACTCACCAGGTTTGGATTTGGACAGTTTCAGGAGAGTAATGAAGACTCTATGAATAAAAAAAATACAGATGTTGCATAATGCTAGCAGAGGTTGAGACACCGCTTTCAAATCTAATCTAATCTTTGCAAACAGTAGACACCAAGTGTTATCATCTAAGGTAGCATCAACATCCAATTCCCATTTAGATTGCACAAGCCATTTGGTGATAGGATGAACCGTATTACACAAAACCTTATAACATTTTGCTGCAGGGGCATCAGAAGCCATGGTTAAAAGCTGGAGTCTAGAGGCATAAGGTAAGAGAATACAATTCGGAAAATGCAGCTTAGCGTCAAAAAACTAATTGACCAATTTATTGTAAAAGTTGAAATCACAGATGGGGATGGGGAAAATATATTTAACTGTTGAAATGAGAGAGTTGAGCCATTATTAATAATCTGATAAATACATCAGATGCCTTTGTTTAACCAGGACTTTTGATATAGTGCCCTGCCATTGATAGTGATGGCTTCATTGTGCCACAAAAATGGAGAGAGATTCTGGGCAGGGGATCTGCAATGGGGGAAGAGAAACGGGCTTAAAGCCGAGGTGGATGCCTTGATGGGGTCTGAGAATGCAGAAGAGATATGACTGAAGATGTAAATTAGATCATTAATGACATACGGGAGTACCCGCTCTTTTTCTCCAATATACACCAAGAGGGAGTGTGAGAAGGAGAAGAAATGGTGAACCTGCCACATGTCTATTTGAGTAAGAAGGCTGAGTGATAGAGTTTAAAATGTGGGTATCTGACCCCCCACCATCACACAAAGCTCTTAGCAGCAATTCTAACAGCAATTCTTTTATATTTCCCTGAACCCCAAAGGAAATTGAGAAGAATAGAATTAATGGACTTGACAAATGGGGAAGGTAATGGGTTCGGGATTAGCTGCAGATAGTACAGAACAATACGGGACAACATCATTTCAATGGTATCAAGAAAACCCCACGAGGATAGATAAAGGGGTGACTAATTGAATGTGAGTTCTTTGAGTCTACTGATCAGTCACTCAGCATTAATATTAACGGTGTCGGCCACAGTAGAAGCAAATCGTAGACCTAAATATTTAATTGAGTCCTGACACCATTTCAATCCAAGCATGTCTAAATCATGGAGTTTTGGGTTCGGGAAAGTAACTCACGCTCAAACACCAATAGAATCGAAAGGATCCACTACTGCAAGATTCAAGATTATATCACTGAAATGAATCAGATAATTGAGAATTCAATGTTTATTCTTCAAATATAGACAGCCGGCACGTGTTTCGACCACCTGGTCATTTTCAATGCTGTTAAAGGTTGTCACACCAACAAAATAAATATATAACACATATTCAATCAAAATTGATGTTATACATTATCCACATAGCATTGGATATTGATTTTTTAGATTCATTTTCAGAGTGACCAGATTGAATACACTAATACGAGAGTTGACACTAGCTCACACGAACTAGATCGATCTCACACCTGTAATCATTCTATTATTTTCGATCAATCTGTGCCTGCTGAAATCCACAATCCATTATGGCTGACTATATGTGTAACAGAGATGAGGATAGAGCTGCTCTTTTTGCTCCAAGGGGTAATGCCTCCAACCCCTTTAGAAGCAGTTAAAATGCAGTAGAAAGAAATATGGTTATTACAATTTTTATAAAGTTGATAAAACATACAACATAGTGTCACAGGCCAGGTCAGGGACGGAGGATTGGAGTCAGATGGAGACAAGTTGAAAAGAAAACAAAAGAAAAAATGGGGGATGGGGCCACAAATTAGAATATATGACCACACACAATTGGTTGCTTTTTTAGAAAAAGGTGACACAAGTAAAATTTGTGAAATTAAATAATATAGAATACAATTTTAGCTTGATCATGCCAAAGCTCATCTATAGAAGTGAAGAAAAGGATATGTGAAACCATCCTGCTTAGCCCATGGTGTTATAACGGGTTATTGCACCAAGTATCTTTGATGGTATCAAACACGTGTTATTAAAAGAAATGGCCCCATCCTGTGGTGCAAAGATGATGTGTAGTTAGTTATGATTTTCCTGTAATGACACAGAGTAACTATAATTGTTATCAGCAAAGAAAATAAGCAAAATAATTGAAATAATATTGAGGTGGTGAGGGCCATCTACACAAGTTTACCCCACACAAGTCATTAGTTCTGGTTTCTTGGTAGGATTGAAATATTGTCCTGCACGCAAACTTGAGCGCCATAAGTCACAAATTAGTATAACAGTGTCCCGTTAGACTATCCATCCTCTGGAATATAATCAACAGATACATCCTCATTAGCAGTTCGACTTATAGCCTTGCTAAAAAAATCCACTGTGCAAGTGCTGAATGATACTCTCACCTGTATTTAATAACATCCTAAATATATTTCTATGTCAGGATGTAGGATGTGCAGATGATACCCATATGATATTACTAAATCATACTTCTGAGTAAAGTGTAACCTGAAAGGGATATCTGTGACAGTAACTTAGTAATAAAATAAAAGATTTGGAATTCAATGTCATTAGCATTGGAGACTATTAAAATCCATTAGATATGCTATGCACTCATACTGCTTTTAAACCATATTGTTATGCATTGGTCAATTATTTAAAATGTAGAATAGTGAAAAAAGTCTTGCATTACCACTCGTGCCCCGACCCACCTGGACTTCAGTCCCCCTTAGCACAGAGCATGCGTATCCAATAGTAGTTTCAAACCATATTGGCACGTGATGTTACCTTCAAAAGGTGCTGGTATCTTAGCATGGATTAGATCCCTGTGAAAATTATTCACGGCTGATGCACGAAAAACAGTACCTCTCGGCTGGTGTAGCGTTCAGATGATTACATAGGAATACCTGTGAAAATGGCGTCTAAAGCGTGATGATGTCATGCATATGCCTACACGTGACATCAGAGGTAAACAATGCATTCCAGGCACGTCACATAGCGATTTTTAAAAATAAATCAATTGCAAATTGTCCAATTGATCAAATAATAGGACAGACAATTATAAATAAGAGATAAACAAAACCATAAAAGGCGAGCATTCAAATATTGAGTCACACAAAAAATGTGCTGTTCATTTCCAAAACAGATGAGCCACTCTAAAATAGAACAAGATATTCTGGCTATGATAATGCAATCGATCAGGTGACCGTATATTGATCTATCTAATGTATTTGTGCCAATTATCAAATATACCTGTATCGAATTAATTAAAAAAACTGAATACAATATACAAAGTTTGAAGGAACCGATACCCATTATGGATTATTATTGAACATATCACATATTGTGAGAATGTAAGAATAGGTGAAAATAAGAATAAAGTATTACTACAACATTGACAAATATAACTAAACAGTCAAGTGATAATAGGATGACTGCTCTATGTGAATTGTGCCAAGTATCAGATACAACGTTATTGGTCAAGTTCAGAATTTTAATTTCAATAGCTTAAATGACCGGTACTCTTAAGAGCTAATTACCTTTTGCTTGTCGGATACACCAGTTGAAAATTGAATTATCAAGTACTAATATTAACCTGACTTCAAATATGTTCATAACTTGGGTTGGGTAAACAGAAACTTACCAGATTATAGTGATTATTGGTTATAAGCAGAATGGCTTCACATTTTAAAGAAAATATCCTTATTGAAGTGCTCCAATAATCTTTTTTGAATATCTTATTTAAAAATATGTTGGCGACCTCCACTGGAGATTCACAAGAAGATGTGGATCTCATGGTTACAGTTGAGGCCAATCAAAGTACATCTCAGGAAACAGATTAATTTACATTCAATTGTCTTAGTTTGAGCCTAACGTTACCACCTCTCTTCCCCCTCTTAGCTTCTATTAGTCCAATAAAGCGTATTTCTTCTTTATTGCTCAACTGATGTTGTTCCTTCCAATGTATGGCCATTTGAGATTTAGGGTCAGTGCTTCTTAGACTAGCCAAATGTTCCCTAATTCGAATTCTCAGCTGTCAAATGGTGCTACTGACATACAGTTTACCACAAACACAAATTATAGCATATACCACATAAAAAGTTTTGCATATTTACACTAATTGCAGTTACGACATTTGAAAAAACCTTTACTTTTGTTGAACCAGTTCTCATTGCTACTGCCATCTTTGTTGTTCAAGAAGGATGGGCTCAATTCCTGCTTAATCGTCTCAGCTCTGATAAAAGTGATGTTTGGTTTGTCAGGCAAAAAGGGTAGAAGATCTGTGTCTAATTTCAGAATGTGCCAATGTTTGGAAACCAATTGGTAAAGAGTGGAGGAGTCTTCAGAAAATATAATGATAATAGCAATGTGCTTTTGATCTGGTTTTGGTTTATTATGATCAGATAAAAGATCAGACTGCTTAATCCTGGTGTATTTATTTACAGCTTTTCTAATGCTTTTCGTATGATAACCTTTATTTAAGAACCTTTTAGTAAGTACATTAGATTCTTCCACATAATCAGTGTCTCGACTGCAGTTTCTCCTGGCCCTGTAAAATTCTCCCACAGGAATTTTGTTAATCATGGTCCGTTGATGACTGCTATGAGCAAAAAGTACAGGATTCACCTCAGTTGGCTTACGATAGGTTTTGGTCTGCAGCAAACCATCTTCAACAAAGATATGCAAATCCATAAAATCAATAGAGTTTGGGCTAGCAGAGCCTGTGAAATGAATGCCAAAATTGTTAGTGTTGATATGTGATACAAAGCCATCAAATGAATCCAATGTTCCCTTCCAGACAATCAGGACATCATCTATAAAGTGTTGCCACGCAATAATATTAGTACTGAAAGTCTCCTGATTATAAATGTGTGATTCTTCAAACTGGGCCATGAATACATTCACCAAAGTCTGAGTGAATTTGGCACCCATGGCAACTCCCTTAGCTTGTACATAGTATTGATCATTAAATATGAATAAATTGTTACTCAATGTGAATTTAAAAAAAACTCTTCAGCATATCAATGTGTTTCATATAGGATGCAAATGAATTCCAAAATGTATAATCAATGGTTTGTATTGCCAGATCATGGTCAATGCTCGTATACAAAGCTGAAACGTCTAATGTAGCTAACAAATAGTCAGATTTCCATTTCAAAGTCTTAAGAAACTGAAGTACGCACGTGCTGTCTCTAATGTAAGATTTCATTCAGAGAACATGTGGTTTCAATGCTTCATCTAGGTATTGAGACAATCCTTCCGTGGCCCACCCTATACCACACATTATGGGCCTTACTGCCAGTAAGGTGTTGAAAGGGTTATGAATGCTAGGTAAGAAGTATAGGGTGGGCATGGTAGGTTCAGTGTTGGTCAAACAGGTTTTCTCTTCCTCTGTTAGGAACCCCTTATCATACCATGGTTGTATTAAATGAAGAAGCTCTGCTACAATCCTCTTGGTCGGATTGGATCTCAGCTGTGCATATCATTGTGGAGTAGTTAGATGGGACATAGCCATAGGGGCATAATCAGTGGTATTCATTACCACTATGTTTCCTCCTTTGTCAGCTTCTTTCGCTGTTATTGATTTGTCTTTAGCTAGATCCTCTAATGCTTTCAATTCCTCCCTACTCAAATTGAATCTCCGTTTCTTTTTGTCCAGATAGTCATGAATGTCCTTTGTAATAGCTTTATGAAAAGGTTCTATCACGTTGTCCATCCCTAGATGGGGTGTACATTTTGATTTAGGTTTGAGTTCTCTGATTTCCAGATGTCTAATATTAATACCTAAATCATGGGAAAAAGCATCTGAATCTGTGGGTGTTTCCTGATTCAATGTCATTAAGTTTTTGATGTCTGCAATATCTGATATGGTGTAGGTGCTAAGGGGGTCCAGTGTGGCGTTAGGCACAAATGTATGCACCTGAATTGCAAAACATATTTTTAATTTCAATTTCCTCAAAATTTTAAACAGATCAATTTGAAATTTAACAAAGTCTGTACCCACAATGGGTGCAAAGGAAAAACCTTTATTGAGTACAGAAATCTCAGCATTCGTTAGTTGTCTACTTGAGAAATTGATAACCAAATCAGACTGAGTTATTTGCCCAGAAGTTTCTTGCTGTTTGATCTGGTCAGAAACCCTTGGCGACCTAAATCTTTGTCAGAGCTTCCACTCCTGCTTCTGCTTCCCACCTCTCCTTCCCCTGGCGTGGCACTTGGTGTTAGAGTAGATTCCATGGGTTGAATTGTAAATCTGACCTGCTTGGTATTTGTAAATCTTTGATTGCCTTTTCTGTGCCTGCGCAGCTGATCTAAAAAGACTTGACCTCCCCAAAATGTTGATTCTGCAGCCTCTTTATTACTGGCCCTGGTTTCATTAATATCTTCTTCTGATTCTGGATCTGAACTGGCTGGTGTGTTATTCGATGAGCTAGGTTTCTGTTTTAGGGCAATGTTGTCATACTTAGGTTGAAAGGTATAGACCCTATCCTGCCTGTAATCTTTATCATCTCTGAAAATATTTCTTAATTTCCTCATATTGATTTCATCCTGATACTCATGTAGGATTTCATGCATTTTCTCAAAGTGTTTTTCTTTAGTTGTCTCAGCATTAGACATATTCTTGATCTCTTCCTTGACTGTATTGATTTGTGCAATTACTCTCTTACGTTCGCGAGTAGCATGTGAAATGAGTAGTTCTAACATAGTTTTAGAACTCTGATTGAGATTATTTTCCCATTTCTCTGCCAGACCAGCATCCTCATTATTCTCAAAATTTGGAAAAATAAGCACTCGTAAACCTCTGGGAATAATGTCATTCTCTAAATAGTAGGCAAGGGAAGCATGTTCCCAGTATTTATTAATTTCCCGTTTTGATAATTGTTCTAGTTCATACATTTCTCTTTGAGAATTTCTATTGTATTTTAACTACTTCTAAAGGGGTTGGAGGCATTACCCCTTGGAGAAAAAAGAGCAGCTATATCCTCATCTCTGTTACACATATAGTCAGCCATAATGGATTGTGGATTTCAGCAGGCACAGATTGATCAAAAATAATAGAATGATTACAGGTGTCGGATCGATCTAGTTTGTGTACGCTAGTGTCCACTCTTGTATTAATGTATTCAATCTGGTCACTCTGAAAATGAATTGAAAAAATCAATGTCCAATGCTATGTGCATAATGTATAACATCAATTTTGATTGAATATGTGTTATATTTTTATTTTGTTGGTGTGCCGACCTTTAAAAGCCTTGAAAATGACCAGGTGGTCGAAACACGTGTCAGCAGTCTATATTTGAAGAATAAACATTGAATTCTCAATTATCTGATTCATTTCAGTGATATAATCTTGACACAAGTGGACCGTTTCCATTCTATTGGTGTTTGAGCGGGAGTTACATTCCCGAACCCAAAATTCACTGTTTACTTATTGCAAACCTTGTGGGAAGTTTGAGGGAATTAGTTCACTCGCTGCCACCTTTTTCCTTTTCAGAGTGACCAGATTGAATACACTAATACGAGAGTGGACACTAGCACACACAAACTAGATCGATCCCACACCTGTAATCATTCCATGTCTAAATCATGCTTAATGCGTAAGAAATTAAGGGGGAGAATCTCAGACTTATCTCTGTAAGCTTGTAGCCGGAGACGAGGGAAAATGACACAGTAAATCTAGCAAAAAAGAAAAATAGAGCTTGTTTTTTTAAATAAGAATCAAGATGTCATCATCATACACAGCAATTTTTGTACTGGATGTTCCATATGGGATTCCAGGGATGTTTCCAAAAGCTCTAATGAGTTCTAACAGAGGATCTAGGTATAGGATGTAGAGAATAGGGGAGAGAGGCCAGCCCTGTCTAGTGCCTCTTAGTAAAGGCTAGAAGGACAAGCATAGGCCATTAATATAGCTAGAATATTTAGGGCAGGATTAAAGAGGTTTTGTAAGGGATATAACATTTTCTCCACACTCATGCCACTGGAAAGTTTGAAACATAAAATCCCAGTTGACCCGATTGAAAGCTTTTACAGCATCAAGTACAATAGTGTCATACCCTAGATTGTCCTTTTTATCCTTTATCACCATGTGTAGACCATTCAGTTGAAGCCTGGCATTTGCAGAAATATTCCTGAACTTGATGTAGCAGACTTGATTAGACTTGATCAAGGCGGAAAGAGAAGATTCAATCCTGTTGGCCAGAATTTTGGCAAAATCTTGCTTTCTGCATTAATGAGGGAGATTGGTCTATAATTTTTGGGAAGATCGGGGCCTTTGTCGGCCTTGGGAAAAATAATAAGAAGTGCCTTGTAGAAGGAACCAGACGAACATTGCTGAGATGCAAAATAAGAGTATAGCTATAGCGTCTTTAATCTGGGAGAGAGTGAGCTAGCAAAGTGATTGAACATATCAACTGGGAGCTCATCTGCCCAATCCCTTAATAGCACAATTAATCTCAAGAAGAGTAACCTCACCCTCCAAATGGGGGAGATTAGTTTGAGGATATGATACTCTATTGATCTTATTAAAAAAAGAGTTGATACGCGTAGGAGAAACTGAAGTCTTGTGGGTATACAAGTCAGAGTAAAATTGTTTAAAACAGTTGAGAATGTCATCCGAATTAGTCATAAAAGTGCCATATTTATCTTTACTGCTCAATATGAACGTTTTTTCCTTTTTAGACTTAAGGTATGAGCCAAGGGATTTGCCAGCCTTATTGGAAGTCTGATACATTTTGGTTTTGTATTTCAACAGTGCACCAGTGGCCAACTCAGTGAGTTCTTTATCTGAAAGCGCAATGAAAGGACCAACCGAAGATAAACATCCAAGGGAGAACGATACGATTGTTTTTCAGCTTCTGAAAGCTCGATGTACAAGTCATCAAGGTGTGCTTTATGTAGTTTCCTTTTTTTACAGGAGTAAGCAATGATATGACCACGCAATGTCACATTGAAGGCATCCCAAATAGTGACAACTGAAGTATCGCAGTCTAGATTTTCAGCAGAATTCTGTTAATGAAAGGAGTGAAATGACTGGATAAACTGTTGATCGTGTAACAAACTATTGTTAAATCTCCATCGGGAAGGTGGCTTTTTGATAACAGCAGGGTTAAACGTGGTAGAGACTGGGGCATGATCGTAAATGATGATGTTAGAAATAGAAGAGTGAATGATAGTACCAGTGAGAGACTTCGATTAAAAAATATAATTAAGACGTGATAGAGTGTCATGAGGGGATGAGTAGAAGGTGTAATATAAGTGAGTGGGGTGTGAAAGTCTCCAGGTGTCAACAAGGCCAGTCTCAGCTAGACAACGTATGAAGGCCTTATGGGACCTTGAGCTTTTGAAGATACACTTGGATTTCCTGTCTAAAAAGGGATCCACCACCTGATCAATGTCCCCACACAAGGTGAGGTTATTGAGGCTAGATCTAAGAATAACTTGTTTAGTAGAATCTCAAAAACCAGGGCCAGGGAGAGTGGGACCATACACATTCATAATAGACAGAGAATCAGAGCCAATCAGAAGTTTAATCCAAACCCAACGGCCATTGGTGTCAGCATCCTGTGCTAATATTTTGCAAGACAATTTTTTGCTGATAAGTATAGCAACACCAATGTTCTTGCCGACGGCAGGGCTAGCAATAAAATCTTTAATCTAGAATGATTTAAACTTCATGCTTTCAGGAAGAGACAGATGAGTCTCCTGTATACAAGCTACAGATGGCTTAAGTTTATTAAGGTAGGAGATGATCTTGTGTCTTTTAATAGGGTTATTGCACCCTTTAATGTTCCAAGTTATGCACTTAAAAACCATAGTAGCACATGAGTATGGGTAAAGAGTACTCGAACATATGGACTAAAGCACAATACAAAACAAGAGTAATCCAGAGAAGAGTGCACCAATAAATCACACGTGGATTCAAAAACAAGCAATAATGAGAGAAAAGGCTTCAAAGTGGAGACCAAACATAAAAGTAAAGAACATGAGGGTAAAGGGGAAGGAAAGGGAAGTCAGTTAAGGAATATTTACTCGTAGGAGGGAACAAACACTATTCCAGGTAGTTAAGTACATACAAAATTGATGAAGGAGTAGGGTAGAGAAAACTGGGAAAAAAGTAACAAGAGTAGGTGACACCACCAGGACCGTCAAACAGACACAGAAAGTCCTCTACAGAAGATGGGTCACAAAACCACACCCAATCCATACAAAATACAGAACATGAGATGGTAACAATATTGCATACAATGAGTTGAAAGAAACAGCCAATTGCAGAAAAGGATCAAGATCTCGAAGTAGAGGGTGAATCCAAGGTAAGTGATGTGTCCATGCCTTCATTTTTTGAAGAGCAAATAAAGGCATTCAGATCGGCAGGTTCATCAAAGCTGGCTGTTCGCCAATTGTGAGTGATTTTGAAGGAACAAGGATGAAAAAGGCTGTATTTTACGTTAAGCTGTTTCAGGACTGGGCGAAAAGACAAACATTCCTCACGACATTGAGAAGTGATATTTGCCACTTCTTGCGTGATATGAATTTTGCTGCCTTGCCAGCTAAGAGGATTCCTCTCCTTAACCTTCAACATTATAAGATGGAGTTGAGTAAATTCTAGAAGATAGAATATCAGCGTGCAAGGGGGTTGATTAGATGATGAGGAGTTTCTGACTGGAACGATGCGATGGGCACGCTGAAGTTGAGTGAGGTATTTGGTTGGAAAAGAAGCAGGTTTGGCAGCATCTTCCATAGGAATGATATGGGATCAGACCCATTGAGACCCCTCCGGTAGACCAACAAGGCACAGATTATTTTGCCTACCTCTGTTCTCCAGCTCCCCAGTGTGTCTTTGAAGATCTTCGACTGTTTTTTCAAGCATTGAAATTTTTGGGCAAACATCCTCCCCAAACCCGACCCTCCTCTCCATTTCATCCATTCTATCTTCAAAACCCTTCCTACGGTCATCAAGTTGCTGTAGTTACTGGTTAGCGGTTTCAATGTAGGATTTTAGAGCTCAGATCTCTTGTAGGATAGCATCAATAGCCAGATCAGGAGAGAGTGGTGGCGGCAAGTCACTTTTAGGTCTTTTGAGGTTGGCTGAGGGAGGAATTGGGTCCTTGATAGTGGGCTCTGATTTTTGAGTGCCTTTACGAGAAGCCATGCCAGCAAATAAGGTAGGTGAAATGGAGCGCTGTAGAAGTGTAGTAGGATGAAAGCAGTGAAAAAGCGGTGATGCACGAGAGACCACACAACAGCCAAATGTAAAGGTCCGAGGCTTAAAGGCTTTGAAAACCCAGACCAGTTGTTGTAATCAGATAAGGTGTGTAGGCAGCGCTGATAATGCAGCATCCAGAAAAGAGAAAAAATGAAAAATACAGCAGGTTGACGAATGAAAATGGAATGCTTAAATAAAATATTTCAAATCCCCCAATTTCAATGCAAAAAATGTGCTGGGATGTCAAAATAATAACCAAGTGCCACTGCAACAGGTAGGGCACCAGAGAACAATGGAGTTGCGGAAAGGTGGCCTTAAAACATCAGGGAAGCATCCCTCAGAGGGTATAAAAAAATAAGGTATTGAAAAACAGGCAATGCACAGCAATAAAACATTCCTCACAGAAAAGCCTAAAGATTCTAGGCAGAAAGCAGTTCAGGCGCAATGTGCTTTTCAAAGTGAAATAGTCACATTAGGGAAAGGTAGCAAGCATAGCAACAAAAATCCATAAAAATGATGAAGAAACACTTAACTTTGATAAGGTAGTTTAATCGCAATAATACTGTGAGGCAGGTGGTGGCGCTCAACTTGAGAACGAAACAGATGAGCCAACAAGGCCAACATCGGGTTTTTGCGTCAGATACGACACCCAGCATTTCCTCACGAAATGCGGCAGACAGTCAGAGCTGGGGGCGCTTGCTTCCCCTCGTTGATGGAGTCCACCGCGAGGAGACACCGAAGCCGCCGGAACACAGCAGAGCTTGCAGGCGAGGACCACGAGAGCGGGCAGCAGAAGATGACCAAGTGTAAAAGGCAGTAAGTGATTAAAATATTAAAGTTATTTATGTGATGGGCCGGAGCGATGCAGTCATGTGACCATTCTCCCTGGCGCCAAGCCACGACCCCTATTCAAAATAAACAGCTAACAATTAAGAAACCACAAGCACAAAAAGGTCACAACACTTTTGGCAGAAAGACACAATACCAAAAGAGACAGCTGATTGGGTTAGGATAGACAGCCTGGAGGTTTTCACATCTAGGTGAACAGTGACCACTCTGTCTTACAAATACTGTCTTACATATGTCTTATATTCGGTCCTCCAACTAAAGTTAGTTATGTAGAGGAGCAGGTAGATGCCATCCTGTCAGTCCCTGCAACCTCGCCGCTGTCATATTGGAACAGTCAGAGAAAAGCTATAAATGGGGCTCAGTGCATTGTTCCTATACTGCCTCGAGTGTATGAGAGACGCTATGCACTCAGAATGCACCCTCGCTCTCAAAGTGTGGAAGAATATTGTATGGAAAAAAATGACATGGAAGGATGTCACCTGCTCCTGCCAAGATGTCCGAAAACATCAACGAATATCGTGGATGGACGTTAAAGTGAAATCTGGCAAGGACAAAGTGATGTCATGAAGAAGACATATGAACCTTCTGAAACGAAATGAAAATAAAAAGTAACAAAGTAACTGAAGCACTAACAGTAATATGAACTTGAAGCTAAAGTAATGAGGGATCTAAAAGCAGATGAAGTAACTTACTGACCAATAACTTTAAATACGCAGAAACGCAAGGTAGAAAGAAAACATATAGAAGCTTACTATAGAGAAATACTCACCCTTACACATCACAGTGTAGTGATGTGAGGAGGATTCCCAGGGATATGATCTCCACCTTCAGCAAGTCACGGATAGTGAATCTTTAAGCACCCTGTAGCACCTTTCCTCCCATCTGCCCAGCTCATATTTGAAGCGGCCAACTCCAAATTAATGTGCTCTCCCATTCTCTGAAAAGTGTTCCACTGATCTTATCCCTGCCCTGGCCAATGGAGTCCAAAACACTTTTTTAACATTTACCCTGAATCTGCAGTTACGCTAAATTCTACAGAAAGACTAATCCCACACTCAACTTAGCGCTGCTAGATTTCAGTGTATTCTATAGGTGAACCTCTCTCATCAGTGTTGCCACAATGAGAGGGGGGTTATGAAACCTCCCTTCAATCATTTTCCATATTGTAACTACATCGTCATTCAGTGCCACCAAAAGCTGATTGAAAATGCAATCCTCAGTGTATTTTCTTAGGTTTGGGAAGCCAAACCCCCCTATATCCCAGCTTATTTTGCAGTCTGCCCATGACAAACATGCTTTCCCTGTGTGTCCCCAAAGAAACATACCCATATCTCTATAAAGAGCATTCAATTTTTTCTTTGTAGCCTATAAGGGGTAAACCTAAAGATATACATGACTATTGGTAAAGCCAGTGGTTGGAGTGAGAGGGAATGGGTAGGAGTGGTGTTCCACTACTTTTATTTTTTACTGTTAACCGCTCCACTACTTTCTGCAACCAATTTCACCATTCTGCAACTGTTCTTTGTGAAGTTAAAGCACACTTCTCAATTTGACCACCGGATATCAGTTACAGCTAAATTGAAATCTATTTCAACTCAAATGACTGGAACCCTTGAAAAATGTGTTGCACGTTGCTCACTTCCTTACTACTCTGTCCCCCGCCAGAGTCACAGTTCCACTACTTGATTGGTCCACTTCTATCACTGGGTAAGACATTCATCTTGATGATGTTGACTTTTCCTCAGAGACTGAAGTACAGTCTTGAACATCTGATGAAATATTATTTCAACTGCACACCCACTCTTTCTAGGTTGTGACCCATCACATTCCTACCATTTCTGCATATCACAATTCCCAGATACCAGAGCTCATCCTTACACCACTAAAATCCACACCCACCTAGGTGCTCCCTGTAACAGGTCTTAGTAATTAGCATGGCCTCCATCATTTTTGTGTTCATTTTATAGCCAGGGTGCTTCCCATGTTCCCCAATCTTCTGGAATTAAACTACCTAGTTTCGATAATAGGAGCAAGATATCAACATATTCAAGCAGCTTGCAGCTACTACCTTTGAACATGATCCCTTTAACCGTGGCATTTTTGTTGACTGCACTCAGCAGCGGCTATAGGAATAAGTCAAAAGACATCAGAACTTTAGCGACAATCTGTGCACTCACATTGCTGTGTAGAGCAATCGAAAAACTCCCTGGTATATCGTGCCAATATACAACACATTTCTCAAAAGACAAATGCCAATACATACGTTATTTTTGTTCTATATAAAGTGCATTATTTTAAGAAAGTGGTCAATAACATCAAAGATATCAATACATTTATACAAAAAGAATGTCTTTACCTGTATGTTGTCAATTTAAATGAAAACCATACCTTAAACTGCGTGTTCTCAGTGACCTCTATAATTGTGTTGCAATTTAAGTGAAAAACATTCCTTACACTGCACATTCCTGACACGTGTTTCACCCTTTACGCTTTTTCAAGGCTGTAACATTAAGAAATGATAAGCAAATTCCAAATATTCTTAAATTTGATAGTTAATGCAACATCCGCTATTTATGTTCCAGGTTCTATTACAATTAATATCTAACATTTCAGTAATCATTACTCAGTTTGTGAATGTAATTCCATGGAATATCAACAAACTGATTAAAAAGAATATGAACAACTGTGTAGTCAGGGAGATGGAAAAAGAAGGGGAAAGACAAAAAGCAACATTAATAATTGAAAACTGTAGACTGTTCTTCCATTTCCAATAATGTTATAATTGTCAGACTTTTGCGGTCATCTTCTTAGATTTATTTAGTACTATTTATATATTTGGTTATTATTAATAATTGTTTTTTCAAACCAATGAAACTTTTAGTATCTCCCAAACCATATATAACATCTGTTTCTATCAAACTACATTGCATTATTGTTGCCAATTTAATACTGAAGTTCCATTGTGTGCTTTTACTGATACTTGTTACTGAATTCATTGCAAGGGTTAAACTTTGAGAGCTCATGCCCGATGATAAATCTTCAGGCAGGGCATTTTGAGTGTAGACCACATGTGTCTTGTATGGCAGTTATAGCTTGGTTGAAATCATATACATTTGTGAATTCAATTAAAAGGTTTAAGTACATTTAAAGGTAACTGTAAGGTGGAGTATCAGCCCACTATATTAAAATAGTGTGATGTATATTTTCACATTTGTGAATTTTCAGTAATTACAATCCCTCCTTATTTTCTTTTTAGGAGCATTTCCTTACTTATTAATTGCATTTGTAAAATAGGTTATTGGATTGTATATATTATTTTGTAAAATTGATGTTATGGGTCATTAGTCTTATGCATTTCATTTAAATAATGATTTGATTGTCGGATTGCACTTATTAAAGTGCTGGGATCCCATAAAAGTTAGCCAGAAAACTGTCTGGTCATGGTGTCCTAGCAATCTTCAGTTCTTTTATCACCTTAAATCCCTTAATGGCTCTCCTTCCTTCACTGGTTCCTTCAAGGTTAATCTATCTAATCCCACCTTGTCCGAATAATCATCCTCTCAGGCTCCAATTCATGTTCTTTATATGGAGATATATATTTCCTTAAATCTCTCAGCTATTTTCTTTTTATGTGGCCATATCTTTCTTGAATCTTCCTCCAACACTATCATCACATGACTCAAAAGGTGTGGGGCAAACTTATTTCACCTGCCCTTTGGAAAATGTATACTATATGGACTGCTGCTTGTGCAGGTGCATATAGGCTTCCCCACAGCCTATAAACATATAACATGAACAAAAGTTAAACTTCCACCCATGTTCATGTCCCTAACTGCTAATGGCTCATTAGCTACACATTCAATTTGAGTAGAGATTACAGTTGCATTTCCTCTCTCATGAATGAGGATAAGTCACTATTCAAATTGGTGACATGCTTTATTCCATATTCCAAATGAAACCACATGTGGGTTGAAATGTAACATGTGCCCAAGTGCCCAAGTGCCAACACATATTTCGACCTTTTCACAGTCTTTATCAAGGCTGGACTTGTTCCACATGTCAATTCATTGGGGGCATTGCTCAGCAAGAGTATTGCTGCTCAAGTGAGACATTCCTTGTTTCACAACGTCCAAATATAATATAAAGACATTTCTCTTTTTGCCAATAAGAGAACAAGTTGCCAATCCTGTCCCTATTGGGCTTGAATATCACCAATCTGAACTTGTCTATTTTTTAAGTCTCCAAACCAACAGCTCACTTGCATTTCATCATATTTCCAATAGAATTACCTGCTTCAGGAACGCAACCATTCCTCTTATTTTGACAGGTGATTATTCAACAAGTCTCTCACACGCTCTACCTCCTTACGGTCTTGTTCATCTCCTGACTTCCTGAAATTCACTTCTTAGGCATACAGTTCATTTCCCAGTTCATTTTGTTTACTTAAATTCTTTCATTTTATTACTCTGCAGACACTGATCAATCTACCTCTCAGGTGGGCCCTGAAAGCATCCCAACAGAAAGGAATGTTTTCAGCGAGTCAACGTTCCTTTCCCAGATATATTGTATATCGATCCCCAGATTTTCAGCATTATGCTCATCTGAGCGGAAAGAATTGCTGAGCCTCCAATACCATCAATGTTCTGTCTCTTCTAACTCTCCGGCGAGTTCCATGGAGAATTTGACATGGTTAAAGAAACAAATTTCTTCAATATCCATTTGAAACGCTCTGCTCAAAATGTCATTTGACAACCAAAGAAAGTGTATCCTTGATTAGCTAGAATGTGTATTTGCAAAAAAAATATATTTCCTAACTCTGTGTGGTAAATGAGTATCATGGATACACAAGGTTTAATTGCCCATATTTCAAAATTATTTATTATAGTTACTGTCAATAGTCCTACTTCTTCTAGATGTATCAAGTTATGGATCAGTTGTATCTCTCCACATAATCTCACAGGCACTTAGTAACAATTGTCAGTTTTACCGCCCCTCATTTTCCCTGCACACCATTGTTATTTCACATAACAGCCCCTTTCTAAAAAGAATGGAGACTCCCATGCCAATTAACTAAATGGTGCTTGAGAATACCCTATCAAAACAGCCCATCCTAATTATTGCCAAGTCTTCCCCTAACAAGTCTGTTTCATGTAAAAGTTTGAGGTACACCCCACACTCTCTCAAAGCCATCCACACAGTTTTGTTCAAAACCCTGAAATTGCAGCTCACAATTTCCCGAATCATACTCTTTTTTTTTCGGTGACCTCCTGATAACTTTGGTCTAGTCTCGTTTCTCCATTCACATATCTTTTCTCCAGGAAGAGACACTAGTCCGCACTGCACCTCCAAACTAACACACAAAACAAAAGGGAGAACAAACAAAACAGCATGAGAAACATAAATAATGAGCAGAACTGCCTCCAGAGCTTTTTTGTGAAACATCAGTTCATCATAAAACAAATAGTACATTAACAAATCCAGAGCCCCTGCGATTAACCAAGCTTCTACTTCCCAAAGGCACTGACCTTCCTCCCCACTCACCACATGATGTCAAGCTCTGGCCCGTCACTGTCCCTGTTTTCTTAACACTAGCATAATCATAAGAGCCCCCCCGCACCCTGCCGCCATCACACGCAGCTTTCTACATAGCTTCTGTGCAGACAGTTTCTTCCCCCAGAAGTCTCAATGTCTTCTTTTAAAACTCGAAACGCACTCTAAGATCCTCTGGGTAGGGCCATCACTGAACACAAGTTCAAATAAAATGAATACATTAAATTAATTGCCTACTTTTTCCCATTTGTATTTGTAAGGAAGTGATTTCCATCATTGTATCTTACTATTTGCTGCCTCCATTCTACTTTGTGTTGGCACTGGCTGTCCCAAAACCTCTACCATCCAGCCTGCTCCGGTAATGTGTCCTCCCCAAGATTTCAAGAACGTGCTTTCCTTTTTTTTTTTTTTTTTTTTTGATTATTTGGAAACTTTATTTACAAAACTATAAAATCACATACATTACAATACACCCCATAAGACATTTAAAGTACTTGAAACCATCAAAACACATTTTTTTTAAAAACAACTAATTACATTGAAGCATATAACCACACATAGCCCCCAGCCTAATTCACCACATCCCCAGTCACCTCCCCCAGCCCCTATTTACATAAGTACAACACCAAGCCTAGTATAGCTGAAGAAGTTTACCCCAAATTTTCTCAAATAAAACCAATTTCCCTTCCCTTCTGTAAAGTGTCCTCTCCATAGCCGCCAAGTCATGCATTTCAGTCAACCACGTCTCAATATTCAGAGTCAATACCGACTTCCAGTTCCGCAAAACAATTTTCTTACCGATCATTGCCCCTCGGAACAACCACTTCTTCTGATTCTGAGTAAGATCCTCCAGAGACTCATCACCCCCCAATATCACCATTTTGAAATCCAAAGCAGGTAAACCCTCAATCACCACATCGCACACCCGACCAACCTCACCCAAGAACAATCTCACCAACCTGCAGTCCCACAGCATGTGCTCCAACGTACCTGCCACATGAATACACCTCCAACAATCCAAGCTCTCCGACATCCCCCTACTCACCATTCTCTCCGGTGTCCAAAAAACCCGATTAAGAATCTTTATCTGTCTCGACCTCTCCGTGAGCCCCAAAGAACATAACTTTCACACATCCTGTGCCACGAATCCTCAGAAATATCCGAACCAATTCTCCTACCCCACTCCTCTCTCAGCAAGTCATTACCATTGTAGTGCGACACAATCTCTTTATAGACTCGACTGGCCAGGCCACCTTCCCTCCCAATCGGTTTCCTAGTAAACAAACACAGATCAATTTTACTGTCAAAGTCCACAACCCCAATTGCCCGTTTCAGCTTCATATAATCTGAGATCTTAAAATTCTCTATGTCAAAGTGCTGCTGCAATTCCCTTGCAGACATCCAAATACCATTCTCAAACAGATCAGCCACCCACCGCACTCCACCCAAAAACCAATCCGCCCAAAAAACCACATTACCATTGATCCGACTAGCAGGATTAAACCACAACGACGCACCAGGTTCTCTAAATGCGTCCACACCCAAACATTCACAAATACCTTTCCATGCGCTCCTCAAATTCTCAATCAGTGGGTCTTTCCCACACTTCTTTTTTGAAACCGAAGTCAAGACCGCCCGCGGAGTCAATGTGCTTTCCATCATTGCAGCTTGCCATCTGCTGCCTGCCCTGGGCCTTGTGTGAGCGCTGACTGTTCCAATCCTTCTCTCATACAGCCTCTGAAACCCAGCCTTGCGTCCCTGAACAGAGCACCTCCCATGACTCGAGTGGTCACATGAATCCGGTCCCATGCACCCCAAAGAGTTCAAGGAAGTGCTTTCTGTCATTGCAGTTTTCCATCTGCTGCCTTCTCTCAGCCTTGTGTGTGTGCTGGCGGCTCAGAACCCTCTCCAGCCGGCCTGTAACACCCAGCCTCAGGTCACAGAGCAGGCACCTCCACCGTCCTAGGGCTCGAGCAGTCATGTGACTCTGACCATTTGACACCCAGGACTTCAAGTAGGTGCTTTCCATAATATCGGCTTACCATTTGATGCCGCCTCTCAGTCTTGTGTGTGTGTAGGCTGTTCTGACCCCTTTCCCTTCTTGCCTGTAACACCCAGCCACTGGTTCATGAACAGGCCCCGCTCAGGACTGGAATGGTCACATTACTCTGGTCACATAACCCTGCCAGGACTTCAATTTGATTCAGTTCTCTTGGGTGCCTGCCCCCCCTACCGCCAGTGGCGTAACACAAAATGTGGGGCCCCCTGCGAGCCATGCTGAGCCCCCCCCAACTCAGCAACAAATCAAGGGTCGTGCCACACTCTGTGCCGGCTTAGATTACCACACTTGCGCAATACACACAAACGTGCTGCTGAAGGGATATGCCGCACACTGCACTAGGAGAAAGATATAAATATGTGTTTTAATATAATATACAGCACACTTTCTGAGAAAAATTGGCTAAAAAGCCAGAGATTTTGCATTTTCTATGTAGGGTAACACCAATCCAATAGATGCAAGTCACTAACAGTGCCCAGGAACATTAATGCTTTGCTATTAAAAATGCCATGCTACAATGAAAAAATGTCCAACTGGCTGCACAATGTAGACCAGTGCAGACACGCAATAACAATATAGTAAAGCTTACCAGGCAACATTTAGACATATCTAGACTGGTTGCACCAAAATGCCAGTCAAAGCAATAACACTCATCAAGAAGAGAACACACATTGAAGCCCGTGCCTCTCTGGCCTCTAACAACATGGCCAAACTCTTTCAAATCTGAAAGGAACTGGTCAATCCTTTTGCAGTCTTTACCTCTCCTGTTCCCTCCCAGGCCCTCTGTATGGCTCTGTCATCTCACTTCTCTGCTAAAACTCAGGACATCCTCTCTACATCTCCTCTTCCTCTCCCTCTTCCTCTCTCGGCCCCCCTTTGGCCATCTTTACCTCTCTTCCTCCTTTCTCTTGATCTCTGACAACACCTGATGAGGTTTCTAGACAAGTCCAATCTATGTAAGTGTCATCCAAACAGGTGCTCTCCTGCTCCAGCAGAACCATCAAGAACCATATTGACACCCTCACTCCAGCCTTGACCGATTTCTGTAATCACTCTTTTGCCACTGGACCATTCCCCTATCCCGTTAAGCACTTCCTTATGTAACCACTCCTCAAGAAGCCATCTGCCGATCCTGCCTGCCCGGCAAACTATCGCCCAATCTCCATCACCCCTTTCCTGGGCAAACTGTTGGAAAAGCTGCCATCTCCCAGCTTACTCTCCACACGAAATCTGTTGGTTGTCTCCATGACCATCAGTCTGGCTTCAGAGCTGCAAGAGGCACGGAAACTGCTGTCCTGAACACCTGTGAAGCTCTGCTCTCTAACCTTGATTCCAGCATTCCTTCTGTCCTCATCCTCCTTGATCTTTCCTCTGCTTCCGACATGGTCAACCATGCCATCCTGATCAATCGACTCCATGAGAACCTGGGCATCACGGATGAGGTCCTTGAGTGGCTGACCTCCTTCCTCTTGGACTGCCCCTCCTTGGTCCAAATTGGTCCCTTTCTCTCTGCTCCATCCTCTCACTCTGGTTTTTCAACCTCTTTGTGGCCCCTCTGGCCCAGCTGATCTCTGTATTCTCCTCTAACTTTCAGTGTTATGAGGACGACACTCCGCTTTCCTTCAGGCTCCCCTCAGACTCCTCTCCTCTCTCGCTCATTCCTGAACTGTATATCCGCGATTCAGGATTAGTGTGCCTCCAACGATCTCTGCCTTAATGTCAGTAAGATGGAGATCCTTCTCATTTGGACTCCTGCCCCTGCGCTCCCTCTCTCATTCTAGCCGCACGCCTTGGGCCCTCTTCCTTTGCCTTCCTCTGAGGCAAACAACCCTGGTGTTATCTTTGAATCCCCTCTCTCTTTCTCTCCTCACAACTCAGACGTCGCCAAGAAGTCCCACTACCAGCTGTTCCTCCTCAAAGGGACTCTTCCTTTTCTCACTTTCTCCCAGAAGCTCACTGTCCCCAGAGCCCTGGTTCTCTCTAGGCTGGACTACTGCAACAGCCTCTTTCTCAATCTGCCTTCCTCTACTCTCCAGCCTCTGCAACTAATCCAGAACAGGACTGCAAGACTTATCCTGGGCCTCAAGCCCAGCAACCATATCTCTCCAGCCGTGAAATCTCTCTACTGCCTCCCTGTAGCTGGAAGTTCAAGACCCTTTGCATTGTCCAAAAGGCTTTGTGGGCCCGGGGCCCGCACTACATCCAACGCTCTCTTCCAAAATGTCTTCCTTCTTGAGCCCTTCACTCAGCTACCCACAACTCTCTAAGGGTTAGACACTTTTCCAGGCAGAGGGTGGGGGTGGGGTAGATCTCTCTCCTCTGCAGGTGCCTCCCTCTGGAATAGCCGGACCACCTGAAGTTCCAGAAGCAGCTCAAAACGTTCCTCTTCTCCTCTGCTTCCTCTCTCTCCCTCCCCTGCTGGCCTACCTGACCTACCTGTTTGCTGTACCGACTGGTTGCTTGGCTACCCTCAGAGTCTCACTGAGTTCAGACTCTTTCTTGATCAGTCACCCTTGCACTGCCTCTGGCCCTACCATGCACTTAGGGGCTGTAACTGTAACCATGCAGTCCCTTGTTCTCCTTGCACTACCCAGAGCCGCACTGCCCTGGCTGCACTTACTCAGAGCATTGCTGCCCTGTTTTTCCCTCCCCTCTCCCTTGCACTTCCCCACTCCCTTTCACCTTGCACTTCTCGTTCTCGCACTTGCATGATCTGACTGGCACAAGGCCTAGTAAGATCATTTGTCTTGTCCTCCCTCTATCTTCCCTCCCTTGTCTTGTCGCACCTAGAAACACCTGTGTGCAGGCACGTTATAAATGACTTATATCATATCATTTGATCACAGATTCCCAGAAAAATATATAAAGCGGCAGTAAGAAATGGCTAGACTGGCAGCACCCAAATGGCAGTCTAGCCAGGTAATTCACTTAGCAGGACTGCTTTATCAGAAATGCCCATTTAAAAGAAAAGTCATACCAAACTGAGGAATGACTAGACTGGCTGCACCAAAATGCCCCTCTAGCCACTAATACCACATATGAAGCCGGCTTAGCCTGGACATGGATAGCCATTATGATTTGTCGTACAGTCCTGCCCACCACACACATTCCTTCTCCCTCCCACCCCAACCTCCAAAATCAGCTCCTTGGCCCAGAATTACCTCCACGTCCCTCTTCTTGCCCCAGAGCTTACGGTTGAGGTTCCATGCCTCATAGGTAAGTACTGGGATGAGGAAGAGTGGGACTAGGGGTAATGAAGATTAAAGGTAGCTAAGTCAGGCATTACCTCCATATACCTCTACCTCATCCCAGTATTTGTGTATGAGGCAGAGTGCCTTATACACAAGTATTGTCTCATACACACTGGGACGAGGAAGAATAGGGATAGGAGTAATGAAGATTACCAATAAGTAATCCAGGCATTAAACATAAGTATTGGTGCAACATCATTGAGTTGACTGGGATTCAGCACCCCCCTCCCCCTGAAATGCTGGGCTATGTTGACTCAACCTGGCTGACCTTCAGAGCAGTTGCCAGACAGAACAGGACACAGATGTTAAATGGCACCTGGTTTTCGCTGTTAACAAGAACCCAGCAATTACTAACATAAAGCATTTCACTGTTAGTACCTGCATTCAAATGCCACATTTTTTAGGCAATTGAAATTGTGGTGTGGGTTTAATACTTGCATGCCAGGGGAGTGATTGGAAGGGTAGAGAGGGAACAGTCAGTCTCACAGCAGTCCATAAGTGGGTGCTTTCAACCTTAAAGGAGAGTTAACTGCTTGTAACATTAAAGCTGCACTAGAATAGTCTCATTAAAATGCATAAAGAAATTAGATGCCCCAAAAAAATAGGTTTGCCCCTCCCCCACCAACCATGAATTTAGCACCTCTCCCAACATTTGAAGGGTTTGCCCCCGAAATGTAGGTTTTGTTGCTCCCCTGAACGCAAGCACACATACCATTCGCCATATACACACACGCACACCCAGTCGTCCATACATTTAAGTGTGCATTCTTTCACCATACTGGCACACCCAGGCAGCCATCCGTACATTTAAGTGTGCACCCTTTCACCATACAGGCACAACCAGGCAGCCACCCGTGCGTTTACATGTGCACCCTTTCACCATACAGGGACACACACCCAGGCACCCACCCATACATTTAAGCGTGCACCTTTTCACCATACACTCACACAGGCAGCCACCTATACATTTAAGTGTGCACCATTTCAACATACACTCACACACGCACACGTCATGGGGTTGAGGGAAGCCCTAACACTTCAAAAAGAAATTGGACCTCATTACAACTATGCCGGACTAGAAACAACGGTGCCGGTAAGCGTACCAGCACCGTTGTTTCCGGGCCAGCATATTACAGCTCTGCGCGCAGTTGCCGTCCTGCCCACCAGGTTAGTCCTGCCGGGCAGAACGGCTCCCACCCACATAGTTTTTACTGAAGCACCGGCACCATTATTAATGGTGCTCGTGCTTCTGTGGTCCCCATTCCCATAGAGTCCGATAGGACTTTATGGAAATGGGGACTTAACATTTGCCGGCGCCTGACATCCCAAACCACCGGGGTTGTAATTCCCTGGTGTTACCGGGAAGTCAGGCGCCGGTTTATCATTATGGGTCAGGCGGAAACCTGCTGGTAGCACTGGCACAGTTACTGCCAAGCCCGTAATGAGGCCCATCGTTTCTTTTTGAAGTCACTCTGACTTCATAAAGAAATTATTTCCGTTAAGGACCGATCCATAACGAAAATAATTTCTTTGTGAAGGCAGAGTGACTTCAAAAATAAACTATTTATTTTTGAAGTCATAGGGCTCCCCCCAACCCATGACATGGAGGCCTCCAGCCTAGGGTCTTCCATGCCATGTGGAGGGCGCAGCCCTAGGATTTCAAAAATAAAGTTTATTTTTGTAGTCACTCTGCCTTCAAAACGAAATTATTTCTGTTACAGAAATTATTTCTTTATGAATGCAGAGTGAATTCAAAAAGAAAAAAAAATATTTTTTTGGGGGAAAAAATATTTTTCTTTTTTTTCTGCAAATGGGGCCCCCTCCCAGGACATGTGCTGGCTGGGCCCCCCACACCACTGTGGCTGCGGGGGCCCCTGTTATGCCAGTGCCCCCCACCCCCGCTCCACCTAAGTGTCATTGTTAAATGGCATCTGAGAGTAAGGGTTTTAGTCCTTCCTGTTTGTTCCTGCATGAGAATATTGGAACTGGGTATGTAATGTCCTTCCCTTCTCTCCATCTTGCTGCAGCTATTATGATGTCTTCCCTGTAGCATCAGATCATATAATGTTGCCTACCCATCTTTGGTAAGGCCTTGCTTTGTTCATTATTTAGCATCTTAGATGACTTGCCTTCCATTTCTTTCCCTTGTTACTAGTTCTTTCTGTATTGCTCTTCTCTTCTCCTTTTTGCTCTATGCCTTCGCCCTTCCCTCTTCTCTATACTAGTCCTTTTAATTGCCCTTCCCTTCGTCGGTTTTGTAATTTGTCAGATTTAATTAATATTCTTTCCTTTTCTTCGATTTCTCTTTGTCTCCCTTCCGTTTTCTATTTTCCTGCTGAATGTTTGATCAGTTTGTAATACATCCGATTCTACTTTAGATTAATTATTTCAACTTACTTGTATATTTTCTCATTCCCCATATCTCGCTGTTATAGGTGCTGCTATAGGCATCCTGATTAACTTCCCCTTTTCTCTTTCACCCTCTCCTTCTGTTCCTCAAAGCTGCTTTTCTCAATTTGAATTCCATTTTGCTTCTTTTCTCAAACATTTCCTGTGAGATTTGTGACCATTTATCATCTGATCCCTTCTATTCTTCTTCTCGACTCCTTTTTTCCTTCTCATAGATTTAATGTCCACCAGGCCATGGTTCATATTCATGCTCCTTCCCTCCCTTCACATGAATTTGTCCATCATTCCCTACTCACCCTTCCCAGACCTATTGTTTCTCCCTTGATTTAATATTTTCTTAATCTCCTGCTGATTCTACTGTCTCGGCCACCCCGTTTTACTCTTCTGAACATCTTTTACTCTCCTTTTCATTCTCTCCTCCAATCCCATCAGTCACTTATGTTCTCATTTACATTCACTTGTCATAATCTTAAATCTTTTCATACTTCTAAATGTATCTGTGCTCTCCCTTCCCCGCTCAGTTCTGTTTCCTTTGCAGTGGACTATGCCCTCTGTCATGCTATTCTTTACTCTAACAAAGTAGTCCAGCTTCTTACCTCTCTTTCTTTCCCTGCTCCTTCTCGTGTTTTCTCCGGTTCTTCCTTGGATCCACCATCTTTATCTTGTTCTCCTTTTTTGCTACTCTTCAATTCTGCCACTGACATTGTTATCTCCTGTACCCACCCCACAGCTTCCCCACATGATCAACTGCCTTCTTCTCTAATTCCTAAGGTTTTCCCTCAACATATCCCTTTCTTGACTTCCCTGTCTTTTCCCATCTTGTGTTTTCCCACTGACCCTAAACATGCTATTATTCTCCCAATTCTAATGAAGACCTCTTTGGACTCTTCATTGTTTCTAATTTACGTCCGATTTCCCTCCTTGCTTTTTTCTAACTCACTTGAATGTTTTGACCATACCCAAGTTTCTACCTATACGTGTTTCATTGTCTAGCTTTCTGATTCTTTCCATTCTACTCCCCATGCTGGCCTTCTAGACATTTAGTCTTGGATGCATTCTGACATTTTACACCTTACTGCTTGCAAAACCGAGGTACTTTTCTTTCCTGCACCTACTATTCTCTCATTATCTTTGCCTTATGCCTTCTGCTTTTTCTTGCGCCTCCTTCCTTTTTCTCCTTCTATCCATAACTTAGGTGTTATCTTTGTGCCCTCAAATTTCTTTTCTCTCCATATTTCTCAGATTTCTTGTTTCTGTCATTATCAGTTACTATTCATTAATTCTGTTCTTTCCTTAGCTTTCATGCTTCTAAAGTACTCACCTCTTTTCTTAATTTTTCCTCTCTCAGCTAAATTATTTTTCTGCATTGTTAGTTGCCCTCCCACATACCAGTACGATCCTCTCTGCTCTATCTTCATTTCGTCCATTCATACTCTCTTTTGTCTTTCTTTTCATACTTCCATTTTACCCTCTGTGCTCAGAACAGCTAGGGTGACTGATCCATAATGGGCGAGCCAATGCCAAGCCAGCCCGGGAAAAACACTGAGCTCTGCTTCAGCTACAGCAAGCAGCCAAGGAAGCGCTCTTGGGCTGGCTTCTTGAACTTTGAAAGGGAAATATTGTTTCCCTTTGACAGTTCGTATCACTGCATGCATGTCCAATGGGCAATGCAAGGCTGGGGCATTGTGCTTTGCCAGCAGTCATGGTCCATTGAAGATGCAGGCTGGAGTACTGCAACTCTGAATGTGCGAGGAAGTGCTCCTGTGCTTCCTCAAACATAAAGAGTGGTTGGGGCATCCTCCAGGGGACACTCCAGCCTTCTGTATGCATGCACATGAATCAGGAGGCACTCCTGCTGCCTATTCATGTTGCAGCAAAATGGCCATTGCGGGACCTGAAGTCGCATATTCTAGCCTGGGTTGCTGCAGGAATGAAATATATGTCAATGTGTTTGTGGCTGCATGTGTGAAAAATTGGTGTATGTTTGGGTGTGTGAATGAAAGAGTGTATGTTGTGTGGGTGTGAGTGGATGATGGGTATGGATGCCTGAGTGAATGTGTATTAATGCATGAAAAAATGCAACCCTTGAATAAATCAAAGGACCCACTCACAAGCATGGAGAGCATCGGTCACTTTGAGTAGGCCTTTGATTTTAGAATGATCAAGAGGTCCGCTCACTGTGTTGTTGCACAGCCCCTTTGATTTAATTAATTAAAGCAGTTAGATGCTAGTGAGCGGGCCTTGGTTTTGGAGGCACCCCCTTCACCAGCATCCAGAAATGTGATGCCCACTCACCTGAGCAGAGCAAGCCTCCTGTTTCCAGCTCTTGACCTGACCAACACTTCTGATCCCCCCCATGCCCACTTACGTGGATAAGTCCATGATCAGGTGCCATGCTGTGCACAGCTGTACTCGTGCCTAAACTTCCAAATTGCCCTGAAACACATTTCTTTATTAAAATCCCTACACACCATTGTCTGTTATTCTATATTAAAAAAAACTCCCACCCCTCGTGGATGGGACATATTTGATAGGGCCAATAAGGTAGAGGCAGGCCATCCTCTCTGCGCACCGCGGGTCCTGGAAGCGTAAACCACACCGAGCGTAACCATTCATCCATACGTAGTTCCCCCCATACTGCTATACCAACCGCCCCCGCCCATACAGAGATCTCCTAATTGTATATCTACAAAGTCTTCCACACAAAATGTTTTTGTGTCTTAATTATCACACCCATATAGGTCCATAACACCACACTCCTCTCAGGATATTTCTCACAGAATACAATAGTGTATATAATGAGGGCCAATGTCCAATTTTCTATTATTACTGCTGCTTTTGGCCTGCTGAGCTTCTCTTCCTCCTTGCACCCATCTTTAGCTCCCCTCTCCCTCTTTAGCAACACAAATACACCCACAAATTCCCCTTTCATAACTTCTCCTTTATGCACACCATCAAATAAGCCACCAGAGGCTTTGTTATTCTTATTTATGGAAATGTTTAGCTCTTTTCACCCTTAATATCCGTCTGACTCTGACCTTTTTTTTCTCCTTTTATTTCTCTGCATGTCTCACCGATTTTCGTATATTCCTTTCTCCCACTTATCCACTGGTAACATCTGCACTTCCACTGGTAACATCTGCACTTCAATTTCCAACACTCACTTTGTTCTTCAATCCCTTCCTCTGTGCACACCCCCATTTCCCTGCTGCTTCCTTCACTCAACACTCTCTCCTCATACTTCTCTCCACTTTTACACCCCTGACTGCAATGGTGTCTGTTGGCATTTTGGCCAGAACTCAAATTGTTCCACTGCACAAACCAACCCTTCTCACCAGGTAGGTGCTGCCAGTGTTGTCAGCTCCCTCAATGTCACCCTAGTTTCCTGCATCCTGTTCCAGTCCTCTTCGCATGCCCCTCCCAGTGAACACATGCAATGAGACACAATGTCCATACTCTCCACCAACTTATTTTCCCCTCTTACCCCAGTAATCATATATGTACCCTCAACCCCTCTCCCATGCTCCCTCCTTTCTACCCCTTTCCTACATAACTTCCACCACCATCACCAGTCATCGCCAACCTTTGCCATCAGGGGGATCTTAACGCTGGAGGGCTTTACCCACCATTTCCTTTCCTCCATACTTCCTCTTTTCCAGCTATACACCTTTAGTCCCCTCCCTCCCACTCAATATCACTATCCACCTCACTCTTCTCCCATTCCCCTTCCCAAACCATGTATCATGCAGAACCCAGTCCAAAACCACTCACCTCTGGCATTTCCTAATCCACAACCATCCGGTGTACACTTTGTTGTTGACTGTGGGAGGCCACCTTAAACCTCTCTGAGGCTGCTGTTCCCTGCAGATGCGGCATCATGCCTGCTGCAAGTCCCTGATGGTCATCTGCACCAAGGTCGGCTGTCCCATGCCCCTTTCCACTCTCTGTGTGCCAGTGGACTCTGTGGGGATTGTATTGAGGCGATATCAACCAAGGTGGCAGGCCGAACCTGTCAGCGAGGGTCCCTTAATGCAGGCGGTGATGCCGTTACTGGCAGGGTCACCCCGCCTCCTCTGTTAATATGACCATTAGCACCCGTGTAGTTCCCTACATGGGTGCTAATGTTTTTTTTTTATTAAAAAAGAAACGTTCCTTCACAGTGCCCATGACTGCGGCGTCATCAACATAGAAAATGGACTTTGCTTTTCAGCACACCAGCACTGTGCTGTGCCCGGCTGCGCTGTAAAGGTAAGTTTAATACTTTTATTTTTATTGAAAAAAGACACCACTAGCACCCATGTAGAAAACTACGCGGGTGCTAAGGTGAGGGGAAGGGCGATCGGAGAAGGGAAGGGAAAGGGGTGATGGCTAACCGTGGTGCTTGAATCTCAGCTTTGTACCTTACAATACAGCCCAGATTCCGAGCATCCTGATTGGGCAGCACCCCATCCCGGGGTGCTAATGAAATAAAGACATCATTCAGATATATGTTCTACCCAATAGGAGATGACAGCTAAAGAACTGTGTGGGACATTTATAATCATGTGCCATCATCAAGGAAATTAAACATACAGGATTATTTGTAAAACGATGACACTTATTCTAAATCACACAGATTAAATAATTATATTATACACGGGATGAATCTTTATGTTTTATGAGAAATACACTGTGTACTATTATCATTAAATGTGAAAATGTTTTATTCGGATATCAAGTACTATATTTGAGGATCATTTGTTGAGGGGGATAGCTCATGGACAGCACGTTTGTCTTGGAAGCAAGACAACGCAGCGCAACACAGTTTTGAATCCTGATCCCACGCTTAGAAACCAATCTCTGATTTTAAGCACGTAATAAAAGAACAATTATAATTATAATCATGTCTGAGTCCTGGTATTTTGATGGCAGGGCCTCTTATGTTTACGCTTTTGTGTGAACAAGACCCTGCTGGCAAGTCTTTCTCATTTGCATGGTGGAGTGCAAATCGGGAGGGCGAAAAGGTGGAATACGCAGCTGTAAACTGCCCTTTTGCACTTTGCTGTGCAATCTAAGCAAATGCTAACCTCCTTGTTTACATGACAGGAATTGTTTACAATGGATTCCTATGGAGTCCGCCTGCTTTTCGCTGGTGCAAAAATCCGGCAGACTCCATAGGAATACCCATCATTTGTATGGCGGAGAGGAAGGGGGCAGTAAAATCGTAAGCTACGATCCGCCCCTCCTCTCGTCCATACAAATGCGTGAAAATGGTGTGTCTCGTGAATGAAAGTTGAAAAGTCTTTTACGTCTTTCATTTACATTACACCCCGATAGAAAATGACCTTCTTTGTGCTTTAAATAGGGCAAAAGTATATACAAAGATGCACTGAGATCCATGAAACTGTACTGAATGACCTGCCAGTGAACTCTATACAAAAAATAACAGGCTCCTATGAATTTCTCACTCATAATGAGTCCTGAAAGATAAATTGAGCAGAGGTGTTCGCCAATAGGAGGTGTTGGCTTCTAAAATGCTACAAAATACATGAAACATAAAGATCATATCTTAAAACTCAATTCAATGATGATCTTGTGTTTTTAAGCACATCTTCAGACATCCATCACTCGAACTAATGTCAATTTCACTGTCAAGGTTAAGTGTTTTTTTCCTGAGCAGACGGGCGAAAAAATGATTATGCTGTATCATTGAACCATTAAGTCCAAATAATAAACTGTGCTCTTTGAACATAAAGGTTTTCTTTAACCCATGCACAGAAGAAATCAATACGCAGTCGTTTGTCTCGATAAATAACCTTTAAAGTAAAGATGGCTGGTAAATGATGAGTGATCCGTTTTCACATAGGAAAATAAGATTTTACAATTTGAAATATGCTGAAAATCATTTTAATACATGTATGGAGATTACCAATTAGAAATACATATTCTGAAATAGCTTTTTAGTTTCTCAACACATTAAAAATAAAATACAGTAATGAAATGACCTTGAAAAGGTGAATAAATACATTTACAAAATATATCTTGCAATACATACTTTGTGTAATTCACATATACTAATAACACTGCTGTCCTTCAAGTAATTGAAAAACACATAGTTTCATTGACTTCGACATATGCTCATGAATCAGAATATGTCATTTTACAAAACAGTGATATCAAAAATGAATATTTCAGCAAAGCACAGTTTCTCACTCCATGAGAGGGACTAGTTTGCAGCTGACCCATCCCTTTTATGACACACCATGTTTAATGGACCAATGGAAGCAAGGAGATGGGCCCTAGTATATGTGAGACGATGAAGGGTAGCAATCATAGAACCTGTCCAATCAAAATGTCATTGTCAAATGATGATAGTGGGTGGGCTTTAGTTCTTTATAACAAGTTATGACTTTATGGTAGAGGAGACATTGATCATTTCTTGGCTACCTACACAGCCACATAATTTGCAAAATTTCTTCACCAGAATGTGTAGAGAGCATTTGGGCCAGGAGGAGTTTCCAATTAGATGCAGGATGGACAGGGTAGGAGAATGCCTGGCTATCTGGATCCAAAAAAACTGTGGAGATCCAGATGCCCTGGGAGGTCACTGCCTGCCCATTCTGAACAAGACAGTGCCTTCCAGAGGGATCCTGGGGCTCCATAGTGTGATTGCTACCCACAAGGCTAAATTTGAGTGTTAAAAATGTAAGATCATTCTAAGATTCATGATAGGGCCATTGTAAGGCTCATGAAAGTGTTAAGGTTCCAATTAAAATATTCTGATTAATTGCTAACTTTGCTACAATATTTTATTAAACATATGTATTTATTTCTGGATGTAAACATGTGACATAGTCTGTGGTATAGACACAATGTATATAGGTGTCAATTAATAAGTATATGGAGATGTAATCAACTATTTGGTCATCGTGTGTGATTTTGTTCCAAGTTCAATCTTCAAAATTCATTCATTTGGGCCACAAGGGAAATGTACCATTATAGGTGAAAACACAGTAGATAAGCTCTTTTAAGAAAAATGTAGCATATTTATAAGACCATAGGCAGGCATAGAGAGGTTTTACAATTTCTTTTTTTAAATGTATAAAAATGTAGGTGATATTCTAGACCATTGTATTAAAATGTAATTCTCTTAGCAATAGAATGCTAAGAAGAGGAGAGGGGTATTTCTCTACCCAGACAAAATAAAATATGCATTTCTTAGGTTTATTTCCGAAAGTGAATATACTCCTGGAACCTGTGGCCACTGACAAAGTCAAAAGCATTAAAAAGATTGGGAATTGGAGGTAGGCGCTAGAATAAATAGATCACTGTGCTGATCAGTTGAACTAGGCATGGGACCCTGCTGCCAGTGATAGGGCCAACAAAGCTGTAGCACAGTACCTGCCTCCTGGAAAGGCCATGCAAATTGGGAAGAGGAAGGGGTTAGCACTTAAATAAAGCAGTGGCAATGTGTTGATTGATGATTCTAGGGCAAGGTCCCTCTAGATTCAAATTGCGTAGATGGCAGATGGTAGATGGTTTCACAGGTTGCCCCCAGTTTACAGTGCAAAGCAGAATGAAGATGTATTGCTACCTCTGGCGGCGGGCTGAGAGGCCACTAGGAACCCTGGCAGTAAGGGTCTCCAGCTCACCAGAAACAAATGTCAACTAGTTCTCTGTACACAGAGCATTGTGAACACTTCATAAGCACTGACACAAAATAAGATGTCTCAGCCCATTTGTAGCATGGCAGTATTAGCATGGCAGTATTAGCATGGATTGATGTTCTTGCTTAACTTGTCTTAATCTTAGCCATTTCAATGGGACACATTCTCAATGACAGAAAAGAAAATGGCACTGCCTGGACTCAAACATGTTCATTGCAGTGTACGCATGGCTCTGAGCAACATGCACCTAATGCAGTCAACTATCTGTGCTGCTTGGGAACATTGCTCATGTGGATGCATTTGAGTGGTGCTTATACTGAGGAAGGTAGGTGGGGTGCTCTATAGAGTCTCTTGATCTCTTTAGTCATGCTAATGTGAGCTTTCTAATCACCTTTTCTTGAGAAGAAAAGCAGGGAACTTCACCATAGGGAGGCAGCCCTAAATCAACACAAGAGCAGACCTGGTGCCTTTGATGGGGTAGGGCCAGCAGGAGGAAGCCTGAACTCATCAGTGGCCAATCCACCCCTGACTACTGTGGGGTTTAATGATAGCCCCAGCATATGAAAGGAAAGGCCAGTGTAAGCCTTACTGCAAAATACCTTGGTCTAATGGCAAGGCACACTAACAAAATGACAGGCCCAAAACCTTAACACAGCGAAAAGGGCCTGGCGAGTGAAAATATGTGTCTTGCTGAAATGACACAAGGAACAGTGTATTAAGGAAAGTGTGTGTCTTTCAGCAGTTGAAACAAGGAGTATGCTGAAAAGTATAATTGGATTGTAAATTGAAAAGGCACATTGCTGGCAGAGGGATAAATGCAGTATATTCATTGAAACTGCCACACATCAAAATGCTGTCCACCGTGTGAAATTAAATAAGTGGGTTCCACTTTGTTAAATTCAAAACTCAACTGTTAGAACCTTTCATTTCAGGTGACTAAGGCCCACTTTCCAGCACAAAAGGGGCATCATGTAAATAAAAATGCATTTGCATTTATGAGTGAGCAAACTGAACAGCAGCTCTTCAATTTCAGTTTGATACATTGATAAAAATGCTGCAGGAAAGAAGAAATTAACCTTTTTGTAAAAACGGCATTGAGAAATGAAAGAAAGACACAGAATGCTTAAATAACAAAAATACTACACTGAGAAAAGAATGACACGATTGAAAAGACTATTTTGTTTCAGAGACAACATGTGAATCTCCTCTGAGCACAAGCAAAATATGCATTTATTTTGGGTTGCTAAGCAGATTTCTCAAGTGACTAGCCCATTGCAGCATTGCCTGGCTCCTTATCTGGAAGGGAGATCTCTGTGAAGCTGAAGCACACAAAGTATTTATGGTGGGCCAGATCCAGCCCTGGGTGGGTGAAAATGCTTGAAAAACCAAAATATTAGATTGAAACCGTGGTCAACTTTAGATTTCAAGGACAAAATGGGAGATGCCAGCACAATGTCAGAGATAATCTGGTGACAGAGATAGAATCCCTTCAGCCCATCAACTCTCAAAGAACAAAAGGCTAATAACCAGCCTCAAAGCAACATTCAGCCAGAGACTGTAGAGCCTCTGAACCATGTGTTTTCAGAGAAATTAAACCTATATGGAGAAAGGGCAGTTTGTATTTGCATGTATGTTTGAACATTTCCATTAGTTTACATGAACTATCATAATTGTTCATTTTTTTAGCAACGATAAGTCACACTGAGTCCATTTATATGTCATTTGAAAGCTAGTTCCAAGTCTGTTGCAATACCACCAATTTAATAAATATTGGAGTTTTGGAAACTCTATAACAATCTAAAATGTGTTCCTAACCTCCCGGAATATGTGCCAAAGCCAACCAATGGGAAAATGTTAGTCTAGAGAATCCTGTGACTGTATATACATTTTAGTAATGTAGATTGTTATAAGTGTTGTGCAAATTGGAAGAAAAAAAACACCATTCACACATGCAATCTTGTGTGAACATGGGATTTATCTCATTAAGTCCTCCATGAGTAGGGGAACATTAATATTTGCATATCATGGAATGTATTGGTAAATTACAACATTTTGCCATATAGGGACTTTTAAGATAAAAAAGTGACAGCTAGACAAATGTGTAAATGATGAAGGGGTGTACCTCTCCACTTCAATCAGGAGACTCCAATGGCCTATCAGGGCAGAGAGGTGTTGGCTCTGGGGAGGTGGAAGGGAGGTTATTCTTTCAATTAAAAGGTTAGCACCAATAAACTTGCACCTTTTAATTATAATAATTGGAGGTGTGGCTGATACATTAAAAAAGTACTTTCTCTATGCAGAAGGAGGGTACAAAGGAACACAGATCAGACAAGGAGACCATGTGCCCAAAAAACATCTTTGTGGGAGAGCTGCAAAACATCTTCCAGGAATTGCCCTTAATCCACCTGGGGGTATCCCGAGACAGCTGCCTGACATCTTGGGTGGACAGGCCTTAACATTGAGAGACCTTAAACTTTGCCTGGGAGAGAGAAACTGGGGGAAGTCAACAGCTGACTAGGCACTCATACCTAAGGAGAACCAGATGAGGGATGAAAGCTGGTGATGATTTCTGACCAAAACGACCAGACCCTGTGCTGTCCAAAGAGGAGCTTGGTTGACTTCCCTGAGCACCCCAAAACAGATGTCCCATGTAAGTAGAATTGAGCCATTTGAAACCAGGTCTGCGGGGGATCTGCCTGCCTTTATATCTTCCCTTCATAGTGGATGGGGACAAATTGTGTAGACCTTTAGCATATTGTACTGTATATTAATTAAATTAACTCCTAAATAGTTTGACGTAGGGGGGGCTTGGAATAGTTTAAAACGTCCACCCTCTCTCCTAGTGGGACTCATTTTATAGTCACATAAAGTAATTGGGGTGTCCTTTATACAAAAACAAAATGTGTAATTGTCACCATTCCCAAACCTTGCCTTTAAAACGAAAAGGTATTTATTCAATCCCCAAACCTTGCCTGTAAAACACAAAGGTCCTTTTTCCCTATAATGACATTCCCCACTGACACCCCTCCCAAAACCTGCTTCTAAACAAAATGAATACTTATCCCAAAACGTAAATCCCAATTGTCAATACTTTCCAAAACTTTCTTTTAAACTTTCTTTCCCAAAATGAAAATCGCAATTGTCAATATTCTTTAAACATTGTATTTAAACAAAGATGTGGCCTTGGCCCCAAATGAAATTCATAAACTGTTCCCACTCTGTAGACTTGGCATTTAAACAGAGGGATGCCACATATCACTGATGCCTGGGTCTTTAGTGCTGGGGAGAGAAGTGTTTTGCAAAGAGAAATTTGTCTAATTTCCATCAAACAATATATACACTCTAGTATGAGAGCGAATAAGTGACCATGATAGCAAAAGGACTTTTGCTCAGCTTTTGGGGGAAAGGGAAACCGCGTGCAATTTTCCCCATGCATTTTTACAAGCTGCAAGCATTTAGCAAGTTTGAAGAGAGATCCCATGTATCAAGCATCACACACGTAATGTGTGACCTGTTTTAAAAATCAAAATGGTGCTTTCTTGTTAATCGAAATTTAATCAAGTACTATTTAGCTGTTTATTATTGAAGTTTAGTTTGGTGCCACAGAGAAGGTGGTGTGTGTAACCAGTCAAGGACATTATTAATTGAACATATACTTTAAATAAATATATATTCTCTTTATACGATGGCCTGGTTCTTCGCTTATTTTTGGCACAGGGAGAGGGATCGACGTGGCTCTATATGAGTCATAGATAGTGCTTACAAATCCAAAGTAATTGATGGTCTATTGTGGGCTCTCTCTTCATGAGGGAGACGCCCTATGTTGAGCGGGGTCTCCCAATGTATTGTTACATTACCCTGCATTGTTATGTAAGTTCTAAGCTTCTCTATCTCAAGAGATGCATCCAAGCACATTGGTGTTTTAAAGAACAGCTGAACATTTGCCATATTTTGGTGAAGTGGGCACTTACTCGCCAGTTAAATAGGAAAAAAAAACATTCAGAGACTGTAAAACACCATTGGTTTTCCATGGTGGTTGTGGTGTGTGATGGAGGTGTGAAAGATATGTTTTCTATGTAAACTGATTCATTTGGAGATGAATTCAATGTAGAGCAGGATTTCCAAGTCTGCTGGGAATGTGAGAAAAGCAGCGCAGAAATCAGGCCCAAAATGCAGAAAAGAAAATCTGTGCATCACAGTCTGTGTATATAGGGTAATGCGTGCTCCCGGGTGACCAACATGCTCTTGTTTTGATTTGGCAGTTAGGCGGGAGTGCATAACATAATGCTAGGTGGAAAAGCAATCACAAAGCGCTGGGTAGCATGCAAGCAGGGGGCAAGTGGCAAAGCATACAACTGTCGCTCAATTTCCCATCATGGATGATTTCTTCATGTGGTCAAATACACCTTAAAGAATTTGCATCATGTAAACAGATTAACAGATGGGATTTATTTGATTAGCTCTACATGTCCAAATGCACAGCTCCACCATGATATATCCGGAGTACAGAAAGTGCAACAGTGATGGGCAAATCAGAATGGGTGATGGGCAGTTTTGCCTAGAAGACAGGACCTTTGTGTTGACAGTTGCATTGAACCATCATTGCAAAAATGGCATGAGACACAATGCATACATGACATATTCTCTCTGAATGACAAGGGCAAGAACCTTATTTTGCACATTTTGCTTTGCACGGATATTGATGCAAGATTGCCCATCACTGGTGCAAACGTGCCCCCTCATCAGTGCAATGTGTGTGATCCGATCCTTGCTGTTTTGTATGATGCACTAAATAGAAATCTAGCCTCTGGCAGTGCCAAACTACCTATGTCTGTTAATTGACAGTTGTATACCGAGCTGCCAAAGGATTTGTGCTGCAAGGATCTGCATGGGACGTTGGTGTACTGCTGAGAACACTTGCCCAAAAGGCTCATGTACCACCCTAACTTGGTCCCTATCGAAAATAATTATGTCTTTCTTTCTGTGTCTTTATTACAGATGAGTTGACTTTAGTACATCATCGAATTTTTAAACTAAATCATAAAAACAGTCAATACAATAACTGAATTCAAAGTATCCACTCCAATTCTCAATGTGGTACACACGTGGTGTCTTAATTGTGCACACGACATCAACTGCAATAATCCTGGTATATTGATTTAGCTAAAAGGTATGTTATCATTCCATTCATTGGTCAGACAAATCCTTATAATTTTACTGTCAACAGTCCGAATAATGTTGGAAATGACTGACACATTTGGAAATGCTCTAGACATATTTCAATGAATATAAAATTCACAGTTTCATTCCGGCAGTTTGCATGGTTTTCTTCAGGACCTTCAATGAGCCATGGCAGCTTCCCTTGCTGTGAATTCACCACAAATGATATTACAATAGCTCTAACTGAAAATCTGTTATAAAAAATGTCAGTTTCCACATGCTGCCCCTTCACTCACCGCCCCATCCGATTACTCTAAGTACATCTATTGCAAATTACCCATGTTCTTTCAGATTGTATTACCCAGAGTCATACTAAGGGGTCATGCTTACTGTGCTATCAACAATAATTGCTTGAATGTTTATAAACACGCTTATGTTGCTAATTGTCCTCTTCATCCGTACAGCTTACTCATTTTCTGTAACAATAAATGCACGATAACTCTGCGCGTCAAAAACGATTCCAAATTAATCAATATTAAGTTAATTTCAATAACATTACTAATACTATAAGTCCATCAATAAATATATCTTAAAATGCATTAAAAAAGTATGCAAGTACACCAAAAGTATACCGATCACGCAAAGCATTTACATTTCAATACATTCAACAAGTATTGGTCCAAACTCCAAATTATAAGGACATCACTTGTCTTCGTGTGAACATAAAAATACACACCAGATTTTCTGAGATGAAGATTGTTCAATGAAGGCTTAATATACTTATCCCGTCGTCTTGTATATATCGGACCACGATAGAAAACAATGTGCAGATTTGTTCTCAGCGTTATGGTGTCACATTCATAAAATCCAAACTGTCCATTCAAGAGAGTTAAAGAAGAAGAAGCAAAGGAAGTTGACGAAATACAAGTGCAATGATTAATATCAATTCTCCTAAGAGGAGCAAACTCAGAGCTTTAAAAAAAATAAAAATGGCACAGCTCAACGAATCCCGATATCTGCCCTTTACAAAGGATATGGCCAGATTTGTATCTATCTTTCTTTGTTAACGAATCCCTGGAATCAAAAAGATGCAGAATTTTCTGTGAACATAAAATATTCTTCATACATGTATTCCATTTACAAGCCTTACTACAAAGTAGTGACATATGTTTGAACGAGTTCATGTAGATTTAACATTACACAACATATCTAAACGAAGTATGACTGGAATCGCATAAATAAATGCATTAATAGGAACATTATTAGTTTCTCAATAAAACAATGTGTTCTTTGTGGATTTCCTAACTGCAAGTAGGGATGTCCAGAAATTGCTGTACTTTTTGAAAATGGTCCCAGTGATTGCAAAGCCTGGCCTCCGGCTGCATATCTTGCCAGGCCACAAACCTTAAATGACGGAATAAATGCGTTGTCACAATAAGCAGCAACACAATCGGCAACTCTGGAGTTAACTTGATTAATATGTAGTGCAACTGTTTGAATTTAACCAGAGCATGACCCATAGGTATTAAAGTGTATGACAAGATAATCAAAACATCCTACTCTCAGTGTCTGAACTATTTGACAAACCTCACAACACTTTACATCATTTATTCAGGCACAAAACCTGTGATTTTGACACATGTAACTCAATTGTATACATTTTCATAAAAATGTTATAGCCATCAAGACGTTTCTGTAAAGCAATATAAGTTCTACCAATTAGAACAATAACATAAACATATGCCAAATGGGGGAACATTCTCTGACCAATATGGATCCGATGTAAAGGGGAGTAAAAACAAGCTAAGCCATTTAGGTATAGATTAAAGAGTAAAGGCGCAGTTAGGCATCCATGGTGAACTCCAAAATGAATAGCAAAGTTCTAGTGCCTCCTTGTTGTACAGCATTTGTATATAACTGCATTATTGAACTGCCTTTATATCAAGATCCAGCAAAGTAGCCCAAAACAAGGACCTGTCTATCTTATCAAAAGCAGTAGACCAGTCCATGAAGGTCAGATGCATGCCTCCTCCCTTCATCTCGTTTTATTCATCTATCACAAAATATATAATAAGGCACTGATCAGTAGTACCTACATGTCTGTTCTAAAGACTAATTGAAAGTCTGTCAAGATTGCCTTTTGCTCCACCCAATTTTACAATTTAGATAATAAAATTCTGCCAAGCAATGTTAGAGAAACTTCACTGCATGACATTGGCTTAAAACACTCATATTTTGCTCTAAATCCATTTTTCGAGATTGTAATTATAGAGCTAGGTAGCTACAAACTCTGCAAAATTCAACTCTTTAAGATAGTTAGTACAATATTAATTAATACTGGTGATGATGAATTGCGCATTTGATCATCTTTTCTATCAAGGAAGTATAAATAAATATCTTTAAGCACTACCAGTGTGAGTTCCGCATTACAAGGTTGAGAACACAATAGAATAGAGTATTCACTTGCTGCCACAGTGAACTCATCATAAACCCTACTAAAATGCTTAAAGCATAGATATGCAGGAAGGCACCCGGAGGATACCTCATCAGTCACGTCCATTCACGCCATTTGTTACTAGTCTCCACAACTCACCTGCATCATTATTTAAAGAGCTCAATATGTTACATGATCCATGCATCCGTTTCCCCTGTTTATACTCTTAACATTTTAGTCGAGTCTTGCCAGGCCAAAGATTTTTGGGTTAGGGCCACACTAGAAAACTTTTTGGGTCTGGTGAAGGGCTCTTTTAGTGCATGTCCAACCCTTTTCTTACCGTATGGTCTTAAATTGGAGCTCCAAGCTTTTTTCTACTGACAGGCTACTGCTTCTAAATGCATTCAAGGAATCACAAGCAGTGATTGCAAGAAGTGGGCCTGGATCAGGCCATAGAGATATACTTACATAGACTTTCTTTATAATCACGTTGAAACGTGCCCTACCATTGGTAGTCGCCCACAGGATGGGTACCTTAGTTTGTGCAAGTCAGAGAGTCATTGTTTGTTTTGTATCTGCCAAAACAACATGAGTAGATAGTGATTTCTACTGTTTTTAATACTGCGTAATCAAAAATGTGCCACCAGTCAGCAATTATAAAATACATTTGGCAACAATGCCGTCCATATAAAAGTGCGTTGTGCAGGTCGGTCATGACACATTCATCCATTTATAATGCACATGCACTGAGAATCACACAGGCTAATCAATTTAGAACCCAGTGATTTACAAAATCAGATTATGATGGCATATCTAGTATAACACTGACATTCGTTCCTTTCATATCAGAATCAGTCAGCATGTCATAGATTCCAATTCTTGCATTCCATTGAGTATGGATAACTTTGATTGAGCTTAACTCTCTATGGCGTCTGAAAGAGTTAGAGTTTTATTGCAGGCACTCTCAGCTACGGGCTTATTTTTACTTGTCATTACCGTAAGTGCCTCATTAATGGCCCTTATAGATAATGAGAGAACAGGGCAGGTTGTCAACAGTTCACTATTTCCTAAATCTAACACTCGCTACTAGATTCCCAAATTATTCTAGGTCCCTTACCTGCTCTTCCATATGAGGTGAAACTGCTGGGTCTTCTGTTACCCATCATTCCCTCGTCTTCCCGGTGTTTGAGTACCATTTTGGCTATGCTATAGCATGTATACTCTAGATATAACTTACATTGGTAACTGTTGTCATACATCCCGGCCCTGCTTACCACTAGACCAGAGACTTCACTTTCGTCTACAATCAATGGTGGTGTCCTTGTTAGGCATTTGTAGGCATTTTTTATCTTCAATTGCAGTATACACTTTGGGATATTACAAGGAGTCTTAGAGACCAGTGGGCCATCATTATAATGCATTTAGTCACTGGGAGTTATCACAACATTCAGTCACTCTCCAAAATATTGTATGGCACATCATGGTTTTGCCTTTCATTAAGGCCATTTTCAACGGTGCTTAAAATCTATATCCAGTGTGACTCTTGATTCTCAAGCATCTTTCAGGTTTTCCTTCCTGCCTGATTGGGCATTTTTTTTCGACAGCTGTTTGCTTCATGACAGTATATTTATTTTCCTTGAATAAAAACATGTTGGACTCTTTCAGTGGGTCATCCTGACCCATTCCTGATCCAAGAACGATAATCCCCAGTCACATTGTTCCTCTCCTTGTGGTCAAATCCACGTGTAGTTGGCCGCATAGACATGAGGTACAGCGAATCACAATAGTATTAGAGAACTGCAATTAGAAACAAAACACTGCTGCTATTTTAGTCTTTCGCTAAAACTGTTTTGGATGGTTTTGATATGGTCCACCATAGCACACAGAGGGTCTAGGGGAGTCACATGTCTGATGTGTAATTGCCATGCAGCCACTACGCCACACCTCCTATGGGAAATGATCTGCCTTACTGACAACCTCACACCCTCACAGACCACACCACCACTTGCAGACACCTGACATAACTTGGATACCAAATGTGTAAATGATTATGGAAATGACTTTGTGGTATTGGAAGATCCTGAAAAACAGGGCAATCGACTCTGGGTTACAAAATGTAACTGCATGTCTGGAGAAGTGTATGGCATAGGTCTGCCCAGGGCAAATAACCTTATCACGATGACTAAGGGCCCCATACCAAGCCCTCTGCTGTGTGGCACAGTCATATTTGGGATCCCTTTTGAGTTAAGGCTGTAAGGTGACACTGTAAGAATTGTTTATAAATTGAAACTCTTGGCATGGGAAATGTAAATAAAAGAGGGGAGGCACACACAGGCTGTGGGTGTTGTTTTACTTTGTATCCACCCATTGACTGCCTATGGCCATATGGTTACCTGTGACATTCCCACCCACTATCTGCCCCTCCATACCCATGCCCCAACCAGGGGATCTCCTTAAGCTCTATGATTGTATAAGGATGTCAATGTTTTTTCTAAGCAATCTTTTGAAAGGGAATGACTCAAATGCAGCTGTAAACCAGTTGATGGTCTTTACCAAGTGTATCTTCAGCCACTTGATTTCAAAGTACTATGGGCCTCATTCTGAGTTGGGCAGTAAGGGTTTACGGGCACCAGTAAGGATGCCTGTGCCGCTAAACCCTTAGCGCCCTATTCTGAGGTCCCTTAGCGGGACCCGCAAAGGACGTGTGGTCTGACCACACATCCTTTGTGGGTCCCGCTAAGGGACCAAAGCGCTAATAATGGGCCCGCTATGGGGTCTCAAATGGGAATGGGGAATGGTTTACTGAATGGGGACTTACTGGGTCGTCCAAGGTCGGAATGACCTGGTAAGTCACCATTCAGCCAGACAGGACCCGGACCCGGGTTTGGAGGCAGCCATGCTGCTAATAGCACCAGGGCTAGCTCCAAACTCGGAATGACCCCCAATGTGTGTCCTTGCATATGTTGCTTGCACTGAATAGATTTTAAAAGAGTGCTAGAGTGTGTCATCCTTTTTGGGTACTTTGTGTCGAATTATTGAATCCTACAAAGGATGACACACACTAGCAACCATTAAACAAATGAGATGTGGTGACACCTCAGTCCCTCCCGTGAGGCGACAGCCCAATTATCACAGCATATTTGAATGGTAAATGTGCAGCAGTGACCTTACAAAACCCCATCCGGAACTCATTTACCTTGTAAAAGAGCATTGGAAAGTCAAGTGCCAACTACACAAAAGCCCAAATTGTTGACTTTGCTAATATGTCACAAGTCTGCCAATTAGAAAACAGCTCTCAAATGATTCGCACCATTATTGTTATTATTTTTTTATGGCACGCACATTGTTAAGACATTTCAGACCAATTAAGAATGTGTCTGCCTGCTAATATGGCAACCCACACCTCCAGTCTGCCCCACCACCAGCCGCTAGAACACAAATGTCTCATGGGTCCCTTGCATCTATGCATTCGTGTTATTTTCCCCGCGCTGCTAGCTTGAATTCTGACCAATGTTTGTTTTCCCCGGGGTGGAAAGAATGGCAACTTGCCTCTCAGCTGAGGACATTAATAATACAGGAACTGAGCCGCACCTTTCATCTTGCTGAAACGAAAATGATATCCCAGTCTGGCAGATCTTTTACAAAGAGCATCCGAAAAAGTAGATTGTTGCTCTCTGTAAAATAATGGGCACTCGCCAAGGATAAAACGCCAGGCCCCAGCCAGCGTAGTTCGCTCTGACTGGACTGACTTGGCGCTCGTACTTTGATGACTTCAAACATCAGAGGGGAGCATGTTCACAGAGGGGCGCTCAGCATGCAACTGCCAATGAGATAGCTTCACATCCCACTGCAGACGTCTGCGTGGAACGCGATGTTCACAATTTGGAATCCTGTCAAGGCGTGCCCAGCACGCATGTCAATCATCTGTCCAGACACAACGAGGAACGTTCCGTTGGGTAGCACCAGCACTTATTACTTGAGCCCCAAAACACGCATGCTTTTGTGGCGTGTGGTATATAACGGGTTAATATTACAATGTACTTCCATGTTCCAGTGATAACTACACGTCCCCAGTCAGGTGCAGTGTAATTAATAATGATAACTTTGCTGTGGCAGCATTGGAGCACGCAGTGTTGCTCCATTGTGTGTACACGTTGTTGAATGTATGAGTCACATAATGTAAGGAGCAGAATATACCTTGGGCTAGACGGTACAGACACACTCCAGGCTTGCATAAAGTGGAAAAGGTTGCTTTAATATGACAGGCCAGAGTTTACAAACAAATGCTGACCTAGCTCCTTACCCTTATAGACAAAACCAAACCACTTAAATGTAGATCTTCCAAAAGCCTAAGCCATCCCTCAAGCAAACTTTCCCTCTTTCCCAACAGCTTAATAACTCTTCCGCTATTCTCCTTTCCCTGCTGCTGCTACTTCTGCCCATTGCTCCTCACTCACGATACCGCTGGGGTAGCCTGTCCGTCCGAACATAACTAACCATACTCCTTCACATCAGTATAATCCCATACATTAATCCAACTACTACCTTAAATTGCTGTGCGCACGGCACACAGAGGTGATATCTCTACCACATCCCATTACTCTCATAAAAGGCACCACCTCCTCTTACGCCACCCTCTCAACCAGTATGCAAACCTCCTTATCCATTGATGAAAATTGCACCCCATCTTCCCAAAACAAATTGGCTATTCTGCATTTACTCTCCAGATGCACTACACCTTGGCATCATACACCATGCAAACTTTTTCATGCCCCATTTATTTCTATCTTGTCTTATCCCAGGCCACAAAAAGCTGACCACCTTGTATTGAATCCCCAGCTGCCCTAATGCCTTAGCATCCTCAGCCTTGCAAAACTTCCAAGTCATTCCTTTTCTGTCTCATCCTATCCACTGCCACCTGGGTCAAACTCCAACCTCCCCTCCCACTCCCCCCTGATCCCTCATGCTAACTGTTTGGTCCCATGTAGGCTCACCTTAGGCCAGTCTTATGATTATAGGCACAGTGACCATCTTTTCACAAAAGGAGCCCGGTTCTTTTGCCAGCTCATATCCGCTCACGTGTGAAAGAATGACCTCAGGTACTGCATGTCCTTCCTCCACCTTAACCATCCTCAGCATACACTAGCCCCTTCTTCGACCCTCCAATCCCAGTGACCTTAACTCTGAATTCCAGAAACTACAGCTCACCTGCGCCTGCAAATTCTCCTCTAACGTGTTGCCCTATCAGATCAGGCGAATGTCCACAAATGTAGGCCTCTGGCACACCATTACTTCATTGCCAAACAAAATAAAAGTCAATACCTAACCTGAAAAACTATGGAAGACCCCACCTTCCTGCCACAGTGTGTAGGTTGAACCACCGGACACCAAGACAATAAAAAACAATCCTCTGAGGAAAAAAGCTCAGTGCACCTCTTACAAGGATAACCAAGTTTATTTTGAATACAAAAAGGAAAATAGTGTCAGAGGGTCCTACGAACCCAACTGCCACAGAGATCACTCACACTTCAAAAGCAAACAGAGCCTTTGAAAAGACAATGTTGACACTGGTGACACAAGCAGTATATGGTATTCATTCCCCATGTTCATTGGCTATTCCCTATGTACATACTACCAGTCCTCTATGGTACCTTGACAGATTGGCCGCATTGTGTCTACTCCAACCACCAGCACATGCTCTTCTGCCCCAGTCTTGAGTCCTGAATACATGATTGGTGGGCATTTGGGAATGTTGCCCTCCCCATGGGTCAAATCATGACATGAGCTCAGTGGATACTGTCAAGGTCAAATTAGCCCCCTTGAATAAAGAGGAGCCTCTGATGAACCCAGACACGTAGCTACCCCTGCAATGCCTCCCCGAAGCAGCATTAGATTTGTTGTCATCGTCCCTGGCACCTCGTAGTACAAATCACAGGGCATCATGCTTGTTGCTCCACCTTGTAGGCTGCCTCTTCCCAGGACTTCACCTGGGCCTCTTCAGGACCACACTAATCAGCCAACTAGAGTGGGAGTTTGGAATTCTGTTTGTGGTCATTTGGCAGTTCAAATAGGATGATCATTCTCCAGGAGGGTACCAGTGCCCTAAATATGGTATGGGTTTATTTGGCAGCTCATGACTTCTGCCCCGACTCCCATGGGTATGGCCTTTAGGAAGGGCGCCGCTCTGCCAGTGCTTGGCATTCATATTACTTTCCGGTTTCACAGGCCTGCAACATAATGCAATTTAGGTTAATCTATCAGACCTGTGTTCCTTCTTGTACTCATCAAACACCAAACAACCTATGGGTGCAGTTTAAGTTTGAGAAACAAGGCTACCCATCTAACCAGCACATGAAACAATAAGTCATGGGTAAATCCATTATATGCTATTAGCTAAGATAATCGAATATAACCGAATTTCATGGGGGAATGTCTTCCTTTTTCACCTATCTCAAGCCCAATGAGACCCGCTAGAGCATGACCACCTTCATGAAAACATTGTTGTTTCTATTTACCTTTTAGATTGGACTTTACACTTGGACACACGTATTGCTGTCAATCACAATATTGACATTTTCCCCTGAAGAGCCACATAGAGGTGGTGAACCACGTGCACACATCAAACACCACACAATTTATGGGTGCAGCATATGTTTGAGAAACAAGGCTAACCAGCTAATCAGCCTTTGGAACAACAAGGCATGGATTGAAATTTACATTTAGAGACACATACAGCTGTCAATCACAATATTGAAATTTGCCTCCTGAAGAGCCACATAGAGGTGGTGAAACACTTGTTGAGGATATAAAAGAGATGATATAAAAGAGGACCAGGAAACAAGGATTAATGAGGATATATGAGGATATAAAAAAGGAGTAGGAAATAAGGATAAATGCGGATATATTAGCAGACAGGACACAAGGGGCCTCATTACGACCCAGGCGGTAAGTTACCGCCTGGGCCGTGACTTTACCACCATGGCGTAAACTACGTTTACGCCATGGTGGTTGGCGGACTTACCGCCCCATTCCGACCTTGGCAGGGCGGTAAGTCCCCAATCCCCATTTACCCTTCCCCATTCCCATTTTTGCCCCATAGGGCATAATGGGAGTGGGGAAGGCGTTAATTACGCCACCGTAAATTACGGTGGCGTAATTAACTCCATGGTGCCTTAGCGCCATGGATTTTAACACCTGCTAAAAGCAGGTGTTAAATCCGCCATGGCGCTAAGGGACCTCGTACTCAGGCGGTAAGGGTCGGCGCTGTTTACGCCGGCGTAAAACCCTTACCGCCTGAGTCGTAATGAGGCCCAAAGTGAAATAACTAAGAAGGAGGATATAAAGAAGACAATACTATGGACAAGAGACTCACACGTGAGCCTAATTAAGATTTGAAATGTTCCTGTGGTTAACCTTTGTGAATAAAAACAAATATATTTTTTGTTTTGCTTACTCATTGGGTCTTTCAAATTCTTTCTGTTCTCAGTCGCTTTTGACTTGTAAGAGATAACTATTAATTTACTTATACTGTAGAGGAGCAGTTACATGCCTCTGCAGGAAGTCCCACCCCCCTACCGCCTATATGTTGGAAGTCTGAGATTGTGCCAAGTTTGACACCAGAAGTTGTGCCACTACTGCAGCGTATATTCAAAAGAAGATACCCATTGAAACAACCCTATCAAATGTATCCCTGAAAAGATGATAATTTGAGGGAGGAACTCCCTGAAGGAATATAAAAAAGAGCACAAAGAGAAGCTAATGACGTCCCTCGAGACATGTGTGACGTCCTTGGATATTGGCTGAAGAGGATGCATGGATTTTACAGAAACTAATGACAAAGTAAAGAGTCAAGTGAACTTTTTAATATGAAAAAGAAGATTACACATGCATGAAGTGCTGCAGGGATTGAACCTTTCAATAATTGTACAGATGCTGAAATGCAAGGTAGATTAAGTAATCAAAGAAGCTGGCTATACATAGTGAATAGAATGCAGGCAGAGCCACCATTCCTCAGGAGCTGGACATCAGTGTCATGAATTTAGTAAGCCAGAACCCATCTAGAGAAAAGGCGAGAATTGTGTTGCAACAATAATACACTGAAATCACAAGCTGCATAGTGAGGCTGTCTGGCCTGGTATCAAAACTGAAGCAGCCAAATTTGGTTATTTATTCTTGAAAGGCACGAACGGGCGAAGGATGAATCATCTCTTTTTAAAGTGCAAAGAAAGAACACCAAAAGTGCAGGTTTTATTAATTTAAGACATTTAAAAACCTGCAAAATGGACCAAATTGTGGTCTCCTGTCATGTGAATCAAGGATGAACACAGAATCAAACTTGGAGTCCTAGAACAATGATAGCGAGTGCCTGCACTCCCATGTATTCCCAGAGAAAAGGAAACTTTGCAAGGCTAAGTTCAAAGACAATCTTCATGGCCAAAGGCATGGGCGATGACAGATGTTGGGTTAATTGGGTGTGGAGACAGAGGCAGGCCCACCTCCTTGGACCTGAGTCTGGGCTTATGTGCTGCTAAGTGAACCAAATATTCCAGACATGGCACAAGCGTGCCAACCAATTGTAGAGGTCTGTATAATGAAGGACCTTATCATTTGAAGACCAATTGAAAACTGTGTATTTAATGGTTTTAAAGGTGACATGTTTTAAAGGTAGGCATATATTGTCCACCTGACAGTGGGCAGCAAATTACAATCCCAGGTCCTATGTAATGTATACTTAGATGTTCCTGTTAAGGATTTCAATCAGGCACACATCCAGGTCTCGCTTAGCATGTAGTGCGCAATGGAACCCTTATTTGTTTTATGTCTATAAATTCAATATTCTGAATGATATACCACTCATATCACACCCTTCTGAAAATACCCCTGAGGTCACACTGAACCAGGAATTAGGCTAGTTTGTAAATGTAAATATTTATTTATTTAATTAATATTCAAATCACACATACATTTTAATATATATATATATATAAACCAGCCGTTAAGGTGGGAACCCGCAAAGGGACCTTGTAATCAGGCGCTAAGGGATTACCGGTACCGGTACCCTTACCGGTACCGGTAATCCCTTAGCACCAGGGTCGTAATGAGGCCCCTTGACTGTTACTGAGCAAAACCATGCGGCCTAGATATGTCAGTAAAGGAAAAAAAGGTGGAGCCAGACATGTGATGTCATCAGTGATGTCATCAATGACATTTGTGATGTCATCTTTGATGTCCTGTGTGTTAGTGTTAGCAGTGCAGGGTGGCGCGAGTTATGGTTGCTTATCTTACCATAACTGCCGAATTTCAAGTGTTTTTCGGTTTTACTTTGAACCATAACGTCCCTTTAACAAAGTTTTTTTACTGAATTTCATAGGTTTTTAGTAGCGAAACCTAACCATAACGTCTCTTTAACAAAGTTTTTTTACTGAATTTCATAGGTTTTTAGTAGCGCAACTTAACCATAACGTCCCTTTAACAAAGTTTTTTTACTGAATTTCATAGGTTTTTAGTAGTGCAACTTAACCACAACGTCCCTTTAACACAGTTTTTTTACTGAATTTCATAGGTTTTTATTAGTGCAACTTAACCATAAAGTCACTTTAACACTTTTTTTTTACTGAATTTCATAGTTTTTTATTAGTGTAACATAACTATAACGTCCTTTTCAATGGAGGAAGACCACTAGCATCCTAGGTTCTCAAAGTGGGAACCCAGGGTGGTAAAAAAACATTTTTCTTCCCAAACCAGGACACCGCAGGCAGGCGTCCCGGTGTAGGAAGGAAAATCTTTTACCAAGATGGACACCAGGGAAAGGGGAGGCAGGGTGTATAAAGAGAACACAACAGGGCATCGGCAGGGGGTCAGGAAGACCAGGAGAGAGACACCGGGCATGAGTGGGGGGTAACACGAGGGAGACACGGGGCATGAGCAGGGTGTGGTAAGAAGGGAGACACGGGGCATGAGCGGCAAAGAAGGGAGACACAGGGCATGAGCGGGGGGCTGGGCGGCGGGAGGGGTAGACACACGGGGCATGAGCAGGGGGTGGGCGGCGGGAGGGAGAGACAGAGAGACACACGGGACATGAGTGTGGGGTGGGCGGCGGGAGGGAGAGACACATGGGGCATGAGCGGGGGGTGGGCGGCGGGAGGGAGAGACACACGGGGCATGAGCGGGGGGTGGGCATGAGCGGGGGGTGGGCGGGAGGCAGAGAGACACACGGGGCATGAGCGGGGGGTGGGCGGCGGGAGGGAGAGACACACGGGGCATGAGCGGGGGGTGGGCAGCGGGAGGGGTAGACACGCGGGGCATGAGCGGAGGGTGGGTTGGAGGGGAGAGACACACGGGGCATGAACGGGGGGTGCGTGGGAGGGGAGAGACACACGTGGCATGAGCGGGGGTTGGGGGGAGGGGAGAGACACATGGGGCATGAGCGGGGGGTGGGGGGGAGGGGAGAGACACACGGGACATGAGCGGGGAGTGGGCGGCGGGTGGGGAGAGACACATGGGACATGAGTGGGGGATGGGCGGCGGGTGGGGAGAGACACACGGGACATGAGCGGGGGTGGGCATGAGCAGGGGGTGGGCGGGAGGGGGAGAGACACACGGGGCATGAGCGGGGGGTAGGCAGCAGGAGGAAGAGACACACGGGGCATGAGCGGGGGGTGGGTGGTGGGAGGGAGAGACACACGGGGCATGAGCGGGTGGTGGGGGGGATGGGAGAGACACACGGGGCATGAGCGGGGGGTGGGGGAGGGGAGAGACACACGGGGCATGAGCAGGGGGTGGGCATGAGCGGGGGGTGGGCGGGAGGTGGAGAGACACACGGGGCATGAGCAGGGGGTGGGGGAAGGGGAGAGACACACGGGGCATGAACGGGGGGTGGGGGGAGGGGAGAGACACACGGGACATGAGCGGGGGGTGGGCGGCATGTGGGGAGAGCCACACGGGACATGAGCGGGTGGTGGGCGGCGGGTGGGGAGAGACACATGGGACATGAGCGGGGGGTGGGTGGCGATTGGGGAGAGACACACGGGGCATGAGCGGGGGGCGGGCATGAGCGGGGGGTGGGCAGGAGGGGGAGAGACACACGGGGCATGAGCGGGGGGGCGTTGGAGGGGAGAGACACACGTGGCATGAGCGGGGGTTGGGGGGAGGGGAGAGACACATGGGGCATGAGCGGGGGGTGGGGGGGAGGGGAGAGACACATGGGACATGAGCGGGGAGTGGGCGGCGGGTGGGGAGAGACACATGGGACATGAGTGGGGGATGGGCGGCGGGTGGGGAGAGACACACGGGACATGAGCGGGGGTGGGCATGAGCAGGGGGTGGGCGGGAGGGGGAGAGACACACGGGGCATTAGCGGGGGGTAGGCGGCAGGAGAAAGAGACACACGGGGCATGAGCGGGGGGTGGGTGGTGGGAGGGAGAGACACACGGGGCATGAGCGGGTGGTGGGGGGAGGGGAGAGACACACGGGGCATGAGCGGAGGGTGGGGGAGGGGAGAGACACACGGGGCATGAGCAGGGGGTGGGCATGAGCGGGGGGTGGGCGGGAGGTGGAGAGACACACGGGGCATGAGCAGGGGGTGGGGGGAGGGGAGAGACACACGGGGCATGAACGGGGGGTGGGGGTAGGGGAGAGACACACGGGACATGAGCGGGGGGTGGGCGGCATGTGGGGAGAGCCACACGGGACATGAGCGGGTGGTGGGCGGCAGGTGGGGAGAGACACATGGGACATGAGCGGGGGGTGGGTGGCGATTGGGGAGAGACACATGGGGCATGAGCGGGGGGTGGGCATGAGCGGGGGGTGGGCAGGAGGGGGAGAGACACACGGGGCATGAGCGGGGGGTGGGCGGGGGGTGGGCGGCGGGGGCTGGGCAGCGGGTGGGGAGAGACACACGGGACATGAGCGGGGGGTGGGCGACGGGTGGGGAGAGACACATGGGACATGAGAGGGGGTGGGCGGCGGGTGGGGAGAGACACACGGACATGAGCGGGGGTGGGCGGCGGTCGGGGAGAGACACACGGGGCATGAGTGGGGGGTGGGCATGAGCGGGGGTGGGCGGGAGGGGGAGAGACACACGGGGCATGAACGGGGGTGGGCGGCGGGTGGGGAGAGACACATGGGACATGAGCGGGGGGTGGGCAGCGGATGGGGAGAGACACACGGGACATGAGCGGGGGGTGGGCGGCGGGTGGGAAGAGACACACGGGACATGAGCGGGGGGTGGGCGGCGGGTGGGGAGAGACACACGGACATGAGCGGGGGGTGGGCAGCGGGTGGGGAGAGACACACGGACATGAGCGGGGGGTGGGCGGCGGGTGGGGAGAGACACACAGACATGAGTGGGCGGTGGGCGGCAGGTGGGGAGAGAAACACGGACATGAGCGGGGGTGGGAGAGACGCACGGGGGGTGGGAGAGACACATGGGGATGAGCGCGGGGGTTGGCGATCGGGAGAGACGAGCGGGGCACAAAGCGGGGCATGAGCGGGGCGTGAGCGGGGCATGAGGAGGGGTGGGGGGGAGGGAGAAAGACACACGGACATGAGCGGGGGTGGGCGGCAGGAGGGAGAGACACACAGGGCATGAGTGGGGGGTGGGCAGCGGGAGGGGTAGACACACAGGGCATGAGCGGGGGGTGGGTGGCGGGAGAGGAGAGACACATGGGGCATGAGCGCGTGGTGGGGGGAGGGGAGAGACACACGGGGCATGAGCGGGGGGCGGGGGGGAGGGGAGAGACACACAGGGCATGAGCAGGGGGTGGGCATGAGCAGGGGGTGGGCGGGAGGGTGTGAGACACACGGGGCATGAGCGGGGGATGGGGGAGGGGAGAGACACACGGGGCATGAGTGGGGGGTGGGAGGAGGGGAGAGACACACGGGACATGAGCGGGGGGTGGACGGCAGGTGGGGAGAGCCACACGGGACATGAGCGGGGGGTGGGCGGGGGGTGGGCGCCGTGTGGGGAGAGACACACGGGACATGAGTGGGGGGTGGGTGGCGATTGGGGAGAGACACACGGGGCATGAGCGGAGATGGGCATGAGCGGGGGGTGGGCAGGAGGGGGAGAGACACACGGGGCATGAGCAGGGGGTGGGCGGCGGGTGGGGAGAGACACACGGGACATGAGCGGGGGGTGGGCGACGGGTGGGGAGAGACACACGGGACATGAGAGGGGGTGGGCGGCGGGTGGGGAGAGACACACGGGGCATGAGTGGGGGGTGGGCATGAGCAGGGATGGGCGGGAGGGGGAGAGACACACGGGGCATGAGCGGGGGGGTGGGCAGCGGGTGGGGAGAGACACACGGGACATGAGCAGGGGGTGGGCAGCGGGTGGGCAGAGACACACGGGACATGAGCGGTGGGTGGGCGGTGCTTGATGAGAGACACATGGACATGAGCGGGGGGTGGGCGGCGGTTTTAAGAGACACACGGGACATGAGCGGGGGTGGCCGGCGGGTGGGGAGAGACACATGGGACATGAGCGGGGGGTGGGCGGTGGGTGGGGAGAGACACATGGACATGAGTGGGGGTGGGCGGCGGGTGGGAAGAGACACACGGGACATGAGCGGGAGGTGGGCGGTGGGTGGGGAGAGACAAACGGACATGAGAGGGGGGTGGGTGGCGATTGGGGAGAGACACACGGGGCATGAGCGGGGGGTGGGCATGAGCGGGGGGTGGGCAGGAGGGGGAGAGACACACGGGGCATGAGCGGGGGGGCGTGGGAGGGGAGAGACACACGTGGCATGAACGGGGGTTGGGGGAGGGGAGAGACACATGGGGCATGAGCGGGGAGTGGGCGGCGGGTGGGGAGAGACACATGGGACATGAGTGGGGGATGGGCGGCGGGTGGGGAGAGACACACGGGACATGAGCGGGGGTGGGCATGAGCAGGGGGTGGGCGGGAGGGGGAGAGACACACGGGGCATTAGCGGGGGGTAGGCGGCAGGAGGAAGAGACACACAGGGCATGAGCGGGGGGTGGGTGGTGGGAGGGAGAGACACACGGGGCATGAGCGGGGGGTGGGGGAGGGGGAGAGACACACGGGGCATTAGCGGGGGGTAGGCGGCAGGAGGAAGAGACACACGGGGCATGAGCGGGGGGTGGGTGGCGGGAGAGGAGAGACACATGGGGCATGAGCGGGTGGTGGGGGGAGGGGAGAGACACACGGGGCATGAGCAGGGGGTGGGCATGAGCGGGGGGTGGGCGGGAGGTGGAGAGACACACGGGGCATGAGCAGGGGGTGGGGGGAGGGGAGAGACACACGGGGCATGAACGGGGGGTGGGGGGAGGGGAGAGACACACGGGACATGAGCGGGGGGTGGGCGGCATGTGGGGAGAGCCACACGGGACATGAGCGGGTGGTGGGCGGCGGGTGGGGAGAGACACATGGGACATGAGCGGGGGGTGGGTGGCGATTGGGGAGAGACACACGGGGCATGAGCGGGGGGTGGGCATGAGCGGGGGGTGGGCAGGAGGGGGAGAGACACACGGGGCATGAGCGAGGGGTGGGCGGGGGGTGGGCGGCGGGGGCTGGGCAGCGGGTGGGGAGAGACACACGGGACATGAGCGGGGGGTGGGCGACGGGTGGGGAGAGAAACATGGGACATGAGAGGGGGTGGGCGGCGGGTGGGGAGAGACACACGGACATGAGCGGGGGTGGGCGGCGGTCGGGGAGAGACACACGGGGCATGAGTGGGGGGTGGGCATGAGCGGGGGTGGGCGGGAGGGGGAGAGACACACGGGGCATGAACGGGGGTGGGCGGCGGGTGGGGAGAGACACATGGGACATGAGCGGGGGGTGGGCAGCGGATGGGGAGAGACACAATGGACATGAGCGGGGGGTGGGCGGCGGGTGGGAAGAGACACACGGGACATGAGCGGGGGGTGGGCGGCGGGTGGGGAGAGACACACGGACATGAGCGGGGGGTGGGCAGTGGGTGGGGAGAGACACACGGACATGAGCGGGGGGTGGGCGGCGGGTGGGGAGAGACACACAGACATGAGTGGGCGGTGGGCGGCAGGTGGGGAGAGAAACACGGACATGAGCGGGGGTGGGAGAGACGCACGGGGGGTGGGAGAGACACATGGGGATGAGCGCGGGGGTTGGCAATCGGGAGAGACGAGCGGGGCACAAAGCGGGGCATGAGCGGGGCGTGAGCGGGGCATGAGGAGGGGTGGGGGGGAGGGAGAAAGACACACGGACATGAGCGGGGGTGGGCGGCAGGAGGGAGAGACACACAGGGCATGAGTGGGGGGTGGGCAGCGGGAGGGGTAGACACACAGGGCATGAGCGGGGGGTGGGTGGCGGGAGAGGAGAGACACATGGGGCATGAGCGCATGGTGGGGGGAGGGGAGAGACACACGGGGCATGAGCGGGGGGCGGGGGGAGGGGAGAGACACACAGGGCATGAGCAGGGGGTGGGCATGAGCAGGGGGTGGGCGGGAGGGTGTGAGACACACGGGGCATGAGCGGGGGATGGGGGGAGGGGAGAGACACACGGGCATGAGTGGGGGGTGGGAGGAGGGGAGAGACACACGGGACATGAGCGGGGGGTGGGCGGCAGGTGGGGAGAGCCACACGGGACATGAGCGGGGGGTGGGCGGGGGGTGGGCGCCGTGTGGGGAGAGACACACGGGACATGAGTGGGGGGTGGGTGGCGATTGGGGAGAGACACACGGGGCATGAGCGGAGATGGGCATGAGCGGGGGGTGGGCAGGAGGGGGAGAGACACACGGGGCATGAGCAGGGGGTGGGCAGCGGGTGGGGAGAGACACACGGGACATGAGCGGGGGGTGGGCGACGGGTGGGGAGAGACACACGGGACATGAGAGGGGGTGGGCGGCGGGTGGGGAGAGACACACGGGGCATGAGTGGGGGGTGGGCATGAGCAGGGATGGGCGGGAGGGGGAGAGATACACGGGGCATGAGCGGGGGGGTGGGCGGCGGGTGGGGAGAGACACACGGGACATGAGCAGAGGGTGGGCAGCGGGTGGGCAGAGACACACGGGACTGAGCGGGGGGTGGGCGGTGGGTGATGAGAGACACATGGACATGAGCGGGGGGTGGGCGGCGGTTTTAAGAGACACACGGGACATGAGCGGGGGGTGGCCGGCGGGTGGGGAGAGACACATGGGACATGAGCGGGGGGTGGGCGGTGGGTGGGGAGAGACACATGGACATGAGTGGGGGGTGGGCGGAGGGTGGGAAGAGACACACGGGACATGAGCGGGGGGTGGGCGGTGGGTGGGGAGAGACACACGGACATGAGAGGGGGGTGGGCAGCGGGTGGGGAGAGACACACGGACATGGGCGGCGGGTGGGGAGAGACACACGTACTTGAGTGGGGGGTGGGCGGCAGGTGGGGAGAGAAACACGGACATGAGCGGGGGGTGGGAGAGACACACGGGGGGTGGGAGAGACACACGGGGCATGAGCGGGGGGGTTGGCGATCGGGAGAGATGAGCGGGGCACAAAGCGGGGCATAAGCGGGGCGTGAGCGGGGCATGAGGGGGGTGGGCGGGAGGGAGAAAGACACACGGACATGAGCGGGGGGTGGGCGGGAGGGAGAAAGACACACGGACATGAGCGAGGGGTGGGCAGGAGGGAGAAAGACACACGGCATTCGTGTGCAGGTGGCAGATCCCGCTCCTCGGCCCTCCGCTGGCCACCGTGTGCCGATGGCGTGAGCGGGGGGCTGGAGGAAAAGGGAAGACATGGAGCATGAGTGGGGGTGACGAGAAGGACACACAGGGCATGAGCGGGGGGGTGGGAGGAACAGGAGACAGACACGGGCATGAGCGGGGGTGGGGGACTTACTGTGCAGGCGGGATACAAAGCCTTTCATGCGAGGAACAAAGATGGCGGGCGTCTCTAAAACCAGACGCACTGCACACTTTCACCGCATCCAATGAGAGAGAACGTCAGATGTCCGCGGACATCACACAAGCGGCTTGCCCAATCACCGTCCTGTCCGCGGAGCGAACAGGGAAGTGTGTCCGCGAAGCGAACACAGATATCACTAATTTTTTTCACTTACATTTTTGTCTTTTTTAAAAGAAACTCTTGGATGGATTTACACCAAATAAAGCAAAGCACGCTTTCGGGACCAAGCCCCCGCTCCTGCCGCAAATTTGGTGTAAATCCGTCCAGCGGTTTGGGCTGTAGGCATGAGCAAAGTTTTTTCCCATTATGTCTATGGGAAAAAAAAAACGTTTTGGGACCCCCTATAACTTTGCCCCCCCCTGGACGAATCCTCACCAAATTTTGCAGAGTGACCCAAATACTTTTTTTGCAAAGTTTGGTGAGGATTCGTCCAGGGAGAGCGAAGTTATAATCCGCCCAAAAAGTGCTCTTCCTATGGAAACAGCAATTTAACCATAACTATATGGCCACTACCGTGGCCATGTGATATATATATATATATATATATATATATATATATATATATATATATATATATATATATATATATTCAGTGAAAAAACTTTGTTAAAGGGACGTTATGGTTAAGTTGCGCTACTAAAAACCTATGAAATTCAGTGAAAAAACTTTGTCAAAGGGATGTTATGGTTCCAAGTAAAACCGAAAAACCCTTGAAATTCGCCAGTTATGGTAAGCTAAGCAACCATAACTCGCGCCACCACCGTGCACTGCTAAGACTAACACCCAGGACATCAAAGATGACATCACAAATGTCATTGATGACATCACTGATGACATCACATGTGTATGTACTTTTCATGAAATATGTGTACAAGGGATTCTTATTATAATGTTGCAAAACAAGTGTCAAGGATCATTGCAATAAATATCATACCCTAATTAGCGCATTGAACGATGCATTGATATAAATAGCATTCTATTATGGGGTTCTATCTAGTATACTAAGCTACTCATATAGAAGGATAACATTGTGTGCAGCGTACAAGATGTAGGTATAATATTCGTAATGTTAATATGTTGAATAATGAAATGATAATTGTTTTCTTAATAGATTTTTGTGCACTGTGAAATATGTAATACGTAGCTAATAAAACACATGTATTATATAATTGCATTACTATAGACAAAACACAAAGACACAAGAACACATACCAATATGGGTATATACAGGGAAAGTGAAGTTAGCAAAAACGCACACATAGTAGCAGAAACAATTCAAAAATTAATTGATTATTTTCATGCAAATAAATGATTGCTCTGTTTCAAAGCTGCTATTTACCCTATGTATATGTATCACTTGATGTGACTGGACCCACAGGGAAAGTACAGCCATAACAAAAAAAAACAGAACTATCAGAAAGTGCTCATAAGTCTATTGATTATCTTTATGCACAAAAAGGATTGCTGTCTTTCAAGCTTGTGTCTTCCCGTATGTATATGTTTCATATGATGTGACTGGACTCTAAGGGAATTACTGTAAGAACCTACTTGAAGGATACGTCTACAAATAAAATAACATTTTTAGTTTCTGACTGTTACTGAAGAAAAGCATGTGGCCTAGATATGTCAGCAAAAGAAAAAAGAGTGAGCCAGACATGTGATGTCATCAGTGATGTCATCAATGACATTTGTGATGTCATCCCTTTAACAAAGTTTTTTCACTGAATTTTATAGGTTTTTAGTAGCGCAACTTAACCATAACGTCCCTTTAACAAAGTTTTTTCATTGAATTTCATAGTTTTTTAGTAGCACAACTTAACAATAATAACTTTGACTTTATGTACATATAATATGGAACATACTGAACCCTTTCTACTGAATTTGACAGTCCGCAGACATGTTCGGACAACAGTACCACCACCTAAAAACTCTGGGGGGGTATGTGTAATAGTTATGCCATAACATAGGAACATTTAACAAATTCACAAAACAGCACACATACAAAGTATATGTAGTAAAACTTAAAAAATGTAACCCATATATGTAACACACTAACCATTCATTTAAATACAATATGTTTTAAAATGGAATATACCAAAAGAAGATAAAGTGGCTTCCACCATAATTACCTCACAGACGCTCCACAACCAACAGCAAGACCAGACGTATAGACTACTGATTACATATCTCATCAGACATAGTAAGTGCACTTCTTTTTACTCATATATTTATAAACATTCTATATTAGAAAAAAAAAACATATTACTTTTTTGTTTTCTCACAGATATGTGTAGTACTCTCGACTGGCTAGAGGAGCATTTCCCACGAGAGGAAATGTTAGAAGTCCACGTAATGGTACACACTTTACTATATAAACCAATTAATAAATATTATTTTGTATACATTTAACATATACATTTTTTTTATTACAGACCATACAAAAATTCCAAGCATCTCACAACAACAATCAGAGGATATCACTCTACAACAGATTAATCAAAAAATGGACAACCATATGCACAATTTTATGGATTTGAAAAACTTTGTGGAAATGCATGTGAAACCACCAACAGCACACCATTGTCCAACCTGCACTTGTCCCCCCTCACCCTATCCCACTCAGTTAACCCCAAACCCTGTCTATGGACCAAAGCATTTCGATGAGCTTTCCTTCCCTTCTTCACCTGATCCCAGTTATCTAGAAATCCCTAATTCTCCTGTTTTTGTTTCCGTTTCTGCCCCACCTTCCCAGTCATAATTGTATATATATATGAAATAAAGTTACTTTTCTTATATTCTGTTGTAATTACTTTCAGTTCTTTGTGATGAAACCAATTTAGGTGTCCACGGACAGCTCGGTTGTTCGGAAATGTTCGTATAGAAACGAAAATGTAACTGTCCTGAGGACACTACATCTGTCCGTAATGTTCTCATGCAAGTTGAAAATGTTCTAAGAACACTCGGAGTGTCCTGAAATGTTCGTAAATAAACAAAAATGGAGGTGTCCTTAAGAACACTATGCCTGTTCGTAGTGTTCGCTAGCAAGCAGAAACTGTTCTAAGAACACTTGTGGGGTCCTGAATTGTTCGGAAATAAATGAAAATGGAGGTGTGCTTGAAACGATATGTCTGTCCGTATTGTTAGCAAATAAATGAAACTGTGCTAAGAACAAACGGCTGTCCGTAACTGTTCGTTTTACATGTGACGCACTTTTAATTAGGTCAGGACTCGAACACTGTCCGTAGAACATCAACACGCATGCGCAAAACAATGTCCGTACATTGGGTTTCCTGCGGACGGCCGCTACCTTAGCGAACATGCTCACAAAACAATCATGTGACCGCGCCCACGCTCATTTCGTGCTCTAAATGCGGACACTGTTCGTGTCCCCGAACAGTCTAAAAGTACATTTCCAAGTAATCCACAATATTTCTCATTAAGAAATCACCATACCACAAATCCCACATACTAATCCCAACTTTCCACATAGTTTTTGTGACTTTTTGAACCTTTTTTGATGTTCGATCTGTCTTGCGGACGGCGCGCATGTCCGCGACCCGCGCACAAGCACCCCTCTATAAGACCACGCCCTAGAGCGCATTCTCATTGTGTTTCTGACTATTCCACAGAGCACACTGCATTTTGCTGCATACTTTGCAGATTTTGAGATTTCCATCTCCAAGCCTATGACATCCATGGCTCGACTATTACCACACGGTGCTACATCTGCCTCAGCATCACCCCCACCCCCTCCACCATCACCATTTCCCCAAGGGCTTGAAGAGGGGAACAGGAGTGAGGATACAGAGGAGGAAGAAGAGGATGACGAGAATGAGGTAGAGGAAATCCCTACTAGCTGCCCGCGGCGTGATTCTTGGGTGTGTTGTTTACCGTTCATGGGAATGGTCCTAATGCTCGTGCGAACCGTGTCACCTGCAAAGACTGCAAAATGGTACTCAGTCGCGGGAGGCATGGTTCGTATAGCTTTGGGACTACGACCATGAAGCGACACCTGAACTCATTCCACACTGGGACCATTCGCAAGGTTGTCCCTTGCGAAGAGTGTAGTAGGTTGATTGCCTCTACTTCATCCTCCGTTTCTGATCCTGTCACCACAAGGAACACCTCTGTGGGTCAGCGTCTTCCTCAAGCTGCCTCACAGGCCATACAGAATTCTGATGAACCTTACCTTTCGAGGGTCACAGTTGTATGCATGTACTGTGACACAATACTCTGTAGGGGGGAGCGACTTCGGAGTGCTTTAGAGACTACCATCTCAGAGCACGAGAAGACCTGCTCACTACACAAATAAAACCCACTCTACATCTTCCTCTCTCAGCTCGCCCTTTCTTATCCCTGTGGTTGGTGTCCCCCCTTTACCCTCCTTTCCCCTCCTCTCCTAGTGTGTCGTGTGTAAAAAACCCAAAAAATACAAAATAACAAAAAAAAAAAAAATAAGGCTTTTTTCAGAGCCGCCTTTCACAGTTAAAAAATAGAAGTAACGATAAAGAATGCAGGGCCCTTTCTATTTCTTGAAAGTCCGCGGACAGTTTGCGAAAATAAAAAAAATTGGGGTGCTTCCCTATTGTAACCATTGCTTTTTTCTCTGGGAGGAAGTGGTGGCTCTGAAAAGAGCCTTTGGGAGGTGTTTGTATGTCAAAAATTATAAATACTTAACACCTACTTCCAAATAGATGCTGCATTTATAAAAAAGGTCGCAATGCATTTTGTACATTTCTCAGAAAAATCTGATTGCCAGCATAAGTAAGATGGACTCCATCTCTGCGAAAAATGTATGTACTACGAAACATAATATTTTCATTGTGAAAAGAGAACATGCCAAAATCTCTTAAGAAAGCACAAACAGCCTTATTGACATTACTCCTTGTTTTCTCCATTTGTGGACCACATGAGAAAGAACAAAGCCACATTTGTCTCTGCGCAATCCGTGAAAAAATTACTTTGGAGTTTGGAAACATATCCATGATCTTCTGAAGTCCTTCTTTCATTGCAAATTGCAAAGAAATTCCAGACATATGTCCTAAACGGTTCCCTCCACAATGAATTACAATTAAGGCTGGATGTTCCTCTATCTTCAAAGTTGCACAGAGAGGTAGCAAGTCCAACCACTTCATTTCACGGACTCCATGCCAGTGCACTTCCACATGTGGGAATCCAAGATCTATAGATACTCCACAGCTTTCTGCATGCACCTTCAACCAATGTATCCACGAGTCTCCCAAAATCCACACAATCTGTTTTTTGAAATACTCAGCCATATCTATCTCTTCTTCTCTCACCAAAAAGAATATCAGAGAAAACCTCTCCTAGCACAACACACTCACTAAACTTTACTGACCAATCCCTTGATACATTCAATCACATTTGCATGCCTACCCACCCCAAATTCCCCGGATGTAATACGCGGTGTCCTGGAACTACTGTCATGTCCGCAAACGTATCGTAACATGGACAGCCCTTCTACCATTTCCACTTCACTCTCTGTTCCATTCCCTCATTGGATGTAGCTAAGAAATCACAACACCATCCACCAATCAAATCCACGACCTCTATATGTAACTGCATCATCATAGATCAGCACTGCAAATGTACGGTTAATATCTCGGACTACAAGTCTCATACCATTGGCAACCACGATCTACGAGAAATACTAGACAAATCTCCAAGATTTCTACTTGCAGCTTCGTCCATATCCATATGCATGAATACAAACTACAGCTATGCATATTTTCTATACAGTACATGAACACATTTTCTAACCGACTTTTACCTTGTGTAATCTGTAAAATGAATCTACGATCATTTTTTCATTATCCTAAAATGAACTGTGACTTACAAACCTTTATACCATTTAATTTCTTCGTACACACACACACACAAATAATGTTAAACTAATCTTTTTCAAATAAAATATATAGACTACATATAATCAAACAAAATGACATGCACACTCAATGATCAAATCTCAAAGAATAATATTTGTACAAACACATATTTGGTTTTACTTCTTTTAGTTCATATAATTACTTACATTTATATAGGACAAGCAGGCTATGACATTCACTCACTATTACGTGGAAAAGCAGGCTATGACATGGACTCACTATTACGTGGAAAAGCTTAGTTGCAGGAATAGTGGTATACAGTGGTAGATTATGAATTTAACAAGCCATAGTGAAGATATTTTCTTTCCTACAGTTAGTCATAAAATAGTTTTAATGGTTTTAAGGAAGGCGCTGAGCATTTCAATTTAAAAAATCTATGTCTAAATTAAAAAGAGTGCTATATACAAACCAAATTACTCATTTCTTTCTTTAACAATTGCAGTGAAGACCATTCTCCTGAAAAGAAGCAGCCGAATTGGAACTACAAAGAACAACTAAGAAGCAAACTGCTCATTTTAGAAAAAAAGTAAGTAGAATGTTACCATAATATTTGAATTATTACTCACACTGTAAGCTTAATTCATGCTATTTCTGTGCCTAAAAATAGAGATTCTGCACCATTCTGACCAAAAATCCCCCGTCTTAAACAGTGATTTGCTGGCAGAATGGCCCACAAATTCCTATTTTTCGACACACATATTACCCAACTCAGCCGCTAGAATTTAGATGTTGTAGAAAAAACAACTGTTTTAATTGTATAGCTTTAGATATACTATTTATACTTCTCCACACCACTAGCTTACTTTTTTCTGTCATCCGAACCCCAGTTTAGTAACAGATTAATTCAAGAATAGCCATCCCTACTAGTTGTACTTCCCAATGCACAATCACACGCCATTTCATACATCTTTATCACCTTACTCAAGCACTTATGCACACACCACACATGCATTGCAGAACACCCCAACCCATACCTTCAGTATTTTTTTCAACAGACCCTAAAGAATGCCTAACATAAAATAACTCCGTAGAAAGGGACGCAGAAGTAGAGCAAATGAAAAGAAAAGTCTCCAACATAAACATCCATCTATGGCAGAATTTGTAAAAAAAGTTGAAACACAACAGCTAATACAGTCATGTAGTGAAACAGAAGAAGTTTCTAGTACAAAAACTTTCCCTCCTCTATCAAAAAGTAAAACAACCCAAAAAACAATTAATAGAAAATCAACTATCACTACAAATAAAACTTCTTCTATAAATCTTGATATAGTACAAAGTAAGCATACCAAGAAAAGTATTTTAGCCAAAATGTTCCGTCACAAAGTCCTTCAAAATCTAATGAAAACAGGAGAGAAACCAGGTTCAAGACTTCAAACCTATCGTAGGAAAGTAATCTTAGAAGCGTTGAGAGACAGTGCACTTCTTCTCAAAACAAAGTTATTTATTTTAGTGTTAAACAGAATGAAATCACTAACAAAACTAATAACTAAATTACAAAAAGGACTTCTCAATAAACGAAATGTCAACAGAAATAACTTCTTAAATATCTGTGGAGGTGAATGGAGTCACACTACAACCACAGAACCATACTTTTATGAAGAAGCCTACAAACAAAAGCAAACAAATACAATTGCCATACATAGCAGTGGTCAAGGTTATGAAAAAGTTAATAATACCATAATGGAACAAGAAGAACTCCTTACAAAAATATGCCCTGAAAACATAGATTTACCCCTTCATTCAACTGAATCAGAACATCTAGTGTACAAATGGCCATGCACGTCAATGTGTAACATTCCCCAAAAAATGTTCAAGTCTTTACGCCTATTCCTCAATCAATATGTGAAAAGCAAAGACAAAATCAAAATTAAACTACTGCAAAATATGGATGCTTGTCCAATACGCAAGTACACAGGACTACAAGGACATTCCTTGGCCTGCTTTACAGGACCTAATTGCAAAACACCCTTCCATGATATCAAAAGGATATCAACACATCATGCAAGTATAAGAAATCTAGTTTATAAACTGTACTTTGCTAAAAGTACTGCTTTAGTACTAGCCAATTTAAATAACATTTTTCTACATGGTACAGCAAAAGACCTCCTAGAAGAAATTGACTATATCCAGACAAAATATTTTGGAAGTGAAACCCACTTACAAGATGAATTAGCTGTCAACCAACTTCGTAACAATTCTGCACATGGCAACCTTTCACTACAGACATACAAAAAAGAAATACTAAAATTTGAAAGTACTTCAGCTGACGTACCAAACCACGTGTATGTTGCCGCAGAACTTTATATAAAAGTAGCACAAAAACTATAGACCTATCATACAAAATAGAAGACAATGAAGATTCTAAATGGTTTGAATTAGCTCTCTACCTTATAGCAGAAAACAAATATGAAATAACTGACCCCATAATACTTTGCAGTTACTGCACTACAAAACTTGACAACAACCAAACTCCTTCACGTGCTATCACAAATAACTTGGAATTGTATCCACTACCAAAACCCCTTCAACAACTTAATTTATATGAGAGCATCATAATTCAAACAGTGCACCCATTTCAAGCAATAATACGCCTTCCACCAAAAACAGCAAAATTACCTCCCTCTGAATTAGTGAAAGGTATTCGTTGAAAAGTAGTGTATTTACCATTAGATCTAAAAGAAAATGTGCACACTCTCGGAGTGCAACGTCCAATGCAGCAATCTTTAATTATCTTGGTAAATGGAGTACCTACAAAAGACAAAAAAAATTGGCAACAACTGGTATATTAACATAAAGTTATAGAAGCCCTACAATATCTTAAAGAGAACAACGAATATTACAAAGAAGTTAATATTGAAGAAAACTTGCAAGATACAAGTGAAATAATTGAACAGACACAAGAAGCAGGTACATTTGAGCTCCTAGATCCTGCTACAATATCAAACACTTTAGACCATTATACAATTCATCCATTGCACTCTAATGACACCATAGAAGATGCACTGGAAACGTATCAAATGTGTCAAACAAAAGGATCACCAATCAGCATATGGGAAAAAAGTATAGAAGCACATGCTTTTCCTCTACTCTTTCCTACTGGCAAAGGAGGAAGATATGATGATAGACCTATTGAAATATCAGCATCAGAATATCGCTCATTACGAATGTATTCTGAAGATCCCAGATTTCGACAAAATGTGGAATACATATTCCACCTACTCTTTAAAAGTGAACTAGCAACTTTATGTTACGGAGTTGCACACATATTAAAATCAGGATCACACTTTCAAAATATGACAGCTACACAATTATTACAAAAAGTTCAACAAAAAGATGAGGTTTTACAAGCAAATCTTACAAATCTATTAGCAAATATGCGTGGTACTAAAGAGTACTGGTTTCGACGTCATGGAGATGTACATTATATGATCAGAAACCTTGGCCCACCCACTTGGTTTCTTACATTAAGTTGCGCAGAATATGCATGGGAAGATTTACATGCTTTCCTACGCATATCAAACGAAAACAAAACAAACATAGATATACTAACACCTGGAGAACTTTGTTCACAGGATCCTGTTAATGTTTCACGATATTTTCACCATCGCTTCATTGCTATGCTACATTTTATTTGTAACAAAACTGTTCCTCCCCTTGGAGAAGTGCAACACTTCTTTTGGAGTAAAGAATACCAAGCCAGAGGAGCACCACATATCCACACGCTTTTATGGATTAAAGATGCTCCTAAATTTGGTCAAGACAGTGATGCCACTGTTTTACAGTTTATTGAAAAATATGTCACTTGTGAAATTTCATCAGAATCCACAAATAGTGATCTTCATGCAAAGATTTTACAATTCCAAAGACACAAATGTGGCAAATATTGTCGTCGCAAATACAAAAACAAAGGGAAATACTACACCAAATGCCAATTTGTTTTCCCTAGACCAGTCACAAATACAGGTCAAGTGAACTACCTCATGTCTTCAGTTAGACATAGTGTTAAAGGTAAGTCACCTAAAAATACATATTGCAAAAAAAGAAAAGAAGAAGAAAAATATATCAATGATTACAGTGCAATCATTGCCTACTTATGGAATGCAAACACAGACGTGCAGTACATTGCAGACAATTCTACTGCAATTGCACGATTTGTCACAGCATACTTAACCAAATCAGAAAAGACAGAGCTCCAAGAATGGAATGACCTGTCATCAGCTAAAACAGTGTCTCAGAAATTTTACAGCTTGGCCATAAAAATGCTGTCCCATAGAGAATGTGGATCCTATGAAGCAGCTGATCGATTAACTGGTACTGCATTGTATGGTAAATCTGCAAATATAGTATGGCTAAGTCTTGGTCGAGCTAAATCTAGAAAAAGAGTTCTAAAATCATACGAAGATATAGAAACAATAGCCAAACATGATCCCAACAGCCAAGACATTTTAAAAAACAATTTATTAGACACATACTACCCAAACAGGAGTACCACTTTGGAAACCATGAGTCTATACCACATAGCCCAAAACTACACATACAAAAATAATATAAAACCTGATGAACAAAACCGTAAATACAAAGTGACAAACTGTGAAGGCAGCTTAGTAAAACTCACCAAACCAAATTTAATTAATCATATCAAATTGTCATTAAAGACTCCTCAACATAAAGAAGTATATTACATGTCCCTGCTACAACTCTTTAAACCATGGAGAAAAGAAGAAGAAATACTAGATAACTATGACTCATATGAAGACGCTTTCAAAGCAAATGAAAGCAGTATAACTGATGTAAACTTTGCACAGTACAAAACAATGTTGCACCATGAACAGCAACACGAAGAAGAACTCCAGGCCCAACTAGATAAGGACACTCCTGACAGTAGTCAACCATCTGTCACAGGAAGACAAGAACCACTGGGAGACCCACTAATAACAAATGAGGCAGAATTAGCTATGATAGAAGTACAAAACACCATGTGTCAGTATGAAGATAAAGAAGACTTAACTATACTAGAATGAAAGCTAAACAATAAGCAATGTAGCATGTTTCAAGAAGTAACAAAAGAAATTGCACATGGTGTACAACATGAAAACAAAGAAAACACCTGTCAAAATTACAAACCTATACTATTGTATGTCAGTGGTGAAGCTGGTTCTGGCAAAACATTCCTAATCAAAATCATCAGTAAGTTCCTTCAACAATTCACAAACAACAAACTGTCAACTATTGTCACTGCCCCCACAGGTTTAGCTGCCTACAACATAGGTGCTATCACTTTACACCGATTACTACTCCTGCCAGTAGAACACCAAAACAAATTAGATTATTAGAAACTTTCTGCAGAATCTGCAATGGAACTACGCAGAGTATTAAAACAAATTAAAATGCTACTAATAGATGAAGTGAGCATGGTGTCCAACCTAATGTTAGCTTTGATTCACCTCAGATTACAGGAAGTACTCAAAACAAACTATGAAGAGCTCTTTGCAGGAAAACACATTATTGTTTCGGAGATCTTCTTCAATGGACACATGTAAAAGGTGAGCCTATTTTTAAAACATTACGACACAAACTCTGTTGTAAAACTGTTGGCAGCATTGGAAATGTCAACCTTTGGCAACATTTCCAATACAGAGAATTAACACAAAACATGCGCCAATCTGCAGATCTCACTTATGCCAACATCTTAAAAAGTATCAGAGTTGGTATACTTTCTAGAGAAGCAGAAGCAATATTGAAAACCCAGCACATTCATGCACTTTATGGTGATAATACATATGCTGCAGATCTTATGGAACAATTAGCCCACAACAATGTCAATTGTATGGCCTTAATGCCAACTCTTGCAAGCTGTTTCAAATTCAATGAAATCATGTTGAGTAAAGAAATGCAACCAATAATGGAAATTAGCGCCACAGACAAACTAGATGTACATGGAATGACACTACCCATGTGTGACCAAGCCACAGCAAGACTAAACAGTTTAGAAAAATCAATCTCAAACACAACAGGCTTGGAAAAGATATTAAAATTATCCTTAAACTGCAGAGTAATGCTGAAACGTATCCTTGACGTTGACCAAGGACTAGTTAATGGAGCACTGGGTGCAGTTGTTGGCTTTCAAACATACCCACGTGACAACAAAATTCAGTTTGTCAATATTCTCTTTGACAAACTTTTAGAAGTTAAAAGAATAGGACGCTCAACAGCTCGATTCCTTCTCTTCAAAGACATGTATGTACGCAGAGAACAATTTTCTATAACTCTTGCATACGCAGTCACCATTCATAAATCACAAGGTCTTACCTTAGACAAAGCAATGAAAGACATTGGTAACACAGTCTTTAAAGAAGGCATGAGCTACGTAGCACTATCACGCTTACGTACACTTGACGGTCTATTTCTAATCAACTTTGATGCAAGTAAAATAAACGCTGATATTCCTTGCATTTTAGAATACAATAGACTTTGTTCACTATACACCCCCCATCTACAAACATATCCTGTTCCACAAAAAGGGAAATGTTTTAAAAGAAAACTAAATCAAATAGAAATGCAACAGGATGTCACTGCAAATCCTTCAAAAAGAGTAAAAGAAACTAAAACTTCATCAAGTACCACAATCAAAAAAGAATCAATTAGGGAAAGTAAACCAGGTACTTCTTCAAAGAAGAAAGACAAACTCCAAAAAAAGCAGTCAGATACAGAAATACATGGTCCATTTAAACTCTCAAATATAGTTGGTGTAAATTGCTACGCAAATGTAGCAATGAATATTCTATTTCAATTACCACCAATTGTTGAGAACATTTACTTATACAGTGCAGACCCATTGTGCTTGTAAATGTTAGTACGTCACAGAAATGCAGCAAACAATCCTGACAACATGTATAGTGTTTATGGAATAAAACAACAATTGGACTACTGTGCTGGAATGGTGAAATTCACTATAAACTCACAGAAAGATCCACAAGAATTTCTAATGTACTTACTACAAGTACTGGAAAACAAAAACATACCTATAAATGAAATCTTCCAGATTTCATACATGTGGAAACATACATGCACTCTCTGCAACAATGTGACACAAGAATAAATCCCCAATGAGCACTTTGTGTATATATCAATACCTAATTGTGAATCCGTTCCATTTCAGCAACTTGTACAAAATGCAAACCACGGTAGATTATGTTCCACCTGCAATTCAGATATTCGCTCCACGTTAGTAATACAAACACATAGTAAATACGTAATACTAATGCTTCTACGTTACAATGCAGATGGTACCAAAAAAACTGCAATCTGACTGGATTCACACATGGTCAAACATCACTTGGTAGGAAAACCTTCACAACAATAGGTATCATCTACCACGCAGGAGCCACAACCAACTCAGGACACTACACTGCATATAGAAAAAAGAAATGTGGATGGTTTGAATGTAATGATAGTACCATTACTCTAAAGCAGAGATTACCAGCAAATCTTACAAACGCTTATTTAATGTTCATAAAACCAAAATTTGATAACTAAACTGTACTTAAACCTTAAGTACACTTGTAGTAAAAAAATATAAACTGTCACAATATTCTAAAAGCTATCTAACTGCCCAAAGATGCTACAACAACTAAACAGATAAATTAGGACTACTCAAATAAATCAAAAAATAGACAGTTAGAATATTTCAATTGGTATCTAACTGTCCCAAAATTTAGAAATATTCAAACAGATAAATCAATACCACGAAATTGTATCAAAAAATAAACAGTTAGAATACGCCTACTGGAATCTAACTGCTCCAAAACTGTACAATATCCAAACAAATACCTAATATCTTACTGCTCCCAAAAACTGGAACAATCCAATGTATAAAGCATTAGCCAGAAACAACAAGTAAACACTGAAAACAAACAAACAAATAAACTGTAGCATAACAGAAAAAGTTTTTTTTTAATCCAACATGGATTTTTTTTTCTCCCACAGACCCAATGATTTTAGCAACAAACACAGAAATTGAGCAAATTGCACAGTACTCTTGTTTGTCATCGACTAAATATGAGGAGAAAAATGTTGATTGTACAAACTAATAACTCTTTATAAAATACTAATACTAACATGCTATTTTCTTTTATCACAGAAATGAAGAAGAAAAACATGCACTCCCGTTACTAAACCAACCATCGCAGCATATCACACCCATACTGGCTTATAACATTGTTCCTTATAAATTTGTTTTTAACCCAAAGTTATAAGCCACTCTGAGTGTGATATGCTGCGGTGCATCTGGCCAGGGTATACACTCTTGGGTGCATGGCATATGACTGTGATATGCTGCAGAGCTTCTGGCCAGGGCATAGACTCTTGGGTGCATGGCATATGACTATGTCACACTCATAGATTCAAGCATTGCAACCATTTTAATGTCTGCGGACACAAGAAAGGTCCTAGAACACATTCAACTTGCCAGAGGACAATACGGACAGCGTCCTCAGGACACCCCCATTTTCTTTGTGTACGAACATTTCAGGACACCGCGACTGTTCTCAGAACACTTTCAGCTTGCCAATGAACAATACAGACAACGTCTCCAGGACACCCCCTGCGAACATTCCAACACCCCACGAGTGTTCTTAGCCACTATGAGTGTGATATGCTGCTATACTTGTGGCCAGGGCATAGACTCTTGGGTGCATGACATATGACTGTGATATCCTACGATACTTCTAGTCAGGGCATAGACTCTTGGGTGCATGGCATATGACTGTGATATGCAGCGGTGGTTGTGGCCAGGCCATAGAGTGTTGGTTACATGGCCAAATGGCCATGCACCTAACATTCTATACCCTGGCCACAACCACTGCAGCATATCACACCCATAGATTCAAGCATTGCAACCATTTTAATGTCCGCGGACACAAGGAAGGTCGTAGGAACACATTCTACTTGCCAGAGGACAATACGGACAGCGTCCTCAAGACACCCCTATCATCTTTGTGTACGTAAACACCACGAGTGTTCTTAGAACACTTTCAGCTTGCCAACGAACAATACACACAAAGTCTCCAGGACACCACATGCTAACATTCCAAGACCCCACAAGTGTTCTTAGAACACTTTCAACTTGACACCAAATCCATTCTGTTTATTTACGAACATTCCAGAACAGCCGTGTTGTCCGCAGACAAATCAAACACAACAAAAGCGTCTAGCACATTAAAAAAATACAACATTGAACCTATCTCATACTCCCCCACCCTCCCCAAACACTCTTACAGACCAACACACGCCACTAAATACAATTTTTAATTCAAGTTTCACCGCGTTGTCCGAGGTCGGCGGCGAATGCAAGATGGCGGGCGCGACAGAAAATCTGACGCAAACATGCACCACACCGCCCAATCAGCGAACACGTTGCATGTCCGTGGACATGATGCAAGCCCATGGGCCAATCAGGGTGCTGTCCGCGGACCGAACAGGGAAGTCTGTCCGCGAAGCGAACACAGATATCACTAATTTTTTTGCCTTACATTTTGGTCATTTTTTTAAAAACTGCTGGACGGATTTACACCAAATTTGCAAAAGCATGCTTTCTGGACCAAGCTGACGGTCCTGCCGTAAATTTGGTGTAAATCCGTCCAGCGGTTCGGGCTGTAGCCGTGCGCAAAGTTTTTTCCCATTATGTCTATAGGAAAAAACAAAAGTTTTGGGACCCCCCTATAACTTTCCCCCCCGGACCAAACCTCTCCAAACTTTGCAGAACAATTCAGAGTGGGCCATATACTTTTATTGCAAAGTTTGGTGAGGATTCGTCCAGAGGGAGCGAAGTTATAAGCCACCCAAAAAGTGTTCTTCCTATGGAAACACCAACTTAACCATAACTACATGGACGCTACCGCGTCCATGTAATATATATATATATAGATCTGGGACAGCAATCACCAAGCGGTGACAATACAATTCAGAATACAAGTTAAGCAATTGAATTCAAATATAATTATGCAGAATAAAACAAACAGGAAAAAGAACCGTTTTGGTTTGTGAACAGATAGCGTTTAGGTTAATATTCCCCTTACAAAGTGGTTTAGATACAAATGTGCAATCCTACACAGATGTAAGTAATAAGCAGGTATTCAGGAATGAAAGACAATGGGGGTCATTATGACCTTAGCAGTAAGGGGTTAACGGCGCCGGTAATGGTTATTAACGGGCCTTGTTAGCTCCCACCCCATTCCCATTGAGCCCTGTGGGGGCTTGAATGGGAATGGGGATGTACCGGGTCCGGGTTCTTTGAAAGAGGAATTACCGGGTCCTCCAGGGTTGGAATGTCCCGGTAATTCCTCAATGAAGGAACACAGACCCGGTACCCGGTAAAGGGGCCAATCATGCCGCAAATTGCAGCATGGTTACATCCAAGGTCATAATGACCCCCAATGGCTAGAGTTTAAAAGCAATCTCCCCTCCCCAAACAAGAGAGAAAACTGTTTTGTAAAATGACACTTTTAAACTGACAGATGAAAATGCTTTGTAAAATAATGCAAAAGGGTGCAAAAATGTTTAAATGGATAGAAATTCTGAGGAAAGCAACACTAAACAGGATCTAACACACATGAGCTATAATATAAACAACAGTACACACTTTATATCAGGATGGGATGGAAGAAGCACTTTGAAATGAGGAGGAAAAGACACGTGTAAACTTTTGAAAACTGCAAATTTTGTGGCAAACTTTTACTATGCGATATTGGAGAAAATGTTATTAAATACACTGTTCTGCGATGCGTTTTTTAGTTGTGGATGTAGCTAAGGGTCTTATGTATCAGTGAGAGTTGAATGAGAATTTGGTTTCTATCTTTAAAATTGAAGAAGTTATAGGGGTTTTAGTGAGAGGCGTTTTTGCAAAATAGGTGCGAAAATGGAACCGGAATTTGGTTTTAAAAATGACGGATCAGTTTTATTACACTATATTAATGACTATGAAAAAGATGAGGCGACACATGAATCTTCACAGTTACGTGGCCAGCACAACCATTCACGTGGTGGGTACTCAATTTCTTTCTGGGATTTACTTTATTTACTCCAAATCACTAAGGAGTTATGGTTTGTAAGACAGATGAGAAACATCAGCACAGGAAGGATTCTAACAATACTAGGGTTCTGAATTTAAAGATGGGATGGGTTGAGATTGGGATGATACAATGCAGATATACTATGGGTCACTGTTCTTCTTATTAATACTTACAGTCCTTTGTAATTAAATTGGACAGTCACAGTTCTGGTCATTGGATTGGGTCAGGTCTACCGGCAGCAGGGCACCTCTGGAGTGATTGGATCAATGGCGGGGTTCTGGTCAACTTTGGACTCCACCTCACACTGGATATGGATGGGCCCATCTGGTCACTGGACACGGCAGATTACAGGATGCAAGTTTCAGTGGGCAAGCCTTAATGGTAGCAAGCCAAGCTGAATCAGAATTATTCTTTTAAGTTTTGGATGTTTGAAAGTGGGTCTAGATAGCAAAAGTTCAGCAATGCTAAAGTCTGGATTCTGCAAAAAAATCTGGATCTTCAGAGAAGTCTGGAGTCAGCTACTATATGAAGGGTTCTGGAACAAGGTGCTGTGCGGAAATCTGGAGGGGTTCCGGAAGCAGTCTCCCTATGTGGAGTGAAGTTCCTATATTTATACTATCAAATGTCATCACCAAGTTTTATGGTGTGGGCAGAATTTCAAAACACACCCCCACGGCTGTGAGTGGCTGCAGGCACGTGCTTTCTTTTGGTTGGAAGTCAGAACAGAGCTGTCATCTTTACGATGGGATTTAGGAACTTGCACATTGATTTTTACCAAAAGATAACTTTTGCACAAATGTACATTTCTAAAATTATGTACCCTAATAAAATCGGACACATACATTTCATATTTGATTGTCTATATTCACATTCATTCCCCATCTTTGTAAGAGCTGTCTTTGTCATTCTACGGATTTTTATTAATTTTAACCATAACTGTTTAGATTAATTATTTCTAATTTGGTACATCTGTGGGCGCTTATCAGTGGATCATGTACATAGAATCTTAGGTTTGCAACATTATTCATTCTGCTCCAATGAGAATGTTTTCATAACTTTGGTCCTTAAATGGTACAGGTTTCATTAATGTCTTCAAATCAAAAGCCTGAAATTAGGTTAATGTCTACCAATTTTCAGATTTATCCCTCTTTAGGTTGCTCAGTTAAAGAGTTTCAACTTTAATCACAAATAAGGATTTAAACAGTCACAGCAGTTTATTTTATCTTTGTACCTCCCCTTCAAGGCAACAGCTGTCCAGTCCTTTGATCAGGGAGGTGTGTCCCCTTCCTGGAGAGGGAAGCACCCTGCCCCTCCCAGCAGAGGTCAATGCTCAGCTTGTCCTTTGTTCTTGGCTCAGCCAGAGATGAATGTCTGATGCTCGCTTTGTTGTCCATATGCGGGAACCATTAGGCTTCCTGTTTTCAAGGGAGTGTCAAGCTGAGATGTCAACTTTCCCAGGCCAGACACTGCCCAATCAGAATTAAGCAGTTACTTCCACTATGTTTGACAGCTAGTTTCCTTAAGCGGCTGTCAGGCAGGGAGGCCTGGATTCCTCTGGAGGGATTGGAGAATCTATGATTCAGCACACTTTTCCTTTCAATAATTCACTGGGAAAATGACTGAATTTTTAAGGGCATTTTCGGATTTTAGCCCTTCTGTGGCCTTGCTTCAGGTGACAGGTGACAGATGACAGTGTCAGGGTGTTGTGAGGACATATCTATTTTACCAAAATGTAATGGCATTTTTTATTGCAAAATGTAGTGGCATTTTGTTGCCAGCAGTAATATGGCACATATATATATATATATAAACCCTGCTATTCCAAACATGAAGTCAGGAGGCTTGAGCAAGTAGTAACTACCATGTATTCAGGGCACTTAATACTTTCCATGTATTAAGTGCCCTGAATACATGGAAAGAAAAACACAGTAGCTGTCTTCATAGTATCCCACACCATAGAAATAAAAATAGATGTGGTCCTTATTGTAGAAATACATGTAAATGAAAATACCATAGGTGGTAAACATTGACATAAGGGGCTGAGGCAGATTGAATTTTATGGTACAATGTTGAAATATATTTTTGATGTATAATGGTGTCTTATGTATATGTTTTTTTTCTCTCTAACTTGTTGTGCTTAGTTTCAGAAATCAAGCGGAATGTTTTGGACTATATTCTTGTATTGTTTGCCAGTATGACATGTAAATATGTTATTGGTGGCATGCAAAGTACATGTTTTACAACACAGCCAAGCCTAACTTGAAACTGCAGAGAATGAAATGCATGCATAGAAGTCCATTATGATACCCTCTGCAAAAATGCTGTCCAATGGTTCTTTCTGCACTTCACCATTTATACCGTCATGCCACTCTGTGTCATTATTTGATGACCATGTTCCATGTGCATATAACTTTGCCTCCAGATATTGCACTAAGTCTGGGAATGTGCCTCCATTTGAGACATTCTGAAATTAATTTCTAGTGTCAAACTGCTCTCATAAAATGGGTTCCCTTTAATGCACATATGGTAGTGTTAGAAACACTTTCCACGCTCAGTAGGTGCTCTAATGCCACTTTCCTGGCCAACGTTTCAGCTGGGATTTACAATTACCCCTGGTTTTGATGGCAATCAGATCGACCCCTGCCAAAGCAACAGGTATCAGTCCTCATGAGGTGTTGACAGGTAGGAAATGGTACTGCCACAACATTTATTATACAGGACACATGAGCAGACACTTGTGAGTGCATCTACAGTTCACAAATATGTGGAAGAACTGGGGAAGCATTTACAACATGTATTTGCATTTGTGCAGCAAAATTTGGAAAGGGCTGCTGACAGTGCAAAATCATATTATGATAGAAAGGCGTCTATGAAAGAGTATAACGTGGGGATCAGGTATATAAATTTCATTTTGGAAAAGGTAAACATAAAAATTCTAAATTTCTTGCAGCCTGGCAAGGGCCATTTGAAATTGTGGATAAGGTGTCTCCAGTAGTTTGCAAAATATTAAAGACAGAGGGTGAAACAGTGACAGCGCAATTGGTTCATGTTAACCAAATTAAGCCCTGCTATCCCAAACATGAAGTCAGGAGGCTTGAGCAAGTAGAAACTGCTTAAGTGCCCTGAATACATGGAAAGAAAAACACAGTAGCTGTCTTCATAGTATCCCACACCATAGAAATAAAAATAGATGTGGTCCTTATTGTAGAAATAAATGAAAATGAAAATACCATAGGTGATAAACATTGACATAAGGGGCTGAAGCAGATTGAATTTTATGGTACAATGTTGAAATATATTTTTGATGTATAATGGTGTCTTATGTATATGTTTGTTTTCTCTCTAACTTGTTGTGCTTAGTTTCAGAAATCAAGCGGAATGTTTTGGACTATATTTTTTTATGGTAGAAAAGGTGAAATTGGTAGTATGCTAGGTACTTAATCTGTCTATTTTCTATTTAATTTAGAACAATTAATTGATCTTTTGGGGTTGAAGGTTGCAGGACCGGAGGACACGAGAGATGACGGAGTCCTGGAGTCCGCAGGAGGAAATTCCAAAAAAGCCCCGGGCGGCGGCGAAGACCAAGTCTATAAGATGGATGTCATTGATGATGGCGCCAGTAACATGGATAACGGTTCTAATGGTTGCAGGGAATCTTAAAGCTATGGAAGCGCAGGTTATCATTGAGCCCAGACCAGCATCTGGCATTGCAGTGGAAGAGCGCCTGGGTTTATTATGGGCAATAGAAGGATGATTTTCCAGAATATATATATACCAATGAATCCTGATAATTTGATTGAAAAACATATTAACAAAACTGGGATCGTAACCGACCAGACTAAAGATTGGCTAGAATTGTGAAAAGAGGACGCTAAGCAGCCAATAATCAATATGTTAATGCAATTAGAAAAGACATTTGTGAATTCAGTGGATATAAAGAAAAGGAGGGGAAAGATAGTGGCAGTAATGCTTGTGGTCTCCTTGGTATTATCTATTATTGGAGCTGTAATAGGTACTACGATGTCAACAGCTAATGCCATTTCAGTAGGGACATTTAGTGCAAAAGCACAACAATTGAACCACAATCTGGAAATTATCAAAAAGACCTTGGATGAAATTAGGGGTGGATTGGATGAACAAGTGAAATGTATTAATGAAACTGTGGTATTACTAAATGAACAGGCTGAAATTATACAACACCGTACCAAAGTGATAATTAAGCATGACCGAATATTGAATGAGATTATGAATGTAATAAATCCTGCTGATAGATTATTGACAAATTACATGAGAGAGGTCCAAACTGCAATTTCCCAATTAATTCAAGGGCATATACCGTTATATTTTGTTTCGCAAGATATTGTTCATCAAATGATGGAAAGAATCACTAAAAGAGAAATTGAAATAATGCAGGTGAAAGTTGCATTTGAAATGGGCAATGCAATGCCACTATATGTAAATTTAGAAAGAATGGAAATCGGATTTTTGCTGTGCATTCCATATATAGCTCCTGAACTTATTTATCAAACTAAGTGGGTACATAACGTGGGATTTTGGCAAGAAGGGAAATATATAAAAATTAAAACTCCAGAGGTGGTGGCATTTCAGTCGTGGGAGCCTGAGGTTTACTTGATTCCAAACCTGGAAGCATGTATAAAGTTTAAAGAACAAAATTACATGTGTCCAGGTGAACTATTTGTTCCTGATGCTACAGATGCTATTTGTGGTTTAAAATCTGAACCAGGTGTATCAGGAGGATGTGAAGTGGTCATTAGCAATTTGGGTGGTGAGGAGTGAGCACAAGCCAAAATGGTTAAAAATAGATGGTTGGTCAGCACCTTTATGAAGACTATGACTGTCACGCATCTAAATCATGGAACATTTGTTGTGAAGCAATTGAAATATAATGCATTTTACTTGCAGGTCCCAAAGGATACAGTTGTTTCGGTTGGAGGTCTAACATTATTCCATATTACAAATGATATTTGGGAAAGCCAAGTGGAAAATATTGAGGGGGTAATTCATAGAATTCAGCGCACAAGTGGCGCACGCGGCTGGCGCACAGTGTGCGCGTGCGAATCCCTGTGCCAGCCGCGTGCGCCAAAACCCATTTCCGCGCACAGCGTATTCATGGATTCCAGCCACCAAAACCAGCCGTGGCGCACAGTGGCGCAGCGACCTTGCAGCAGCGCCAGTTACGCCCCCAAGAACGCCTTCCGCGCAGGGAAAAGCCATCAAAATCCCCAATCCAGCGCAAAGGGCTGCGCTAACCCTGTACCAGCACGGCAAGCGGGCTACGTGTATCACTGGGGTGCGCGGGAAGTACCTCACGCGATTGGACCCGTGCGAGCAGGGTATGCGTATTACAGGGGTGCACGGGAAGTTCCACACGCGATTGGCCTGTGCGCGTGTATTTCAGGGGTGCGCGGGAAGTTCCACACGCGATTGGCCTGGGCGCGTGTATTTCAGGGGCTCGCGGGTGGTTTCACACGCGATCGGCCCTGGGGGAGCGTGTGCGTGTATTTCAGGGGTGCGTGAGAAGTTCCACACGCGATTGGCCTGGGCGCGTGTATTTCAGGGGTGCGCGGGAAGTTCCACACGCGATTGGCCTGGGCGCGTGTATTTCAGGGGTGCGCGGGAAGTTCCACACGCGATTGGCCTGGGCGCGTGTATTCCAGGGGTGCGCGGGAAGTTCCACACGCGATTGGGCTGCGTTTGGGTATTAGGGGTGCGCGCAAAGTTTCACACGCGATTGGGCTGCGTGTGGGTATTAGGGGTGCGCGCAAAGTTGTACACGCGATTGGGCTGCGTGCGGGTATTAGGGGTGCGCGTGAAGTTTTGCACGCAATTGGGCTGCGTGCGGGTATTACAGGGGTGCACGCACATTTTCACACGCGATTGGGCTGCGTGCGGGTATTAAAGGGGTGCGCGCGAAGTTTTACACGCGATTGGGCTGCGTGCGGGTATTACAGGGGTGCGCACGAAGTTTTACACGCGATTTCAGCAGGGTACGTGTATTTCAGGGGTGCCGGGGAGTCCTACATGTGATTTGCCAGTGTGGGTCCTCCCAGGTGTTCCCTGTACACCCTCCACGGCCCCAGCAGGCAGCCCACACCACAGGGGACTACCCTGCATCCCTGGTCATGTCCCGCAGGCAGCCCACCCAACATGGGCATGCCCCCCAGCAAAGGCACATGTCTCCTTGCACCAATGATCACCAACTCATGTCCCCTTGCACCCCCACCCCCAGCATTGCGGGGCACCTGCCAGCAGGCCCCCACCCATGTCTCCCAGCACCCCCACCCCCCCAGTCACCAGGGGCAGCCTCCACCAGGCCCCCACCCATGTCTCCCAGCACCCCCACCCCCCAGTCACCAGGGACAGCCTCCACCAGGCCCCCACCCATGTCTCCCAGCACCCCCACCCCACCAGTCACCAGGGGCAGCCTCCACCATGTCCCCACCCATGTCTCCCACCACCCCCACCCCCCCCAGTCACCAGGGGCAGCCTCCACCAGGCCCCCACCCATGTCTCCCAGCACCCCCACCCCCCCAGTCACCAGGGGCAGCCTCCACCAGGCCCCCACCCATGTCTCCCACCACCCCCAACCCCCAGCAGTGCAGGGGCACCCACCACCAGGCCCCCACCCATGTCTCCCACCACCCCCACCCCCCCAGTCACCAGGGGCAGCCTCCACCAGGCCCCCACCCATGTCTCCCACCACCCTCACCCCCAGCAGTGCAGGGGCACCCACCACCAGGCCCCCACCCATGTCTCCCACCACCCCCACCCCCCCAGCCACCAGGGGCAGCCTCCACCAGGCCCCCACCTATGTCTCTCAGCACCCCCACCCCCCCAGTCACCAGGGGCAGCCTCCACCAGGCCCCCACCCATGTCTCCCAGCACCCCCACCCCCCCAGTCACCAGGGGCAGCCTCCACCAGGCCCCCACCCATGTCTCCCACCACTCCCACCCCCCCAGTCACCAGGGGCAGCCTCCACCAGGCCCCCACCCATGTCTCCCAGCACCCCCACCCCCCCAGTCACCAGGGGCAGCCTCCACCAGGCCCCCACCCATGTCTCCCACCACCCCCACCCCCCAACAGTGCAGGGGCACCCACCACCAGGCCCCCACCCATGTCTCCCACCACCCCCACCCCCCCAGTCACCCGGGGCAGCCTCCACCAGGCCCCCACCCATGTCTCCCAACACCCCCACCCCCCAGCAGTGCAGGGGCACCCACCACCAGGCCCCCACCCATGTCTCCCACCACCCCCACCCCCCAGCAGTGCAGGGGCACCCACCACCAGGCCCCCACCCATGTCTCCCACCACCCCCACCCCCCAGTCACCAGGGGCAGCCTCCACCAGGGCCCCACCCATGTCTCCCACCACCCCCACCCCCCCAGTCACCAGGGGCAGCCTCCACCAGGCCCCCACCCATGTCTCCCAGCACCCCCACCCCCCCAGTCACCAGGGGCAGCCTCCACCAGGCCCCCACCCATGTCTCCCGCCACCCCCACCCCCAGCACTGTGGGGCACCTGCCAGCAGGCCCCCACCCATGTCCAACTCATGTCACCCACCACCCCCACCCCCCAGCACTGTGGGGCACCTGCCAGCAGGCCCCCACCCATGTCCAACTCATGTCTCCCACCACCCCCAACCCCCAGCACTGTGGGGCACCTGCCAGCAGGCCCCCACCCATGTCCAACTCATGTCTCCCACCACCCCCACCCCCCAGCACTGTGGGGCACCTGCCAGCAGGCCCCCAACCATGTCCAACTCATGTTCCCCACCACCCCACCCCCCAGCACTGTGGGGCACCTGCCAGCAGGCCCCCACCCATGTCCAACTCATGTCTCCCACCACCCCCACCCCCCAGCACTGTGGGGCACCTGCCAGCAGGCCCCCACCCATGTCCAACTCATGTTCCCCACCACCCCCACCCCCCAGCACTGTGGGGCACCTGCCAGCAGGCCCCCACCCATGTCCAACTCATGTTCCCCACCACCCCCACCCCCCAGCACTGTGGGGCACCTGCCAGCAGGCCCCACCCATGTCTCCCACCACCCCCACCCCCCAGCACTGTGGGGCACCTGCCAGCAGGCCCCCACCCATGTCCAACTCATGTCACCCACCACCCCCACCCCCCAGCACTGTGGGGCACCTGCCAGCAGGCCCCCACCCATGTCCAACTCATGTCTCCCACCACCCCCACCCCCCAGCACTGTGGGGCACCTGCCAGCAGGCCCCCACCCATGTCCAACTCATGTCTCCCACCACCCCCACTCCCCAGCACTGTGGGGCACCTGCCAGCAGGCCCCCACCCATGTCCAACTCATGTTCCCCACCACCCCCACCCCCCAGCACTGTGGGGCACCTGCCAGCAGGCCCCCACCCATGTCAAACTCATGTCTCCCACCACCCCCACCCCCCAGCACTGTGGGGCACCTGCCAGCAGGCCCCCACCCATGTCCAACTCATGTTCCCCACCACCCCCACCCCCCAGCACTGTGGGGCACCTGCCAGCAGGCCCCCACCCATGTCCAACTCATGTTCCCCACCCCCCAGCACTGTGGGGCACCTGCCAGCAGGCCCCCACCCATGTCCAACTCATGTCTCCCACCACCCCCACCCCCCAGCACTGTGGGGCACCTGCCAGCAGGCCCCCACCCATGTCCAACTCATGTTCCCCACCACCCCCACCCCCCAGCACTGTGGGGCACCTGCCAGCAGGCCCCCACTCATGTCCCACTCATGTCCCCTTGCACCCCCACCCCCCAGCACTGTGGGGCACCTGCCAGCAGGCCCCCACCCATGTCAAACTCATGTTCCCCACCACCCCCACCCCCCAGCACTGTGGGGCACCTGCCAGCAGGCCCCCACCCATGTCCAACTCATGTCTCCCACCACCCCCACCCCCCAGCACTGTGGGGCACCTGCCAGCAGGCCCCCACCCATGTCCAACTCATGTTCCCCACCACCCCTACCCCCCAGCACTGTGGGGCACCTTCCAGCAGGCCCCCACTCATGTCCCACTCATGTCCCCTTGCACCCCCACCCCCCAGCACTGTGGGGCACCTGCCAGCAGGCCCCCACTCATGTCCCACTCATGTCCCCTTGCACCCCCACCCCCCAGCACTGTGGGGCACCTACCAGCAGGCCCCCAACCATGTCCCCCTGCCCCCAGGTCCTGACGATACACAATCATGGCAGTAATGGGCAGCATACCCAGCACAAACACCCAGCCAAGGATTGCATCCACCCACATAGCAAATGCAATTACATGATACAACCCCAATGGCAAGTATGTAAATGAACACATGTCCGTCACACACACATACACAATGGGTGCAAGTGAATGTCAAAACCCATATCATGACATGCATGAAACCAATGAGAAAATACCACAAAAGAAAGTTATAAAAACATGTATTCTCGAAGAAAATGAAGTAAACTAATCAAACATACAACAATGGGGATAACAAAATAAATTGTCCATGTCCGATAAGTAATGTAAAAATCCAAAAAACAAAGGAATCCAAAAACTAATGTTGTCCAAAGCAAAATCATGTTGAAAAAAAATAAGGAAAAACCATTGCCTCATGGTGAACACAAATATAAATCAAAAAAATGTATTTTAAAAAATCCAACTATACACAAGAATATTCCAGGGTCCATGAGCCCAACACTATAAATGAATCCTACTACTACCTAATAAAAAAACTATATACAGAAAAGTGGCCATTGTCCGAGCGGTCCAAAAAAATCTCAAAAAATAAAGGAAACCTAACACTAACTAACTAAAGAACTATATACAATGGCAGCGGGCAATCCTTGCGGCTCACTCTGTGATGTTGCCGGCCAGGGCATCATCGAACTCCATGTCGATGTCCTGGAGGCGGGACTCTGTCCTGGCCCCGAGGTCTCGCAGGGATAACCCCATGTTCACCTCAAACTCCCTGCGAGCTTCCTCGAGGCACTCAGCCCGCCTCAACGCCCGACGCATGGAGAACTCCGCCCTGACCATGGTGAGCCGCTCCTCTTCCGCCGCTGCCACTCCGCACCTATCCGCTGGACCAACTGCTCCCACACGGAAGACACTACCATCCCAGGGTTCTCCTGCCCTCCGGCCGATGCCTGCCCCTCTGATCTTGATGGCCCCGAGCCATGATGCCTCCCACGTCGAGCCTGCTGCTGCCTCCGACGCCACTGCCTCTGCCAGCACAACGGCATGCAGGATGATGGAAACCACCGACGCCGTCGTGCACATGCCCTGCCCGATGATGCCGTCACATCCTCCATCTGCTGGGGTCCAGTTGCTGTGTTGTCCACCCCCGCTGGACCTCTGACTCCCGACTTTGGCAGGGATGGGATCCCCACCGAGCTGGCTGCATTGGTCAGGGCAGGTCCACAGGGGGCCCTGGTGGCATCTGGGCCGGAAGACGGCAAAGAGAACGACTGGCGTATAGTCTCCACAGAGGAGGAGAGGGCCGCCAGATTGGCCGACACATGCAGGAAACCCCCGAACATGGCCGATCCCAATTAAGCCACGTCGGCACGGTGCTCTTCGTGATGACGTGCGTGCTCCTCCTGGGAAGCACGCACGGCATCACGAATCACAGCCGTGCGCATCGCGACCCCAATCAGGACCTTCTCCACACGGCCAGGGGTCCCCTCGTCCGCAGGTGGAGGGGAGTCAGATGACATGGACATCCCCTCTACCTGCGGACGGGCCTGGGACGGGGCATCCCTGCTGGTGCAAGGTGGTGCACCCACAGGTTCAGGGACAGCGACATGCACAGGCCCCTCCACGGTGACCTGTGCTGCCTCCTGCCCCTGCCCCTGGACTGCACCACTTGCACCAGCAGGGATGCCCACACCAGGCCCCATGTGCGCCTCAGTGGCGGCCTCCTCCTCCTCTGTGGAAACCACCAACCTGGATGGCTCCTCACCGTCTACCGCCGTAGCAGGCCCCTGTGGGGGCTCACCCACCCCTTCCGCTGCAGCCGTGGGGGCATCCCCGCCGCCTTGCTCCACAGCGCCGTCTCTGCCCTCTCCTTCACTAGCCGCTGCGTAGAGGGAGACATAGAACACAAGCATCAGGGTACTGTACAATGGTCCCCTAGACAGGAAGCAATAGCAGATGAGTGCCACTGTCAAAGTACACTTCCATCATGTCACACCACAACACATGTGTCAGTCCAGGCAAAACACACACAGTGACAGTCATGGTGCTTGCCATGGACATTTCAATGCATGTCCAATGGACTCTCGAATCATACAATGTAATGGGACTCACATGCATCATGGGTCATGCCTATCACATGCACACACTTCACCTCAGTCACATCCATCTGGCCCCGTACACCCCAATCACAGTGCATACAAGGATGACTAGGCTGCATCAGTGAATCTGTACATTGTCACAGACATGTGTCATGCATCCATGGCACTCACAAGTCACAGACACGCAGGTCAGGCACACAGACATGGATACCACATATGTATCTGGCATCAGCACCCATCCCTCGCCCCCACCCATGTCCAGGAACAGAGACTGCCATGCTCTCATGTGTGCAATCTGCACAGGGCTCCCCATGTCGCATTCAAACACATGCAACAACCGTGCGGTTCACACATTACAGGTCGCACATGCATTCCCATGATGTCCCTGCACACATACATGCGTACATGGCCTATGTCACACATGCAGGCAAGTATCAGACAACCAGCACACTGCAACATGCCCTGTCTCACACAGCAATGCTTGGCCACTTACCGCTGAACTCCAGACGGGTCTCCCTCTCAAGGACCTGGGCGTGGAGCGCTGGGTGTGCGCGTTCCAGGACCCTCAACTGGATGGAACTCATGCGGCCCCGGCCCCCCTCCACGAGGCGCCGGGCCTTCATGAGGGTCCTGGACCTCAAGTCCTCCCAGCGCTTCTTGACCTTCTGGATGGCGCGGGTTGCCACCCCCTCCGCGTTGATGGCAACCACACAGTCGGCCCAGATCCTCTCCCATCCTTCCCTGTTGGCGCGGGACGATCCGAAGAGGGCATCATACTGCCCCAGGACTTGCTCCACCAGGACACCAACTTCGGTGGCAGTGAAGCTGGTGCCCCTCTGCCCCTCTGGCCGGGGGTTGCCACTGGGGTCAGATGTGGATGTGCCCGACATGGCAACCCCAGGGGCAGGAGTGGGTGGGCAACTGGGTCCTGGGGCTGGGCTGTGGAGCGATGTTATTCGAGTCGGGAGTCTTCTGTACCAGCAGGGGTGGACACAGCAACTGGACCCCTGCAGATGGCTGATGTGCAGGCACCAAATGGCAGGGCACGGTGGCAGCAGGCAGGCAGGCATGCAGGCAGCAGCAGATGGCACGTGGGAGGCTGCTCGGGGCACTGGGGGGCAGTGATTCGGCCTTCTGGGCAGGAGCGTGGTCTTCCGTGTGTTTTCGCGCGGCCAGCTTGATACGGAGTGATTTGGCACGTGAAAAATCTGCACGTCAGCGTGTAATTCGAGGAAAGGCCCTTAGCGCGTAAGAGCGTCTGCACGCATACGCATTGCCATTGGACAGAAAGCCCCTCGAGCGCAAGCGCCCCTGTGACGTGACGCGTACAGACGTGCATGGGCATTACAGCGCGCGTGAAAAAATGCACGTCCGCGTGTAATACGAGGAAAGGGCCCATGCGTAATCGCGCATTAAAAAGTGCACGTCCGCGTGTAATACGAGGAAAGGGCCCATGCGTCAGCGCGCGTGAAAAACTGCACGTCCGCGTGTAATACGAGGAAAGGGCCCATGCGTAAGCGCGCGTGAAAAACTGCACGTCCGCGTGTAATGCGCGTAATCGCGCGTGAAAAAGTGCACATCCGCATGTGACGTGACGCGTGCGTGCGTTTCCCTCAGCACGGGTTAAAGGTGAGCGGGCCCAGCAGTTCGCTGTACGTGCCTTTCGTGGAGACCGACGTGTGTTGCTGCTTCCTGTTGTTTCGCGCGCCATCACTACTTCACAGCTCTCAAGGACGTATCTCTTCTTTTGGCGGGGGTATTGGCTACGCGTGTTTTTCTGCATCGCGCTAGTCAGACGGTGAGTCGCAAACGCTCCTTTTCCCACTGCGGGTGCCCCTGTGTATCGCACCCATTTTCGATGTCATCGTAGCCTGCGTGTCCCATGCGTACGCGTTATTCGTGTTACTGGGTGCCACCGCGTACTGCGGGAGGTTTAATCCAAGCACGTAGGCTGCAGGGTTGCGTGCACGGTTTTACAGCAGTTTTGGGGTGCCTGAGCGTTGCGTGACCCGTAACCACATCACCGGGGTCACATACAGCCTTGCAGGTGCAGGGGGGCTGTTAACATCTTGCTTCCCACCCCCTTCACCCCAATTGCCCAGGTCAATTGTGCTGTACACCTCCCATTGGCACCACTCCATCTGTGCCAGCACTATTACATCTGTGCCATGGTTGGGAGGCCACCAAAGGTGAGGGGCGCCTCAGCTGGGCGTACTCCTCGTGGCGGGCGTGGTCGGGGACGTGGCCGTGGTGACCAGGGAGTAGGGGGACTCCAGGGTGTCCAGGGCAGCCACAGAGGGGGAAGAGGCAGGGGTGCGCCACTTGAGCACAATGTTGTGCCATGTGTCGGTGCAGCCATGCCACCACCCCCTGTGGTTCCGAGGATGCAGCTCCTGCATCTGGCACTGGCACCCGTATGACCCGGCAGTCCGTTCCATCGACTGCCACGGGCCCAAGGGTAGCGGTAGCTGCAGGTGCAGCTGTGGACACCGCCACCCAGGCTCAGGGTCTGCCAGCGCAGGCTGCGTTGGCACTTGAAGAGCCCTTGGTAGATCTCCAACAGGCCAGGGGGGAAACCATTGGGGCAAGCCGGGCTGCTCAGACCAAGACACGTGTCCCTGGGGCAGTCATGTCATCTGCTGCCCCGAACAGCCGGGTGTTGGCAAGTGCAGGGGCAGATGCACCCAACAGCACCCCGTTTGTGAGTCTGCCAACCAGGACCGTTGTGGTCAATGACCCTGCCACAGCTGATGTTGCTGCTCAGGGTCCATTAGTGGGCACCCAGCTGCCACTGACACAAGTCAGGCCTTTGGTCATCCCTCCACCTGCCACTCCCTCGGCTCAATCCACCGAACCCACTGGCCATACTGGTCAGGGCGGCATTAGCCAGCCAGGGTCTGCGCCACAGTCCAAGAGGAGGAAGGTTGCACCTGCAGCACAGGCTGGGACCCCACACACAGCCACGACCTCCTGCACGTCGAGGAAGAAGCCTTTCTGTAAGCAGGAACTGGACTTCCTCGTGGACTACGTGCGGGGCCACAGCCGTGACATGCTAGTGGGTGCCAATAGTCAGACTACGGCTGCCCAACGTGACAACCACTGGAAGCATGTTGCGGAACATGTCAGTTCATTCGGCCATGAGGTGCGCACGGCGCAGGAGTGCAAAAAGCGCTGGAATGACATCAAGCGCAGCACTAAGGCTAAGCGTGCCTCAAATTACAACTTGACTCTGGTGACTGGCGGTGGGCCTGCACCAGAGGAGAAAGAACTCACTCCGCATGAGGCTCTCGTTGCAGAGTTCATACCACCAGAATTGGTCGAAGGAGTGGGAGAGATGCTGGACTTTGATGCCCAGTCCAGTGAGTGTTGATGCGTAGTTATTGAGGACGTATGTGTTTCACTTGTGGGATGTGTTGTGCATGATTGCTGCTACATGTGACGTGTACATGGTTCTGATGTGTAAGTAATGCAATGCTACCGTCATGCATGTCTCCTCTGCCTGCATGCGGGACTCCATGTGGGCATGCTCCCTTGCCCCTCCTCCGCCACTCTGCACCCCAGTTCCACCTTTGCACTGGTCTGCTTCATTCTTGCCAATGTGTAGTTTCTTGTTCATGTGTCCTGTGTAGATGCTAACTTCCAGCGTAGAAACTGCCAGACATATGCCGTGTGGTTCAGCCTTAGTACTCGATGCAGGGTATCCCACTTGTACTGTGCATGGGTCAGATGTCCCGCAGGGACATGAGTGCCCATTCATGCTCCATGTGCATTGCACGCATGCCCCTATGTGTCCTTGACTGGATGATCACTTTAATATGAGTCCTTGGTTACATACATTGCCTGCCATATTATCGGCCTCCCCATGTCTACTGTGGCTCAGTCCTGCGTTGCACACATGTTTAGGCTCTGACAATCTGTGTGGCTCACAGGCCTCAGCCTGTTCAATGGCCAATGACTCTGTCCAACTCTTGTCGTGTCTTCTTCACACGTGGCCGACCTCCGGATCTTCCATCATGTGTCCTGCCCACTGTCCCAGCATCATTTGCAGTGTTGTAATTTGAATCACATTAAGCTGTTGATGCCAGTCAACACTGCCTGTCAGTACACAGGTGTATGGTCAGCCTTTTGATACCATGCTAGCCAACCCTGCTTTGGTACTGGGGTGGAGGGGTGCTTGGCTTCTAGACATGGTACACATTGAATACACAATGCACGTGATGTCTGAATTTGACATTGCACTGCCTTCACATTTCCTGGCACACACCAAGGAGTGCTTGTACATGTAGGTAGTGAGTGGCGTACACATTTTCTGCACTGCATAGACCCACTTGCATGGAAACTGCCACCTTTCAACAGGTCTGATCACAGAAGCTATTCAAAGTAGACCCAGCATGCATGGCAGGTCATATGTTGTGTGTCACATGTCTGCCGGATGCCTTTGCTGTCGGTGTGTGTGTGTGTCGTGTGCTTCTGACATGTGTACTGACCTTTTCCTCTCTATTTTTCAGGTGATGACGCAATGGATGCAGAGGATGGTGTTGTCATGCCAGACACAGGGTTGGTAAGACCACATCAACCCGGCACTAGTGGGGGTCGTGGGGTGGTAGGCCACGAAAACCCCCAAGTGCTGCAGTCCATCCTGTCTCTGGCTGCCTATGAGTCCAGCCTTGATGACGACTCTGACGTCCATGTTGAGTTGGATGAGCATCAAGTCCATGTGTCAGGGGTGAGTGATTCTGATGTGGACACTCCTCTGTCTGTGACACCTGCACTGAGGGATCAGACAGTCTTGGTTCCTCCGCCCGTGGTGGATCGGGACGCAGGGTCACCCTCCACACCAGTCACTGATGTGCCTGGGACATCACGTCGACGGGGGCATGTAGTCGTGCAGCCGCAGGCGGTGCCAACACAGCGAGGACCCCTGGTCCTTGGGTCCCGCAGGGGTCAAGCCCGGCAACGCGGTCGCCGTGCGCAACCGCTGTATACTGAGTGGGAGCAAGACATGACTGCCAATTCTGAACGACAGGGGGCAGCAATGGAGAACATCGCTGACAGCATGGAGCGTGTGGCCCGATCTGTGCTCCCCCCTGCTAGGCAGGTGCTTCTCCAGCAGCAGGCGGCACAGTCCACGGCCCGCTCGCTCAGGCTGGGCATGGCGGCCTCAGACAGGGCACGCCAGGCTGAAATGTCGTCTCTGCGTCAAGCAATTGCTGCTCACGCAGAGGCGCACATGGATGCCCTGAGGGAGGAGTATGCCTCCCTCAGATCCACTCTGGGTGTCTTTATGATGTCCCAGAGGCAGCAGGCAGAGGAGAGGTTTGCACAGCTTGAGCGCACCATCTCGGCTGAGCTACAGGCTTGCCGGGAGTTGCAGCGGTTGTCCAGCCAGGCCTTGCAGGAGGAACTCCGTGTTACACGTGCTACCTTGCAAGAGGAAGCACGTGTATCACGTGAGGTTCTGCATGCAGACCTATGTAACATCGCCACACAGAACCAGGCTCACCTGTCCGGCAGACTTGCTGCCGACGAGGGGAAAGCTGCGGCTAGGCGTGGCCAGGCTACTGTGCCACGTCCTCCTTTCCAGGATGAGCCAGTCTCGGACGACCATCTATCTCCCACATAGGTCGTGCTGTGCAGGCGTTGAGCCCATGGAGGTATTTTTTTTTTGGCTCAGCATCATCGCATGTGGATGTTGAGCAGCACCCTGTACCTCCCCCCTCCTGGGTGCCTCCCCTCCCCCCCGGGTCGTATGTGGCCATTTTTGATTTTTCTTTTAGTTTAGTTAGTTAAGTTTCTGTTTGATAGTTAGTTTAAATAGGTAATGTAGGTTTTCCATAGTTAGTGTAATTAGTTAATAGTTGAGTTAGTTTAAAATTTGTAGTCTATTGTGCTTTCATGTGACAGTGCGGTGCCTTGTGGTTTTTGAAGGCATCCACTGTCTGTTCCAGCTGGGCCCTTCATGGTTGTCTTGTGTATGTGTTTGCTGCTTGGGTTCCTTGACTCACATATGCCACTCCTGCCTCCCTTATCCATGGGCTCGCAAGGATGGTTCGGTGTTACAGAATTTTACACAAGGGCTTTGGACTGTCATATCTGTGGCATGTCTGGTGCTTTGTGACTTGTGTTGACACCCCTAGTGGGGATGATTTAGGTGTAATTGTCCACTGTTCAGCTTTTGCTAGATGGGGTGTGTCATGATTAATGTGGACATTGATTGCTATGCATTGTGTATTATGTTTCATATCTTTCCTGTACACGTGCTTGTTGCAAATCATGCTGTAGATAGTGTTCCACACTTTGGAGGTGAAAGACGGACTGATGGTGTGATTTGTGATGTGACTCTCTGACATGGTAAAGTAATGAGATGCCTGATGAGACACACACAGATCACTTTGATGCATTGATCATGTGTTTCATGCCCTTTCTGCAGGGGGATGAGGCACCAGAGCACCTTTGCCAGCAGACATGGCCCATTGGACGACGGAATTCCTGACCCGTTTGTTGGTGCCCACATGCACATGTGTGCACAAGCAGAGCCACAGTGATTGCAGACCCACATCCTAGAACTGCTGACATGTTCCAAGGAACTCCAGGCAAGGTGAGCAGCACAGGGGGGCCACGACACAGCAAAGCTTGCACCAGGCGAGTTGCACATGCAGGCTTAGTCACAGCACTGAGGGTGAGCTTAGACGAATATTGGTGTTGAAGCACACAATGCAGCTCAGATGTGTATGTGGACTGATGGCTGTTGATAGTAGGGTTGTCTGGGACACATGCAGGGGCAGTGGCACATACCCTGCGGTACACCAAGGTTCATTGAGGCACTTGTATCAACCATGTAGGCTTCCGAGACATGGAAAGGGGCAGCTCACAGGGACATACAGCAAGGGACATACTCGGGTGCCGTGCATGTCTATTCCACGTACTTCATGATAAATGCACTGCCAACTTTGTTTCGGTCATGGTGGTACGCAACTTGCTCTGTAGTCATGGCTTGCTATATGGGTCTGTCTGCTTACCCAGGGAACATTGCATGTTGTGTGAATTGTGACACATTGGTGTTCCATTTGCCACGCACCCACCAGCGGCTGACTTACTGCATTGACTGTGTATGACCCGTCACAGGGGTGATGTTATATATGGGTACGAAGCATCGAGCACAGATTGTCTGTTTGTAGAGTAGTTTGTTGCTATGGGGCATGTTTGGTGTTGTGTTTTTGTGTAATTGGCACATACAGGTTGTTGACTGTGTCTCTCTTTGCAGCATTGCAGTGCTCCTGTAACCGGACCTGAGAGTGCGCAGGCAGGAGGCCAGCACTCAAAACCAGAGCTAAGTGTCTAGTTGTTTTTCTTACGAACTGCTCTGCATAGGCTTGCTGGGGAGTGTACTGATGCATGGATGTATATGTGGTTCTATTTGGTATGTTTTTTTTCCCTAATCACCCGTGATCCTATGCAATTTTGAAACCTGTACCCTATACCCGGTGTTCCTGCTTCCCGTGCCTATCCAAGCAACGTTTCCTGACCCTCTTTCCCCACTGGGGTTGCGTATGCCTGTGTAAGCCCCGAACTTGCAGGCGCCAAAACCCTAGAGGGGGTGGTTGGTTCGTACCACTCCTGAGCCTGGACTACAGAAGGCCATGACAATGATGTCCAAGTTTGTTTGGATTGTGTATGTGTTCATGCAGGTTGTACATTTTCGTGCATTCCCTAGTTTCATGTGTCATTCCTCCTCCCCTCACCTGCCACTCATTCCAGTCATCCAGTGTGTCTACACCTGTCCCGACTGCATATCCCTGAACCTCATTCCCCACCAGGATCTCAGGGGCCTGTGTGAGTTTGACCTTGCAGGCACCCGGGACATGGTGTGGGTGGTTGTTTCATGACACTCCCGCGCCTGTACAGGGGACCTGTGACAGTACACATCCATTCATGGTGCATCATCCTATGTCATGTACCACACATGTCTCACATCCTGTCGTGACATTGTTTTGCTGTGCTACCTTGGTTGTTGCATCATTGTGGTAGTACTTGGCGTTTGTGAGGTACTGCTACGTCAAGTCATCTACTGGAGGGTGTTCGGGTTCGTTTTCATGCCTTGGATTTTGTGCATTTGGAAATGTGTGGATTCTGAGGGTTCAGGCATCTTTTTACACACAAGGTGGGAGATGGACACGAAGGGTAAAGGTGATCCTGTGGCCAGGTGGAAATGAGGGTTGGAGGCTCCATGACCCAGGTGCAGTTGTTCAGTGGGTCATGGTCATTTGTGAGGGAGGGGGGGGTTGTTGTTGATAGTTGCGTTGCCCTGCAGTGTGATGGGAACTCTGACATTGTAATGTTGTTATCCTATGTACATGTTGGGTTCTGCTGATCAATGCCTGTTCATGTGTTGTGTTTTCCTTTCAGGTGCGAGGGGATAGTTGTGGTTTGACATGCTGGGGTGTACACATGGTGGATGTTCACATGTGATGTGTAGGGAACACTGATGTTCACTTGAGTGCACATGCATATGTGGAGTGCATGTCCTTGCAGAACCACACACTTGCACTCGGATGCACTCCATGTACTCCCACCCTTGCATATCCACGTGTACACTGTTTGCCTTCTGGTGCCCACTGTGTCCCGGCAGCACATGTTCTGTGACCGATTATGGTTCCAGTACATGCCTAATTTGATGTTTGATGTGGTCTGTCACTCAGATGTGATGCTCAGGGTGTGCATCACACACAATGGCTATTCACTGTGCTGTGCGCTGAGCAGTGTGATGCAGGAGTAGGACACTGCACACATGAGCTGCAGTGTTGATTTTACAATGCATAATGTGCATATAGACAGGCATTCATTGTGATGTTACGTCTACGACTGTTGTAATGCATTTGGAAACGACTTATTTTGGGTGGGACATTTTGTTGGTCTGTCATGTCATCTGATTCCGGGTCAGGCATCATTGTCCGATGCCACTGTACATTTAGGACATGGCAATGTGTACCTTATCGTTACTGCGTCGGTGTATGGGTATTGCTTGCCATGTCATGTTGATGTTTGGGAGGGTTTGACTGACATGACAGTGATGGCCATGGCCTGTTTTGCAGGTGTGTGTGATGCACAACTTGCATGTCCAGGTCATCCGCTTCTCAGAGCAACTAGCTGGGGGTGGTTTCTCTCCGCAGCAGGGCCCTCCCCCTGGAACAGACTTCCTGCCTGACTTGAACTTGAGGGGAACCATCTCCAGTTCTGGAAGCACCTCAAGACCTTCCTCTTTGCTTCTGCTTACTCTCTGCCTCTCCCTTGCAGAATTCTTCACTGGAACTGCACAGGAGCTGCAACTGGGACACTCTCATCAACCTCGGTCCCTGGCCCAGCCACTCTCCACTTGCACTGCCACCCTGGCAACCCCTGCACTGCAGTACTGTCTCTCTATCCCTACAGCCCTCCCTTCCCAGCACTTGTCTGCACTTACCTTTGCAGTTGCCACCAGGCGACCTATGTATTATTTTTTGGCCTACTTCCCCTGTACTGGACTCCCCCCCACCCTTCCCCTTGCACTTTTCCCTTCCCCCTACCCCTGCACTTGCACAATCTCAATGACACCTGGCCTAGTAGTACCGTTCTCTGTGTTCCCTTGTTCCCCCCCCCTGCCTCATTGCGCCTTGGAATACTTGTGTATGGCCCATGTCATGTCACATGTCATATGTGTGCATTTTGGTTGCACAGGATAGCTTGTGTTTAAGTAGCTAGGGATGCAGACGATGTGGCACTTCCATGGCAACTATCTCAGGGTGGTAGGGTTGTGACAGTTGACTGTCACTTTGTCATCATCGATTGTCACCTGGTATGTGCCAGGCCTGTGTGCACTCCGCAGGGGTGGGAGTTTAGGTGAAAAATGTGGCCACAAGCTGGGTCCGGGCTTCCTCGCCACGTGCCCTGTCCCCTCCCATGGGCAGCGCCTGTGCCTGTGGTTGGGGATGTGGGGGCACCACCATGTCCACCGGGACGCCCTGCCGTGTTGCAACATTGTGCAGGACACATGCTGCCACAATGATCCTGCACACTACTGGTGGTGCATAGAGTAGTTGCCCACCAGAGCGGTCAAGGGAGCGGAAACGTGACTTGAGCACTCCGAATGTGCGCTCCACTATGCCCCTGGTTGCAATATGGGCGGCGTTGTATCTTACCTGGGGTGGTGTGGTGGGGTTCCGGATTGGCGTCATCATGTGGTTGCTCAGAGGGTAGGCACTGTCCCCTGGGGAGGTGATAATATTTGAGATTATTAGGGTTGGGATATTTGTCTGTGTGTGACTTGCATGCATGTGCAAGGGCATTTGTACTGACCTAGGAGCCATGTGTCGCCATGCTGCCCAGCTTCCAGGGCCCGGCTCAGGGCGGACATTCTGTATATGAAACTGTCATGGGTGGAGCCAGGGTAGTTTGCATAGACAGAGGTGATGATTCCCTTTGCATCGCATACCACCTGTACATTGATGGAATGCCAGTGCTTGCGGTTTCGGTAGATGTGCTCAGTGGCCCTAGGTGGACGTAGGGCCACATGGGTGCAATCTATGGCACAGAGCACTTTGGGGAAGTGTGCCACCCTGAAAAAATCCAGGACAACGGCCTGCCTTTCTGCGGGTGTTCTGGGCATGTATATGTGCCTGCGGACTGAGGGGCGCGCTGTCATGATTGCCAGTACCTGGTGTAGGCAGCGTGACTGCGTGGCCTGTGAGACCCCCCCCACTATGGCAGTGGTCCGCTGAAACGACCCAGTGGCCAAAAAATGCAGGACATTGAGCAGCTTCTCCAAGGGGCTCAATGCTTGGGAGCAAAGGGTGGGGGATGTGAGGTCATCTTCCCACTCCCTGACCAGGTCTAGGATGATATGGGGTGGAAACCTATACCTGCCGTAGACCTGGTCGTCAGGCATCCCAAAAAGGCTTGTCCGTGGTGCAAAAATGCGTGCCCTGGCTATTCTCCTCCTCCTGCGGTGTCCCACGATCAGTGCAGCAACAAATGGGGCATTCATCGTTGCTGTATATACGCGTTTGTTGTTTGCGCGCACTTTTATGCTGTGCGCGGGACGCCTCCGTGTGGGCGGACTCGTTGACGCCTGTGCACGTCTTTTGCCGTGCGCAGGTTTCCCATATTCGGGTGTCATCGCGTGTGATCGGAGGGGAGTGAGCGTACACGCGATTGGCCTGGGTACGTGTGTTTCGGGGTGCGCGGGTAGTTCCACACGCGATTAGCCTGGGTACGTGTGTTCCGGGGTGCCGGGAACTTTCTCACGCGATTGGTTGAAATCCACGTGTTTTCTGTCATCACGTGCAATGAGGGATACACCCTTGCACGTCACGTCACAGACGCGCTCACGCGCTGAGGGCCTTTGGTCCAATGAAATCGCATATGCGTGCTGCCGTGCATACGTGCTAAGGGCCTTTCCTCGTATTACATGCGGACGTGCAGTTTCCACGCACGCTTACGCGCATGGCCCTTTCCACGTATTACACGCGGACGTGCAGTTTCCACGCGCGCTTACGCGCATGGCCCTTTCCTCGTATTAGACGCGGACGTGCAGTTTCCACGCGCGCTTACGCGCATGGGCCTTTCCTCGTATTACACGCAGACGTGCAGTTTTTCACGCGCGCTGAAATGCCCATGCACGTCTGTACGCGTCACGTCACAGGGGCGCTTACGCTTGAGGGGCCTTCTGTCCAATGAAAATGCGTATGCGTGCAGACGCGCTTACACGCTAAAGGCCTTTCCTCGAATTACACGCTGACATGCAGATTTTTCACGTGCCAAATCACTCCCTATCAAGCTGGCCACGCGTAAGCACACGGAAGACCACGCTCCTGCCCAGAAGGCCGAACTACTGCCTCCCAGAGCCCCGAGCGCGCTCCCACCTGCCATCTGCTGCTGCCTGACTGCCTGCTGCCCACGTGCACTGCCATTTGCTGCCTGCACATCAGCCAGGGGTGCTGTTGCTGTGACCACCCCTGCTGGAACCGAAGACTCCCGACTGGGATTCCATCGCTCCACAGCCCAGCCCCAGGACCCAGTTGCCCACCCACTCCTGCCTCTGGGGTTGTCATGTCAGGGCAAACACCATCTGTGACCACTGACAACCCCCGGCCAGAGAGGCAGAGGGGCACCAGCTTCAGTGCCACCGAAGTTGGTGTCCTGGTGGAGCAAGTCCTGGGGCAGTATGATGCCCTCTTCGGAAGTTCCCGCGCCGACAAGGAAGGACGGACTCGGATCTGGACTGACATCGTGACTGCCATCAACGCGGAGGGGGTGGCAGTCCGCGACTTACAACATGTCAGGAAGCGCTGGGAGGACTTCAGGTCCAGGACCCTGAACAAGGCCCGGCGCCTCTTGAAGGCAGCGGATGCCAAGGGGCGCCGGGGCCACTTGTCGGAAGAACAGATGAGGGTCCTGGAACGCATATCCCCAGCGCTCCACGTCCAGGTCCTAGAGAAGCAGACCCGTCTGGAGTCGAGCGGTGAGTGTACATGCATCCTGATTGTGAGCAGTGCGTGTGGTGATTATTCAGTAGTGTGCAGGTTGCACATCTGTTTGTATGGGGTCGAGTATGGGTGCGGGTGTACAGGGCCGTGGGGCTGACGCATGCGAGGTCTGTAATGTGTGAGACATGGATGGTGTTTGTGTGTGTAGGCTTGCATGCCAAATGCAGTAGTGTGGGCACACATGTTTGGATGAATGTGTATGTAAGTAGACATGTCCGTGATGTCACGCATGTATGTTATTTTCGGCTGCATGTATCAGCACTGTGTACATGTGCATGTGTGTGTATTTGACAAGGGTGCAACAGTGATGCAACATGGATGCATGTGACAGCGGTATGTGGAAGCCTGATTGGCAGATGTGACATGGATGCACGTCTGAACAGTGCGACACTTGGCAGAGGTGTACACATGCATGCAAGTGTGGTGGTGTGTGTACATGTGTGGTGCACTTCCTGTGTTGCATGTGATGTCTGGCTCACCTTTGGCTGCTCATGCTGTTGTATGTGTATGGATGGTGGTGGCAGTTGCGATATGGCTGTGGTATGGCTCATGTGTGCGAGTTGTAATGACATGTGTGTTGGGGATTGTGATGACATGTCTGAGGTTTGCCAATGCCAGGTTTGCTCCTCTTCAGATAAGATCTCTAACGCTAGTGGCTGTCAGGTCTTCCATGCCAACTGTTTTGCGTCTCTTTATGCCTGCTTTCTTCTCTTCTATGTTGTAATGTTCAAGCGCCCTGATGCCCTCGGGCTACCGGCGCTTTATAAAAATATATACATACATACATACACATATACATGTGCAACTGTCATGTGTGTATGTGTCCATTGTACAGTGCCCTGATGCCTGTGTTTTGTTTCTCCCTGTCTGCAGCGTCAACTGATGAAGAGGGCGGAGAAGGTGCTGTGGAGCACAGCGGCGGGGATCCCACCGCCAGCCGGAGACGCAAGGCCCAGCTCCCCTCCCGTGTTGTCATCTCGTCGGGGAGTGAGGAGTCTGGTGCCGCGTCCCAGGCCGCAGCTGCCAGGGGGAGGTCCAAGAGGCGGAGGTTGGAGTTGGACTCCTCGGCAGCAGAAGGGGCAGCTGGGATCCCACAGGGCCCAACAGGGGAAGATGGCACGGAGTCATCCAGGTTGGTGGGGGGTTTGGTGGAGGAGGAGGCCGTGCAAGCACCAGAGACGGGGTCTGGAGGTGGGGATCCCACTGGTGCTAGTGGTGCAGTGCAGGACCAGGGACAGGAGGCAGCACAGGCCGCCGCGGAGGTGCCTGTGTGCAATCCTGTCCCCGATCCTGTCCCTGCATCATCTTGCACCAGCAGGGATGCCTACGTCCAGACCCGTTTTCAGGCAGGGGATGAGCTCACGTCAACTGGCCTTCCTCTGCCTGCGGACGTGGCTATCCAGGTCCGGGTTGAGCCTGTCCTGGCTGGTGTGGCGTTGCGTCAACGGGCCAGGCGAGGTGACCTGCAGTCTTTTCATGGAGAGACTGCACGTCATCTCGAATGGCTCGTTGACCACGTCAGCCTGCTGGGACAGGTCACCCAGGCCGGATTCCTCTGTCTGATGGGGCTTGCTCCGACCCCCTCCTCAACTGGACCCCCTACGCGCCAGTCGTCCTCTGTGCCATCTTCCCACCCATCAGTCACCTGGGTGCCCTGTGGAGCTGCCTCTGACGGTGCGGCCAGGCTGGTGGAGGAGGCATCCCTGCCACAGTCGGGAGTCGGACGTCCAGCAGGGGTGGCCACATCAACAACTGCACCCCAGCCGGCGGAGGATGTGCAGGCAGCAGGAGGCAGTGCACGGGCAGAGGCACAGCAGCAGCAGCAACGTGGTGGGAGCCATGAAGGCTCGGGGCCTTCAACATCGGAGGGGCAGGCATCGGCCGGAGGGCAGGTTGACCCAGGACGGGGTGTGTCTTCTGTGTGGCAGCAGTTGGGCCAGCAGATAGGTGCGGAGCGGCGGCAGGCGGAAGAGGCGCGGCTCACAATGGTCAGGGCGGAGAACTCCATGCGGAGGGCCCTGAGGCCGGCCGAGTGCCTCGAGGCAATCCGCAGGGGGTTGGAGGAGGAGACGGCATCGTCCCTGCGGACCCTCGGGGCCATGGAACAAGACCGCCTCCGGGACATCGAACAGGAGTTCGATGATGCCCTGGCCCGGAACACCACAGAGTGAGCCGCTGGACTTGCCCGCCGCCTTTGTATATAGTTCTTTAGTTTTAGCTTTCCTTTGTTTCTTCTTATGATTTGGAGTCGACGGACACTGCTCCACTTTTTGTATATAGTTGCATTTTAGTTAGGGTTTTTTGTAGGTTTCCTTTGTTCAGTTGGGCTCATGGACCCTTGGATGTTTTGTACATAGTTCTTCATTGGATTGATTTTATTTTTAATTTGACTTTGGACAACATTTTTTTGGATGTTTTTGGTGTTTTTATGTTTTTAGACGGATATGCAGCTTATCTTTTTTTCATTCCCATTGTAGTTTGTTTCATTTCATTTGCATTCATTTTTTTTAATACAATTTTGTTTTCATACTTCACTGTGTGGTATCATCTCATTGGTTTCATGCATGTCATGTTGGGTGTTTTCCCATTAAATTGCAACCATTGTGTGTGACGGACATGGGTTCATTTGCTTTATGAACATTGGGGGTGTAACATGTAATTTCAATTTCCATGTGGGTGAATGGGTTTCTTGGTAGGGCTTTTTGGCTGTGGAGGCTGACCATAACGCACATGATTGGGGATTGTGAGGACCTGGTGGAGGCTGCCCATGGTGGCTGGTGGGTGGGGGTGGTGGGAGACATGAGTGGGGGCCTGGTGGGGGCTGCCCCTGCACTGCTGGGGGGGTGGGGGTGGTGGGAGACATGAGTGGGGGCCTGGTGGGGGCTGCCCCTGCACTGCTGGGGGTGGGGGTGATAGGGGACATGAGTGGGGGCCTGGTGGGGGCTGCCCATGGTGGCTGGGGGGTGGGGGTGGTGGGAGACATGGGTGGGGGCCTGGTGGAGGCTGCCCCTGGTGACTGGGGGGGTGGGGGTGGTGGGAGTCATGAGTGGGGGCCTGGTGGGGGCTGGCCCTGCACTGCTGGGGGTGGGGGTGATAGGGGACATGAGTGGGGGCCTGGTGGAGGGTGCCCCACAGTGCTGGGGGGTGGGGGTGGTGGGGAACATGAGTTGGACATGGGTGGGGGCCTGCTGGCAGGTGCCCCACAGTGCTGGGGGGTGGGGGTGGTGGGGAACATGAGTTGGACATGGGTGGGGGCCTGCTGGCAGGTGCCCCACAGTGCTGGGGGGTGGGGGTGCTGGGAGACATGGGTGGGGGCCTGCTGGAGGCTGCCCCTGGGGAGTGGGGGGTGGGGGTGGTGGGAGACATGGGTGGGGGCCTGGTGGAGGCTGCCCCTGGTGGCTGGGGGGTGGGGGTGCTGGGAGACATGGGTGGGGGCCTGGTGGAGGCTGCCCCTGGGGAGTGGGGGGTGGGGGTGGTGGGAGACATGGGTGGGGGCCTGGTGGAGGCTGCCCCTGGTGGCTGGGGGGTGGGGGTGCTGGGAGACATGGGTGGGGGCCTGGTGGAGGCTGCCCCTGCACTGCTGGGGGGTGGGGGGGTGGGAGACATGGGTGGGGGCCTGGTGGAGGCTGCCCATGGTGGCTGAGGGGTGGGGGTGATAGGGGACATGGGTGGGGGCCTGGTGGAGGCTGCCCCTGCACTGCTGGGGGGTGGGAGACATGGGTGGGGGCCTGGTGGAGGCTGCCCCTGCACTGCTGGGGGGTGGGGGTGGTGGGAGACATGGGTGGGGCCTGCTGGCAGGTGCCCCACAGTGCTGGGGGGTGGGGGGGGTGGGGAACATGAGTTGGACATGGGTGGGGGCCTGCTGGCAGGTGCCCCACAGTGCTGGGGGGTGGGGGTGGTGGGGAACATGAGTTGGACATGGGTGGGGGCCTGCTGGCAGGTGCCCCACAGTGCTGGGGGGTGGGGGTGGTGGGAGACATGAGTTGGACATGGGTGGGGGCCTGGTGGAGGCTGCCCCTGCACTGATGGGGGGTGGGGGTGCTGGGTGACATGGGTGGGGGCCTGGTGGTGGGTGCCCCTGGGGACTGGGGGGTGGGGGTGGTGGGAGACATGGGTGGGGGCCTGGTGGAGGCTGCCCCTGGGGAGTGGGGGGTGGGGGTGGTGGGAGACATGGGTGGGGGCCTGGTGGTGGGTGCCCCTGCACTGCTGGGGGTGTGGGTGCTGGGAGACATGGGTGGGGGCCTGGTGGAGGCTGCCCCTGGGGAGTGGGGGGTGGGGGTGGTGGGAGACATGGGTGGGGGCCTGGTGGAGGCTGCCCCTGGTGACTGGGGGGGTGGGGGTGGTGGGAGACATGGGTGGGGGCCTGGTGGAGGGTGCCCCTGGTGACTGGGGGTGCAGGGGGACATGCGTTGGTGGGCAGTAGTGCAAGTTGACATGTGGGTTGGCTGGGGGTCATGGCCATGGTGGATGGTGTGCCTGCAGGACATGTGCAGGGTAGGCCCCTGTGGTGTGAGCCACCTGCAGGGGCCGTGGAGGGTGTAGAGGGGACACCTGGGAGGACCCACATGTGCAATTCACGTGTGCTGCTCCCGGCGCACCCCTGTAATACACGTACCCTGATGAGATCGCGTGTGGAACTTCCCGCGCACCCCTGGAATACACGTACCCCGCTCAATCGCGTGTTTCATTTCCCGCGCACCCCTGTAATACACGTACCCTGATGGAATTGCGTGTGGAACTTCCCGCGCACCCCCGAAATACACGTACCCCGCTCTATCGCGTGTGTAACTTCCCGCGCACCCCCGAATTACACGTAGCCCGCTCCCCCAGGCCCGATCGCGTGGAAAAGTTCACGCAAACCCCTGAAATACCCGTAGCCCGCTCCTTCAGGCCCGATCGCGTGAAAAAGTTCACGCGAACCCCTGAGATACACGTAGCCCGCTCCCCCAGGCCCGATCGCGTGTAAATGTTCACGCGAACCCCTGAAAGACACGTAGCCCGCTCCCCCAGGCCTGATCGCGTGAAAGAGTTCACGCGAACCCCTGAGATACACGTAGCCCGCTCCCCCAGGCCCGATCGCGTGTGAAAGTTTACGCGACCCCTGAAATACACGTAGCCTGCTCCCCCAGGCCCGATCGTGTGAGAAAGTTCACGCGCACCCCCGGAATACACGTACCCCGCTCAATCGCGTGTGTAACTTCCCGCGCAACCCCGAAATACACGTACCTCGCTCAATCGCGTGTGTAACTTCCCGCGTGCCCCCGAATTACACGTAGCCCGCTCCCCCAGGCCCGATCGCGTGGAAATGTTCACGCGAACCCCTGAAATACACGTAGCCCGCTCCCCCAGGCCCGATCGCGTGTAAATGTTCACGCGAACCCCTGAAATACCCGTAGCCCGCTCCCCCAGGCCCGATCGCGTGAAAAAGTTCACGCGAACCCCTGAGATACACGTAGCCCGCTCCCCCAGGCCCGATCGCGTGTAAATGTTCACGCGAACCCCTGAAAGACACGTAGCCCGCTCCCCCAGGCCCGATCGCGTGTAAATGTTCACGCGAACCCCTGAAAGACACGTAGCCCGCTCCCCCAGGCCCGATCGCGTGAAAGAGTTCACGCGAACCCCCGAAATACACGTAGCCCGCTCCCCCAGGCCCGATCGCGTGTGAAAGTTCACGCGACCCCTGAAATACACGTAGCCCGCTCCCCCAGGCCCGATCGTGTGAGAAAGTTCACGCGCACCCCCGGAATACACGTACCCCGCTCAATCGCGTGTGTAACTTCCCGCACAACCCCGAAATACACGTACCTAGCTCAATCGCGTGTGTAACTTCCCGCGCGCCCCCGAATTACACGTAGCCCGCTCCCCCAGGCCCGATCGCGTGGAAAAGTTCACGCGAACCCCTGAAATACACGTAGCCCGCTCCCCCAGGCCCAATCGCGTGTAAATGTTCACGCGAACCCCTGAAATACCCGTAGCCCGCTCCCCCAGGCCCGATCGTGTGAAAAAGTTCACGCGAACCCCTGAGATACACGTAGCACGCTCCCCCAGGCCCGATCGCGTGTAAATGTTCACGCGAACCCCTGAAAGACACGTAGCCCGCTCCCCCAGGCCAGATCGCGTGAAAGAGTTCACGCGAACCCCTGAGATACACGTAGCCCGCTCCCCCAGGCCCGATCGCGTGAGAATGTTCACGCGAACCCCTGAAATACACGTAGCCCGCTCCCCCAGGCCCGATCGCGTGTGAAAGTTCACGCGACCCCTGAAATACACGTAGCCCGCTCCCCCAGGCCCGATCGTGTGAGAAAGTTCACGCGCACCCCCGGAATACACGTACCCCGCTCAATCGCGTGTGTAACTTCCCGCACAACCCCGAAATACACGTGCCCCGCTCGCACAGGCACTATTGCTGTATGTTGCCTCTTTTGTAATGCGCAGGGACGCTACCGCCTGCCTTCGTGTGGCGGACGTGTTTGGGCTTGTGCGTGTCTTTCGCTGTGCGTGGCTTTGCCCTATTCGATTCCATGAATACGTGTGGTTCGGGTGCGTGTGGGTGTTCCGTCTGCTTCCCTGCAGTACATCCCCAGTTACGCCCTTGTTTTCGCGAGTTGTTCCCCATTCCGCGCGTTACGCCCCGTGGTCCGCCCACTTTCTAGTGTATGCGCACTAGGTTGTGCGCTTTCAATGTGCGCGTCGCGCACGTCTTTCGGGATGTTGCAGTGACGTGTGCGCCATGCACGGGTTTGGCGCACATCCCGAGGAAGACACGCGCAGGGACTTCCAAGAATCGCACGCGTGCGCGTGCGCCTGTTTTTTTCCGCTTGCGCCTGCTTGCGCGTAGATTTTCGGCGCACGTTTGTTCCATGAATCGGCCCCTGAGTTGTTTCAAAGGGATACATTTCCGATAGACCCGGATATAGAATTTTTGTTGAGTCATAAGGAAAAGCATACTATTAAGATGAATCTGAGAAGGAACAACATTACAGTTAGTAGCCTGGGTCTAATGGAGGTGTATGTGTTTAATTGGGGAGCCTGGGTGGAACGCACTATAGTGGGTTTAGCAGTAGTAGTGGTAGCGATGGGAGGATGGTTGATTATTTTGTCTATAAAGATGAAGATGTTACTTATGATATTGGCAACAATGGGAAATGAAAGATATCCCAATGCACATACCTTCTAAGGTAATAAAAAAAAGAAGAGAAGCACAATTTGGGTTTCCTCCAATTGTGGATTTGGGTAGCCAGAATTGTCAGAAAAGGAGGGTATGTAAGGACATATATATTTTACCAAAATGTAATGGCATTTTTTATTGCAAAATGTAGTGGCATTTTGTTGCCAGCAGTAATATGGCACATATAGGTGTCCGGTTAAAGTTGAGAATTCAAAAGGTTTGAATGCAATAGGACCGAATACATTTGCTTGAAAACAAAAGTTTCGAATTTCCTTTTTTAATTATATATCTTTTTTGGGATTTTCGTTTTGGTAAAAAAAAGTGATTTACTACCCAAAAAACAAAATAATAATCAAAAAAGAAAAATAATTTTCAAACCTTTTGTTTTCGAGCAAATGTACTCGAACCTATTGTATTTCGAAAATTTTGATTAGAAACTTTAACCTATAACCACACACATATATATATATATATATATATATATATATATATATATATATATATATATATATATATATGAAGATGATATTAAACAACGAAAGCATCGAAAGTTTATCAGGGACAAAATTGACTATGAAACAGGCAGGATCTTCACGTTTGCCAGAAGATTTGATTCACTACGCAAAAAACCAACAATCCAGCCCACAGCTGGTGGTGACCTTGGCTCTATCTCGTCTGAATCAGATGTCTCAGTCTTTGAAAATGAGGAGCCCTCTGTCAGACTAAATTTTTTAGACGAGATGAGACTGTTATGCCAGGATGGGAAGAATCAGAAGCAACGGGGAAGGGGGCGAGGCAGAGGAAAAGGAAGAGGAAGGGGACAGAAATCACGAGGAGGAAAACAACTCGGCGAGGCCAGCGTGGGAAACGGCCCAGAAGCATGCCAAGAGAGCAGAGCAACGCGCTCTGGAACCAAAAAATAACCAGTGACAATATGAAGTTGTGTCAAATTATCAATCTGTCCTCTCATGTCCTCACCAAAGCCCAAGCCTCGGTCCTTTCACTTGGACTTAACTTTTGCCCCACTAAAGCATTTGACTATGTCCAGTCACGCATTGACCTGGATAAATTTATTCGAAAGATCAGAATCAAGAAATTTTTTTCTTTAAATCCAACTGTGCCAAAACCATCAACATCTCGTACTGGCCATACCAACCTTCTGATCTCTGATATTCCATCTCTTATGGACCTGGCCTGTCTTGAAGACTCTGACTATGATCCGTCAAATGCTTGTCTCGCTGAGTTTGGCATTGACCCTGATTGGGATGTATGCACCAAACTCAAGGATAAATCCAAGTTTAATCCACAGTTCCCTGTTGGTGGATGTATTGAAGCATTCTATGATTTGTGCATTAGTGATTTCAGGAAACTACGAAGCAGTACCATCAAGAGCAAACACAATCTCACTTCTGCCCAACTCGCGGCCATCGGCGAATTACAAAGCTTGCCGAACATTATCATTAAACCGGCCGATAAGGGCTCTAATATTGTAATTCAAGATTGAGTACACTATGTAATGGAGGCCAACCGTCAACTCAAAGATCGACTGTGTTATGCCCAACTCTCAAAAAATCCCTTCGATGACATACAGTCTGAACTCAAAAATGTATGTACTAAATGGGTTGACATTGGCCTCATAGATGATGATTTTGTTAAATTTTTAGCTCCATCCTGTTTCACTATACCTACGATCTATTTTTTACCCAAAACTCACAAATCTCTTGTACATCCACCGGGCAGGCCTATTGTTACTCTGTGTGGTTCTCTCCTTGAGCATTTGGCCCAGTTTGTTGACGAAACTTTATTTCCCCTTGCGTCAGTTTTACCTTCTTATTTACGGGATACCAAAGATTTTCTACAACATATCTCAAACATACCTTGGGAGGATGGTTTGCTTTTAGCAACCCTTGATGTTGTCTCTCTCTATACCTCCATTGACCATCAAGTTGGTATGGGTGCCTGCAAATATTTTCTCGATACCAGCTCATTGAATTTCTACAGCCACAGTTCCATGATTCTTGAAATGCTCTCTTTCTGCCTAAACAACAATGTCTTCTTGTTCGAGGGTTCTTTATTTCATCAGGTAAGGGGTACTGCCATGGGCAGTACTTTTGCTCCTTCATATGCAAACCTGACAATGGGATGGTGGGAGGCCACTTTCCTTAGTGATCTACTTGCATGTAGCTTTGCCACACATATTGTCGCCTGGTGGCGATATTTTGACGATGTATTCGTCATATGGAAGGGGACCGAAGTTGAATGGCAATCATTTGTGAAACAGATCAATACCAACATGTCTAATCTGAGCTTCACAGAATGCAACAGCACGACTGAAATTGTCTATCTTGATGTAGTGGTGACTCTTGAAAGATCTGGCCTTCGTACAGCACTATACAAAAAACCATCTAACACTGGTCTGCCCTTGCATGCCACAAGCTGTCATCCTACGTCATGTAAACACAGTATTCCATATGGGGAATTTATTAGATATCGTAGGAATTGCACAGATCTAGCATCCTTTGATCATCACTGTGCCCTGGCGGCTCCAGATTTTGTTAAGCAAGGCTATGATCATAGAATCATAGAATTGGCCTACACCAAAGCACGTGGACTATCTAGGGACCGCCTATTGTATGGCATTAAGCCTGCCAGAACTACTGTCAACGATGAACCCCGTCCGATTGTCACATTTGACAATGCTTCCAATCATGTTCGCAGAATTATAGAGCGACATTGGCGGATTCTCATCATTGACAAGGACTTATGTCCTCTGCTTTCCAAACATCCTACTATCACGTACAAACGTGTACCCTCGATCAGGGATAAACTGGTCTCTAGCTTCTTGCCACCTATCAATACCAATCCATCTCTCATGAAATCGTTGATGGAATCCCCCATAGGCTTTACTAAATGCTGCAAATGTAAGGCCTGTGCTCATGCCATTACATGTAAATCCTTTTTGCATCCGGTTACCCAATGCAACCAGTTAATCAAACATTCAATGAAGTGTGATACCACTTTTGTGGTTAGGTGCTCTCATGTCCATGCATGAGATGGTATGTCGGGAGTACCACATGTAAGCACAAGCTCAGAATATTACAGCATCTCAGGGCAATCAAAAATTCCGATCCCGCATACCCTATGGCCAAGCACTTTAAAGAAAAACACAACAATGACCTTTCTCTCCTTAAATTCTTCACAGTGGCGCACATTCTGATCCACCCTAGAGGTGGGGATCGTGTGCTGAAACTAAGACAGCTAGAGACCAGATTTATTTTGGATTTTGACACCAAGTTCCCCAATGGCCACAATCTTGACGAGGAGCTTTATACGTTTTTAGGCACATAAGAGACCTTTGTTTGCTAATTGTTTGCTTTGGATTGGTTTTCCTTAAGTTATCGATTTGTTTCTGATTATATTCAGATGATGGGATTGTGCTTTCTCATTTACGAGTGTTGTTTCTTTTGTTTCTTTTGTTTTCTGGAATGAACATGTTTTTCCTTTTTCACTTTTCAGTCCCTGATCTGTGCTCTAGTTTCATCTTTTCCCCATTACCACTATGATGGCTATATTACCACTAAGGTTTATAAATGGGATTGGTTTTACTTTTAGTCTTATTTTTCAAGCTGTTATCTTCACGACCTAGTTGGACATTTGACACTTTTTGTCTATATTTTTTTGTTGTAGTCTTTCATGTTTAACATCTTGGTGCTTTTTAACACCTTCTCTATTTTGGTTAACTGGTTGTACAAGATCATTACAAATTTACATGCTTCAGTCGAGGTATTCAGCTAGTCTTACAAAAGTGTTCATCTCTGTTAGTTGTGATACCATCTGCCAATTAATCTGCCAAATTGCTGCTAATTATAGTTGCTTACGTGATTTTGCCTGTTTGCACAACTTTTATGCTGCTTTTTGATTGATTTGCACTTGCACTTTATGTCAATATGGCCCATATGATCTTGCCTGTTTGCACATTTTTTCATGCTGCTTTTGACCAACTTGCACCTGCACTTTATGTCATTATTGGTCAGAATATGTAATGCTTTTTGATTGATTTATTACAATCATTGTTGCCTTGTATTTTACTATCAGAATTCTAATTCTGATCATTTTTTACATATCTTTGTATTCTGATCACCTTACAACTCTGAGGGTTCCTCTATGACTATTTTTTTGGCACTGAGCCTTTCGAACCGTCTACTATGACAACGTGTTGCAATGTCTGCTATTTTGCACATGTCTATGCTGCTATTTTGTTCATTTGCAAAAAGCCAAATCTTGCATATTTATGCTGATATTTGTTGGATTTGCACAAAACCTGATTGCACATGGAATCGCGTTGCTTTTTTAGCTTCTTTAGCTTTTTTCAAGATTGATTGATTGACTTTTATAAGCTGCAATCTTATTTTTTTAAGCGCACTATGCACTTATTCGATCTTTAAATATGCATTGTAATATCTTGTCTTTTAAAACCAGTTACATACATTGGAATTCCAGGTACAAAGGATTTGACTCGCATGGCTGTCTGTATAGAATTTTTCTTCTATTTCTGTACTTTACTTTAGGTCGGTATAAGTGTTACACTGTTGGCTTTTTGTTGAATCGCCATTCCAACATGGCCGCCATGGAATCAGCCCTCTTTTGTACCTCTATTCCAACTAACATAGATGATGGAATACATGATATTTTTAATTGTGTCTTTGTCCTCTGTTGTGCTACGTGATCAAGTGCTCAGTTGAGCGTGAAACGCGTTGTAGGTGGGCCGTGTACCAGGCGTCCTGCCTCTGTTTGTCTTGCTGTTTCCCCAGCCTTTTTGCTCTGTACAACTGTGCAGTTTTTTACTATTAAAAACTTCCTATTCTTACCGTGTGAGCATCATATATTTTTGGGTTCTCTTCCCATCTGGGATTGCAGGACCTCCTTGGGTCCACGGAGAGTGCGGTCCGTCCCTTCTCCTCTGGTTTTCTCAATATATATATATATATATATATATATATATATATATATATATATATATATATATATATATATTTGCCAGTATGACATGTAAATATATTATTGGTGGCATGCAGAGTACAGTTTTTACAACACAGCCAAGCCTAACTTGAAACTGCAGAGAATGAAATGCACGCATAGAAAAACTTAGTGCTGCCAGGCCAAATATTGATGTGTACCAATTGTTTTTTTGATGCCTTATACATGGAGACTACATTAATCATATAACTGACTAACATAATTAACATTGCAAAATACTAATTCTAACTTCCCTAACATTATAATGTAGTCTCATGTGCAAAATGAGGTACAAATACATGTTTTGGTGGCACTACTGAAATGCATTTTAAATGCACACTGGCGTTTACTTTAGCTTGCAGGGAGCAGACAGAATGCCGCATCAGGAAACCAAAAATAAACAATAATTCTGTTTTGAAGCTCTCATTGTTCTGAACATGAGGGTTGTTACAGAACACATCCTTGTTAACCTGATTGGGGAGAATTATAGGCAGGCATGCCACGTCAAAATGGGAAGGAGCCGCAATTTCCTAATGGCAAAAATTGCAGAGAGGAGTTAGTTCAGACTGGGCTGTGAAGACAGACGGAGTTCCAAGGGGTTAGAGCGCTGGCTATGAGAGATATCTTGCTGGCGCTCCCCACATTTACAGAAGCATTTTGCGCTGTCACTGGGCCTGCCTTTGCGAGTGGAACAAGGTCATGCTGAGAACTTCAAAGAAGTGCTACTCTTGGTAAGATTTGTGCCAAGTGAGGATCATTTGAATGGCGTATGTTTGGCTAAGGTTTATTACAGTGTATAAGGGTTAGGAAATAATTTCATGTTTATTTTTGTCATTTTCAGAATGTGGGACCATTAATATACTTTTCAAATAGACCTGCTTGTTCTGTTTTGCTTTCTTTTGTATTCCAGAGGCTGCTGTAAATAACCATGGTAAGACTTGATGACATGTACATGTAATTCAATATAATAAGTACCTATGAAAACAAATGGGAGTTTGTGTCATTCATGCACCTGTGAATTATTTTCAATAGATGATGTCAAAAGGGGAGGCTCATATTAGTGCAGTAGTGCATTTGCCAATTTACCAACACAAGCAAAGTAACAGATAAGAGAAGGTTTGTGTGCGGTATGATGAATGCCCTTTTCTTGCATGCTGATGGGAAAGGATCTGATTCATAGAGTACTGGATGTAAATAAGCCAGTGATACTTTATGACACATAAATTACTGGATGTAAATAATCCAGTGATACTTTATAACACATAGATTATTGGATGTATATAAGACACTGATACCAGCCACAAACTATAGGTGGCACTCTAAATAAATCACTGGGTTCTAACAGTGCATAAGTCTGAGGCTCTCTATAGACCACTGGGGGGTATTCTAATAGAAAGGAAAGTTTTGTTTTATGATGGGGTTATAGTATGAGGAAGAAAACCATGCTCATCACTATACCACAGAAGTAATTACCGCAAAACAAAATACCATTAAAATTACCACCAATATAAGCTAATAAGGTATGGTCACTAAAATAATGTGATGCCAAATCCAATCTAAGTGCACGACTAATTTACCACCAAATTACTGCCACTATTTCTACGGTAAGAAAATACTGCCAAATCCCAAATTTACCCCAGTAAGACAAAATATCTTACAGTGTGCAGCTCTTTTGTGGTTTATGAACCCTGCACAGTTTTGCAGATTTGGCGCGTGGGTTATTGCCTCCATTTTTGCCGTTTTTTTCTCACCATTGGCAAAGGGGTGCAGTGGTGTGCATTGGCATGGGTAAAAATATTCCACATTCCCCTTAAGCCTATCACAATCCCTAGTAGGTTTTCTATTATTCGCTATGTAGAATGAGATCACCTCTGACGTATTTTTAGTATAAAGTCTATGTTTTGTGAAAAGATAGCGGAGAGAGAAAATTGAGCGCACATCCGTGGATGTCCGTTGTAATGCCCTGTTTTTGATAATTGTTAATTAAACATCGTTCTGAGTTGGTTCGGTTATTTGGACTCAGAGTTATTCTGTGAACCGATCCATTGCATTCACGTTCCTAAAGGGCCAAAGCTCAATAATCTTGGGCAAACACAGGAGTTAATCACTTCATAAAAGCGATGAGATACACCTTACGCATTCAGAAGATCGCCCAGACCAAGAGTGAATGTTTGCACTACAATTTACATCTGTATTCTTTCTTGTCTAATTGTCTTGATAGGAAAGAGATGATGGGAGAAATGTCTCATGACTCTTTGCCATGATGTGCTTTATCAGTCTAAAGTGATTGGGGGAAATGGGAGCTGGACATGCATCCCAAAGTTCCTCCCCTTAGTTATTCCTACATTCACTAACTCAGCTGACTCTCGGGCCTACAGGTACCTTCCTTAGGCACCCATACTCTGCACACATGGCACACGCTTTCTACTGCTTTGACATATTCTTCTGGAATGCATTTTATGTTATGTTTTGTTATGTTACGTTATGCTATGTTACTTGGCATTAATATAGCGCCTTATGTATCATTGGTATGACCTCAAATCGCTGGTGGGTTGAACGCCCTCAGCAACCACAGTTCAAGTCAGTAGAGAGAGAGAATGTCGTATGGTGCGTGGGCGCATCGGATATGTATGCAGCTGGTGTGGTTGTTGCATGATAGCTGCTTCTTAGCAGTAGGTGTATTGCTGAGGAAATCAGTTGGATGTGTTCAGTCTGGAGGGTGGACACTCAGTCTGAGTTCTGGCTGCGTTAGGCCTGAGGAGATGCCTAAGCTAGCCGGAATGTGCTCAGGTAGCTGTGTTTTATTAGGGTGATGAGGTGGGGTCATGTTAATATGAGAACAGCTAGGCTGAATGTGTCATAGCATAGCTGTGTTCTAGTTGAATGATGGTGTATAGGAGAGAGTAAGCGTAGTAGTGTGAAATGGTGGTTTGTCAGTGAAGCGCATGCGGCCAGGCACGAGAGCAGGACATGGGGTGTACATAGCGGCATACGTATATAAAGCGACAGGATGGATAGGGTAACATGGGGATACAGGTACATAGCAGTCGTTCCATCCACTTCATCGGACCATCCCCTTCATTCATCCATCCGCTTAATCTTTTCCATCCACCTACATCCATTCTATCCCTTCGTCCGTTCCATCCACTTCATCCGTTCCATCCACTTCATCCGTTCCATTCACTTCATCCGTTCCATCCATTTCATCCATTCCATTTACTTCATCCACTCTATCCACCTGTCCACTCCGTCTGTTCCATCTCTCCATCCATCCATTCCATCTACTCTATCGATCTATCCACTCTATCCATTCATCTATCCACTCCATCCATCTATCCACTCCATCTTTTCCATATGCTCCATCCACTTCATCCGTTCCATTCACTTCATCCGTTCTATCCGCTTAATCCGTTCCACCCACTTCATCCGTTCCATCCACTTCATCCGTTCCATCCACTTCATCCATTCCATTTACATCATTTGTTCATCCACTTTGTATGTTCCATTCACTTTGTCTGTTCCATTCACTTCGAAGTTGTGAGGAGTTTGCGGATATGTTTGTATGATAGCAGTTGGCATCTCCTGGAGTGATAGTGCTGTGCTTGCTTAGGGGAAGATAACGATTAGGCTCAATGATGACAGAAAACATGGGTCTAGTTTGGAGTCTGGGTAGTCGTTTCTAGGTTGATATATACAGACACACCTCTCCTTGTCTTAGAGCATGGTGCTTGTCTGGACGGGGTGGTAGTGAGCTTGCCTGGTCATGTCATATGATTATAGAGATGTCAAGCCTTAGGTTTGGAGTCAGAGGCATTGGGATTGGAGTGCTGGGGGGCATGGCCAACTTCTTGGCACAAGGAGGGCTGCTAGGCCGTTGTAGTAGAGCCGGCAGCTAACTAGCCCAGAGCTTGTGAGCCGGCTTCCGTGTTCCTACTTTTCCATGATGGTGCCTTTCTAGCTGGCTTCCATGCCCCGACTGTTCCTACTTTTCCATCATGGTGCCTTTCTAGTCGGCTTCCGTGGCCCGACTGTTCCTACTTTTTGAGATACTGCTGTTCAAGCCAAATTCGGGTCATTGGTGGAAGGTTTAACAAGCAGTCCCAATGAAGGCAGAGAGTAGTCACAAGAGGTGGTCCCTTCAGTGGAGTAATGTCCTCTAGAGGTCTTCCTCAGGATACAGCAATGGAAAGTAGGGAGGAGACAACGTGGCTAAAGCAGGGGTCTGCAACCTTTGTCTTTCCACATGTTCAACTGCCATCCACCCCATCCAGAAAAGTCAATGGTGCTAGATCATGGGAGTTGCAGTGCAACATCTGGAGAGTGAACAATTGCAGATCCCTTCACCATAGCTCTCTATACCACACATAGGTTCCCCACACTTCATGATCCACTTATGTGTTGTCTCTACTAGAAGGAAGTGATGTGAGTGTGGGATATATTGACCCAACTCAGCAGTACTTTCCCACATCACCAAGCTGCACATCTACAGTCACCAGCAAAATGGCTGTGCTGGCTCCTGTGGGCACCATGGCACCAAAACTGCATTTTGCAGCAAGAAAAAGATGGCTGCACATCTTGGGCAGGATGAAACAGGGGGCACACTGAGGGAGCTTGCCAGTGTGTTCTTACATATACAAAAGAAATAGAGTGAAAAAGCAGTGCTGCTTTTCTGCAAGCCCAAAATTCCCATTGAAAAAGGGAATATGTCACCTCTAAAATGATGCCGCTCTGATTCTATTTTTCCCTGTTTTCACCAAACTGCTTTTATCAAAAAGACCCTGTCACACCCAGCCATATTCACATTGTGCTCCATCAGAAAAGAGCATTATTCCTGAATGACAGGCTTTGCCAGCCAAACCTGAGAAAATCAACAAAAGCTTTCCTTCAGCTACACAGGAAACGCTTACATTGTGCTACAAAATGTCAAAAATCACTGCTTGAAAAGAAAATTAGAGCTTTCTGTGCACTTGTCAATTCCAGGAGTCCTTTGCCTTGTACAGACTGTTGTGTACAAGAAAGTAACTATGGCTGCAAAACAATGTGGGAATCTAGATAGAAAAACTGGGTTTGCAAGAACAATTCAACTTTCAGTCACCACATGTTAAATGTACTTTTGCAAAATAAAGGAAACTATCTGTCTTAAAAGGGCATGTTGGATAAGGCCCTGCCCTTATCTAACAATGTAAAGGGGGATTGTTTTGTGATAGTACATGGATGAGATGGTTCCATTCATCAGGTTTTCTTCCAATTCAGATCAAAAATAAATACAATTGAATCAAACTGTAATGGCTGTCTGGGGGGAAGTCAGCCCAAAAATAGGTTTCTGCATTGGCTAAATGGGGGAAGAACCGACCAAACAGGTCTGCTGGGAGGATGCTAGCAATATAAGGACCCCCACAGCAAACTCCTTGAACACATAAGTGATAATTGCTAGGTTGGACAAACTTGTGTCTGTGCTCCAGCCTCGTACAATAGAATTCTGGGACACTAAAGTACAAAGTGAAAATTCACACCTCCTCGTGATTTCCACCAGAAGCTTCAAAGGAAATCTCAGTGACAACCTGGGGTGAGGGGGTACCCTTGGAAAGGCATGCCCATACATGGAGAACAATACTGACATTTGTTTCCAAAGACTATTTATTAATACAAATGTTAATACTTTTTATCTCTGCAGCAGGACTTTGCAAAAATGTGAACATGTCACTGTTTAAATGTGATTTTGTGGTTTATAATTTAAGACATTGTAGTATTCACTGACCCCTTGGGAATAGAAATGGCAGAAAATTGGGTATTATGAGGAAAGTATCCATGATGCCATTGCACATTTTAACACTGATATGCCTAATATTAATCTATACACATGTGTAAAGTTATAGAATTTTAAGTAATATAATTCTCCCTGAAAAGCGCGAAAAACTGGTAGAAAGGCAAAACAAGGTCCCACAATCGTGAGGATTGGACTGCTATGCTCTATATACAATATGTAATCTACCCATGCCATTTGTTAAAATGCCTCAAATGTATAACTGTGTAAATTAGGTTATGACTGATTTTGGGGGAAAAAGGACTGTGGGATTGCTTTTTACCTCATAAAATACAACCGCATAAATTGGGACTCCTCTCCGAGGAGGCAACCAACATTGATTGTCCTATCCGTTTCTTTGAGGTAGGCCTAGCTCAGTTCTGCCCATCAATAATTCTGTGATGTCACCATGCTCTATGTAAAGAGTAGCTGACAGAACTACAGACACTCTTCCTGAAGTTCCTGCGCTGTGTTCCTGATCTGCCCCATTCATCTGGCTTATTCCAACTACAAGGCCAAAGCATTGCTGACCCTACTCCAGAGCCCACTGCAAAACCCAAGCATAGCTGATTCCTATCCCAGCAAGCCCAGTGATCCAGAATCAACCCACTAATCTCCCATTAAAAGATGAAAGCTGTGGTGCCTTTTGCATCCTGAAATCAGACCGGCTTGCTGCTCACTAACTGCTTGCCCACTGACTGCATCCAGCGGTACCATCCAATGACCCGAATTACCCAGCTGTTCGCTACCCGGTGACCAGAACTTGCCCAGCTGATTGTTGCCTGGCGCGCTGCTGTGTGGTGACCAGACCCTGATGACTGTCCAAAAAGGGGAATGTGAGTATAATCCCCACCCCATAGAAATACATAGACTATCTTGTCTTGCCTTTGTCCTTATCCCACTCTCTAAGTAGTCATATTTACACCCCGCTAACGTGTTGAAACTGTTAGAATTCTCTGTGCACCCTGTCCTTGACTTTCTAAGCTTTAGCTCCACTTTCCTATTTTCCTTTTGTTCTGCATAGATCATAAGTCATTAGCGATATTTTGATTAAATACATTAATTTTCCCTCAAGAAAAGGGGTACGCTGCGTGAAGGGTTACAACTGCAGCGTCACCTTGATATTCATGGATGGCGTTCCTCTTTTCTTAGCCATTAAATCTAGTTTAAATAAAATTTGCCTTTCACTTTTAAAAAACGATTTTCTCTTTTTAACTGCTCTATTTTCCTAAAAACTAACTACCTTCCAAATCTCTCTCAATTCACCAGCTAGAGACCTATTTTCACCTCTATATTGTCCCTGTGATATACCTCTATCCCCAAGCCCAAGAACCGCACTCCAAATCAGAGTATTTCACCCATTTTTATTAAAAGCCGTTTGGGTAATTTAAAGTGGGAATTGAGACGATTGGAGCCCCACCTTACAAGATGGTGTCCCACCAGATCAGCAAACCTCCCTGAACTTCACTGCAGAGGCACCCGCTCTGGGTCTGCTGTAGTCTCTAAGCCCAGTACAAGAAATTACCAAAGCATCTGGTGATCACCAGTGTTCTATCCTCTCCGCTGTGCCGGCGAGGGACAGAACCTGTGGGTCCCCGCGGGCCGAGGCCTAGCTGCAGAGCGCAAGGAACCAGGCACACACACATTGCTCGTGTTCTGCCCGGAACTGCCTCCTTGTGGCAGGGACGGGGCTTTTATTTAATGTGCCTCACGTCACTGCATCACGGGATGTAAGGCGTACACAACATTCCTCCTTTTTTCCAACAAATTATAACACAACACACTAGCTAGGATCATGTCAAACTGATTCAACTTAACTCTACTGTGCATTCTAGTCCAGCACAACTTATAGTCTTACCACTCATAGGGCCTCATTACACGGTAGACGGTAAGGGATTACCGGCACCGGTAAGGGCACCAGTGCCGGTAATCCCTTACCTCCCTACTACGAGGTCCCTTAGCGGGTACCTTCCTTAACGCCTGGTTTTACCAGGTGTTAAGGAAGGGACCCGTTAAAGGACTTCATAGCTAATAACGGTACCGCAATTCGCGGTACTGTTACTAGCACCTCCCCCCTTCCCATTGAGCCCTATGGGGGCTGAAATGGGAATGGGAAATGGCTTTTTCAATGAGGACTTACCGGTCCCGCAAAGGTCAGAATAGACCGGTAAGTCCCCATTGAACGAGGGCAGACATGGTACCGGTATTGGAGGTAGTCATGGCGCTAATAGCTAATAGCACCATGACTACCTCCAGCCTCGTAATGAGGCCCATAGTCTTTAAACTTTTTTGGGTCTCTCGGCGCAGTCCCCGAACTTGTGTCCTGTTGCGGCTCACCTGCCTTATTTGGAGAGGCCTCCCTCGGTTCATCCGGCAGTCTGTCTGTCCTGTGCCCCACGGTCGACTCCTTCTCGGGTTGTTGGTGCTCGTCCTCCAGCGGTGACCCTGCTTCCTCCGAGGGCTGCTGGTCTCTGTCAGTCCACATTTGTCGTGGCACTCCCTTGAACCATGATGCATTCCTGGTGATCTGTCACTGCCCTCATGTGGCCGTTATCATGGTTCCTCGTCGTCGAGTTATAGTCCTCCAGGGAACAACATCGTACTGTGTGTCCAGCTTCGTTTTCGAGGTGTTATGCTTCACCAGCACTTGATCGCCGACTTGGTGTCTGGATTCCTTTGCATGTCTCTTGGTGCTCATGCGCTCATTCGCCGTGATCCTTCTTTGATTTGTACGTTCGCTGTCGTAGGTGTCTGTGCCCTTGCTTGGGTGGTGTGGAATGGATGAGTTTATCACTGTACCATACATGATGTCTGCCAGTGGCAGTCCTGTGGTGCTGTGGGGTGTCACTCTGTAGTTCCTTAGGAATTGGTACAGGTCCACCCTCCAGGGGCTGGAGTGTGCCCGGGATAGGCGTAGCATCTTGTTGAGGGTTCGCATGAACCGCTCCGCCTCCCCATTGGCTTGTGGCCATCTCGGTGTGATGTGGTACTATTGGATGTTCAGGTCATCCGGGTATTTTTTGATTTCCGCCCCTTGGAAGAGTGGTCGTTGTTGCTCCGGATACGGCAAGGTAGGCCATGGGTGCTGAAGATCTTCACAAGAGCCGGCATCACCATGTCTGCAGAAGTAGATGACACGATTTCCACCTCGGGATATCTTGATTAGTCATCAATGGCTACTAACAGATACATGCCTTCTTGGACCGTGCAGAAGTCAAAGCTGATCACGTCCCATCTTGAGGACCCCGCTCTGCTGCTTGTATGGGTTCAGGGTTCAGTGGTGTACTTGTGATCTGACATGAGAGGCATGCTGTTATGAGTTGTTCTTCTTTGGTGTCAATGTGCGGGAACCATACTCGGTGCCTGATCCTGGCTTTGGTCCTGACCATGCATTGGTGACCTTCATGAGCCAGCGCAATAACTCTGTCTTGCAGACTTGCAGGTATGATGATCCAACCTCCTCTTAGTATGAGTCCTTCATTGGTGACAGACAGGTCTTGTCGTACTCGTAATATACCCGTGAGGAAGTGTCTGGCTTCGGGTGTGCGATTGTATATGTTTCACAGAAAAGATTTCCATTCGCCGGAGATGATGGAGTCCTTGACAAGGTAACAGCAGGGGTCAGCTTGTGTGGCTTGTACAATATCCTCAATGCTGATTGCTCTGGGTTTCAACTTGTAAACGACCCGGCAGATGTGTTCCTCGGTTTTTTCTGCCACATTCACTTCTCTTTGCGTGGCCTCTCTTGGATAGGAAGTCTGCAGGGTTGCTGGTACCAGATTGGTATGTTAATTCAAATTCGTATTGTTGCAGGTGTAGCAGCCACTTCCCTATCCTAGCCGGGATGTGCGAAGAGGATCCTGTGAATATGGGGATGAGAGGCTTGTGGTCCATGTATGCCTTGAATTTTCTTCCATATGGGTATATGTGAAAGTGGCGGCAGCCCCACAGTACCACAATAGCTTCTTTCTCAATGTGAGAGTACCGTTGTTCAGTGGGAGTTAAAGCGTGGGACACATAGGCAATTGACTTTGTTTCTCCTGTCTGGGCGACTTGGACCAGGATTGCCCCGAGGCTGACGGGGCTGGCATCAAAGTATAGTTCTATCAGTAGTGTGGGGCCATAGTATGCCATTGTGGTATCGGCCGATAGGGACATCTTGATCTGTTCAAAAGCCTCCTGGCAGTTGGGGCTCCAGACCCATTTTGTGTTAGATTTAGTGAGTTCCCTGAGTGGCTTGATAATCTTTGCCAGGTTGGGGATGAATCTCCCACAGTAAGTCTCGTGTGGTAAGCGTTAAGAGTTTCCTCTTCTAGCTGGATGGTGGTGCAGAAAATGAAAGTCTCGTAGTCCGGGGTTAGTTGTGGCATAAAATGGGCTGTGAGAGCGTCCTTTGCTAGCTGGTAGAGGACTAAGCCATCTTCGATGACAAGAGAGTTAAAGATGCATAGGACTTCATCACCCACGTTGAGTAGGAGGTGTGACCTCATTTTCCTGGGCGATGTGACGTCCTTGCAGTCCATAGCCATTTCAAATATCTGGTCCCACAACAGCCATCGGGGGCCTACAGATGAAGGGTCTTTGTATGGGTCAAAAGGTTTGAATGCCATCGTAGTTCCCCCTTGCAGTCACGGGGATGGTGTTGCAGGCGATAGATTGTCTGCAATCCTCGATGGCGTGCCAGGCCTGGGTGTGGATGTGCCTGTCGCAGTGATGTGCTGATGTATGGGCTGTTGTAGAGAGTGTGCACCAAAATTTCCTCACCTCAGGGAGATTATTGCTGGTGGTGCTGTGTTGCCTGGTCTGCCTGGAGGTCTGTTGGCTGGCTCCAAACATGCATTGGCATCAAGCATGATTCAATAGTGTGGTACTTGTGAGAAACCCGTTGGTGGGTTGAAGCTGGAAATGGATGCAGTAGGCCCGATGGGAGTAATGGAAGAAAAAACATTTTTGGGATTTCTTTTTCTTTCCTGTTGGGGATGGGCCCCCCACCATGCTTCAAAAAATTCACCCCTGTCGAGGGCTTATTTGTTTTGTTGTTGATCAGTATGTGTTCCTTCGTCGCCAGTGTTCTATCCTCTCCCGCCGGTGTGCCGGCGAGGGAAAGAACATGTGGGGCCCCGCGGGCCGAGGCTTAGCTGCAGAGCGCAAGGAAACAGGCACACACACAGTGCTCGCGTTCTGCCCGGAACTGCCTCCTCATGGTGGGGCGGTTCTTTTATTTAACGCGCCTTACGTCACCACGTCGCATGAAGTAAGGCGTACACAACAACCAGTACACAGTGTCTCGTGACTCAGTGTAGAGGTTCACAGAGTGTCAGATTTCTCCCCAATGTGGGAGTGCTTCCAGGATTGCATGCTGGATGCTAAATGCGTGTTTTTAATCATTATTTAAGTTTGACAGTGAGTTGTTAACGTTGCTTTCCTTTTTTACATTCATACTTGCATTTAATAACTGTTCCATTAAATCAAGAAAGCGCTGCCTGCTTCTGCCACATGACAACCGAATCATGTCTCCCTCTTCCACGTGGGTATCTGAAGTCACCCTTTCAGCTTATTAAGGTTTCTCAAATGTTTAGTCCCTTTTCTCAATTCGTTATTTGTACTCTGCCAAAATAAAAGTTGTGTCAATGTTTGCCTGTTGACATTAGAATGACGCCGCTTTCCTATTGTTTCTGAAATTGCCTTGGGTAGCATGACTGAGACAAAGCAACTTATTCATGAACCGGGGGGGACTTGACAAAGTCTCACAGATTCATTGTGGACCCTGCTCTTCTTTTGTTTCCCTCTCTTAATCTGTAAATGAATTTCAGACTTTTGTAAAGCACACCAGGCCCGCTCGTGGTTGCTGGAGTGGGCTCCAGGCTAGAAACCTAGAAAGAGGAAATTGCAATGTCAGAGGGCGCACTTGGTTGCCGGTTAGCCATGGCAAGCCTTTTTGAGACATCTGCCTTGTGTAGCATGGGGCACTGTGCCAGTAGGAGGCAAGTGGCAAAGAAGGTACTATGGTCCGATCTCTTAATGTACGGATCCGGAACACTTGTTGCAGCCTCCCTACATCCCGACGTCTTCACATGAAGGCCTTTAGCGCCTCCTAGAATCATATAGATGGTTCAGTTGAGACTTCTGTACTGGTCCAGGCTGCTCCACATCATTGATCCCTGCACGCTAAGTGGCCTTCCTCCATATTGCTTCCTTTTAAATTGGCTGATCAGTGTAAATGAGCTCAGAAGAAGTGCAGAGGGGCCAGTGCTCCAGATAAGATTTTGAAGTGGTAGAATTTTTCTCCCTATTTTTAAAGTTCAGAGTAAAAAAGTATGCTGCATTCTGGGAAACGCTGCTAGCTTGAAAAATATTTCAGTTCAGTCAGAACCTACATCTATTCCATAAGAAAATACCTAGCAATCAGGCTGGCAGTAAAGAGGTAGACACATTCAAGTTTTAGAAAAAGTATGCTGCAACCGCTAAAATGACACACCTGGAACTGCTCAATTGCTTAGTCTTCTACACAGTAGACTTCTGAACATATTGCATGGGCATCAGAGCGAAAGTGATCCATACTTCACATGTGAGATAGATACATAACCTGTCACCTGCTTCGTTGACCCAGTGCTCTATTTATTTCTCTGGGTCAGGTAGGGGTGTAGTCAGAGTACCTGGGAGGTCTATGGGCCTCTCAATTCTCACCATGCAAGCTTTCTTTGAGTCATCTGTTTTGGCATGCCCATCTTTTGTTCTAGGAGGTGCCATACTTGCCCCTATCAAGACCATCATTATCGCTCTGTGTGGGAGTGTATATACGCAGCACCAGAGAATCAACTGGCACATGAAGAACATCACCAGCAGGAACCACGCAATAGGGACCAATACCTTCACCACTGCTCCGAGACAGGTATAAGCCCACAAAAACATTCCATCAAACCAATCTTCCACTTCAACACCTGCTTCGTTTTCCCTGCCTTTCTTTAGTTTGTGGAGAGCCCTTATGATGGGTGGCAGGGACCAATTTTCTGCATAGTTTGTGAGTACGTATGTGCAAGACAACAATCCTATCTTCTTCTACATGCCTCCGTCCATGGCTGTGAGCAGTTCCAAACATGTCGTTTCTGGAGAGTCATCAATCAAATTGCATGCATCTCCCTCTTGATTGCGTTCATTCCTTGCTCGGTGTCGTTCACCAACTGGATAATTTCCCATCTGACAATTTGAAACCACTTCATATTGGCTACAGCCTGGACCCCGGTTAACATGAGGGATGTAGAAAAGTCCTGGGTTTTAGTATTCAGGCAGTATTTGTCTGGGACTTTTTTTAGCAGTTTTGAAGAATCTTCGATAGGTAATTCAGCCGCCTATTCTGTCTTCTTAGTGAGTGATTCTTTCTTCTCCCTTGTGACGTCTGAGATGGGGGTTGATTTGGCTGGGTTTAGGTGGATTGTGATGCATTTCTTAAATGTTCTTCAAGCACCACAAGGACAGCTGAATATAAGGCTGCCGATTAACATGTGCCTCTCAATTTAGGTGACAGATGAAAGTATGCCTGCTGGCCGCACACCCAGTAAATGTCCATGAGTGCTGCTCTACCTTTGCTGAGGTCAGGAATGTACAGTGTATTATTGCATTTGCTGTTGATTCCTGTACGAACAGTTCTGAGACCTTGAAAACAAAGCTTACACACTTCTACTGCATGCACTTTCAGTGGTGTTTCTTTTGCTTCAATCCATGTCTATTTTGAGACATGCATGTCCCATAAGGTGAGACAGTTCTTGTTGATATTCCATATGACTTCTTTGTTGAACCCCGCCAAACCCCCTGCTGTGCGGCTCACTACCATGTCTTGTCATCCGCCTGAAACTAACAGCACCCTATCCATTTTTAACAGTGTGCCTGGTTCATATTGTGGATCTTTTTCAATCTTTGCACACCTTTACTTGTCTCTGTCCATCAGCAAAACTCGCAATTATATCATGCACATAGTAAATGAACATTGTAGCAGATGCAATCCAGACAAACCTATAGTACTGTTGGTACTGCAGAGTGAGATGAGTTGTGCTGTGTTGAGGTAATACAATTGTCTGAAATACCATTCCAAAGAATACTTTTCAAATATTAAAAGGTGAGCAAGGAGTTCAGAGAGGTAGTCAAAGAGACAGAACAATGTTGAGTAACATTTAAGGGCTGTGCAGACACATAGTAAGAGAAATAATCAGAACATCAATTAATCCTGTACTTTATTTTCAATTGCAGGGAGTGCTGTATGGAGGGACCGTCGGACATCCAAAAAGTGCAACCAATACCACAGCTCCTTAACTTTGCTCACAAATGGAGTGGTGTAGACAAAAGTAAATGGGCCATTGTACCTTGGTTCACTTCACCTGTGGACAATGTTCCTTACATATAATCTATCTCTGGGATTGAGCTTAATAGGTGGTGAGCTCGTAGGTTCAGGTGATATGCTGTTTTCTTCTTCCGAACGCTGTGGTGCTATCTGTTCATTGATAATCTTTGTTAAAGCCATGAGCTCTGTAAGATACATTTTTATATTCATCTCCCAAAATGGATGCAGTCCTCTGAGCATTGGAGGCGCATTGGGCCACCCCATCACTAATTAGTGAGGGGAGAGATGATGGTCCTTACAGTGCTGCTGTCTTGGTGCACTGAAAAGTGCAAGGGGCAAACAGTGGACACAATTTTTCTTGAGGGTGAAAAACAGAATTGAAAGTTTAGCCTTTAGGAGGCCATTGATTTGCTCTAAAACACCATTGGTTGGAGGGTTATAAATGGATCACAATCTATGCTTGATGCCTAATATAGCTGTCATTTCTTTAAATAGCATATTAAAGAAGTGGGTGCCAGGGTCAGACTTTAGTACTTCACACACTCCACAGTAGGGAAACACTTAGCTAACTAGAAATTTGGCCACAGACTTGGCATCTGTATTTGCACATGGACCAGCTTCAACCCAACGAGAGAAGAAGTATACCACTAGATTCAAATAACAGAAGGTTTTGCACCGTTCTCCCATGTCAGCAAAATCAAAGTGAAGTTCACAGAATGGCCTGCCTGGACGAGGCAATGTGCCTCGAAGAATCCGCAATTTTTGCCCCATATTGTGCATCTGGCATATCACACAATTTGAAATTAAAACATTTAGTAACCCCTGTAGGTTGGGCATGTACCACTCCTCCTGTATGTCTGCAGCGATCTGCTGTTTCAACATGGGGGAGGGGTAGTGCAACTGCTCAAACTCAACCAATATTAATTATTGGGGCATTACGACCTTACCTGTGGTGCCCTGTCTACATATGATATCTGTGGGAGACTGTTCACACCCTCTTTTCTGCCATAGTAGTTTCTCAACTTGTGGTGCCTGGCCCTGTAGTTTAATAATTTGAGTAACAAGTAGTGAAGTGCATGGATCTTGCAAATGTAATTGCATACTTGCTATCTGTGGGTATTGTTTAATGTCTGGTACTGGGAGAGAGGCTGCTGATTTTGCTGCTTTGTCTACTGCATCATTTCCAGAAGAGATTGCGTCTGTGCTATTCATATGAGCAGCACCTTTCACCACTGCTACTAGAGTGGGCCACAACAGGGCATGCATTAATCTGTCTAAAAGGGCAGCGTGTTGTGCTGGGGACACATCTGCTCTTCTAAATCTTCCCCTTTACCATTGTGACAGCCTTGAGTGTACAGTGGTAGTGACGTGAGCCGAGTCGGAATAGATGGTCACTCAGCAGGCTTGGGATGCCTCTAGTGCTTCTATCAATGCAATGAGCTCCACCGCTTGGGCTGAGCGATGCATAGGCAGCCTTTTCTGTACTAATACCTCATGCTCTCCATCTACTAATCTGATCACTATTGCTCCTGAATGCCTTTTGCCTGTCTCCTGGTCAATGGTCACTGACTCGACAACACAGAACACATCTCCATCATCAAGGGTATAATCTCTTGCTCTTGGGATGTCATTGTCAAGTCCTTTCCACGTGGTGCAGTTGTGTACATCATCAGAGTTAGTGATTGGTTCTGTCAGGAACATGGCTGGGTTCACTGTTTTACATCAGATGATGTGGATGGAAGGGATGGACAATTTGACCTCATACGCTGATGCTCTTTGTGTGGTCAGGGTGGATTTGGACAATTTTAAGAAAGATAACAAATAAAGCATGCTCTTCATATAGGGTTATGGAACATCCCATCATAATAGTGGCTGATTTCTCTATGTCAAAAGCTGCTACAGCCAGAGCTTGTTCACATGGGAATTGTCCCTGCATTACTGAGTTCAGCATACCACTGTAGGATGCCAAAAGCCTATGGCCCATGGTGCTTTTTTGTGTCAGGACAGCCGTCATCATCTGAGCATCTGGATGTGAAAAAAGGTGGAGGACTTGTGTGTATTCAGGTGTTGCTAGGACATGGGCTGTGACTTTGACATCCTTCAATTCCTGAAAACTAGTAAGCATTTCCTCTGTCCATGAGATTGTGCTTTTTGTCTTTTGGGCATACATGAGTACCTGCAATAGTGATCATGTATATGTTGTGTAGCTGAAAATCCATGCCCTGCAATAACTGCACAACCCCAGGAACGTTTGCATGTCCTTAACTGTCACTGGTTGGAGTGTGCTGCATACTGCGGCTGTGCCCTCTGGTGTTATTGTATTGCCGTGGAGAGAAATGAGTTGACCGAGATATAATACCTCCTGTTGGTAGTATTGTAATTTTGCTCTGTCCACTGTATATCCCCTGTCAGCTAGTAATTGTAATAAGGTTATCGAATCGTTCTTGCACTGTTGTTCATTGGCACTGCACACTAACAAGTCATCCACATATTGAATGATGGCAAATGTATGATCCCCATATCTACATGTATCAGTCTATTAAAGATACTGGAGGACTCACAATACCCCTGTGGAAGCCTTGCATGTTTCAATCACCTCCCGCCATGTGTAAATGCTGTCAGATATTGGGAATTGGGATGCAATGGGACTGAGAAGAATGTTTTTTTTTCAAATCAATAACAGAGAAGTGGGTTGCTGTGGTCGGTATGTTGCATAGTATTGTGGCTGGGATGGGCACAAGTGGAAACTCAGCTTGTACTATATCCTTCAGAGGGTGCAAATCCTGAATCATCCTCCAAAATGAACCCCCCTTTCATTTTTTTTCATAGAGTATATGGCTGTGTTGCAGGGAGAGTTAGAGGGCACAACAATGCCTTGGTGTAGCAGTTCCGTGATGGTGTCATTAATTCCCTCGGGTATGCCCACATGTGGGTCCAGTGCCTGCTGGGCCTAGAGACCCAAGCTACTCCTCACTGATGAGGCCTAACAAGGATGAAACATGTCTGGGGATGCCTGTGGTCTCGTGCAGAATGGATATGAGCTAGCAGTTCGGGCTGGACTGCCCTTTTGGGGTGGGACAAAACCTGATTTACATAAGGTCTTTCCCCTTCTGTAATGGCTTGGCAGGCAAAGAACGGTGGCCTGGAGGGTTGACCAGAGCAATGCCAGAGGTTAAGATTCATTCAAAACCTTCCAGCCATCACCTCTTTGTTTTTGCTTTGTTACCCCGACTGGGACGGGTATGCCCAGATTTGGGTCCCGTGCCTGCTGGGCCTAGAGACTCAAGCTACTCCTCACTGATGAGGCCCAACAAGGCTGAAACATGTCTGGGGATGGTTGTGGTCTCATGCAGAAGGGATGTGACCTAGCAGTTCAGGATGGACTGCCCTTCTAGGGGTGGGACCAAGCCTGATTTGCATATGGTCTTTCCCCTTCTGTAATTGTTTGGCAGGCAAAGAAAGATGGCCTGGAGAGTTACCCAGAGCAATGCCAGAGGTTAAGATTCATTATAAACCTTCCAGCCATCACCTCTTTGTTTTTGCGTCATTAATTCCCTCTTCTGCTTCCCTTGAAAGGGGATACTGTTTTACTCAGGACAACACTGCTCCTCCTTTAAGGGTAATCTGTACTGGTGCAACACTCCACAGGAGCCCTACATCATGGGGATTGGTAGTCCACAGAGTGTCAGGTACCTGTACGAGATTCTCTTGAGCAAAAGATGCAATGCTTTCAGCCACAAACATCGGACATGGGACCTGGCGATATCGTATCATGATCTTTTTTTTTCTTCCTTTTTCTTTCACTACATTTGCATGATCTGAATGTCACAGGGCCAAGTAGGACCGCTGTCCATTTCTATTCATTCATTGCCAATTTTATTGTTTATTTTCTCCCTTGTTCCCTTCCCTTGTGCCTTGTTGTGCTTTAAAACACTGTCTTGTTGTATAAGCACCATATAAATATCCAATGCATAAATAAATGCATACATCTCACATGGACAACACACAATTCTAGTATTATATCTACCTCATCATCCTTGTCCTCAAACAAATCAGTGTCTGCCACTTCTTTCGATAGTTGGGTTGGGTCTATGCACAGTACTGTAGGCCACTATCCTCCATCTGTATCCATTCCAATCAAAGCAATCATCTCATTTGCCACCACCACTTGCTCCAGATCTAGCGTAATGATAGTCCCTGCAACATGTTCTTGGGACTGCGCAGGCCTGAATAGGAAATCAGAGGGCATTCGCCAGCACCCATTAACTACCTGGTGGACTGCAAATGCACAGCGAGCCCGTACATTGACAGATATGGGTGTACTGGTATCCCATTATCTGCCGTCTCAATCCCCAAGGCATGCATGACCACCATTGCCCTACATTGGCACATTCTGGGGTGGAACAAACCACTCCACTCTTTGTAAATGATAAAGTCATGTTCAGCTTGCTGAGCACATCTCATCCTAAGAGATTGACAGGGGATGTTGCCAAAAACAACAATGGGACCTGTAATAACCTGCCCCCAACTTTGATGGCAAATTCCTCTATATACTGAACTGATATCACTGTTTCAGAGAAGACCTGCATGTCCATAACCTCACCTGACAAAGGGAAATACCCCTCGCTGATAAACAAATTTGTTGCACCCGTGTCCACCATACAAATATAGGGTGTATTGCCTATCTGCACAACCACCAATGGTTCCTCTTCTGGTTTGGCAGTGACTGACATGACTGAGCATGCTAAGGCTCTATGTGGCCTGCCCTACTCGAGATAGGTGTTTGTCCCCAGTAAGACAAAATGATTTCCCCCCACCACACTATCCCCTTTCTAATATGTAACTGTGCCATGGGGAACCAAATTACTGTTGGGTATTTGAGGTGCTTGTGGCTGAGCAGGGCGCATGGCATAGGCGGTTGGGCCACTGGGTGCTGTGCTTGCAGCTGTGGAAACTGTGGAGGGGAGCAGTTGGGGCTGTGCGCCGCAGCATGTTATATGGAGCTATCACATGCACTGGGTCGTAAGGCTGCGGGTATGTGAACTAGTGTTCATTGTGCATACAGGTGCATCTGTTGGTTAAAGGCAGCTGCTGGCCACCTGCTGCATTCCCACACAACATGTTCTACCCTCCTGCATGTCCAACACTGTCCCATATTTCCCCCCTCAATCTCATCCCACTGAATCCTCCTCTCCCTTTTCAGGACCCTGCAAACCACCCTCTCCCCCACGTGTAGATTCCCAGGGGCCACCCTTGATATTGCAGTTGAAACCCACTGTTCTACTCGTAGCCCCCTTCTCACACAGGTGCTGTTTGCATGGATGCATGGACGGCCGAGTGTTCTGTCTCTGTATCCTGCAGTGTGGCTACTACTGCCCCTTCTTCTGAGATCTTTGCTAACTTCATTGTGTGCTAGTTTTGCTTCTTCTGTCTGTAACCTCTGTGCAGTTTCCTTTTCTTTTTCCTTCAACCGTTTGCAATGATGTGTAATTATAGATTATATCTCCACACACCTTTTGGCCTCAATCCTCACTATTTTGTCTAGTGCCTTCTTCACCTCCTTGGAGAGCCCTTTTTCTAGCACAATATACAATAGGATCTATCGATCCTATGATTCGGCCATTTCTGTCTTACACATCTCATGGGTCTGCAAAATATATTGGGCGTGATTCTCATCATCCCCCATGGTCTGCTGCAATATTGACTGGAGGTCAGGTGTGTCTGGGTAGGTGCATTGCAGCGCCATCCACACTCAGGCCCTGTAATCATTAAAATGTGGCCCATCATGACTGTCATCTCCTAGGCACACTCTGGGATACACAGCCTGGGCTAAAATATAATCTGCTTGATCCCCTAATATTGCAACAAATAAACTTTTCAAATCCCCCACTGCCAGAGTTATCCCTGCCCTACAGCAGTGCCTTTATCAAATTATTCTTGTCCATGTGCGCCCATGGTATGTATTGTGTCCTTCCTGGACCCTTATGCAACAGTAGGAACTGTGCCCCACTGTCTACTTCACCTTCTTTTTCTCCCCATGCTTCCCCTTGGCCACCACCATATGCCCACACCGGTTCCTCGACCTGGGCTGGTGATATTGCGGGTGGAGCCTCCTTCGCTTTCACCTCATCCACTGTATCCCATTCCTCATCCCCTGGTCCACCTCCCATCTCATCTTCTGACCACACTGTCACATAGTCCAAGCTTCCTCTCCACTATCTTTCCCACCCCCCTGTCCTCTTTCTCAATATGTACAACCCTAATGATGGTATTGTCTATCTTAAACAAGATATCTCAGGCCCTACATTCATCCACTCCACTAGGTGCCTTCTGCCCGTCCATCATATCCATTCTCAACTGGGCCAAATCCTCCTGTGTTCTTCTCAATGCATCCTGCAGTTTAGTTTTTTTTGTGTTTTTCGATCTAGCCCCCCGCTCCCATTCTTGATTACGATGAGCTGTGGATGCTGTGGGGTTTGGGAGGTTTTGGTACTGAGCCTGTGAGGGTGGACGGGGCGGTGCTGTGTCGGGCACAGGGACATAGTTTGGGATGTGAATCCTGAGACTGCGTGTGTGGGGTAGCATCCTAGCGGGGTCTATTTTGTTTGTTGTGGCAAATGTACTGGTGGAACCATTACTCCAGCCAACGTCTTCACACAGCCAGGTGGAACATCCTCTAAATCCTCATTTTCCACAATTCCAAAACTTCTTTTCTATTTTTGGAATGTTTTCCCCTTATACTTTGCTGCCATGATTGTGCATATGTGGTCTAGAACCTCCTTATTATTCATTCCCTGATCTGGCCAGGGTTTGAACACCCCCCCTGCCTCAGTCACCCACTTATGACGGTACTTCATAATCTTCTCCTTATGCAATGGTAATGATGCACACATATATTCTAGTGTGGTTGCCGTCTCCATTTTAGCCGCCCCTAAAATAGGATAATAGGATATTATTGGAATAACCCTCATTTATTCAGGATCCGATCCAGCAGTATCTGTGTCAACTGATTACCCTGCCCCTTCCCATTCCATTAACCCCCTGAGGTTCCCATTTTCACACCACTACCAAGGTTCACACCTCACTCCAATCCCACACCAATATGTCCCATGCTCTCTCGCACTCACACTACTCGCACCAACACTTTACTCCAACCCCACAATTCAACACAATACACCTGGACACCTCCTTGGTCCACACCAATACAATAATATTTATAGAAACACCAAAAATTCTAAGTTTTCATTCCTATGCCCCCTTTTTAACAGATGAGTAGAACTCTCAGGCCCACTTAATATGCAAAGCCTTCCTCTTACCATCTTAGTAATACAGCCCTGTCTTCTTCTCCCAATCGGGAAGGATCTTGTTAACCCATTATCCTCCTTACTCTAAATAATAACAAAAAACAAATCATAGAACAAAATACCACATGGTCTTGTTACTTAACGCTCACACATGAGTTGCCACGTCACCACTTCCTTCCAAATCCACCAACAGTCACACTTACCCCTTCCCCTCCCCACGCTGTTTTCTCCCGCAAGAGGTGCACTTACATTTACATGCTCTCCAGAATGCCTCCGTCGTGGAGTCCCATCACCAACCTGCAGAATCTGGAGGCGGTGCCCGTCCAAAGAACAAACAGGAAATGTGGTCACATGGCACCTGTAAACCTCTCCAGTTTGTGCACAAGGTGACTGGTCACTGTGGGAGGGTGTGGCCCCTCCTGATGTGTGGTCAGGTATGCTCCATCCCTGTGGAGGGTCTGGGATCATGTCGGGGTCTGCAAGTTTTATAGAGCGAATCACTGACCAACCAGACAATAAAAGAACAATCCTTTGACGAAAAAAGGTTGGTGATATGATATGGCATTGCAAAAGGTGCACCTCTTGCAATGATACCAAGGTTCATTTTGTATACAAAAAGGAAAATAGTGTCAGAGAGTGATACATAATACCAATGCCCTATAGTACCTCGACCAATTGGCTACGGTGTGCCTATTCCAACCCACTAGAACGTGGTCTTCTGCCCCATCACCTTGAGTCCCGAATATGATTGGTGGGCATTTGGGAACATTGCCCTCTCCACAGGCCAAACCATGTGATATGCACCTGGTTGTCAACATGAACTCAGTGGATAACCCAGAGGTCAAATTATCCCCCTGAAATAAAGAGTAGCCTCTGATGATCCCAGACAGATAGGCACTCCCGCCATGCCTCTGCGCCTCCGCTGTGCAACACTATATTTGTTGGCATCACCCTTGGCATCTGGTAGTACAAATCACAGGGCATCATGCTCTTTGCTCCCTCATTGTCAGATGCCTCCCCCCAGGAATTCACATGGGCTACTCCAGGATCAAACTAATCATTCAATTTGAGAGAGATTTAGGAATTCTGTTTGTGGGAATCTGGCAGTTAAAATAGGATGACCATTCTCCTGGGGGATGCTAGTGCCCAAAATCTATGGTGGGTTGTTTTGGCATGGCTGATTCCCATGGGTATGGCCTTGAGTGAGTGCACAGCCCTGCCAGTGCTCAGCCATTCACATGCCTTACGGGTTTTGCTTGCCTGCAACATGATACATTTTAGGTTTATCTATAAGATCTTAAGGCCTTCTTGTGCAATTCTCTTGCTGGGAAAGAGGGGATGGGAGAAATGCCCCAGGACTTGTTACCATGATGCTCTCCTGCTTTCACCATAGCCTGTGGCATAGCATATTAATTCATAATATGGCGGCGTGTCAGTATTACTTGCAGAGGGACTGAGGCTGGCCACTACATGGGTCATTCTGATTGCTCCATAACTATATTCTAGCAATGAACACAGGCATCTCCCCCTACATCTAGGTTTAGTCAGAATTCATAATAACTACACCCTGGTGCCACACATTACCCCTACTCTGCATATTTCACCCTCACCCCCTACAGCTGTGCGCCCCCATTCCCACGCGTAGTTAATAGGTTTTTCGAAACCTAAAGCACTTGGGGGCACATGGGAGATGGACATGCATGCCAACAAAGGTTTCATTTTAACAGCTCTCAAGTCTATCTAATGAGAAACGATGTACTTGCTCAACCCCCAATTCCACCACGTCTTTTACTCACGTTCCCGCATATCTAACTCCCTTCTTTGCCAGGCAGCCCCTATTCCAACCATATGCTCCCAGCCCCCCAGCGTCCACCTTAGCACCCTCTGACCCTTGTAGAATGTCTGCATAACTTTGTAAACTGCCACCCTTTTCTAGTCACCTAAAAGAACACCTGGGCCTCTTCCACTCACATTTTCACAACTCGGCCTGTTCTAACTATATTTAAACCTCCACCAACAAAACCCAAGAAAGCCAAACCCTTGGTTGCATGTGCACTTCCTTGCTAAAATTGTGGACCCCTTTACTACCTCACCTCCTCCCGCCTTTGCCCCTTTCTCCTTGTGCATCTCCGACACTCTAAATGACTCAATGCAACATGCCCCAAAGCCAGCACTGATGAATGATAAGTCCCTCCGTAACATCACACTTCCTCCCCAATACACCATATACCCTCATCAGTAATCCTCGAACGCTGCCCTCATCTGTGTCCTAAATGTACCACCTTCAATAGACCACCTTCCAGCCACCTCATGGTCATTCCTCCCACTCAGCCCAACATCCTATTACTGCTTGCCAAAAACAAACAAAAAATGGACCCACTTGCCATCAATAGTCGCCCTGTCCAGGCACTTATCCCTTCATATCAAGCTGTATTCTCTCATGTAGTCCCTTCTACATTCCTCCGACCCTTTTCCAAATCTTCCGTCCCTACTTTCAACTTCCTGCTATACTTCCCGGACCACCTACATGAGAGACTTCAACCAATGATATACCCACATGCTCTGGGCCCTAAGTTAACCGATGGACCTCGGCCACTGGAACACCATAAGGCATCCCTTATACCGCTTCCCTACCCTGACACATCCCTCGTCCTGAATACAATATTCTTCAGCTGGCACCCCAGCACAAACAACCATACTATCCTTAGAATGATCTGTTTCTTCACCAACAGTCTCTTTAATATCTCTGTGACCCGCCTGTTATCCCCCATTGAAGTCTATCTGCCTATTCAGTAACTCCATAGCATAACGGTGCAGGTCTGGCAACACTAGAAATATTCCAAAGCACCATGCTGGGCCCTCTCCACTGTTCCACACACCACATTCCCCACAATGCAAGCCAAAACCTTCTGCTCCCAACGCTTCCTGAAAGTTCAGCTGACCCAAATCTCCACATCACCCAGCAGGCAACATGAATTCTCTGCTGAATGCCTCCAGAACCAAAACCACACCTTCAATGTTCTCCCTCACTGTCCAAACCCTCTTACACTATGATGACGTTTGACCCGATGCAATCAACTTCCATGCTAGGTTCGGTTGCGCATCTCCTTGCAAGAAGGTTATATGAACCAACAACTTCCACCAACACCCTCAACTACTGCATCCTCTCTGTGGAGACCGCTGGAGCAACTTAAAACACAGCCACTACCTCCGACTCATCAGTATCCACAGTGGCAGGACCCTCAGTCTCTTCTGGTGTAGAATGGCACCCCAAACTCTTCACGTTTCAGATCATCTTAAGACCCTTCCTTGTTATAAACCCAACATGCCAGAGCTACCTACCCCCTGTGCAACCAGGCGCCGTACCGCAAACCTGCTTCTCCTTTGCTTACATTTTCACACTACTCTATCGCCTCTACTCGTTATAGAACCCACATGCCAGATGTTACTGTCACAAATAACTGTGTGCAAGCATGGGCTTGCACACAGTTATCTACTGAAACCATCTACTGAACTTGTACTTCAATTTGCACACCGCTCCAACACCCCTCCACCCGCCACAGCTGTCTGCCAACTGCCTGCCAACCCCGCTCCTCCTTGGGTGGGTCGACTGAAAAAAGTCAGACTGTTTACCATATGCATATATGCAAAATGGTGCCATGCCCTCCTCTGTATACATCTCGCCACACCCGCGTTCAAGTGTAATAAAATGCAACCTTAATTGTTCTATTGTACCTGGTACCCTTAACCACTCTGCATCTCCCTCCTACACAGTGGAAACCCCCACTAGGCCTCCACCTTTCTTGCGGTAGCTTGAACCCATTCAGAAATTCCTCTCTTCTACTCTCCATGTGTCAGCAGCATCATAAATGAACCCAAGGGTTTTTCTTTACCCATATATGGCAAAAACTCTTCCCCTTTCCTCCACATATCTCTTGCGCCTTCTGCATCCCAAATCCCAGCGTGCCCTGTCCTACAGATCCTTCTGTCGCCACAACTGTCCCGCTTACACACTTCTCTCCACTATTGTAACCACTTCGCCAAACCTGAACATTCCCCACTGCCCCTTTCTGACCCACATCTCCCCTTTGATATCCCCTCCTTGCTTCCCTGCCCCCTCATCCCTTGGCCACCACCAATGATCCCCCATCAATGATACTCACTCCCTCGTCATCCCGCAACCAAGTCACACCGGCTGCAATGCTTTCTCACATATTGGCACCGCAAAGTCCTTTACGTGAGGTCAACCTCCCTATTCGAGTACCCCCCTCATTCTGAACCCTCTCCAAAGGGCACATGCTGCGGGGAAAAAAAAAAACACTTGCCCCGTCCCAAACTCACCTTTACCCACCAGCAGTGCCCACGGTCTCTCTACCTGCACCGTGTTCTGCATCATGCTCCATGGCCCACGACCAAGGCCATACCTTCTCCACAGTTTTTTTTACACATTGGCCCTCATTACAACCCAGGCGTTAAGGGGTTAACAGCACCATAAAAGGCGGCGGCGCCGTTAAACCCTTAACGCCTGATTACGAGGTCCCTTTGCGGGTGGCACTTTAACGCCTGCTTTTAGCAGGCGTTAAAAAACCAACCCGCAAAGGGACCTTGGTGCTAAGTACGGTGCCGCAATTTGCGGTTTGGTTTGGAGCCAGTGAGAGAGCAGAACACACAGTACCGAAAAAAGGCAGGCAACTCGAGAAGTACAGCACTCTCAGTGTGCGCTCCACAAGTAGTGTGCTGCCAGCAATACACGATGCACATACACAGAGTTAAAATCACGTGCACTGTGCTTGCCGGTGCTTTTCAACCATTTTGCGTTCTGCCCAGCATTGCAGTGGCTTTCTGAATTCCTGTGTGGATGTACTGGGTTTTGACTTCTGACTGGGCACTAGACTGGCACTTGTATATTCTCCTTCATTTCTGTAAGTGGGGTTATGTATGACAGGTGCCTGTTCACCTGATTGCACTTGGAATTCCCATTTGGCGTTGTCACTTAAGATTAAAGTAGTTTCTTTTTGGTTTTCAGCCTACTCTCGGCTTAGTCCTGACTTATTCTGGCTGTTCTTGTGTGTCCTGTATCCTGGTCTCCCGCCTGGCTCTTCATACTTGCCTATTGTTTGGTTTGTCCTGTTCACTTTTCCTACTTGAGTGTGTACTATCTTTCTGTCTCCTCTGAAATGATCACACCCTGGAACTGTTTCTTGCTAAATGAGATTGTCTAAATTTGCTGGGACGGTAACACCCTGGAACTATGGCTCTCTGAAATTTCTGAAACTGTGATATCCTTGAACTTATTCGACTGTGATTTCCCAAACTTGACTCCGTTTATTTCTCTATAATGCTGCCCTCCTAATGCCCAGGTAAGGCACCTCCTGCGGTCCTCATATCTTGATCACTTGGTTGAAAGTGATTTGGAGGAGGAGAGTCTTTTGAGTGCAATAGAGCCTTGAGCTTAAAAACCTTTGGTGCTCTGGTGTCTTAGACTCTAGAGTGGTTGATGATGGACTAGAGTTTGGACTGGCCACCAAGTTGAAACATGTATTGTCAATAAGCAGTGTAGACAAAATATATCATAATTGTTCTCTGTTTTTCCCTCCCTAGCTGTACTCTTCCACCAGTGTCAAAGAAGTCTCCATGGTCATGTAACCAACTCCACTTCTTCTGCTTTCCCTGCCAAGTAGTGACTACTTAAGAAGCAGATTTTTTTTCCTCCCTTCCAATGCTCTTCTGCCAGTGTCACAGGGGTCTCCCAGATCACATGACCGACTCTGGCTCCTCTAGTTTTCTTGTTAAATGGTGACTACTTAAGTACTGTTTTTTTAACCCCCCCTGTCCAGTGCCCTTTTGCCAGGCTAAGAGGAGTCTCTCAGGCCACGTGACCATCATTGTGTCATGCAAAACAGTGACTACTTAAGGTCTTGGATTTCTTCCTCCTTTGTAGTTCTTTTCCACCAGGCTCAGATGAGAGTTCCTGGTCACATGTCCACCTCTGCCTTCTACAGGTTTTGCTGCCAAATGGTAACTTCATAAATGTGTGTTTTTTCCCTCGTGCCACTGCTCTTCCACCAGACTCCTAGGAGTGTTCCTGGTCATGTGACTAGTTCTGCCATTTCTGGAACAAAAGGCAGTTAGAAGCCACCTGTATCCTTATATCCATGCTTCTCTAGGTGGCCTCATGGCCGACTTCCCCAGCTCAGGATACACCTACTTGTCACTCTTAGGGCCTGGATAGGGCTAATTGCTGGATCATTTGCCCTTTTTTCAACAGAAGGGAGACATTACAATGTGTCCCCTAAAGTCACACACCATTCCCACTGTCTCAAGGGCCTTAGCCCATCAACACTCACAGAACTCAATCTCTGAGAATCATCAGAACCTCATCCACATCCCTTTCATGGCAAAGACACCACCATCTCCCTCACACAAACCATCAACATCTTCTTGGGCAACTTCAACCTCCCAGGCAACAAGACCACCAAACCAAGAAGCTCTTCTCTGCCTTCTCGACACCCTCAGCCTCACACATCACAACACAGACCCAAGCCATGAGAAAGGTAACATCCTCGACCTAATCATCAGTGCACTGCCTTCACTCCAGTACAGCTCTCCTCTCACACTTGACTGCTCTGGACATCTAGTTGTTCTTTTCAACATCCTGCACACCACCCCAGTCAGGCAATCCCAGCAGAAACCCATCAGACAAACCTTAAGGTCCTTCAAGAACCACCTGGTGCAAGCCCTCGCAGAAGACCTCGCCAACATCCACCTCACATGAACTGAACACACCCAACCTAACTTCAACTCTCTACTGGAAGCACTCAACGCCACCCTTTTTAGCCTCCATCGAATGAACACTCCTCTGAAACAACGTAAGTGCAAAATGAAACCATCAGAACCCTGGTACATGAAAGAACTCAAACTCAGCAAAAGAGTCATCAGGAAACAAGAGAAAACCTGGTGCTGCTCCACAACTGTAACTGACCGGATGCTCCTCAAGGAACTCCGAGCAACCCACTGACAACTAATCAACACAGCCAAGTCCTTCTACTATCAGAACACGATAGCAGAAGCTGACAAGAAAAGCAGAACCCTCTACATACCAGTCAAGCACCGAATCAACCCGCTACCCGACTCTGCTATACCAGACTCCATTGATAAATTCACCACCATCAACACTTTCTTCATCAACAAAATCAGTAAGATTCACCAGCACATAGACACCAGCTCTGCATCCACAGACCCACCTCACGTCTCACCTCTTTAAATCTCCACACCCTGTGCAACATTAAAGACACTCTACAGCAGAGGACCTGGTAAAAACCCTGGATGGCAACCAAACAGGTGGTCGACGGCGCCTTTAACATCCTTGACTACGGCCACCTCTGCCCCTGGTTCTACTCAAACTCTTGCCCACTTTTGATTCAGTAGACCACCAGGCGTTCACAAACAACCTACATCAGTGTATGGGGATCAGCAACCTTGTCCTATGATGGTTCAAGTCCTGCATCGCCAACCGCCAGCAGTTTGTTCAGATGGACTGATCTAGATTGCCAATTCTATCCATCACCTGTGGAGTCCTGCAAGGTTCCATCCTCTCCCCTGTGATCTTCAATCTATACATGGGGCTTCTGGGAGCCCGCGTAGCTACACACAACATCCACATCCACCAATCCGCCAATAACACACAGCAATAACTCAAGATCAACTCCATCAAGGACACCAACAGGATCAAAATGTGCTTCTCTGTGATCCATTCTTGGATGCCCAGTGCATACTTGATATGATACTGATGTGATATGATATGATATGATGTGGCATTTATAACGCGCCTGTACAAAAGTGTTTCTAGGTGCAACAAGACAAGGTGGGGGAAACAAAGAGAGGACAAAATAACGATCATAATAGGCCATGTGTCATTCAGATTGCAGAAGTGCAGGGAAGAGGGAAGGGGAGAAGTGCCGGTGGAGGATGGGAAGGGGGAAGTGCAGTTAACTCACAAATGCAGCCAGCGGGTGGCTCATAAGTGCAGAGGGAAGGGACTGTAGGGTTGCAGATACAGACCCTTAAGTGCTGAGGAGCCCAGAGGCAGTGCAAGAGTAACTGAACATGCAAGAGCCTGCGTCCAAGTTCAGAGCGTGGCCAGGTGACCAGTGCGTGGAGCAGTCAGGTGCATCAGCAGGGAGAGGAAGAGAGAAAGTGGAAGTAAAAAGGAAGGTCTTGAGTTGCTTCCAAAACAGGAGCTGGTTCTGCTCAAGTTTGAGAGAGGCAGGGAGGCTGTTCCAGAGGGAGTCCCCATCTCAGGAGATAGATCTTCCCCCAACTCTCTGCTTGGAGAAGCGTCTGACCCTCAGAGAGTTGGAGGTGGATGAGCATAGAGCTTGAGAAGGAAGATGTTTTGGTAGAGAAAGTTGGAGGTAGAGTGGTCCCAGGCCCCAGAAATCCTTGTGGATGATGCAGAGGGTCTTGGACTTGATCCTTGCAGCCGCAAGAGTCAGTGGAGAGATACGATCCCTGGGCTTGAGGCCAAGGACAAGTCGCGCAGTCCTGTTCTGGATAAGTTGAAAAGGTCGAAGAGTCGAAAATCAGGAAGATTTAGAAAGAGTCTGTTGCAATAGTCCAGCCTAGAGAGAACCAGAGCTCTGAAGACAGTGAGCTTTTGGGGGAAAATGGGAAAGGGAAGAATACCTCTGAGGAGGTGCAGCTGATAGTTTGACTTCTCAGAGATGTAGGAGATGTGAGGAGAGAAGGACAGGGTGGAGTCAAAGATGACACCAAGGTTCTTAGCCTCACAGGAAGGAGCAGGAAAAGGGACCACAGTGGGCAGCCAGAGAGACAGAGGAAAGGAGGGAGCAGGTGTCCCAATGAGGAGGATCTCAATCTTACTGGCATTAAGGCAGAGATCATTGGTGGCACACCTTTCCTGAATTGCGATCAGGCAGTCTGGTATGAGAGGAGAAGCAGAGGTGGATGAGGAGAGCCTGAAAGAGAGCTGAGTGTCATCTGCATAACATTGAAAATTGGATTACAAAGTAGCAATGTGGTGGGCAAGAGGTGCCAGGTAGTGGTTGAAGAGCCAGGGAGAGAGGTTAGACCCCTGGGAACACCACAAGTATTGAGAGAGATAGAAGAGATGAAAGACCTCAGTTGGACCTGAGAGGGTTGTGTGGTGAGAAAGGAGGTCAGCCAGGTCAGGGCTCAACCCTTCCAAAACCAAATTCCTACTAATCACCAACAACACTGAACACCCAGACATACAGACTTGGCTATCAACCATGAACCCTGATGGCTTCACACAGGAGCATATCTCCTGTGTCAAGTCCCTCGAGCTCCACATTAACAAAAACCTCTCCTTCAAGACACATATAGCTAAATAAAACTCTGACAACTTCATATCAGCTCTCCTTCCTTTGGATAGTCAATCCCTTCCTCCCTCCGAGCAGCTTAAGATCCACTGTTCAAGTACTGGCATCCACCTGGATAGGTGCAATGCCCTCCTCAAAGGCCTCCCATTGTCCTCCCTTGTGACCGAGAAAAGTGTCCTACATACAGCAGAACTCCGCATCAAGGCTCTAAGCAGATACAACCACATCACCCTGGCCCTCATTGACCTACAAAGGTTCCAACTGCACACACAAATCACCTTCAAGTCTTGTTGCATCATCTATAAGGCAGTCGCCCTTAAGTCGCCCAGCTACCTTACAGAGAAACTCAGCATCTCTGGTGGACAGCGCACCAGCCGAAGCCAGGACATGTGCAGACTTGAAATCCGCTGCTGCAAAAAGTAAATGACTAGAAAACAAGACTTCTTTGCGTACGTCGCAAGACTATGGAACCTCCTACCTGCCACAGTCAGACTAGCCACCACAACCGTACAATTCAGAAAAGAACTCAAGACCCACCTCTTCAAGGAGTCTCTCCTCCTCAACACCAAGGCCATCACGTCGCCCACCCCACACCACCTGACTTGCTAGATGCCATCTGTCCCTTTCCTTCACACCACCCTGTAAAGCTGTACCCCTCCTCTGTGCCCCTCTGTATCCTACCCCCACTGTATATCTGTTCTGTTGTTACCTCTGAAAAGCACTCTGTTAGGCATCTGTACTGTTATATACCTCTGTAAAGCACTCCATTCTGTATCTGTATTGGTGTATATCTCTGCAAATCATTCTGCTGCTTCTCAAAGCTAGGTCCGCACTCAATAAATATAATAATAATAATAATAATAATAATAATAATAATAATAATAATAATAATAAAATCCCCCTCACCACTACATCCACAACACTGCTCTCATGCAGCCTGTTGCTAATCAACATTCACTTCACTGTCTTTCATGCCACAGACACGGCTGTCCTGATGTATTCTTGATTCCCTCTTTGTCACCAAAACATGGCTCACCTGCACAACCTCCCAAGTCGTTGGCATACTCACCCCCCATGATACAGCATCCAACATGCCGACTGCACAGGGGAAGTAAATGAAGGTGTGGCTGGCACAAACAAATTCTACTACACCTGCATCCTGTTCACCTATGTGCCGATGTACTCGATGGAGTGCTATACTTGCCACGTCTCACTATCACACAGAATGTCACTTTCCATTATAGGTCATCACGTCTCACTATCACACAGAATGTCACTTTCCATTATAGGTCATCCACCTCAGAGATTAGCGTCAGTCCTTGATCATGTGTCTGATTTAATCTTATTGCCATAAATCGAATGCTCAACAAACATCTTCCTTAGCGATGTCAACTTATACAGAATCCAAGCCTCCAGAAGCGCCAGGAATTCCCACAGGAATCAATACCCTCCCAAGATCCTCTGGAGATGGTGGGTGCAGCCGCTTGTTGGGTGTAATTTTCCACCACTTCCTGGTGCCATCCGTGGTCCCCCAGAAACCTCTGTAACCCCTTTGTGTCCCACTCCCTGCCTGCACCCATTTCCTGGTTCCCCTGCCCCCCGCCTCCCGTTCCCGCCCACCCCCCCCCATTAGTGCATCCAGCGTGGGGCTGCGAGTGTACTGACTCGCGTGCCCGCTCCAGCTCTTTCCATCCTCTGGAGACGGTGAGTGCAACCGCTTGTTGGGTGTAATTTTCCACCCCTTCCTGGTGCCATCCGTGGTCCCCCAGACCCCTCTGTAACCCCTTTGTGTCCCACTCCCAACCCGCACCCATTTCCTGGTTCCCCCGCCCTCCCGCCTCCCGTTCCTGCCCACCCCCTCCCATTGGTGCATCCAGCGTGGGGCTGCGAGTCTACTGACTTGCGTGTCCATTCTAGCTCTTTCCATCCTCTGGAGACGGTGAGTGCAGCCGCTTGTTCGGTATAATTTTCCACCCCTTCCTGGTGCCATCCATGGTCCCCCAGGCCCCTCTGTAAACCCTTTGGGTCCCACTCCCTCCCGCACCCATTTCCTGGAACCCCTGCCCTCCCGCCTCCCGTTCCCGCCCACCCCCTCCCATTGGTGCATCCAGCGTGGGGCTGCAAGTCTACTGACTCGCGTGCCAGATCCGGCTCTTTCCATCCTCTGGAGACTGTGAGTGCAGCCGCTTGTTGGGTGTAATTTTCCACCCCTTCCTGGTGCCATCCGTGGTCACCCAGACCCCTCTGTAACCCCTTTGTGTCCCACTCCCTCCCTGCACCCATTTCCTGGTTACCCTGCCCCCCCGCCTGCAGTTCCCACCCACCCCCTCCCATAAGTGCATCCAGCGTGGGGCTGCGAGTGTACTGACTCGCGTGCCCGCTCCGGCTCTTTCCATCCTCTGGAGACGGTGAGTGCAGCCGCTTGTTGGGTGTAATTTTCCACCCCTTCCTGGTGCCATCCGTGGTCCCCCAGACCCCTCTGTAACCCCTTTGTGTCCCACTCCCTCCCCGCACCCATTTCCTGGTTCCCCCGCCCTCCCACCTCCCGTTCCCGCCCACCCCCTCCCATTGGTGCATCCAGCGTGGAGCTGCAAGTCTACTGACTCGCGTGCCCACTTCAGCTCTTTCCATCCTCTTGAGACGGTGAGTGCAGCCGCTTATTGGGTGTAATTTTCCACCCCTTCCTGGTGCCATCCGTGGTCCCCCAGATCCCTCTGTAAACCCTTTGTGTCCCACTCCCTCCCTTCACCCATTTCCTGGTACCCCTGCCCTCCCGCCTCCCGTTTCCGCCCACCCCCTCCCATTGGTGCATCCAGCATGGGGCTGCAAGTCTACTGACTCGCGTGCCCGCTCCAGCTCTTTCCATCCTCTGGAGACGGTGAGTGCAGCCGCTTGTTGGGTGTAATTTTCCACCCCTTCCTGGTGCCATCCGTGGTCACCCAGACCCCTCTGTAACCCCTTTGTGTCCCACTCCCTCCCCGCATCCATTTCCTGGTTCCCCTGCCCTCCCGCCTCCCGTTCCCGCCCACCCCCTCCCATTGGCACATCCAGAGTGGGGCTGCGAGTGTACTGACTCGCGTACCCGCTCCGGCTCTTTCCATCCTCTGGAGACGGTGAGTGCAGCCGCTTGTTGGGTGTAGATTTCCACCCCTTCCTGGTGCCATCCGTGGTCCCCCAGACCCTTCTGTAACCCCTTTGTGTCCCACTCCCTCACTGCACCCATTTCCTGGTTCACCTGCCCTCCCGCCTCCCGTTCCCGCCCACCCCCTCCCATTGGTGCATCCAGCGTGGGGCTGCGAGTGTACTGACTCGCGTGCCCGCTCCGGCTCTTTCCATCCTCTGGAGATGGTGGGTGCAGCCGCTTGTTGGGTGTAATTTTCCACCCCTTCCTAGTGCCATCCGTGGTCCCCCAGAACCCTCTGTAACCCCTTTGTGTCCCACTCCCTGCCTGCACCCATTTCCTGGTTCCCCTGCCCCCGCCTCCCGTTCCCGCCCACCCCCTCCCATTAGCAGGGTCGGACTGGGATAAGAAATAGGCCCGGACACTGAAAAAAAAGTGGCCCACCCCTCGCCTCACAAAAGTGGCCCACCCCTCGCCTCAAAAAAAGTGGCCCTCAAGCCATCATCTGTGAATCGTGTCAATTCACGACTTTACAGAAAATGCTACTTATGGAGCGTTCATGAGTTTCCCACATTACATCACAGCTCATAAAATATCGTAACTTTGCATACAAGAATGGATCACGATATGTATCATTAATATCTGTGTGTATAGATCCATATTGTCAAATTACTGTGAATGCAAGCAATCGTCCAAGGCCAAATGATAATATGTTATTGTATAGCACTTACGCTTAAGCTCTTTTTTATAGAACAAATTTGCATACAATATCACCCAACCTGTGTTGGTACTCATTTATCGACCTAAGAAGGATGAAAGGCTGAGATGGACTTGCTGGGATTCACACCTGCAGATCGAACACACATCGCAGTAGCGAGCGCTCAACCCACTGAGCTATCATATCGGATATAGTAAAATGAGCAATTATTATTTGGTGATACTGACAAAGCCTCACACAGTTTTGCAGCTGTTCAAACTGGTATACATTTCTTACATTTTACAGACAGTTCTCTGCTTAGCTTGTATAAAGATGCTTTTTATATTCTGCAAATTTTGTGGTTACACTTTAACTGTACATACATGCCTATCATTGCCATTTTTTTAATCACTCTTTTAGTATATAGAATCTTATGACTGTAATCTGTTTGTTTTCATTTCTGTATATTGCCCTGTATATCATATTTTATGTCAATCTGCCATGTAACCTAAGTGATGCGCTCAGATGCCCGAGGCCAGGTGCGCTTTATAAATAAAATACAAATACAATTATCTCTTTATTATGGTGAATATTGTGACCAATCAAAACAGAAGAGTCCATTATTCGCTTAAAAGGTTTTCTTAATAACTCAATACAAGACATGTTTAACATTTAAAATTGTGGACATTATGTTGTTCACATAATGCTCAATGCCTTTATGCAAATCGTCAGGATTGGGTTCTATTTAGAGATACTGTGTTGCACAACCTGCCCCCTCCTTCCCAAAGCCCCGCCCCTCCTAAGAAGTCGGTTCCCCCAATAAATGTTTTCCATGTTCAGCTGACTGGGTGCACATCAAGGACACCATACATGAAACCTTACTAACTCACAGCACTAGACGTTTTAAACCACGCGTTCGATTACTATTAACCTTATGCAACCCAAACATTTCCAAGTTGCTTCAAATATGTTGAAACAGGCTGCGGTTGTATCAGACTGTAAAACAGAAAACTATTATATATGCATGTTCTCCTTTAGCAACTTAAAAGTTAAATCTATAACTTCCGTTCCGTTAAATTAACCGTGACATGTCCGCTAGGTTTGTCAGTTTGATTTATAGAAATCCATTCAAATGGCACATCAGATTTTAGTCCTTACTTCCAGCGACACGCTGTGAACAAGCAAGGTCCCTTGCACACCTTACTAACATGGGGCTGCCGCGGCATAGCATCAATCACAGTACCTCTTGGCGCCAGTAGAAACCAATTCTCCAAGGACAGCGCAAAAACATTCTCCAAAGGTATCCCGAACTCCAGGGAAGCCTCTTCTCGAGTACGCCTCTTACGCCTGTCACTTCTTCTTTACTGTAAGGTTCCATGTGCGTCGCCACGCAAAGAGCGTTAAGAGGGCCCTTCCTCTAACGAAAGGAACTCCTGCTTGCCTGCAGTCGAAGGATCGCCAATGGTGCCGGGCTGTCCTTGGGTTCCAGCAACGGCAGGCTCCAGTGTAATACAAAACACTGGGAGGGATCAGGCCGGGCTGAGGCAGCTCCGCCCAGCATTGCCGCTCCCTCCCAGTGTTTTGTAACACTGACTGCTGCTGGCGCCAGGGTGTCGCGGCCGGGCCGCGGCAGTTGGCCGCCCGCCCGCCGCATTTATCAAAGAAAGGTAACACTTCAGTGTTACCTTTCTCTGCATCTGCGGCGGGCTGGCGGCGGCGGGCGCAGGGCTGCAATTGCAAAGGATCTGTAAGTTGCTTACTTACAGATCCTTTGCAACTTGCATCCATCCGTCCGGCGAGGCTGAGGCCCTGGGGGCTGGTTCCTGAAGTGTGAAGGCTTCACAATGAAGCCCATGCCTGGGCCGAAACCGGCCCACATGGTCTTCAGGAACCGGCCCCCAGGTCTCCAGCCATGATTTTGCATCGGCCACGGGCCGATGGGCCGACGACCCAATCCGACCCTGCCCATTAGTGCATCCAGCGTGGGGCTGCGAGTGTACTGACTCGCGTGCCCGCTCCAGCTCTTTCCATCCTCTGGAGACGGTGAGTGCAGCCGCTTGTTGGGTGTAATTTTCCACCCCTTCCTGGTGCCATCCGTGGTCCCCCAGTCCCCTCTGTAACCCATTTGCATGTCCCTTCGTGTTGCTCCGTTCCCCGTCTCCTTTACTTCCCCCTTCCCCTCCCTCCGCCCGCCTCCCGGACCTCCCTCCACCCTGTAATTGGCTGACTGTCCGGTTTTAAATGAACCGACCAAGGCAGCCCTCTGCCTGACAGCCCCTGCGGCTAAGGGCCCCAAGGCCAAGGGTAGCTCCGACATTGGCGGCTCCAAGATGTGTCTGCAGGTGTCAGCAGGGGAAGCCAAGGAAGCCAACAGAAACCAACAAAACCGTGAGTGTGGCATGGGTGGGGCGTAGACCAATCACTCTACTCCAGAAAGCCCCTGTCACTCTATCTTACCTCCATAACGTAGACTGCCATAGACTTAAACAATATATACTTAGGAAGACTTGTGACCACTATAAATGGACTGTAAATGTTGCCTTTGTTGCATATTAACTTACTTGCCAATTTAGCTAGTGCCACACATGTAGGGAACTGAACTTTAGCTTGCACCGCATCTGGATAGAAATGTGCTTATTAACATGCCCTGGTCGACTCTACAAATGCGCCTATTAACGTGCCCTGGTTGACTTTAGAAGTGTGCCTAATTGCGTACCCTTGTTGAATTTGAAGTGTGCCTAATATCCTCTCTGGGCAAAGTTGAATTTAGAAGTGTGCCTATGAGCGTGCCTTGGTTGAATTTTGAAGTGCACCTAATATCCTCTCTGTGCAAAGTTGAATTTAGAAGTGTGCCTATTAGCGCGCCTTGGCTGAATCTAGACGTGTGCCTAATATCCTCCCTGTGCAAAGTTGAATTTAGTAGTGTGCCTAATAACGTGCCTTGCCTGATTTTAGAAGTGTGCCAAATAACGCGGCCTGATTGAATTTAGAAGTGTGCCTGATATCTAGTGAATTGGGTTGCCTAACATCCTCTCTGTGCAAAGTTAAATCTAGAAATGTGCCTATTAGTGTGCCTTGGTTGAATTTAGAAGTGTGCCTAATATCCTCGCTGTGCAAAGTTGAATTTAGAAGTGTGCATATTAACATGCCCTGGTTGACTTTAGAAATGTGCCCAATAGCGTGCCCGGCTGACTTTAGAAGTGCGCCTAATATCCTCTCTGTACAAAGTTGAATTTAGAAGTATGCTTATTAACATGCCCTAGTTGACTCTACAAATGTGCCTATTAACGTGCCCTGGCTGACTTTAGAAGTGTGCCTAATAGCGCACCCTCGTTGAATTTTGAAGTGTGCCTAATATCCTCTCTGTGCAAAGTTCAATCTATAAGTGTGCCTATTATCCTCTCTGTGCAAAGTTAAATCTAGAAATGTGCCTATTAGTGTGCCTTGGTTGAATTTAGAAGTGTGCCTAATATCCTCTCTGTGCAAAGTTGAATTTAGAAGTGTGCATATTAACATGCCCTGGTTGACTTTAGAAATGTGTCTAATAGCGTGCCCGGTTGACTTTAGAAGTGCACCTAATAGCCTCTCTGTACAAAGTTAAATTTAGAAGTGTGCATATTAACATGCCCTGGTTGACTTTAGAAGTGTGCCTATTAACGTGCCCTGGTTGACTTTAGAAGTGTGCCTTATAGCGTACCCTCATTGAATTTTGAAGTGTGGCTAATATCCTCTCTGTGCAAAGTTGAATTTTGAAGTGTGCCTAATATCCTCTCTGTGCAAAGTTGAATCTAGAAGTGTGCCTATTATCCTCTCTGTGCAAAGTTGAATCTAGAACTGTGCCTAATACCCTCTCTGTGCAATGTTGAATTTAGAAGTGTGCCTATGAGCGTGCCTTGGCTAAATTTAGAAGCGTGCCTAATATCCTCCCTGTGCAAAGTTGAATTTAGTAGTGTGCCTATTAATGTGCCTTGCCTGATTTTAGAAGTGTGCCAAATAACGCGCCCTGGTTGAATTTAGAAGTGTGCCTGATATCTTCTCTGTACAGAGTTGAATTGGGTTGCCTAATATCCTCTCTGTGCAAAGCTGAATTTTAGAAGGGTGCCTAATAGCGTGGCCTGGTTGAATTTAGAAGTGTGCCTGATAGCGTGCCCTTGGTATACCTTAGAATTGTACCCATTAGCGCGCCTTAGTTGAATATCCTCACTGTACAATTTTAAATTTGGTTGAATAACATCATCCCCATTGCAAAGATGTTTTGTTTGCCTATTATCCTCTTTCTGCAAAGCTGAATATAGAAGTGTGCCTATTATCCTCTTTGTGCAAAGTGGAAGTTAGAAGTGTGCCTAATAGCGTGCCTTAGTTGAATTTAGAAGTGTGCCTGATAGCATGCCCTGGTTGTCCTTAGAAGTGTGCCTTTTAGCGTGCCTTGGCTGATCTTAGAAGTGTGCCTAATATCCTCTAGGTACAAAGTTGATTCTAGAAGTGTATATAACAACAACACCCTGGCATAACGGGATTTGACAGTTTCCCCAATAACATCAATGTGCCAAAGTCTAGAAAGTCTGCCCTATATCGGGTGAGCGGGTGAAGTGGATGCCCTATATCGGGTGAGTATGTGGATGGAACGGGTGAAGTATGTGGTTGGAACAGATGAAGTATGTGGATGGAACGGGTGAAGTATGTCGATGGAACGGGTGAAGTATGAGGATGGAACGGATGAACTGATGTAGAATGGGTGAAGTGGGTGGAACAGGTGAAATGGTAGAACGGATAAAGTAGGTGAATGAACGGGTGATGTGCTTGGAACCGGCGAAGTGGGTGGAACTAATGAAGTGCATGGAACGAGTGAAATGGTTGCAATTAGTTAAGTGAATGGAACTTGTGAAGATGACGCATGTGGATGGATGATGCTTGGAGTAAGGATAATATGGGTAGAACGAATGAAACGAGCAGTGTGAAGATGATGTATGTGTATGGATGATGAATGAAGAAAGGATAACGTGGGTAGAACGAATGAAAGGAGTAGTGCATAAAATGGCGGAGTGCATAAAATGGTTGAAGGACATGGAACGGATGGGAGTGCATAGAACGGATGGGAGTGCATGGAACGGATGGGAGTGCATGGAACGGATGGGAGTGCATGGAACGGGTTGGAGTGCACAGAATGGCGTGATGTACATGGAATGGTTTGGAAGGCATGGAACATCTGAAAGAGCTTTGAAAGGAACGGTCTGAGTGTTTGAAATGGTCGTAATGCACGGAACAGTCGAAGTACATGGAACGGATGAAGTTCATAGAACTATTGGAGTGGATGCAATCTCAAGCACCTACAGTAAACCACCATATTCACTTCTCCACGCTTACTCTCTTCTTTACACCACCACTCAAATAGAACACAGCGATACTATGACACCATTCGGTATAACTGTTCTCATACCAACATCTGCCTCAAACCCCCCATCACTCTAACTAAACACTGCTGGTTGCACACCCCCCAGCCATGCGTTCTCCTCAGGCCCAACGCAGCCACAATCGGTCTGGATAAATCCTGCCAGAACGAACACATACTATTGACCTCTCAACCACCACACCTACCGCTAAGAAGCAGCTATTTCACGAATGCCACACCAGCTGCACACATATCCGGTGCTCACACGCACCTTTGACTCTCTCTACTCTCTCTACTGACTTGAACTTCGGTTCCCAAGGGCGTTCAACCTACCAGCGCCTTCAGACCATACCAATGGTACATAAGGCACTATATAAATGCAAAGTAACATAACATAACATAACAAAGTGATCTTCAAACTGTATACAGAACCACATGGTTCATACCTAAATGGCCCCACTATACCACTTCACCAACATGCCAATACCACTCAGTTATATATCTAAATGAATTGTACCCAAGGCATTTCATTCCTCAGGAAAGACTGCACATTCATCCAAGGTTGGATGACAAGCACCAACCCGACACTCAACGGCATCAATCAGAAAATGTGTCTTACTAGGCTATCCTTCTAAACAGAAGGCCATCCAGTGGTGGCTGAATGACATGAACCTTAATGAATTCACACCTATGTTGATCACAATTGTCAATTCAGTCAGGTGTCAAATCAGTCAGGTTCTTTATTGACAGCAATCTCTCATTCAGGGAAAATATTTTAATTAAAGCCCCAACTGGCGGGTATCAATTATCACTCCTCCACAAGATAAAACCCTTCCTCAGCCGGCGACGAGGATTTCAGAACCACAGTCCGTGCCATGCTGATCTCAGACCCCAATGGAGAGGTACCTTTCCTCACCATCGTCCCAACCACACAGCTGCCCCCCACTCCCGCCCACCACAAGACTGTTCACACTGCTGCCCACCTCGGCCACATCTCCCTTATATTAAGAGAAGTACAGTGTCTTTCCTTCCCAGCCAGGATGCTCTTCAAAACGTCCTGCCTCGCGTATGAGGTAACTATTGCCCACACAACGGTTCACTAGCCACAAAAGTCGCTGCCTCAGGTGGGACACACTCTTCAAGGATTCAGACCATTGCAAGTCTCGAAACTAAACTGGTGCGTAAAGAGGAAACCAGGAAACAGGCTTTCACCATGACCCAGTCTTCTCACACGCCATCACCACAGCGTTAACATTCCAGGAACTCAGGAAGGAATTCAAAACCCTGCTCTAAAGGAAATACCTAGGAGCCAATTATGACCTGCTACTCCTAGGTATATACTGCCTCTGTAGCTAGAATATCCAAGCTACTTGAACCTCCTCTTACTGACCTCTGTTGACCCCAAATTACTTGCACAGCACACTGTTGATTCGTAGTTAGGATCTTGCTATGTACACCCAATAGCAAACACAAAATAGAAAAGCTGTTTTCATTTAATTGTGTGTGTTTACCTTAACAAGGAGTGGAATAAAAATCCTTCAGGCGGCAAATGTTTATAGAGCTGCATGTGACCTCTGCAATGTCACAGAGCAGCAGGACGGTTCTGCTATTCTGTTCGTTGGAACACCTTTTTACTAAGGTGAATCCGAGAATCAGATGCATAGGGCTTGATGCCAATCAAAACGGTTAGTTCAAAAAAAGCCTGCATTAGGACATTGGTGTGATTCGGTATGTCTTTCAAAGAAAGTGGCATTCCATCACTGAAACCGCCCACTCTTGCCACTTAGTTTTTAATAGTCTGCATTTAAATTCTGTTGTGCACAGGGATAGGCAAATGAGAAACTGGATGAAGTGCAGAACAAGTGTGCACAGCACACGCCTAGTCCTAACATTCAAAGTTTGACTTCTGAGTGACCATACCTTTGGTAGCAATGTTGCTAGATGCAGAAAATGCCTACACTGGCATATACTACGATTTCCTGTTCAGTTTCTTTTTACCAAAGAATTTCTGAACATGGTGTGTGATTTATGCCATCAATCAGAACTAGCCTTTGTCTCTACTAATGGGTCTATGCCTAATTATTTCAGGATGGAAAGTGTCCATCCCATGGCAAGGCTGCTCACTGTCCCTGTGGCCTTTTAAACCTTTTAAGTGGGCCTTGCCTTGTTCTAGTCACCAAAAGACAGGCATCAAAGCTGCCACTCTGCTGCGGAAAGCAAATAGTATATGCAATTGGCAGCCTAGTTCAATTTAAATATCTTAAAACATCTGGTGCCGGTTTACTTGAGTTAAATTAACCCGTTATGGAGATTATCACAATGGGCCTCATCACAAATTGGGCGGTGTGGATAAAAGCGGCAGTATTGCGGCGGTAACGGAATTACCATCACATTACTGGCCCTCCCAACTATGGTTTTGGCAGTGGGGTGTAGGAAAAACCTCCACCAAAATGCTGGAGGTACTTTTGCCACCTTAGCACCAAAAAAACTGCCATCTCGGCAGAGTTAACCCCGACGGAATTACAACAGGTGGTAATTCTGCTGAAACCCCCATGGAGTCCTGTGGACTCCATGAATGGGAACTAACACTGTCATACCGCCATTTGTAATCTGATGGTAATTCTGCCAGACCAAGTGGTGGTAACGGTACATCCATTTAGTGGTATTTCAGCAGATATACCACCGAAACACCACCAAATTTGTGATGAGGCTCATTATAACATACACGCATCAAAAGCTGTGTCCTGCAACTCTCAGTGGCCTGCTTCAAATATCATTTATAAAACACCTGATTGTTTTAAAAATGTGGGAATTATATTTCCTGCGGCCTACACCGACATCCTACTGATAAAAATATAATCCCCATTTGTAAAACTTGTACTTGATATTGACAAGTGGTCGTAGTTTAATCTTTGCCTGAGAGGTGGGATGAATTGTATTAAAATGCATGTTCTACCAAGAATAGATGTATAAACATTAAGAACTTCTCAGTTACATACTGCTGGTTCCATTGGATCAATCTAACCTTATCTTTAGGAGTGTATTAAGGTTCCGAAGAAGGCAGTCCAATGCAGTGAGAAAGTAGCATTGCCATTTTATCTGCCTGATGTTTGAAAATTCCATAAGGTTAATTCCATTTTTCAGATTGCTCGAAGGCCGGTAAATAAAGTCTGGGGTCCATCCATCTGCGTATATAAAGAAGCTTCTTATGCTATACTGAACCAACAGTCTGTATTGTATGCAAGGCGCCCACTAAGAAGTAAATTGCTATTGTTAGTGACTCAGATCATTATTTGCTAGCGGCCCCAGACAAGGAAATTAAATGCCAACTCATACCTACACTTCAAAGATCCTATTCCACGTCACCCACGAACTAAGAACTTAAAGAAAGTGCTGCTTTGGCTTCAGGAGAAGTTTGAGGGCTCCCTAATAGTAGATTGCGTTTACTAATTTCACTGTATGAAGTCTTTGGATGATTTGTGAGAGTGATTGGTTGTGCAGGGGGGAATTGATGTTAATTGTTATGTCATGATCTATGACGCATTGACCTGACTCCGTGAGTAAGGAGCATTAGCTATTATGTCCCTGAAAGACATGTTTAAGTCCTGAAAGCCATTTATGAGGCAATCTGTCTGGGATTCTACTTATGTGCCAACACAGGAATATGTTGAACCAATTAATGTGGTTTATTTAAAACAGAATAAGTATTGTTCTGGAAAGAAAGGTTAGAGCTGTGATCAATGTATGAATCTTGGGTGATATTTCTCATGTTAGGCCTGTGGGATGTTTTTACCCATGCATCCGAGCCCTACCTCAAAAACTGTGCAGTACTGGCATTGAAAACATCATGATGGCCAGAGCTTCCCAGAAAATGCCCAGGGAAATGCATGAAGAATAGGCTGCCACCCATTTTTGCCGATGTTATGGGCACAGAAGGGCACTGCCTAAAACCCCATTGGACTACCCACACAGTAGCCTGAAACCATTGGGAATGGCAATGCTGATTGCCAAGAGCAACCTAGAATTGTGGGGAATTCATTTCTTAAATCCCAAAAATGGGTGCATTACCAGTACTCACCACTATCAGAAAGCCGGCGTTTTAAAACAACACCAGACTTTTTTGTGTAAAACTGAATAAATGAACCCAAAGCAGGCCAAAGAAAGACTTACTGAGAGGTGGATCCAATGTAAAGTTATATTCTGAAGTGACTTGAAGGTTGATAACAAGACTGGCTGAGCTGTGGATTTCAGCAGTTTAAGTAAATTTGGACTGAAGGACACTAAAAATCTAAATGTTTAAAAGAAATGAGTGACCTACTTTTGAGTGTCGCATAGGTTGCAATTGTTTAAATGTCATAGTTTTAAACTTCGAATCAGCATTCTAGCTGCATATGTAAAAATGGTTAGTTTTATTTGAATGTAGAAAACTGGGTAACTAAAAGTGACATTAGCTGGGGCCTGGCTTAAGGAACTGAATTCTGCCCACCAGCTACCCCCGACAGGAGTTGAGACTTGCACAACAGCTGTGTTCCCAGGCCTAGCTGCCTTTTGCTGTTCCCACCAAAAGGGATATGACACTTCTCTGATTGAATTACCAAGGGACTGCTAGAGACTAAACATAGGACCCAGGCAGAGGGTTTATTGAAGTGGCCATAAATGGCTTCCTCTTGAACAATGGGCCTTCCAGGGCCCAGGCAGATGGTTTATTGGGGGACCGTAAAACAGCTTCCTCTTGGCAGAAGCTGGGAGGGGCAGGGCCTCTGAGCCTGGCAGAAACTGGACAAACTGGTTTCTACACCATGTGACTTGGGAAACCACACCCCTGTAGCCAGAATATGGTTTTAGAAAAAGATGAATAACTCATAGTACGGACTTGTCATAATTATTTAAATGATACCATAATTCTTGTGATTTTTCTGCCCACATTTTAAGAGGTTTTTAGAACCGGTGGCATGATCTGGGGGCAAACTAGCAGTTAAGAGGGTATTACTTAAAATGTCTGCATGTGAAAAGTCTGATACTTCATCAATTAATGCCTGCATGCCTTGCACACATTTGGGTAAATTTGAGTAAGAATCTGATATTGGTAACCTGACCAAAAAGTGAAAAAGATTGCCATTTCTGAATGCAAGCCCCCAGGAAGAGCAGAGTTTGAACAGGGGCTACCATCAGTAAATGCATGATGGGTGCATGTAATTTCAAACCACTGTGTATCTATGAAGTGTGCATTTTGATCAAATATAGATTTTGTGGGCAAACTGACCAGGGGAGGATCCTCTGACCCATAAAACCTACAGCATCACTCTGACTCACAGTTCCTTCCCCAATCATGGGAGAGGGGAGAATTGGGCCAATGGGCAGTTGAGAGAGGGGCTGGCTAGTGATGCTGCACACACACCCACTTTCAAAACACATAAAAGCAGACAGTCAGGACAGATAGGGACATTCAATTCCATTTGCTGCAACGCGCTCTGCCGGACCACACAACATCCAGAAGATACTAGATTCAACACTTAGACTTTAAAACTCCAAAGAACTTGATTCAGAACTCAAAGCAAGGGCCTAAACCCACAAACTGAGAACTCTTCTCAGTGGGCCTCAGCATCCAGCAAACCTAACAGCGATAGCAGCATCCAGGAGCCGTGCAGATCACCGCTGGGTCCAGAGAAAGCTGTGCAGAAAGATCCAGAAGCAGTGCTGTACCCAGAGAAAGCAGAGCAGTATCCAGAACCAGAGGCAGAGCAGAGCTGACCCAGACCGCTGTTCGCAGAACTAGAGGGCTGACCCAGATGCTGTGCGCAGAGACCGTCCGTGGCGAGTGAAGAAAACCTGTTGACCAGATCCGTGGCGAGGCCCATTCTATTTCTAAATATATTGTGAGTACCTAGCAGAACTGTGCAGAACCAATCTCTTAGTTAAAATAATATAATTCAATCTATTTTAATCTAACCAGAACTGTCTCCTAACTGTCACCTGTCATTTGCAAAGCTGTCACCTGTCATTTTCTAGTTGCAAGCTGTAACCTGTCGCTTTGAACTTTTAAAATTTCAAATCTGAAAAACGACCTTTACCATATCGCTCATATCTCCATGACCATTTGTCTTAGAGACTTGCAGTAACTTTCCTCTGAAAACTGGGAATCTTGGCTTTTCAACGAACCTAGAACCGCATTCCTACTCCCTATACTTTTGCTGCAATCGCGAAAAATGCACTCGCGAATTTGCCGCGATTTGCAAATTTCTCCACGTGTGAAAACAGCAGCTTCCTTGCTTTCATTTGCCAAAAATTCGTTTAACCTGCCAATCATTCCTAGAACATTGCTAAAGTAAGCCTGAACTAATTTAAACCAACTAATCCTCAACCTGAACCTCCAGAGGGAATTAAAATCATTTTAGCACATTTTCCAATATATCGCTATCAGATATAAAAGCATTTTGGGCCTGTGTTTCAAACTTCTGTAGTCTAAGCTTGCTGGGGTGAACTGAATTACATTTGATTGCATTTCTGAGAACTGTATGCTTTCCTTCCATTTCCTTGCATTGCATAAAGGGGGGAGGGGATTGCCAGAGAAAAGTGATTACATTGTTTTGTTTAAATCATATTGAATATCTTCTATACTGCATTTCATTCATTCAACCTTGCATTTCCTTGAACCCTATAAAGCATTCTCTACCACATTATTCTTCTGTCCCTATTTACCAGTGTGCTACCTTATCCATTTCATGTCAACTCCTTAGTGATTATAAAGAAGTGTGTTAGTGCCAGATTCTCCATTGTTAATCTTTATCATATCAGATTAAGTGTGATATTCAATTATTAAGTTATTATAAAGTGTGATATATATATATATATATTGTTTAAATTCTCAAATAAACCTTTTAACTTGCAAGACAGAACTACTTCTTGGCTCAGTGGGGTCAGGGGGATTCCAAGAGAGGGGTGTTATATAGGGGTAGTCATCCAGAACGCATGAACTGGACATAAAGATATATCAATAAGGGTTTTCATTCAGTATTCTAGACTAGGCGTTGACTTAGCTGTAGTGTTGAATTGAATCCTCTTACAGGCCTTACAAAAACGAATGCCCTATGCTAAGGCAGTTTTTTAAGGTTTAAAGGTGAGGCTCACTAGATGCACCAAGAGAGAAATTCTACATCAATAAACATTTTAAGAAACTACTAATAAGATACTTTGCTATCTGATTTCTTATACCTAGCAAACTTGCAGAACCCACCGTTTTCGTGAGAAAAGAAATCAGATACATTGAAAGGAAATTGATTCCATTTTCTAGAAAACTATTGTGATAGTTCGACTCATTTGAGTTTTTTAACTCTGTGTCACTTGGGCTGCTGTACCATAACACCATCGTCTATAACAGCCACATTACATTTCACCTCCTTTACAATCCTCTTTTCTGATCCTGTTTCCTTCTGCACCCTAAGCAAACAGGATCACTGCATGCCTCCTAACAGCTGGCTACTTATTCCATCTTATTTGAAAGAGGGATTTTTTCCCTCTGCATGCAAAACTTTGAATTAAACTGTCACACTTTCCTCCTGCGGCATGCCTCAAAACTAGAGAAGATGGCGGATGTAAAAACTGAACAAGAATATACGTCACCATCTGAGAATATTACTTATGTAGACGGCTTCCTTGAATTTTTATCAGATTTGGGAGTCCTTTCCTGAAGAAGGCATCAAATGTTCTTTCGCCGAAACGCACCTACTCTGTGTCAACCCAGGACTAATGGCTAAAATTAATTTTGCAAGTTTTATACACTTTGTGTCTTCCTCCTTTGGAAATATGTACATAAAATATCCTCTTAAATATATTTTGTCGCAGAACTTCCCTCTGCAATATTGTCTGTGTGGAAAACTGTGTTGAACTCTTTCAAAAATGATGTGAAATGATGCACTTTGATGATTGAAACTCATGCTCAAAATGTAATATTCTTGACTAAATCAAGACACCAATAAAACAGTGAAGAATCTCATTTTCTTTTTAATGAGATGGCATTATGTATTGAATTCATTTCATATGAAGAAATTGCTGAATAGATGCTGAATGGCCACTGGTAGAAACATCCCTTCTGTGCACTACCTGTTTCTTTTAGACCACTACCTCTTCTTTTGACATAAACGCATTTTCGCAGATTGGTTTGTAGGTGAATTCCTGTTCCTAATGAAATCTAAGTGAAGCAATTTTTTGCAGTGTTTCTTTATTTATAGCCAGTTTCTTTCTTTTGTGTTCTGGCGGCATGTGAATCTATGAATTTACCCATGCTGGTAAAACTGGAGATACAGGTTAAGTGACTTATTCCATCTTTAAACTGTTTACACAACACTGTGGTAAATCCTGGAATCTGGGCTTCCTTTATATTCTATTCCCAGCTCTACCCTCTACTCCTTTTATGTTTTCCTTCCAAACTTTCTTATACATAAGAATTACATATAAATTGGACTTCATGTAGAGCTTTAAAGGACAGGGTCTATCCCAGCAGAGCCATGCCTTCACTATACTTAGGATAGCCTGAGCACGGTTTATAGTTTTTTTTAATGGGTGGTCTCCCAAACCCCCCTTTTTTAACCTTTAAAAGCGATTTTTATTAAACTAAACCCTTTACCGTCTAAAAAATGCATTTGATGATTTTTTTTAGATGCTTTTTTCAGATGGTTTGGCTGTCGATGCTTTGGTTGTCAATGCAATGACCGGATACCCCCGAAGCACATCTCGAGCCCCTCTTGCATCTCAGCTATACATTTACAATATTATAATTTCACCTCCCCACTCGTTTCCCTCAGTTCAAGCTCCCTTCGACTCTACTTCTCCTCCTAATCTATACCTTGAAAGCAGTTTGAGACCACTACAGTAGTGATTCAGCGCAGTATAAAAGCTCAATAATTAATGTAGGTCTGAATGTAATGTTGAAAGCCACAGTTCTGCATTTTAATGACCCCTGCAGGGCCTACTGAGGGCAGCACTGAATTGGCGCCATTATCAGCTTGGCCGTATTCCGAGGAGCTAAACAGGCACAACACGGGAATGTTTTACAGTGTGCCTTTTGGGCAAGCGTGAAGGTGGCTCTTTGCTAAGTATGCAGTAATCCGTGTCAGGGCGAGGTCCCTTAACGGGGGCAGTACGGCATCATTACCGCCCAGGACGGCTCCCCCTGGTGGAGATTGTCACCATATGCACCTTCTATTCAGAAATTATGGTTGTGATGCAGAGAAGAAAGCATACCTTGGCCTGAGTTTTGAGCTTCTTCGCCGTACAGTGGACACTGGTATTTCATGTATAAGTCTTAATTACAGGAAATCAATGAAGACTTAAAAATGACTTGTGGGCCACGGCGAGCAACAATGATGTAGAAAACACAAGATAAGGTAAGTTAAGAAGACTTTGTAGAAATCACATCAAAGCGTGCAAAGAAGCGGTCTGCAGGAAAGAGCAGACAACCCCGACCAACCGCTGGTTAGAATCCAGGCGTGCATATCTGATAAAGAATGCATTCTCAGCAATCATATTGGCTGAAAGGCATAGGACCTCATTATGAGTATGGTGGTAATGGTAAAAATATGTGACATGCGTTTTAAAATCCCCCCTCTTTGAAAGTCAGGATCGCATGGAATATTGACTTTGTAGGGTACATGGGACGTATGGAATGGGTAAACGAATCACATTTCTCGCAGGCAGGGCTTTCTATGCACCCCATGCATTACATATCCGATCCAATCTAATCTTATATTTATGTGGTAGTTTGCATTTTAAATACCTCCTATTTTTAAAATACCTCTTAATTATGAGTCGTGTTTGCATGGGATATTTAGAGCACGGGGCACACAGACTACAATGAATGGGGTAAATCTTGTCTTTTAACCCAATGCACTACTTTCCATGTACCACCATGTGGTAAATATCCCATGCCATCCCAAATCATATTTAGTTGGTATTTTTAAAGTACAATGTATTTAAAGTACCACGTTTTTACAGTTGCACCATACTCATAATGAGGCCTGCATTGATAAGAACTGAGGATTGCTTGAGTACATACCTCACTTTAGTTATACATTACCTAGAGTAGGCTGCTTCTTAGCGGTAGGTGTGGTGGTGGGGCGGTCAGTTGTATGTGTTCAATTCTGGATGGTGGACACCCAGACTGATTTCTGGCGGCGTTAGTCCTGTGGAGACGCTTTGGCTAGCGGTGTGTGTGCTCAGCCAGCTGTGTTTTATTAGGATGATGAGGAGTATGTGGCGAGTGTTATTATGAGAACAGCTATACCAAATGTGTCATAGTATGGCTGTGTTCTAGTTGAGTGGTGGTGTCACAACGGAGAAAAGGCTGATGTTGGGCAATTTTGACTAAAACTATGGGCCCAATGGATGGAGTGGAATACCTTGTCTAACCTTCTCTGATATCAGGATAATATTTCAGGGGGCGGGGGAAACCCGCCAAATGTTTGGATAGGTGCTAACTTCACAAACGGTGGCGGAGGGTCAAACTTACTTGTGTCTGGGCATCTAACGTCTTTACACATTGTAATGAGACTATTCTAGTACAGATTTAATGTTACCACTAGTTAACTCTCTCCTTCAGGTCTGAAACATCACTTAAGGACTGCTGTGACAATGACCCCCTTCTCCCTACGCTTCCAATCACTCCCCTGGCATGCAAGTACTAACCCCACATCACAATTTCAATTGCCTAAAAATGTATGCATATGAATGCAGGTGCTAACAATGAAATGCTTTACATGATTAATTGCAGGGCCTTTTGGTTAACAGGGAAGTCCAAGCACAGTTTAGCAAATGTGTACTGTTCTGTTCAGCTACGGCTCTGTAGGTCAACCAGGTTGAGTCAACGTAGCCCAAAAGGTTGTGTGGGCTGGAGCCTGATCTGCTTAATGGTGTTGCATCTCCGTCTGAAGTGAAGGCTGTGTCCCACAGATCTATTTGATGAGGTAGTTGAATGTTAATTGAATGTTACAGGTCTTCATGTGCAGTTATTAACCATCATAATGCAGATGTGGCCACCTTGTGTACTCAGGAACCGGGTACTTCGACCCACACCCATCAACACCACAGGTTTCACATCTGCCTTTCCCACTGCCCCGCTAATAACCCCAAGCCACTGTCAACAGTAGCAGATGGAGCTATACAGGCCCACTTACAATACATTACATTACATTATATATGAATGATTATGAGATTATAGTATTTTCCCCAGCACCAGAGTCCTACACCTGAATCTGGACTAAAGCAGGCAATTGCTCTGGATCTTTCCATGTCCCTACATGTGTGCCTTAGCGATAATGAACAATACGCTTAAAAACACGTGTGGTCTTTAGTTATTAGACTTCATTTTACCTGTGCATTGAACCTTGAGTTCTGAGCTTTCTTCTATATTCTTATAGAGTGACGTAGGGTTAGTTATTGTGGGTAATTTAGATAATGTGCCATCCTGAGTCCTACAAAGCTATTAGCACCAAGTGGTAATGGCAACAACGTAGGCTTTGAAGTTGTGGTGGCGAAGTAAAAATCATTAGTTTAATGTTCAGTAAGCTGAATGGACAAAGGGTGTTAGTAAATTAAACTGAATGGTGCCTGTCGTGTTGAAGGTGCAGTGCAAAAGATTCTTGAGAAGAGGGAATGTCCTGTTGAAAGAAATCTGGCTGTAAAAATGCACTGCTTTTGCCTGAATGTAAATGAAGGTTTTCTGTTGTTTCCCTTTGTGCTTCTGAAATCAGAATGAGCTGAATGCAGGCAATACGTATCGTTATTGACTGTATTCCGAGCATTGTGATTCGCTCAGAGGAGGCTATTGATGATTTTCTAATTCTTTTTCGTCTGTTGTTTTATAAATATCGAATATAGATTCCTTAGAGAAAATCCTTTCCTAAGGATTCTGCTTTCAATGAATGTACCTGGAAGCCTTTCAACATCATCAGACCTGGAGACCTCCCAGCACATCTCCAATACTAAACCACACATCTCCAATACTAAACCACAGTTACCACATCTCAATTAACCCTCCAGGTGTTCTACTAATCATTAGTTTGCCTTTCAGAAGTGAGTTTCTGACAATTTATTTTGAGTTCAAGTTCAACCGCAGTGGCGCTCCAGACTGCTCTATGGTGTTCCGGAGATGCCAAATTATTCCATGCCGCTTGTGATCAGCCAATCCAGTGCTGCTTTTTCTTTGCATTCTGATACTTGCTACCCTGACTATATACAGGGGGCAAACACATTTAGGAGCAGCAGAATGCAACAAAAGTTAAGGTTTGCGAGAGGCTCACACCGGATATAGGCCAACATCTGCGGCTACTAGAAGATAACATTAGGACTCATGTTATGCATGGGCCGTCCTCGTGCATGCAGGCAATCCGACAACAAGAGGTGGACAGAGGGAAGAGGAGAAGAACATGGTAAAAGCATACATTCTTCTTATGATATCACTAAACCTAGTATGTAATACCACTACCTCTGTCGTGTGCGGTGCAACAAAGCACACAACGGAGCAGAACTAATGCAGCCTGGAAATAGGGGATGATCTCTCTATGACACCGCGGTGTGAATTATAAGAATGCATGTTCATTTCTTAATGTGTGCCAGTGCCGGCTCAAGGTGCGCTCGGTGAGTGCGGCTGCTCAAGGGCCCCCTCTGGTGCTGCAAATAAAGGGCGCCTTGTCTCCAGCTTACATGACACTGAGCTGGAGGGTCCAGCTCAGTGTGAAGTCGAATGAAGTATTGGTCTGGCCCAGCGCCTATTAAAGAATCACGCGGCACGGGACCTGGCCCTTAAACATACTTTACAAGAACAGCTAGGGGATCAGTTCTGTTGTTCGGTAGATATTTGTTGTATCAGCCGAACAACAGAACTGAACCCCTGCTATTCAGCATTTGTGGTGGGTTAGCGCGATTCATGATGGCGGGAGGGGGGTGGGGGGCATCAGTGCACTGGAAAATCTCACACATGGTGCTGGCAGACGTGGAGCCGGCACGGATGCGTGCAGGTGTCTATCAAATTTATAAAGCACAAACGTAGCTGGGAATCAATGGAACACTGTACACAGGGGAGGTTCCCAGGGGGGGTGCAGGACAGTAGGGATACATACAAATAGATTAAATAGATATATTAATAGGATTGTGTTTTTAGTTGACACTTCATGCAGGATTCCTCCAGTTTCTAAGCACTGTTATATAAATAGCAGATATTATTCAAAGTTGTTATCCTAAGGGCCTGATTCATGGCATATTTGTTCGGTTCAAAGTGAATTTTCACTGCTGAAAAGTGACTTTACACTGCGGACACAAACCCTGTTTCATGGAACTGTGCAAAATGATTTTTTGCCGGGCAAAGTCCTTTTGTACTGCAAAAATGACTGTGCTGACTTTGCCCAACAAAAAAACACTTTGCACAGTTCCATGAATCAGGGTTTGTGTTGGCAGTGCAAAGTCACTTTTCAGCAGCGCTGGCGATTGGGCCCGCCCGCTCTCACCGAATCCGAGATCTGGCACCAGATGTGTAGCTGGATCTCGTGATCCGGCCAGAGTCAGCGCTGGGGTGAGAAAAAAAAAAGAAAGATAGCGCCCGCAAGTAAAATAACTTCCTCTGGTTACCCCATGCAAGGGGTCACCAGAGGAAGTTACGGTACTCAGCCACGACCCGGTCCTCAGCCACGACCCGGTTTATTTATTTGTGCAATGTTTGTCGGTTACATGGACCCGGATTATGTTTTAATGCAATGTTTGTCGGATACCTGTCTCCGACAAACATTGCATAAATAAATAAATATACAGGGATCCGACAAACATTCCATGAATAAATAAATACCCCAATGAACATTTGAACTATCCCATATAATGCAGCCACCCAACTGCTTTCAGGGGGGAGCTGCAGGAGGTGTGCAGGGTGGGGTTCAAGTAAATGGAAATGTTGCTTATGGTGAACAGAAATCTCCCTGTTTGAAGTACCCAAAGGGGGGTTTATTTTAATAAAATGGGATGCAAATTGTGCATTTTAAAGAATATTTACTCAGCAACACTGGTGAAAACTATTATCCGCATAGTGAAGTAACTCATCACTATTACCATGGAAGTGGTTTAAAGTGTAATTGATATATAGTTTGGAAAAGAAGCGGCATGAAAGAGACAGCGCTGTTTTAAACTATTATTTTGGACATTCTTTGATCGAAGGTCAACTGCCAGCTACGCCCCCCCTTAACCCTGCCTCCTCCCACCGTGCCCCCAACTCCGCCCCCACCCTAGCCCTTGTGGGATCCCACACCATTTTTTTGCATTTCCATGAATCGGGCCCTAAATGTATTGACCTCGGTGCCAGGTTGAAGGACTGGCTCGGTGCCAGGATTCGATCCTTTCACTGCAAGTTGCACACAGCCCCTTCACGCGTTTACCGTCTCCAACGTAACAATGTGCCCTCCATGTTTCATGTAACACCAAGCACAGGTAGGTTTTCGCAATACAAGCACGCCAAAGGAATGACTATGCATCCAGGAGATGCCTTGCGTATGTCTGTCTGCGTCCCTGTTTTGGCAACGCAGGTGTTTCCAGCGTCTGTAAACACAAGCAGCTCTGGAAGGAACCTAATGTCTCCGCCTTGGACTGCCTCCGTCAGCTGCTCGGGCGCCTGCCTGCTAGGAAGTGGGGCGACGGGGAAATGGCTCTGTTCATAAACAAAACAATGTATGTGCCGTTTCGTAGCTACCTCTGGGAATTGCAACTGTTGCAGTAGCCCAAATCAGAGCTTATCATTATTATCCTGATGTGCCATATGAAAGTCTGAGCCATCTACGGTCGGGTCCTTACCTATGACCTGAAGGTCGCAAACAGATGTCACGAGTGAGCGCTTAACTGGCTGAGTTGCCGCATTCGCGTAATATGCACTGATGTTGTAAGTCGTGTACTCGGGTCTGGTCATTGGGCAGGCTCTCGTCGGATCCGAGTTCCGGCACCAGATGTGGAGCCAGATCTCGGGATCCGGCCAGAGTCAGCCACCCCAAACCCCTGCTCTGCGCTTAGGGGAAAAGAAAAAAAAAATGTGCCGTGGGCGAACTGTAATTTCTTCTAGTGACCCCATGCAAGAGGTCACAAGAGTAAGTTACAATCTTCAGCCACGACCCGGTCCTTAGCCACGACCCTATTTATTTATTTATTTAGTTATTTATTTAAGAAATGTGTGTCGGATACATGGACACAGATCAATTATGTATGCAATGTTTGTCGGATACCTGTATTCTACAAACATTGCATAAATAAATAAAGATACATGTATCCGACACACATTGCATAAATAAATACCCCTTGTAACATCACACAAGATGCAGCCACCCAACTGCTTTCAGAGGGGAGCTGCAGGAACTGTGCCGGGTGTGGTTCAAGTAAAGGAAAACGTTGCTTATGGCGAACAGAAGTCACCGTGCTTGAATAGTACCCAAGGGGAAGTTTAAAAAATAAATAAAATGGAATTTACATTGTGCATTTTAAATAATATGTTCTCAGCAACACTGGTCAAAACTATAATCCGCATAGTGAAGTAACGCATCACCAGTGCAAGGAAGTGGTTTAAAGTGGAATTGAGGTATCGTTTGGAAAAGAAGCAGCATGAAGAAAATAGTGCCGTTTTAAGCTATTATTTTGGACATTTCATTTGATCGGAGGTCAACTGCCAGCTCCGCCCCCCTAAACCCTGCCTCCTCGGGCTCCACTCCCCAAACTCCGCCCCACCCCCGGCCCTTGTGGGATTCCCCACCATTTTTTTTCTCTATTTCCACCACTGAGTGTACTTAATAATGTTGCCACCATGACAATTGTGGCACAAGGCGGCAGACAAGCAGAGGACAGACGCTTCTGCAAAGCAACACGTATGTGCAGACACACTTGGTAAAAGCTGGCTGCAACTTCTAATTAGATCTGTGTTGTAGAGGGAACTTTGCCAATTGATACGCAAACTAAAATGAACTCCGCTTTCTGTACGCCCAGCTTTAAAGCCATGATAGATGAAGTGAATGGAAGTCCAATGAAATTCACCTACATGATGAGATTAAGAATAGTTCTCGACCCGTCTGTCTAAATCTTTTGAATAAGGAAATTAAAACCTGACAGGTAAAGAGGTTGACAAGACTTCCAACCTCTGGCAAGTCCTCAAAGAAACTGCAATTCCTTTGCGTTTAAGCTCGTCTGTGTCATTACATTATATCACTAACCATAAATACACAGATCAGCGTTGACCCTGGGCCCTAATCGAAGCATGTGGCAGCCTTCTAAGACTTCCATCAGATAGGTAAAGCTTCACGCAGTTCCAACCAGCGGCGGTTATTGCCTTATTTTGAGCATTCATTTATTTATTTATTTATTTATTTATTGTATTGCTGAGTCAATACACAATACATGTTCCTCTTATAAAAACAACTTTACAAAGCTTTGGGCTTAGGTTAAAATGAAATAATAGCAGTTTAAAAAAAAGAGTGCTAATTGCAAGCATTGCATACACTTCAGTCACCGATATGCACTTTTTGCTATTTGCAGTACATGCTCATCCTGAGTTTAAAAGCATTATTTAGTCTTCATAATGAAACAAGTGCAAAAGCGTTCCTCCATGCACTCATGCAGCTACACATTACAAACAGAATCCCTCGGAATCCTACTCATTAACGTCAGCATCGAAATCATATGCTGGCATTAATTACTTTTTGACAGGTGGAGCGAACAGCACAGGCGGAAATTGAACTTTTGCTCCTCGCTTCAGGTCCGCCTGCCAACAATTGCAAAATCCCACCAGAGTGTTAAAGCACGTGTAAACACCCGCATACACCTCGTACACATGCTTTATAAACATGCTGTAGGAGTCTGGGGGAATGGAAATTGGCACCCAGTGTGTCCCAAAGGGTGCTTCTCATTGGAGCGACCAGCACTCCAGTTTCAACAAGACAGAGGGAATGAAGTTCCATCATGTATATTGTTCAACAATTAAACACATGCTAATACAAATTATGAACTCAAAGGTATGTTGCTGGTTCCGATAATGGGGTTAAAATGCGAGTTATTGGGTTTATTTGCAGGGAATCAGGATTTTGGTGAATGCCGAGAAAAACATATATAGGTTTTGTTTTGGGCAAGAAGCGAGAGTATGTATGTGCAACTGCAGGCCTGTGTTTTGCTAGTCCTAATGTAGAAAGTAAGATGGCTGACCTGGTGCATCACTGCTGAGATGTGATGTGCACAGCGGCCATCTTGCGGCATCTCAGCATGGCCAGCTCAGCCTCATAAGTAATAGAAGCAGATGCATATGTCTTACTGTTTTCCAACAGTTCATAACTGGAAGTAGAACCTCTCTCAGACGTACTGAATGTTTTTTAGTATGCCTAAACCGCATAGCTAAGAATGATAAAGACATAGACAAATGGTGAAAAGAGCCACCCAATCAATTGCCAAAGACAGGAGTACTGAAAGTGTGGGGTATACAATGCAAAGTCTCGAGGGGTATAAATATAAGCAAGCAGTTGGCCCTCTTATGGTGATTATGGCTTCTGAAGTAGGCTGTACGGTCTGGCAATGGCCCACTGTCCCGAGGTAATGGCCCAAGGGAGGTGAGGACATTATTGGGGATGGAGTGCCATTACTAGATGGTACATGCCATTTGTCAAGGATGTCATTGCAGCCATTAGCGCCCGATGTGAGTATTCCTCGAAAATAAATAACAAGCAAATGCAAAGCCAATAGTTGTGGCATTTGTAGTTGTTTTTTGCATGATATATATTGTATGGGGGAAGGAATATGCAATGACACCATAAGGGAGGGAATTACAGTACAAAGGGGGAGGCATTGCAGCATGGGGAGGAATGATAGTGCAAGAGTGGGGAGGAATAATGGTGCAAGAAGGGAGGAATTACAATGCAAGGGGGAGGAATGATAGTGCATGGGGGAGAATTAAGAAATGGAGGAAGGAATGATACCGAAAGAGGGAGGAATGACAGAGAAAGGGGGAGGAACAATAGCATAAGGGGGGAGAATGGCACAGCAACCGGGGAGGAATGACAGTGCAATGGGATTGAGGAAAGGCAGCGCAAGAGGGGTGAGGGACGACAGCACAAGGGGAGTGAGGAATAAGAGTGCAAGGGGTGGAATGACAGCACAGTGTGAGGAATGACAGCCCAGTGTGAGGAATGACAGCACAGGGGGAGGAATGACAGTGCGAAATAACACTTATTTTGTTTGCTTTACCCTTGATGTATTCTGGTGTCTGGGTGGGGTGTGTCTTTGTTCACTAAATTGGACTTAAGGAGTACGTTTCATTTGATCTGTATAAGACCTGGAGACTAATGAAAGACTGTCTTTGGAACACTTTTTGGGCACTACGAATACCGGTCATGCCCTTTTCGGCTTGAAAACGCTCCTCCAGTCTTCCAAAGATTTATGGACAAGATGCTCTCCAACCTCTTGTTGCACTCTGTGAGTGTCTATCTGGACGATATGTTTTTCTCCAGAAATGTGTCATAATGTCATGACCACGTGATACAGGTTCTTCAGCCTTCTCTCTAAACTGGAGAAATGTTCATTTGAGAAGTCTTCTGTTTCATATCTCAACTATATCTGGTCTGCCTCGGGTATTGCGATGGATCCTCAAAAGGTGGATGCTATTTTGGACTGGCCAGTGCTTTGTAATATAAAAAAGTAGAATGGGTCCTGGAGCTATCACATTTTATAAGAAATGTAACCCACACTTTTCGCACATGCTGTCGCCCATGACATATCCGCTCAAGAGGAACATACTTTTGCAATGAGAGCAAGATGCAGAAAATGCCTTTTGTAGTCTGAAGGCTCTCTTTAGCTCAGCCCTATATCAACCCACCCCGATTCCACCAAGCTGTTTATTGTGGAAACAGGCTCCTGAGGCAGCACAATAGGAGTGGTCCTTAAGTAAGTCCAACAAGATGCCCAAGATCATCCGATTGCCTACCTGTCACAAATTCTGTCAGAAAGTGAGCTGAATTACTCTGTTCTGGAAAAGGAACTACTGGCTCTGCCCCCCACACCCTCTAGAAAGGTGGCCTCTGCTCTGACCAAGAGTTGCTTGTGTACAGTTTTCTTTTCGTTCCGTTTATGAACAAAAAGAAAATGGTACACACACTGCAGACAGCACGCACAGTGGTCACCAGCTTAGTATTGGGTTAATTAGGAGGTATACAGGTGTGCTATTAGATACCAATGTACTCGTACCATTTTGTACCTGACAGCTAGTTATTACCTCTACGGCAGTGCCTGGCAAATGCTTTTCCATGTCTGCAAAAAAGCTTACACTGTTCGTATTGTCAGTGCTTGTTTTGCTTTGGACCCGTATTCCATCACTCAGGGGATTCGCTAATCACTTTTCATTTTTTTGTCTTTCGATTGATTGGCAAGGCACCTTGTGGTACGGAGCTTGCACAGTGCCATGTGGAATGACGCTCTACAGTGTTTCTATCTATGGACAAGTCAATTGTGCAAGTCCAAATTTTTGTGTAACCAGGCCTGTCAATGTCCTCGGGTGCTTTGCAACCATGCATCCACGTAGTTACTCACACAGTAGTTATTTTTATTTCACTCACACGCACGTGGTCAACATCTTTTAGTTTGTCCCACATGCACAGTATCGCCAGAACACTGTGCCATCCCGGCCACTTTAGAGGATCTCATGATTTTCCAGGGCTCTGAGACTTGTGGTGCAGGGTACAGGTGAGTTGAAGAGAATCTTGTACTCTATTTGAAATGTGCAGTCTTTTTTTTGAAAATCGCAGTTGGCTACGCTTGTGCATTTTCAATGAGAATAAGCATACCAGATTTTGAGCGCAGAGGAAAGGCACAATTTTGGGGCGTACTGACGTCTTTAAGGTAGAGCTTCCGTACTTTGTCACTGTGCCGTACCAAACTATAAGCAGCACTAATAGGATAGCTCAGGTGCAATACGTTTGTCATGAACATAAGACAACACATAGCAACACATACAGCAAGGCTGCTGGTTCGCACAGCCTTGGCCCACACCTGCACATTGATTGAACATTGACATTCTGTAATTTCTGTACATGCCCTTTCTACGCGTAGGCCAAGCGGCAGTGGCCAAGCCTTAACACCCTTGCTGCCACAATATCGCACTGCAAGCAGTCATGGGGCCAGCTGAAGGGACCACACTTTACTTTGGAACTTGGTCGAGGTGACAGGTGGACTAATAATGGGTAGTTTCAGGCCACTGGCTCTGGATTGCTGTGGCTCAATGTCCAATAACTGTGATTTGGGTAGTTGAATATAAGAGAGGCTTACCAGCTTCTGTCCGTTTCTCCCGTGGCGAACTGCAGAGAAAACTGCACTCTGTCTCTCGCGATCCAAGCAGTGTCATAAAATATATGCTGGTTGCTGGAAAGTCCTGGGCTCATGGAAACCTTAAAGTACTTGTCAGCGGCGCCGTTGCTAATGTCCACACAGCTGTACTGACATTGAGTAATCTCTCACTCACTGAGTGAGCCATGGAGGCCTCCATCTTGTTGCATAGGGTTTGGAGAAATTTCATACTGCATACGACTGTATCTATAGTAGTGACTTCTGGCCCAGGCTGATTATGTCAGCAGAGGTTGAATTACCCACTGCTGGCACAGTTGGGGGCACAGTCACCGGCCACAGCCTGAGCGGAGGAGCTGGCACTGTCTGCAACACTGGGAGTGGGGCATAGGCACTGTCTGCAGCACTGGTGGGCGAGGGCATCTGCTGGAACTCTAGGAGGGGAGGTGCAAGAACCCCCTGCAACACTGCAATGGATTGGCCTCAGACTTTCCCCCTTACTCGCGCTCTCTCTGATAATCGCATGATCACCCTGTTCAGTCTCCTCAGCTCCCCCAGTACCCCCTCTCTTACTTCCAGCTACATTCACTTTCTCTTCCCTGCCTCTCCTTTAGCCTCTTTTTTGGCTGGAAGATATTTCCCCAAACTCTTCATACACTAAGCAACTGCAGCTTGTCCCTTCCTGCCCACCCTAATCATCCCCACATGTACCCATGTTTGTGACCTTTTCCTGTTGCCTTACCAGCCACACTACTCTGCTCTTCCTTCTTCCTACCGCTACTATCCCTATGTTGTCTGGACTCTTGTTCACCCTGTCATGCCACCTCCCTTACACCTTGTCTGTGCAACTTTCGCCCATTATTCATGTAGGTGGAGGGGGGTGCATGCATATCCAGGGGTGGGGCAGGGATCCCAGGGTCACACTAGCAGCAAATGCGATGCACAATCAATGTCGGAGAAGAGGCATAAGGCCTTAAGATATGAGGGGCACAGAGGGGCATCCCTTCTATTATAGGAACACACATCAGTGTGCCCCGAGCCCACTCCTGCCCTCCCCTCACTCCTAGGCCCATGCGCTTGAGTGCTCATGCAGTATGGGGCATTGGGGCTGTCATAGCCCATCTTCATAGAGGCCACCAAGAGAATGGGCAGGAACGAGGCCTGAGGGGGAGAGATGTGCGAGTACAAGGATGAGTCAGGCAATGGCTAGTATGAGGATGAGGGGGCAAAACGAGAGGGGGCAGCAATGAAGAGAAGGATGAATGGGGGCAGGAAGATAACAGAAGTAACAAGCAGCAACATAGAGGTGGGGTAGAGTACAGCAAACAGGTACTGAGGATGTGAAGGATGGAAGGAGAGGCGCAGGGCAGACAGAGAAAGTAGAACAGATAGGCAGCCTCAAGGGTTAGAGCTGAGTGAAATGAATATGAAGGAAGAGAAGGATGGGAGGAGATAGGCAGTCAAAAGGCAGAAGGAACAGCCAGGAAGACAGGAACAGAGGGGAAGGGACAAGTAGGAAATGACAGATGGTGCAGAAAAGGCAGGAAGAAGGGGGCGGGAGAGGTACAATAGAGTAAACAGGCAGCAAGAGAAGGATGAAGGAGGCAGGAAGAAAGCAGAAGAGAGAGGCAGAGGACAGCATGAGAACCAGACTAGTGTACTAATGGGTCAGGACATATGATATGCCATGGATGCACAAAACATGCATGTGCATACATCCCTTGCATGCACGCACACCCTGCTAGGGCAAGATAGTATGAGCCGTGCTTCAGTGCATCCTGTCGTATGACTTACTGGAAGGTTTCTGACCAAACAAGTGTGGAAGACTGCCCGGCCAGAGGATGTCATGGCTGGGATTGTTTATAAAGTACAGATCTTCATTAGCTCATGCAGTTTGGGTGACTGTGTCTAGTGTCTGTATGGAAACAGAATCTAACCCATGTATTGTTTGTGCCAGAGGCTCGCAAGGATATATAATGTAGCTCTTGAGTGGGTTAGGCTACTCTCACACCAACTGGAAATTGGGCCCCCCCAATAACACCTCTGGCTCACCTAGATGATTCATGTTTGAGCCGGCCTGGTCTGGAGTGGAGGCATATACTACTAGGGGATCAATACCCTGTGGAAATAAGGACTCACCACCAGAACCGGCAAGTATTGAAACAATTTGAATGCAGAAACAGTCGTCAAGCTGGAAGGGTCTATTTCTTTCAGCAATACTTGTTTACTCCCGCGTACATTCCAGGAACCAGCAACATCATTGCCAATTTTCTTTCACTCAAAGTAGATGCCCATAGAACAGTTATTACACCTAAGCTCCTCTTTCCACATACTGAGATTGTTTTCTCAATAACCTAATTCTTACGGCAGGTAGGGCAAGCCCTGGAAACCAAAAATACTGAGAACACCAATAGACTACTCTACAACAGATTCCTTCGCAACCGTCAGGGTATACTCTTCAAAGAAAGGCGCTTTTACATTGTGACTCCTCCTTTACAATTAGAAGTTCTGAAGATGTGTCAGGATGTATGACCCATGGGGCACAGAGGCAAGAAAGGCACTTTGGACATCATCAGTCATCTTTTGGGGTGGCTACATATCACTTACTATGTTGCAGACTATGAAGCCTCACGTACCATATGTTCACAGTCCAAATCGTCCCCAGGTCTAACACTTGGAAAACTACATCAACCCAATTTACCTTCAAGATGTTGGCAATGACAATTAATTTCTACTGAGTGTTTAGGCTATCTGCCTCCTTCTAATGGTTGCATGGTGATTAAGATTACCTTAGACTCATTGAACCAAATTTGCAAATTTTTCTCCACAACAAAAACTGCCAACTGAAGGTGGATGGCTTGTATATTTTTTGCACAACATATTCCATTTGCATGGACTGTAATCGTTTATTGAGAGGCCAGCCTCAACACAGGGAGTTCCAGCCCTCACCAAGCTAAGCTAAGTGTCACACAATAAGCAGTTAATGTCAGTTCTTTTATTCAGCCCTATCTCAGCCTCATATGATGCCCTTTGGATCCCTGCTCCTGAGCTACCAATGAGCCATAACCAGGCCGGTGTACAGGAAATATATTTGCATTTACTTAAATTATAGGTAATAGAAATCACACTAAACTACACACACCACCTTCTTTGTGGCTCACAATTAACTTCTTGTTACACAAATAAATTACACCAATGGGTTGGGAAAAACACAAATTACAATATTTTTTTTTACAGATTTTGCTTCAAGAAATAAATAGCGCTGGCCAGTGAACACAATCAATTTACAGATGTAGTGCTGTACAATTTCAATTTTCCTGCGCACTTAAAAGGCTTGCAATTTGGTTTACAGATTTGGCCAAATGCATATGGCAATTACTATTTCACCCCCACCTTTCCTCAAAATAAACACAGGGTGATTTAGCAATTGGTTTTTCAGACCCCCCTCTTCCCCCTACTTAAAGACCTGTGTTGGGGAAGCTGGACAGTAAAAATTAGGATGATTTGAGCATTTTGGATTTCAGATCCCCCTCCACTTAAAGGCCTGTGTTGGGGATGCTGGACAACAAAAACGGGGATGATTTGCGAATTTTGAATTTCAGTCCCCTCTCCACTCAAAGTCCTGTTTTGGGTAAGCTGGATAGTAAAAATTGAGATGTTAATGACTCCAATCAAGCCCTCCCACTAAGTGCCTTGTCTGGGATTGCTCAAGGGAAGCCCATATTTATATATTTTTATAGCAAGTTATAATCTGGATGATGAACACTTATATAACGCCCCTCGCTTTGAATCCCCCTAACCTCACTGAGCCAAGAAGTAGGTTTGTTTTGCAATTTAAAAGGTTTATTGAGAAAGTAAACAAGATATATATATATATCACACTTTGATAATAAATAAATATTTGATATCACACTTAGACATATGACAGTGATCAACAATGGATGATGTTATACTAGCACACTGGTTTAATTACTTAGGAGTAGTATAGAGGATAAGGTAGCTGAGAATGCTTTATATGGTTTAAGGAAATGCAGGGTGGAAAAGAAGCAACACAGGAATAACCTTGATATGATTTCAACAAGAGATAATGTGATCACTTTTTCTTTTGACAATTCACTCCCCCCCCTATGCAATAGAAGGAGATGGAAGGAGAGCACACAATCTTCAGGAATACAAACAAAATGCAATACAAAGTTCCAGTTCCCCCCCAGCGAGCTTAGAGGAAAACAGGTATGATTTTAAACAGGCAAAATCCTTTTAAATGTGGTGGCAGTGAAGTAAAAATATGCTAAACCTGCTTTTAATTCGCTAAAGGAGGTTCAGGGTAGGTGATAGCTATTTTAAATGAGTTCAGGTCCACACTAACAATGATTAATGAGGGATTATCAGGATGAAAACGGATTTCAGGAATGGAAGCAAAAGACAGATGTTTTTGACAGGAGCAAATTTTTCAATTTGCGGCAATTTTTTTCAAGTGCGTCGAGCGCATTTACGGATGCAATATAAGGAGTAGCAAGTCGGTTTAGAGCTTATTGGATTATCGTGCCTAGGATGCACAGTTCCAAAGATACAGACGATTTTGTAAAAGTAGTTTTTCAGAAATGAAATTACAGTTTCGGAATGACAGATGCGCTTTGAAAGGTTTGAATCAACAGGAGGAACACACAATTTCTTATGATGCAGTTCTAAACAGGTTCAAATGTTTTGAATCAGATTATTTTAAGCTAAGAGATGGGTTCTGCACAGTTCTAGCTGGGTACGCACACTATAAATTTGAAAGGAATGGCCTTGTCACGAATCTGGTCAACAAGTTTAGCTGCGGTTCTCTCTGCTCGGCGGGTCAATTAGGCACCGGTTCGGTTCACAGTGGTCTGGTCTGGGTCTCTGTTTCTGCTGGTCTGGATCAAGTGGATTCTGGATACCGCACTGATTTCTGGGTACTGGTTCTGTTCTGGATACACAGGACTCTTAGCAATCAGCAAACCGCACAGCCAGCGGTTGAATAGTTTGCAAAATATTTTGAGGCCTGCTGAAGAGTTCAGCTCTTTGGAGTTTTTGTTCTGGAGTTAGCCTGGGTCTCTGGAGTTCTGGATTCTGGAGTTCTCCGTCAGCGTGCTGTGCAGAAATTCAGTTGAAGGTTGGAAAATGAATGTCCCTGTCTGGCTTCCAGTGGCTCTTTTTATGTCTTCAGAAAATGGGTGTGTGTTGGCATAACTAAGTCTGCCCCTCACAACTTATCATTGGCCAAGTTTCCCTCTCCCCCTTGATTGGGGAACTGAGTTGTGTGTCAGAGTGAGTCATCAGGTGTCATCTTTATGGCTTACAGAAAGAACACTCCCCTTGTAAATTTGCACACAAATCTATTTCTGATCCAAATACATATTTCCCACATACACAATTTGTTGAAATTACATACACACATCATATATCACATAAGGTAGTCTCTGTTCCAACTCTGATGTTTCTAAGAGCTTGGATTAAGATATGACAACATTTTGCGCTTTTTGGTTGGTTTTCCAATATTGGATTTTTACCAAAAATTACACAGATGTACACCATCTCTCTACACATATTCCAGTAATTTACTGTGTCTCTAGCATAAACACAGTGTCTGTAGCATTAATAATTAGCAGGGTTTTGCCTCAGAACATCACAGAGCGACCAGCTGAGCCTTGAACCGTGAGTAAAATTGTCATTTTAAGAATCTCAAAGTTGTACATTTCTGTCATTTCTGTCATCTGGTTACAATTAGTTATCAGTATTTTTATAAAACATATATTTGCCTTCAATTCAATTCACAAAAGTGCCTGGGTCGGCCCCAGAAGCTTGGGGAGTCAGATGGTCACATGGCCTTCTTTGCTGGCAGGGCACTCTTTACAGTCCACACCCGAAAATCAGCATACCCCATTCAATTGAAAGGGTCTATTGTCTCTCTCCTCCAGGCTGAAGGTGAAAACCCATCCCTCTCAATCAACAGGGCCATGTGATATCCTGCCTCCTGGTGTGGGTCTCTGGGGTGTTAGGCTTCCCAGGAAAAGCACGCCTTTGAACTTTTAATTAAATAAGACTTCTTCTGATCAATGCACTGTTCTGCAAGACAGCTCTCCTGTCAGAGGTTAGCCCGCTAGCACCGGTTAGTGTCCAATGCCGGTACTGCACCTATTTTTTTAGGAGTTGTCTTGAATTAATTCCATTTCAAAAAGGAATTTTACTTGATAGTATATGATCCTTGCTTAACATTGTTTTGATGGGAATCCTTACAGTAGAGTGGTGATGTGGAACACCCCACAAGAAGGTTGAATCTTTAGAGTGGTTTTATGAGCCATGATTTTAGCAAATTGTTGACATCAAGAAAATGAATTCCCAACAGCTCTGGATTGTTTTTGGCAATCAGCATTGCCATTCCCAATGGTTTCAGGCTACTGTGTGTGTAGCCCAATGGTGGTTTTAGGCAGTGCCCTCCTGTGCTCACAAACATAGGCAACAATGGGTGGCAGCCTATTCTTCATGTTTCCCTGTGCATTTTCTGGGAAGTTCTGGCCATCATGATGTTTTCAATGCCAGTAATGCGCAGTTTTGTGGTAGGGCTTGGATGCATGGGTAAAAACATCCCACAGAGATGATTTGAGAATTTTGGATTTCAGACACCCCACCACTTAAATGCTTGTGTTGTAGAAGCTGGACAGTACAAATTGGGATGATTTGAGAATTTCTAATTTCAGAACCCCCCACCCCCACTTCACTTAAAGGACTTTATTAGGGAAGTTGGACAGGAAAAATTGGGATCATTTGAGCATGCTGATTTCAGACTCCCCCTCCACTAAAAGGCCTGTATTGGGGAAGCTGGACAATAAATATTGGAATTATTTTTTCGGTTTTGGTGTAGGAACAAAGGCACTCCTCTTCCTAAAATAAGTCGGGGTTAATAGGCAAAATGGGATTAACCAATTACATTACAGTCTATAGGTTTCAGCACACACTGGGAACGTGCTTTGTTAATTTTGAAATTTTAACAATAATCACCCTGTGGTGTTCTGCCAAGGAAAAATAATTAAATGAATAATTTTGTGTTAAATAGGCTAAGAATCTAAGCAGTTTTGCCCACCGCCCCACCCACTATCAAGGTAAAGGATTTAAGGCCAGCAGAATCTGCCACCTTTTGGTAAGAAAGGACTCAAGTCTACTTATATTGAAAACCTCTGTTTAAAGTTCAGGAATGCCCCCTGCATTTTAGGACCCTCTGGAAAGGTAGGGCATTGTTCTGGTCACTCCACTCTCAAGGATGGCCCCCATCTCTCCACCTTAGGACCCAGTTAGCTATTAGGCCTTCCCACCAATAGACAGCTACACCCACACGCAATCTTGGCAAAATCTCCTTTTGGTGTTTCCTTGTGGCTCTCAGCTTGTCAGTTTTAGCAGCTCCTTTCACAATGGTAATGTTAGGAGTTCGCTCTTTCCTCATAGTGCATCTGCTTTATCTATCAGTGATGACACCATCATGTTTTCAATCTTGGGGAGTTCCATGCAAGAGTTCTTGCATCCAGGACTGGACAGTTACTCTTCCCTCTTCCTCTCTCTCAAATCCTGCCCCTCTCTAAGGATTGGTTTAAGAGGCTGGAGCAGACATATGGCAACTTCCCTTTGAAAACCCCTTTTGTTTTTATGTCCACTTTTGGGCAAAATGTTGTTTTGTAGAAGAACTTAATATTGTTACAGGTAGCTGTCATGATATACGTTAACTTCGCTTCAGCTACTCATGGGGAATATCATAAAACGACAGCCATTTCCGCATCATGTTACATGGGCATGTGGCAATTTTTCCCCCGTTTATACAAAACGCATAACAATTATGCACACGCCACGCTATTTAGTCGCCTCGTGGCTAATTTTATTCTCAACCATTTCACCAACTCTTAAATTCGGGACATTTTCAGATCAGCAAGAAAGCCATTTTTGCTGGTCATTACGGTTCCCTAAGTCACAGGTGGATAATTTTTATTTCAACAAAAATGTCTTGAAATTATGTAAAAAAAATGACACATTAATCAATGCAGTACGACATGTGGTTGCTGGGAAAAGGCTTAAGTTATAATATTCCTTTTAAATTAATTCTAAATCTTTATGTTAATGCAAATAGGAGCTCTACTTGCTCCAGGCCATTTGTCTCTCTTAGCCAGTCAGTGACCAGAGTTTTTATTAGTCTCTTTGCTGTTTTAAGTTGGTTCTTTAAAGTTAGTGGCTGCAGATCGCACATGGGGGATGCATTTGCTACACAAAGACCTCCCACTGCAGACAATGAGCTGGGTGATATCCTGTAAAGAGCTGTGATGTAACAAGGCCTGTTCTTTTATCTGAAGGGGACAATCATTCTGATCTGAAAGGCTTCTAGTTCTTGTATTTCTTTCAAAGTTTCAACTTCCCTTGATTGTAGTCGCTGTTTTCACACCTCCCCCTACATTCCGGTCATGCACGAGACAGGACCAAGTGTCCTGTCCAGAGCCAAGCCTTTCAACACCTTAGAAGCAGGCCACATTTTATTGCAGTTGTAAACAGTTTGAATGCACAAGCCAAGCTTTCAGTGGGGAGAGTCCTCTGTGAGGTTTCCCAGAGGCCACCATTTATCCTTGACTGAAAGGAACTCACATATTGCAATTTGTAACATCAGCCTTTATTATTTGACATCCACTGTGTTTAACTGACCAGAGTTCCCTTTTTGTTTGCTCTGAACGTGCAGGGCTGTTTCTTTCAGTTATTAACAGAATACACTTTTAATGGGTGACAGTTTCAGTGAAAGAATTGCTGCATTTATTTATTATCCCATAATGTGACGTGCTTTTGCAATCAGAACTCGGATTACATTTTTTTTTAGACTTCTATGGATTTCCCCTGCAGAAAAACACCCACATATGCTGCCTAAATAGGCCTAATATTTCAGCATGCAGGTTTCTGAATGCTGGCAGGTCAGTTTTTCAGTAAGCCCTTCAGTTCCATTGGTTTGGGGCTTTTTATCATACCCCACAAGACTACCTGAATCAATTATTTTCAACTTTTGATTTTGCCCATGCATGCAACTGGGAATACGTAGGGCCCAGTTGCCATCCACGGCCAAAGGGTCAGACAGAAAGATTAAATCAGACATTGGAGCAATATTTTATGTGCTTCTCTTCTGCCACCAGCAATACTTGAGTGGATCTGCTAACTACTACAGAATGTGCATATCATAGCACTACCCATTCTGCCAACAGGGAGAGATTCATTCATTGTACTTATGGATACCCGCCACTTGTTTTTCCAAACTGTTCAGTTTCAGAGAACCAGGTTTCGTCTTTGGACACCATCTTTCTTAGCATCCGAAATGGGCATAAGAAGGCCTTGCGTTCTTTACAGGGCACTGGTATAATGGTAAAAGGATTTGCAGAGAGGAAATGCAAGGAGTCCCTGTGTTATAATGCAGGTAATTAGGTTTGGCTTTCCTCTTGCTACCAACCTCTATCCTTCATCCTCCATATTGATCACAAAATGTTATGGTCCTTTTCGGATAACCAAGTAAGTCAACCCTTTTTGCCGTAGCCTTTAATTTGTCTACTAAACGGTGCTGTATCCATTTAGTTTTTCATGTTTCTCAGTGGAGGCCTCTGCAAGGCAACTGCTTTACCTTATATGGTGTGGCTCTAGCTCCACCTGCCATTAGTGTTGGATCACCTGAGTTTGAGGCTGCCCAGATATGCAACTCCAGGTACTATCCCGGACAGTTAAAGTACTTGATCAATTGGAAAACCTACAGTCACTGTGATCGATTCTGGGAAAATGTCTGTTAGGTGCACACCTTGTTTGGCGTGGCTTTTCCATCTTCGTCACCCCTGTAAACTGGGCCCTCATCTCCTGTACAGGGGGCATGTTATCATGGAACATGTCAAATGACACTAGCTGCATTGGTCTCTCTGCCTCCCTGTAACTCTGACCCACTATCCCTTGCAGGCCTATTTAAGACGGCACCTATGTTGTGCTGGGTATGTCTGGAACATCCTTCGGCTCCGAGCTGCATCCACCTCCACCAAGATGGTGCCCAGGACCGTGGTCTCACAGTGACTGCACAGCTTCCGGGAAATAAGGTAGGATGGATTATGCCACATGTCACAAGCCTCTTGGTCTGAGTGGAAATTCCCTGTTTCTCTCCACACAGTCCTCACAACCTCTGTTGCTTGTTTTTCTACCATTTTCTGCTACCTGTCTGTAATTTGTTTTTCCTTGCCTACTGCCATTCTTTTCTCTGGTCCACCGATTTCTTTCTGCCTCCAGCTTCACCCCTCCCCCCTTCAGATCTCCCTGCGGTTATTACTTCAAGTCTTCATATGTGTCTACTGTCCTGCCTACCAGCTGTACCATAGTAATGTCAGCCTTATCAACTGGCCTCTCCTGGGTTTCACTTACTGTCCAGTACTAATCTCCAAGAAGCATAGCGGCTGCCCATAGAGACAGACCTCCTCTTGCAGAACCAGCATCAGGGGGAGCAGGTACACCCTAGAGCTGATACAATCTTTTTAAGATGTTAGATGAGTGTCGGTCCACCACGCAGCCTGCCTGATAAGAGCTAACCAATTTGTGTAGGAGTCACTAGATACACTTTGCCAGGCACTCCGGTGTCAGTCTTAATAACTGACATTGGTTTAGCAGAGCTGCAGCATGTGGGGTCTTTTAAAGCCTTATGAAAGACTACAATGTTGGCCTCATAAATGGAGGCAGGTAGATGTATTTAGCTCCTGTTAACAGCTCAGGGAGTATGAGAACAATTGGTTCTACTAGGGCACTGCATACGTCAACAGATAACCCATATGTGCCTGCTACTGTACTTCATTCAGGTAGGAGATGGCCTTGACTATGTCAGTGGCTGGTATCAGCTGTTCAATCAGCTGTAAGCCTTCTGTATTGATTTGGGGCAGATCAATATTTTGCAGGAAATTATCCATGAGCCGTTGCATGTTTGCTGGAGGGGTAGTAGCATACAGGTTTGTATAATAGTCTAGAAAAACATTGAATAATGTCTTGATCCTTCATAACAAGCACCCTTTCACTATTCCTAATCACTTGTATGAGACTGTCTTGTTTTTAGTATTTTAAGGGAAAAGCCATCAACGTGAGATGGCTGTTGCCTTAATCAAAAACTAAATGTGCCCAACCAGAAATAAATGTCTGTGCTCCTACGTTAGTAACCTCTGTCAGAACACTGAAGCCACTCGTAGATTTCCCTTCCTGAAATGTTCCATCTCCGTTCAAAGACCATCAAGTATATCAGAATATTCAACAGTTGCTAGATTGAGTCGACAGTGGAGATTTCTTGATTTCTTGATATTCAATGTCAAATGTACTGTTAGCAGGACTGGGGCATGATCCGCCAAAGTCATAGGAAGAATTTTGCAATTAATTATCATATGCGATGTATGTTGCAGAATAAGCCATACTTCCTTCTATTCTAGAGGAGCTCTCATGACGATGACAACAAATGTTTGAAGTCTCCTTTAGTCGGTTAATGTACTCTCCACACTTCATAAAATTGGACTTCATTTAACAGATCTCTCAACGCCTCATCTTTTTTCAGTGAGCATATATCAGACAACTGCAGGTTTTCTAAGCTGAGCACTTGATAGAACCTTGATAGTAAAATCCCTCCTATAAACGTTAAATTAGTAATATGGCTTGCCAATACTTTGAACAGAGATACAATGCCAGGGTTGCTTTCTGTGGAACCAAAACCATCGATAAGCATCATTGTTTGATGAAAAAAGGGTCCCACAACAAAAATATATCTGCACCCGCAAAACTAGAGCAGAAGGATAGTGGCCGGAATGGAAGACGTTTGTTAATTAGAATCAATATTCCTCCCTTCCTTCCTAGAGAGTGGGGAATGGTAGCATTGGCCCCCCAAGCCCCTTGGTTTGGACATTTCCTGGGCATTCAAATGGGTTTCCTGAATGAATGTGATACCAGTATGTCTGTCTCTGAGGTATTTTAATAATCTCTGTCGTTTTATAGGATTACCAAATCCTTGTATATTTAAGGTTATATAGGTGGTAGCCATCTTTCATACGTATCAGCGTGATGTCATACAACATAGGCACATGAAAGTGTGCAGCTATTGTTCTGATATTCCACTAGGCCTCCCATGATACCAAGTTACATACAGCTCACTTAGACACCTATAGCACTTTTGGCCAGACTCATGCATTGAATAACAATCAAACCCAGCTAAGCTTGTAAGGTTCCTATGAAACATCCAAAATACAGCAGAACAATTCATGAACTTAAAGAAAGCTCCCAATACGAGGGAATTCAAAGACATGTTAGTGGAACCAGCGGTTTAAATATTGTTGTTAGCATGGGGGTTGGTAGCAAGAGGACAGTCAAACCTGATCATCTGCTTGATAAAACAGAGACTCTTTGCATTTCCTGTCTGCGAATCTGTGTCCCATTAGAAGAGTGCCCTGTAAAGAATGCAAGGCATTTGTATGCCCATTTCGAATGCTAAGTGAATACACACTGAAGGATCACATCATCCTTCCAATGGAGGGGAGTCGATATGCTATGTCTTTAAACTCGTATGTGTACCTTAGAGAGCCTCAATGATGCAGAGTATGCCTTCTGAGGTAATCGTGCAATAAAAAAGGAAACAGAATCAAAGGAGAACAAAAAAGGACCCAGAAAGTAGAGGGCCATGAGACGCTACTAATCATTACAGTGTCCTCATTATCTGATTGAATAGACCTAAAAGGTCACACCACTTAAGTTGTCCCATTATACATCATGTCTCAGAGGTTGTTTTTGCAGATTCCAGCATGTGAGTCAATGGTAATGATGCAGTTGCTGCGGCTGCTTTTTGATACAGAGTTTGAGCCATTTGTTTCTTCATCATGGTTCAATTTCTTGCCCTTAGTGCAGTAGATAGTATTAAGCTTATGTGACACTTCTTTCCAAGGAAACAAAGTAGCACTGTCTTGTTGGGGCTTCGACTGTTTAGAGGAGTTGGAAAATGGCATAGTCCATCAAATACCGGTGGTAACTAATTGTTGGTGCAAGAAGGAACAGGTGCCCCCTGTGGAGCCAAGTGTATGCTAGTCTAATTGACATAGAACACACCAAATAGCTGATAACTTAAGATAGTGGTGATTGTCACACCCTTTAAGTGCATCTAAAAGCAGTGTGAAATCTTTCTGTCTTCTGGAAACTTCCACAGAGAAGTTATTAAAGATTTGCATTGACTAACAACATGGGCAAATTGTTTAAAATCTGCAAGGAACTCGCCAATCCTACTGCAATCTCCGCTTCCCCCTTGTCATCCCTGACCCTCTGCACTTCATTGGCCTCCCACTTCTTTTTTTAAAAAACTTTTCTTCATTGGCAAGGAACAGTAGCAGGTGCATTACACATTACATCAGCGAACCATGTTACATACTTAAGGACATGGACAAACAAGCAGTGCATTAGCAAAAAAAAAAGAACAGGCACATTCTGAAGGGAGAATCAAGTCCGATAAGGCTGCTCATAAGTAAAATTACACATCTGCCTGATCTGGTGATGGGGGCGAGGATAAAAGCTCCAAATCAGCATTGCTGTTCAAATAGCTACAAAACTCTGTCCACACGTTTTTGGGGCGAGCATTCACAGGCAGTGTATTGATATAGTCCTCCGCACACACCTGCGTCCAGGCGAGAGCCCTCAGCCACGTTTCTAGCAAAGGGGGGGATCGCCGCTTCTAGCACTGCAGGATGCATCTCTTAGCCACTATAGCCCCCACATTCAAGAATTTAGCAACCCGCTTTGCCCCAGTTCCCTCCCACAGTCCAAACAACACAGCCAGGGGGTCAGGATCAATCTGAAGCCCCACCATCTCTGAGAGGGCCTCCAGCAGAGCCTCCCAGAACGGGGCCAGCCCCCCACAGGACCAGAACATATGGGCATGATCCGCTTCGTTGGTTCTGCATCTCTGGCAGACTCGGGGTTGATCCTGTGTGAATTTCCCCATCACATGAGGAGTATAATACTAGACTTGAGGGAGACCTTACGTGTATGTGTACACATTTTCTCCTACATGTCGTCAATGATTGCCAACCCCAGATCATGGCTCCATGCGTCCAGAACCTTGTGGGATGATTCTGCAGTTTGTGCAATCAGCGTTTTATACAGGGCGGATATTATACCCCTACCCCCTGCTGAATTAGCAATGTAGCAGATCTCAGGGGACTCAGGGGGTTCATCTGGGTACGAGGGCCACATGTTCTGCACTGCCGCTTTGAGTCTAAAATAGTGAAGTAACTCCAGTGGTGACCCGGAGTGTCCTGGCCTCCATGTCTGCGGGGTGATGAATTTCCCCACGGGGAACAGGTCTGAGAGCGCACGATACCGCAGGTCCAGCCAGTACCGCATGAGGAGTTTATTCTGTGTGGGGGCGAGGCATGGGAAAGACCATATGGGCAACCATTTATAGTATAGGCGCAGTTCGGAGTGGGATTGCAGAATCAGTTTCCATGCCCTGATTGTGGTGGCCACCGGGTCTGCCCGGGGCGTCAGGTTGATACGAGTGGAAGAGGATCAGGGACATAACATTCACCTCCTCGGTTGCCAGGATTTCGAGTTTGACATGAGGAGGAGGGTCTTGGTGTTTATACCAGTGTGTTGCATGTTGGGCTTGTGCGGCAATCCAGTATCGGGTTAGATCCGGTGCGTTAAAACCCCCTTCTCGTAAGGTAAAGTCATATGCTGCCATTTCCTGCGGACGGCACAAGAATGCCATAGGAACCGGGCGCACCCTGTGTGCAAGTCTGTGAAATAGCACTTCCCGGGCCAGAGTGGGACGTTAGCGAATATATATAGGAGCTTTGGAACTATGATCATTTTAATAAGCGACAGTCTTCCCGACAGAGACAGGGGGAGGTTGCACCACCTCTTCATTCTGGCTTCCGCATATTGTGCGGCAGCCACATAGTTGTCAGCCAATAAGGAGGGTCTCGATAGGGATACCTGGACCCCGAGATACTTGATGCCTTCAGGGGCCCACCTAAGTGGGAATTCGCATGTCGGCTGGGGAGTTGCAGGTGTGAGAGGGAAGATGTCTGACTTAGTGTATTTTATAGTGAAGCCCGAGAATGTACCTATTTTGATTATCTCGCAAATGATTGGATCTAGATGGACCGAGGGGTCCCTAATGTAGAGTAGCACGTTATCCGCATACAGTGAAATGATTTCGGGTGTATCGCGCAGACGTATCCCCTTGTGAGTATGTTTGTCTCTTACACTATCTTCCATAGGCTCGATAGCCATCGCAAATAGTGGTGGGGAAAATGGGCACCCCTGGTGCGTCCCTCTATGGAGGGTGAAGGAAGCCGACAGATGAGAATTAACCAGGACTCTGGCCACTGGATTTGTATTAAGCAGTTTGATGTAGGAGAGCATGCGTGGGCCAATTCCCATTTGTTCTAGCACCGCCCACAGGTATTGCCATGAAACCATATCAAACGCCTTTTGGGCATCCAGTGTCACAGCAACCGCGTTAGCTTTAGGGTCAATTCTAGAGATGACATTGAATAGTCGCCGAACGTATAAAGCAGTAGAGCGGGCGGGGACAAAGCTGCTTTGGTCCGGGTGGATCAAGTATGTCATGATGGGGAGGAACCTATTTGCAATCATCTTGGCGAATATTTTGGTGTCTGTATTCATGAGAGAAAGAGGTCTGTAGGAGCCGCACTCCTCCAGGGGTTTGCCCGGCTTAGGGAGCACAGTGATAATGACCTCACGCAGGGACTGGTGGAAAGTTGCGAGGTGGAGCGACTCAGTCCACACCTCATGTAGACGCAGGGCCAGTAAAGCAACATGCTCTTGATAAAATGTAGCAGTTAGGCCATCCGGGCCAGGAGCCTTGCCTTTGGGGAGGGGAGAGATGGCCACGGTTATCTCATCGAGGGTGATGGGGCATCCAGCTGCTCTTTAGTGGCATGGGATATATAGGACATGGGGATGCGGTCAAGTAGGAGATCCAGGTCTTTCGGGCTATGCTTGCGCTGCGGGGCATAGAGGGCGGCATAGAATTCTGCAAAGGTCTCGAGAATGGGTTGGTCAGACCAATGCTGCACCCCGTTCTTGTCCCTGATACTATCAATCCGGGTTCTGCCCCCCTCGATCCGGGCCAGTCTGGCCAGAGTTCGACTGGGTCTTTCCCCCTCGCCATACTTCCGAGCCGCAATGGGTTGGGCATAGTATCGTATCTCCCTGAGGGCATGGGTCTCAAAGGATTCCAATTCCGTTCGTGTCTGCGCCAACTTGGGTGGGGAGGGGGTGGAGGCGTATTCACGCTCTAGTTCCTTGAGTTTAGTCTCGGAGCATTGTAAAGAGTGCCTAATGTCTTTCAGGACCCCTGATTCCCTAGAGATGCACATCCCTCTGATGAACACCTTAAATGCCTCCCACCGAACCCCATCGGTTGTGTCATAACGTTTGTTGTTTTCAAAAAACGAATTGATATCTGCAAGGATATCGGCCTTGAAAACTATGTTGTGTAACACCTCTGATTTGAAGCGCCAGTTGGAGTGGGGAGGGAGGGCAGGCTGCAGAGCAATGTCCAGTGTCAATGGGGAATGGTCCGAAAGCGTGCGCAGTAATATCTGTATGCTGAGAATTTTCCCCATGAGCACAGTCGACAGGAGGAAGAGGTTGATTCTGGAATGGCTGTCGTGTGCAGAAGAGTACAATGTGTACTCCCTAGCCAGTGGTTTAAGTGCTCTCCAGGTGTCGCCTAGGCCAGCAGAGACCATGTTTGCATGGAGCCGGCGAGTTGCTCTGGATATCGTCCTGTGTGCAGTGCCCGATCTGTCCAGCTCGGTGTCTAAAATGAGATTCATGCCCCCCCCCCCAAGATGATCGGGACCCCGATATATCTCTGAAGCAGCATGTTGATGTCATCGAAAAAATCGGCAGCATCTATGCTCAGAGCGTATGTGTTAACTAATAGGCACTCTGTGTTGGCTAGCAGACAATGGAGGATCACCTATCTACCCTCTCGATCTATGTGGCTAGTACGTAAGGAAAATTCTACTGATTTGTGAATCAAGGTGAGGACACCCCTGGACTGAGAGGAAAATGCAGTATAGTATTTATTGGCGTCCCATGTCAGTGCTAGAGAGGATGAGAGATGTGCGAGGGGCCGTGGTTTTCTTGTAAGAGGAGTATTTTGACCCCATGCCTCTGAGCATATGCCGTTATCCTGCAGGCCTTCGTAAAATTGCTGAGCCCACGGATGTTCCATGACATTAGCCTAATAGCCATGTTTCAGTTTTATGGGGCATCCCAGCACCACGCGGCCTTGTTTGTTGACCATGTGATAGTTACCAATGCAATGGCGCACCATTCCGCCCTACAAGCCACTACCTCCTTGCCATTTTTTAAATAACATCCCACAACTTTACCCCCTCACCCTCACTGCCCACCCCAACCCAGCAGTGCGCAGGAACCCACCTGAAAACCTGACGCAGGCGTGCCAAATCCAAAAGGGCAACACCTGCCTCTACGCTCAACTGGGGCGCAAATATTGGTCATAACGTGCCAAACTAGGCATTCCAGCTGCAGCGGTGGTCGCTGTTGCCGTTAACCCAACTTAAGTGAGAGGTTGGTGCAGTGCACCGTAGGTCGTACAGCGATATCAAGTATTTCATTATCTGGGAACCATTACAACAGGTTACAACTAGCAGAGGATATACAGGATGCAAAGTCCATAGGGAGATGTAGACGGCGCGTATGTTGGCGGTGCACAAGGAGGCCACCTATAAGGGTTGGCGCGCCTTTCCTCAACCATCATCTATTGGCTCATCAACTGGGTCAGGAAGTGGGATGTGGGATTCAATGAATTTCACTGCTTACTCCGGCACTGTGAAAAAATATAACTTATTGCGGTAGGTGAGTTTCAATCGTGCCGGGAACAGCATGGCATATTCAATTTTCCTCTCTCTGAGCAACTTTATCACACCATTAAACTGTCTGTGCTCCATTTGCACACTGACGGAGAAGTCTAGGAAGATTCAGATAGTTTGAGACTCCAGTTTCAGCTCCCCTTTCTCCCAAGCCAATCGTAGTATGTGGTCTCTATCTCTAAAGCTTAGAACCTTAGCAATGATCGGCCTGGGGAAATCGCCCGGCTTGGGACGGGGGTTCAGCGCCCGATGAGCATGCTCGATCGTGAAGAACGGCAAGAGTTGGGGATTGCCCAGGAGGTCTCTTAAGAGATTTTCAACGGCCTGTTCCATCTTGCCTTTGAGGGCGGACTTCGGGACCCCCACAATGCGGATATTATTCCTGCGGACTCTGGACTCTAAGTCGTCGCATTTCGCCTTGACTTGTTTCATATCACGCACCAGGTCAGAGACAGTGTTTTGGAGAGTGTGCACTTCATCCTCGTTGGCCCCGATTCTGGTCTCAGCCTCCACCAGCCTGGCGCCGAACTGATCCAATTTGGCCCGCATGGAGGCCACACTAGCATTAATGTCATCCAGTTTCTCGTGAAATGACGCAAAGTTCTTCGCCATGCTTTCCATTAGAGTCGTAAGGTCAGGCTGTGGGGGCATGAAGGTGCATCAGAATCGTCCTGGGTCGAGACAGACCCTCCCTGCTCCTGTCTATGAAGTGACTTAGCAAATGTATCCATTGCCCCCACCTTGCTGGCCCTGCGTGATTTACTTGACATGTTGTGGAGACTCACTGGAGCACTACAGGGCAGTCTTTGCGGGGTGTGTGGTCTGTGGACTTTAGGCCCCTTGAGTATAACAGTATCAGGATGAGGAGGAGGGACTCAATTCCCCATATAACAAGAGACCAAACACAGTATAGGGATAGGGGTTTGGTGTTTGCAAGGCAACAGCATTCCAGAGCGCCGGCGGCACCATATGGAGATGGCTGGCGCGTCCACTAGTCTTGTGCCACAGCGTAACCAAGGCGGGCAGCCAAGCAGACAAGGCGCTCTGCAGTGCCAGGAGGGCCTCAGGCCTCCAGAACCAGAGGGGATGGGGAGTGCAATCAGAGGCCGCTGGGCAGGTGCAGAGTATGGGTGGCTGGGTGCAGGGCCCCACAATCGGCCAGGTGGCAAACAGAATTTGAATAGGGCAGGTCTCCACTAGCGCTGCCCACCCCGGACTAGGAAAGCCACAGAAGCGCCGCAGGCACCGGGTCCATAGGAGGAGGCTGCCCCCGCTACGGCACAAAGGATCTTGCAGAGGGAGCGGCACCACACCGGATCTCGGGCCAGGGGGGCCACACACAGTCTTGTTTAAGCGGGCAACCAGGCAGCCACAAGCAGGACCCGGGAGCCGCGTCTGCGCACCTCCAGGGGTGAGCCGACAAGGAGGAGCCACCAAGGACAGCGACAGCCCCAGGCGCGCCTCGCCACAGGGAGAGCAGGGCGGGGGGAGAAGCGCCACTCCAGCGACACGCAGGGGGCCAGGCAAAGAAGAGATCAGGCCCACCGCTCCAGCAGCCCTTGGAGGACCAAGCCCACAGTTGCAGTACACGGCTCAGCAGGGCTCCAGAAGCAGGCAGCTGTCCAGTGAGGGATGGAGAACCACAATTCCAGCAGCACACGCGGGGCTGGGCCCGCAGTATCGACATGCGGCCCGGCAGGTCTCAGTTGTCAGGGAGCCAGCCTGGGAGGAGAAAGGGCCTCATTCAGCAATAAGGTTCAGTTTTTCATCCCGACACGGATCAGTAACTTGCTCCGGGGTTAACAAACACACTGCTCTCGTTCCCAGCGATGGAGGATGCAGAGAACCTCTGATGCAGGCGGATATTCAGCAGTAGGGTCACAGAGCTAAAAAGCTAGGCAGCCATTTTACAGGTTGCTCAACAGTGCCCCCAACCTCCCACTTCTTAAACAAATCTCTCGAAATCCTGTCCTCACTCTCCTCTACTCATCTCCCTCCTCTCCCGCCCCTGCTCGCAGGCCTCCCCTGCCCCTACTCCCCCTTCCCTCCTAGTCTCTCCTTTCTCACCCATGGCACCAGATGAGGTCACTTGACAAGTCCTCTCTATGAAAGTCTCCTCCAAACAGGTGCTCCCCTCCTCCTCCAGAACCATCAATGGCAACATTGCCACCCTTGCCCTTTGCTGATTTCTGTAATCACTCCTTTGCCTCTGGCTCCATCCTGCTATCCCTCAAGCACCCCTTTGTGCAGCCTCTTCTCAAGAAACCCTCTTCTGACCCCTCCAGCCCTGCTAACTACTGCCCTATCTCCATTACCCCCTTCCTGGGAAAACTCCTGGAGTACCTGGTCATTTCCCAACTCACCCAACACACTGAATCTGTTGGTTGTCTCCACAACCACCAGTTTGTCTTCAGAGCAGCCAGAGGCATGGAAACTGCTCTTCTGAAAACCAGTGAAGACATGCTCTCACATCTACACTCTAACTATCCATCCGTTCTTATCCTTCTGGATCTTTCCTCTGCCTTTGACATGGTCAATCATGTGCTGCTGACTAATCAGCTCCATGACACCATCTGCATCACAGGCTGGGCACTTCACTGGTTGACCTGATTGCTCTCCGACCATCCCTCCAATGTTCAACTAGGCTATGTTCTCTCCCCTATCATACTCTCCACCTGAGTCATCCCTCAATGCTCTATCCTCTCACTGTGGCTCTTCAACATTTACCTCGCCCCTCTGGCCCATCTGATCTCCTGTTTCTCTCTTTCCTCACTTCCAGTGTCATGTAGACAACACACAGCTCTCCTTCAAGCTTCCCTCTACTGCCTCCTCTTCCTCCTCTTTCATCCCTGACTGCCTAATTGCTATTCAGGCATTATGTGCTGCCAATGATCTATTCCTTAATGCCAATAAGACTGAGATCCTTCTCATTGGGAACCTTGCTCCCTCATTGCCACCTACCCTCTGACCACCCTTTATTGGCCCTCCTCACTTTCATGTGAGGCAGAAAACCTTGGTGTCATTTTTGACTCCTCTCTCTCCTTCTCTTCTCACATTGCGGAACTTGCCAAGAAGGCCCACTATCAGCTGCACCTCCTCAGAGACGTCCCCCATTTCCTCACCTTCCCCCAGAAACTCAATGTCTCCAGAGGTATGGTCCTCTCTAGGCTGGACTAATTCAACAGCCTCTTCCTCAATCTTCCTTTATCCTCCCTTCTCCCCTTCAACTAATACAGAATAGGACTGCAAGACTTATCCTTGGCCTCAAGGTCAGGGGCCGCATCTCTCCAGCTCTAAAACCTCTCCACTGCCTCATGGTTGCTTCTAGGATCAAATTCAAGACCCTCTGCATAATCAACAAGGCTTTCTGGGGTCTGGGAACCTGCTACATCCATCTCTCCCTCCCTAAATACATCCCTGTTAGAGACATTCAATCTTCTAGATCCAACTGTGTTCAGATCAGACACTTTGCTAAGCAGAGAGTGGGGGTAGATCTATATCCTCTGAAGGAGTATCCCTCTGGACTGGTTCCCCTGGCCCTCTCAGGCTTGAGCCGGATCTCCTTAAGTTCCGCAAGCTCATCAAGACCCTCCTTTTCTCTTCTTCCTTCCCTCTCTCCCTCCCTTGCTAACACCCTCATTCTGCCGCAGTGACTGGCTGCCTGTCTCCTCTGTGTTCTTCAGGGCACCAGGCCCCCACTTCCAGTCCACCCCCTTTTCACACTTAGCATGTGTACCCTCACCACCTGCACCCCATGCTATTGCCTGGCACTTGCCCTCCTGGTCTCCCCTTAGCACTCGTATAGACCGTGTTGCCCTCTCCTAGACCCCCATCATTTGTAATCTTGCCTCTTTACCCTGCACTTCCCTTCCCCCCTAGCACTTCATGTTCGCGCAGACTGACTCTTCCCCCACCCCCTCACACTTCTTGTTACTGCACTTGCACAATCCACATTTCATAAGGCCTAGTAGGACCATTACTGTTATCTTTCTCCCTTGCTCCCCTTTTTTTCGTCTTGTGATGCCTTGAAACACCATTTGTTGTATAGGCACCTTACAAATATCCAATTAACAAATAAATAAATAAAGACTATGGTCTTTTGCCCTTTTTGACTAAAGACCTACATCACCATATATTTTTGTTAGAAATTGAGGAAGTGCACAGTTATGTCGTGCCTCCGCTTTGATCTGCTTTGGGATTGGTAAACAGTGTGCCCTTTCAATGAACGTTACCTTGCATTGGGTGTTTGCAGCTTTCTTGCAATAAATGGTACAAAACCCCTTCCAGAGCTTAACCTACCAAGTAATTTGAGACCCCTACCACATATATTTTGTTTCTATGAGAGCGGTTTGGCTGATATTCAGTCTTCGTATTCAGTCGTTGTATTTTCTTAATCACCATATCTAGTTCTGTAGATAATGTGTCAGAGGTGTATTTGATGCTGCTAATAATTCTTGTTATTGTCTGCAATGCATTTTGTTTATTGATTTATACTGCTTCATCTCCTTTATTTCTTTCATAATGTAGTGGACAGGACTTCTCAGATATGAAACTTTGCAAAGTCAATAAATAAGAACAGTTACACATACAAATTTGTATACTTCATTAACGCACAAGAAAAATCCATACAATCCATAACATTCAAGAATCAGTATTCATATGTTATTACCTAAAACATCTATTAATATATATCAAAATAACTTCAGCTGAAATATCGTATTCAACATAAATAGCTAAAATCTTTCCAGCTTCAACTTAGTAGCAATATAGTTCCATATTTGGTAAAGTGCAATGTGCAGCGCAGTATTCTTCGTGCTGAGGCAATATTTCTGTAAATCATTACCCTTAATTTCATCATAATGATGAACATATTTGCCCAACTCATTCATATGCAGAAATTCCAAGCATAAACATTCTGTAAAAACATGCCTGGCAGATTCCAATTTACTACTAAGATTTCATAGTCTGCAGTGTCTTTGCTCCGAGGATAGGCATTGTGTAGCTCCCACTATACTTAAAATCCAGGAGCTGGTTATTCTGAAGTAATAATAATAAATTGGCGAACTTTAGCTGAGGAGCAGATTAACAAGTGTCTTTGAGGAGTTAGATATGTATGCATATTCTCGAAAACATCAACATATGATCTAAATTCCAGACTTTTGATGTAGTTATTATTCCTGTCCCAGGTATAGAATTTATATTTCCATTTGCGATGCATCACTGTAGGTATCAGGGAAAAATCAGGCCATCCAGACCAGCTTTTCAAGCATATCCTGGCTTGCAGCTTCAATCACTAGCTTTTTTTTAATGCAAAGATCCTGTATTCAATGAAAGCCTGCTGAGAACTTTAAACACTGGACACTTAAGTTCTTTAAGCATTTTAAGTTATGTTGCTTACATTCAGTTCCAAAAATTCATTGAAACCAACAAGATTCTGGCTAATGAGCAGTCTGGATTCATAATTAATCATGGCACAGAAACATAGCTCTTGGATCTGAAGGCCAGTATTATAGAAATCATAGTGGAAGGTAGTCCTGCTCTTCTGCTCTTGCTGGACCTATCCTCTGCATTTGGTTTAGTTGACCATACTCTTTTGGCAGAGAGACTTCTGAATATAGGCTTTTGCTCCCCAGAAACAGTATTGTGGCTAAAGTCATTTCTTTTTCCTAGAAGCGCGTGCGTAGCTAAGGGCTCCTCGAAATCCCAGAAAGTGCCTGTTGATTGTGGTGTTCCCCAGGGATCATGCTTATCTCCATTATTGTTTAATATATATATACATATATATATTAAATGCCTATGCTACCTGCTAAACTCCATGGACCTACTATTTGCAAACTATGCTGATGACACCCAGATAGTTATTAAAATATCTGGGGTCTATAAAGGCAATCTTGCCACTATTAATATAATCTATGAGGCAATCCAGAATTGGATGGCCTTAAACTCTCTTGCTCTTAATGATAAGAAAACAGAGTTATTGATTATCAGCACACCCGATGAAAAATCTAGATGACTCCTATAAGACCTTTGAGATAGATGGCAATAAAAACCCTTGGAGTGTTCTTTGATGCACATTTGATGCACATTTGTCTTTTCAGAAGAATATGGCCTATTTAAATCATCATGTGCCTTTTTGACGCACCTTCTTTGGCAAATACTTCCCTACTTATCCGAAGCTAATAGTGCACTAATTGCAGCAGCGAAAGTAAATACTAAACTAGACTATTGCAATAGTCTCTTTAGTGACACTACCAAATCCAACATCAAGAGCCTTCAAACAATCCAAAATGGAGCAGTACGGGCTGTTTGTGGGTTGAGTCATGCATCATATATTACAGAACATCGTAAAAGTCTACATTGGCTCTCTATAGAGCAATGACTGACCTTTGAGGGGCTAGTTATAGTCTTCAAATGTTTATTAGGTAGTGCTCCAGAATACCTTAAAGCTAGACTAAACATGGCCACATTTAAACATAGTTTACGTTCTAATAATCAGATGCTATTGATCCAACCACGCACGATCATGAAAAAACTAGGCGGAGCAAGTTTTGCAGCCTGGGGCTCTAAAAATTGGAATATGATTCTGCTTCATCTGAAACAATGTGCAACTTTGCAGCAGTTCAGACGTCTCTGTTTGAAGTTTAAAATTGATATCTGTTCTTAATTACCTGCTTCTCTTTATGACCCTGCTTGTCATTTGGATCTAGAATTACTTCTCAATCCCTTATCTGAATCTATTTGTTTCTTTGTTGTCCTTATCTATGTAAGCACCCTGAGACCTGAGTTGCGCTATATAAAAAACTATTTAGTTAGTTAGTTAGTTAGTTAATTAGTCCTCTTTTTACACAAACCTAACCCTCCAAAGTGTCACGATTTATTGGACGGTCACTCTCATCTCAGGGAATCCCCCACCTAGCATGGTGGTGCACAACAAAGCACTTTGCAGATTCAACTTTATTGAGGCCTCCAACCTATATAGTATCATTGAACAAATACCCTCTTTACTGACCAATAAGCTAGGAACCAGGCCAGTGTATAGTAAGAATATATATTTATTTAAATGTTTACAAAGAATAATAGAACAGTCACAAAAGCATTAGCCACCAACGCAGTGGTACTACACAATATCACAATTTCAAATTACTTGGACCAATTGACTGACCTATATTTCTAATGTACTTTCAGTTACTACAACACACATGTTAAATTTAGAGATGGGCAGTCATCACTTTACATCAGATTTCTTGCAATTGAACCCATAGAAAAATGCAAAAAACACAGTGATTGCTTAGTTTGTTTAAGGCTCTTTTCTCCCAGCAACCCCCACCCCCCAGACATCAAGCAGATATGCCCTCTTTGGTGTGAAGGCAAGATACAGGGAGTAGGAGTGCAAGGTGAAACTAGTTTTGGGTTTTTATTTGAAAGGCAAGGTTTTGGGAATGAACTCTCAGGGAAAAATAGTTTTTCAACAGACAATAAAGTGAAATATAAGGCTCTGGAAATTCTGGCTCGAGAATAAATCAGAATAAATGGGAAATTATATATTGCACCACCCATATCAGAATAAACAGGAAATTTAGTTTTGCACCACTAATACCAGGGAAATGCAATGCTATGGGATTCTTGTTTGAAATGAATCAGAAAATGTGTTTTACACATTCTACATTCACTTGAAAGGCAGAGTTTTAGGGTTACTTATTTTGGGATTAAGGACACCGCCCCTGTACAGAAGTCAAGGGTTTCAGAGAAATAGTCACCCAAGCACTTATTGGGGGTCATTACGACCCTGGCGCTAAGGGTTTAACGGCGCTGTAAAAGGTGTCGGCACCGTTAAACCCTTAACACCTGATTACGAGGTCCCTTTGCGGCTCCCGACCTTAACGGCTGGTCTGGACCAGATGTTAAAGTAGGGACCCGCAAAGGGACTTCTGAGGTAATTACGGTACCGCAATTTGCGGTACCGTAATTACTGCCTTCCCCAGTCCCATTGAGCCCTATGGGCAAAAATGGGAATGGGGAAGGGCCAATAGTAAATGGGGAATTACCGCCCCGCCAACCTTGGAATGGGGCGTTATTTCCCCATTTACCATTGGCGGACTCGTTACAATACCGGCAGCAACCATGGTGCTAATAGCGCCATTGGTTACCGCCGGTGTTGTAATGAGGGCCATTGTCTATAAAGGCTCTAACACACTGGGCATGAACATTGTTAGTTTCAAACTCTAAAAACACTAATCTTGTGATTGTTCGATATGGGAATTAATTGATTTAACTTTAATTAAATGTGTTAAGTGTCTACACAGTTTCACCACTTCCCCACAATTTAATGGAAAGGATTAAGGCAGGCAGTTCCCAACAGAATGCAATTTAAATGGATAGGGTTGTTTTCTATGGGGGAATTAATTTGAGTTATATTTAATAAAATGTGAGAAGGGTCTACCCAGTGCTACCCCCTTTAATCACTGTGCGAGAAAAGGATTGATTCTGCAGATTCCCCCACACTTTTGTTGGCACTTGGATTAATCTAGTTACATAGAAGGCCTTGGTTTTGGGACATGAAGGGAAACAGCAGGGCTCCTCTGAGAACAGCACAGATCTGTCATAGGCTTCGGTGAAGGATAGTCCCCAGCACCCAATCCTCCTCTGGGTTCTCAAATGGCAGGCTCATCTAGCTTCTTGATTTCCCTGTCTCTGTCTCCTAAGCAAGGTCTAAGGCCTTTCCAGATAAACAGCTTTTCTCCTGGCAAGGTTTACCCTGATGGTCTTGTAGCTCTCCTTGCCTATCTGCTAGTTGTTCCTCTCTAGAGTTCAGAATCAGATGAGAATCCAGAAGCAGAATGGAAAAAAGTCCCTTTCAGAATGAAAACTGATATTTTATAGGGCTGATGACACTCACATATTATAATAATTCCTGCAATATGGATCGGCTAGCTCTCTCCCTTCCCCTCCCATTGTGGGATGTATTGATCCACTAGGCTCTGCCCTGCGACATCACCATGTGCTGTTTTCACCAGAACCAACAGAATGGCCGCAAAAAGCCCTATGCGCACTAAACCTCTGAAGAATTGTGCAGTGAAACCAGAAAAATTGGCTGCCAATCTACTTTGCCTGTGTCAGTGGTAGAACAGGAGACCAAGCTGCCGAAACCTGTCATTGGGCTGCCCACAGAGGGAAATGGAACTACCTGAAAAGGCAGTGCTTCATTGCCAGGAAAACCAGAAGTGCTCTAAAATCTGTTTTTCCTTGGCATTGAAATTGCAAAATAATGGTTCCCAAACATCAGAAAAGATCCAACATCCTCGCTGGGTGTTAACTATCACCTTATTTAAGGAATCCACATAAGAGCACTATGTCAGGAAAAGCAGAATCTTTCAGAGAATATCCACATTAAAAAGTGTGCTTGCCTGGGAAAATCTGTCAGCTATGGGCGCAGTACTGCTGGCCACTTGTATCAAAGCTGTCATTTACTTACACTGGGAGTTTAAACTTATACATTAAAATCACATTGTGGAAAAGAAGTGACTTGCAATCAAAAGCATTATAGGTTGCCACTATTCAATCTATATGTTGTAAAAAGACTGGAATTAGAGACCTGTGTGTCTATTTTTGAAAATGTAAAGTTTATTTTAGCAAAGACAGTGTGTTAAAGTAACCTCTGATGCGAGCCACAGAACTTCAAAGGCAAATTCCACAGCGTTCCCCAAACAAAGGTGCCTTCACTTTGCTCTCTGCCCCAGGAACTCTCAGTCAGATGCTAATGAAAAGGGGAGGGGATTTTGTTGTGCTGCTCTGGGGATAGACAATAGACTTCCTGGATTGAAAGGGTATGCAAATTCAAGTGTCAACAAAAACCCCTGCCAGCAGGAAGAGAGGCCTGGATTGATCTTCGCATACCAAAACTTTGGGGGTGGGACAGACAGATATGTGTATCTTAAAAACACAAAGAAGTATATGTTTTAGAAAACTGACAGAGAACTGTCCAAAATTGTAAAAATCTGTAAAATATAGTGTTGTTAACATGAAAATCCTTATCACATTTTGAAACTACTCAGAATTCTGTGCTATGTTCAGAGACATGACTATGGAAATTGGGGTTTTGTAGCAGTTGTGAGGATGCTATAAATATGAAACTTCACAGGATTATGCCCACATGCCAGGCACATATATGTATAAAAATATGGACAAATCTGACATTGGGTACCCAACCAAAAGCGTGAGAAACTGTCAAATCAGAACCGAAGCTCTCACGAAGATGGGACTCGGACGGATACTAGCTCCCCTAAATCTGTGATGTAAATATGTTATTACTAGCACGTTGGTAATGTTGTAAAAATGCTTTATATGAAAAATAGATTTACTGTACAGAAACAAAGGGGAAGTCCTCCCTGGATTGTAAAATACAGCATCATCACGACACCAGATTTCCTTCTCAAATCAGGGGAGAGGACAGACCCAACCAATAGGATTCCTAGAGGGTGTGCCTAGTATTGCTCGGCCTACCCACCCCTTTGGGAAATACATAAATAGAGACAGCTTAGGACCTAGAACGACAGACACATTCACCGATCAACTGATTGCCACCGAAGCACTTTGCAAGAAAAATCCAGATCCAAGACTTCAGAACTTCGAAAGCAGAGAGGCCCAATTCCAAAGCTGAACCCTTCTCAGCTTGGCCTTTTAAAATCTTGAAACCAGATTTTACCCCAGACCTCCAAGGGGCACAACAAAAAGAACAGCCTGGCTGTTCTGTTTCTGCTTCTTGCTAAGAACTCTTGCTAGAATCCAGAGATCCAAACCAGTAGAGCAGAGCTGTAACCAGATAGCTGCAACCCAGAACCAACCCATCAGATCCAGTCCAGAGTGCCGTGCAGTGTCCAGAGTGCCATGCTGAGTGCAGAACCAAAGCACCCTGAATCCCGTCCGGTGGGCTAGCAGAATTCCAGTCCAGAAATCTTTGACCAGATCCCTGACGGGTCCATTCCAAACAGTAGTAGTGAGTATCTATAGCATAGAATTGTCCATAGCAAGTACCTTATCCTTAAGTAATCCTATCTAAACCCATTCTATCATATCCAGAGCTGCACTGTAGAAAATCTTTTTGTCTTTCCTGAATCTTTCTCTCATTCCTTAGTCCTTTGGTAATGGTAGTGATAATATCATCTTTGCGCTAATATATTTGCTGAAGAAAGACAAGTGTCTCGGCGGGCAAAAGCCAGACAGAGGCGTCACTGATCTGGTGGCTGTACCGTTGGGTATCTTGTATCTTCATAGTCTCCCCAGTATAAGAACCTTGTTTGTCATTTTAAAAAGCGCCTCTTTCATTTGAAAATTTTGACTCATTCTGAGAGAAAACAACCTCTACTAAAACCTCTGTAACTTCCGTACTGTGTATGCTAGAAACTAACATCCTCAGCTTTCCAACGAATCCAAAACCACATTCCAACTCCTAGTTCTTCCACAATCGCAATTCTCGCGTGGCGCGGAAAAGTTTGCCGCAAATTTTTCATTTGGCTCAAATTCATCACGTGTAAAACAGCTGTTCTTTGCATCCAACCTCAGAATTCAGTTTTCAAGCTGCTAGTGACTCAATAATCATTGCTAGTGTTTATCTGAAACCATACAAAGCGGCTCCAACTAGTTTTGAATTCAATTTAGTGAATTAAATACATTTTTCAATGTTTTTAACCATTCATTCAAAGACACATTCAAAAGCATTTGACCCGTTTGCAATCATTCCTGTTTCTCTCTGAGTTTGCTGAGGGAAATTGGGATTGAAACTGTATTTGTTGAGTTTACATTCCTGAAACCTCTTTTCTCTCCTTCCATCTCTTTACCTTGCATATTGGGGGGATTGAGTAGTATGCAGGGGGAAAGAGTGACATTGCATTTGACTGAACCGACACAAAGTATTATTGTATGCTGCATTATTTTTCCTATTCATACTCCTTCTGATTAAAGAGATTGTTGACTGTAACATCACCCCATTGGTGATCCTTGTATAAATATTAAATAGTGTGATATATATTACATGGCCACGGAAGTGGCCATGTAGTTATGGTTAAGTTGGTGTTTCCATAGGAAGAGCACTTTTTGGGTGGCTTATAACTTCGCTCCCCCTGGACGAATCCACACCAAACTTTGCAAAGTATATGGCCCACTCTGAATTTATTTGCAAAGTTTGGTGAGGATTTGTCCAGGGGGGGAAAAGTTAGAGGGGGGTCCCAAAATTTCTTTTTTTCCCATAGACTGAATGGGAAAAAAACCTTGCTCACGCCTACAGCCCAAACCGCTGGATGGATTTTCACCAAATTCGGACCAGGAGCAGCGGCTTCATCCCGAAAGCGTGCTTTTGCAAATTTGGTGAAAATCCGTCCAGTAGTTTTATTTTAAATTACCAAAAAGTAGATAAAAAAAAAATTAGTGATATCTGTGTTCGGTCCGCGGACACACTTCCCTGTTCGCTCCGCAGACAGTGTCCTGATTGGCAGAGTGGCTTACGTCATGTCCGCGGACATATGGCGTGTTCGCTGATTGGACGGTGTTAAGCGTGAAGCGCATCAGATTTTTGGTAGCGGCCGCCATCTTGGATTCGCGGACATCCGCGGACAGCGCAGTGAAAGTTTGTTCAAAATGTGTATTTAGTAGAGTGTGTTGGTGTGTAGATGTGTTTGGGGAGGATGGGAGGGTATGAGATAGGTTAAATGTTGTGCTTTTGTATGTGGTAGACGTTCTTTTTGTGTTCGATTTGTCTGCGGAAATCACAGGTGTTCTGAAATGTTCTAAATAAATGGAATGGGGAGTGTTCTGAGGACTCAATATGTGTCCGTTTTGTTCGCAAGCATGCTGAATCTGTTCTAAGAACACTCGCGGTGTCCTGAAATGTTCGCAAATAAACAAAATGGGGGTGTTCTGGGGACGCTGTCCGTATTGTTCTGTGGCAAGTTGAATGTGTTCTAAGAACACTCGGAGTGTCCTGAAATGTTTGCAAATAAACAAAATGGGGGTGTTCTGGGGACTTTGTCCGTATTGTTCTGTGGCAAGTTGAATGTGTTCTAAGAACACTCGGGGTGTCCTGAAATGTTCGCAAATAAACAAAATGGGGGTGTTCTGATGACGCTGTCCGTATTGTTCGTTGTCAAGTTGAAAGTGTTCTAAAAACTCTCGCGTTGTCCTGAAATGTTCGTATGGGGTGTCCTGAAGACGCTGTCCGTATTGTTCAATGGCAAGTTGAAAGTGTTCTAAGAACTGTCTCGCTGTCCTGAAATGTTCGTAAATAAACAAAATGGGGGTATGTTCTAAGAATACACACGTTGTCCTGAAATGTTCGTAGGGGGTGTCCCGAGGACTCTGTCCGTATTGTTCGTTGTCGAGTTGAAAGTGTTCTAAGAACTCTCGTGGTGTCCTGAAATGTTTGCAGCGGGTGTCCTGAAGACGGTGTCCATATTGTTCTGTGGCAAGTTGAATGTGTTCTAAGAACACTCGAGGTGTCCTGAAATGTTCGCAAATAAACAAAATGGGGGTGTTCTGGGGACGCTGTCCGTATTGTTCTGTGGCAAGTTGAATGTGTTCTAAAAACACTCAGGGTGTCCTGAAATGTTCGAAAATAAACAAAATGGGGGTGTTCTGATGACGCTGTCCGTATTGTTCGTTGACAAGTTGAAAGTGTTCTAAGAACTCTCACGTTGTCCTGAAATGTTCATAGGGGGTGTCCTGAAGACGCTGTCCGTATTGTTCGATGGCAAGTTGAAAGTGTTCTTAGAACTGTCTCGGTGTCCTGAAATGTTCGTAAATAAACAAAATGGGTGTGTGTTCTAAGAACACACGCGTTATCCTGAAATGTTCATAGGGCGTGTCCTGAGGACGCTGTCCGTATTGTTCGTTGTCGAGTTGAAAGTGTTCTAAGAACTCTCGTGGTGTCCTGAAATGTTTGCAGGAGGTGTCCTGAAGACGCTGTCCATTTTGTTCGATGGCAAGTTGAAAGTGTTCTAAGAACACTCGGGGTGTCCTGAAATGTTCGCAAATATACAAAATGGGGGTGTTCTGAGGACGCTGTCTGTATTGTTCGTTGTCAAGTTGAAAGTGTTCTAAGAACTCTCGCGTTGTCCTGAAATGTTTGCACATAAACAAAATGGGGGTGTGTTCTAAGAACACACGCGTTGTTCTGAAGTGTTCTAAGAACTCTTGCGGTGTCCTGAATTGTTCGTAGGGGGTGACCTGAAGACGCTGTGCGTATTGTTTGATGGCAAGTTGAAAGTGTTCTAAGAACTGTCTCGGTGTCCTGAAATGTTCGTAAAAAAACAAAAGGGGGGTGTGTTCTAAGAACTCTCGCATTGTCCTGAAATGTTCGTAGGGGGTGTCCTGAAGACGCTGTCCGTATTGTTCAAGGGCAAGTTGAAAGTGTTCTAAGAACTGTCTCGGTGTCCTGAAATGTTCGTAAATAAACAAAATGGGGGTGTGTTCTAAGAACACACGCGTTGACCTGAAATGTTCGTAGGAGGTGTCCTGAGGACAGTGTCCGTATTGTTCGTTGTCGAGTTTAAAGTGTTCTAAGAACTTTTGTGGTGTCCTGAAATGTTCGCAGGGGGGTGTCCTGAAGACGCTGTCCGTATTGTTCGATGGCAAGTTTAAAGTGTTCTAAGAACACTCAGGGTGTCCTGAAATGTTCGCAAATAAACAAAATGGGGGTGTTCTGAGGACGCTGTCCGTATTGTTTGTTGTCAATTTGAAAGTGTTCTAAGAACTCTCGCGGTGTCCTGAAATGTTCGTAGGGGGTGTCCTGAAGACGCTGTCCGTATTGTTCGATGGCATGTTGAAAGTGTTCTAAGAACTGTCTCGGTGTCCTGAAATGTTCGCAAATAAACAAAATTGGGGTGTGTTCTAAGAACACACGCGTTGTCCTGAAATGTTCGTAGGGGGTGTCCTGAGGATGCTGTCCGTATTGTTCGTTGTTGAGTTGAAAGTGTTCTAAGAACTCTCGTAGTGTCCTGAAATGTTCACAGGGGGTGTCCTGAAGACGCTGTTCGTATTGTTCGATGGCAAGTTGACAGTTTTCTAAGAACACTCGGGGTGTCCTTTAATGTTCGCAAATAAACAAAATGGGGGTGTGTTCTAAAAACACATGCGTTGTCCTGAAATGTTAGTAGGGGGTGTCCTGAGGACACTGTGCGTATAGTTCATTGTCGAATTGAAAGTGTTCTAAGAACTCCCGTGGTGTCCTGAAATGTTCGTAGGGGGTGTCCTGAAGACGCTGTCCGTATTGTTCGATGGCAAGTTGAAAGTGTTCTAAGAGCACTCAGGGTGTCCTGAAATGTTCGCAAATAAACAAAATGGGGGTGTTCTGAGGACGCTGTCCGTATTTTTCATTGTCAAGTTGAAAGTGTTCTAAGAACTCTCGCGTTGTCCTGATATGTTCGCACATAAACAAAATGGGGGGGGTGTTCTAAGAACACACGCGTTGTCCTGAAATGTTCGTAGGGGGTGTCCTGAGGGCGCTGTCCGTATTGTTCGTTGGCGAGTTTAAAGTGTTCTAAGAACTCTCGCGGTGTCCCAAAATGTTCGTAGGGGGTGTCCTCAAGATGCTGTGCGTATTGTTCGATGGGAAGTTGAAAGTGTTCTAAGAACTCTCGCGTTGTCCTGAAATGTTCGTAGGGGGTGTTCTGAAGATGCTGTCCATATTGTTTGCTGGCAAATTGAAAGTGTTCTAAGAACACTGGTAATGTCTGCGGACATTAAAAGTTTTCATAGGCCATAGTTGAAATGTTGGCCATGCACCCAACACTCTATGCCCTGGCCACAACCACCGCAGCATATCACATTTATAGTTGCTTATAACTTTGGGTCAAAAACAAATTTATAAGGAACAAAGTTATAAGACACTATGGGTGTGACATGCTGCAATGGTTGTGGCCAGGGCATAGAGTGTATAATATACTTACTGTTTAATTTAGTAACTGGAGTACATGTATTTCTTGTTAATTTCTGTGATAAAAGAAAATAGCATGTTAGTATTAGTATTTTGTAATGACTTTTTACATTGTATAATTAACATTTATTTTTTTGGACCCTCATATTTAGTAGATTAGAAACCAGAGTACTGTGCAAGTTGCTCAGTTTCTGTGTTCGCTGCTAAAATCATTGGGTCTGTGGGAGAAAAAAAAATCCATGTTGGATTAAAAAAACAACTTTTTCTGTTATGCTACAGTTTATTTGTTTATTTGTTTTCAGTGTTCATTTGTTGTTTCTGGCTAATGCGTTATACATTGGGTTGTTGCATTTTTTTGGGAGCAGTAACATATTATTTATTTGTTTGGATATTATGAAATTTTGGAGCAGTTGGATACCAGTAGGCGTATTCTAACTGTCTATTTTTTAATATATTTTAGAGATATTGATTTATCTGTTTGGATATTGTTAAATTTTGGGACAGTTAGATACCAATTGGCGTATTCTAACTGTCTATTTTTTGCTCTAATTTAGTGGTATTCATTTCTGTGATTAATTGTTGTAGAATCTTTGGGCAGTTAGAGAGGTTTTGGAATATTCTAACAGTTTATATTTTTTACTACAAGTTTACTTGAGGTTTAAGTACAGTTTAGTTATCAAATTTTGGTTTTAAGAACATTAAATAAGCGTTTGTAAGATTTGCTGGTAATCTCTGCTTTAGAGTAATGGTACTATCATTACATTCAAACCATCCACATTCTTTTTTATATATACAGTGTAGTGCCCTAAATTGGTTGTGGCTCCTGCGTGGTAGATTATACCTATTGTTGTGGAGGTTTTCTTACCAAGTGATATTTGACCATGTGTGAATCCAGTCAGCTTGCAGTTGTTTTTGGTACCATCTGCATTGTAACATAGAAGCATTAGTATTACGTATTTACTATGTGTTTGTATTACAAACATGGAGCGATTATCTGAATTGCAGGTAGAACATAATCTACCATGGCTTGCATTTTGTACAAGTTGCTGAAATGGAATGGATTCACAATTAGGTAATGATATATATACGAAGCGTTCATTGGGGATTTCTTCTTGTGTCACATTGTTGCAGAGAGTGCATGTATGTTTCCACATGTATGAAATCTGGAAGATTTAATTTATAGGTATGTTTTTGTTTTCCAGTACTTGTAGTAAGTACATCAGAAATTCTTGTGGATCTTCCTGTGAGTTTATAGTGAATTTCACCATTCCAGCACAGTAGTCCAATTGTTGTCTCATTCCATAAGCACTGTACGTAGTGTGAGGATTGTTTGCTGCATTTCTGTGAAGTACTAACATTGGCATACACAATGGGTCTTTACTGTGTAAGTAAATGTTGTCAACAATTGGTGGTAATTGAAATAGAATATTCATTGCTACATTTGCGTAGCAATTTACACCAACTATATTTGAGAGTTTAAATGGACCAGGTAGTTCTGTATCTGACTGCTTTTTTTGGAGTTTGTCTTCCTTCTTTGAAAAAGTACCTGGTTTACTTTCCCTAATTGATTCTTTATTGCTTGTGGTACTTGATGAAGTATTACTTTCTTTTACTCTCTTTGGAGGATTTGCAGTGACATCCTGTTGCTTTTCTGTTTGATTTATTTTTCTTTTATAACGTTTTACTTTTTGTGGAACAGAATATTTGTTTAGATGGGGAGTGTATAGTGAGCAAAGTCTATTGTATTCTAAAATGCAAGGAATATCAGCGTTTATTTTACTTGCATCAAAGTTGATTAGAAATAGACTGTCAAGTGTACATAAGCGTGATAGTGCTACGTAGCTCATGCCTTCTTTAAAGACTGTGTTACCAATATCTATCATTGCTTTGTCTAGGGTAAGACCTTGTGATTTATGAATCGTGACTGCGTATGCAAGAGTTAGAGAAAATTGTTCTCTGCGTACATACATGTCTTTGAAGAGAAGGAATCAAGCTGTTGAACGTCCTATCCTTTTAACTTCTGAAAATTTGTCAAAGAGTATATTGACAAATTGAATTTTGTTGTCACGTGGGTATGTTTGAAAGCCAACAACTGTACCCAGTGCTCCATTAACTAGTCCTTGCTCCACGTCAAGGTTACGTTTAAGCATTACTCTGCAATTTAAGGATAATTTTAATATCATTTCTAAGCCTGCTGTGTTTGAGATTGATTTTTCTAAACTATTTAGTCTTGTTGTGGCTTGGTCACACATAGGTAGTGTCATACCATGTACATCTAGTTTGTCTGTGGCGCTAATTTCCATTATTGGTTGCATTTCTTTACTTAACATTATTTCATTGAATTTGAAACTGCTTGCAAGAGTTGGCATTAAGGCCATACAATGAACATTTTTGTTGGCTAATTGTTCCATAACATCTGTAGCACATGCATTATCACCATAAAGTGCATTAATTTGCTGGGTTTTCAATATTGTTTCTATTACTTTAGAGAGTATACCAACTCTGATACTTTTTAAGATGTTGGCATAAGTGAGATCTGCAGATAGCCGCATGTTTTCTGTTAATTCTCTGTATTGGAAATGTTGCCAAAGGTTGACATTTCCAATGCTGCCAACAGTTTTACGGCAGAGTTTGTGTCCTAATGTTTTAAAAATAGGCTCACCTTTTACTGGTGTCAATTGAAGATCTCCAAAAACAATAATGTGTTTTCCTGTAAAGAGCTTTTCATAGTTTGTTTTCAGTACTTCTTGTAATCTGATGTGAATCAAAGCCAACATTAGGACGGAGACCAAGCTCACTTAACTATTAGTAGAATTTTCATTTGTTTCAATAGTCTGCGTAGTTCCATTGCAGCTTCTGCAGAAAGTTTGTAATAGTCTAATTTGTTCTGGTGTTCTACTGGCAATAGTAGTAATCGGTGTAAAGTGACACCACCTATGTTGTAGGCAGCTAAACCTGCGGGGGCAGTGACAACAGCTGACAGTTTGTTGTTTGTCAATTGTTGAAGGAATTTACTGATGATTTTGATTAGGAATGTTTTGCCAGAACCAGCTTCACCACTGACGTACAGTAGTATAGGTTTATAATTATGGCAGGAACATTCTTTATTTTCATGTTGTACACCATGTGCAATTTGTTTTGTTACTTCTACAAAAATGCTACATTGTTCGTTGTTTAGTTTTGATTGTAGTATAGTTAAGTCTTCTTTATCTTCATACTGACACATGGTGTTTTCTACTTCTAGCATAGCTAATTCTGCCTCATTTATTATTAGTGGTTCTCCAAGTGGTTCATGGCTTCCTGTTAAAGAAGGTTGACTACTGTCAGGAGTGTCTTTATCTAGTTGGGCCTGGAGTTCTTCTTTGTGTTGCTGTTCATTGTGCAACATTGTTTTGTATTGTGTGAAGTTTACATCAGTTATAGTGCTTTCATTTGCTTTGAAAGCATCTTCATATGAGTCATAGTTTTGTAGTATTTCTTCTTCTTTTCTCCATGGTTTAAAGAGTTGTTACAGGGACATGCAATATACTTCTTTATGTTGATGAGTCTTCAATGACAATTTGATATGATTAATTACATTTAGTTTAGTGAGTTTAACTAAGCTGCCTTCACAGTTTGTCACTCTGTATTTACCTTTTTTTTCATCAGGTTTTATATTATTTTTGTACGTGTAGTTTTGGGATATGTGGTATAGACACATGGTTTCCAAAGTATTACTTCTGTTTGGGTAGTATGTGTCCAATAAATTGTTTTTTATGACGTCTTGGCTGTTGGGATCATGTTTGGCTATTGTATCTATATCTTCGTATGTTTTTAAAACTCTTTTTCTAGATTTAGCTGGACCAAGACTTAGCCATACTATATTTTCAGATTTACCATACAATGCAGTACCAGTTAAACGATCAGCTGCTTCATATAATCCAAATTCTCTATGGGAGAGCATTTTTATGCCCAAACAATATAATCTCTGAGACATTGTTTTATCTTATGACAGGTCATTCCAGAGGTCTTGGAGCTCTGTCTTTTCTGCTTTGGTTAAGTATGCTGTGACATATCGTGCAACTGCAGTAGAATTGTCTGCAATGTACTGCACATCTATGTTTGCATTACATAAGGTGGCAATGATTGCATTATAATCATTGATATATTTTTCTTCTTCTTTTCTTTTTATGTAATATGTATTTTTAGGTGACTTACCTTTAACACTATGGGCCTCATTACGACTCAGGCGGTAAGGGGTTTACGGCGGCGTAAACAGCGCCGACCCTTACCGCCTGATTCCGAGGTCCCTTAGCGCCATGGAGCTTTTAACACCTGTTTTTAGCAGGTGTTAAAATCCATGGCGCTAAGGGACCTTGATGTTAATTACGCCACCGTAATTTACGGTGGCGTAATTAACGCCCTCCCCACTCCCATTATGCCCTATGGGGCAAAAATGGGAATGGGGAAGGGTAAATGGGGATTGGGGACTTACCGCCCCGCCAACCTCGGAATGGGGCGGTAAGTCCGCCAACCACCATGGCGTAAACATAGTTTACGCCATGGTGGTAAAGGTACGACCCAGGCGGTAACTTACCGCCTGGGTCGTAATGCGGCCCTATGTCTAACTGAAGACATGAGGTTGTTCAATTGACCTGTATTTGTAACTGGTCTAGGGAAATCAAATCGACATTCGGTGTAGTATTTCTCTTTGTTTTTGTATTTGCGACGACAATATTTGCCACATTTATGTCTTTGAAATTGTACAATTGTGCATGAAGATCACTATTTGTGGATTCTGATGGAATTTCACAAGTGACATATTTTTCAATAAACTGTAAAACAGTGGCATCACTGTCTTGACCAATTTTAGGAGCATTTTTAATCCATAAAAGCATGTGGATATGTGGTGCTCCTCTGGCTTGGTATTCTTTTCCCCAAAAGAAGTGTTGCACTTCTCCAAGGGGAGGAACAGTTTTATTACAAATAGAATGTAGCATAGCAATGAAGCGATGGTGAAAATATCTTGAAACATTAACAGGATCCAAAGAACAAAGTTCTCCTGGTGTTAGTATATCTATGTTTGTTTTGTTTTTAATTGATATGCGTAGGAAATCATGTAAATCTTGCCATGCATATTCTGCACAACTTAATGTTTCTTGAATTATTTCAGTTGTATCTTTCAAGTTTTCTTCAATATTAATTTCTTTGTGATATTCATTATTCTCTTTAAGATATTTTAAGGCTTGTCTAACTTTATGTAAATCTACCAGCTGTTGCCATATTTTTTTGTCTTTTGTAGGTACTCCATTTACTAAGATAATTAAAGATTGCTGCATTGGACGTTGCACACCTAAAGTATGCACATTTTCTTTTAGATCAAATGTTAAATAAACTACTTTTCCACAAATGACTTTTACCAATTCAGAGGGAGGTAATTTTGCTGTTTTTGGTTGAAGGCGTATTATTGCTTGAAATGGGTGTACTGTTTGAATTATGATGCTCTCATATAAATTAAGTTGTTGTAGGGGTTTTGGAAGTGGGTATAATTCCAAATTATTTGTGATAGCACGTGAAGGAGTTTGGTTGTTGTCAAGTATTGTAGTGCAGTACCTGCAAAGTATTAAGGGGTCACTTATTTTGTATTTGTTTTCTGCTACAAGGTAGAGAGCTAATTCAAACCATTTAGAATCTTCATTGTCTTCTATTTTATATGATATGTCTACAGTTTTTGTGTTACTTTTATAAAAAGTTCTGCGGCAACATACACATACATGGTTTGGTACTTCAGCTGATGTCCTTTTAAATTTTAGTATATGTTTTTTGTATGTGTTTTTCAAAAGGTTGCCATGCGTAGAATTGTTGCTAATTTGGTTTAAAGCTATTTCATTCTGTAAATGGCTTTCACTTCCAAATATTTTTTCTGGATATAGTCAATTTCTTGAAGTAGGTCTTTCGCTGTACCATGTAGAAGAATGTTATTTAAATTCGCTAGTGCTAAAGCAGGACTTTTAGCATAGTACAGTTTATAGACTAGATTTCTTATAGTTGAATGATGTGTTGATATTCTTTTGATATCATGGAAGGTGGTTTTACAAGTAGGTCCTGTAATGCAGGCCAATGAATGTCCTTGTAGTCCTGTGTATTTGCGCACTGGACAGGTATCCATATTTTGCAGTAGTTTAATTTTGATTTTGTCTTTGCTTTTTACATATTGATTGAGGAATTGGCGTAAAGACTTGAACAATTGTTTGGGAATGCTACATATTGACGTGCACGGCCATTTGTACACTAGACATTCTGATTTCAGTTGAATGGAGGGGTAATTCTAAGTTTTCAGGACATATTTTTTTAAGGAGTACTTCTTGTTCCATTATGGTATTATTAACTTTTTCATAACCTCGACCACTGCTATGTATGGCAATTGTATTTATTTGCTTTTGTTTGTACGCTTCTTCATTAAAGTATGGTTCTGTGCTCGTAGTGTGACTCCATTCACCTGCGCAGATACTTAAGAAGTTCTTTCTGTTGACATTTAATTTATTGAGAAGTCTTTTTTGTAATTTAGTTATTAGTTTTGTTAGTGGTTTCATTTTGTTTAACACTAAAATTCTTCTTTTGAGAAGAATTGCACTTTCTATCAACGCTTCTAAAATTAATTTCCTACGATAGGTTTTAAGCATTGAACCTGATTTCTCTCCTGTTTTTATAAGATTTTGAAGGACTTTGTGACGGAACATTTTGGCTAAAATACTTTTCTTGGTATGCTTACTTTGCACTATAATAAAATTTAAAGAATCAGTTTTATCTGTAGTGATAGCTGATTTTCTGTTAATTGTTTTTTGGTTTGTTTTTGTTAGGCGATCCTCTGCACACCAGTCCACTCCACATCAGAACACTGCGCACATTCCCCCAACATCTCCTCCCACGGTTCGAGGCTCAAGTGATTCGGTGAACCCAAAGGACCGAAAACACCGTACCAGCTTTGGTGTACAGGCTCGATTGCAACCCTTTCTGCATTGGCAATTGCCTTGGAGAACATATAGCAGAAGGGGCGGCGTTACGTCTTCACGTTGGTCACGTGATCCAGTGTGGCGTTCCTCACGTGACCTTGGTGGACGTCACATGACCCAGAGACACACAGTATAAAGGTCTGAGAGACAGAATGCTCATTGCTTCTCAGCTGTCTTCAGACCCTGTTTGGCGGTACGAATTGCTCCTTGTTACTTTGATCACGGAACTCTACCTCGGACTCCTTCGGACACCCCTTTGTACCTTTGCTTGGAACTGTTTACCTGTTGCCGGATTTTGGACTTCACCTCGACTTGTCTTTGGATCATCCCTTGATACCTTGCTGAACTTCTACGCCATTTCCCTTCTTGGGATTCAAGTCAAGCCCTCTCTCCTACAGGTGGCTAACCCTACATCCACGCTCACCTGCGGTTCTACTATTCCAGGGACCGCCGCATCATCTGAGTCTCGAACCTCTCTACTAGGTTACCTGGGTTTCCCCAACACCAGATAGGTAAGACTCTTTAGATCCTATTGTTTACCTGATTGTATTGTAATTGCCTGGTACTTAACCTCGTTCCCTTTTGACAGCAGCATCGGTGTTCCAGAGGTTCCGTGGATCTGGGAAGACATCTCCCACCTGTGGCCTCAAAGGTCGCACAGCGGGTTTCTATTAGTTCCCCTGTGCGTCACTTGGGGACGGAGGTCTCATCCGTCTACACGACTCTCAAGTCAGAACAGACTGAGAAGCCGTTTAGTCGTGTTTGACGATGCAGGGATCCACGGAAGAACCCATAGCTGCCTTAGTCCAGGCATTTACAGTATTAAGGGCAGATATGGCAGCCGCGAACACGGTGATCCACCAAAGGTTAGATTCCATACAGAGTGTTCAGCATTCCCTTCCCGCAGACCCTGAGTTTGGAGATGCTAGCTCCTCAACTACACCCCCTCCCTTGGCTACTACTACAGTCCCAACTCCGGTGGTCCTCCCAACCCCTTCCCCCCTGGCTGCTCCTGAACGCTATCAAGGTGACCCCAAGAAATTCAGAACCTTTGTTAATCAGTGCAAGTTACATTTCTTATGCAGACCTTTGGCCTTTCCTACTTCCACTGCTAAAGCCGCTTTCGCCCTTTCCCATTTAGCCGGGACAGCTGCCGCTTGGGCTAATCCCCTGCTGGAGAATAATAGCCCAGTCCTTTATGACTTTGATCTGTTGGTTCTAGAAATGTCTCGAGTATTCGATACCCGACACAAGGCACAGTCTAGGGATTTGGAGTTGTTAGAATTAACTCAGGGTAGAAGGACTTTGATAGACTACATCACCCGGTTCAATCAACTAGTTGCTGAAACATCATGGCCAGAAAACAAGCGGGCGGTGGTCTTTTATAGGGGGTTGAGTAACATCATGAAAGATGCTTTAGCAGTGATCCCTTCTGTGCCCACTCAGTATCAGGAATTGGTTGATCTCGCCCTGCAGATAGATGCACGGCGATCGGAGCGTAGAGCCGAATTGGGGGTCTCATCCCATCCTACTCTTGCTAGTACTCCTGCTCCCAGTACAGAAGAACCTATGCAAGTGGGAGGTTTACGTAGTCCTATTACAACATCTGAGAGGGAACGTAGGAGGGTGGATAATGCATGCTTTTATTGTGGCACCACTGGACATTTTGTGAAAGAGTGTCCTCGACGTCCCAAGAAGAGCCAGGTTTTTCGGACAGCTCGACCTTAGATCCGGAGAACAGGTCGAGTGTCCCGTCATCATCTCCGGGTACCCCTCTTGCCTTTGCTCGCGTTCAACCCATCTCTGTAAAGGCTACTCTATGTCCCTCTACAGGCCTTCTTCATGCAGTCAATATCATCATTGATTCAGGTGCTACTGGTAATTACATAGACATTGATTTGGCCCATTCCCTCAACCTACCTCTAGTGGTAAAAACACGACCTGAACATGTCCAAGCCGTAGACGGCTCTGCGTTAGTTTCTGGTCCTGTTAGACACCAAACTGCACCTCTCTTGTTGAACATACAAGAAATTCACACAGAGACCTTAAGTTTTGATTTGATTACCACACCTCAATTCGGTATCATATTAGGGATTCCATGGTTACGTGAACACAATCCGCTGATCAATTGGCAGTCAGGCACTGTGCTCTTCGAGTCCGAGGTCTGTCAGAATTATTGTCTCCCGGTCCATCAAACCACTGACACACCTTCTCGGGCCTTGGGAGCCTTAGCTCAACTCACGCTGACTGTTGACGATCCAGAGATTGTGCATTCTCATACTGTTGGGGGCTTGGTGTCTGGGATTCCACCTGAGTACAAAGCATTCGAATCAGTTTTCGATCGTGGCTCTTCCGAGGTACTTCCTCCACATAGACCATATGACTGCCCAATCGAATTACTCCCTGATTCCACTATTCCTTCGGGCAGGATCTATTCCTTGTCCCCTTCGGAGGAACAAGCGTTGAAAGAGTATGTACAGAACGCCCTTCGTTTAGGGCATATCCGCCCCTCTACTTCACCAGCGGCAAGCCCTATATTCTTTGTACCCAGGAAGGAGGGGGATTTACGCCCTTGTGTGGATTATCGGCGTCTTAACGCTATCACAAAAAAGGATAGATATCCAATCCCGTTAATCACACCACTTCTAGATCACTTATCACATGCTTCTGTTTTCACCAAGCTTGACCTACGCGGCGCATACAATTTAGTGCGCGTTTGCGAGGGAGACGAGTGGAAAACTGCTTTCTGTACTCGTTACGGCTTGTATGAATATCTAGTCATGCCCTTCGGCCTATGTAATGCCCCGGCCACATTCCAACGATTCATGAATGACATATTCAGGGATATTCTGGATGTATACATGGTTGTGTACTTGGACGACATCTTAATCTTTTCTCGTAGTCTTGATGACCATGTAAAGCATGTCCGAGAAGTACTATCCCGTCTGAGAGAACATTCCTTATTCGCCAAACCTGAGAAATGTCAGTTCCATAAAACATCTGTTGAGTTTCTGGGTTTCCACATTACCCCTGGGGCGTTATCCATGAACGAATCTAAGGTCAAAGCAGTATTAGATTGCCCAGTACCTCAAACACTCAAGTCCTTGCAGGCCTTTTTGGGATTCGCCAACTTTTATAGACGTTTCATTTCTTCCTTTTCCACAATTGTTGCCCCGCTCACGGCTCTGACCAGTCCTCAGGTACCCTATCGTTGGCAGAGAGAACATCAGGAGGCTTTTGAAGCTTTGAAAACCGCCTTTACTACCGCACCGGTACTCCAGCACCCCAATCCTGATCTTCCGTTCATAGTTGAGGCGGATGCCTCTTCTTTTGCTCTCGGTGCGGTACTGTCTCAAACATGTCCTACAACAGGCAAGTTACACCCGGTGGCATACCATTCCCGTAAGTTTTCCAGTACTGAGACTCATTACACCATTACGGAGAAGGAACTCTTGGGTGTCATGGATGCCTTTCGTGTTTGGCGCCATCATCTTCTGGGGGCTAAACATCCCATCACTGTATACTCAGATCATCGGAATTTACAGGATCTGGCTTCATTGAAGTGCATTAATAGCAGACAGGTCCGATGGCATCTTTTCTTTTCCTCTTTTGATTTTCATATTATGCATCGTCCTGGCACTTCACATGGAAAAGCAGATGCCTTGTCACGTTCCCCGGGGGGGGTCGAGTTGCCAACCTTCCCTGACACTGTTCTCGGAAAGAGTCATGTGATTTGTCTTTGTACACCCTCATTGTCATTATTAGACTCGGTCCGATCCTGGACTAGCAATCATTCCGATCAGTTGCGAGAATGGGACCCAGTGTATTCTGATGGATTACCTTTCGTACATGAACGTCTGTTCCTTCCCACACCTGACACTCGTAATCTGGCCCTTGAGTGGTCTCATGATGCTCCCTTTAATGCCCATCCCGGTCAAGAGCGCACTTTAGATCTTCTCAAGCGTTGGTGTTGGTGGCCCTCTATGAAGCGCGATGTAGAATGTTATGTCAATTCGTGCGCAGTATGTGCTCAGGCTAAACATCGAAGGGGTCGACCGGTTGGGTTGTTACTTCCGCTTCCGGTACCTCCCAGGCCCTGGCATACGTTGACTATGGATTTCGTTACCGATCTCCCCAAGTCGAAAGGCTTTGATTCCATCTGGGTAGTGGTGGACACGTTCACAAAAATGGCTCGTTTTGTTCCTTGTAAAGGCATTCCTTCGGCCCCGGTCTTGGCGGACTTGTTTTTTGAACATGTGTTCATGTTATTCGGCCTTCCTTCGGTCATTATATCCGATCGAGGATCACAGTTCACCTCTCGGTTCTGGAGGTCGTTGACGAAATTACTGGGCATTGATACCAGGTATTCTTCGGCCTATCATCCTGAGACCGATGGGCAGACCGAAAGGACGAATCAATCTATGGAGCAGTACCTTCGCTGCCTTATATTGCAACATCAGTCCTCCTGGTTGGCCGTTTTACGGCTTGCTGAGTTCGCGTACAATAATGCGGCTCATTCAGCTACTGGTTATTCTCCCTTTTACGCCCTCTACGGCCAACATCCCAAGGTCTTGCCGGTCCCTGATGCTTCTAGTTCTTCGAATCCTGCGGCTACGACATGTCTTAGGGATCTGTCTGCTGTACATGCTAGTACTGTGGTTCATCTCACTGAAGCAAAGGCTTCTATGAAGGCCCGTGTGGATGGCAAACGTCGAGCTGCTCCCCCTCTGGTGGTGGGTTCTAGGGTCTGGTTGTCTTCACGTCATCTTCGCCTAGTGGGTTGCCGGAAATTGCTACCTCGTTTTGTCGGCCCGTATGTGATCTCTCAGGTTGTGAATCCGGTGGCTTTTCGTCTAGTGCTTCCTAGTTCTTGGCGTATCCATCCTGTGTTCCATGTCTCCCTCCTCAAACCTTGTCCTGATTCTGTCCGTCTTCGAACCCCTGTTGTGCCGGTGTCCCTGACCTCTCCTGATGTCTTTGAGGTGTCGGCCATTTTAGGGTCCAGATGGTTTAGGGGTAGGCTCCAATATCTGGTGGATTGGAGGGGTTACGGCACAGAGGAGCGTTCATGGGTTTCCACCTTAGATCTGAACGCCCCTCGGTTGGTGGCCCGCTTCCATAAGGATCATCCGTCCTGCCCACGGGGTCGTGGGCCGTTGGGGGGGGCTATGTTAGGCGATCCTCTGCACACCAGTCCACTCCACATCAGAACACTGCGCACATTCCCCCAACATCTCCTCCCACGGTTCGAGGCTCAAGTGATTCGGTGAACCCAAAGGACCGAAAACACCGTACCAGCTTTGGTGTACGGGCTCGATTGCAACCCTTTCTGCATTGGCAATTGCCTTGGAGAACATATAGCAGAAGGGGCGGCGTTACGTCTTCACGTCGGTCACGTGATCCAGTGTGGCGTTCCTCACGTGACCTTGGTGGATGTCACATTACCCAGAGACACACAGTATAAAGGTCTGAGAGACAGAATGCTCATTGCTTCTCAGCTGTCTTCAGACCCTGTTTGGCGGTACGAATTGCTTCTTGTTACTTTGATCACGGAACTCTACCTCGGACTCCTTCGGACACCCCTTTGTACCTTTGCTTGGAACTGTTTACCTGTTGCCGGATTTTGGACTTCACCTCGACTTGTCTTTGGATCATCCCTTGATACCTTGCTGAACTTCTACGCCATTTCCCTTCTTGGGATTCAAGTCAAGCCCTCTCTCCTACAGGTGGCTAACCCTACATCCACGCTCACCTGCGGTTCTACTATTCCAGGGACCGCCGCATCATCTGAGTCTCGAACCTCTCTACTAGGTTACCTGGGTTTCCCCAACACCAGATAGGTAAGACTCTTTAGATCCTATTGTTTACCTGATTGTATTGTAATTGCCTGGTACTTAACCTCGTTCCCTTTTGACAGCAGCATCGGTGTTCCAGAGGTTCCGTGGATCTGGGAAGACATCTCCCACCTGTGGCCTCAAAGGTCGCACAGCGGGTTTCTATTAGTTCCCCTGTGCGTCACTTGGGGACGGAGGTCTCATCCGTCTACACGACTCTCAAGTCAGAACAGTTTTACATTTTGATAGAGGCGGCAAAGTTTTTGTACTTGAAACTTCTTGTGTTTCACTAAATGACTGTATTAGCTGTTTTGTTTCAACTTTTTTTTACAAATTCTGCTAGAGATGGATGCTTATGTTGGGCACATTTATTTTCATTTGCTCTACTTCTGCGTTGCTTTCTACGGACTTGACCTTTGGTAGGCATTCTTTAGGGTCTGTTGAAAAAAATAAAGAAGGTATGGGTTGTGGTGTTCTGCAATGTATGTGTGCTGTGTGCATGAGTGTTTGAGTAAGATGATGTATGTAATGGTGTCTGATTGTGCATTGGGAACTACAACTAGTAGGGATGTATATTCTTCAATTAATATGTTACTAAACTCAGGTTCAGATGACAGAAAAAAATAAGCTAGTGGTGTGGAGAAGTACAAATATTAAATCTAATGTATACAATTAAAACAGTTGTTTGTTCTATAATATGAAAATTCTAGCGGTTGAGTTGGATAATTTGTGTGTCCAAAAGTAGGAATTTGTACACCATTCTGGCTGTAAATCGCTGTTTAAGACATGGGGATTTTTGGACAGAATGGTGCACAATCTCTATTTTTAGGCACAGAAATAGCATGAATTAACTTTACAGTATCTTTGAGTAATAATACAAATATTATGGTGATATTCTATTTACTTTTTTTCTAAAATGAACAGGTTAATTCTTAGTTCTTCTTTGTTCTCCAAATTTGGCTGCTTCTTTTCAGGAGAATGGTCTTCACTGCAATTGTAAAAGAAACAAATTAGTAATTTTGTTTGTATATATGATTGTTTTTAATTTAGATATTGATTTTTTTAATTGAAATCCTCAGCGCCTTCCTTAAAACCATTAAAACTATCTTATTCACATAAGATATGTCGCACCAGTTCAATACATATGATATGTTCTTAATGAACAAATTGTATTGCAATGAGTAACTGTAACAAACAAAATATCTTTAGTATGTCTTGTGAAATTCATAATGTACCACTGAATACCACTATTTCTGTAACTAAGCTGTTCTAGGTAATAGTGCCTTTATGTCATGCTTAAATTAAAGTAATCAAGTAAATAAATAAATACATAAATGTAATTGTATAAGTATTATTTTTGAGATTTGAACATAGAGTGTGCAAGCATGCAATTTTGTTTGAATATATGTAGTCTATAAATTTCATTTAAAAAACATTAGTTTAACATGATTTGATAGTGTGTTTATAAAGAAAGTAAATAGTATAAAGGTTTATAAGTGATAGTTGATTTTAGGAAATTGGAAAAAAGACAGTAGATTCATTTTACAGATTACAACAGCTAAAAGTCAGTTTAAAAATGTGTTCATGTACTGTACAGAAAAGATGCATACCTGTAGTGTGTGTTCATGCATATGGATATGCATGGAGCTGCAAGTAGAAATCTTGGAGACTTGTACAGTATTTCTTGTAGATGGTGCTTGCCAATGATATGACACTTGTACTCAGAGAGATTCACAGTACATTTGCAGTGCTGATCTATGATGATGCAGTTAGATGTAGAGGTCTTGAATGTGATTGGTGCATGGTCATGTGATTTCTTAGCTACATCCAATGAGGGAATGGCACAGAGAGTGAAGTGGAAATGGTAGAAGGGCTGTTCATGTTACGATATGTCCGCGGACATGGCAGTAGTTCGCGGATATCGGGAGTTACATCCAGGAATTTTTGGGTTCAGAAGTCATGCAAATGAGAATGAGCACTGAAAGGGATTGGTCAGGAAAGTTTAGTGGGTGTGTTGTGCCAGGAGGGAGTTTCTCAGATATTTCTTTTTGCTGAGAGAACAACAGATAGCTATGGCTGTGTGTTTCAGAAAACAGATTGTTTGGATTTTGGGAGATTAGTGGATACATTGGTTGAAGGTGCATGCAGAAAGCTGTGGAGTAGCTGTAGATCTTGGATTTCCAACATGTGGAAGTACACTGGCATGGAGTACGTGGAATGAAGTGGTTGGACTTGCTACCTCTCTGTGCTACTTTGGAAACAGAGCAACATCCAGACATAATTGTAATTCATTGCGGAGGGAACAGTTTAGGACATGTGTCTGGAATTCCTTTGCAATTTGCTATGAAAGAAGGACTTGGGAAAGTCCTATTCTCAAATAATATTTTCACGGATTGCGCAGAGTCAAATGTGGCTTCGTTCTTCTTCATTTGGTCCACAAATGGAAAAAGCAAGGCGCAATGTTAATAAGTCTGTTTGTGCATTTCTAAGAGATTTTGGCATGTCCTCTTTTCACAATGAAAATATTATGTTTCGTAGTACATACAATTTTCGCAGAGATGGAGTCCATCTTACTTATGCTGGCAATCAGATTTTTCGGAGAAATGTACAAAATGCATTGCGACCTTTTTTAGAAATACAGCATCCATTTTGAAGTAGGTGTTAAGTATTTATAATTTTTGTCCTACAAACACCTCCCAAAGGCTCTTTTCAGAGCCACCACTTCGTCCCAGAGAAAAATGCAATGGTTACAATAGGGCAGCACCCCAATTTTTTTAATGTTCGCGAACTATCCGCAGACTTTTAAAAAAGGGCCCTGCTTTATTTATCTTCACTTCTATTTTTTAACTGTGAAAGGCGGCTCTGAAAAGAGCCTTATTTATTTTGATTTTTGTAATTTTGCATTTTGTTTTGTTTTTTTAGACACGACACACTAGGAGAGGAGGGGAAAGGAGGGTAAATGGGGGGACACCAACCACAGGGATAAGAAAGGGCGAGATGAAAGAGGAAGATGTAGAGTGGGTTTTATTTGGGTAGTGAGCATGTCTTCTCGTGCTCTGAGACAATAGTCTCAAAAGCACTCCGAAGTCGCTCCCCCTGCAGAGAACTGTGTCACAGTACATACATACAACTTTGACCCTCGAAAGGTAAGGGTCATCAGAATTCTGTATGGCCTGTGAGGCAGCTTGAGGAAGACGCTGTCCCACAGAGGTGGTCCTTCTGGTGACAGGATCAGAAACGGAGGATGAAGTAGAGGAAATCAACCTACTAGGTTCTTCGCAAGGTACAACCTTGCGAATAGCCCCAGAGTGAAATGACCTCAGGTGTCACTTCATGGTCGTGGTCCCAAAGCTGTACGAACCGTGCTTCCCGCGACTGAGTATCATTTTGCACTCATTGCAGATAACACGGTTCGCACGAGCCTTAGGACCATTCCCATAAATAGAAAATAACTGCCACACCCAAGACTCACGTCTAGTGTGGGTATTAGGGATTTCCTCTACCTCATTCTCATCATCCTCTTCTTCCTCCTCTGCATCCTCACTCCTCTTCCCCTCTTCAGTCCCTTGGGAAGGTGGTGGTGGTGGAGGGGGTGGGGGTGGTGCTGAAGCAGGTGCAGCACCAGGTGGCAGTTCTGCAGCCAGGGATGCCATCTCGATGGTGTAATCAGCAAGTTGCTGGACAAATAGCTGTGCTCTGAGGAATGGCCAGAAACACAATGAGAATAAGCTCTAGGGCGTGGTCTTTTATAGGGGTGCTTGTACGCGGTTCGCGGACATGCGTGCTGTCCGCGGACAGATCGAACACAAAAAAGGGTTCAAAAAGTTTCAAAAAATATGTAGAAACTCAGGATTAATATGTGTGACTTGTGCCATGATGAGTTTTTATGGAAAAATATTGTGGATTACTCGAAAATGTACTTCTAAATTGTTCGGGGACACGAACAGTGTCCGCATTCAGAACACGCGATCAGCATGGGCGCGGTCACATGATCCCTTCGCGAACATGTCCGCGAAGGAAGCTCCTGTCCACAGGACACCAAATGCACGGACATTGGTTTGCGCATTAGCGTTGATGTTCTACGGACAGTGTTCGGGTCCTGAATTAATTAAAAGTGCGTCACACATCAAACGAACATTTCTGGACATTGCGTGTGTTCTAGAACAGTTTAAACTTGCTAGCGAACACTACGGACATATATAGTGTTATTTAGGACACTTCCATTTTCGTTTGATTACGAACTTTTCAGGACATCAATTGTGTTCTTAGAACAGTTTAACTTGCTAGCGAACATTACGGACAGGTATAGTGTTCTTTAGGACACCTCCATTTTTGTTTAATTGCGAACATTTCAGGACACCAATTGGGTCTTTGAACAGTTTCAACTTGCTAGCGAACAGTACGGACAGGTATAGTGTTCTTTAGGACACTTCCATTTTCGTTTAATTACGAACATTTCAGGACACCAATTGGGTTCTTAGAACAGTTTCAACTTGCTAGCGAACATTACGGACAGGTATAGTGTTCTTTAGAACACCTCCATTTTTGTTTAATTACGAACATTTCAGGACACCAATTGGGTTCTTAGAACAGTTTTAACTTGCTAGCGAACAGTACGGACAGATATAGTGTTCTTTAGGACACCTCCATTTTCGTTTATTTACGAACATTTCAGAACACCCGCGCTGTCCGCAGACATCTACATTGTTTTAAAAAAAAAAAAAATGGGAACTAATTACAACACAATATAAAAATATAACTTTATTTCACATATATTAATAATAATTGACAGAGAAGGTGAGGCAGAAACAGAAACAAAAACAGGAGAATTAGGGGTTTCAACATGATTGGCATCAGGTGAAGAAGGGATGGAAGTCTCATCAAAATGTTTTGGATTATGGAGAGGGTTTGGGGATAATTGACTGGGATATGGTGAGGGGGACAAGTACATGTGGGACAATGATATGAGGTTTTTGTTTTAAAATGATCCTCAACAAAAGTTTTCAAATTATTAAAATTGCTCAATAATAAATCCATTTTTTCTTTTAAGCTGTCAAGCGTGTTTTCCATAACAGTTTCTTCAGACATATTTTCTATTTTGGTATGCTCTGTACAAAAAGAAATATATATGATAAATATATATAAAATAATAACAATTAAAAGGTTTATATTGTACGCACTATTTTCTGACATTTCGTCATGTGGGAAGTGCTCTAGCCATTCCAGAGTACTAGACATTTCTGTGAGAAAAATAAAATATATATAATATTTCTTTTCTTAATCTAATACAGAAGGTTTATAAAGATATGAGTAAAATGAGGTACACTTACTATTTCAGGTAAAATGTTCTGAGTACTCTGTAGGTCTGGTCTTGGTCTTAGTTGTGGAGTGTCTGTGAGGTAATTGTGTTCGAAGCCAATTTATCTTCTCTTGGTATATTCCATTTTAGAACATATTGTATTTAAATGAATGGTTAGTGCGGTACATATATGGGTTACATTTCTTATGTATTACTACATATAATATGTATGTGTACTACTTTGCAAATTTTTTAAATGTTATCATGTTGTAATATAACAATTAAACATACCCCCCAGACTTCTTAGGTAGTGGTACTGTTGTCCGAATATGTCCGCGGACATAATTAAAGGTTCCATAGGTCTTTAGTAGCGCAACTTAACCATAACGTCCCTTTAACAAAGTTTTTTTCACTGAATTTCATAGGTTTTTAGTAGCACAACTTAACCATAACGTCCCTTTAACAAAGTTTTTTCACTGAATATATATATATATATATTGTGCAAATCCGTAAAATAAATCTTTTAACTTTGCAAAACAGCCTGCTTCCTGGTTCAGTGAGACCCGGTGGGGGGGATTCAAAGAAAGGGGCGTGATATAAGGGTACATCATTCAGAAATAAAAGAAATTATAGACAAAAATATATAATTAAAGGTTCCAGCTGTGCATCACACGCTAGGCATTGACTTAGGTAGAGTGCCGGGTTGAAATCGCTTACACCACCATATATGCCCACTGCCTACTACTTTGACTGCTAGGACAAGGAGTTCAGAGGTGTGGATGATGGAGGCTGAGGAAGGAAAAAGATTCATCATCCCAAAATGACAGTTGGGTTTACCTTTTCAGTGTTATCTGCAACTACCACAATTCTGATCCAATTCTCTGTATTTCTTAGCAATTAAACTGAAACCCAGACCCTTTTCTCCTAGAGGGCCTCAGTCAAAGGTCTTAAGGTCGCAGTTTCATTCCAGCAGAAAGGTTCAAGCTGCATCCATACTTCTGAAAGCACAGCTTTGTACATCAACAAGACGTGTTTAAACATGACATTTTGTATTGCATCTAGACCTGCTGCTCATAAATACAATCTTTCTGTTATACTGTGTTAGAACATGGGTAAATTAATTTTTAGTCCTATTCACACATAGGCCCCATTTAACATAGGAACCCAGTGTCCACTTCAACAAAAAGAAATAGGCCTTTCTCTTTACATGCTGTCATTTTACATAATGAAAATAAGTATTTTTATCAGTAAGAAATGCATTTCTAAATCACTGTTTTGTGCTGCATAGAAATCAATGTAACATGGTGCTTTCTGTCTCTTTAAATTGAAATTATAACATTTCATATTTTAGGAAAACAGCATTTCCAGCCACAGGTGTCTTATTTTTCCATGCACTGGGCACATTCAGTAATTCTAAGCTCTCAGACATATTTTCCTTCACTTGAGCGTCTGTCCATTTTAGTAGAGTTGAAATAAGTCAATTTCTGTTCCTTCACTAGGCCTTATGTCAGAAAACAATATTTTAAACTGCCTGCATTTTCCAATGGGTCTCAACATAAGCCAGCTTCACTCTCACAATAGGGGTCTAGCATGGCCTCTCAATCTCTGTCAAACAATACACAAAGAGATGAGGGGCAATTTACCAACACTAGGATTCAACCCCAAAGCAAGCTAAGGACACTCCAAAACTAGGGAACCTACGTGTCTCTTCCTTCTCTCCTAATGACTTTCCAAACTACACATACTCATTTGTTGTAACAAATAAAAACTGAGTGGAGCTTCTTCCAAACTGATGTTAAAACATACAATGTTATCTCACATAATCATTATTAAACGTATCCTAAAAAAACACATTAAAACATCAAAAAAACATTCAATTGATATTACATTTCATCAACAATACAAAAACAATAAAAACACATCATATACTATCTAAACATTTACAAATGATACAATAATACAAACCAACGGACAGTCACCAGACCGTCTTCCTATTAAACTACGTCTACAGTGCAAAATACAAATAAACATTGGTTGTGAGAACAAGTGCCACTGTTAGTAAAGGTCATTTGATATCCTAGTTGATGATCCTAATTTGTGACAATCCTTTCGCTAACAAAATGTTGTAAATATAATTCAATATATAATTGAAGACACTGCTACTATTTCCAGTGTGAAAAGACACAACATGTTTCGTTCTTCTGTATATGTGAATAACGTCTCCGAGAACTTCTTCAGGGGACCAACGTCCTCAGATTACAATACACACAATTTAGAAACAAAGGAAACTAGCAATTCCATCAATGATGCTATAAGTCTAAAAATCTACAAGAGAGAACAGAGATTAGCCGTGTGACGTAGGTATTGCAGATGCCCGTAGTTATAAGGGAAACTCAGTATCTAATTAACAGTTCTCACGGTATACTGATGCAAACTGACATAAGGCGGGGTCGTGTTCGTGTGACTGCAAAGTAAGTAAAAAAACATTCTGTTCAAGTCCATATCAATTAAGGACCTGAAAATGCCGTTTCTATCTCAACCTCCAAGCTCATAGCGTTAGAAAGAGATTGTAATATTCTGTCAGCTCAAAAAATGTTCTGAGTGGTGTCACAAAACACCATGATGTTAAGGGAAAGAGGAAGCTGTAGTAGAAATTCACATGTGGACGTATTATGAAAACCAATTTGCTTATCTCCAGCCTCGTGAGTGGATGTGTATTGTACATGAAAGCAATGTTAGCAAGAAGTCCGCCTCGCTTGCACTCTCGGCTGTAATGGAGTATTCACTCTCGGCGTATAGAGGACATCCGCATCAATATGAAAGGCATGGTAGTTGCCTAGGAAAAAGCAACCAGAGTGTTCAAGGCAAACTACCCGGACAGGAAAAGTAAAACACTATCCGGGTTGCTACGGTGACGGTATGAACTGAACAAACTTGGTGCGTTAATTTACCAGTTGACCGATCAAGCAACTTACCAGCGCTTGTGTGGTATCTATCATTCTGGCCGATTCACCCACTCTATGGTCCATGTCACCTGACTCCTGCTAAGTGACTACTATGCGTTACTCTCTTTTAAAGCAGCCTGCTAAGGGCGTAGGCTATGGAAGTCGGTGAAATCAGTGGTGCGCATACCTTCCCTGTTCACCTACATGACGTCAGTTATGACCGCTGACTAAGAACAAACAAGAAAGGTTGAAAACTATCTCATTTAGTAAGTACTAGTGACTCGGTACAGTATTTGAGTTTGTGGAATATTATAAACAAATATGTCACAATCTCACAATACGCTGATGAGAAAATGAGAGCAGACAAGGCTCACCTTAAAAAATCGGAGCTTCGCAAGTTAATCCTGTATTAGAGGTTGTCCGTAATTGTTAGCTTTGTCTAAAGAAAATGGTAGGGTACTTGACGACAAATGGTTAAGTACTTGTGTGCGTCCAACCTGCCATGTTAGTAATCCACTCAAGTTCAAAACTAAAGGATAAGACATGCGCATAACTTCAAAAAGCAAAGGCAGATCAGCAGTTATGCCACTCCACTTGCTCATTGAGCCCTATTTCTGAAGAATTTGTAAGAAAGATCAACCACTGTTCCTTGTTAAATAACATTTTGGTGACAGTTTCACCATTATGTGTAGAGTTGATTTGTGATAACACTGTCCATTTTAAAGTGTTGCTGCCATGTTCCATTGTAAGAAAGTGATTTACTAACAGAGCTGTGACAACTTTGTTTCTAATGCAGCTTCTGTGTTCACTGATCCTAAGTTTAACTTTACGTTCTGTCACCTCTATGTAAAGCTTAGGGCAGGGGCACCAGCTAGCGTACACAATGTTCACTGAGTTGCAGTTGGTAAAATGTGTCTGTGCCCATGGTTTGGATAATCCTATGTCTACCTCAGTGGTCCTGCAGGTGAATTTGCAATTAACGCAAACCCCAATGGAGAATGCCCTTTGATGGGTGGCATACCCCAATGTTCTGTCACAGTTTTAGGTTGGTTAGTTCTCAATGAGATGTCATTCTTAGTGAGTAGTTCTATAAGGTTTGCAACTATTTTGTAAGCGCACAGAGGTGTTTCCAAAGGGAACTCCCCTCTTTGTAAAATGTGCCCATTTAATTTATTGATTCTGGTCACTTCATTAGACTTGGGAGTAAAAGCACTTACAAACACAATATCGGCGCTGAGCGAAGTTTTGGTTTTGTTCTCGAGAAGAGCTTCTCTATTATTATTCATTGATCTCTTCAAAGCAGTTTTTACAATTTTCTTAGGGTACTTCCTGTCCCTCAATTTTGAGCTAAGAGATTTGGCTTCTAATTAGAAGGTGCTGGTCTCTGTACTGTTACTTTTCAAATGTGTAAATTGTAGAAGGGCAAGTTTTCTCGAGTATGGCGAGGGTGGCAACTATCAAAAAGTAGGAGGGAATAAAGGTCAGTGGGCTTATGGAATGGTCTTACCTTCAGTACTTTGTCAAGATTGTCCGCCCATATGGTGACATCTAAGAAGTTCACTATGTTGTTACTATGTGTGGAAGTACATTTAAGGTGTTGATTGTGTTGATTAATACACTTGACAAACTTAAGAAAGTATTGCTCAGAACCTTCCCAAACAATCAAAATACCATCTATGAAACATATCCACAGTGCAATTTGTTCAAGTAATGGGTTGATAGTGTTATAGATGATTTGTGTTTAAAAAAAACTCCACGTACATAGTGGCTGCTGTAGGGACAACAGGTGACCCCATTGCTGTGCCATGGATTTGATGATATAAATTTCCATTAAAGTTGAAAGAGTTTTCGGTCAGTGCCAATTCTGCACACCATAAAATTAAACTATTGAGGGTGGAACCTGTCGCTCTCTTCGAGAGCAATACCTCTTCCAATACATCTGATGTATCTCTTTGAGGTATGCACGTATACAGTGATAAAATCTCTGTCACCCTGGGGCTGTGTTTTCACCCCAGAAAAGACACCAAACCAAGCTCCATCCTAATTATTGAGATCGGTAAACCTGCGGCGAGCAATAGGATTCTCTGCCAGAATTTTCCCTCCAGTATATTTAACCACCTTAGGTCAGCGATAGAAAGTGCTTCCAGGCCGTATAGTACAGAGGAGCAAAAACATTGTCTATGAAGACGAATTGTCCCAATCAGACTGTAACTCAAGGTGAGTATTTCTTCTTCTGTCCACAACTAAATTCTTGTATCCACTGGCAGCATTAATATCTGCACCTAAATATCTGTAACTATTAACATATTCCAGGTTTTGGTCCAACAGTCGGATAGGCAGACAGCATATTGACCTATGGCTAAACTGCATTACTTTAGTCTTGGACAGGTTGATGATAAAATCATTTTTCCTGCTATAATGTTCCAGGGTTCTCAGGGAGAGATGTAAACCTATACAGGTATGATCAAATGCAACTATATCATCAGCATAAGCCAGACCTACCGTCTGAACCTGACTAATCCTCGGTGGTCAATTAGAAATTGATCTGAGCCGTGGTGGCAAGTCATACAGATAGAGATTGAGCAGGAGGAGGGCCAACACGCATCCCTGTTTAACTCCCCTCCTAGTCTCTATAGGTACAGTGAAGGCCCCCCTGCATCCAATCTCACATGGATGCTTGTTTCGGTGTACAACCCCTGTATCAAATAAAGCAAATTGCCAGGGCATCCCAGTCCACCCATCTTCCTCCATAGCTTGCTATGATACACTGAAACAAAAGCAGCATGAAAGTTGATAAATGCTGCATATGAAACTGGGCCACCTTTAGTTTTAGCTTGGCAAGCAAGTAGGTTGATCGCCATCTGACAATGAGTGGTAGAACTTCCCTCCCTAAAACCCAGTTGTGTATCATCCAAGATTTGTTCTCGCATCACCGAATCATCCAATGCTTTGAATTGGACACCGGCAAAAAGTTTACCAGTTATGTCTATCATCAACAAAGTTGATAGTTGGATGGATCAAGACGATTCACAGATTTATGAATGGGGATTATTAAGGATGATTGCCAAGATAATGGAATGTTTTCTCCATTACATATCTTCCTAAATAATGTCCCTACCATACTTGTCCATACACAAGAGTCTGACTTCATAACTATGTTCGCCAGGCCATTAGGGCCCGAAGCCCTGGAGGATTTCAATTTATTGATCAAACCCTAAAGGCTCTCTGTGTTGAAGGCTAAATCAAAGTGACCATACACCACTTGTTCAACACAACCGGTCTCCTCATAATCCTTTACTGTACCAAATTGTCTTAGTACAAATTCCACCCAAGTTGTTACTGAGATAGGAATCATGGCTTTCTTAGGTTTTACGCAATTATAGGTAGTCAAGGGCTGCAAGATCGTTCTGTGGTCCCCTTTCACTAAAACCTACACCATCTTCTTCCATCTCAGGTCTTTGCACCCAATACACCTCCCCTAAGCCAATTTTTGTATATGATTTTCATCTTTTTTTTAAATTATTACATGTTTTGGGCCTTCATCCTGAGTGGTATTGGTGTTTAACTTCCCTCTGCATGATCTGTTTAGTGCCTCTAGTAGCCTGATCAAAAAAACACTATTTACCCCATGTCGTCAAAAACTACATAAGGTCCCTTTTGCAAGCCAAATCATATTGTCAACTGCCTAATTCAGCCTTCAATCTCTTCACCAATGTTATGTTCGAAGTTCTCTATCCCTCTGTGATTTAACTTTGTAACATGGGATTTCAGATTGCTAATATTTCTCTCCGTACAAACAATCCTATTGCCTGCATCCCTTACATTTATATCACCAATCATTTGCTGTCCTGATGCTTTTTGGGATCTTTGGAGATGAACTGTTAGCAGTGCATGATCACTATAACCAAGATAATCAATCTGCATTGAGAACTCAGCGTTCTTTCATTGAGCATCAGCAACCCAGAATAGTTCAACGCTGTCATCCAAGATCTACCTTGGCTATTTGATCTTTTACATTGCATTACTGAGTCAGCTTTCAGATCGCCTATTACAGATTCCAAAGGTTTGTCCAAACAGTACATGTTCAGATCCCAAAAAATAAGATCCTTATTAAGATCACTCACCCATTCTATAAAAAGGTAATAAATGCTTTCAATGCTACTCTCAAGGGTGGACTGGCTTATAGGGAACTCCAGAGATTTCCATGTAGGCCTCTGCACTCTGAGCCTCTTTAGTGTGGAAACCTATTTTATTTCTAAATGTCTCTTAGGAAAAGGGTTTGCAGAACATGTGTAATATGGGGTCACTTTGAACATTATTTCCTGGGCCTCTTTTGGTTCCCAGTCCACCCCTGGGTACTCTGTCAGGGTTCCATTGAATGCCTCATTGGATAAACATAGACGGAGCTCGCGCAATAACAAACTACCTAGTAAACCCGGGGGAGCAAACGTTTTTGGTTCCAAATCGAGGTGGTCTGCTAAGCCTCGGAACCGTGCTGCATCGTTTCTGGCGCATCCTTTTACAGAACGCTACGGGTTGCCATGAAAACGCTGGCAGTCATGGTATTCGCGTAGGTACTCAGGCCTATGGCCCCGTCCTGTGCGTACGGTCAGGTGACGAGTACTTAAGCCGCGCCCCGGCGCACAGTGACACTTCTGAATTTGTCTGTTTTCAAAGCTACGTACCTTGTACCTTGTCTTCTTGGCTCCTTGAATCCCCAGCCCGCCTTGTGACCATCCTTGCTACCTTCTTGTCATTGCTCTCAAGTCTTAACTGCTCAGACCTGACCCGGAACGTCCACAGACTTCTCTCGTCTAATCCCTCATGTCTTACCTGCTCATATCAGACCCAGAACATCCACGGACTGCAATCGTCTAATCCCTCAAGTCTTACCTGCTCACATCAGACCCCGAACGTCCACGGACTGCAATCGTCTGACCCCTCAAGTCTTACCTGCTCGAACCAGACCCGGAACTGTCACAGACTGTATTCGTCTAATCTCTCAAGTCTTACCTGCTCATACCAGAACTGGAACGTCCACGAACTGCAGTTATCTCATTTCACAAGTCTTTCCTGCTCGTCATTACAATCGGAAAACCCACGGACTGCATACATCTCATCTTGTGAGTCTCACCTGTGTCACATCTTCTTTCTGGAACTGTCAAAGACACTTTTGGAACATTCAGGACTGTCGTGCTTTGGCTCAAGGACCAAAGGACTTTGACGCATCAGCGCAATGATCAAAGGACACCAGCGCAACGGCGCCCGTATCAATTAACTCTTTAGGCGTCCTCGTGCCGGCGGGTATAGGAAAACAAAACATTGTGTTTCCCGGACTGTCACTCCATTTCCAACTCTCCTACAACACCTATCCAGGGCACTCATTTGGTAAGCACAAGACTATTTGTTTCTTACTTTCTTGTTATTTCTGTATTCTTGGTAACAGTGATTTTCCTCGTTTTCAGGGTGCTCACCAGTCTAACTTGGAACTATTCAGTCCCAGTCTGATTTTCTTGTTTGTGAGTATCAGTTCAGTATCTTGCTTTGGAGAGTCCATTGCCTTAACTCACATGTTAATATCTGGTTAATTTACCAGGGTGTACCATAATTTTGGGCAATGCTCACTTCAATCTGTCCTTTTGTACTCTTGAGGGGTATACTATCAGAAAGCCTAAATTGCATCACGATGTGCCAAGCCACCACTACTATACTGAGCTTTTGTGTCATAACATATTCAGAAGCCTTTACAAAATGGAAGAGGCCGTTGACCATTTGGCGGCTCTATCCAAAGTGGTGGAAGACCTTAGGGCTGACATGACAGCCGCACATGATGCAACTCAATGTGGTATTAATGAGTTACATGCTGGTCTGCAGTCAGGGGCTGGAGCATCTAGTCCTGGAGTGGATTCAACTTCAGGAAGGGCTCAATCAAGAACTGAGTCAAGCCAAGTCTACATGGCAACACAGTTTCCATTAGCCCCTCCAGAAAAGTTCCTAGGAGATCCTATGACCTTTTGAACATTCATTAATCAGTGCCGTTTACATTTCCTGTGTAGGCCTGCATCCTTCCCTGATGCTACTACTAAGGCAGCTTTTGTTCTGTCTAACCTTGGGGGTACTGCTGCATTGTGGGCCAATCCCTTGCTGGAACAGAGTAGCCCTTTACTGTATGATTGTGAGGCTCTGATTACAGCTATGACCCATGTGTTTGATACCAGATATAAGTCACAGGCTATGGACTTGGAATTGCTTTCTTTACAACAGAAATAGAAATCCTTCTTGGAGTATTTGGCTAAATTTAACCAGTTACTTGCAGAAACAGATTGGCCCGACGAAAAGAAATCTGCATTGTTTTACAAAGGTCTTTCGGAAGGCTTAAAGGATACTTTGGCAAATGTACCAGTGGTTCCTAGTGGTTTCCCAGAACTGGTTGACCTTATGTTGCAAATCGATGCCCGTAAGGCTGAATGAAAGGGGGACAAAAGAACCACCCTAACCATTCTGACGCAAGTAACTCCTGTCTCAGCCTCCGAACCGATGCAAATTGGTGCCATTCGAGGTCTGCTCACTCCTTCAGAAAGGGAGCTTCGAAGGGTCAATCATTTATGCTTCTATTGTGGGTCATCGGGTCATTTTCTGAAACCTTGTCCTAAAAAACCTAAGAAGGCAGGAAACGCCAAAGCTCGACAATGGACGGGGTCCCTTTGTCGAGTCAAGCGGTCATGGACCCCAGATCCTCGGTTCCTTTTTCATTCTTGGCTACCTTGTCTTCTACTCCTGAGACAACCTGGTCTGTTGAACCTATGATTGATTCAGGTGCTACTGGAAGTGGATTCACAGTTTGTACGTGATCATTCCATTCCATTGATTCCCAATAAAAAACACCAGAATTAGTTAATGCAGTGGATGGTACATCTCTGATTTCTGGTTTGGTGACGGAACAAACCATTGATCTTGTGTTATCGATTGGTGACGATCATTCAGAGATCATCCGTTTGGATGTTATTTCAGCTCCTCAACTTAAACTGATTTTGGGGTTGCCATGGTTAATGAAACACAACCCTTCCATCGATTGGATGTCACGTTCAGTTGAGTTTACCTCGGACCAGTGTCAGGAGACTTGTCATGCAGATACGGTTGAATTTGGAAATCCTAGTTTCAGGCTCCTAGATTGAGCCTTAACGGTTTGGGCCGTTACTACAGTGCCCCTTCCAAACGAATATGATTCTTTCAAGGACGTTTTTGATAAGAAGGCGGCAGAAAAACTACCTCTGCATCGCCCTTATGATTGCCCGATAGAACTATTGGCAGATGCCCGTATTCCTTTCCGGAAGAATCTATTTGCTTACTCAAAAGGAGGATGTGGTCTTGAAGGAGTATTTAGATCAAGCACTCCGGACGGGGTTCATCCGCCCCTCCAGGTCTCCAGCAGCATTGCCGCTTTTCTTTGTACCTAAGAAACAGGGAGACTTATGCCCCTGTATCGATTACAGAGAATTGAATGCAGTGACAGTACGGAATCAGTATCTGATTCCTCTGATATCTGTTCTGCTGGATCAACTAGGTTCTTCCAAGTTTTTTACCAAACTTGACCTAAGGGGGGCTTATAATCTGGTCAGAATCAGAGAAGGTAACAAATGGAAAACAGCATTCAAAACTAAGTATGGTCTATTCGAGTACTTGGTTATGCCATTCGGTCTTTGTAATGCCCCAGCTACCTTCCAGTATTTCATCAGCGATGTGTTCAAGGACTTACTGGATCAGTTCATGGTTGTCTATCTCGACAACATTCTCATTTATTCTTCTACCTATAAGGAACACGTCCAACATGTCTCTACCGTTTTGCAGAGATTGCGCGAAAACAACCTCTATGCCAAATTGGAGAAGTGTGTTTTTCATGCTGACCAGGTGTAATTTTTAGGCTACGATATCACCAGTGAGGGGGTTAAGATGAGCAGTAATAAGGTTAAAGCGATCTTGGACTGGCCTGTCCCAAACAATGTAAAGTTTCTTCAGTCCTTTTTAGGGTTTGCAAACTTCTACAGGGGTTCATGCCCTCATTTTCGGCCATCACAGCTCTCTTGACTACATTAACCAGTTCTAAAACTTGCTTTGTATGGTCTGATCAAACCCTGAAAGCCTTTGAAACACTGAAGTCCACGTTCACCTCTGCCCCGGTCCTACAGCAGCCAGATCAAAAATGTCCGTTTATTGTTGAGGCTGATGCCTCGGATCTGGCTGTGGGGGCGATTCTTTTCCAGAGGTGTGAAGACTCTGGTCTTCTCCATCCTGTGGCTTACCATTCCAGGAGACTTACTAAGTATGAGATGAATTACACTATCACTGAATGTGAACTTCTGGCAATACTTGATGCATTCCTGGTATGGAGACACCATTTATTGGGTAGTATTACACCCGTACAGGTTTTCACTGATCATCGTAATCTTCTTGCTCTTAAATCTGTACACTGTACCAGCGCTCGCCACGCAAGATGGCATGAATTATTTTCCATGTATAACTTCCAGATCACTTACCATCTTGGCAAGATGCATTCTAAGGCAGATGCTTTATCAAGATTGAACGAAGGTGGTCAGACGCCTCACCGGGAAAGCACTGTGTTACAACCATTGTTTGTCATTTGTTCTTGTACCGTAGATTCTTCTTTGAAGGGAATGATTAAATCCTGGATAGGGCCGAACTCCATGATCATGACATAATATTCGTCAGTTCCATGCCTCATGTACAAGAACGGTTGTATCTCCCTACTTCAGAAACCCGTGTCTTGGCCCTTCATTGGTGTCATGATGCCTTAATGGCTGCAAAGTCGTATCTAGATGTGTTCTTATCTTTGCATTAGAATTGCCATTTCTTAGGTTAAATGCAAAAGTCGAATCTAGACGCGTTCTTATCCTTGCATTAGGAACTATTGCTATCTCATAGGTAAACTACTAAAGTCGAAGCTAGATGTGTTTCTATTTGCGCTCCTGATTTGCTGATACCTAAACCTCACTGCCATAATTCTCCTAGCTGTGCTGCAATCGGTATACTATCTGCCAGTAGCCACATTACACTCTTACTTTGTACACTCCCACAATGCATCTCCCATTACTTTACACTGCTCTACTTAGATCCTTACTATATATCATAACTCAGATCTCTCCACTTTGCTCCCAAAGTCACTCCCACTCATGCCATTCATGTCAACGACTAATACTCACAAGTTAACTGATATGATTACCACTCCCTGCACTGCTCTACAAAGGAACCTTAAACTACGTGCCAGACTTCCAAGGCTCCATGACCCTCTATCCAAATCATTGCCTAGCAATGTTAGAGCCAACACTGGCTATACTAGCCCCTCTTAACATCTGCTTCAACTCAACAGCAGACTCTTCCGAGAGCCTATCCGCACCCAGAAAGATGCACTCAAAACTCAGCTTTCACCATCGAAACCAACACAACCTGGAATTAAAAGTGCACTTATAAATGCCCATTCTATGGTAGCCCATGCAACAGAACTAGCTGACATACTGCACAATGAAGATTTAGACTTCTTAGCCATCACTGAATCTTGGCTTCACCCAGCAGCTGGTCCTGCAATTATGCTAGCCCTAACAGATGACTATACCTTACTAAGACTGGACCGAACTACATCTAGAGGAGGAGGCCTTGCTATAATAGCCAAATCTAAACTCACTCTGAAATGCTCTCCATCCCTCAACTTAGGTTCCTGTGAATCCTTAACTGCTAAATTAACGTTATCCAACACACAATCTATATCTATCCACCTCATTTACCGACCTCCAGACCCTCTAGGATCCTTTGAAGAAGACCTCACTAACATCATATCGAATAATCTTAAGAACTCATCCCAAAGCATTCTACTAGGCGACTTCAACTTGAACTCAACGACTCTTCAGATGTCAATGCCATATTAATTAACAATACCCTAGAGGAATTAGGCTTTATCCAGATGATCACAGAGCCTACCCACATCAAAGGTAGAACTATTGACTGGCTAGCTGTGCATAACTGCCCTATTCTGGTCTCATCTATATTGCCACATCCTTGGACCGACCACCACCTGATTATGTTCTCATTAGAGGCATTACCAGCACAAGTTATTAGTATTGCCCCAGTTTCACAGACTAGAAACAAAAGAAATATTACCTCTGAAAATCTCATCCCCTTGATCCTACCTACCTTGAACGCTATTCCAGACCACACAGACCCCTCCATTATGGTAGATCTGCATAACTAAGTTATGCTCTCCTCCCTTGATAACATTGCACCCTTAAAGCTGAGAAAGAGAAAACACCTCAAACATGTCAACACCTGGTTCTCCCCCCATCTTAAAGTCCTCAGACAGGAGAAATGACGCTGCGAAAAAGTTTGGAGATCACATACCACCGAAATCAATAATAACAAATTGAATATACTAGCCACCCAGTATAAAAAAGAAATCATCCAGGCCAAACAAACCTCCTACAACTCCCGAATCTCGCTTGCCAAATCCAACACCAAGGAGCTCTTTACTATTCTGAAAGAGGTAGAATCTCCTGTTCAAACACCTGACTCTTGCCTTAAGGATGAAAACTGGTGCACAAGCATACAAAATGCCCTAGCTAACAAAATCACTTCCTTGCAAACTAAGATAAACAATAAAACAGACTCACTTCTCCCAACCATCAAAACAAGTATCACCAGCTCTACAACGGGACTACGCATTCTGCCACCCCCTTCTACTCCCATCCCCCAGTTCAACTTCCATAACTTCACTACCAAAGAGGTTGAAAAGGTTATCCTCAAGCTCAAACCTTCAAATTGCCATGGGGACCTTTGTCCTGCACAATTGATAAAGGATGTGGCGCGTAAGCTTGCACCATTCATTACTAAATTAATAAATGCCTCCTTCACCACAAGCACCATACCTAATAACCTGAAACAAGCGTGGGTCCTCCCCCTCCTTAAAAAATCTAACTTAGATCCCTCGACTCCTTCGAACTACCGCCCTATTAATACAGTACCATTCCTACTGAAAATCCTTGACAAAATAGCATACCAACAAATTCAATATTACCTTGAACACTTTCACCTCCTAGGAGTCTGACAGTCTGGCTTCAGGCCCCTGCACGGCACCAAAACTGCTCTCTTGGATCTTAAGACACAGATAGACGAGCTGAGAGACAAGGGAAAGACTGCATTACTGTTACTCCTTGATCTCTCAGCCGCCTTTGACTTGGTTGACCATGAGATACTCTGTAATCAACTACAATCAGCAGCCCACTTCTTGCAAAAGGCACCTGACTGGATTCAATCCTTTCTTAACAACTGCACTATGAGAGTCTTGTTCCCTTTAGCAGCCGCTGACCCTACACCTATTACCTGTGGCGTACCCCAAGGTTCCTGTGTCTCTCCCACCTTGTACAACATCTTTACAAAGCCCCTTTTTGATGATCTAGATGGTCTGGGTATCACCTACACTAATTATGCCGATGATACTCAGATCCTCATCCCGCTGACAGGGGGACTACGATAAGGATTATGCCTTTGTAAATCAAGTGTACTTCATCATTCAGGGATGGATGGCCTTACACGGTCTATGCCTGAATGATGACAAAACAGAACTTCTCATTCTCGGCACCTCCCCGAACCTTACCAAATTAGGCCCAAATTACTCCTCCTTTGTAATTTATAACAAGATTACAGTAGCCAAAGAGGTCAAAACCCTTGGCTTCTACCTAGATTTTACACTCACTTTCTCAAAACGAGTTAATGCTATGGCATCTCCCACATCATTCACCTGCAAACTTAGTAGAGCAGCTAAACCCTTCCTCTCATCGTCCAACTGCATTACACTAGCTAGAGCTTTAATATTGCCCAAGTTGGATTATTGTAACGCCCCATATGTAGGCTGCAATAAATATATTACCAATAAAATCCAAATCCTTCAAAATAACGCTTTAAGAGCGGCCCTAAGCATCCCGAAAAAAGCATATATCTTGGATACTAGAAGATCTGTCAACTGGCTATCAACCAAAGACAAAATCTTCCTCAGATCTGTCTCACTGACGCATAAGTGCCTCCACCAGGCAGCTCCTCAATATTTAATAACCAGATTTACCAGACCAATCTCCGCCCGCCCGTCTAGAAAGGCCAATTCCAATCTCCTCCTTGTGCCCAGATTCAAATGCATGATGTCTGGGGGGAATAGCTTCCCCGTCAAAGCAGTCCAATGTTGGAACTCACTACCTCCACCACTTAGGGAGGACCTCCCGTACCTACAATTTAGGTCTAAGACTATACACTGGCTTAAGGAACATGATACTTAATATCCCTCTAGGTTGTGCTTCAACATAACTCCTGTAAACTGTGCATACTAATGTCTATTTTTGCCTATTAGAGGATATATGCTAGAATATTTGTATATACTGTACATCCTGCGTGCTACTCGTTTGATTGTCCATTATTGTCCAGGTGCCCCCAGCAATGTAACCTCTGCTGGACCCACCCCTTGCTGCTATGTAATTAAGTTGTACAATCCTCTTGATACTTTTGTGCCTTGCTACCCTTTGAGTTAGGTGCGCACTATAAATAAACAAACAAACATCCAGGGAGACACAAGACGCTTGAAATGTTAAAACATTGGGTGTTCTGGCCTACAATGGTTAAAGATGTTTCGGACTACATCAAAGGGTGTGCTATTTGTGCTCAGTGCAAAGGTACAGTGTCTAAGCCTGTGGGATTGATTCAGCCTATCCCTGTTCCGAAGAAACCCTGGCTAATGATTTCAATGGACTTTAAGGTCAAATTACCTCATTTCTGAGGTTGTGATACCATATGGGTGGTTGTTGACTACTTTTCCAAGATGGCCTTGTTTGTACCCTGCCAGGGTATTCCTTCTGCTCCGGTTCTAGAAGAAATGTTCTTGCAGAATGTGTTCCATTGTTTTGGGCTACCTGAGATCATCATTACAGATCGTGGCTCACAGTTTACCTCTCGTTTCTGGCGTCATCTAGTCACTGCCTTCGGTATAGATGTACGTTATTCTATGGCCTATCATCCCGAATCAGATGGGCAAACTGAAAGGGCAAATGTCACTCTGGAACAATACTTACGTTGTCTGATTACTCAGCATCAAGAGTCATGGTTAAATGTTTTGGGTCGGCAGAATATGCATACAATAATTCAGTACATTCATCTACAGGTACTTCTCCATTTTTTGCTCTTTAAGGTCTTCATCCTAGGTCAATTCCTGAGGATCTAATACCTACCTCTGAAAACCCGGCAGCTCAGGCTTGCATTCGTGACTTCATCTCCCTTAGGGAAACAGTCTTTGATCGTTTGGAGGCTGCTCAACAGCAAGCTAAACTCTATGCTGACAAACACCGGAGACCTGCTCCCGATTATCAATCTGGAATGTTGGTCTGGTTATCTTCCAAGAACCTCCATTTGCCTGGTCGTAGATGTTTGATACCGCATTTTGTGGGACCTTTCTCCATTAAGGAAGTGATCAATTCTTTGGTGGTTCGCGTAGATTCACCTTCCCAATGGAAGATTCATCCACTCTTTCACGTTTCACTTCTGAGGCCATGTCCCGCAGGTACTCGCCTCTCATCTCGTCCGGCACCAGTGATAGTCAGGGGGGTGGAGGAGTATGTGGTCAAAGCCATTCTGTATACGGGATGCCTTGTGAGTGTGCTGCTTTCCCTGCGCTACTCTACATTCTTTAATACACAGTTCTGAACCCTCCCAATGCTATGTATTTTGCCAACCTCTAAAGCCTACAAAGTAGATCCACACAGGCTTAACATGTGACCAACTTTGCAACTGACCTGCAGATGAACTGGCCTGCTGTTAAATCTCAGTTACCAGTTTAATAGTATCCACTACAGATAGTATCCACTACAGAGTGTTATTTGCTTTCTGACTTTGAGAACATTCAGACATGTAATTGCTCATTATACTATAGCCAGTAAGATAGTTATAGCTGGTAAGATAGCTCATTGGGCTGAGCGCTCACTGCTGAGATGTGTGTGTGATCTGCAGGTTGCAGGTTCAAATCATGGCAATGCCGACTCAGCCATACATACTTATGAGGTCAATAAATGAGTACGGGGTCATATTGAAGGTATATTTGTTCTATATAAAGCACTTAATTGGAAGTGCTATGTAAAACTTATCATTCAGCCTTGGACGTCTGCTTGCATTAACAGTAACATGGACTTATAACCATATTTTTCTTAGTGGACTTAGGAACAATACTATGTGATGCCACTTCCAGTTTTGTCAAGGGGTGAAAGGTTGTGTTCCATCGCTTCCTGTGATGTCACTTTGGCGTGAAGTCAAATTACATCACTTCACGTGATGTCATAGAGGTCAAGAGTTGTGTGATGTCACTTCCGCTACCCCTGGCATTTTGGTGAAATGGCATCCTTAGGCATAGCCCTGTTTTCACATTCCAGTGGGTCAACAAAATAGAAGTCCTGAGTGTCGAAAATCCTCAGTGGTTGAATAAGGTGCAATATATGCAACAAATCTGAACGATTAATTCTCTTCTGGGCATTCCCGAGGAAAATACTTTGTATCATAAAAGATTTGCTATCCACTTAAGGTTGTAGACCAGGCTTATTGGGCTCCACATCATTGCCATTGCTTTTAGGCCACTCATCCTTTTCTCCAGGCTTGCCAAGTGTAGAAGCATCCTGTCCAGCCAATTCTTCTACTTCATATTATTAATTCCCAGACGCATCTACTTCAGTACAATCTCTAACGTCAACCACACTAGAATTTGTATCATTCAGTAGCCAACTTGGCAACATGCCAGTTTATTTTAACGAGCGTTGCTTAGGCGCTTTGCCGTTTATTTTTGTTGCTTTCTTACTTCGCTTGGGCTGTTCTGGATGTGATGGCCTCACGTGTCGGGGGCTCAGGATAGTTTAGCTCCCTGAACAGGAGGAGCGCTGGGGTGGTGTGCCTTTGTCACTACCCGCCGGGTTCTGCTGCCTCCGACGTGCTGCATGCGCGTCACGATCTCACCTCTATCGAGATCCACTTTCCCGCAATCTCACGAGGCTACGTCCCCACACACCTCCCTTGGTGAAAAAAGGATGGGTGCTAGTCCATGACAAAGTCTGAGAACCTGTTGGGCTTCCTTCTCTCCTGCTGGGGTATGCCTTGGTTGGAGATGAGACCTGTGGCTCGAGCAGTGACATGGGGAGATTCAGGTAGATTGAGTTCTCCTTTTGTCACCTCCCCAAGTGATTCCCAGAAATGGGGCGAGGGGCTCATGTCTGAATATTCCCTTTGATCCTGTATCTCCGAGGTGTCTGTCTCCGGATGAATGGGGTTGCTGGGTGAACCTTGCTGCTCATGGTCATCTCCTGCTTCTGTGGGCGGGAGGTTGGTGGATGCTCTTCTGCAAGATACAACCACTCTTTCCAGGTTCCATCGCTTGCCGTTCCTGGTGCAGACGTGGTTGGTTACCTTTGCAGTGACCTCTATGGTCCTACTCTATTTGGAGCCGGTTGTGGTGTCTTTGTGGGGAAGACATATTTTTACTAGATCGCCTTCATTGATCTCAGTGCGGTGGGCTGCCCTACATTTGTCGCCTTGGGATTTCATGGCTTTGTTGTTTTTCTGCATGCGGAATACGATGTCTCGCATGTCTATGTTTTTGTCTTCTCTGACTTGGTACAGCCAAGGGCTTACCAGCATGGATGCCACCCTTCTCCCTCTCAACAGTTGGAAAGGTGAAACTCTAGCAATGGCATTGGGCGTGAAGCGATGGGCTGTGACGGCTTCTTTAGCTGTCTTGTTGGGGTCTAGACCCGATGCGTACGCCAATTGCAGCGCCCCTTTGATGAAGCGGTTCACCCTTTCCACCAACCCGTTTGCTTGCCGATGGTACAGTCTACCTCTCAATTGGCGGACATTATTCTTCCTTAGAAACCTTTCCATTTTTCTGGACACCAACTGCACTCCATTGTCGGTCATGATTTCCTTGGGGAGACCTTTGCGCTGAAAAATGGCAGTGAGCGCCTCTATGACCATGCTCGTGGTGATGTCTGCCGCAAATTCGATCTCCACCCACTTGGAAGAGTAGTCCACCATGACTATTCCATGCTTGTGGTCTGTGGACATTTTGTCTAGCAGGCCGATGAAGTCCAAGCCTATTTTGCGCCATACTCCTTTCGGGATTTCCGTAGGCATCATGGGTGCTTGTCTCACGGACAGGCGTTTATCGCTGTTAATGCACTTGTGGCACCTTTCAATCATTGCCCGTATGTCTTGGTCCATTACAGGCCACCAATAGGCATCGCATCTTGTAATGTTGCTCCCTAAGTGGCCTGAATGTGCTCAGCACAGGATTACTTTGCGGATGCCTCTTGGGGGAATTACGCAGTCCTCTCTCCAAATGAGACCATTTATTACGTTGATCTTGTCACCCACTTTCCAGTAGGGGCAAAGGCCCTCTGGGACTGCTCTCTCATTGGGCCATCCCTCGCACACCCACTCTGCCATGCAGCATAAAGCGCCGTCTTGTTCGCATTCTGCTTGCCAATGACGCTTGCTTAGTTCCATGAATTCGCCGTTCCTCAGATCACTTATAGAAGCTACCACACATTAATCTTCGAGGAACATGGTCCCTGGGGCATTTTGGTCGAGGAGTCTGCCTGAGCGTTCTTCCATCTGGCAATGTGGGCGATTTTGTAGGTATACTCCTGAAGTTTTGTGGCAATCCTGGCCAGTCTTGGAGTTTTGGTTTTGGTGCTGCCAGGGCTTAACATGTGTATAAGGGGTTTGTGGTCGGTAACCAACCGAAATTTGGTACCCCAGATGTATGATCTGAAATATGTGATGCCCAAGTGCATGCCAGCATTTCCTTTTCCACTGTGGAGTAGTTTTTCTCCGATGCTGATAGGGCCTTTGACGCGAAGGCTACTATGTTCTCTGTGTCACCTCTTTTTTGGGTGAGGGTGGCCCCTAGCCCATAAGCGCTGGCGTCTGTCGTGATGCATGTTTCCCATTCGGGATTGAATGGTTTGAGACAGGGCATGTGTAGGATCCTTTTTTTGATCTTGACAAAGGCTTCATCCTGTTGGGGCCCCCATGCGTAAACCAAGCCCTTCTTCTAGAGTTCCCTCATTGGGGACGTTGTTTCAGAGAATCTGGGGACGAACTTCGTATAGTATTCCGTGAGGCCCAAGAAGGACCGGAGTTCATCCTTGGACATCAGAGCTGGGGCATCGGTTATCGCATTGAGTATATTTTTCTTGGGACTCACCCCATCCTTCGAGATGTGATAGCCGAGGTACTCAACTTCTCCCAAGCCAAACATGCATTTCTCATGGCATAGGTGGAGGCCTTCCCCTTGTAGTCTGCTCAAGACTGCATTCAATGCTCTGTTGTGGGTATCTGTGTCCTTGGCGTACACCAAGATGTCGTCCTGAAAGTGGGATACGTTGGTAATGCTGTGCAACAAGGAGCTCATCAACCTCTCGAAGGCCAAGTCGGCTGAGGATAGGATAGGGTAGGCCGAACGGCATGTGTCATGAACCATCGAACTCGCTTCTTCTGGGCTTCCTGGTCCCTGACACGTCGGGGTTTACACTCCATAGTACTACCAACATGGCAGCAAGCTAAGAAAGCTGCTCACCAGTTTTCACGCTCTACGCAGCGTGCTCTATAAATAAACCACACCCCTGCTGCCCCGCGCGTCTCAACGCTGCTGCTAGCTGTGACCGGATGTGTGCTCCGTACTCTCCCTTGTACTATTCTGCTGTTTCCTGGTTCCTGGATCCCCTTCTTCCAATTATCTTCCCTCCTTCTCGTCCAGCCTTTTCCGTAATCCCTGCACCGCTACCGCGTGCACCTCATCCTCTTTTCTGAATTCCTGGAGTTTCCCTTGATCCCGGACATCGAAGCTGAACGCAATCTGAAAGCTGAGGACGGCCGAGCGGGCTTGTATAAGACCCGAACCATACGAAAGAAGACTCCGCCTAAAGAAGTCATCAGGCAACGAAAACAGGTGAGAAAGGGGGAAACCTGTGATAGAATGGCTGTGTACTGGTACGTGCCAATCGGTGTAATGAACGCATTGTGCAGGCTTATCTGGTGGTACACGTCTCGCATATTGAGCATCCAAAATATGATCGCTTCCTTCATCATGAGAACTATTTCGCTGATGCTGGAATGCGGAAAACTGTCGGTGACATCTTCTAAGTTGAGACTTTGTAGATCTATGCAGACTCTCAGATCGTTCGAAGATTTCTTTTTGATGAGGACTACTGGGCTCAAACATTCCGAAGACTCCACTGTTTCAATGGTGCCCTCTTTAACCATCTTCTGGAGCTGGGCTTCGAGTGCTGGCCTCGCTGTCGCTGGCACGGATCTGACGTTGTGCTTCACGGGCACTGCATTTGGCTTGAGGCGGATCTTGTTGATGGAGTTTTTAATTTTTCTGGGTGTTTCGGAAAACAGACCCGGGAAGGCTTCTTTCAAATTTGGCGCTCCTCCTGAAGAGATCAAAAGAACCTGATCTGGGGTTCTGGGGTCTAGCCTTATGCTAAGCCTGTTTTGGTCATCCCATCCTAGTACGGTCGGACCCTGGGATGAGAAGTACACTTTCGTAGTGGTGGACGTGTCTTTAAATTCAATTTTCGCACTGATGTAGCCAAGCAAGTCTACGTGGACCCTCCAAAGACCGTCGTCTTCTGTCTGGTGGTTCTGATTTTAACCTGGTCAGACCCCATCAAATCTTTGTACGTTTGTATGGGGAGGATGGTGAGGTCGGATCCTGAGTTGCCCATGACTCCCGTTTCCAGCCGTCTACTCTCACTATGCAGTGAGGCTTTTTCCTCCTTGCGCGGGGTGCATTGACCATGATCACCATGGGTTTGTCATGCTGGTTGTCGTCGCTTGACCATCTTTCGCCATTGACGCGGGTGACAGTTTTTTCCCGTCACGTGCAGGCTGCAGCCATGTTGACTGAAACATCGACATTTTGAACATTCTTTGTTCCTGGCGGAACAGTCTCGATCATTCACCTGTTACGCTCACCTGGTCTCTGCGGAGGTGTTGGGGCACGGTTGCAGCCCTCCCGGGGGTTAGGTCGCTCGGGTCGACTTCGCCCTCTGCGCTTATGTGGTGACTGGTGGTAATAGGTGATGCTGCTTGGGACTGCTGCTGCGTGGAGAATAGGGCGCGTGAGTATGCCAGCTTGTGTGCCTGATCCCCTTCAAGACCCCTTCTCCCAAACCGTTGTACCCCATTGGATGCGCTGTCCCTGGAAAGCTCACCTGTTGATTAGTGTTTGCCAGCACTCCTTCCTGCTGCTTCTGGCAGGGGCGCTTGTATGATCTGGACCGAGTTCCTTCACTGGTCCCTTGCACGTGATAGTCCAGTCCTGCTGCCACTAAGCCACTATACTTCAGGTAAGTGTTCCTGTTTGCCTTTGTCTTTCCTCATCTGTTTTAGTTGTATTGTAAAGTTTGTTGTCTTGTATTGCTGTCCGTTCCACTTTTGGTGTTTGCTCTTTTGCTTTCTTCCCTTGCAGGTGATGTTGCTGGCCCGGCAAAAGCTGTGGAGCTCAAGGCGGCAGCCGGAGGGAATGAGGAACGAAGCTGTGGTGGTAGAGTAGATGGTAAATTGTTAACTAGGAGGTGCGCAGGGTTCAAATGCGGCGCAGCCCTAGGACGGATGTTCTAACCTTGTCTTTCTTCTTCTTCACAGGGTCTGAGTTTGTGGATGCCGAGTGTGGTGCTGCAGCGTCGGGATCAAGATCACTGGATGTCAGGAGATGAGTCTGCAGATGAAACGATGAAGCACTGGTTTCCTGGAGGTGAGTATGCAGGAGAACGCCTGTTTTAAAAATTAAGTAAACTGGTCCAAGCAGCAGTGAGCGTCACGTTGCACGCGAGTGCACAGTAACGTGAAGCACCAGCCTTAAGGATGGAACAGCTTATATAGCTGAGCTTCGGAAGCCACGCCCACCAGGTTCAGCCTGCCTGCCACACCCTGCCACACCCGATGTGTCAGCACATGAAGACCTGGCCTGGGGAGTCACACCCGATGAATCAGCACATGAGGATGTTCTCTAGAATAAAGACTTACAGCTCCTAGAAAGTTATTGTCAAATAAAAGCACTCCTGCACTGAAATAAAGTGTTCCTGCTCACATCTCTATATGGTCCTGGCACCAAAGGCACCAGGACTGAGTCCAGCCAGGGCTCCTGTGTTTATGGGTCAGAAGGGACATAAGTGAGTCAAGTGACCCATCGCCCCTTCACTAGATGGTGTGGTTTTTGTGTTCTGGGGCATGTGGCCATGTCAGCAATCCCCCTCAAGGCCCCTCTAATGGGTGGTTTCCCCCCAGGCCCTGGTTTAGTGGGGTTCTTGCAGTGGAACTGCCTGATCAATCGTGGAGCGTGGACATGCTCACTGGGTTCCCAGGTCCGATCTTGGGGTCCATAACCTTTCCACTCTATAAGGTGAAATAACTTGGACTGAACCATCTTAGAGTCTAGAATCCTTTTAACTTCGTATTCTGGTTGTCCTTCAACAATTTTGGGATCCGGTGGTGTATCGATCCATGTACCTGGTCTCAATGGTTTAGGAGGGAGACATGAAACACCGGGTGGATCTGCATGTGGGCCGGTAATTCTAATTTCATGGCCACAGGGTTGATCACAGCCTTGATAGTGTAGGGGCCCAGATATCTGGGACAGAACACCTGTGGTCCTTTCAGGAGGATGTTTTTGGATGCTAACCAAACTGTGTCTCCGACTTGGTAGTTGGGAGCTTCCCTTCGGTGTCGATCCGCAAACTGCTTTGTTTCTCTTTGGCTCTGGCAAGATGCTCTTGTAACGCTCACCTGGTATCCACAGGGACGCCACCCGACCTGGTTGGACTGCTCCTGACCTTCATTCTGCCGAGGATCTAGTCTGGAATACAGGAGTTCTGGTTTAGCCCACAATCTCTTCCTCTCTGGGCCCACCTCTCTTGTGAACCCCAGCAACCCCTTTAGAGTTTTCCTCAACTTGGATTTCGATAAGATGCACTTTCCATCCTGCAGTTCTGTGCAGGGGTGCGTCATGGATGGGGCACTTCGCTGCCAAGTTGCTTCACTTGCGCGGACCCGAGAGTCCAGACCTGCTGCGACTCAGTTCTTCAAGTAAGTCTATTGTTCTTAATAATTTGTCCCTAATTGTAATTGCCCTTATTAATGTCCTCCTTCTCTCTTAGGTGCAGAAGGGATGATGAAGACGTCGAGCTGGTTGAGGGGGCTGTGCTCGAGATGGTAAGTGAAGGCGCAGAGCGTGGCGCTATGTACGCTTTTGCTGTTTGCAAACCTGTGTTATTTTTCTCTTGCAGGCGCCATGATGTTCTGGATGGTGAGCGACCGGGAGGATGCGGAGTGGTGAGCAGATGTTGTCCAGACCGCTGTCGAGTAAGTATGAGAGCTACCGCTTTGCCTTTCTCTTGCAGGTTGATGGAGGCTGGCACGGAATAGACCAATAGCGAGTTCCGCTCAGGTAAGCGTACTTCCGAATGATGCTTGAATGAGGGATGCAAACGCTTGCTAATATTGTCTTTCTTTTTCGGGACACTGGAGCGATCGACAGGAGTTGGATTCACAAGCAGGTAAGGATGGATAATGGTGCTCTTCTTCTCTTCTTTTGCAGGTGCTGGCCTGGAAAGCCCAGGACAGATCACGGTGAACGTCACGCTGCGAGTGCAGAGCAACACGAAGTGTGTGCTGCAGCTCGGGCGTGGCTTAAATAGTCTGCAGGTATCCCAGATGCCTTCAGGCCTGCGCACACCCTAGATGCTAAACCGCATGGTTCAGTTCTGAACTAAACCATGTGGGGGCAGCCATACTGTTCCATTTACATTAAGAGCTCGAGCTCCATCTTCTGCCATATGAGCCTGGTACCAAAGGCACCAGGACAGACTCCAGGAGAGTCTTGGGGGGCATGATTGGGCCCTCGAGGCCATGCAGGGACACTGTGGCACGACCCAGAGGTCCCGAGTACCAGGGTCAGGGGCTATGGCCATGACAGCACTGCTGCTTCCTTAAAAACCTGGGTGATGGTTTTGTGTAAGGTCGTTACAGTGGGCATTTCTAATGATTCGAGTGGGTCGAAAACAGATGTCTGTGGATGTCGACCGTATACTATGTAGAATGGGCTTTGTCGTGTACTGGTGTGAATGGAGTTTTTATATGCGTATTCTGCTAACCAAAGTATGTCCTTATGTATTGCTCGAGGGCATGGTTAGTCCGTTCGGTCTGGCCGTCGGTTTGGGGGTGATGGCTTGTAGATAACCGGAGGTCAATTTTGCAACACCTTTTTCAGAATGCAGAGACCAACTGAGTTTCTCGGTCTGATATCAATATTGATGGGAACCCGTGTAGCCAGCCGATCTGTTCCAAAAACACAGTAGACAGAGTAGAAGCAGTTGTGAGACCTTTCAGGGGAATAAAGTGGGCCATTTTGGAAAACAGATCTTTGGCAACTAAGATGGTATTTTTTCCATTACAGGAGGAAAAGGTCTGTAATAAAATCCATTGATAGTGTATGCCAAGGCGCTGGTGGTACTTCGAAAGGACATAGCAGACCAGCAAGACTTTGTTTTTGGGAAGTGCCACTGGTTGCGATGAACTGGACAATGTCCTTTCGGCAAGTTGGCCACCAGTAATTTTACTTGATTATAGCTTGGGTTTTGACTGATCCCGGATGCCCTTCTGCTAACAAATCATGATAGTTTGCAAAGATTTGATTCTGTAATTTCTTATCCGGGATGTACAATCGTCCTTGGTAGTATGGTAGGTTGTCCACGATCGCATACCGGTCTCCCTTCCCTAGCCATTCCTGTTGCACTGGTGGACTCATCAAGTGTTGCAAGTCAGATTTTAAGTTGTCTAGAGTGGTGGTTGCGGCAATCATGCCTTGGATTCGTCCTTCTGGGACGATGACCACGGGGTCTGGTATAGTGAATGCCTCTTCTGCCTCACTCATGTGGGACAGGGCGTCCACTTTTCCATTGTGTACTCCGGGTCTATAGGTGATGACAAAGTCGTATTCCGCATAGAAGAGAGCCCAGCTGAATTGGCGTGATGATTGCGCTTTAGCGGTCTCTAGATATTGTAGATTGCGATGATCCATGACAACGGTCACTGTATGTCTAGCGCCAAGAAGATAATGTCTCCAGGCTTTGAACGCTGCCTTAATTGCAAGCATTTCTTCTTCAGTGATTGCATAATTCAATGCAGAATGGCATGGGGTGCAACTGACCTGTTTCGGGGTCTTGTTGTGACAGTACTACTCCCATTGCTATGTCAGAGGCATCAGTTTCGACCACGTATGGTAGTTCTGGTCGAGGGTGCCGTAGAATTGGTGCTGTGGTAAATGCTTGTTTTAGCTCCTGGAAGGCTTTCTCTGCCTCTGCGGACCAATTAAATTGTTTATTTTTCTGTAGTAAAGAGGTGATTTGGTGGACGATCTGGGAGAACCTGGGAATGAACCAGTGATAAAGTTGGCGAACCCGAGTACACTCTGCACTCCCTTTATGGATGTCCATGAGGGCCAGTTTAGGATAGCGTCCACCTTGCGAGTGTCTATGCGTACCCCCTGCAGTGTGAGAATAAAGCCGAGGAATTCTACCTCTGTCACATGAAAGAAGCATTTGTCCAATTTGGGATATTGCGGGTGTAGCCGCAGTTTCTCTAAAACTGCCTGGACATGGTTGACAAGGTCCTCCTTGGTGGTCGAATAGAGAAGAATGTCATCAATATATACAAGGGAGCAGACGTCCAACAGTTTGTGGAGCATGTCATTCATGAACAACTGGAACACCGCTGGGGCATTACATAGTCCAAAGGGCATAACCTAATATTCATAAAGACCATATTTCATGCAAAAGGCCATCTTCCACTCGTCTCCTTTTTTTACTCTTACTAGATGGTAGGCCCCTCGTAAGTCTAATTTTGGATATATCTGAGCGTTTTTCACTTGATCCAAGAGCTCTGGGATAAGCGGTAACGGGTACCGTTTTTTTGCCGTGATCTGATAAAGTGCTCTGTAGCCAATGCAAGTTCTCAGATCTCCCTCCTTTTTAGGCACAAAAAAGAGGGGCGAGGATGCAGGGGACTTGGGTGGACGAATGAAGCCATTTGCCAGATACTGATCGAGGTAGGTTTTTAGATGCTGGATTTCCTGTTCTGTTAGGGTGTAAATCCGGCTGCAGGGAACTTGAGCTCCAGGAACCAGATCAATTTGGCAGTCATACCATCTGTGCGGATGTAGGGTGTTTGCTTGCTCTTTTTGAAAGACATCTTGGTAATCCAGGTATTCAGGTGGTAGTGAACTGGTGAGGCCCAGTATGGTTTCTTTCTTCTACGAACTTGGATTGGTAAGACCTTTCAATGAGAAGCCCTTGCTATGAAGGTGTCGGCATAGTCTTGGGGAAAGGTCAGAACTCGTTTACGCCAGACAATCCTTGGATTGTGGGTCTCCAGCCAGGGAATTCCCAATATCATCTGGAACTGAGGAGCGCCGATGAGATTGAAGGTGATGTTCTCTTGGTGACCGTCCTGACACAGATCGCAACCTTCTCGGTGTAATGTGTCACTGGGCTAGATGCTAGCTAAGATCCATCAACTGCTGTGATGTTTTCTGAAACCTGCTTCTGTCGGAGATGAAGGCCTATCTGGGTAGCCAGATCTTGGTCCATGTAATTTCCCACAGCCCCACTGTCAATGTATGCCTCCAAGGCATGTATTTTCAACGGTTGCTTGTGGTTTACCAGGAGCACAGGAATGACTAGATGTGAGGTCTGTATAGGTTCCTTTTCACCGCTCGACAAGTGGACCTCTATGCCTGCCGGGCGTTGGTGTTTCCCGAGTCCTGTTCTTCTTCTTCACCCTTGTCAGTTGCTCCAACTGCTTTCCTGGGTGGTTTCACCGGGCATTCTCTGAGATAGTGACCTGCCTTACCACAGTACAAACAAAGCTTCTGCTGTCTCCTTTTTCTCCCTTTCTGTCTTGGTGCGTGGGCTCCGCAAGCCTCCGATTTGCATTGGCTCGGCCTGATTGTGTGATTTGGTTTCATTCTCAAGGGGTCGCACGTAGACCGACTGCCCCTCGGCCTTGACCCGATCCATCTTCTGATCCTGCACTGTGTGATCGGGCTGCACTGTCAGGTTTATGCATTCAGCACATCTTTCTGGGGGATTTACTACTTAGGCTAATACATCCTTAAGTTCCCATTGCAAGCCTCGGTAAAAGAGCATAGTTCTTTTCTCCTCTGGCCAGTTAGTTTGTGCAATGAAACGATTGAAGGAAGTGATATATGTTAGTAAGTCTTGATTACCCTGCCGTAGTGATAACAGCAGTGGGCGAAGTGTACGAAAAGAAGTAGTGGAATTATGTTCCCTACTGGCCTGCACCGCTCCCACAAGACGCCATCGCAGCACCCCCTCCCATGCAAGATAAACCTCAAAACACATGCGCCTGATGTTTAAGGGAACATCCAGTGCAGTGCACTGAAAGTGCAAGTTTCAACGTCTTCCTACACTACAACGTCTTCCTACAGTATAGGAACGGTAAAACCTATTTAAAAGAAGTAGAGGAGCACCGCTCCCGACCGCTCCTGCCCACTTTCACCACTTGATAACAGTTCATTGTCCAGAGGCCGCCTTTGAGTATGCCATGCAAACAGTTTCTCCATTTCATGCTGGAAACCTCCGAAGTCTCGAAGCAAAGGATCATCCTGGTTTACCAAGGGTATTGACTAGTCCGCTGCACTATCTCCCAAATATGAAAGTACAAATGCCACTCTCGCTTGATCGTTGGGGAATGCCCCAGGTCTGCATAAGAAATGTAGGCAACATTGATTCATAAAGTTGGCGTACTTATTTGGATCGCCTGTGAAGCGTTCTGGTGGGGCTAGGGGAACCCCCACTGGAAGAACCACCTGTACTGGCATGGGCTGTGGATGCATGGCAGGAGGGGCATACCCCGGCAGTGTAACGTGGCCTGCCTGTGGCTGGAGAATTTGCCTTGCTAGTTCATATGTCTGCTCCCGGTTCACAATTAGATCCCTCCTTAGGGCATTGGTTACCTGTCTTGAGACATGAACTTCAGCCCGTAACTCTCCCAGTAATCGGGCCAACAGGGCCGTTTCAGAAGTTTCCATAATGCCCAGGCAGAGATTCGAAGAGGCTTTGCGTTCTTTTATGCTCACATGGTCTCTGCGGAGGCATTGCTGCACGGTTGCAGCCCTCCCAGGGGTGAGGTCGCTCGGGTCGACTTCGCCCTCTGTGCTTATGTAGTGACTGGTGGTAATAGGTGATGCTGCTTGGGACTGCTGCTGCGTGGAGAATAAGGGGCATGAGTATGCCAGCTTGTGCACCTGATCCCCTCCCAGACCCCTTCTCCCAAACCGTGTTACCCGTAGGATGCGCTGTCCCTGGAAAAGCTCACTTGTTGATTAATTTTGGCGAGCACTCCGTCCTGCTGCTTCTGGCAGCGGCACTTGTATGATCTGGACAGAGTTCCTTCACTGGTCCCTTGCACGTGGTAGTCCAGTCCTCCAGTCCTGCTGCGACTAAGCCACTATACTTCAGGTAATTGTTCCTGTTTGCCTTTGTCTTTCCTCGTCTGTCTTTGTTGCATTGTAAAGTTTGTTGTCTTGTATTGCTGTCTGTCCCACTTTTGATATTTGTTCTTTTGCTTTCTTCCCTTGCAGTTGATGTTGCCGGCCCGGCAGAAGCTGTGGAGCTCGAAGGCAGCAGCCAGAGGTAATGAGGAAAGAAGCAGCGGTACAGTAGCTGGTAAATTGTTAACTAGATGGAGTGCGGGGTTCAAATGTGGCGCAGCCCTAGGACGGATGTTCTAACCTTGTCTTTATTCTTCTTGACAGGGTCCCAGTTCATGGATGCAGAGTGCAGAGCTGCAGCATCGGGATCAAGATCACTAGATGTCAGGAGATGAGTCTGCAGATGAAATGATGAATCACCGGTATCCCGGAGGTGAGAATGCAGGAGAACACCTGGTTTCAAAGGTAAGTAAACTGGTCCAAGCGGTGATGGGACTTAAAAACACTTGGAGTTGTATTAAGCACCCCTAGGCCTCCCAGAAAAACGAAACAGGAGCAGACAAGGAAGGCCAGAGAAAGTACCTTAAAGGATTCTCTAGGGGAGATTACAGAGGAATCTATAACCCCCATTACACAGGACTTACTGCTTGCTATTTCAAAGAAGAAGGAGGAAAAGGGGAAACCTAAAACCTCCAAGAAAAAGCCAGCAAGCACTCCTGTGCTACCTACAAGGACAGTGAGCATCACGTTGCACGCGAGTGCACAGTAACGCAAAGCAACGGCCTTAAGGATGGAGCAGCTTATGTAGCTTAGCTTCTGAAGCCGATGAGTCAGCACATGAAGACCAGGCCTAGGGAGCCACACCTGAGGAGTAAGCACGTGAGGATGTTCTCTGGAATGAAGGCTTTCAGCTCCTGGAAAGTTCTTGTAAAATAAAACCACTCCTGCACTGAAATAATGTAAAAACACTCCTGCACTGAAATAAAGTGTTCCTGCTCACATCTCTATATGAGCCTGGCACCAAAGGCACCAGGACTGAGACCAGCCAGGGCCTCTGTTTTTATGGGTCCCAAAGGGACATTAGTGAGTAAAGTGACCCATTGCCCCCATCACCTGATGGTGTGGTTTTTGTGTTCTGTGGCCTGTGGCCATGACATCACCATGTGCTTGGTGCTGGCACATCTGTAGCACTTTGGTGCCTCCCTTTGTCTGGGACCTCTGTCTCTGGGGGTATCGTGGGGCTGTCTCTGTTTTCACCCTCTCCACTGCAGCGCGGTCAGTTCGGGTACGGATGATGGGCCTCCAACCTCTTTGCTTCTGCTGGAGGTCTCCTCCTTGACTCTGGCAATCTAGATGGCTTTGTCGAGGTCCATCTCCTTTTCCTGTATACATTTTTCTTGGACATTCCTTGAATTGGTGTGAACCACCAGCATGTCGCAGATGACTTGCTTGACGTTGTCAACAAATCCACATAGGGACGCGAGTTTCCTCATCCTGGTGATGTAGTCGTCTACGGGCTTGTTGCTTTCTTGCTTAGGGGTGTAGAATTTGAGTCTGTGTAACAACATATTTTCCTTATTAGTGAATCTCTTGACAATGCGGCAAATTTCTTCCTTTTAGGCGTTGTCATCTTCACCTTCAACAGCTATGGCTTTGAGCCCTGCAAAAATGCACTGTCCTTTGACCCCCATTTCGTTGAGAAGCATGGCCTTCTTTCTGGCCGGGGCGTACCTTGTTCCACCCAGTGCCCCTAGGTACTAGGAGAAGAGCGGTTCCCATTGCTGTCATGGAATGGCTGGGGTTCCTGGAGAAGGGAGGAAAGCGAGGGGTAGCGTGGCGACTTGCATGATGTGCCTGTGGAGTTCTGGATCCTCGTCGCCAGTTATGTGGTGACCTGAAGGAAGACAGGACACAGGTAGTGCTGACCAAAGTGTTTATTTGGACACCTTCACAAACTTGCTGAACTGGGAATAGGTAAAGTCCAGAGTAGAGGCAGAAACTGTACTCACATAGTTATGCAGTCCAATGTATGCAGTTACCTTACTGCCTGCTGTGTGTGCATAGGGTACACACATCACACATCCAGAGCACCCAGGTGGCTGCTCTCGCCCATTGCATTACACTATGGTTGTGATAACCTCATGTGTCGGGGCCTCAGGATAATTTAGCTCCCTGAACAGGAGGAGTGCTGGGGCGGTGTGTCTTTGTCACTACCCGGCGGGTTCTGCCGCCTCCGACGTTCTGCGTGCGCTTTGCGCTCTCAGCTCTCGCGCGATCTGCTTTCCCACGATCTCGTGAGGCTACATCCCCACAAACTGTCTAGCCATGCCAGCTCATTTCTCTCAGGGAACCCAGAAAAATTAAACATCCCGCCTGTTTCTAGGGCTTTATTCTCACTCTGTACATACCTCACACACAACTGTTTTGTGATAATGTGGACTACATCCCCTAGCAAGCTTCTCCCTGAATTCCTCGATTTCTTCATGTTCATCCCTGCCTTTCTCCACCACTGAGACCCCATCAATGTTATTCAAAGCTTCCCTGATCACAGACATAGTTTCCTTTCTGCCTGAAATTATTCTGGGCAGTCAATTTATGTTCCTGCTTATCAATCAAACTGACAGGAAATCCTTGTGGCCTGTGTCGTTAAACCGAGCAAAGAGTTCAGAGTGGCCCTTAAATAATGCACAATGGCCACCTATTCAACCCAACATACTAGATGTAGTGGGTACATAATAGGACATGTTTTACTGAGCCTTAGGACTGTAAAGTTTAACTCAAAATCAAAAAATACGATACTTATTTCTCTTCATCGAGTAGCACTTGCAGGCCCTCCCAATGAACACTTTGCAAACACACAAAACAAAGCCCTTAGAGCCGCCATTAGCATCCGAAAAAGGGAATACCTCCCTCAAGCCAGGTGGGGAGCACTTTGGCTCCCAGTGAAAGAACGCATCTTGTTCAAAACCATGGCCATCACACATAAATGCATCTCCCAGAGTGCCCCTGTCTACTTAGCTGAGAAGATCATTCACAACACTTCTATCAGACCGATCCATTCGCACCTTTCCAACATGATGGTTGTCCCCACTTTCAAAAGAGCTAAAGCAGGTGGGGCTAGCTTCCAGCATCTAGCACCCAAACACTGGAACGCCTTGCCTACAGACCTCAGAAACGAAGCATCCTACACCACCTTTGGCAAAGTTCTTAAAACCTGACTGTTTAATTAACCTGCTCAAGATGTGCTTAATCCATGTTCCAGTGTAACCAAGTGACACACTGTATTTGCCGCTTCATGAAACTTATCCTCATTGCATATTGTACGATGTTCTCCAATGCCTGCTGTGGGATATTTTAACCCACTTCTGCTCTGTTATGCTGCAGCACTGTGTTATGAGGGTGCCAGAAATAACACAATGGCCGCAAAACCTTTGTGCGCGCCAAAACCTCTGAAAATCGCACTTTGCAAAGCACAAAAAGATGGCTGCCCAATCTGCCACGCATGTTGTCAGTGGTGGAACAGAGATCTCACTCCTGGAATATGTCACTGGGCTCCACAACAAGTACAAATGGAGTACAGAAGGAAAAAGCAGTGTTGCTAAATGAAACTCCAAAATTTTGCCTTAAATCCTTTTCTCTTTGTTGCTGAGACTGCAGAATGCCGGTACAAAACACCCTCAAACATCCAAAATTCTTGCTGGGTGCTACAATTCACTTAGTCTAAGAAATCATTGTGAACTTGCAAGGTCCTGAAAAGCTGAAAGCATAAAGGGATTTCCACAGCAAAAGTGGCCTGTCTGTGGATGTAAAAAAAAAATCTCTATGCAGCAGAGGGCTGCTGGAATGTCTGATTAAACTTTAAACATGGTAAACTGAAATCAAATGTTTGCAATCTAAGAGGCCTATTACTGACAGTAACCTGTGTTGTAATTGTTTGGATCCCGTGGTTTAAAATCTTGAATAAGTATTCTAGCTGCTATTTTGAAATCACAAGTTTGTTTTAAGCTAAGGAAAAATGAAACAGAATTAACAATTAAATCAAGCATGGCTAAAAGCTACCAAACTGGAATGTCAGGTTTCTCCACAGAAGCATGGCCTTTCCCCCCCACCAGGAAATCACACCCAAGCGGTAATTATAGGGTTTGGAAAGAACTTGGTGTACAGAGGCAAAAGGGAACAATGAACAGCTGCTACTAAGGAAATGCGGGGTGTGAGGACAGTCGTAAATGGCCTCTGCCAAGAGCAAACAGGGAGGAGACTGCTTCTGGACTGCAGGGAGACAGAAAGAGGCGGATCCAAACAACCATCTGTGGCTGAACCTTCACAAAGAACACTTTTGTAAAAGACTTATAATTTGCCAGTTAAAATTGCAAAAAATATGAAAATAACAGATTTGTGAATCTAAATTTTGGCTGAAATTTATTTCCGCTAGAAGTATGAAACTTTATACACTTATGCCCATGTTAAATGCGCACACTTATAAAAATGTGCTTATAAATTGGACATTGTGTTCCTGATGAAAAGGGCACAATTCTGTGAAAATCCGAGACAAGATCCTACAGCTACGGGGTTTTGAGGAATAGCTGCCATATAAAATATGTAATCTGTATATGTGATTGTTATAGAGGTTGCACACGTGTAAATATGTATGGTGCCAAAAGTAGATTTTGTGTTCAAGGGGCTAGGGGTGGATTCTCTGCCACATAAAATCATACCATAAAGGTGACACACTGTTGCTCTCCTCCTATCAAGGCAGAGAGGAGACTCTGACCCAATCAACTGTCAAAGGGGCGAGCTTAGGATAAACCAGCCCACACACCCCTTTATCATAGCATAAATAGAGACACCTCACCACTAAAAAAAGACAGACAGATTCACTCACTATCCGGATGCTGGCGGAGCTCTCTGCTGCTGAACTCTACATCTTCCTTGCTCCAGACTCCAGAAACCTGGCAAAGCAGAAACCCATTGCATAGCTGAACCATTTTCAGCTAGGCCTCAAATTCCAGAACCAGAACCCCACAAACCTAAGGGGAAGCATCAAAATACAGCCGGGCTGCGCTGTACTGCTTACCTGCTGAAATAATTATCATCAGAACCAAGAAGGGCAATCCAATCCAGTCCTGTGCCATGCTGTGAACAGAGTGCATGGCAGATCCAATCCAGTCCTGTGCCGTGCTGTGACCTGAGCGCCTTGCTGATTGCAGATCCAATCCGATGTGCCCAGCTGTCTGTCATAGAACCAGATCCCATTCCCTGACCGGAATGTTGATGGACCAGAATCCTAACAGTTCAGTTTGAAACATATCTAGTGAGTATCTATAGAAAGAACTGTGTTACTAGCATATGTACTGTCCATAGTCAATCCCTATCTTAATCCCATCCTATCTTGTATTCAGAACCTGTGCTGTTAGGAGTACTATTAAATTGTCTGAACTCTCTATCTAATCCCTCCTATCTTTCTCCTGTACTAGTATTGCTAGAACTATCTCTGTGCTGATCTTTTCCCATCTGAAGAAGGCGAGTCCTCTGCAGGCAGTCATTCTGATCAAGTAGCTGTGTTCCAGCGTGGCATTCGTTTTGTTCCTAGTCATCTTCTAGTGTAAGAAATCCTTTTGTCATTTTAAAAGCACATTCCTGTTTTCCATTCTTGCACCTATCTCGAAAAAACAACCTCCACTAGAACGTCCATAACGTCCTCAAGTGTGACCGGGGGTTGGGGGTCCAGGATAGGGGTGTGATATGAGTGGTATATCGTTCAGAATAAATAACTTTTAGACAAAAATATATAAGCATTTCAGTTGTGCATTACACGCTAGGCATTGACTTGGATGTGTGCCGGATTGAAATCACTTACAGCTTGGGGGTTCGTCATGAGATCCTGAATTAGACATACCACTTGTGACAGTCTAACACAGCGTGCTAACTGACGGGGTACATACACTTTCTTGGGATACCACACTGTGCTACACTGTAAAAACACCCTTCAATAGAAATACTCAAAGCAGTTGGGCCTGTTTTGCAAAAGTAAAATAACCCTGTGATAAGCCAGAAGGTAATTAATATTTCCGGAATGGCGACATTAGTGGAAATCAGTATGGCAAAAGAACACCTACTGCACAAATTGTTTGTCAGGGGTGAATGGGTAGAGCAGGATGAGAAAGTCTGGCTACAGGAAATCAAACAACAAATCACTGCCATAGAATTAGATACATGGCAGGACCAGGGTCCATTACACCAGGCACTTAGTGAATTGTATATAGCCCCAAAAGTAAAAGAAGAGCAATGTAAAATTGCCAAAATTGCGGCTTACCTATACCTCCACATTGGAGTAATACAGGAAAAATATGCTGAAAACCTAGATCTGGCAAAGAGGCAAGTACAATCCCTAGAGAAAACCCAAACTGGCTACAAAAGAACCAAGAATCAGAGAAAGAAACCAAACAGTACCTGATCAAATTAAAGGAAGATCTGATTCTCCTGCAGCAAGAGATGGTAGAGCAGGATACCAAATTACTGACACTGCAAAAAGAGTGTCAAGAAAGGTTGGATTCGCTACAACAGAGCCAACAAAAGCTGGAACAGCAAGTAAATTATAATAGAGCCTGCGCAGGGCAGATAGTTGCCCTAGAAAATCAGATTGATGAAATGAAGGAGGAAAATAATACATTAATAGTGGAGGATCTCCACACTCAAACAGATTTATATGAGGAGCCCCAGAAATGATGTGCCATTAGAAAACAAAGGGATGACTGGCTGCACAGAGGTGTACTCTAACTCAGGAAGGGGACGCCTTAGGCCAGAAGTCAGCCATTTAAAAACCAAGATGGAAGAAAATCACCTGGCCCTTCAGGGACTGGGTGAACTCAAAATGGACTATGAAAAGCTGTTAGAGCACACCAGGAGGGTGGAAGATGCTCTGACAAAGAATAATCAGGCCAATCAGGATCCGACTCAGGAGGTGAGTCTCCTGCAGCAAATGTTGGCCCAATACTACCAATGCAGACAGGAAGCACAGAAAGACAAGGAGGCTCTCTGTGAAAAAAAGACAGGCTCCATAGACACATAGCCATGCAGTAACAACTAATAGAGACCAGTAAGGCCTTAATAGAAGAACAAAAGGTTTGGATTCTTGCATGCCATCAGGGAGTAGGGTCTGAGAGAGATGAGGTCAGATGGGAGAGGGAAACCCCTGAGCATAACCTCAGGAACCCTGTTCTCGCCAGAGACTTTAATCCCTTCAATTCCATGGACTCTGTCACTCCCATGTCCACTGGCTCACATGAACCAAGGGCCACGGGGATGGTAGACTTCAACCCAATTGGAAATATGGGGCTAATTGGTCAGCGCCTCCCAGAAATGGATGGGTGGGCATCTCTGTACAGGTTCCCAAGTGCTAGGGCCATCTTCTCTGATCAGGGAGACTCCAGTGAGGGGAGAATCAGAGAAATGGATCCTCAGAAATATAACTTACAAAGAAATCAGGCAGTGAAATTTGGTGGGGAATACCATGAGTCTAGGCACACCAAGAGCATAATAAAAACCACTTCCCAGCTAGGACAGTGGGGTGGAGGGTACTTAACCAATCCTCGGAGCAAGGAAGAGTCAGAAGACTCTTCTGAGCACCACAGGTCCCAAGAGACTAGGCCCCCACATTCTGCCAGCCATTTCCAAGCTTGCAGAATCCGGGAATGTCAAGAAGACCAGACAGCCACCTCTGGTAGCAGTGCCTCTGAATCAGAGGATGAGTGGACCACGGTGACCAGAACTAAAAAGACCAACAAAGTCAAGAGGGCTTTACTTAGGATCCCCTGAAACAAATAAAAGCTATTAGGAGCGTCATCACGCCCTACCACAAAAATGCCAAATATTCGGTTTGGGAGCACCTTGAATTATTTGAGCAGATGATGGAGACTTTCCATCTGAAGGATAGCCAAAGCTGTATTCAGTATGTAAAGTGGACGTGTTCTCCCGAGTACTCCAGCTTCTATGCGGGGCTGGAGGATCAGAACCATTCCAGATGGTCCACCTATAGGGTGGCCATCCTGAAACATTTTTCCATTTATAGGAACCCTCAAGAGGCTCGCAAGGCAGCCTACAACTTGCAATGTGGGGAAGACCAGACCCCACCAGAATTTGTTCGGCAATTGAAACCGCTAGAAGGGTGTGCGCTGACAGTAAGGAATTTGTTTACACCTTCTTCCATGCTCTCCCGAAATACATTATGACCCAGCTAGTGAGGGACTTTCATGAGAAAAGATCACTAGACTGGGTCATTGAACAAGCAACATGCATCTATGAAGTACAGAAGCCATTGGAAAGTAAAAATATTGGCAAAAGCCCCAAATCAACCAACACCCCTGCTGCTGCTAAGGTGGCGGAGGTGAAGGGTACTGTAACGCTCACCTGGTATCCACGGGGACGTCACTCAGCCTGTTCTGACATCTTACGACCTCAAGCCCTTCCCTGGAGGCTATTCGACTGGAGACTGGGCCTGAAACACAGGATTGGTAGAGTTTAACTCCCTATTGTCTCTGTGTGCTTAAACCCCTTCTTCCGCGGGGTCCAACCCTTCCCTTTGATGCACAGCTCACCTTGTTTTCTTGGATAGTGTGCTCTCCATCTGCTTTCAGCGCAGGGGCGCGTTTATTGATGCGGGCTCGTTGCTGCCTAGTTACTTCACTGGCAAGAGTCTGACAGATAAGTATAATGAGTCTTTTGAACAGTTCTCTTACTTCGTTCCTTTCCTTCCTTAGATGATGGCCGGCGTCCGGGGATGGCGGCGTGCTGCTCAGATGAGTAGCGCTGAAGGTGAGTGAAAGCGCGATGCGCGATGCACCCCTTTCGTATTTGCATTGAACTGAGTTCTTTTTCTGCGTCTTTTAGGTGCCGCAACGTTTTCAGCGTGGATGCCGGTTATGAAGAACAAATGCGGTGGGTAAGCGCGGTATGCGGCACCTCTAGATGTTTCCACGCTAACCTGGAGTGTCTTTTCCCTCTTGCAGATGGATGAGAAGTTCCGGAGACAGAGTGCCCCCAGAGCGGCTGGGATTCAGGTAAGCTTTTGAAGCTCATACAGTATTTAAAAATAAGCGAAGATTTGCAGAATACTTACTAATGCCTTTTTTCTGTTCTTTTCCCTTTTCCGTTGGAAGCTGCGTGCCGGGGTGGGAATGACACCACCAAAGATTCCCACAACAACAGAAGGAGCGATGAATGATGGGCAGAAGCGCCGCAAGGTAAGGCTGTTCCTAACAGTGTTCTTGTTCTTGCAGGAGCTGAGCGCAGAAGAAAGATGCAGGCCTATTGGAGACCGATCCGAACACGGTGAGTGTCACGCTGCAGGTGCAGAAAACGCAAAGCATGTTTCTCAGCCTGGCTGTGGCTTAAATAGTCTCTCGGTATCCCAGGTGTCTCTGGGCTGAACCACACCCAAAAGACTAGACCACACATGCAGTTCTGGGAACCAAAATATGTGGGGGCATCCATCTTGTCCCCATAAATGCACTACAAGTCCAATCCCCAATGTTATCCTATGGGAGTGAGTGAGTCTGGTGTCACAAGCGCCAAGTCTGACTCCAGGTGGTTCTTTGGACGGATGGAGAGGCCCTTGAGGGCCATGTAGGTGATTGTGGCCTGGCTCCAGCCTGACATCTTGGAGGGCTGGGGACATGAGGGGCAGGAATCATGACAGCACTCCTCCCCAAGGCCGCCCCTCTCAAGGTGGCTCTTCTGTCTGGTCCTCGTTTGGTTGAATGGTTTTGATGAAATTGTCTAAGCAAGCGAGGTGCATGGATGTACTCACAAGGCTCCCATGTCCTGTCTTGTGGACCATACCCCTTCCAGTCTACTAAGTAGTATAATTTGGATCTGACTTACTTTGAATCTAGGATGTCCTTGACTTCGAATTCTGGCTCCCCGGCGACTGCTGCTGGCTGTGGTGGCGTTGCTACCCGGGTCCCAGGTTGAACAGGTTTAAGGAGAGACACGTGGAAGACAGGATGAATCTGCATGTTTGACGGCAAAGCTAGTCTGACCGCCACAGGATTTATCATGGAGGTGACAGTGAATGGACCCAGGTATCTTGGACGGAAAGTTCTGCTCCTTTAATGGACACGTGTTTAGACGCCAGCCAGACTTTGTCTCCCACTTGGTAGTTGGGGGCTTTTGCTCAGTGTTGATCAGCAAACTTCTTTTGGCGATTCTTAGCTTGAAGTAGCTGTTCAGCTGCCCTTGTAAAGGTTTGAGAAATGGTTGTGTGCAAGGTTTGGACTGCTGGCATTTCCAGGGTTGTAGGAACGTCCAACTCAGAAGTACGTGGGTGCTTGCCATGCATGGTATAAAAGGGTGTCTGCCCAGTGCTCGTGTGTAGGGAAGTATAAGCATATTCAGCTATCCATAATAGGTCGACTCAGCTTCCATCAGCTTGGTGTAACATGCAACGCAGATACTGCTCGAGCGTCTGATTTGTCCTCTCAGTTTGACCATCCGTTTGGGGATGGTGACTGGTGGATAGCCGGATGTCGATCTGGGCCATAGAGCAGCATTTTCTCCAGAAGTTAGATACAAATTGAGTACCTCGGTCTGAGACCAAAACTGAAGGAAACCCATGGAGCCGTACGATGCCTTCAAGAAATACCTTTGCCAGAGTGGAAGCATTTGGGAGCCCCTTAAGAGGAATGAAATGTGCCATTTTTGAAAATAGGTCCACGACCACAAGAATAGTGTTAAACCCTTGACTGGGTGGTAAGTCAGTAATAAAATCGAGGAACAACGTGTGCCAGGGTGCTGGTGGGATTTCCAATGGTTGTGATAGCCCAGCCAGTTTCTGCTTGGATGACTTGTTTGAGCACACACTCCACAAGATCGGATGAATTGGATAATGTCTTTACGCCACGTGGGCCACCAATAATTTCATTTTACCTTGGCTAGGGTTTTAGCGATTCCGGGGTGGCCCTCGATCAAGGAATCATGAAAACCGGACATGACTTGTTCTCGTAGTTCTTGGTTTGGTAAGAATAAACGATTCCTGAAGTAGGGCAACTGATCTTTTATCATGTAATGTTCTCCTTGTGCACTCCACGCTTGTAATTGCTCTGCTCTCATCAAGTTTTGGATTTCTTCATGTAATTCTTTCTGAGTTATGGTGCTGTGATTCCTAGGAGCTTGTCACTCAGGATGATTGCTATTGGGTCAGGGGTCTGATACCCTTGCTTTTCCACCCCCATACGGGAAAGGGTATCGGCCTTCCCGTTTTTCACCCGTGGTCGAAATGTAATCACGTAGTCATATTCAGCAAAATAAAGAGCCCAAAGTAGTTGTCATGAGGATTGGGCCTTTGCTGTTTTTAGGTACTGGAGGTTCCGGTGGGCAGTTATTATGGTGATTGTGTGTCTGGCGCCAAAGAGGGAGTGCCGCCATGCCTTAAAGGCTGACTTAATGGCCAGGAGTTCTTTGTCTGTGATAGCGTAATTGAGTTCAGGGGGTGTGAATTTACGTGACCAGAAGGCAACAGGGTGTAACTGGCCCGTTTCGGGGCCTTTTGTGAGAGGACAGCTCCCATAGCCATGCTTGAGGCCTCCGTTTCCACCAGGTATGGGAGATCAGGGCGAGGGTAGCGTAAGATTGGGGCAGATGTGAATCTTCCTTTTTGTTCCTGGAAAGCCTCCTCGGCTTCTGTTGTCCACTGGAACTTTTTGTTGCTTTTCCTTAGTAATGACGTGATGGGATGCACGATTTGTGAAAATCCTGGGATGAACCGGCGGTAGAAGTTTGCAAAACCCAGCATATTTTGAACCCCCTTGAATGAATTTGGGGATGGCCAGTTCAGGATAGAATCTACCTTGTGTACTTACATTCGGATCCATTCGGGCTGAGAATAAAGCCCAGGAATTCCACCTCGGAGACGTGGAATGAGCACTTTTCGAGATTGACATAGAGCTGGTGTTGACAGAGTTTCTCCAATACGGATTGGACGTGTTTAACGTGGTCCTGCTTTGATGCAGAATATACTAGGATATCGTTGATGTACACTAGAGCACAGACATCAATCAATTCCCGTAGGACATCGTTCATGAAGTATTGAAATGCAGCAGGCGCATTGCAAAGGCCAAATGGCATTACTTGATATTCTTACAAGCCGTATTTGGTGTGAAAAGTGGTTTTCCATTCGTCCCCCTGCTTTACGCGAACAAGGTGATATGCCCCCCTCAGGTCTAGTTTTGTGTAGATTTGGGCATCTTTGACTTGATCAAGCAATTCAGGGATCAGTGGCAGGGGGTAGCGATTTTTTCGGTAATCTGGTTCAGTGCGCGATAGTCGATGCACGTTCTCAAGTCCACCTCCTTTTTCGGTACGAAGAATAGAGGACTGGCTGCTGGAGACTTTGAGGGACGGATGAACCCGTTGGCCAGGTATTGGTCAAGATAGGCCTTCAGGTGCTGGTTTTCTGGTTCTGTGAGTGCGTAAATTCGCCCACAAGGGATTTGTGCGCCGGGTATCAGGTCGATTTGGCAATCGTATTGTCTATGCGGTGGCATGGTATTAGCCTGTTCTTTCTGAAAGAGATCTTGAAAGTCCTGGTATTCACTAGGTAGGGTGCCGATTGCCATATTCGCAAGCGTGGAGGTTCTGGTGCCTATTGGTTGTTTCTCTTGGCAATAACATGTGTGGGCGCATGTCTCGGGAAAGGCCAATTCTTTTGCTCACCAATCGATTCGAGGATTGTGAGCACCAACCATGGCATTCCCAAAATCAACCGGAACTGTGGTGCCTTAATGAGGTCGAAAACGATAGATTCTTGGTGTTCATCCTGGCACAGAAGGGTTAAAGCTGCAGTGCATTGGGATACTGGACCAGAAGCTATTTCTGTGCCGTCGACAGTGGTAACAGTGTCGGTGGTTGATTTAGGGCGTAACGGAAGCCCTATCTTTGCCGCAAGATCCTGGTTGATGTAATTCCCAACGGCTCCACTGTCTATGTACGCTCTTACTGCGTGCATCCGAGATGGTTGTTGGTGATTGATCAAGACCACAGTGCAAAATGGGAGGTCTGTAGTTCACTTTCTTCGCTCGACAAGTGGACCCCTACACTTGCCGGGCTGGGGAGTTTTCCGATTCCTTGATGGTATCTTCCTTGTCCGAGGCCCCTACGGTCCTCGTCGGTGGCTTCACAGGGCACTCTTTAAGGAAATTACCTGACCTTCCACAGTACAGAAATAACTGCTGCTGTCTCCTTTTATCCCTTTCCGCTTTAGTCAAGGGGGATCTGACCTCCCCGATTTGCATTGGTTCTCCTGAACCTTCCGTTGTTCGGGCAGTATTGTCCTTTGAATGCACATACACAGGGCGAGGGTCCGGTCTGGTTCGATCTGCTCTTTGGTCCTGCAACCTATGATCCAGTTGAACAACAAGGTCAATGAATTCTGAGCAGTCTTTCGGGGGGTTTACTACTTGTGTGAGAACATCCTTGAACTCCACCCGCATGAAATTACGTGGTTCTCTTCTCCACTGGCCATTCTGCTTCAACTACAAGTCTATTGAACGTGGCTATGTATGTTAATAGGTCTTGTTTCCCTTGCTGTAGGGACAGAAGTTTGTTGTCTAATGCCTGCCCATGAGTCCGACGGGCGAACAGCTTTTCCATTTCCTTCTGAAAGCCCCTGAAGTCATGCAGCAAAGGATTGTCTTGGGCCACAAAGGGTACAGACCAGTCCGCGGCGCTACCACTCAGGGCGGGGCCAATGGAACTGCCCCAGGAAGGGTTATTTGAACGGGATTGGCTGATGGAGCTGGCATCGAGGGCACGCTTCCCGGCAATGGTGCATGCCCTGCTTGTGACTGGAGAAGTTGCCGGCTTAAATCATCAGTGCGTTCTTTGGTTACCATCAGCTCTCTCCTCAAGGTGTTGGTCTCCTGCCTGACTGCATATACTTCGGAACGTAGCTGCCCCAACATGTGGGCTAACTGGTCGGTTTCTGACGTTTCCATGACGCCCAGGTGGATTTTGATGTGCGGCTTTGCGTTCTGTAACGCTCACCTGATATCCACGGGGACGTCACTCAGCCTGTTCTGACCTCTTACGACCTCGAACCCTTCCCTGGAGGCTATTCGACTGGGCCTGAAACACAGGATTGGTAGAGTTTAACTACCTATTGTCTCTGTGTGCTTGAACCCCTTCTTCCGCTGGGTCCACCCTTCCCTTTGATCCACAGCTCACCTTGTTTTCTTGGATAGTGTGCTCTCCATCCTGCTTTCAGCGCAGGGGTGCGTTGATTGATGCGGGCTTGTTGCTGCCTAGTTACTTCACTGGCAAGAGTCCGACAGGTAAGTATAATGAGTCTTTTGAACAGTTCTCTAACTTCGTTCCTTTCCTTCCTTAGATGATGGCCGGCATCCGGGTATGGCGGCGTGCTGCTGAGATGAGTAGTGCTGAAGGTGAGTGAGAGCACGATGCGCGATGTATCCCTTTCGTATTTGCATTGAACTGAGTTCTTTTTCTGTGTCTTTTAGGTGCCGCAACGTTTTCACCGTGGATGCCGGTTATGAAGAACAAATGCAGTGGGTAAGCGTGGTATGCGGTGCCTCTAGATGTTTCCACGCTAACCTGGAGTGTCTTTTCCCTCTTGCAGATGGATGAGAAGTTCCGGAGACAGAGTGCCCCCAGAGCGGCTGGGATTCAGGTAAGCGTTTGAAGCTCGCACAGTATTTAAAAATAAGTGAAGATTTGCAGAATGCTTACTAATGCCTTTTTTCTGTTCTTTTCCCTTTTCCTTAGGAAGCGGCATGCCGGGATGGGAATGAAACCGCCAAAGATGCCGCAGAACAGAAAGAGCGGTGAATGATGGGCAGAAGCGCAGCAAGGTAAGGCTGTTCCGCACGGTGTTCTTGTTCTTGCAGGAGCTGAGCGCAGAAGAAATATGCAGGCCTACTGGAGACCGTTCCAATCACGGTCAGTGTCACGCTGCAGGTGCAGAAAACGCCAAGCATGTTTCTCAGCCTGGGTGTGGCTTAAATAGTCTCTGGGTATCCCAGGTGTCTCTGGGCTGAACCACACCCAAAAGACTAGACCGCACATGCAGTTCTGGGAACCGAAATATGTGGGGGCATCCATCTTGTCCCCATCAATGCACTACAAGTCCAATCCCCAATGTTATCCTATGGGAGTGAGTGAGTCTGGTGCCACAAGCACCAAGTCTGACTCCAAGTGGGTCTTTGGAGGGATGGAAAAGCCCTTGAGGGCCATGTAGGTGATCGTGGCCTGGCTCCAGCCTGACATCTTGGAGGGCTGGGGACATGAGGGGCAGGAATCATGACAGTTAACTTCATTTTAGATCTGGTGATGGGGGGGCCTATAAACCTTCCCGCACAGAATCTGACCAACCCCATACCCAGAAGGCCCTTGGGCCAATCCCAAACAGGGAGCAGGGAGGTAACCCCACAAATGGGGCCCCTAACTCCCCTGACTACATCAGCCCACACTACAAGGGAAATGGACCCATCCTGGGCTATGTGTGGACTCCTCCAGCCCAAGCGGGGGGTTCCAACCAGACACCTGGAAACCCAGGAAACTTCTATCCTCACTTTCCCCAAGAGGGCAGTAATCCCCCAAATGCCAGACCAAATGTTTTTCCCCGGTACCCACCAAACTTCAACCCCCAAAACAACCATTCTTTCTTTCCCCACTTTCCTGAGCCCAGACAGCCCAATCCCGGAGAGGGGAGGCCAAGGGTGGAGGAGTACCAAAACATTCCTAACCAGGGGTATTATGCGAGAAGGGATAGATACTCTTCCCGGGATCAACCCAGGGTAGACCTGAGGACCCCGTACCGGCCAGAGCAGGTGTCCCAACTGGAGCGCCAGGTCCAGAACATAGCACGGGATCTGGGTCGCATGCTGAGGGCTCAAGAGAACCCTCAGATGAGAATGGTGGCTCAGAATTCCTCAAATCTAGGTTCTGGTGCTCCAGAACAATGACGGGGAAGAACCCCGACAACCCACCGGTTCTCTGGGTGGAGGCACAATGGGAAGGGGGTGTAAAGCATTAGAGGAAGCTCCCTTCTCCACTTGTGAAAAGCCCCTGGAAACTCAGGAACTGGAAACAAAATCTCCTGCCCCTGAAAGTCTGCAACCCAAGGAACAGAGGGGGGTACGAGGAATAAAGAACGTAAAAAGGCCCATTTTGTGGAGGAGATGCAAAAATTCCAGTTTGAAGGAGAGGGGTCCTCAGAGGATTCTGGGAAAAGGATTTTATCCTTCAGGGATGGGGGAACTCCTCCCAAAGAAAAATGGGTTCCAAAGGATGCAAATCTAGACTGGGTAGATGTGGGGACCGAGTTTAAACCTCCCATCATCAAACCCCAGAATGACTAGAACGAAAATCCCCTGGTGCAAACCCATCCTGGTGACTGCCTCCAAAAAGGGGGGGGGGCAGCCCAGAATCAGAACCAGGGGAACCCAAAACTTCCCCCATATCTAGCTGTCTCCATTTTCTTACAGGTTCCCAAGATCCCAAACAGATTCCTGCCCAAATCACCTCTCTGTCCGTATCCAAAGCAAGGAAATTAACCCACCAGTTGGCCAAAAATGTGCATTATCTTTGCCCCCTTGAGGAAAAGGAGGGAAGAGTTTATGCCCCTGTCCAAATATGAGGGACAATTTACAATTTTGGCACTGGTGGACACTGGATCCCAAGCCACACTTCTGTCAAAAAGGGCCTTTGATCAGCTGAATTCGGGAAGTGGGGAGAAATACCAAATTCCTCTCACCCCTCTTCCTGGAGAACTTCAGAACTTCGATCGGAAGGAAATTCCTGTCGAGGGGACTACAGATTTAGACATTAAAATTGTGCGACACAAGGTGAAGCACCCGGTCATAGTTGTGACTCCAGAGCGCACACCATGTTTACTAGGGAATGACATCTTGCGTAGATTGTCTCCCCTCATAGATTGTGTAAACAAGGTCCTCTCTACCCAGACTAACCAACCAATAAAATTGAAACAGAACATCAACCATGTTAGTTTAAATTGCACATGCCACATGGTTGAACAAAAACCTGACCAAATTAAGTTCCACTTACAGAATAATCAAATCCCAGACATAACAGTAATTGCTGTAGTACAACAAACTGGTGATGGGGAGTCCTCACTGAAAATCAACATTCCTTCCAGTCTAAGGTGGCATTCCACACTGGAAGGAAACACTCTGAAATTCTATACAGATTCACATTCGGGAAATCCCATTCCTATAGTCCAAAAAGATGAGAAATCAGCTCAAAGCTTGGTTGATATTCAGAAAATTGGAGAGCAGTTGTTCATCCCTATTCAGTTAAATGAGGTGTGGGATGTTTTTATCTATGCATCCAAGCCCTACCTCAAAACTGTGCAGTACTGACATGGAAAACATCATGATGGCCCGAGCTTCCCAGAAAATGCACAGGGAAATGCATGAAGAATAGGCTGCCACCCATTTTTGCCGATGTTATGGGCACAGAAGGGCACTGCCTAAAACCACCATTGGACTACCCACACAGTAGTCTGAAACCATTGGGAATGGCAATGCTGATTGCCAAAAGCAACCTAGAATTGTGGGGAATTCATTTTCTTAAATCCCAAAAAGGGGTGCAGTACCAGTACTCACCACTATCAGAAAGCCGGCGTTTTAAAACCACCAGATTTTGTTTAAAACTGAATAAATGAACCCAAGGCAAGCCAAAGAAAGACTTACTGGGAGGTGGATCCAATGTAAAGTTATATTCTGAAGTGACTTGAAGGTTTATAACAAGACTGGCTGAGCTGTGGATTTCAGCAGTTTAAGTAAATTTGGACTGAAAGACACTAAAAACCTAAATGTTTAAAAGAAATGAGTGACCTACTTTTGAGTGTCACATAGGTTGCAATTGTTTAAATGTCATAGTTTTAAACTTAGAATCAGCATTCTAGCTGCATATGTAAACATTGTCTTGACTTAAACTGGGGAACAAAAAGTGACATTTTATCTGAAACCTGGCTTAAGGAACTGAATTCTGCCCAACAGCTACCCCCGACAGGAGATGAGACTTGCACAACAGCTGTGTTCCCAGGCCTAGCTGCCCTTTTGCTGCTCCCACCAAAAGGGATATGACACTTCTCTGATTGAATTACCTGGGCTCTGCAGGAAATTGAACAAAGCCCTGTCCTGACTCAGGCAAATGTTTTATTACGGGGGCGGTAAAAAGTGGCTTCCTCCTGAAGGAAAGGGGAGGAGCACTGCCTGTGAGAGCAAGCTGGCTTGGCAGAACTGGAAAAACCAGAAATTCAACCTTGTGCTGGGGGGAAACCACACCCCTGTAGCCAGAATATGGTTTTAGAAAAAGATGAATAACTCATAGTACGGACTTGTCATAATTATTTAAATGATACCATAATTCTTGTGATTTTTTGCCCACATTTTAAGAGGTTTTTAGAACCGGTGGCATGATCTGGGGGCAAACTAGCAGTTAAGAGGGTATTACTTAAAATGTATGCATGTTAAAAATCTGACACTTCATCAATTAATGTCCATACTCCTTGCGCACATGTGTATAAATTTGGGGTAATGTCCGATATTGCGAAACCAGTTAAAAAGTGAAATATGTGCCATTTTTGAACCCAAGCCCCCAGGAAGAGCAGATTTGGACAGGGTATACCTCCTGTGATATGTGATGGGTGCATGTAATTTTAAACAAATGTGTACCTGTGCAAATATGTCTTTTGGATCAAATATAGATTGTGTGTAAAGTTGACAGGGGTGGGTTCTCTGTACCATAAACAGACCTCATCATGATGACACTTCATTTCATTCCCCCAATCAAGGGGAAGAGGAGGAAGTGGCCAATGACAAGTGGAGAGGGGTAGAGCCTAGTGATGCTGCATACACACCCATTTTCAAAACACATAAAAGAAGACAGTCAGGACAGATAGGGACTTTCAAATCCATTTGCGGCGGGACGCTCTGCTGGGAAAATCCATACTTTACCTCCATCAATCTCTAGAGAAAGCTGTGCAGAAAGATCCAGACTTCAAATCTATCAATATCCAGGACCAGAGAGACCCAGACCAGACCGCTGTTAGCAGAACCAGAGAGCTGACCCAGATCACTGTGAAGTGCCGAGACCAGACCAGAGTCCAGTCTAAAACCTGACCAGATCCGTGGCGAGGCCCATTCTATTTCTAAATATATTGTGAGTACCCAGCAGAACTGTGTAGAACCAATCTCTTAGTTAAAATAATATAATTCAATCTATTTTAATCTAACCAGAACTGCCTCCTAACTGTCACCTGTCATTTTCTAGTTGCTAGCTGTCACTGGTCTTTTTGAACTTTAAAATTTCAAATCTGAAAAACGACCTTTACCATATCGCTCATATCTCCGTGACCGTTTGTCCTAGAGACTTGCAGTAACTTTCATCTGGAAGCTGAGATCCTAGGCTGTTCTAGGACCCCAAAACGATAGTGCTAGTCCTTGTAGTTCAACGCACTCGCGAATTTGCCGCGATTTGCAAAATTTCTTTATGTGTGAAAACAGCAGTTTTCTTGCTTTCATTTGGCAAAAATTCGTTTAACCTGCTAGTTACTCCTAGATCCTTGCTAAAGTGAGCCTGAACTCATCCCAAGTATATTTCACTCACCCTGAATCTCTAGAGGGAATTAAAAGCATTTTAGCATATTTTTCACTTCATTGCCAGCACATATAAAAGCATCTTGGGCCTGTGTTTCTAAACTTCTGTAGTCTAAGCTTGCTGGGGTGAACGGGATTACATTTGATTGCATTTCTGAGAAATGTGTGCCTTCCTTCCATTTCCTTGCATTGCATAAAGGGGGGAGGGGATTGCCAGAGAAAAGTGATTACATTGTTTTGTTGAAATCATATTGAGTATTTTCTGTATTGCATTTTCATTCAATATTGCATCCATCTGAACTTATATAAAGCATTCTCTACCACCTTATTCTTCGGTTCCTATTCACAAGTGTGCTAGTGCCAGACTATCCATTATTGATTACTGCTCATGTTAAGTGTGATATCCAATTATTAATTTATTATAAAGTGTGATATATATCTATATTGTTTAAATTCTCAAATAAACCTTTTAAATTGCAAAACAGAACTACTTCTTGGCTCAGTGGGGTCAGGGGGATTCCTAGAGAGGGGTGTTATATAGGGGTAGTCATCCAGAACGCATGAACTGGACATAAAGATATATCAATAAGGGTTTCCATTCAGTATTCCAGACTAGGCATTGACTTAGCTGTAGTGTTGAATTGAATCCCCTTACAAATTGGGGGCTCGAGCGGGACGTTTGGGTTAGATCTACCATTTGTGCAGATTAATACAGCGTGCCAGCTGACCAGATACACATATCCGGTCGGATCACCACGCTGTGTTACGCTGTAAAGCACTCCTCAAAGGAACGCTCTAAGGAAAAGGTCTGTTTTGCAAAAATAAAACACAAACTTCTGTAAGTCAGGAAGGAACTCAAATTCCAGAATGACGACCTTAGTAGACATGAAAATAGCCAGAGAGCTCTTCTTACATAAGTTATTTGTGAGAGGTGAGTGGACTCATCAGGACCAGACGGTCTGGTTGCAAGCAATCGCACCCCAGATCACGGAAACAGGGTCAGATATATGGGGAGATCAGGGTCCCCTACATGTGGCCCTGAGTGAACTATATTTGGCCCCGAACGCTAAGGATGAACAAGACAAGATGGTTAGGATAGCGGCATACCTGTACCTATATATGGGAGACATGCAGGATAAATGTACTGAAAGCCAAGATCTGGCGAATAAGCGACAGATGGCGTTAGAGAAGGTCCAATCTGACCTGGTCTCTTCTGAGCAGAGGCTGCAGGGGAGCCAGGAGTCAGAAAATGAGAGTAGACAGCACATCATTAAAATAAAGAGGGATATGGACATCCTGCAACAGGAAAAGGCTGACCAGGATACCAGATTTCTGGCCTTGCAGAAGAAGTACCAAGAAGGTTTGGACTCCCTACTGCAGAGCCAGAAAAAGCTGGAGCAACAATTAGACTTTAACAGGGCATGCACGGAGCAGGTAGCCACCCTGCAAAGTCATCTAGATAGAGTGAAGGCAGAGAGCAACAAGCTGATTTTGAAAGACCTGGATACCCAGGCAGAGTTTGATGAAGAACGCCAGAAAGCTGGTGCCTTTCAAAGGCAGAGGGACGACCTGGCGGCACAAATGCAGGCTCTTAGCCAGGAAAGAGACGCCTTAGGCCAGGAAGTCTGCCATTTAAAAAGAAAAACAGAAGAAAATCACCTGGCCCACCAGGGACTGGGTGACCTCCAAAAAGAACACCAGGACTTGCTAGAGCACACCAGGAGGGTGGAGGAGGCTCTGGCAAGACAGGAGCAGGCCAATAGGGACACGGCTCAGGAGGTAACCCTCCTGCAGCAAAGACTGGCCCAGGGCTCCAGGACCAATCAGGAAACGCAGAGAGAGAATGAGGCTCTCTGCCAGCACAATGATAGACTCCAACAACAGGTAGCGATGCAGGAGAGACTGATAGAGTCTAGTAAGGCCTTAATTGAGGAACTGAAGGCACAGGCTCTTGCATTGCAACAGGGAGCAGGGGCGGATAGAGATGAGGTTCGCTGGGAAAGAGAAACTCCTGAGCATAACCCCAGGAGCCCTAGTACCAGAGGCCTTTATTTCTCTCAGTCCCTGGACTCTGCCACCCCCATGTCCCCTGGCGCACATGAGCACAGGGCCACAGGGATGGCAGATTACTATCTAGCCAGAAGCATGGGGCTCATAGGCCAGTACCACCCAGGAATGGAGGGGCGGGCATCCGGGTATGGGCACCCAAGCACAGTGCAATTTGATGGGGAAACCCAGGAGAGTAGGCCCATTAAGGGCATCCTGAAAACCTCTACCCAGTTAGGTCAGTGGGGGGGGTACCCATCAAATCCTGGCAGCAAGGAGGGATCTGAAGACTCCTCTGAGCGGTACAGGACACAGGAGACCAGGTCCCCACATTCTGCCAGCCATTCCCAGGCTCGCAGAATCCGGGAAAACCTGGAAGAACAGACGGGAACCTCTGGGAGCAGTGCCTCTGAGTCAGAGGACGAATGGACAAGGGTTACCCGAACCAAAAAGGCCAATAAGGCAAAAAGGGCCTTGATTAAGGACCCATTGAAACAGATTAAGGCAATCAGGAGTGTCATCACGCCTTATCATAAGAACGCCAAGTACTCTGTTTGGGAACACTTGGAGCTCTATGAGCAAATGATGGAGACCTTTCATTTGAAGGACAGCCAAAGCTGTATCCAATATGTAAAGTGGACATTCTCCCCAGAGTACTCCAGTTTCTTTGCAGGGCTGGAGGACCAAAATCATTCCAGGTGGTCCACCTATAGGGCGGCCATATTAAAACATTTTTCTGTTCACAGAAATCCCCAAGAGGCTCGCAAGGCAGCCTACAATTTGCAGTGTGGGGAGGATCAGGCCCCACAAGAGTTTGTGCAAGAACTGAAACGTGCCTTTGCGCAGACCACCAGAAGGGTGCGCACAGACAGCAGAGAATTTATTAATACGTTTTTCCATGCCTTGCCCAAATACATAATGACCCAGCTCGTGAGGGATTTTCACGAGAAAAGATCTTTAGACTGGGTCATTGAACAGGCGACCCGGATCTATGAGGTGCAGAAGCCCATAGAAAATAAAAGCAATACCCAGAAAAATCCCAAAACCAACAACACCCCTGCTGCTGCCAAGGTGGCAGAGGTAAAGGTCACCCCCGTTTTGGATTTGGAGATGGGGGGGCCTAAAAACCTACCTGCACCTAATAATGCTAGGCCCAGAAGGCCCACGGGCCAGTCACAGACAGGGAGCCAGGGAGGCAGCCCCACAAATGGGGTCCCTAGCTCTCCTGATTATGTAAGTCCCCGTTACAAGGGAAGTCGACCCATCCTGGGTTATGTGTGGACTCCTCCAGCCTGAGGGGGGGGATCCAGCCAAGCACCTAACCCAGGGAACTTCCCTCCTAACTTCCCACCGGAGGGCAGAAATTCTCCAAATCCTGGGCAGAACTTTTTCCCCAGGTATCCACCCAACTTCCAGCCCCAAAATCCTCCACCCTTCTTTCCCCAATTCCCTGAGCCCAGACAACCGAATCCGGGAGAGGGGAGGCCAAGGGTGGAGGGGTATCCAAATCTTCCCAACCAGGGGTACTACCAAAGAAGGGATAGCTACCCTTCCCGGGATCAGCCCAGGGGAGAAAACAGGGCCCCGTATCAGCCTGAGCGGGCTTCCCAGTTAGAGCGCCAGGTTCAAAACATGGCGCGGGATCTGGGTCACATACTGAGGGCTCAGCAGAACCCTCAGATCGGCATGCCAGCGCAGAACGTACCCAACTCTGGACCTGGTGCTCCAGAACAATGACGGGGGCAGCACCCCGATAACTCACCGGTTTCCAGGAAGGAGGCACAAGGGGAAGGGGGGTGTAAAGCCTTGGAGGAAGCTTCCTTCCTTACTTGTAAACAGCCCCTGGAAAACCAGGAACCGGAAACAAAATCTCCTGCCCCTGATAGTCTGCCTCCTAAGGAGCAGAGGGGGGGTAGGAGAAACAAAAGACCCAAACAGACTCAGTTTGAGGAGGAGGTACAGATCTTCCAATTTGAGAGAGAGGGATCCTCAGAGGATCCTGGGAAAAGGATCTTCTCCTTCAGAGATGGGGGAACTCCTCCCAAAGAAAAATGGGTCCCTAGGGATGCAAATCCAGACTGGGGAGATGTGGAGACTGAGCTACCGCCGCCCACCATCTCATCCCAGAACCAACCGCAAGAAAATCCCCTGGTTCAAACCCATCCTGATGACTGCCTCCAAAAAGGTGGGGGCGGCCCAGAACCGGAGCCAGGGGAACCCACAATGGCTCTGATCTCCAGTTGCCAACTTTTTCTTTCAGATTCCCAAGGCTCTCCACAGAATTCTGCCCAAATCTCTTCGCTAGCGATGTCCAAAACCAGAAAGTTAGCCCACCAGTTGTCCAAAAATGTGCATTATCTGTGCCCCCTTGAGGAGAAGGAGGGAAGATACTATGCCCCGGTACGAGTACAGGGGCAGGGTACAATTTTGGCACTGGTGGACACTGGATCTCAAGCTACCCTTCTGTCCGGAAGGGCCTTTGATGAACTGAATGCAGGAAGGGGAGGGAATTACCAAATTCCTCTCACCTCACTTCCTGGACAACTCCAGAACTTTGACGGGAAGGAAATTCCCGTCGAGGGGATGGCAGATTTGGACATTAAGATCGGGCGACACAAGTTGAAACACCCGGTCATAGTTGTGACTCCAGAGGGCACCCCTTGTTTACTGGTGAATGACCTCCTGAGGAGGTTGTCACCCTTAATAGATTGCGTAAACAAGGTCCTCTGGACCCAGACTAGCCGACCAATAAAATTAAAACAGAGTGTCAACCATGTTAGTTTAAACGGCACCTGCCACATGGTTGAACAAAAATCTGACCAAGTAGAATTTCACTTCCAGAACAACCAAATTCCAGACGTGACAGTAATAGCAGTAGGACAACAGACTGGTGATGGGGGGTCATCTCTATTTCTGAAAATCAACCTTCCTTCCAGTCTAAAGTGGTACTCCACGCTGGAAGGAAACATTCTGAGATTCTATACTAATCCACAATCAGAAACTCCCACTCCTATAGTCCAGAAAGATGTGAAAGCAGCTCAGAGCCTGGCTGATATTCAGCAAATTGGAGAGCAGTTGTTCATCCCTGTCCAATTAAATGATGGGAAGGACTCTGTTCTCGCTCGAGTGTGTGTGAACAACGGTAAGAGCTTCATCAGCGAAGCCATGTTCCGCCAACTCCCAAAAGATCCAGCCATTCCCACCTTCAAACTGATAGACAAATGGGAAATGGACCTGGAAGCACCTAATTCCAAACATCTCCTGCCAAGCAGGTGTATGCTCAAAATCTCCATTGGCAACAAGAGCATAGTCCACAATTGTTGGGTCGTGCGAGACGTCCATGCCGCCTTTTACTTAGGCAGTGACATTCTCAATCGCTTTGCCATTAGTTTGGACCTAATAAACTTCAAAGCTTGGTCCCGATTAGCGGATAATCCTATGGGCTTTGATGATCCAGAAAAAGCATTTAGATCAGCTCAATTGCTACCGTATGCAGTTGAAATTCAGATCAAAGAGGAAGTCACCATCCCAGAAAGGCACCCGACAATTCTCCCTGGAAGTCAAAGCTAAAAGAGGACAATATTTGCAAAACCCTGATGCTTACATACATCTAAATGCTTCTCTCCAACAGCAAGGGTTAGGGGTAAACCCAACACCATTAGTCAACATAGAACATGACACCATTCCAATAGAGGTGGATAACAGCGACTTAAAGAGTATTACTCTAGCCGCAGGCACCATTATTGGAATGGCGGTTGATGACGGACATTTTTCCATAGATTTAGGTAATGAACTGTTAGGGCCAATCCCCAAGGACTGCTTTGACAGTGACAGTGATGACAATACAACACCAGACAGGATTTTTACCCGGCATGGGGGGAACTTCCTGGTGTACACTTCTTGCCCTTATGGTAAGGAAGATGTGACTTGTGACTTCAGGAGGGATGAGGTGATTTTCCAGGTCCATGAGGGCTGCCTTTCCCACCTGAAGCCTCCAGTCCAAATCAGCACTCTGACCAGGGACTTCTCCACCCAGCTGGAGGAGGCCGCTGAAATAGCCAAACCAGAAGTCTTTCCAGGCTTCAGGCAGATGGTGGAAGAGAGAGTCAACCTAGCTGATGCCTGTGTGACTCTGGAACAAAAGCAAAAGTTGAAACAAGTTTTCTTGGATTTCCAAGATCTCTTTGCGGTAGACTCATATGACTGTGGTCGCACTGACATCCACACAACAACAATCCCCACGGACCCTGGCATGACTCCAGTGTTTGTGAAGCAATATCGCTTGCCTCTCGCATCAATGGAGTCCCTTACTGAAATAATTAAGAACCTTGAGTCCAGGGGAATAATCCGTCCAGTTCACAGCACCTTCAATAATCCAGTGCTGGGAATATTGAAGCCAAACGGCCAGTGGAGACTCTGCGCCTACCTCAGGGAGCTCAACAAACGGGTCCATACTTCCCGATGGCCTCTGCCCTACATTGACCAAGGGCTGGCCCAGATCCAGGGGTCACAGGTATTCACTGCAATAGACCTGACCAATGGATACTGGAACGTGCCGGTCAGTAGGGATTACCAATACAAGCTGGCTTTTACCTTTGGGGGCCAGCAGTACACATGGACCCGGACTCCCTTCGGATACCTTAACTCCGGTAATGAGTTTAACATTTTCCTACATAAGGCCATGCCCGACCTGGGTGCGAGGGGTAACCTGGCTTATGTAGATGATGTCCTCATCCAAAGTTCATCTGTGGAGGAACACATAGCGGAGATCCGTAATGTTCTGACCCAGTTGAGGGCCGCCGGAGCAAAACTTTCCTTTCAGAAAGCACAGTGGTGTCGAACCCATGTTAATTTCTTGGGGCATGAGATTACTCCTCAGGGTCTCTGTCCCCAGGAAAAGAAAGTGGAAGCACTTCAGAAACTGAAAGACCCCACAACTCTGCGGGAACTAAGGAGCCTCCTTGGACTGACTAATTACAGCAGAAAGTTCATTGAGGGCTACGCAGAGATCACCAGACCCCTGATTCATCTCCTGAAGGGGGGGGTCAAGTGGGAATGGGGTCCAGAACAAGCCGAGGCAGTAAAAAAACTCAAAAGAAGCCTCTCACAAGCGCCTTGCCTAGCTTACCCTGTCAGAAACAAGAAGTTCTTCCTGGAGACGGGGTTCTCTAATACGTGCTTGACGGCGGTATTATACCAAAAGCATGACAAGGTCAATAAAGTAATCTCCTATGCGAGCAAAACTTTATCCTCTGTGGAGGAAAAATTCAACGATTGTGAGAAGGCACTCCTGGCAACGGTGTGGGCATTGAAGAATTACCGCCCGTTCATCCATGGGGAACACATCATAGTGGAGACTCCACACCAGCCTCTGCAATATCTCCAAAGTGACAGAGTCCGGGCCGGAAATGTGAGTAATTCCCGAATTCCTTCCTGGATTCTGTCAATGCAAGGCTTTCCTGTGGAGGTCTGATATGGCCAAAACAAGAAGAGTCCCCTCGCGCAAGGTCTGGCTGACTTGCATGATTGTGCCAGAGAAAACTGTCTCGAGGACGAAAGTCTAAAGATCAAGGACAACACGGAGGCATACCTTAATTCCCCACACAAAGTCTTTGAAGAGGACAAGTGTGAGGGAATGCCCACTGTCTATACGGATGGATGCTCTTACCATGTTGACAACGACGGGGAGAAAGAACTGGTGGCTGGCGTAGGGAATGCATGGGTGAATGACTCCCCAGAACCCTCCGCTGGATACAAAATTGGTCCCCGAAGTAGTCAGGTGGCAGAATTGATGGCCGTGCATCAGGCCATCCTCACTGCTGTCCAGCATCAACTCCACGAACTGGTCATAATCACAGATTCGGATTATGTACGGAACGGGTTCGTGGAGCACCTGGTTAATTGGAAAACCAGAGGCATGTTATGGACTAACAACAAACCCTTGAAACATGGGAAGTTGATCCAAAACATTGATGATCTGGTCACCTCGAATGAGATGACCATCTATTGGAAAAAGATCAAGGGTCTTTCCAAAGTAGAGGGACCAGACAAAACTGGAAATTACTTAGCTGATCAGCTGGCCAAAACCGGGGCCATCCAAAGGGATCTAATTGAGTTTGAGTCCCTGTTGGGGGAAATCCAGGTCACTGCTATCACTAGGTCCCAGACAAATGCTCATGATGATCTTTCAATTGCACAATGGAGTAAGGAGACCCCTGATGCTGATTTGATTACAGCTCAGAAGGGGGATCCAATTATTGGTAAGTTTTACCAACACCTTGAGGACCCTGGGAACTTTCCCCTGACGGATACCGATTACATTGGGAAAGAGGACCTAAGAGTGTTGATGAAATGTCCAAAAATGTTCCGAATCCAAGACGGTTTTGTGGTAAGGAAATCCAAAGCTGGCCACAATCAGTGGGTGGTTCCTACCTCATTCCGAAGCCTGATGTTAAGTTACGCCCATGATGCGGCCACCGCCGGTCATAGGGGGTTTCACACAACATTGGAAATCTTAAGAGAGGTTGCATACTTGCCACACATGGGGCAGGACCTCGACCAATATTTGAAGGGGTGTCTTGTGTGTGCACAATTTCAGCCAACATCCCTCACACACCGTGCGCCTCTCCAAAAGAGGGGGATGACCCTGCCATGGTCAGATTTACAAATCGACTTTGTAGGCCCCGTGATTCGCTCTGCTAGGGGGAATAAGTACATGTTGACTGTGTCATGCTTGTTTACCAAGTGGGTGGAATGTCTCCCAGCCCCAAATTGCAAGGCAGAAACTGCAGCTGCCCTGATGATTAACCACATCTTTTCCCGTTTTGGTCTACCTCAAAGGATTGAGTCAGACAGAGGTAGCCACTTCACCAGTGAAGTGATGACAAAGATGTGGGAGATACTGGGGATCAAAAGGAAGTTGCATATTGCTTACCGGCCAGCTTCTTCTGGGGCAGTAGAGAGATATAACCGAACCATTGTGAGCATATTAAAAAAGTTTGTGGCAGATTCTGGGCCAAGTTGGGATATCCGATTACCTCTGGTCCTAATGGCCATCAGATCTACCCCTTCATCTGCAACCAAAATGTCACCATTCGAGTTGATGACTGGACGCAAGATGGTGCTTCCTCAGCATTTGCTCTACAGGACCCAAGAGCAGACACTAATAAATGCCTCCACAACTCACGAGTATGTGGAGAATTTAAGGAAACACCTTCAACATGCTTTTGCTTATGCTCAGCGGAATCTAGAAAGATCAGCTGATAGCATGAAGACCCACTATGACCTGAAGACTTCCAGGAAGGAATATCAGGTGGGGGACCGGGTCTATCTATACAATTTCCAAAGGAACCAGGCCAAACAGCGAACATTTTTGCCTACATGGAAGGGACCCTTTGAGATTATAGACAAAATCTCCCCTGTGGCCTACAAGATCCGCATCCCCAAAGGCGGTTTGGCAGAGGGGGAAGACAAGTGGGTCCACATTAACCAGTTGAAGTGTTGCCATCCCAGGCACACTCTGCAACAACTGGAGGAATCCTCTGGAATCCTAGAGGGTACAGTCTCAGATTAATTCAGTTCTAACTTAAAATATCCTACATATCGCCTATCAAATTTTGAGTTTCTCAATGTGGGTGTTTTGGTTTTTGAATGCAAAAAGAAATGTGCATGTTCATATGTTTTGACTATAAATTTATATGCCACCCCACTATATCAATGGTGGGGAGAAATGTCCATGAATAGGTATTGCCGCTCTTCCTTTGTCGTCCTAGGAGAAAGAAAACCTGGAGACTGGCCAAGGAGGATGATCCGGAGACTGGGAGCAGAAACGCGAGGGGCCCAGGGTACCGCCCAATATTCCCATCAGGACCGGCGAGGAGAACCGATCGATCCGACCGGATGGAGGAAAAGATGCTGAACTGTGCCATCTATTGGATGAAGATGAGGAAACATCCCAGGTCTTGCGAGTCCCATCAGTGAAACAGAATGGCCATCGCAAGAGGAGGGCTTGTGGGATGTTTTTATCCATGCATCCAAGCCCTACCTCAAAACTGTGCAGTACTGACATGGAAAACATCATGATGGCCAGAGCTTCCCAGAAAATGCACAGGGAAATGCATGAAGAATAGGCTGCCACCCATTTTTGCCGATGTTATGGGCACAGAAGGGCACTGCCTAAAACCACCATTGGACTACCCACACAGTAGTCTGAAACCATTGGGAATGGCAATGCTGATTGCCAAAAGCAACCTAGAATTGTGGTGAATTCATTTTCTTAATTCCCAAAAAGGGGTGCAGTACCAGTACTCACCACTATCAGAAAGCCGACGTTTTAAAACCACCAGATTTTGTTTAAAACTGAATAAATGAACCCAAGGCAAGCCAAAGAAAGACTAACTGAGAGGTGGATCCAATGTAAAGTTATATTCTGAAGTGACTTGAAGGTTTATAACAAGACTGGCTGAGCTGTGGATTTCAGCAGTTTAAGTAAATTTGGACTGAAAGACACTAAAAACCTAAATGTTTAAAAGAAATGAGTGACCTACTTTTGAGTGTCACATAGGTTGCAATTGTTTAAATGTCATAGTTTTAAACTTAGAATCAGCATTCTAGCTGCATATGTAAACATTGTCTTGACTTAAACTGGGGAACAAAAACTGACATTTTATCTGAAACCTGGCTTAAGGAACTGAATTCTGCCCACCAGCTACCCCCGACAGGAGATGAGACTTGCACAACAGCTGTGTTCCCAGGCCTAGCTGCCCTTTTGCTGCTCCCACCAAAAGGGATATGACACTTCTCTGATTGAATTACCTGGGCTCTGCAGGAAATTGAACAAAGCCCTGTCCTGACTCAGGCAAATGTTTTATTACGGGGGCCGTAAAAAGTGGCTTCCTCCTGAAGGAAAGGGGAGGAGCACTGCCTGTGAGAGCAAGCTGGCTAGGCAGAACTGGAAAAAACAGAAATTCAACCTTGTGCTGGGGGGAAACCACACCCCTGTAGCCAGAATATGGTTTTAGAAAAAGATGAATAACTCATAGTACGGACTTGTCATAATTATTTAAATGATACCATAATTCTTGTGATTTTTCTGCCCACATTTTAAGAGATTTTTAGAACCGGTGGCATGATCTGGGGGCAAACTAGCAGTTAAGAGGGTATTACTTAAAATGTATGCATGTTAAAAATCTGCACTTCATCAATTAATGTCCATACTCCTTGCGCACATGTGTATAAATTTGGGGTAATGTCCGATATTGCGAAACCAGTTAAAAAGTGAAATATGTGCCATTTTTGAACCCAAGCCCCCAGGAAGAGCAGATTTGGACAGGGTATACCTCCTGTGATATGTGATGGGTGCATGTAATTTTAAACAAATGTGTAGCTGTGCAAATATGTCTTTTGGATCAAATATAGATTGTGTGTAAAGTTGACAGGGGTGGGTTCTCTGTACCATAAACAGACCTCATCATGATGACACTTCATTTCATTCCCCCAATCAAGGGGAAGAGGAGGAAGTGGCCAATGACAAGTGGAGAGGGGTAGAGCCTAGTGATGCTGCACACACACCCATTTTCAAAACACATAAAAGCAGACAGTCAGGACAGATAGGGACTTTCAACTCCATTTGCTGCGGGACGCTCTGCCGGGAAAATCCATACTTTACCTCTATCAATCTCTAGAGAAAGCTGTGCAGAAAGATCCAGACTTCAAATCTATCAATATCCAGAACCAGAGAGACCCAGACCAGACCGCTGTTAGCAGAACCAGAGAGCTGACCCAGATCACTGTGAAGTGCCGAGACCAGACCAGAGTCCAGTCTAAAACCTGACCAGATCCGTGGCGAGGCCCATTCTATTTCTAAATATATTGTGAGTACCCAGCAGAACTGCGTAGAACCAATCTCTTAGTTAAAATAATATAATTCAATCTATTTTAATCTAACCAGAACTGCCTCCTAACTGTCACCTGTCATTTTCTAGTTGCTAGCTGTCACTTGTCTTTTTGAACTTTAAAATTTCAAATCTGAAAAACGACCTTTACCATATCGCTCATATCTCCGTGACCGTTTGTCCTAGAGACTTGCAGTAACTTTCATCTGGAAACTGAGATCCTAGGCTGTCCTAGGACCCCAAAATGATAGTGCTGGTCCTTGTAGTTCCTCTGTAATCGCGAAAAACGCACTCGCGAATTTGCCGCGATTTGCAAAATTTCTTTACGTGTGAAAACAGCAGTTTTCTTGCTTTCGTTTGCCAAAAATTCGTTTAACCTGCTAGTTACTCCTAGATCCTTTGCTAAAGTGAGCCTGAACTCATCCCAAGTATATTTCACTCACCCTGAACCTCTAGAGGGAATTAAAAGCATTTTAGCATATTTTTCACTTCATTGCCAGCACATATAAAAGCATCTTGGGCCTGTGTTTCTAAACTTCTGTAGTCTAAGCTTGCTGGGGTGAACGGGATTACATTTGATTGCATTTCTGAGAAATGTGTGCCTTCCTTCCATTTCCTTGCATTGCATAAAGGGGGGAGGGGATTGCCAGAGAAAAGTGATTACATTGTTTTGTTGAAATCATATTGAGTATTTTCTGTATTGCATTTTCATTCAACATTGCATCCATCTGAACTTATATAAAGCATTCTCTACCACCTTATTCTTCTGTTCCTATTCACAAGTGTGCTAGTGCCAGACTATCCATTATTGATTACTGCTCATATTAAGTGTGATATCCAATTATTAATTTATTATAAAGTGTGATATATATCTATATTGTTTAAATTCTCAAATAAACCTTTTAAATTGCAAAACAGAACTACTTCTTGGCTCAGTGGGGTCAGGGGGATTCCTAGAGAGGGGTGTTATATAGGGGTAGTCATCCAGAACGCATGAACTGGACATAAAGATATATCAATAAGGGTTTCCATTCAGTATTCCAGACTAGGCATTGACTTAGCTGTAGTGTTGAATTGAATCCCCTTACAGAGGGGAAGGACTCTGTTCTCAACCGAGTATGTGTGAACAATGGTAAGAGATTCATCAGTGAGGCCATGTTCCGCAAACTCCCAAAAGATCCAGCCATTCCCACATTTAAACTATTAGACAAATGGGAAATGGACCTGGAAACACCCAATTCCAAACATCTCCTACCTAACAGGTGTATGCTCAAAATTTCCATAGGCAACAAGAGCATAGTCCATAATTGTTGGGTCGTGTGAGATTTCCCTGCTGAAATTTATTTAGGCAGTGACATTCTCAATTGCTTTGCTATTAATTTGGACCTAATAAACTTCAAAGTTTGGTCCTGATTAGCGGGTAATCCCATGGACTTTGATGACCCAGAGAAAGCATTTCGGTCAGCTCAACTGCTGCCATATGCAGTTGAAATTCAGATTGGAGAGGACGTCACCATCCCAGAATGGACCCGCCAATTCTCAATGGAAGTAAAAATTAAAAGAGGACAGAAACTGAAAAAATCGTGATGCCTATGTCCATCTTAATGCTCATTTTCAACAGCAAGGTTTGGAGTAAACCCAACACCACTAGTCAACATAGAACATGACACCATTCCAATAGAGGTGGATAACAGCAACCTAAAGAGTATCACTCTGGGTGCAGGCACCATTATTGGAATGGCGGTTGATGACTGACATTTTTACATAGATTTGGGTAACAAACTGTTAGGACCAATCCACAAGGACTGTTTTGACAGTGACAGCGATGATGACACACCAGACAGGATCTTCACCCAGCATGGGGGGAATTTCCTGGTGTACTCTTCCTGCCCTTATGGTAAGGAAGATGTGACTGTGACTTCAGGAGGGATGAGGTGATCTTTCAAGTCCACAAGGACTGCCTTCCCCACCTGAAGCCATCAGTCCAAATCAGCACTCTGACCAGGGACTTCTCCACCCAGCTGGAGGAGGCCGCTGAGATAGCCAAACCAGAAGTCTTTCCAGACTTCAGGCAGATGGTTGAAGAGAGAGTCAACCTAGCTGATGCCTGTGAGACTCTGGAGCAAAAGAAAAAATTGAAACAAGTTTTCTTAGAGTTTCAAGATCTCTTTGCGGTGGACTCATATGACAGTGGTCGCACCGACATCCACACAACAACAATTCCCAAGGACCCTGGCATGACTCCAGTGTTTGTGAAGCAATATCGCTTGCCTCTCGCATCAATGGAGTCCCTTACAGAAATAATTAAGAACCTTGAGTCCTGTGGGATAATAAATCCAGTCTACAGCACCTTCAATAATCCAGTGCTGGGGATGTTGATACCGAACGGCCAGTGTAGACTCTTTGCTGACCTAAGGGAGCTCAACAAATGGGTCCATACTTCCCGATGGCCTCTTCTACACATTGACCAACGGCTGGCCAAGATCCAGGGGTCAAAGGTATTCACTGCCATTGACCTGACTAATGGGTACTGGACCAATACAAGCTGGCTTTTACCTTCGGGGCAGCAGCACACTTGGACCCGGACTCCCTTCGGATACATCAACTCCGGCAATGAATTTGACATCTTTCTACATAAGGCCCTGCCCGACTTGGGTGAAAGAGGTAACATGGCCTATGTAAACGATGTTCTAGTCAAAAGCTCAACAGTGGAGGAACACATAGCAGAGATCCGTTATGTCCTGACACAGCTGAGGGCTTCTGGAGAAAAACTCTCTTTCCAAAAGACACAGTGGTGCAGAACCCATTTCAATTTCTTGGGGCATGAGATAACTCCTCAGGGTCTCTGTCCCCAGGAAAAGAAAGTAGAAGCACTTCAGAAAATAAAAGACCCCACTACTCTGCGGGAACTAAGAAGCCTCCTTGGACTAACTAATTACAGCAGAAAGTTCATTGAGGATTTCGCAGAGATCACAAGACCCCTGATCCATCTTTTGAAGGGGGGGTCAAGTGGGCGTGGGGTCCAGAACAAGCCGAGGCAGTAAGACAACTCAAAAGAAGCCTCACACAAGCGCCTTCTCTAGCTTACCCTGTCAAAACAAGGAGTTCTTCTTGGAGACAGGGTTCTCAATTACATGCTTGACTGCAGTATTATATCAAAAGGATGACAAGGTTAATAAAGTAATCTCCTATGCGAGTAAGACGTTATCCTCTGTGGAGGAAAAATTCAATGATTATGAGAAGGCACTCCTGGCAACGGTGTGGGCATTGAAGAATTACCGCTCGTCTATCCAGGGGTAATACATCATAGTGGAGACTCCACACCAACCTTTGCAATATCTTCAAAGTGACAGAATCCGGGCCGGAAATGTGAGTAATTCCCAAATTACTTCCTGGGTTCTGTCAATGCAAGGCTTTACAGTGGAGGTCAGATATGGCCAAAACAAGAAGAGTCCCCTCGCGCAAGGTCTGGTTGACTTGCATGATTGTGCCAGAGAAAACTGTCTCGAGGATGAAAATCTTAAAATCAAGGACAACATGGAGGCATACCTTAATTCCCACACAAAGAGCCTCATTCCGAGTATGGAAGAAATCATGGCGCTATTAGCGCCATGACTACCTCCAATACCAGTACCGAGTCCGCTCTCGTTCAATGGGGACTTACCGGTCTATTCCGACCTTTGTGGGACCGGTAAATCCCCATTGAAAAAGCCAATCCCCCATTCCCATTTGAGCCCTCATAGGGCTCAATGGAAGGGGGAAGGCGCTAATAACGGTACCGCAAATTGCGGTACCGTTATTAGCTCTAACGGGTCCCATCCTTAACTCCTGGTAAAACCAGGCATTAAAGAAGGGACCCGCTAAGGGAACTCGGAATAGGGCGCAAAGGGATTACCGGCACCAATGTCCTTACCAGTGCCCGGTATCCCTTTGCGCCCAACTCGTAATGAGGCCAAAAGTCTATGAAGAAGTCCAGTGTGAGGGAATGCCCACCGTCGATGTGGATGGATGCTCCTACCATGTTGACAACAACAGGGAAAAGGAACTTGTGGCCGGCGTCGGGAAAGCATGGGTGAATGATGCTCAGAACCTTCCGCTGGGTACAAAATCGGTCCCCGAAGTAGTCAAGTGGCAGAGCTGATGATGTGCATCAAGCCATCCTCACTGCTGTCCAACACCAACTCCACGAACTGGTCATAATCACAGACTCAGATTATGTACGGAACGGGTTCGTGGAGCTCCTAGTTAACTGGAAAACCAGAGGCATGCTATGTGCTAATAACAAACCTTTGAAACATGGAAAATTAATACAAAATATTGATGATCTGGTCACCTCGAATGGGATGACCATCTACCGGAAAAAGATCAAGGGTCATTCTAAAGTAGAGGGGCCAGACAAAACTGGAAATTACCTAGCTGATCAGCTGGCCATAACCAGAGGCATCCAAGGGGATCTACTTGAGATCGAGTCCCTGTTGGGGGAAATCCAGGTCACTGCTATCACTAGGTCCCAGACAAATGCTCACAATAAACTTTCAACTGCACAATGGAGTAAGGAGACCCCAGATGCTGATTTGATTACGGCTCAAAAGGGGGATCCAATAATTGGTAAGTTTTATCAACACATTGCGAACCCTGAGAGCTTTCCCCTGATCGATACCGATTACATTGGGAAAGAGGACCTCAGAGTGTTTATGAAATGTCCAAAAAATGTTCCAAATCCAAGACGGTTTGTTGGTGATGCGATCCATAGCTGGCCATGACCAGTAGGTGGTCCCTACCTCATTCCGAATGTGGAAATCGAAATAATATTGTACCTCCTATCGCATTGTTTGAATGTATGTTGGCCTACGCCAAGTTGTCTAAAAACATTGTGTACATAGATTCCGCGGCAAGGTCTTGACCTTAATGTATTGTGTAAATCGCCATCTTGGATTTAGCTGCCATTTTAGGTTCTCTTGTAGTGTGGAAGTCACCCTGAACAACAAAATGGAGGCCGAATGACATTTCGAGTGGGATTCTGGCCGTTGTGACCTCCGCACACATGAATAAGTAATATGCCTGCAGGCCACTTGTTGGGGTCGCGAACTGAGACCTTGTCCTATCCCTGACCTATGTGTAAATGAACAACTGTATCAGCGGAACTGATCAAATGCATACATTATGGGATCGACCTGGCAACGAACTCTAGGCCTGGTTCTGAGAATGGTTAACCCGCGAGGGGGTTGGCCAGAGCTGGATAAAAAAGTATAAAAACCCGAGTATCCCAATGTACGGTCTCTCACACTAACACAGCGAACTACCGTTGATGGTTCGTTCTGTTACTCTGAGGGCCGAATAGCTATCCGTATGTCAATTGACTTTTGGTAATTGTTGTATCTTTGAATAAAGCGCTTTGTATGTTTTTTGTAACCTGTGTTGGTGTGTTTCCTTTTGGGCTTCCCGGCCTCATATCAATTTTTCTGTTTCCACAGTTGGCGCTCGAATAGGGACCCTCAAGATTGATGCCGGATCATTGAAGGTTGACGCAGACTATCGAACCGGGATCGGACGGTGTGATTCTGCGGGCCCGACCGATCGAGACGCGATACCTCGGCAGCGCTGCACGATCCGATCCTTGGACGATAGTCGTGTGGTCTGACACGGCATCTTGACGAGGGTCCAATTTTGAGGCGGGCAGATTTGCCGAAACCACCAAACACAAGGTAAAATTCGTTAGGTAAGTTCTTGGTAAACCGTACGGTCCTCCTTAGGTTTGGTCAGGTGCAGTCGTGACCCGGCTCTTAATTTAACCCTGACAATTTGAATTTGGCGTATTGTATCTGCAGACACAATTATTGGACCAGGTAACACCAATTTTTTGTGAAATGCCTGGGAAATTGTCTAGCTGTTTTAGGGCTCTGTTCCGCAGCGATCGACAATCTTTGGAATTTAGCCTTCCGGCACCACAGGAGGGGTCGCCGGCGTGTACTATGTACTGTAAGTATGGCATTGGAAGTATCGTATTTAATGATATCTGGCACAGACAGACCAGACATGCCTCCGAATTTCAGTGGCCAATCAACGGTAGTTTTGAGATCCCCCGTATCGAATACTTAGAATCGATCTTGTTAAAGAAAAAGGCTAGACCAGCATCCTTTGATGTGTTACAAAATTGGAAGAAAGAAGCATCGCAGCAGCTTAAAAGTAGGGATGAACATGCACGTCGTCATAAAACAAACGCTGAAAAAGCATTATTATATGATAAAGAAAAGCGGTCAGAATTAGTTAAAAATATGGATAGAGCCTTTTCACTCGGAGTCCAAAAAAATTACCCCTCTAAAGACTTCCATGTTTCTGAGGAATTTATTGAGAAGTTATTAAATGAACACAGGCCCGATGCCTCAGCGCCACCTCCGTATGCTCCTATTTTGGGCGCTCTGCCTATTCCTGTTGTCGCGCCTGTTGTTATTCCTGTTCCCCCTTTACAGCCTATTGTTCCTAGTCCTTTGGTTGTTGTCCCTCTGTCTATCGCACCGCCCCTTCCCCCTGCACCGATAGTTGCACCTTTGTTAAATTTACCTATACCTCCGCTCCCGAGTGGCCCCGTATTGATTGAAGTTGATCCAGGTGCAGGGTCAAAGGTTGTGACTCGTAGTACTGTTTCTGCAGATAGGAAACAGGAATTGTTTGCATGGGCTAAGCATTGCATGGAGAAAGGTGATCAAGCTAATGTTTTTTCTACATTATCTAATTTGAATAGTTTTCCCGAGAAAAATGTCTTTATCGAAGGTTAGGGGACTCATTTGTGTGTGATGTGGGGTAGATTACAAAATTCGGATCTTCCACAAGGGGTGAGAGATCTGAATGCTTTGGCACTTTCGAGGGACACAGAGCAGAAAGTTTATGGACATGTTGAAAGATTGTTTGAGTATAGGAAAGGCTTTGAAAAATCACGAGGTGAGGATGATGCGGACCATACAATATATGTACAGAAACGGTTCCTTCCGTGCCGAAGAGCGGCACCTGAGGAAGTACGAATTTGTACCAAAGATGCGGTTCGATGGATCTCGGATTCATCGATACCGCCAGACGAAGTGTATGACACGTATAGTCAGTATACAGTAGAAATGCAAAGAAAGGTAATTCAGGTGATGGTACAGCACGTGCAAGAGGAATGTGTAAGGAAGAGGGTTAGTTGCCCCATAGAATTATTGGGGATTTGTAAAAGGGCTTTTTCGCCCGACACTTCTACAGCTGCCTTAGCGCTCGACCTGGCTCTATTGCTTAGTAAGCGGCCGGAGGTACCTATATCTCAGTTGCCTATGAGAGAGGTTCCTCCGACCTTTGTCCCAAAAGTTGAGATCCCCGCCAACGCTGGGACTGGTGCCCCCGCTGTGGATATCCCTGCACATTATGTATCGCAATTTGTTCACGTCCCGTTTTCACGACAGGAAGTGAACACAATTAGACAATCAGTTCCCGATATTGGGAAAAACCCGACGGGGTTTTACAAAGAAATAGAGTCCGTTTTACAGTCCTCTGTGTTCACCTTGAGTGACATTGACTTGTTATTCCCTGTACTCCTACCCGTAGATGTATGGAAACAGGTTTGGACAATAGATGATGTGCCGGGGTTGGGAGATACGTGGGTAAGTATGATTAGAATTGATGGAGAAAGACCAGCTGGTGAGAAACCGCCACAGGTAATACTTACTTTACCTGATAGGATTGTCACTAAACTAAAAACTATAATTCCAGAGAAGAGGATTATTTGGGACAAGCTTACGGCCTGTGTCCAAGGGAAAACTGAAGGCGCCACCGAATTTTTTAATAGATTCGAGCAGGTATTTTCTGACTTCAGTGGACAGGATTTAGGTACAGAGTCGGGGAAGAGGTTGTTCGTGGACAAATTTGTACGTGGATTGTTACCTGACATCCAGTCACAAATTATGTCCTCTGAGAGCGCTTGGCAGGCAAAATCTCAATCTGAGGTTTTGCACATGGCTCAGTATTATGAGAACCGTGTTAATAATGAAAAAGAGAAAATTGAAAAGAAAAAGGGAGATTTGAAAACCAATGTATTATTGCAGCAAATTGTTAGAAACCCCAGAGGAGGTACGACACAGACTAGAGGTCAGTACGTTCCAAAAGGAAATGCTCCTCTGAGTACTGTGAATATTAATCAATGTGCTTATTGCCGCCAGGAAGGTCATTGGCGAGCACAGTGCCCTGTCCTTCGCCAGAGGTCAAACAGTGCGTTTGAGGGTATGGGTAGACGATCTGGGGGCCGCCCTGGAGCAGGGGGCCCTGACAGAGGTCAGCTTTTACAAGATTCTCAGCAACCTTTTTCACGGAAAAATCAGATCTCGAGTATGGACTCGAGAAACATATTTGATCACCCTTCTGCTGCCTACCTTTCTGAAGAGCTTCTTTCTGACGAGGCTCCATTTTATTAGGATTGCCCGAAGCAGGGTTTGGAACCTTTGCCTATTCCCGTTAATCAAAAAGGCCCCTACGTTGAAATATTAGTGGGGAATAGGAAACACCAGTTTTTGATTGACACTGGAGCACAGAAGTGCTCCATTAATCATTCTCGGGTTCCAAACATCCCACTGTCAGGGCAAACAAATGTTTCCGTAGGGTTTTCTGGTGTACCAACTGTCTGTCCGGTTTCTGCGCCGGTATCCGTTTCTTTGGGTCCCTTTACGGACCATTGTCCCTTTCTTCTCACTTCGAACTGTGGAGAAAATTTGCTGGGGTTGAATTTGTTAAAGAAATTGAATGCAGTAATTCATTGTTCTTCGGATGGAGTACGGCTAACGGTTTCGCCACAGCAACTTCCTAATTCTCAGTTCTTGATTCGACCTTTACCTCCCGAGTTTAGCATTGTCCCGGAATGTTTGTGGGCGGTGGACGACAATGATGTCGGAGTGTTACAGATAGAGCCCGTTAAAATAGTCCTGAAACATGGGGTGAAACTGCCACGCATCCCGCAGTATAAAATATCAGTCGAAGGCGAACGTGCTTTGAAATGCATTGTCTCCGATTTTGTACATCGTGGGGTGATCGAAGAGATTACAGGTAGTTTGTGTAACAGTCCGATCTTACCCGTATATAAGAAAGGCGACAATGCAATTCCATACCGGTTTATAATTGATCTTCGCGCTATTAACCGAGTGGTCACCCCACAATTTCCAATTGTGCCTGATGTCACGACGATATTAACAATGATCCCTGCTACGGCTACGCACTTCAGCGTTGTGGATCTGAAAAACGCCTTCTTTAGTGTCCCTATACATAAAGAAAGCAGATATCTGTTTGCGTTCACCTTGGAGGGACGCTCATTTACATTTACAAGGGCACCTCAAGGGTATACTGAAAGTCCTAGCATTTATAGTAGAGCCTTGAAAGAGCAGCTCGACACCCTTGAATTGCCACCTACTTGCACTCTGCTTCAATATGTTGACGATTTGCTTTTGGCTGCAGATTCTGAGAATGCCTGTAAAGAAGGCACTATACTGTTGCTTGTTCACCTAGCTAAAAATGGTCACAAAGCTTCGCTTAAAAAATTTCAATATTGTTGTCAGGAGGTTGCCTATCTAGGCTACCTCCTGTCAAAGGAGGGGAGAAGATTGACACCTGAGAGAATAAAACACATTTCTGGCATGTCTGTTCCAAATACACAGAAGGAAGTCAGAGCCCTGATAGGTATGGCTTCCTACTGTAGGTTGTGGATCCTGAATTTCGCACTAGTGGTAAAACCGATGTTGGCTTTGACGAAGAAGGGCATTTCTCTGCCACTGCCATGGGAATCGGAACATCAACGATCATTTGAGCTTCTCAAAACCGCGCTATGTTCGGCACCGGTTCTGGGTACTCCAAATTATGACAAGGCCTTTGTGTTGTTTGTGCATGAATGTGATGGATGTGCTTTGGCTGTGTTAACACAGGAACACAGAGGGAAGAATAGGCCGTGCGGCTACTACTCCTGCGCCCTTGATCCTGTTGCATGCGCTTTGCCAAGATGTTTGCGCGCTGTCGCTGCTGCTGCCCCGTCTGTAAAACAGAGTGAGGGAATGGTCCTAGGCCATGATTTGATTTTGATGGTACCTCACTCTGTTGACATTCTATTGAATAAAACCCAAACGCAACACCTCACCTCTGCACGGTTAACGAGGTATGAACTAATTCTGTTTGCCCCTCATATTCAAATTAAGAGGTGTTGTGTTCTTAATCCGGCTGAACTCTTACCTTTTCCGCAAAACACTGTTTGCGGTGACAAAGAATTACATGACTGCCTGTATACCACCGAACAAGAAACGAAGGGCAGGATAGATCTCACAGATACTCCTTTGGATAATGCAGAAGGGGAGCTGTTTTGCGATGGCTCCTGCTTCAAACTTTCGAATGGTACATCTACAGCTGCTTATGCAGTTACTACATTGAGCAAAGTTGTCGAAACTAAGAGAATTTTGCATAACTCCGCGCAGGCCGCAGAGATTATAGCGTTGCCCCGAGCTTGTGAACTTTCCCAAGGACGAAGAGTAAATATATATACTGATAGCCAGTACGCATTTGGGGTGGCTCACAACTTCGGAAAGCTTTGGTCGGAAAGAGGGTTCCTGACCTCACATGGGACCAAGATTCAGCATGGCCCCTTGATGGTGCAATTACTTTCGGCACTCTCACTCCCTAAACGGTTAGCAATCATGAAATGTGCAGCGCATCGCAAGGTCATAGATGATGTGGGCAAAGGGAACGCTTTTGCGGATTTGATAGCCAGACAAACGGCCACATACCTTAGCACGGACATGTATGCCTCGAGGGAAATGAGAGATGTTTACATAATGGATGAAGGTATTGGGTCTGTGCGAGATATTCAGACTGATGCCACGATGGAAGAATCTAGAAAGTGGGCTGAAGGAATGGGGAAACTGGATGACGAAGGGTGTTGGGTGGATACATCCGAAGGGAAATGGTTGCTTCCTGATTCTTATGTATTGGCAATGGTGACGATGGCACACGGTCCTACGCATGTGTGTGCCCAGCAGATCACGAGAATGTTATAACAGGTCTGGGTGAATGACAAGATTCTGGACACTGCAAAGAGGCATGTCCAGAACTGTATGATCAGCCTACAGCAGAATGTGGGTAAGGGGACAGTGACTCCAAGGGGAAGTTTTGGGCCCCCTTCTGTCCCCTTTGAGGTTATACATTTTGATTTTATTGAAATGGAGCGATGTAATAATCTAAAATATGTTCTTGTAATTATTTGTGTCTTCAGTAAATGGGTTGAGGCTTTCCCCGTCAAAGATGCTACCGCCATGACCACTTCAAAGATTATGGTAAAAGAATTCTTTCCTCGATTTGGGCTCCCGAGGATAATCTGGTCGGACAATGGTCCTCACTTTATCGCAGCAGTAATTTTGCAAATATGTGCAGCCCTATGTATTGAGAAACGATTTCATTCAGCTAGGCATCCTCAAAGCGCTGGGTTGGTAGAAAGACACAACGGTATTTTAAAGAATAAACTTGCAAAAACATGTGCTGATACCAAACTAAAATGGCCAGATGCTTTGCCTATTGTGTTATTAGCTATGCGTACCACACCTCAGACTAGAACTGGGCTTTCTCCATTTGAAGTAGTAATGGGGAGACCTGCTAACATTTGGGGTCTCCCAAAACCTAAAGCCCTGAGGTCGGTGGAAAATGTATTGCTTGTAGACTATGTAACCAGTTAACTAAAAACCTGTATTTCATCTACCACCAGGTGCATGCTGCTTTACCTGTACGGTTCACGGGCCCAGGACACGATATACAGCTTGGAAGTTGGGTCCTTGTGAAGGCCTATGAGAGGTCTTCCTGTCTCGCGCCTCGCTGGCGGGGACCCCATCAGGTATTATTGGTCACCAGGACAGCAGTGCGGGTGGCTGGAAAGAAGAACAGGATTCACGTGACGCACGTCAAGAAACTTCCTCACCCGACGCCACACGCTACAGAAGAAGCAGAACCCCTCGCTGATGCTACAGTCTCTGATCTTGGAGTAGCAAACAGCGTTGTGAGTGCGTCAGAGAAGTTCTCTGAGCCTGAGGAGCTTGGGGAACAGTCCATTTCGTCTCCGCACTCTCTTGAAAAATCACTTCCGGAAAACACTGTTTCGAGCTCTGCGACTTCCGTCGCCACCGACACGTCGCTTCCCTCAGGAAGTGACGATACCTTGCTTCCGGACCACACAATTTTGGGTACCATCAGGTACAACCTTCGACCAAGGAAATAGAACTACGGCACGAGTTTCGTGCATCTGGAAAAGGAAGTGATTGGAAAATTGTCTCGTTATGAGAAAGATTTGTTGAGCAAAAAAAAGGATTCTGCTGGCTAGGGTTGGGAAGGACTAAGAAATCACGTGACCGTAGTGTCGCCAGCAACGAACTTTGGGGCCGTCGATCGAGGAACTACGATGCCTGCCACCTTCACCGCTGCTCCCCGCACTGGAGTTTTAGATAAGGGGGTGACCAAATCGAACAATGAACAATGTGCCTGGGCCCCGAAAACGTACTGTTGTGTTTTGATAATGATTATTGTTATTTTTGCAACTGCTGCTGTAGGACTTTGGTATTTCGAAGAAATCTATCCTTTGAAACCTTTATTACCGACCGAGATCGTACCAACTGTTTTGACTCCCTCTGTACACCTTCACACTCTGTCCTCTAGAGACTCCCAACCTAGACAGAAGTATCATAATAACACTCTGATGATAGTAATGAATGCTACTCATGACATTTTTAATAAGAGTAATTGTTGGATTTGTACTCATTTACTGCAACATGGGAACAAGGGACTGGGATGGTATATACATCCTCTACATTTAACAACTGCTTGCTATGCCTCTCTTAGAGCACTATTCTTTGGCCGATGGAATGATAGCATCTCAGGGAACTTTGATGGAACTAATTTAAATGATTTTGAGAAACGTGAATTGACTCCCCTGGGATGCTCGCTTTTCGCAAATAGAAGTAAACCTAACGTCGCTTCTATTAGGCCGTCTGACAAACTATCTCTTCCTTTTCAAACTCTGATCTCCTTTAAAATGGCTCTGATAGGCAATAAGGATGCTGTACCTCCTTCTTATTCTGTAAATCATAGTCCTGACTCAGTTCCCTTCTGTGTACAGAGAAACGGCACTAGGCCAATGGGAGATTTTGAAGCTTGTAAAAACATTGTAAATTTGACTGGGGAAAACAGGCCTCTGTATGTCGGGGGGCCTGTTTATTTTGTTTGTGGTAGTTTAGCATTTCCCTGGTTGCCCAAGGATTGGCAGGGAACTTGCTATTTAGGAATATTGTTACCTGGGGTATTTGTAGCGAGTACATTGGAGGTTTCTAAGGCTCGCCCACGGCGAGACAGCGACAGAGATACCCCTGGGCAAGTATTGGGGGACATAGCTAAATCGGTTGTGCCCTTTTGGGGACAAATAGCAAACTCTGAGAACATTACGGGATTAGCAAGGGTACTGGAGAGAACAATCAACCGGACAACGGGCATACTCTACAATATGACCTTAGAGCAAAAGGCAATAAGATTGGTAGCACTTCAAAATCGGATGGCATTAGATGTCATTTTGGCAGAACGAGGTGGAGTAAGCAAATTAGTAGGGTCCGCTTGTTTTGTTTTCGTACCAGACTCCTCGCCAACAATTTTTAAAGCAATTCAGAACTTACATACTCTCAGTTCTGAAGTCCATATTCCTGTAGGAGACTGGAACCTTAGTACTTGGTTTTGGGATTCTTTGCGATCTTGGGGTTGGAAGGTGCTTTCCGTTATTATGGTTATTTTAGGGATTCTGTTATTCCTTTGTTGCTGTTTTCAATGCCTCCCAAGTATGTGTGGAATGATAGGGGGTTGTTGTGCTCAAGCAGTGAGCGCAATAGGGCATAAAATATATACCCCAGATACAGCATCTAAAGAGTTCATGTTACAAGAGGCTCTTATGAACGACCTTATGGCTATAGACATTACAGACAATGATGCGGAATCTATGGATGATAATACATGGAGCAATTTTCGAAAGTATTAGGGATGATGTTTAGCACTTGGCATAGGCCAAAAGGAGGGTCTGTGGAAATCGAAATAATATTGTACCTCCTATCGCATTGTTTGAATGTATGTTGGCCTACGCCAAGTTGTCTAAAAACATCGTGTACATAGATTCCGCGGCAAGGTCTTGACCTTAATGTATTGTGTAAATCGCCATCTTGGATTTAGCCGCCATTTTAGGTTCTCTTGTAGTGTGGAAGTCACCCTGAACAACAAAATGGAGGCTGAATGACATTTCGAGTGGGATTCTGGCTGTTGTGACCTCCGCACACATGAATAAGTAATATGCCTGCAGGCCACTTGTTGGGGTCGTGAACTGAGACCTTGTCCTATCCCTGACCTATGTGTAAATGAACAACTGTATCAGCTGAACTGATCAAATGCATACATTATGGGATCGACCTGGCAACGAACTCTAGGCCTGGTTCTGAGAATGGTTAACCCGCGAGGGGGTTGGCCAGAGCTGGATAAAAAAGTATAAAAACCCGAGTATCCCAATGTACGGTCGAGCACACTAACACGGCGAACTACCGTTGATGGTTCATTCTGTTACTCTGAGGGCCGAATAGCTATCCGTATGTCAATTGTCTTTTGGTAATTGTTGTATCTTTGAATAAAGCGCTTTGTATGTTCTTTGTAACCTGTGTTGGTGTGTTTCCTTTTGGGCTTCCTGGCTTCATATCAATTTTTCTGTTTCCACACGAAGCCTGATGCAAAGTCACGGCCATGATGCGGCCACGGCCGGTCATAGGGGGTTTCATACGACACTAGAAATCTTGCGAGAGGTTGCATACTGGCCATATATGGGGCAGGACCTCGACCAATACTTGAAGGAGTGTCTTGTGTGTGCACAGTTTCAACCAACATCACCCACACACCGTGCTTCCCTCCAAAAGAGGGGGATGACACTGCTTGGTCAGATTTACAAGTCGATTTTAACAGGCCTGTGATTCGCTCCTCTAGGGGGAACAAGTACATGTTGACCGTAACATGCTTGTTCACTAAATGGGTTGAATGTCTCCCGGCCCCAAATTGCAAGGCAGAAATAGCAGCTGCCCTGATGATCAACCACATCTTCTCGCGTTTTGGACTACCCCAAAGGATTGAGTCAGACCGAGGTAGCCACTTCACTAGCGAATTGATGACAAGATGTGGGATATACTTAGGGTCAAAAGGAAACTACACATTACCTACCGGCCAGACTCTGGTGGTGGAGTTGAGAGATACAGCAAAACTATTATGAGCATATTAAAAATGTTTTTGGCATATTCTGGGCGAAGTGGGACATTCGACTACTGCTTGTCCTGATGGCCATCAGATCTACACCTTCTTCTGCCACAAAAATGTCTCCGTTTGAGCTGATGACTGGACGAAGGATGGTGCTACCCAAGCATCCACTCTACAGAACCCAAGAGCAGACCTTGATAAGTGCCTCCACAACTCATGAGTATGTTGAGAATCTGAGAAAACACCTTCAACATGCTTTTGCCTATGCTCAGCGGAATCTAGAAATATCTGCAGACAGTATGAAGACCCACTATGATCTTAAGACAACTAAAAAAGAATACCAAGTAGGAAACCGGGTCTATTTGTACAATTTCCAAAGGAACCAAGCCAAACAGCGCAAATTCCTCCCAACTTGGCAGGGTCTTTTTGAAATTGTAGACAGAATCTCACCAGTCGCCTACAAAATCTGCATCCCAAGGGCAGTTTGGCAGAAGGGGAAAACAAGTGGCTACACATAAACCAGCTGAAAAGTTGCCATCCCAGGCATACTTTGCGGCAGATAGAGGAGCAAACCGGAAACTCAGAGGGGGACATTCCGGATACCTAGAAGAGTCAATCTGTTAAAACCCTTAGTAAATGGAGGCAGGGAATATTGTAAATTGTATTTCAATGTTGGCATCTACCACACTACATGAGTAGTAGTGGGGAAATTTCCATAACTATGCTCTGTTCTGTCTCGTAGCATTGGATCCAAGAATTTCTAATTACCAAGGAGGACCACTCAGGGACCTGGAGGAAAGACCCAAGGAGCCCGGAGTATCGGTACCATACTCCCATCCAGAACCGGCGAGGAGAGCATGTCGATCCAGCATTGATGGGAGAAGCAGACGACTTTCTCCACCTGGACCAAAGAAAGAAAGAACATCCCAATCTCCCGACTTCCCCTTGATGGGCGGTCAAACTCAAGTCATGAGGGGGCTCTGTGGGATGTTTTAACCCACTTCTGCTCTGCTATGGTGCAGCACTCTGTTATGAGGGTGCCAGAAATAACAAAATGGCCGCAAAACCCTTGTGTGTGCTAAAACCTCTGAAAATCGCGCTTTACAAAGCACAAAAAGATGGCTGCCCAATCTGCCATGCATGTTGTCAGTGGTGGAACAGAGATCTCACTCCTGGAATATGTCACTGGGCTCCAAAACAAGTAAAAATGGAGTACAGAAGGAAAAAGCAGTGTTGCTAAATGAAACCCCAAAATCTTGCCTTAAATCATTTTTTCTTTGTTGCTGAGACTGCAGAATGCCGGTACAAAACACCCTCAAACATCCAAAATTCTTGCTGGGTGCTACAATTCACTTAGTCTAAGAAATCATTGTGAACTTGCAAGGTCCTCAAAAGCTGAAAGCATGAAGGGATTTCACAGCAAAAGTGGCCTGTCTGTGGATGTCAAAAAAATCTCTGTGCAGCAGAGGGCTGCTGGAATGTCAGCTGTCAGGGGCCTGCCTGATTAAACTTTAAACATGGATAAACTGAAATCAAATGTTTGCAATCTAAGAGGCCTGTTACTGAGATTAACCTATGTTGTAATTGTTTTGATCCCATGGTTTAAAATCTTGAATACGTATTCTAGCTGCTATTTTGAAATCACAAGTTTGTTTTAAGATAAGGAAAAATGCAACAGAATTAACAATTAAATCAAGCCTGGCTAAAAGCTACCAAACTGGAATATCAGGTTTCTCCACAGAAGGATGGCCTTTCCCCCCACCAGGAAATCACACCCAAGCGATAATTATAGGGTTGGGAAAGAACTTGGTCTACAGACACAAAAGGGAACAATGAACAGCTGCTGCTAAGGAAATGCGGGGTGTGAGGACAGTCGTAAATGGCCTCTGCCAAGAGCAAACAGGGAGGAGACTGCTTCTGGACTGCAGGGAGACAGAAAGAGGCGGACCCGACCAACCATCTGTGGCTGAACCTTCACAAAGAACACTTTTGTAAAAGACTTTTAATTTGCCAGTTAAAATTGGGAAAAATATGAAAATAACAGATTTGTGAATTTAAATTGTGGCTGCACGTTTCAAGAGCTGGCAACATCGTGTGACATGTTCTGGAAAGAAATGGCAGGAAATGTGATTTTACATAAAATGTATTTCCGCTAGAAGTATGAAACTTTATACACTTATGCCCATGTTAAATGCGCACACTTGTAGAAATGTGCTTATAAATTGGACACTGTGTCCCTGATGAAAAGGGCAAAATTCTGTGAAAACCTGAGACAAGATCCCACAGCTACGGGGCTTGAGGAATAGCTGCCATATAAAATATCTAATCTGTATATGTGATTGTTATAGAGGTTGCACATGTGTAAATATGTATGGTGCCAAAAGTAGATTTTGTGTTCAAGGAGCTAGGGGTGGATTCTCTGCTTCATAAAATCACATCATAAAGGTGACACACTGTTGCTCACCTCCTATCAAGGCAGAGAGGAGACACTGACCCAATCAACGGTCAAAGGGACAAGCTTAGGATAAACCAGCCCACACACCCCTTTATCATAGCATAACTCTGCAGACTTGGCTACTTCACCCTCGAACTTCACTGATCGCCGGAGGCAGGAGGAGGAGCTCCTAGCCTTAGGTCTGCACCAGGTAGGCCACCTCTAGAGTGCAAACCAGAGCTATCTGGGTTATCGTCAGCACGCGAGGCTTGGTAACCATTCTAAGTGTTTCTTAAACTAGTACAGTGTAAATTTCCAGCATCAGCTATACGTGTCATCTGTTGTACCATTATGGCTGTCCCTCGCTCATTGGTACCCTTTGGTGATTCCTCAAACAAGTGTCCTTGATCTTGCACCTGATTAGAGTGCCTTTCTGCCCTTCATTGCTAAATTGAATCTAGGTGACCCTTATTTATGCATTTGATTGCTGCGCCTTTATGCCCTTCATTGCTAAATCGAATCTAGGTGACCTTTATTTATGCATTTCATTTAATTGCTGCGCCTTTATGCCCTTCATTGCTAAATCGAATCTAGGTGACCTTTATTTATGCATTTGATTGCTGCGCCTTTATGCCCTTCATTGCTAAATCAAATCTAGGTGACCTTTATTTATGCATTCGATTGCTGTGCCTTTTCTGCCTTTCATTGCTAAAATCGATTCTAGGTGATCCTTATTTATGCATTTGATTGCTGCGCCTTTATGCCCTTCATTGCTAAATCGAATCTAGGTGACCTTTATTTATGCATTTGATTACTGTGCCTTTTCTGCCTTTCATTGCTAAAATCGATTCTAGGTGACCCTTATTTATGCATTTGATTGCTGTGCCTTTATGCCCTTCATTGCTAAATCGAATCTAGGTTACCTTTATTTATGCATTTGATTACTGTGCCTTTCTGCCTTCATTGCTAAATCGATTCTAGGTGACCCTTATATATGCATTTGATTGCTGTGCCTATCTGCCTTTCATTGCTAAATTGAATCTAGGAGACCCACATTTATGCATTTGATTACTGTACCTTTCTGCCTTTCATTGCTAAATCGATTCTAGGTGACCTTTATTTATGCATTTGATTATAGTGCCTCTCTGCCTCTCATTACTATATCGAATCTAGGTGACCCCCATTTATGCATTTGATTGTAGTGCCCTCCTGGCTCTCTCCCTTTTACACAGGTAACTAGGACTACCATCATGTACATCAATGCTCTCCTTCCACTTTATTACACTCTAGCCCTACGACTTGCTCAAGTCACTCAGCTACATACGGTAACCACCCTACCACCCCCTCCTAAACCTGATCAGCCTCCTCTCAGTCTTGCCTCCCCACGACTTATGGTGTCTCCCAGAATGAGCCCGGCAGCCTCTGCTGGAGGGCAGATCAACCTATACCTTAATGACCCTGCACTATGGCTGGAACACTTCGCTAGGAAACCCACACCTAACCAACCTTGCCCCCTCCTTCTCAGAAATAAGAGACTAGGCACCAGATTCTGTCTACGTCACTCCCGCAAAACACCTCGAAGCAAACCCTACTACCTCCACTTGGTTCACCGTCAACCACTACCACTCGCAAATCCACAACCACAGGGGTTAAACTGCCCATGTTTAAGGGTGCCCTTATTAATGCCAGATCCCTCACTGCACATGCACTAGACATAGCTAACCTTATCACCACGTCTGACCTTGACTTCCTAGCTATATCCGAAACCTGGCTTCATGCTGCTTCTGGCCCCTTACTAGCATTGGCCCTACCGCCTGATTACGGCATCACACGATGTGACCGCCCCACTGCCCACTCTAGAGGTGGGGGTGTAGCCTTCAGCCACAAAAATGCGCTCGACCTAAGAGTGATACCTGATGCCAAACTTGTATCAGCTGAGCTGCTGTCAGTCAAATTAGCACTCACCCCCAATCAAACGGCCACCTTGCACCTTATCTACAGGCCTCCGGGACCGGCACCGTCCTTTTCCAGTGAAATTTCCAGCCTCCTCCTGAACAATACTAAAAATAAAACACAAACAATTATCCTAGGCGACCTGAACTTAGGTCTTGGTGACCTAAAGGATCCTGTGGCAATGGACCTGGAGAACGTACTAACTGATCTTGGCCTCACCTTGAACATTCAAGAACCTAACCATATCAAAGGTAGAACACTTGATTGGTTAGCTGGTTCCAATTGCAACATTAAGGTTCTCAGCAACACCCCCTGTTTATGGTCTGATCATCACATCATAACCTTTAACATTGAAGCAACCTCATGCACCCCGACTCCAATAGCCCCAGCACTCCCGACTAGAAGCAAAAAAGATATAACTAAGGAGAAACTCCTCACACTGTTAATCCCAACCCTTGATGCAGCCACCAACACCTGCTCTGACCCTACGTCCTTAGCAGACACGTACAACCAAACTATGCTAACGGCTATTGACTCTATAGCACCTATCAAACTTAGGAAGGCCAAATTACAAGGTCATCTTAACTCATGGTTCACCCCACAGTTAAGAATACTTCGCAAAGCGAAACACTGTGCCGAAAATCAATGGAAAAGCCATCCCTCTGACGTGCACAAAGATGGTTTCCTTCTTGCCTCACTCTCTTATAAAGATGCCATTATCAGTGCAAAAAAGGAATCTCTTAATAACCGCATTATGCAAGCTGACTCGAACACTAAGGAACTCTTCAAAATCCTAAAAGAGCTTGAAACTCCAGTCGCCCCCCCTGACACTTGCTTGAATGATAGTAAATGGTGTGCTAACATCCAAGAAGCCTTACTAAATAAAATCTCCACACTACAAGCGAAAATTAAAGATAAGCAGGACAGCCTGAAGCGCGACAACTGCGCTCTTTCCCCTGCCAAGGCCCCCTCTCCAGACATTGCTAACACCACACCATTTACATTCTCACCGCTCACTGTCGTTGAGGTAGAAAACATAATTCAACCTTCCAACTGCCAAGGTGATCCATGCCCAGCCCCTATTATTAAGGACTCGGCCCATGAGCTGGCCCCATTCATCACAGCCTTCATTAACGCATCTTTCAAAACCGGTATTGTCCCTGATAACCTGAAGGACGCTTGGGTGATCCCTCTGCTCAAAAAACCATCCCCCGACCCAAGCATTCCCACCAACTTCCGACCTATCACAACAGTACCATTTCTGCTTAAGATTTTAGACCGTGCTGCATACCTCCAGATTCAAAACTATCTGGAATCCAATAACATGCTAGGTCTACGACAATCTGGATTCCGTCCCAGACACGGCACGGAGACTGCTTTAATAGACCTCAAAACCCAAATCGAGGTCTTAAAGGATCAGGGAAAGCTAGCAATGTTTCTACTTCTCGACCTTTCGGCCGCTTTCGATTTGGTCAATCACCAAATCCTTTGCAAGCACCTCCACTCCGCTGCTAACTTCTCATCCTCGGCTGCAGCCTGGATCAAATCCTTTTTGAGCAACAGATCCATGAGAGTCTTTGCCCCATCCGCAGCAGCCGACCCTTCCCCAATTCACTGTGGCGTACCCCAGGGATCCTGTGTGTCACCTACACTTTATAACATCTTCACAAAACCACTCTTTGATGTGCTTGACTATCTGGGTGTCCCCTACACTAATTATGCAGATGACACCCAGATACTCATTCCCATCACTGGTGATTATCTAGCTGACGCCAAGGCCCTCAATGATGTCTACTTGGTCATCCAGGCTTGGATGGCCCAACACCAGCTGTGCCTAAACGACAACAAGACGGAGCTCCTGATCTTGGGCACTGCACAACGCCTGAGCAGACTAGAACCGTCATATCAGTCATTCACCATAGATGGTAATAACATTCGAGTCTCAAAAGACACTAAAACATTAGGGTTCTACCTTGACGCTACTTTATCATTAACCCGACAAACGAATGCTGTCAGATCGGCTTCTGCATACACATGCAAACTCATTGCAGCCTGCAGACCTTTCCTTACTACCTCCAACAGTGTCACACTAGCGAGAACGTTCATCATGGCTAAAATCGACTGCTGCAGTGCTCTTTACTTAGGCACCAGCCAAGAGAACCTACATAAACTCCAAACTACCCAAAACAATGCCATTCGTGCCGCCTTAAACATCCCCCATAACCACCATATCACAGAAACTAGAACTAAGTTAAAGTGGCTACCTGTCAAGCAAAGAATCTCACTCAAAGCACTCTCCATTACGCACAAATGCCTTGCTAATAAGGCCCCCATCTACCTCGGCAGTCGACTGTCGCGACACTCGACCTCCCATCCACTAAGAACTGCCCAGTCCCACTGTCTAGCCATCCCTACATTTAAACTGCAAAAAGCAGGGGGTTCAAGCTTCCCGGTCCTAGCTTCCAAGCTCTGGAACTCTCTCCCTGCTACAATTAGAGCTGAAGAGTCATTTTACACTTTCAAAGCCAAAACTAGGTCCTAGCTTTTTGACCAGCTTTAAGTCCCGCTCAGCGCCTCTGTCTTACTTACTCTGACCTGCCGACCTCGGTTATTACTCAGCGGCTCCGGTACCACTGTATTATATGTATATAGGGATAAGCAAGTGTTGTGAGCACAAGGGTTTCCTCAATTTTTTAAGTGGGCTGTGGTATGTGAGGAGAGATACAGCAGAAAAAAACGTACATATACCACCAGCTACCCACCTCTAACACACCAAAAGGTGGCTATTTGTCAGAAATTTACCTCACAGCAGGAATTTCATAGGATTATATCTCCCACCATAGACAAAGAAATGTGTTTAGCATATTTTAATTATTATATCAAACAACATGGTAAAACAACATAAAAAACCTATTTCCAGCGGTCGTTATTTGTAGAAACACAAATGGGCGGAAGAAACAGACACCAAAACATTTGTAATGTACAATTTGCGTGATGTTAGTAATGGTGTATTCTGATCGCATTTTCAATTATACAACAACATGGTATAATAGCGTCAACATTTGAATATGTTTCTAGGGAGAAGGACAACACTGTTGCAGTTTAAAGCTCATCAGTAAAATCCAACGCCCCGTCTTCAGGATGCGATAGGTTAAAGAAACACGTTACACTGGCAACATGGCGCCTATGTGTCAGTGTAGTGACCTAAAAAGATAAATAAAAATTGTTTTACCCAAACATGATAAAAACGGTGATGGTGGTGTTTGTGTGCATACAAAACAAGTAGCCAGGTTTATTTAGATTTTTGTTGAAACAAGTAACATATTGAACCAACAATAGTTACATTTTGATATATGAATCAATCATATTTACCACTTTATGTGTAAGGCAGGGATTTTTGTTTCAAGTCCTGCAGAGAAATTTCAGTGGTTTCTTCATACTACAATTCCTGCCATTCATTTTCAGTGCTTCTGTACTCCAGTGCAGTTACCAGCGTAACCATCCTAATTGGTGAGCCTGGTAAAGGCAGGAATCCTAAGCATTCAGGAGATTCGAGGACTCCCGAGCAATTCCCAGGATTACATGTAGCTTTGATGCATTGATGAACATGAAGCAAAATTAACTCCTGATGATCCTGAATGCCCATTCGCAGATCATAACCACATGAGTGATGTGGGAATTTGTCTATGGATTGGAATGGGTCGGCACTGGCAGAGGCTTCAGGATCAATGGAAGAAGACACTTCAACAGGTGTCATAGTTCCTATAAGCTCAGTGGTAACATTGACAGACGTGGAACCCTTGCTCACTGTTCTTAGAGAGGCAGAGCTCCACCTCACTGATGAGGCCCGACTAGGCCGAAACACGTGTCTGGGGTTGCTGTTGGTGCTCTTGTTCTGGCATTTTGGTGCTTGACTGCCATTGGGCAGGACAAAGATTGATAAGTGGTGGACATGTCTCTTCTGTGAAAGGATGGTGAGCTAAAGAATCTGGTTGAGACTCTAACCAGGGATATAGGCTGCTAGTTAGAGACACTCCCAGAACCCCCCTTTTCTGTACCATGACCTCCATCTGATAAGAATCGGGTATGAACTCAAATAATGCAATTCAAAAGGTGTAAATCTGTTTCTGGTCTGCACAATTCCATGCACCACTTTCTCTTTCCACAAAACAAAGACCAACATTAACCGTTGATGCATTCCCGAACATTTAGAAAACAGGTTCTCTGACTAACATGGGTCTCTCAGAGCTCAAAATTAAACCAAATACATCAGCAGACTCTGCAAGCCTGGCATTAAACTAGGGCTGAAAATAGACACTGATAATTCTTCGATCAATGACATACAAAGGCCCAAAACATTCGGAGCCCATAAATAAGAACCCAGATCTGCATAGCTCATGGTGGAAGCAGAAGTGAGCAACTGCAGCATCAGCACACTGTGAAAAAGGCTTTCATAAGGCGAATCGCCAGAAGCATGAATACAAGTCTGACTAGGATAAAACTTCACATGAATGTAATAGCAGCAGCTCGCTGTGATTAGCAACAGAAGCAGTCGCCCGTCTGTTTTCACTTAGAGATTATTGACATTTTGGCACACATGCGCCTTGCTAGAACGATCAAACTTCAATTAAATCGTAACAGGGACAGATCTGCATCATTAAATACAGAAGCAGACATTTATCTTTCTTCACTTACAGAGGGGGCAAAACATGTTTGGGGATGCTTGTGGTCTCGTGCAGAAGGGTTGTGACCTAGCAGTTCGGTCTGGACTGCCCCTTTTGGGGTGGGGCCAAGCCTGATTTGCATATGGTCTTTCCCCTTCTGTAATGGCTTGGCAGGCGAAGAACTATGGTCTGGAGGGTTGCCCCGAGCAATGCCAGTGTTTAAGATTCAGTCTAAACCTTCCAGCCATCACCTCTTTGTTTTTGCTTTGTCACCCCGAGTGGGACGGGTATACCCAGACGTGGGTCCCGTGCCTGCTGGGCCTAGAGAGCCAAGCTACTCCTCACTGATCAGCCCCAACAAGGGCGAAACATGTTTGGGGATGCTTGTGGTCTCGTGCAGAAGGGTTGTGACCTAGCAGTTCGGGCTGGACTGCCCCTTTTGGGGTGGGGCCAAGCCTGATTTGCATATGGTCTTTCCCCTTCTGTAATGGCTTGGCAGGCGAAGAACGATGGTCTGGAGGGTTGCCCCGAGCAATGCCAGTGGTTAAGATTCAGTCTAAACCTTCCAGCCATCACCTCTTTGTTTTTGGTATGAAGAAACTTGACTTGAGGCAGCAGCAGTGATGGTTCATGAAGAAAGAGCACCAGTAGCTTCTCCCTTCCACAGAATCACGGGCGATAACGAGTGACATTGTGAGTCAAGGGGCATAGGTAGCAATCAGGACTCGGTAGATGGTTACATGCACAGCTGGTTGCATCTTTTTACCTGATTCCAATGGGAAAACCCACTTAGAAGGAGTTAACTACTGCGATGACGCCAGTGAGCACAGCCACCACTGGAAGCATCAACTTGCGAGAGAACAGGAGCTGATTACTGACACGAACTGATGTTTAGCAGTGCAGATGATCGAGAGATTTGTACATCTTCAGATGAGTCATTTTCTCGACTGTGGAGCTTGACATTCATGCCTGTTTGGTCTTGATATGTCATTAGCTGCATGTATCCTCCTTCTATATTGCCCACTGGCAGGGGCTAAGCAGCTGAGAGTGTTTGCAGCTACACTCACGAGCTGGCCAGACCAATAATATCTTCCAAATTCAAAAGGGTCGTCCTTTAAGAACTCCAACTCAGTGATCTTCATTTCTACTAATGCCATCATTGTAGCACTGGATCCAATGTTCTATGAAAGACTAGATTGTCTTCATGTACTAGGGGAGACACAGTGCGTACATCCCAAAGGGACAGTCAACAGGGTTGCATGCTCTTGTATCTGGTATCCTGAAAATGTACATCTAGGAATGTGCTAGCATTTTCAGAGTCTACATATATTTCTACAGCTGTCTACAGGTTTTCATAACTTTTCAATGCACAATAGGTCTATAGGGGTAGCCATATGTTCTTCCTTAGGCCCCTCATGGCCAGCTTTTTCTGCAGCAAGTTTTGCAATTGTGGATCCCATTCAGCCCTGCATTTACCTACCTAATTTATATTTTATTTGTAACGAACTGGGAATTTACATGGCACTTTTATGATTGACCGCTAGGTTGTCCTAAGGATGACTTTGCAATGCTTTACTCCATCTGTTAGGGAGCACCAACATTAGTTGGTGTTGCGATAATGTTGAATGTTTGCAGCTCATTGTATAACTTAGATGGCATTGTCTTAGTAGCTGAACTATGAGCAAATCCAGTGACAGGACAAGGACCATTTTAGTTATAGTTCAATGTCATGAGAACCTAGAGGGACGCCACATATTCCACAGATGTGCTAGCCTGGGAATATCTACCATGAACCTTACTGTGCAGTAGATCAGAAGCCACATACATAGTCCGAATTTCAGCCTGAAAGGATCACATCTGAAGCCACACTGATATCGCAGACTAAGCGTTGTGTAACATAGTAGCATCCTTGTGAGCTTTGTTTGTGAAAACCTCCTGATGCACAGATAAAGTCGCTGATTGAAGGACGTGTGTTGACTGTCACACTTAACCACTGTTGGCTGCATTGCTCGATACGAAGATTGTCCAAAGCGTGGTGGAAACAATGCTGTTCACACACCTGTAGTCAAGTACATATTCTGCCATCACACCAAAACAACACCTAAACAATTGGCTCATACAATGCAATAGCGGAATAGCCATGGCTGTTCGTACACTTGACATGAAACTGACCTGAAAGACAAGCTTGCCTTGACTCCAAGAAATCAGATTCGTTTGTAAATAAGGCAGGTCACCTGCCAAAGTTAGTACTTTTTTAAATTAAATTAGCATAATGTGTGATCATTTGTTCGGTAGATTTGACTTCTTAGGAAGCCTTTAGATACTGTCACCCTGCCGCATTGCTGCACCGACCTTCACCCTGATGCAGCCACTAAGACGCCTCTGCCTCCATTGTAACACATTCTGCATTCTGTTGGTCATCAATGTTCATTTGAGCCCTTCTGTTTAATGCCAAACCATCAATATCCCCAATCCTCTGCACCCCTATCCGGTGCTTGATGGGATGCCATACAGTGACCTGCTGCTGCATGCCCACCTCCTCCAGTTGCAGGGCTCCCATCTTATTCAGTGCAGTGGATTCATAATCATGATTTGGGTCATGTCAGGTGCTCTAATGTCTGATTTGGGTGAATCTCTGCTTTGCAAATACAGTGTAAAGCAATATTGAATCCTGCAATTTCAGCTTTTAACAATCTTCATACTTCTGCTTTCGGTTAAGATTAGTAGAAATTCTTGGATTATTTGATAGGACATCAAACTGGGTTCACATCAGTATGATTTAAATAGGTTAAACTACTCCTGGGCGAAATTCAAGCCTTTAACAGTGGTCCATTGACCAGGATGTCCTGGTACTCATGATATTGTTGACATTACACTCCTATATTCAGTGATCTTCTCAAGAAGTGAAATGACAGAGGTACTTATATTTTTCTGGGGCACGCTCGGCATGTTGAATATTCAGATAATTCTGGCATAATCACTAGTATTCTCTCTCCTCATATTTTAAGTCGTCTATGATGAAGAAGCCTGTGTGTAAGTAATCACGGTTACAGTCACACCCCTGTCATTGTGAATAGTCATTATATTTGTCCTCACCTCACTTACTACACTACTGACGCCTTGATCTCCACGCTGGTCCTCAGCCGTCTTGACTACTGTGCTAGCTTCCTCCTGACCCCTCCAGTCTACTCCTTTCTCCCTATCAATGCAATTCTCATCTTTTGAACTTGCACTCTCTCCAATTTCCTACTCTCCTCTCCTGCATCAGCCTTCCAGCTCCACATGGGCTGGCTCTCAATGGAACACAGGACTCCCTGCAAACATCGCCTCATTTTTAAGTCCCTGGATGGAATTCCCCCACCCCCTTTACTAATGAATTCTATTTCCTTTTACTCTTCTTCGCTCGCCATTTAACATCAAGCCCAACTCATTCAGCCAGCTCTCTGCAGTCCCTGCTCTGCACCCTTCTGTAGCTACTTTAACCTCCTTGCACCCCAATACAGGATCTTGTGCCCCAGAAATCAAAAACATAGCCTTTCTCCTTCACTTCAGAAAGGCCCTGAAACCCTCATTCTATCAAGGGAAGGGGAACCTGAAAACTGCCAGGCACTCATCTCTCCCCATTTTCATCCTACAACTGCACCACTGCATTGTTTTCATAGGTTTCTCACGCCCCTCAGTGTAAATTGTACCATAATCTGTAAATAATGTATTCAATCTATACTGTTTATCAGTAGTGTCCCCAATTAATATACCCACATACATATCCCCACCTCCGCCACCGGATCACCAAACATGCCTACTTCGACTTCACTTTTTTAAAAGCTCCGCTCTTTGTGATAGTTCCCTTGCCCAGCATTTTTTTATCAAAGCTCTAACCCCCTTTCGCAATAATTGCAAACATACACATGCCAGCAATAATGACTGGGCAAGAGACGTGGGGTTAATGCTGGTAAATTAAGTGAATGAGAGGGCGCAAGCAGCTCATCGCCTCCCATTCTGATCCACCTTTTTGAGTAATGTCTGGTGGCTAACAACAAATAGTGATTTGCTTTTTCTGCCACAACAATTTGTAACAGCATTGTTTCTTGCGGGCCTGCAAGTTTCTCTGGCTATTAGGGACCTGCTCTTACAAGTGCTAAGCTTAAATATTTAAATGGAGAGACTCCTTCAAAACTATGCACGAAAAAGTTCATTAACATTTATATTCTCAAAATTAAAAAAAAAAAACATTAAGTCAGCCACGTAATTCCTGCATCTTCATAAGCTGGCATAGCACTACCTAATACTCTAGTATGTATTTACATTTGTTTCATTGAATTCCTGTGTCCGGATAAGGATGTTCCCATGTAGCAGAAGAACTGGGAGCACCAGTCAAAAATTGTCTATTTCCTTTCATCTTTAAACCCTCCGTCCAATGTGTTAAATGTTTAAATCCTGCATGACTATACATTCCATAAGCCATGTGTTGGAACTGAAGTCAGATCTGTGTCTGATTTAGGAGAGTGTAAACCTTTCAATTAAACCTTTTTTGGAAGTTTTTAATTTCATAAAACAACTTTCCAAAACGTCTAGCCTTCCTTTGTGTGCACTTTGATGAAAATAAGATTTCCAGTTCTGTAGCATCAACAGAATTTTTAAAAATGCTCGAGGTATTGTGTTTTTCCTTGAAAATGTATGACAGCCACCCCCCCAGCCCCCACTGCCCCCTGTCCACGCCTTGTGTCAATATTGGTCATTTTTTAAGCATTTTAAGCATGACATTTTTTTTTACTTCTAAGGAATTTAATGGGTTGACGCCCACATTTGACGGCTTTGCATTGTATGGCCTACACTCTCAATATGTAAACTGATCTGGTGCATGCAGTCAGCTTCTTGAATCCAGTTACAGGAGAGGGCAGTGAACTCAATTCCAGAATACACTGCATTCCATGAAAGTGTGTCACGCTATACCTGCATTGTAATTGAGAAGGCACCTGTTAAAACTAATCCTGATTACTGAAGACGTGTGACAGTATCTTGTTGCATTCCTGTGGTAGTTATTTTTCATATTCACTTAAAAATTAACATTGTCTGAAAAGCATAAGGATGATTTTGAGACCAAAATGTAGCCATGATTGTTGTTTGGGGCTGTTATTTAAGCTTTAGTGCCTGTGGTGGTTGGAATTTCTGGGCATTATGTGCCTGGGAAGCCTTGCTTAAAGTCACAAACAAAGTGAGGGCACTGAGGATGACTTTCCGAGTCACCTAATTTCCAGAAGTACTGCCCCAATGGTGTTAAGGCTTCTGGCACCTGCAGTAGGGTCAGGCCGTCATCCAAATAAAACACAGCATATTTAATCAATGATTACGGCACCCCTCCTCTGGGATGTACCTCCAACATCTAAGCATGTGCTGTTGGTACATCCTCCAGGATACCATATGCTGCAGGTAGATCGCCAACTTGGACCTCCAACGTTGGAATTCGGCGGTGCGGTAAAACTGGTGGTAATTCCGTTACTGATAAAAGTGGTGGCAACAGAATGACTGACGAAAATGTACCACATCACCAACCACACAATGAGGCCCTATGACTGATAGTGAGTGTAGGACACAGAAAGATGTATGCTACATGCTTGCCTGCAGTCCACATAAACATTGTGTGCACTTTCCCCCTTTTCCCTTTGCCATGCACTTGCGAGTGCTCAATGGCACTGGGCCTAGTACGAGCGTTGTTTTTTGTTCTTCCCTGTTCCCCTACCTTGGGCATGGTCGCTCTCTGAAACACTTGTGCATGAGTGCGATATAAATAAAATATAGTTTCATTAGATTGTACCAGTTAGGTAGAGCTAAATGTGTGCAGTGTGTATTTTGCATTATCATGGCACTGGGGTGAGTGATGCACTGTGTAGTCACCATTTGCAGTTGTACATTTGAGCATTAACCAGTTTAATGTGGGAGAGTAATCCATCAAATTGTTGGTCATAAAGTGGCACCGGATGCTGTGAGGATGTGACCATGCACATCTCGTGCAGCAGATTGGGCTTGCACAGGATGTGGGTGGCCACATCCTAGGCAGGCAGGAACTTAATCCTCCAGGCATTGCATACAGAGATGGTACTGCTTTGGAGACACTGCAAAGCACATTTCCGCTTTGCGGACAGTGGAAATGTGGAAGTCCTTTTTCTTACTGATTAGTCGCCATGGCTGTCTCATGCTCCAGAGAGTTATTTCATCTGAGGCAGGCGTGGGTAATTGGGCCAGGCCAGGAGTGCTGGCACAACATTCTACAACTGTTTTGGTCAACTACGGCCAGTTTAGTTGCTGCACTAGTCTTAGCAATGTTTGTTGCCAAATAGGTGCGGGTAGTATAACTCCGTGTCAGTGCGCTTCTCGTGGAAACAAGTCGCCATAGTGCAACCCAGGTTCGAATCCCGGGTCCACGCTTAGAAACCTCTTCGGTATTCAGCGTGTTATAATTAACAATTCATGGGCAACAAGCGTCACCTAAAACTCCACTTAGGTAGTAGTCATGGGCCTCATCACGAGTCTGGCGGTAACCCTTAAATCTGGCGGTAGCGCTGTTACCGCCGGATATAAGGGTCCACCAAATCAGGGCTTTGGTGGCTTTCTCCCCAGCTCTGAGCTGGAGGGAAATTCGCAGAAAATTCACGCTCATACCGCCGGCGGGAAATCTGCCGGCGGTATGAGCGCGAAATTTCCCCATTGAGCCCAATGTGGAATGGGGCATTCCCGAATGAATGGGCTCAATGGGGATTTCCAAATCCGCCAAACCCGTGATCCGGCGCTAATAGTGGGTTTGGCGGTAGGGCAGATAATGCCAGCGCTGTTAGCACTAGCGTTACTGCCCAACTCGTGATGGGGCCTATCTGCCCTGAAAGGTAGTGGACTGCAGGACACTTTTTCATTTTTAACCTGGGGAGGTTTTAAGTTCTAACCCGTTTGTGGCTGTTCTCTTTCAACTCGCAGACAGTCAGTGAGTGGCGTGCCAGGCTAACTACACCGATCTAATATCGGTGCCCCTCTACAGGGAGCTGATGTGCCCCAGCCTCCACTATCGTTAGTTTTCAGTGCATGCTAGACAGCCAGCTTTAGCGCCTACCCCAGGGCCCCTGCAGATTTCTTTAGGTGGGGAACAGTATTGATTCGGATTTAGCGCACATCTTTTTCACATTCAGGAGAGGGGTCTTGTGGGAGTCGAACAGATAGCCTGTCGGGAAATTAGAGAAATTAGAGAGCCGGTCCCAATGGTCATTTGGGTTGCCAGGGAATCTGGCTTCGGGGATATTTTAGACAATTAATTAAACTTGATATGCAAGGATAAAGTGTTGCTGTTGTCTTTATTGTTTGCATTTCATTAATTCGGTAGTTGTAGCTTTCTTTCAATGAACACACACACACGTGCACTCTATCAGGCAAGTGCATGCCCGCTCGTTCGTGTACCTGTACACACGCCGCTTGGTTAAGATGCCGTTTCTGATACACAATCGTTTCATGTGCCCGAAAAAGACACCTACCCATTTTGCCGGATGTCAAAAATACGAAGACACCTGCATCCAGTCGCCTGCATGTTTCTATTGACGTGGTTGCGAAGCCTGTGATTGTGCCCCTATGGGCCTGATTTGCAAACCGTTTGTCAATGCGATTGCGGCATTGTAAAACGCCTTTGTAAATCAGCCGTGTGTATACCTATAGTTTAATTCCCAAAAATTGACATATGCGGTTTTTGCAGGAGTTCGTGATTCGGGTTTATACTTTAGATGTTTGCTTTGCACAGCGTATAAGAGTAAAGTGTAATAAGTCAAAACGTGAATATTGGCGATATTTACATGATAAACAGAAATTCCGGTGTCTGAATGCTAATTTCTGAGACTTTTTTTTTTTTGAATTGTGGTCTCGTGTTTGCATGGATTGCTTTCTGCGTCCTTGTCTGGAGGTTGCAACTTCTCGAGGCAGCGATAATAAGTTACTGATTAGCAGAGATGGACAGATAACCTGTGCTCTGTAAGACTACTGAACCTGTTAACAACTGAAAAACAGCATAACAAAACAACTCAGCGGGTCAACGTGCATGGCACACACACCCACACACATTTTAGGAAACATCTGATAAGGATTGCAATGAATATGAGATCAGTTACTAACATTTCAATCGACTGAAGAAAATCTTATTCTAGTAAGGTTCCAGTATGCACACACATAAGTCAATCCATGTTCTGGGTAGTGCCATCATGGTTTTATATACGTAAATGGTTCTGTGAGTATGTTTGTGCGTGTGCAAGAGGTTTTATAAACGTAAATGGTTCTGTGAGTGTGTTTGTGCGTGTGCAAGAGGTTTTATAAACGTAAATGTTCTGTGAGTGTGTGGGTGTGCAAGAGGTTTTATATACGTAAATGGTTCTGTGAGTGTGTTTGTGCGTGTGCAAGAGGTTTTATAAACGTAAATGGTTCTGTGAGTGTGTTTGTGCGTGTGCAAGAGGTTTTATAAACGTAAATGGTTCTGTGAGTGTGTGGGTGTGCAAGAGGTTTTATATACGTAAATGGTTCTGTGAGTGTGTTTGTGCGTGTGCAAGAGGTTTTATAAACGTAAATGGTTCTGTGAGTGTGTGGGTGTGCAAGAGGTTTTATATACGTAAATGGTTCTGTGAGTGTGTTTGTACGTGTGCAAGAGGTTTTATAAACGTAAATGGTTCTGTGAGTGTGTTTGTGCGTGTGCAAGAGGTTTTATAAACGTAAATGGTTCTGTGAGTGTGTGGGTGTGCAAGAGGTTTTATATACGTAAATGGTTCTGTGAGTGTGTTTGTGCGTGTGCAAGAGGTTTTATAAACGTAAATGGTTCTGTGAGTGTGTTTGTGCGTGTGCAAGAGGTTTTATAAACGTAAATGGTTCTGTGAGTGTGTGGGTGTGCAAGAGGTTTTATATACGTAAATGGTTCTGTGAGTGTGTTTGTGCGTGTGCAAGAGGTTTTATAAACGTAAATGGTTCTGTGAGTGTGTTTGTGCGTGTGCAAGAGGTTCTATATACGTAAATGGTTCTCTGAGTGTGTTTGTGCGTGTGCAAGAGGTTTTATATACGTAAATGGTTCTCTGAGTGTGTTTGTGGGTGTGCAAGAGGTTTTATATATGTAAATTGTTCTGTGAGTGTGTTTGTGAGTGTGCACGAGGTTTTATATATGTAAATGGTTCTGTGAGTGTGTTTGTGGGTTTGCAAGAGGTTTTATTTACGTAAATGTGTTTGTGGGTGTGCAAGAGTTTCAATGAGCGTGTGTGTGTGAATGAGGTGTGTGTGAATGTATGCTTACTGTTCTGCGTGTGTGTATGTGCAAGTGTGTGATCTTGTGTGAGAGTATGACCTGCTGTGCTGACAGCGCGCCTATGTCTGTGCAAGTGTGATGGGGGACTATATCTGGCCTTGGATGGGAACTGCCCCAGCATCATGAAAGAGACGTTAGGGCCTGATTCACAGAAGTGATTTATAATGGCTCAATCCCATTGGGACATGCTCTGTGAACCAGGCTTTTTGTGTGCAATGCTGTCATGTAGTGTGAGTGCACCATATCCTGGCAACATATATGCTGGCATACTTTGCGGTCACAACATCATGAATTTAATTTATTGCTGTAGTATTTATATATATATTTTGGGCACAGCATAATGAAAGTGATTTATGCTGGATACGCTGGCATATATTGTGGGCACAATATCATCAAAGTGATTTACGGTAGGAACTGGTATATACTGTATTCACTGCACTTGCACGCTCTGAATGTCACAAGGACTAGTAGGACCGCTGATCGTTTCTACTATGTTTTTCATTGTCATTTGCTCCCTTATTCCCTTCCCTTTTGCCCTGTGGCACTTTGAAACACTGTCGTGTTGTATTAGCACCTTATAAATATCCAATAATTAAAAACAAAACAAAAAAGAATAATGAAATTGATTGAGAGAGGCAATGTTTGCGTTGTGTCTGTCGCAACATCATGAATGTGATTACAGTGGGAATGCTGCCATGTGTTGTGAGTGCAATATCATCAACTACATGTATTGTTGATGTAGCATCATAAAAATGATTTTGAGTAGAAATGCGACATATACTGTGCTGGCAACATCAACACAATTATTTACAGTGGCAATGTCAGCCACATTGTGCGTGCAGCATCATGAAAGTGATACTCTTGGCTTGGATTGTTGATAATGGCATCGGAAACAGCGATCAGGTGTCGATTGAGTTTTTTCACATGAATGTAATTTGCATGAATTTTAATCACATTTTTCTCTTATTCTGCTTTAAAATGCACCATTTCAACCTATTCTTTAAACAGTTTCTAAGGGGGAGTCACCAATATCCCCCTGCATTGGTTGTCCCCGGCCAATAGTTAATGTTTCTCCACTAAAAACGTTTACAAGCACCACTGACCTTGAATTATTTAGAATGCTGTGTGCCTCCTTCGGACCTGCCCATCCCCCCAGCACCAACATCTGCCTCTGCCAATGGGCGAGACAGACAAACACAGTGTGCACTGCGCACCTCTTAGGACAGGGCTGCTGCCACAAACTCAAACTGTGGAAATATAGACAGCAGTCTGCCTCTGAAAGAGCGTCATGAATCGCGTCATTCTCTGGGGATTTGTCTAGTTAGCTCATGTGCAGTTACTATTGTAGCCTTGCAGGCTGTGCCATGCAAACTCACATTTTCTGGCAACTGCATGGTAAATAGTGGAATCCCATTTAGTGGTCCTTGTGACGTCCCGAGTGTGCACTGGGCATGCGCGAGCCTCGTTTGGGCCCGCGCATGCGTAAAGGAATAAAGGAAGTCCGTGCGGCAGTTGCCACCGGGTGATGCAACCGGCAACATCGCGTCTTGCATCTCTGTGTATGACTGCGTGTGTGTGCATGTATGAGTGGCTCCCCATACACCGCTGGGCCACACAACAACTGGCGATGAGGCGGATGCTGCACGAGCGCTCGCGAAACACATATGGCATGTTTTAGCAGCGACGTCACGGCAGATGAGTCACGGACCCGGCGGGTGCACTCCGGCGACTTTCTAGAAGCAGGAGCACAGTGGTAGCGGCCTGAGAAGGTGCTTGTGTGCCACTGGCTCCATTTCTAATACATTTTTGGAACTTCTGGCTATCCTCCACACACAGAGGATGGCCCATTGAAGACAGGCACCACATGAAGGGGACCTGAAAGCTGCAAAATGAAACAAGGAGGCCACCCCACGCAGTAAGAGAAGTGAAGGTACGTGCACTACCCTCCAGAGTCAGGTTTGCGGCCTCCAGCCCATCAGGAGGTGCCTGTGTGACCTGTGAACATGACAGACAGTGAAGGAGAGGCAGAAACTGCAGCAGTGGTGGCGAGAGCACAACAGGGATCCTTGTTACCTATGCAAGAATTTGATGTGTCAGGCCCCCCTTCGAAATTGGGCCCAAGATGGCGGCTCTGGATCAAAAAACTGGATATGTACTTTACAGCAACGGAAATTAATGATGACAATGCAAAGAGGGCCACCCTGTTATACTCGGCAGGCCTTGAGGTTTTACGCATTTACGAGTCCCTCAACTTGCAGGTAGGCACATACGCAGAGGTGAAGAAGGTGCTGGAGAACTATTTCATACCGCTCTTGAATGTCAACTACGAGAGGTTCCTCTTCTGCGGGGAAAAGCAGAGAGAGGAGGAGTCGCTCGACCGGTTTTGTGCCCGGCTTCGAATGATGGCCACCACTTGTCGATGGGACAATGATGAGTGCATGATACGTAATCAGGTTCTACAAGGTTGCAGCTCCAGCAAACTGCGGAGAAAAGTGTTAAGAGAACCAGGCTGGACCCTGCAGCAGATATTGGACAGTGGCAGAACATTTGAGCTGGCCGAGTCCAGAGGTGCGAAAATGGACGCGGCGGTGCGTCCAGGAGCATCGGAGGAAGCATTCGCCATGGGGAAACAGTCGATGTCAAGAGACAAGTGGGGGCAGAGAAAGCAGGAAATTCCTTCTACTGCGGGGTCTGATGGCATTTGCCAGCAGTGCGGCTATGATCTGCCCCACTCAGAGGAATGTCCAGCGAAAGCTAGGTCGTGTGGCAGATGCAATGGACCTGGCCATTATGCCCGAATGTGTCGCGCCCCCGCCCCGGTGTCAGTGCAGAGAGGCCCAGCCAGAGCACGTGGCGGTGGCTCGAGGAAAATGCGAAGCATCGCGGCGTTGGAGCAGGAGATACAGAGGCTGCAAATGGCAGAAGAGGAGGAGGAGGAAGAAGAAGAAGTATTCTTCATCTCGAACATTGCTTCAGGTGCCAGGAACAAGAGACAACCTAAGTGCGTAGTGGACATCCATGGGGTGCCGACGCAAGTGCTCATCGACACAGGTGCATCGGTCTGTGTGCTGTCCGCAGACCACTGTCGGCGGATTCCGGGACCTCCGGCGCTAAGCACATCAACTGCCAAAATCTTTGCGTTTGGAGGGGATGCCCCCCTTCCAATTGATGGCGTGTTTGTAGCGCCCGTGTCCAAGGTAAGACCATAAAGGCACATTTCTTCGTTACGGACGTGAGCCGCCACTCGTTACTCAGCTGTGCAGAGTCCGAGGCCCTGAATTTGGTCCATTTTACGATGGAAGTTTATCAAGTGGACATCGAGGTGCTGTTAAACAAATTTACAGGTATTTTTGAAGGGGTCGGAAAGTTAAAAGCACCACCGGTGTGGCTGCACATTGATAATACGATCAGGCCAACCACCCTTAAGCACAGGCGGATTCCGTTCCACCTGAGAGAAAAGGTGGAAGAGGTGCTTCGCTCGCTGGTTAACAATGACATAATTGAAAGGGTGGAAGGGCGGACACCCTGGGTATCCCCCATAGTGGTGGTGCCAAAGCCAAAGCATCCAGGGGCTGTGAGAATTTGTGTGGACATGCATCTCCCCAACGCCGCAATTAAGAGGGATAGGCACCTTACGCCAACTCTGGACGATATTATAGGCGAACTACAGGGAGCGAAAGTATTTTCGAAATTAGACCTACGAGCGGGCTATCACCAGCTTGAGCTCCACCAAGACTCTAGGTTCATCACCGTCTTCACGACAGACGAGGGGCTTTACCAATTTAAACGTCTGAGTTTTGGCATCTCCTCAGCAGCGGAGGTTTTTCAGAACACTATAAGAGGGGCACTCGCAGGCCTAAAAGGGGTATTGAACATAAGTGACGACATCTTGGTGTTTGCGGACACAGAAGCCGAGCACATGAGGAGGCTCGAGAGCACACTCAAGAGGTTGCACGACCTAGGCCTCACCTTGCACTGCCAGAAATGTGAGTTCCTCAAAGATCGGATTGGCTTCTTTGGTTTCATATTTCACGCAGCGGGAGTGTCACCGGACCCGGAGAAGATCAGGGACATTCGAGAGGCAGCGGCGCCAACATCCCCCACGGAGGTAAGAAGCTTCCTGGGGATGGTGAACTATTGCGGACACTTTATCAAGGGCCTCGCCTCCTTATCAGAGCCCCTCAGAGCATTGACCAGAAGCGATGCAGTGTGGAAGTGGGAAGGCAAGGAGCAGGAGGCGTTTCAAGCCCTCAAAAATGCCCTGTCGGATGGGCACACTATGGCCTACTTTAACCCCGCTGTAGAGTCAGAGATTGTCGTTGATGCCAGTCCGGTGGGAGTGGGGGCAGTGCTTTTGCAGTCGGATGGAAGAGGAGACATGAGACCCATTGCGTACGCCAGCAAGGCCCTCTCTGATACTGAAATGCGATACTCGCAAATTGAGAGGGAGGCGCTCGCCATTTTGTGGGGCTGTCACCATTTCCGCCTATATATTTTGAGAAAGCCTGTGATAGTGGTAACCGACCACAAGCCCCTACTACCAATACTGGCGGGTCTATCTTCGAAGCCGCCACCAAGAATAGAGAGGTGGATGCTGGCACTGATGGAGTATGGGGTGTGACTAATATATAGGCCAGGCACCAACAATCCGGCGGATTACCTATCACGTCACCCCAACGCTGGAGGTACCAACAAAGGCGGAGAGGTGTCAGACTGCCAGGGACTGCTCTATCATGTGGTGGAGGAGGCACTCCCCGTAGCATTATCTAGATTAACCATTGCCTCAGAGTCATCCAAGGATGAAGTTTTTGACATCACTAAGGAGGCCATTAGAAGAGGAGAATGGAGGGAGATGCTGCGCAACAACTACCGGCGCCAGCAGGAGGCCCAGAGAGATCTTCAGGCACTCTAGCGGGTAAAGGAGGAGCTCTCGATCTCAGATGATGGTCTGCTACTGAGAGGGAGGCAAATTGTAATCCCGCGACACTAAGGAGGCGGGTGCTTGAACTGGCACACATCGGACATCAAGGGATGGTCAAAACGAAAGCGAGACTACGACCAAAGGTGTGGTTTCTGGATCTAGAAGAAAAGGTCGAGGGCTTCGTGAAAAGGTGTTTGGCTAGCCAAGCGGCAACCCCAGGAGAAGGGCTCCCCCTATAAGCTCGATGGAGCGGAGTGAGAAGCCTTGGGGGACAATCCATGTAGACTTTGGTTGGACGGGTCGGGGAATGTATTTCCTGGTAGCCGTTGACCAATGGTCGAGATACCCGGAGATGGAGGTGGTAGAATCGACGGCAACAGAATTCACCACGAGGGCATTCGACAGAATGTTTGCAACACACGGTTTTCCGGAGATACTCTGCTCCGACAACGGGCTGCCGTTTACCGGCAACCAATTTGCGCAATATCTCTGTGATAGGGGAATACAGCACCGCAGAGTCTCGCCACTGTGGCCTCGCGCTAACGGAGAAGCGGAAAGAATGATGCGCACAATGAATAAAGTGCTGAGGATCTCGGCCAACGAAGGTGATGACCTGCAGAAGAAGCTAGTGGAGTTCTTGCGGGAATATCGGACCACACCCCATCAGTCCACGGGTGTCGCCCTGGCGGAGGCACTGTTTGGGCGCTGCCCCAGAGGAATGATACCTGAAATTGAGGGAAGGAGTCCGGGCATCATAGACAATAAAAAAGTACGACAAGAGCGGGCCATACACAACCAGAAGGAAATTGACAGACAAGGCCTGCAGGGCAAGGAGATCCATGTCGGAGATTCAGTGCTAGTCAAGAACCGTCACCCCAAAGGAAAGCTAGCTCTACCGTTTGAACCACACCCTTGGAAGGTCACCCATGTAAAGGGGACCATGGTGACGGTCACCTGTGAGCGTGGCACGGTCACGCGTAATGTGTCCTTCTTCAAGAAGGTGGACACATCCACAGGAATGTCCGGTCCAGAAGCCATGCCCGCCCAGGAAGAGGGCCCTGAAGAGCTGGGTGAGGAACCCATGAACATTGGAGCCACAGCGGCAGAATCGAGCACGGAGGCCCCACCAGTCACGTCTAGGTATCCCTCAAGAGTGTCCAGCAGACCGCCTGCCTGTCTCAAGGACTATGTTTTGGACTCAGGGGACTGAGCTCAGGATACCGGTGGCCGTCAGAAAGTGATGGGAACAGCCCTGCGGTCAGGTCCCTCCAGTTAATGTTTTACTAAGTTAACTTCATGTTGTTGTTTGTTATTAAAGATAAAAAGGGATGTGACGTCCTGAGTGTGCACTGGGCATGCGCGAGCCTCGTTTGGGCCCGCGCATGCATAAAGGAATAAAGGAAGTCCGTGCGGCAGTTGCCGCCGGGTGATGCAACCGGCAACATCGCGTCCTGCATCTCTGTGTATGACTGCGTGTGTGTGCATGTATGAGTGGCTCCCCATACACCGCTGGGCCACACAACAGTCCTCACACTGCTGTCTTCATTCTCACTCATTCATCGTCCTTGCATGCTACTCAATTTGCCCATCATTAGCCTCATTTATCCATCCATACATTGTTATTTAATAAACCATTCATCCATATCTCACACATTTCTTCACCCAGATATGTTCGCACTATCATATACCTTTAAGCTTTCATTCATTCGGCCATCTTCACATTTTTCTTTCATCCTTCCAGCACTATACCCTTACTTGTTCATCAATCTTCATAATTATTAATTCACACCTCCTCCCACGTTCTCATTCAATTATCAGTCCTCAAATTCATATTCATTCATCCACCCCATCTCTACCGACTCTCCCCTCTTTCTGCTTTTCTTTCCCTTGAGATATCCCCAGTCGTCCTAGGTTACCCATGTGCACCACTCTACGGGCCTGATTCACAGAAGCAATCAGGCCCAAAATGTTTTCACCATACAGCAGCACAAATGCTTGGCTTTGCTGGTACCTGTTTTTGAATGGTACTTGATACACGACATTCGAAGGATGAAAGGCTAAATAAGGCCACCCTTACGTCAGAGAACAAGACGTTGCCTGTCTAGCTATCCACCCTTGGCATGACTTTTGATGTGTTGTGTTGTAATGGTAGGTGTTTGTAAGACACAGTGGCAGTTGTTAACATGGCCGCTTGGCACCTTCGATGCAGGGAGGTGCTCTTCATTTGATACCTTGACAATTTATGATATTCTATTTGTGTGTGTTTCTTTTTTTTTCTCAAAACTTTATTTATACATTTAGAACTTTACAGAAGCAATAGAACATAATACAATATCTCAAATGCACAAGGTGATACTTATTCACCCATAATTTCCTAAATAAATCTTTAAGAAGTAACAGAGGGGAACTGAATACAGGGAGTAAGGTGACAGAAGGTAAAGGAAAGAAATAAAATGAAAAAACAAAAACAAAGCAAAATAAGAAACCTAGAACACAATCAAATATTTTAAGCGTATTCATCCTCTCATATTTATCAAGCTGATCTTTTGCTTTAACGGATATTTTCTCCCTCTTCGACAAAAGGGACAAACTCTGCAGCCAGTCATCAATGTTAGGAGAGGTATCACTTTTCCAAAATTTCAAAATCTGCTTCCTGGCCAGCAAAAGAGCTCTATATATCCAAAACAGTTTACTTGTAGTTAAACCAATATTTGAAGGCAGTAAACCTAACACAGCAAGAAGCGGATCTCTAGGTATAGAGAGATCCAGAACCAACTCCATCCTCTGGAAAACACCATCCCAGAATAATTGTATTTTACCACACAACCACAACATGTGGAGTGTAGTGCCCACCTCCCTATTACAGTCCCAACAACAGTCCACATTACTCAATTTACTCATTCACAAAAACAAACATGTGCATTGTCAGTTTGGGATGGTTTTCAGTGTTTTGCAAGTGAAGTTTTGGGTGCACATGAAATTTTTGTATTATTCTCATGGAAGGAAATGAGCCAGAACAACACATTACCCAAGTCTAGCAAAGTTTATCTTGGACTGTTTATACAAGTAATTTTGTTGATTCATGTGCCATGTCTAATGTGGTTGATGTCTTTTAAGTCAGTAGGCAGAGTCTGGTAGGTGAGGTTTTTGGTAGGGGAGAGGCTGATAGTCATAGGCCTTTCAACCATATGTGGAGCACTTGTGTGCTGATGGTGTGTGCACAAGCTATAGTCCCTTTTTGAATGTCTGAATTGGAACCACTTTGGTTTCTTGAGGAGCAGATGGTGTCTTTTCTGTTTGATGCAAGTAAACATAGTAGTGTGTGGATACTGTGGGCCTGATTCATGGAATGGGGCGCAGAAATGGTGCAACATCCACGTCTGTTCATGGAATTAAAGATGCATTACTAGCCGTCGCGCAAATTAAAACAAGCTATGTGAGGAACGCCCACAACATGGTCCCAAGCACACCGACAAGCTAGCAAATGACAAACATGGCACAAGCCTCAGAGCCACCCCTGGCCCACCATCCAGTACACCTGCGAGAAAGCACGGCTCACCTCGCAAGCCCAGGATGCCCCCCCAGCGAAATCGCGCATCTCACCTCGCAAGCCCAGGCTGCAGCCCAGCAAACAAGTCGGTCCTCTCTTGCAAGCACAGGCTGCATACCAGTGAAAACGGGGTCCTCCCTCACACGACCAGACTGCATGTCAGCAAAATTGCGTGCCTCACCTTGTAAGCCCAGGCTGCACCTCAGCAAAATCGCAGGTCCACCCTCGCAAGCCCAGACTCTACCCCAGCGAAATCGGGCGCCTCACCTCGCAAGCACAGTTTGCATCCTCCAGACTGGACACCACCCACAGGCAGCCCACTCCAGACTGGACACCACCCACAGGCAGCTCACTCCAGACTGGACAACCCCCGCCCCCAGGCAGCCCCCGTCCAGACCGGGCACCTCCATTGGCAGCCTGCTCCAGACTGGGCACCACCCATAGGCAGCCCCCATACAGACTGGACATCCCCCACAGGCAGCACACTCCAGACTGGATACCCCCGCAGGTAGCCACCTCTAGACTGGACACCCTACATAGGCAGTCCACTCCAGACTGGACACCCCCCCACAGGCAGCACACCCCAGACAGGGCACCACCCCACAGGCAGCCCACTTCAGACTGGACACCCCCTCCCCCAGGCAGCCCACTCCAGACTGGACACCCCCCACAGGCAGTACACTCCAGACAGGGCACCCCCCCCACAGGCAGCAAACTCCAGACAGGGCACCCCCTCACAGGCAGCCCACTCCAGACTGCACACCCCCCACAGGCAGGCCCCCCAATACTGGGAGCATGCCAAACTCTCCTCACCTGTGACACCCCCCCCCCCCAGGAAGCCACTGTCCAGGCTGGACACCACTCACAGACAGCCCACTCCAGACTGGACTGCCCCCAGGCAGCTCCATCCAGACTGGACACCCCCCACAGGCAGCCCACTCCAGACTGGACACCCCCTGGGCAGCCTACTCCATACTGGGCACCGCCCCCCGGCAGACCCCATACAGACTGGACACCCCACCACAGGAAGTTCACTGCAGACTGGAAACCCATCCAAGTAGCCCACTCCAGACTGGACACCCCTAACAGGCAGCCCGCTCCAGACTGGGCACTGCCCACAGGCATCCTACTCCACACTGGACACACCCCACAGGCAGCCCCCTCCAGACTGGACACGCCCCCAGGCAGCTCCCTGGCAGTCTCCCACAATACCAGTGCAATGCATGTCTGCAGCTCACCTTAACCTACGTGTTCTGACAACACCATGAAGGGCAACACCAACATGTACACTGCAAATACAACCAACTGGAAGCACTTGAGGTCCATCCATGAGTGTAGCATCAGCTCACACACCCTTGCAGGCCTTCATCTGCCACCCCCATACCTATGTGACAAGTGAATGCAAACCCATGTGCATGTTGTCCACGGCACATAGCCAAGGCATCAAAGAACAGGAAGTGAATGTGTGCCTACGACAGAAGCAAACCTACCAAAAGATGTTGCAACATACACACACAATGGCCAGGCATGTCTCAGGTTTGACAGGTTGATCAAGTACAGTGTTTATACAACTAGCCCCACTAGCCCACTCCTCACCTGACGAATCTGTTGGAGACGCAGTAGATTAGTCTGTAGAACTTTCCTTCTTCTTTTCTCTCCAGGTGGCTCTTGTGGACTTGGTTTCGATCTTGCTCTTGGATTTGAAGAGAGAAGGACGGGCTCGCCTAGAGTCCACTTTGACAAAGAGGCTATGTGCCCTGCAGCAGGGACTCCAGGGAGCCCACCCCAAACCAGGGAAAAACTGGATGAAAAAACCCTGGTAGATCTTGATATGGATGGTAGTTGATGCAGTCCGTAGAGAAATCCAGTAAGAGTGAAGGCGAGAGTAGTATTGCCTACAAGTACCAGAATGCACTGGTTGTTGTCGTAGTAGGCGGTTGCTTGTTGTCCAGGTAGAGGTCCAGCAGGCGTGCGGTTAACACGCAGAGATAATGGAACACAAGGAAAGGACCATGAGTCAGGAACACACGGCTCCGACGGTAGACACCGCTCACAGGAAACAATGAAAGCTGGGGAACTGCCCAGCGCGGGAGAGAGTACAGCAGTAGCAGGAAGGGCTGAGAAAGAGGCAAACAGGCTGAGAAAGAGGCAAACAGATTACGGCGACAGACGCTGCACAAGCGGAGAGGTAAGTAGTCCAGAAAGGAAGGAGGCAAGGAGCCGTTCGAGTGGGAAGCAAAATCCACTAAACAAGGTAAGCAGAAACTGGGGAGGGAACAAAAGAGGGAGCGTAAGCAAACTTACTTACGGGTACAAAGTAAGGAAGTTGCAACTCACAGGTGCTTCTCATCTGCTGTTCTTTAAGGCGGCTAATACTGGAAGACTAGAACGCGCTGTGCGTTGCATGGAATAAATCAGTCCTTCTTCCATATCCACCATCTCCTCCATACTTTCCATGGGCGATATGTCACAGTATGACCCCTCCTTAGTAGACACCCTCCTGGTTTTCCCGGGTGCAGTCGATAGAACTTCTGAATGAGACGAGGTGCTGATATATGTCTAATAGGTTCCCAAGAGCTCTCAGACATTGGGTATCCCTTCCATACTACCATTTACTGCAAGGTGCCATTCTTGTACCTGTAATCAAGGAGTCTGGAGACTTTGTATTCCTTGGTTCTTTCTTTCTGCTGGAATCCGATTGTCCTTTTTATTCTTATTTTGTGTAAGTCCTCTGTGTATTCTTTCAGTAATGAGGTTGGAAACACCAGATGGATTCTTTGTAGTTTGGCTGGCAGAGCCAAGTGAAAGGCTACCGGATTCATTTTAGCCGTGATCCAGAAGGGTCCAATGTAATGGGGAGAGAACTTGCCTCGGTGTATCCACCTGGGTAGGTATTTGGTTGACAACCATATTTTGGTACCAATGTCCCATTCAGGGTTGGGTTGTCTCTTGAGATCCGCCCACCTTTTGCTCTTATGAAGTGCCATCTCAAGGTTGGCTCGTGTCTTCCTGTGAAGGTCTTGCAGAGTATTCATGAGCAGATCAACAGAGGGTACATTAGAAGAATTTTGACCAAACAGAGGTATGTGTCTGGGATGGAATCTATAGGTGCATGAGAAGGGACTCATGCCTGTGGAGGAATGTCTGGTATTGTTGTGTAGGAAAATTCTGCCATGGGCAGAAGCTGATACCAATCACTCTGTTCTTGATTACAAAAACCTCTGATGTACTGTTCTAAAGTGGCATTAAGACTTTTGGTTTGTCCTTTGCTTTCCGGATGAAACCCAGACGAAAGGGATCTTTTGATTCCTAGAGATTTGCATAGAACAGTCCAAAATGTTGATGTGAATTGTGAGCCGCAATCTGATTCTATGGTCTGTGGTAGTCCATGTAATCTGACCACGTCTCTTAAAAACACCTCTGCAGTAATGCCTGCTGTGGGTAACCCTTTTAAGGGTGAGAAATGAGCCAATTTGCAGAATGAATCGACCGTGACCATGATGGCTGAGTACCCGTTAGAAACGGGTAAGTCTACAATGAAATCAGTGGAGATGTGTTGCCACAGACCTTCTGGAGGGGTTTCCTGCTGTAGAAGACCCAGTGGTTTGCAATATGCGTACTTACTCTGGGCACATACAGGACATGAAGCGACATAATTCGTGACATCTTTTGCCATCGTGGGCCACCAGAATTGTCTAGAAACCAATTCTAAAGTGGCATTTTGTCCCTTGTGTCCTGCTAATGGTACGTCATGACACCAGGCCATGGCTTGTTCTTGTAAGTCAGTCGTAGGCAGAAACAACTAACCTTCTTTGAATAACAGTTCTCCCCTTTAAGTCATAGCCTTGTTTAGAGGGTCCTTTTCCTTGCTCTGGGCAGATTGTACTTGTTGCAGAAATGTTTTAAGGGTATTAACAAACCGCTTCCCTGCTAAAAGGATCTACTGACCCTGACAACCTCCAAAGTCTCCTTGGCTACGTGAGAGAGCATCAGCAAGAGGATTGTCCTTTCCTGGTAAGTATGTCAGAACAAAGTCGAACTGAGAGAAAAAATAGGCCCATCTGGCATGTCTGGAATTCCGGCATTCCATCTTCTGGAGTACCTTTAGATTTTGGTGGTCAGTACAAACTTGAAAAGGATGAATGGTTCCTTGTAATAGATGTCTCCATTCTTCGCATGCTTGCCTAATAGCCAGGAGTTCTCTTTCCAAGACAGAGTAATTTCATTCACTTGGGCTAAGCGTACGAGATAGTAGGCGATGGGTTGTCCCAATCCATCCTCCTTCCTTTGCAGTAGTGCTGTCCCAATTGCACCGTCTGAAGCATCGGATTCCACAATGAAAGGTAAGGACTGGTCTGGTTGTCTCAATATAGGAGCAGTCACAAAAGCTGTCTTGAGTCTTTGGAAAGCTTGTTCTGTCGTTAGGTCCCAAACAAATTTAACACCCTTCTTTAAGAGATTAGTAATGGGCAAGATGATTTCTGAAAAGTTGGGTATAAATTTACGGTAAAAGTTGGCAAGACCTAAAAATCTGTGAATGTCTTTCACTGATGTAGGTACCAGCCATTGAGTTATTGCTTGTGTTTTGGAGGGGTCCATTTGCACGCTGTCTGCTGAGAGTATAAACCCTAAGTAAGGTACGGTTGTAGCTTCAAAGACACACTTCTCGGGTTTTGCCAACAAACTGTTCATTCTCAACATGTGTAGTACCTCCTGAACATGTTGGCAGTGTTCTTCCAGAGTGTTGGAAAAAACGAGTATACAACCGAAGAATATAGGACATTCGCAAATATTTTGTCCATAAACCATTGGAACTGGGACAGTAGGTGCGTTCACTAAACCAAAGGGCATGACTCTGTACTCGTAATGTCCAAGAGGTGTTCTAAAAGCCGTCTTCCACTCGTCTCCTTCACGGATTCTCAGAAGATGATAGGCTCCCCTAAGATATAATTTGGTGAAAACCCGGGCTCCTAGGACAGCCTCTATAATGTCTTTCATCAATGGCATGGGATACCGGTCTTTTATGGTTAGACTGTTAAGTCCTCGGTAATCGATATATGGTCTTAGTTCGGCCGTCCCTTTGTTTGAAATAAAGAAAAGGGATGCCCCTGCCGATGAGGAGGATTCACGGATGAGTCAGTTTTTTAGATTTGTGGCTAAGTATTCCATGAGGGCCTACTTTTCAGGTAGTGACAAAGGGAACATTGTTCCAAACGGTACTTCTGCGTCTGGAACCAGTTCGATCTTGCAATCCTCCTTTCGGTGAGGTGGAAGATTCCGTGGCTGAGTGTCTAAAAATACATCAGTATACTCTTGGTATTGGACAGGTATCAAGCTGACACTGTTTATGGATCTGTGTACCATTGTTTGTACTTTCATGTTTTGCAGGTTCTGGAATCATACAATGTTGACAGCAGTAATGGGATTGAAATTCAACCGAGTTCCGACACCAGTCTATGCTTGGGTTGTGTCTTCGAAGTCATGGTATGCACAAGATAATGGGAAAATGTGCTGCTCTTATCAGATCAAAGGATAGATATTCATGGTGATTGGACATCTGAACCTTTAATTCCTGTGTCTCTTGACTGATGGGTCCGGAGGTTAATGGGGTACCATGAACCCCTTCAACTGGGATAGGTCGTATCTTGGAGCGTCTTGGTATCTGATGCTCCATGGCCCACTTATCATCCACAAAATTTCCAGCTGCCCCACAATCCAACATGGCTAGACATTCAACAGGATTTCCAATGTTCCAGTCAATAGGGATCTTGATCACCAATAGACTGTTGCTGTCAATTACAGCGGGTTGATTCCAATGCACAGGGATTCATTTTACTTTCCCCTTCCTTTACCCTGTTTAAGGTCAGGGTCTTTCGTTTCCCTGTCTTCTGGGAGGTACCTCGGGACAATCCCATAACAAATGAGTATTGGAGCCGCAGTACATGCACAGCCCGAGATCTTAGCGTCTCTTTCGTTCACATGCAGTAAGTGGTCCTCTTGCTGTTCCTATCTGCATAGGTTCTTCAGTTGGTGTCTTTTCAGGTGTTGGGGGTAGGCTAGCTAGGGCAGAAAAAGAACGGGGTCTCTTTTTATCTGCTCTTCTTTCGGTCATACGGTAGTCTATCTGCAAAACCAAGGCCACTAGTTCATGGAAAGACGCAGGTCTGGCTACTCTAGCCAATTCGTCTTTTAAGTCTTCGTGCAGACCACGATGGAAAATGGCCTGTTGAGCCATCTCCGGCCATCCGGCTTTGGTTGCTACTTTCTGAAAGTTGGTGACATATGTTTGTAGGTCCAAGGTTCCTTGACGTATGTCCAGTAGATTCTCAAAAGTTGAATAGAAGACTTCGGGTCTTTCGAATCTTGTTTTCAAATGTGTTACAAAGGTGCCATATCTGTTTAAGGCTGGATCTGTAGCGGTCACCAAGGAGTTGCCCAGGACAGGGCATTACATACCATATTGGAAATCAAAAATCCCACCTTAGCCCTGTCCAGCTCATATGTTTTAGGGTGAAAGGTAAAATGTCTTGTACAAGCATCGAGGAATTCCTTTAACTTTTTTGGGTTGCCATCAAATTTTCCACAGGGTAGGGAAATAGGGGGTAAGTCTCCCTTGGTGTCTTCTCTCTGTTGAACTTGCTGTCTCAAAGCAGTGTTATCCGCTCGGAGGATTTGCAATTCCACAGTTAGAGCCTGTTTGGCATTGGCCATTTCCTGATATTGCTCGAGGCTAGCCATTCTTTTCGAGCGTTGCAATCTCTCAGGTTTGACAGGTTGATCAAGTACAGTGTCTATACACCTAGCCCCACTAGCCCACTCCTCACCTGATGAATCTGTTGGCGACACAGTAGATTTGTCTGTAGAACTTTCCGTCTTCTTTTCTCTCCAGGTGGCTCTTTTGGACTTGGTTTCGATCTTGCTCTTGGATTTGAAGAGAGAAGGACGGGCTCGCCTAGAGTCCACTTTGACAAAGAGGCTATGTGCCCGGCAGCGGGGACTCCAGGGAGCCCACCCCAAACCAGGGAAAAACTGGATGAAAAAACCCTGGTAGAACTTGATATGGATGGTAGTTGATGCAGTCCATAGAGAAATCCAGTAAGAGTGAAGGCGAGAGTAGTATTGCCTACAAGTACCAGAATGCACTGGTTGTTGTCGTAGTAGGCGGTTGCTTGTTGTCCAAATAGAGGTCCAGCAGGCGTGCAATTAACACGCAGAGATAATGGAACACAAGGAAAGGACCGTGTGTCAGGAACACACGGCTCTGACAGTAGACATCGCTCACAGAAAACAATGAAAGCTGGGCAACCGCGCCGCGCAGGAGAGAGTACAGCAGTAGCAGGAAGGGCTGAGAGAGAGGCAAACAGATTACGGCGACAGACGCCGCCCAAGCGAAGAGGTAAATATTCCAGAATGGAAGGAGGGAAGGAGCCATTCGAGTGGGAAGCAAAACCCACTAGCAAACGCCAAACAAGGTAAGCAGAAACCAGGGAGGGAACACAAGAGGGAGCGTAAAATAACTTACTCGCAGGTACAAAGTAAGGAAGTTTGCAACGCACAGGTGCTTCTCATCTGCTGGTCTTTAAGGTGGCTAATACTGGAAGACTAGACTGCGCTGTGCATTGCATGGAATAAATCAGTCCTTCTTCCATATCGACCATCTCCTCCATACTTTCCATGGGCGTTAGGTGACAGCATGTCACAGCCTGAGCATCAGTGGACTGGCTGAAATGGGTGGAAAAATACCTGCGAGGGAACAATCATATGACAGGTTTGGGATGCTTTTAAAGGCCCCAAACAGAAGTCCCCTTCACCTGAATAAGAGCATTAAAACACTGCAACCAAAAACGGGCTGGCTTTTGCTTGCTCTGTCACATGAAGGTCAGGAATTTAAACTATGCATCACAAATGCCTTGACTTTTGCTTTTATTTCACATGAGTGGCCATAATGTAAACACTGCAACAAAAACACCCTGGCTTTTTTTTTTGTTCAAGTAAAATTAAAGCACTATGGGGAAAGGGGACTATCTGTCATGATCAATGGACCAGCAGCAATGTAATTCACCCAAGAAGGAGGAATCAAATAATCATGTGAGATGGAAAACAGGATTTTTAAACATTAAAAGCAAAAACGGCCTGCACAGGTGTTTGCAAATAAAAACGGCTTTAAAAGGGCACAATGGAATAATATATCACTGCTCACAGGAAAATGTCAAGAAAGTAAAACCTGATGTGGGCGGTGACCAAAGTCAATGTATAGTATGTTTCACCCACAAAACACCCGTAAACATGTGAAGACACACTTACTTCAGGAAAAACCTGTTCTGGCTGATTTCTAAACTTCACAATGATATGCTGGATGTTACACCTGCCATCTAATGAGGCCGTACAATAGAATCTGCAGCTGCAGGTGTTGAAAGACCACTGTTCCCCAGACTGGCTGTGACTGAAGGCAGTTAAAGCAAGGGACGTCAAGGAAAAATCATCCCTAGCTGGAGCATGACAAAAAGGTGTGAGCCCTTCTTGCACCCACTTCAAAAGAGCCCACACCACTTCAAAGAGACTTATAAAAAACTCTGGTCACAGGCTGAGCACAGGGATAGAGATGGCTGTGGGGGATGAAGCAAACTCCCATTTTCTGACAGAAACACTCATCAGTATGAGAAAAGACTGTTTTAGTTTTAGCCATTTTGCGCATCCATCAGACAGAGGATTGATCTCAATTTCATGCCATTGTACGAGTAATTTCCAGGCAGTTTTTGGGATATAAATTGCATTTACCTGGGACTCTGGGAATTGTAATGGCCGGTTATACTAGGTTTTTGGCTGATCTGGACATGTGACAAATGTAAAAGTGGGTGAAAAGATGGAAAATGAAATTGGCAATATGCTTGATGACTTACATATTCATAACTGGTGTACATTTTATGAAAACGACAAAAATGTGACACATGGCCATACTACATCATACAGAGTTTGCGGTTGGCTTATCTAATTCTCCATGGTCCGCTCAAACAGAATATATGTTTTATATGGCAGTGGCTAGTACAATTCTAAAGTTATGATACATAACTCGTTTTTGCCAAAAAGTTGGAATGAGAACAAAGGATGGTAATAAAGGGGTAAAAGACAGATGGCACTCCAAAATCCCTAAACCAATCCTGAATTGGGGTGGAGAGAAAGAGAGAAACTGTCCAATCCTGGCAGCAGGGATTATTGAAGGGTACTTCCCCTAGATTGTAAAAGTAGTGATGTCATTTCTGCTATATAAGGGGGACTGTACTAGGACTCAGGACACACACAAAAACCGGGGAAGACAGAAAAAGGAGGACAGAGAGAAGGCTGCTGAAACGTACCATCTTTGAGATTGCGGTGACCAGACCCTTGCCCTTTCTTTCCAGAGTGTCCTCAGATCCAGCTGGCTTTTCTGAATCTTAAACAAAGGCTTGCTATGTAAGTAGCAGTAACCCCAGCCCTAAATTACATAAGCCCTTCAATGTTTGTAGCAGTGCATCCAACATTCCCCATTTAACACCCAAATTGCCAGTGTAGTTCAGTCATTCCCCATAGAAGAATCTCTTGTTTGCCTGTATATGTTAGCATATCCTCTTTGAAAACCCCCTCATTTGTTTGTGTAAATCCTTAGTATTTTTGTTAGTAAATCAATTAATTCCCCCATTGAATTTCACGGATCGGGGTTGGTGAAATTCGAAACAACTATCTTTGTCTAGTATTTTTATTTAATTGTTATAGTCATTAAAGTGTTACCTCAAAAGAATTATTCCCTGTGGGATGAAAACAGACTTTGTCCCTGTGTCTAAATTATGCCCTGCTAAGTGAATTTTCATTTGCCAGTGTCATTCATATTTGCATCTGTCCTATTAAACCCAAACTGTTGTTCTTATTGTGAGTAATCCCTTTGCCCAAAGCCTACCTGTTAGCTGCCTCTGTCATATTAACTAAAACTGATTTTCCTATGTGCCTTTCTCATTGTTGAAAGCATGTGTGTCATTCTCAAGCCCCAGTAAAATGAAGGTGATTTCCATTTTTGTTTTTCTAAAAATTTATTTTCATCCTTACAAAGAATTTTTCCAAGAGTATTCCCCTTTCTCTATTTGATTCGGAGTGCAGATTTAGATTTGCATTTCCTTCATTTTTCTTTGCTCAGAACTTATTTGCCATTTCACAGCCCCAGTTTGTCTTTTCATTGTTCTAAACATTTCTTTTAACCTTGAAAACTTACTGTCCATAGTTTATATCTCTTCCCCTAATATACCCTGATCACAGATTCTGAATTGCATTCCCTTTTTTTCATTATTTAATTTTCTTTCTCATGTGTTGCCTTTATAAAAAAAATGTCCTATGTGTGCTAGCTAGTTTGTTTTGAAGCCCTATTTACCTTCTGGCATAAGTAGCCCTAAGACCCCTGTGTACGTACCCATAGCAGTAGTGACCTGGATACCCCAGCCCCTTTGATGAGTAGCAATTACCCTGGAGATGGATGGGGATGCAGATTTTATTCATACATCAATAATAGAGACAGCCCAGGTAGTTGGCAAAATTAAGACTGTTTTAATATCAAGTATCTAAAACAGGGAGCATAACAAACATCAATGAACTTGCTTGATCCTCTTAATCAAGCATTCTTAGTAAAAACTGAGATCTTATAAGCAATACTCGTCATCAATGACATTAACCTACATGCGTACTAATGGCACCCTACATGGCAAACTACAAAAACCTACGAGCATGTGTGATTGGCTCTGAGTGAACATCTAAGTATATGATCCCTACTAGTCTAAAAAAGTGTGACTATGTGATTGGTTAATTAACAACAGGTGGTGTAACTAAGCCCTCCCCTTAAAATGACCACTATGAACATCACTCTGGTTGCCACTCTAACCTCTGTCAGTACCTTTGCACCTACGTTTAGCAGCATGCAGGCTGGCCATCCAGGTGCTAGTGAGGTCGTTTTAACATTAGCTTCCCACCTATTAGCATATCAATCTATCATCAACTCAGTAGTCTACTGTCAATTAGGCCTTTGAAGCTCAGCCTTGAACGTGTTCTGAGCTCTGAGAAATTTAGTGAGTGAGAAGCACGGTCTGCCTTCGTTCGTAGGTGTGACCATTTTGTTCGTCAAACTTCATGCTTCCATGTGACTGGAAAACATGGAATCGAGCCTTTTCGTACATTTAATACCATTTTTTAATAAACCTCTGACGTCTTCCTTGTTGTGTTCATGCCTTCTGAAGAGGAGCTTTGTTCTTTCACACGATTTTGTATCCAATGTCAGTTCACTCCAGTTTGATAAGACCTTGGCTTCTTGGCTCGTCCAGCCTCGCCTGCTGATATTCACTTTGTAATTCAATTTGCTTTTTAACTGCGACGCACGAGAAATGAGGCCTTCTTGCTACTGTCCAGCACTGCTATAATGCGTAGTGGAAACATCCATCCTTCACTTGTTCATTTGTCCATATGGATATATATATATATATATATATATTTTACATGGCCACGGTAGTGGCCATGTAGTTATGGTTAAGTTGGTGTTTCCATAGGAAGAGCACTTTTTGGGTGGCTTATAACTTCGCTCTCCCTGGACGAATCCTCACCAAACTTTGCAAAAAAAGTATTTGGGTCACTCTGATTTTTTTTGCAAAGTTGGTGAGGATTCGTCCATGGGGGGCAAAGTTATAGGGGGGTCCCAAAACTTTTTTTTTCCCATAGACTGAATGGGAAATAAATGTTGTTCGCGTCTACAGCCCAAACCGCTGGACGGATTTTCACCAAATTTGAACCAGGAGCAGCGGCCTGGTCCTGAAAGCGTGCTTTTGCAAATTTGGTGAAAATGCGTCCAGTAGTTTTTTTTAAAATGACCAAAAAGTAGGTAAAAAAAAATTAGTGATATCTGTGTTCGGTCCGCCCACATACTTCCCTGTTTGCTCCGCGGACAGTGTCCTGATTGGCCAATTGGCTTGCGTGATGTTCGCGGACATCCAACGTGTTCACTGATTGGACGGCGTGGAGCGTGAAGGGCGTCAGATTTTCTGTAGCGCCCGCCATCTTGGATTCGCGGTCGTCCGCGGACAGCGCGGTGAAACTTTGTTCAAAATTTTTATTTAGTAGAGTGTGTTGGTGTGTAGGAGTGTTTGGAGAGAGTGGGAGTGTATGAGATAGGATGAAAGTTGTGTTTTGGACGTTCTTTTTGTGTTCGATTTGTCTGCGGACATCACGGGTGTTCTGAAATGTTCTAAATAAACTGAATGGGGGGTGTTCTGAGGACTCAATATGTGTCCGTTTTGTTCGCAAGCAAACTAAAACTGTTCTAAGAACACTCGCAGTGTCCTGAAATGTTCGCAAATAAACAAAATGGGGGTGTCCTGAGGACGCTGTCCGTATTGTTCGTTGTCAAGTTGAATATGTTCTAAGAACTCTCGCGGTGTCCTGAAATGTTCGCAAATACACAAAATGGGGGTGTTCTGAAGTCGTTGTCGAACACTTGCTGTGTCCTGAAATGTTCGCAAATATGAATGGGGGTTGTGGCTGACAAGTTGAATGTGTTCTAAGAACACTCGCGGTGTCCTGAAATGTTTGCAAATAAACAAAATGGGGGTGCCCTGAGGACGCTGTCCGTATTGTTCTCTGTCAAGTTGAATGTGTTCTCAGAACACTCGCGGTGTCCTGAAATGTTCGCAAATAAACAAGATGGTGGTGTTCTGAAGACGCTTCTAAGAACACTTGCGGTGTCCGGGGAATGTTCGTAGGGGGTGTCCTGAGGACGCTGTCCGTATTGTTCTCTGTCAAGTTGAATGTGTTCTAAGAACACTTGCGGTGTCCTGAAATGTTCGCAAATAAACAAAATGGGGGTGTTCTGAAGACGTTTCTAAGAACACTCGCGGTGTCCTGAAATGTTCGCAAATAAACAAAATGGGGGTGTCCTCAGGGCGCTGTCCGTATTGTTCTCTGTCAAGTTGAATGTGTTCTAAGAACTCTCGCGTTGTTCTGAAATGTTCGTAGGGGGTGTCCTGAAAACGCTGTCTGTATTGTTCGCTGGCAAGTTGAAAGTGTTCTAAGAACACTCATAATGTCCGTGGACATTAAAAGTTTCCATAGACCATAGTTGAAATGTTTGACTCTATGGATGTGATATGCTGCGGTGGTTGTTGCCAGGGCATAGAGTCTTGGGTGCATGGCCATTTGGCCATGCACCCAAGACTCTATGCCCTGGCAACAACCATCGCAGCATATCACATTCATATTTGTTTATAACTTTGGGTGAAAAACAAATGTATAAGGAACAAAGGTATTAGATACTATGGATGTGATATGCTGCTATGGTTCTCCTTATTATTGTATACTTAAAATAGCATGTTAGTATTAGTATTTTGTAATGACTTATTACATTGTATAATCAATATACTTTTTTTTTTGGACCCTCATATTTAGTAGATTACAAATCAGAGTACTGTGCAATTTGCTCAGTTTCTGTATTTGTTGCTAAAATCATTGGGTCTGTGGGAGAAAAAAAAAATCCATGTTGGATTAAAAAAAAAACTGTTTCTGTTATGCTACAGTTTATTTGTTTGTTTGTTTTCAGTGTTCACTTGTTTCTGGCTAATGCTTTATACTTTGGCTTCTTGTATTTTTTTGGAGCAGTAATATATTATTTATTTGTTTTGATATTATAAAATTTTGGAGTAGTTAGATACCAATTGGCGTATTCTAACTGTCTATTTTTTTAATATATTTTAGTGGTATTGATTTATCTATTTGGATATTGTTAAATTTTGGGACAGTTAGATACCAATTGCCGTATTCTAACTGTGTATTTTTTGGTCTAATTTAGTTAGATAGCTTTTGGAGTATTCTAACAGTTTATATTTTTTAACACAAGTTTACTTAGGGTTTAAATACAGTTTAGTTATCAAATTTTGGTTTTAAGAACATCAAATAAGCGTTTGTAAGATTTCTTGGTAATCTCTGCTTTAGAGTAATGGTACTATCATTACATTCAAACCATCCACATTTCTTTTTTATATATGCAGTGTAGTGCCCTGAATTGGTTGTGGCTCCTGCATGGTAGATTATACCTATTGTTGTGAAGGTTTTCTTACCAAGTGATATTTGACCATGTGTGAATCCAGTCAGTTTACAGTTGTTTTTAGTACCATCTACATTGTAACGTAGAAGCATTAGTATTATGTATTTACTGTGTGTTTGTATTACTAACGTGGAGCGATTATCTGAATTGCAGGTAGAGCATAATCTACCATGGTTTGCATTTTGTACAAGTCGCTGAAATGGAATGGATTCACAATTTGGTATTGATATATATATGAAGCGTCATTGGAGATTTCTTCTTGTGTCACATTGTTGCAGAGAGTGCATGTATGTTTCCACATGTATGAAATCTGAAAGATTTCATTTATAGGTATGTTTTTGTTTTCCAGTACTTGTAGTAAGTACATTAGAAATTCTTGTGGATCTTCCTGTGAGTTTATAGTGAATTTCACCATTCCAGCACAGTAGTCCAATTGTTGTCTTATTCCATAACCACTATACATGTTGTCAGGATTGTTTGCTGCATTTCTGTGAAGTACTAACATTTGCAAACACAATGGGTCTGTACTGTGTAAGTAAATGTTGTCAACAATTGGTGGTAATTGAAATAGAATATTCATTGCTACATTTGCGTAGCAACTTACACCAACTATATTTGAGAATTTAAATGGTACAGGTAGTTCTGTATCTAACTGCTTTTTTTGGAGTTTGTCTTCCTTCCTTAAAGAAGTACCTGGTTTACTTTCCCTAATTGATTCTTTTTTGCTTGTGGTACTTGATGAAGTATTACTTTCTTTTACTCTCTTTGGAGATTTGAAGTGACATCCTGTTGCATTTCTGTTTGATTTATTTTTCTTTTATAATGTTTAACTTTTTGTGGAACAGAATATGTGTTTAGGTGGGGGGTGTATAGTGAGCGAAGTCTATTGTATTCTAAAATGCAAGGAATATCAGCGTTTATTTTACTTGCATCAAAGTTGATTAGAAATAGACCGTCAAGTGTACGTAAGCATGATAGTGCTACATAGCACATGCCTTCTTTAAAAACTTTGTTGCCAATATCTATCATTGCTTTGTCTAGGGTAAGACCTTGTGATTTATGAATCGTGACTGCGTATGCAAGAGTTAGAGAAAATTGTTCTCTGCGTACATAAATATCTTTGAAGAGAAGGAATCTAGCTGTTGAGCGTCCTATCCTTTTTACTTCTGAAAGTTTGTCAAAGAGTATATTGACAAACTGAATTTTGTTGTCACGTGGGTATGTTTGAAAGCCAACAACTGTACCCAGAGCTCCTTTAACTAGTCCTTGGTCCACGTCAAGGTTACGTTTAAGCATTACTCTGCAATTTAAGGATAATTTTAATATCTTTTCTAAGCCTGCTGTGTTTGAGATTGATTTTTCTAAACTATTTAGTCTTGTTGTGGCTTGGTCACACATGGGTAATGTCATACCATGTACATCTAGTTTGTCTGTGGCGCTAATTTCCATGATTGGTTGCATTTCTTTACTTAGCATGATTTCATTGAAGTTGAAACAGCTTGCAAGAGTTGGCATTAAGGCCATACAATTGAAATATCTGTGGGCTAATTGTTCCATAACATCTGTAGCACATGCATTATCGCCATTAAGTGCATTAATGTGCCGGGTTTTCAATATTGCTTCTGCTTCTTTAGAAAGTATACCTACTCTGATACTTTTTAAAATGTTGGCATAAGTGAGATCTGCAGATTGCCGCATGTTTTCTGTTAATTCTCTGCATTGGAAATGTTGCCAAAGGTTGACATTTCCAATGCTGTCAACAGTTTTAAGGCAGAGTTTGTGTCCTAATGTTTTAAAAATAGACTCACCTTTTACTGGTGTTAATTGAAGCAGATCTCCAAAAACAATAATGTGTTTTCCTGCAAAGAGCTCTTCATAGTCTGTTTTAAGTACTTCTTGTAATCTGAGGTGAATCAAAGCTAACATCAGGTTGGAGACCATGCTCACTTCATCTATTAGTAGCATTTTCATTTGTTTCAATACTCTGCGTAATTCCATTGCAGCTTCTGCCGAAAGTGTGTAATAGTCTAATTTGTTCTGGTGTTCTACTGGTAATAATAGTAATCGGTGTAATGTAACACCACCTATGTTGTAGGCAGCTAAGCCTGTGGGGGCAGTGACAACAGCTGACAGTTTGTTGTTTGTCAATTGTTGAAGGAACTTACTAATGATTTTGATTAGGAATGTTTTGCCACAACCAGCTTCACCACTGACGTACAGTAGTATAGGTTTATAATTATGGCAGGAACATTCTTTATTTTCATGTTTTACACCACGTGCAATTTGTTTTGTTACTTCTTGAAAAATGCTACTTTGCTCATTGTTTAGTTTTGATTGTAGTATAGTTAAGTCTTCGTTATCTTCATACTGGCACATGGTGTTTTCTACTTCTATCATAGCTAATTCTGCCTCATTTATTATTAGTGGTTCTCCCAGTGGTTCTTGGCTTCCTGTTACAGAAGGTTGACTACTGTCAGGAGTGTCCTTATCTAGTTGGGCTTAGAGTTCTTCTTCGTGTTGCTGTTCATTGTGCAACATTGTTTTGTACTGTGTAAAGTTTACATCAGTTATAGTGCTTTCATTTGCTTTGAAAGCATCAACATATGAGTCATAGTTATCTAGTAATTGTTCCTCTTTTCTCCATGGTTTGAAGAGTTGTAGCAGGGACATGTAATATACTTCTTTATGTTGAGGAGTCTTTAATGACAATTTGATATGATTAATTAAATTTGGTTTAGTGAGTTTAACTAAGCTGCCTTCACAGTTTGTCACTCTATATTTACCTTTTTTTTCATCAGGTTTCATATTATTTTTGTATGTGTAGTTTTGGGCTATGTTATATAGACACATGTTTTCCAAAGTATTACTTCTGTTTGGGTAGTATGTGTCCAATAAATTGTTTTTTTTAAATGTCTTTGCTGTTGGGATCATGTTTGGCTATTGTTTCTATATCTTCATATGATTTTACAACTCTTTTTCTAGATTTAGCTGGACCAAGACTTAGCCATACTATATTTTCAGATTTACCATACAATGCAGTACCAGTTAAACGATCAGCTGCTTCATATGATCCACATTCTCTATGGATGAGCATTTTTATGCCCAAGCTGTATAATTTTTGAGATACTGTTTTATCTGATGACAGGTCATTCCAGAGGTCTTGGAGCTCTGTCATTTCTGCTTTAGTTAAGTATGCTGTGACATATCGTGCAACTGCAGTAGAATTGTCTGCAATGTACTGCACATCTATGTTTGCATTCCATAAGTGGGCAATGATTGCATTATAATCATTGATATATTTTTCTTCTTTTCTTTTTATGTAATATGTATTTTTAGGTGACTTACTTTTAACACTATGTCTAACTGAAGACATGAGGTTGTTCACTTGACCTGTATTTGTAACTGGTCTAGGGAAACCAAATCGCCATTTGGTGTAGTATTTCCCTTTTTTTTTGTATTTGCGACGACAATATTTTCCACAGTTGTGTCTTTGAAAATGTAAAATTTGTGCATGAAGATCACTATTTGTGGCTTCTGATGGAATTTCACAAGTGACATTTTTTCAATAAACTGTAAAACAGTGGCATCAAATTTGTCAAATTTAGGAGCATCTTTAATCCATAAAAGCATGTGGATATGTGGTGCTCCTCTGGCTAGGTATTCTTTTCTCCAAAAGAAGCTTTGCACCTCTCCAAGGGGAGGAACAGTTTTATTACAAATACAATGTAGCATAGCAATGAAGCGATGGTGAAAATATATTGAAACATTAACAGGATCCAGAGAAAAAAGTTCTCCAGGTGTTAGTATATTTATGTTTGTTTTGTTTTTATTTGATATGCGTAGGAAATCATGTAAATCTTCCCATGCATATTCTGCACAATTTAATGTAACAAAAAAAGTGGGTGGGCCAAGGTTTCTGATCATACAACGTACATCTCCATGACGTCGAAACCAGTATTCTTTAGTACCACGCATATTTGCTAATAGATTTGTAATATTTGATTGTAAAACCTCATCCTTTTGTTGCACTTTATCTAGTAATTGTGTAGCTGTCATATTTTGAAAGTGTGATCCTGATTTTAATATGTGTGCAACTCCGTAACATAAAGTTGCTAGTTCACTTTCGAAGAGTAGGTGGAATATGTATTCCACATTTTGTCTAAATCTGGGATCTTCAGAATACATCCGTAATGAGCGGTATTCTGAAGCTGATATTTGAATAGGTCTATCATCATACCTTCCTCCTTTGCCAGTAGGAAAGAGTAGAGGAAAAGCACGTGCTTCTATACTTTTTTCCCATATGCTGATTGCCGATCCTTTTGTTTGACGCATTTGGTAAGTTTCCAGTACATCATCTACGGTGTCATTACAGTGCAAAGGATGAATTGTATAATGGTCTAAAGTATTTGATATTGTAGCAGGATCTAGTAGCTGAAATTGACCAGCTTCTTATGTTTCTTGAATTATTTTAGTTGATCTTTCAAGTTTTCTTCAATATTAATTTCTTTGTAATATTCATTATTCTCTTTAAGATATTGGAAGGCTTGTCTAACTTTATATAAATTTACCAGCTGTTGCCATATTTTTTTGTCTTTTGTAGGTACTCCATTTACTAAGATAATTAAAGCTTGCTCCATTGGACGTTGCACTCCTAGAGTATGCACATTTTCTTTTAGATCTAATGGTAAATAAACTACTTTTCCACGAATGCCTTTTACCAATTCAGAGGGAGGTAATTTTGCTGTTTTTGGTTGAAGGCGTATTATTGCTTGAAATGGGTGTGCTGTTTGAATTATGATGCTCTCATATAAATTAAGTTGTTGTAGGGTTTTGGTACTGGGTATAATTCCAAATTATTTGTGATAGCACGTGAAGGAGTTTGGTTGTTGTCAACGTTTGTAGTGCAGTAACTGCAAAGTATTAAGGGCTCAGTTATTTCGTATTTGTTTTCTGCTACAAGGTTGAGAGCTAATTCAAACCATTTAAAATCTTCATTGTCTTCTATTTTGTATGATATGTCTACAGTTTTTGTGTTACTTTTATAAAAAGTTCCACGGCAACATACACATACATGGTTTGGTACTTCAGCTGATGTACTTTTAAATTTTAGTATTTCTTTTTTGTATGTGTTTAGCAAATGGTTGCCATGTATAGAATTGTTGCTTAATTGGTTTAAAGCTATTTCATTCTGTAAATGGCTTTCACTTCCAAAATATTTTTTCTGGATATAGTGAATTTCTTCAAGTAGGTCTTTTGCTGTACCATGTAGAAGGATGTTATTTAACTTTGCTAGTGCTAAAGCAAGACTTTTAGCATAGTACAGTTTATAGACTAAATTTCTTATAGTTGAATGATGTGTTGATATACTTTTGATATCATGGAAAGTGGTTTTACAAGTAGGTCCTGTAATGCAGGCCAATGAATGTCCTTGTAGTCCTGTGTACTTGCGCACTGGACAGGTATCCATATTTTGCAGTTATTTAATTTTGATTTTGTCTTTGCTTTTTACATGTTTATTGAGGAATTGGCGTAAAGATTTGAAACATTGTTTGGGAATGTTACACATTGACGTCCATGGCCATTTGTACACTAGACGTTCTGATTCAGTTGAATGGAGGGGTAATTCTAAGTTTTCAGGGCATATTTTTGTAAGGAGTACTTCTTGTTCCATTATGGTATTATTCACTTTTTCATAACCTCGACCACTGCTATGTATGGCAATTGTATTTGTTTGCTTTTGTTTGTACGCTTCTTCATTAAAATATGGTTCTGTACTCGTAGTGGGATTCCATTCACCTCCGCAGATACTTAAGAAGTTCTTTCTGTTGATATTTCGCTTATTGAGAAGTCTTTTTTGTAATTTAGTTATTAGTTTTGTTAGTGGTTTCATTTTGTTTAACAGTAAAATAAATAACTTTCTTTTGAGAAGAATTGCACTGTCCATCAACACTTCTATGATTAATTTCTTACGATAGGTTTTAAGCATTGAACCTGATTTCTCTCCTGTTTTTATAAGATTTTGAAGGACTTTGTGACGGTACATTTTGGCTAAAATACTTTTCTTGGTATGCTTACTTTGCACTATATTAAAATTTGAAGAAAAAGTTTTATCTGTAGTGATAGCAGATTTTCTGTTAATTGTTTTTTGGTTTGTTTTACATTTTGATAGAGGAGGCAAAGTTTGTGTACTTGAAACTTCTTGTGTTTCACTAAATGACTGTATTAGCTGTTTTGTTTCTACTTTTTTTGCAAATTCTGCTAGAGATGGATGCTTATGTTGGACACTTTTATTTTCATTTGCTCTACTTTTGCGTTGCTTTCTACGGACTTGACTTTTGGTACGCATTCTTTAGGGTCTGTTGAAAAAAATAAAGAAGATATGGGTTGGGGTGTTCTGGAATGTATTTGTGCTGTGTGCATGAGTGTTTGAGTAAGATGATAAAGATGTATGTAATGGTGTGTGATTGTGCATTGGGAACTACAACTAGTAGGGATAGGTATTCTTGAATTTATGTGTTACTAAACTGGGGTTCAGATGAAAAAAAAAGTAAGCTAGTGGTGTGGAAAAGTACAAATAGTAAATCTAATGTATACAATTAAAACAGTTGTTTGTTCTATAATATTAAAATTGTAGCGGTTCAGTCGGGTAATTTGTGTGTCCAAAAATAGGAATTTGTGGGCCATTCTGGCTGTAAATCGCTGTTTAAGACATGGAGATTTTTGGACAAAATGGTACACAATCTCTATTTTTAGGCACAGAAATAGCTTGTATTAACGTTATAGTATGTTTGATTAATAATACAAATATTATGGTGATATTGTACTTACTGTTATTCTTAAATTAACAGGTAACTTCTTAGTTCTTCTTTGTTCTTCGAATTCGGCTGCTTCTTTTCAGGAGACTGATCTTCACTGGAATTGTAAAAGCTTCAAATTAGTAACTTTGTTTGTATATAACGCTGTTTTTAATTTAGATATTGATATTTTTAATTGAAATCCTCAGTGCCTTCTTTAAAACCATTAAACTAATTTATTTACATAAGATACATTGCATCAGTTCAGTACATATGATATGTTCTTAATGAAAAAATTGTATTGAATGACTAACTGTAGCAAAAAAAATATCTTTACTATGTCTTGTGAAATTTATAATATACCAGTGAATACCACTATTTCTGTAACTAAGCTGTTCTAGGTAATAGCACCTCAATGTCATGTCTAAATTAAAGTAATTAAGTAAATAAATAAATAAAAACAAAAAAATATGAAATTGTATAAGTATTTTTTTTAAAGATTTAAACATAGATTGTTCTTGCATGCAATTTAGTTTGAATATATGTAGTATATATATTTCATTTAAAAAATGTTAGTTTAACATGATTTGAGTGTGTGTGTGTATAAAGAAAGTAAATAGTATAAAGGTTTATAAGTGATAGTTGATTTTAGGAAATTAAAAAAAATACAGTAAATTCATTTTACAGATTACACAAGCTAAAAGTCTGTTTGAAAATGTGCTCATCTACTGTACAGAAAATATGCATACCTGAAGTTTGTGTTCATGCATATGGATATGCATGGAGCTGCCAGTAGAAATCTTGGAGACTTGTACAGTATTTGTGGTAGATGGTGCTTGCCAATGATATGACACTTGTACTCAGAGAGATTCACAGTACATTTGCAGTTCTGATCTATGATGATGCAGTTAGATGTAGAGGTCTTGAATGTGATTGGTGCATGGTCATGTGATTTCTTAGCTACATCCAATGAGGGAATGGCAGAGAGAGTGAAGTGGAAATGGTAGAAGGGCTGTTCATGTTACGATATGTCCGCGGACATGGCGGTAGTTCGCGGACATCGGGAGTTACATCCAGGGATTTTTGGGTTCAGAAGTCATGCAAATGAGAATGAGTACTAAAAGGGATTGGTCAGGAAAGTTTAGTGGGTGTGTTGTTCCAGAAGAGAGTTTCTCATATACTGTTTTTGCTTAGAGAACAACAGATAGCTATATCTGTGTATTTTAGGAAAATGATTGTATGGATTTTGGGAGATTCATGGATATATTGGTTGAAGGTGCATGCAGAAAGCTGTGGAGTAGCTGTAGATCTTGGATTCCTACATGTGGAAGTACACTGGCATGGAGTACCCGGAATGAAGTGGTTGGCTTGCTACCTCTCTGTGCTACTTTGGAGACAGAGCAACATCCAGACATAATTGTAATTCATTGTGGAGGGAACAGTTTACGACATGTGACTGGAATTTGTTTGCAATTTGCTATGAAAGAAGGACTTGGGAAGGTTATGGACATGTTTTCTAATTCTCAAGTGATATTTTCACGGATTGCGCAGAGACAAATGTGGCTTTGTTCTTCTTCATTTGGTCCACAAATGGAAAAAGCAAGGCACAATGTTATTAAAGCTGTTTATGCCTTTCTAAAAGATTTTGGCATGTCTTCTTTTCGCAATGAAAATATTATGTTTCGTAGTACAAACATTTTTCGCAAAGATGGAGTCCATCTTACTTATGGTGGCAATCAGATTTTTCTGAGAAATGTACAAAATGCATTGCGACATTTTTTGGAATTACAACATCCATTTTGAAGTAGGTGTTAGGCATTTATAATTTTTGACTTACAAACACCTCCCAAAGGCTCTTTTCAGAGCCACCACTTCCTCCCAGAGAAAATTGCAATGTTTGTGATAGGGTAGCAACCAAATTTATTAAATGTTCGCGAACTGTCCGCGGACTTCTAAAAAATACAAAGGGCCCTGCTTCATTTATTTTCACTTCTATTTTTTAACTGTGAAAGGCGGCTCTGAAAAGAGCCTTATTTTCTTTTTGATTTTTGATATTTTGTGTTTTTTTTGGTTTTTTATACATGACACACTAGGAGAGGGGGGGTAGGTCAAGGGGGGGACACCAACCACAGGGATAAGAAAGGGCGAGCTGAGAGAGCAAGATGTAGAGTGGGTTTTATTTGGATAGTGAGCAGATCTTCTCTTGCTCTGAGACGATAGTCTCAAAAGCACTATGAAGTCGCTCCCCCCTGCAGAGTACTGTGTCACAGTACATACATACAACTGTGACCCTCGAAAGGTAAAGGTCATCAGCATTCTGTATGGCCTGTGAGGCAGCTTGAGGAAGACGCTGTCCCACAGAGGTGGTGCTTGTGGTGACAAGATCAGAAACAGAGGGTGAAGTAGAGGAAATCAACCTGCTATGTTCTTCGCAAGGTACAACCCTGCGAATAGCCCCAGAGTGAAATGACCTCAGGTGTCGCTTCATAGTAGTGGTCCCAAAGCTGTGCTTACCGTGCTTCCCGCGACTGAGTATCATTTTGCACTCATTGCAGGTAACACGGTTCGCGCAAGCCTTAGGAACATTCCCGTGAATGGTAAATAACCGCCACACCCAAGACTCACACCTAGTGCAGGTAGTAGGGTTTTCCTCTACCTCATTCTCATCATCCTCTTCTTCCTCCTCCGCTTCCTCACTCATGTTCCCCTCTTCAGGCCCTTGGGGAAGTGGTGGTGGTGGAGGGGGTGGGGGTGGTGCTGAAGCAGGTGCAGCACCAGGTGGCAGTTCAGCAGCCAGGGATGCCATCAAAGATGCGATGGAAATCTGCAGTTGGTAGCAAAATTTGCTGTGCTCTGTAGAAAAGCCAGAAACACAAGAAGAATAAGCTCTAGGGCGTGTTCTTTAATAGGGGTGCTTGTGCGTGGTCCGCGGACATGCGCGCTGTCCGCGGACAGATTGATCACAAAAAAAAGTTTGAAAAATTTCAAAAGGTATGTAGAAACTCAGGATTACTATGTGGGACTTGTGCCATGGTGAGATTTTATTGAAAAATATTATGGATTAATTGAAAATGTACTTTTAATTTGTTCAGGGACCCGAACAGTGTCTGCATTCAGAACACGCGATCAGCGTGGGCGCGGTCATATGATCCGTTCGCGAACAAGTTCGCGAAGGAAGCGCATGTCCGCAGGACACCAAATGCACAGAGATTGGCTAGCGCATGCGAGTGATGTTCTACGGGCACTGTTCGGGTCCTGAACTAATTATAATAGCGTCACACGTGAAACGAACATTTCAGGACACTGCGTGTGTTCTTAGAACAGTTTAAATTTTCCTAGCGAACAGTAAGGACAGATATAGTGTTATTCAGGACACGTTCAATTTTGTTTATGTACGAACATTTCAGGACACCAATTGTGTTCTTAGAACATTTTCAACTTGCTAGTACAGTACGGACAGGTATAGTGTTCTTTAAGACACCTCCATTTTCGTTTAATTACGAACAATTCAGAACACCGCGTGCGTTCTTAGAACAGTTTGAACTTGCTAGCGAACACTACGAACAGGTATAATGTTCTTCAGGACACCTCCATTTTCGTTTACGTACGAACATTTCAGGACACCAATTGTGTTCTTAGAAGAGTTTAAACTTGATAGCGAACACTACGGACAGTGTTCTTTAGGACACTTTAATTTTTTTTTTTACGAACATTTCAGGACACCGCGTGTGTTCTTAGAATAGTTTCATCCTGCTAGCGAACAGTACGAACAGGCATAGTGTTCTTCAGGACACCTCCATTTTCGTTTATTTACGAACATTTCAGAACACCTGCACTGTCCGCGGACACCTACATTGTTTTTAAAAAAAAAAAAAATGAAACTATTTACAACACAATATAAAAATGAAACTTTATTTAACATATATTAATAATTTATGACAGAGAAGGTGAGGCAGAAACAGAAACAAAAACAGGAGAATTAGGGGTTTCATCATGATTGTTATTTGGTGAAGAAGGGATGGAAGTCTCATCAAAACGTTTTGGGTTATGGAGAGGGTTTGGGGATAATTGACTGGGATATGGTGAGGAGGGACAAGTACATGTGGGGCAATGGTACGAGGTTTTTGGTTTAAAATGATCTTCCACAAAAGTTTTCAAATTATTAAAATTAGTCAACAATAAATCAATTTTTTCTTCTATACTGTGAAAAGTGTTATCCATAACAGTATTTTCTGAAGTATTTTCTATTTTGGTATGCTCTGTACAAAAAAAATATATATATATGTTAAATGTATACAAAATAATAATAATTAAATGGTTTATATTATAAAGTGTGTATAATGGTTTCATGTGGGAAATGTTCCTCTAGCCATTCCAGAGTACTAGACATTTCTGTGAGAGAAAAAAAAAAGATCATATATTTTTTTATCTAATACAGAAAGTTTATAAATATATGAATAAAATTAAGTACACTTACTATTTCAGGTAAGATATGTCCTATTTACTCAGTGGGTCTGCTCTTGTTCTCAGTGTTTGTGAGGTAATTATGTTGGAAGCCAATTTATTTTCTTGTGGTATATTCCATTTTAGAACATAGTGCATTTAAATGAATGGTTAATGTGTTGTATATATGGGTTACATTTCTTATGTATTAGTACATATAATGTGTTTATGTGCTTCTTTTTGAATTTATTAAATGTTCCTATGTTATGATATAACAATCAAACATACCCCCCCCAGAGTTTTTAGGTAGTGGTACTGTTCTTCGAACATGTCCGCGAACATTAAATGAGTTCGCGGACATCAAGTACAGTAGAAGAGATTCAGTCAGTTCCATATGATATGTATATAAAGTGAAAGTCATTATTGTTAAATTGCACTACTAAAAATCTATTAAATTCAGTGAAAAAACTTTGTTAAAGGGACGTTATGGTTAAGTTGCGCTGCTAAAAACCAATGAAATTCAGTGAAAAAACTTCGTTAAAGGGACATTATGGTTAAGTTGCGCTGATAAAAACCTATGAAATTCAGTGCAAAAACTTTGTTAAAGTGACGTTATGGTTAAGTTGTGCTACTAAAAACCTATGAAATTCACTAAAGAAACTTTGTTAAAGGGACGTTATGGTTAAGTTGCGCTACTAAAAACCTATGAAATTCTTGGGATTGTGCAGTGCTTCAATTCTCAATTTTTGGAATGTGGTTTCTTTCCTCTTACGAACATTTCAGGACACCGCGTGTGTTCTTAGAATAGTTTCATCCTGCTAGCGAACAGTACGAACAGGCATAGTGTTCTTCAGGACACCTCCATTTTCGTTTATTTACGAACATTTCAGAACACCTGCACTGTCCGCGGACACCTACATTGTTTTTAAAAAAAAAAAAATGAAACTAATTACAACACAATATAAAAATGAAACTTTATTTAACATATATTAATAATTTATGACAGAGAAGGTGAGGCAGAAACAGAAACAAAAACAGGAGAATTAGGGGTTTCATCATGATTGTTATTTGGTGAAGAAGGGATGGAAGTCTCATCAAAACGTTTTGGGTTATGGAGAGGGTTTGGGGATAATTGACTGGGATATGGTGAGGAGGGACAAGTACATGTGGGGCAATGGTACGAGGTTTTTGGTTTAAAATGATCTTCCACAAAAGTTTTCAAATTATTAAAATTAGTCAACAATAAATCCATTTTTTCTTCTATACTGTGAAAAGTGTTATCCATAACAGTTTTTTCTGAAGTATTTTCTATTTTGGTATGCTCTGTACAAAAAATATATATATATATGTTAAATGTATACAAAATAATAATAATTAAATGGTTTATATTATAAAGTGTGTATAATGGTTTCATGTGGGAAATGTTCCTCTAGCCATTCCAGAGTACTAGACATTTCTGTGAGAGAAAAAAAAAAAATCATATTTTTTTTTATCTAATACAGAAAGTTTATAAATATATGAATAAAATTAAGTACACTTACTATTTCAGGTAAGATATGTCCTATGTACTCAGTGGGTCTGCTCTTGTTCTCAGTGTTTGTGAGGTAATTATGTTGGAAGCCAATTTATTTTCTTGTGGTAGATTCCATTTTAGAACATAGTGCATTTAAATGAATGGTTAATGTGTTGTATATATGGGTTACATTTCTTATGTATTAGTACATATAATGTGTTTATGTGCTTCTTTTTGAATTTATTAAATGTTCCTATGTTATGATATAACAATCAAACATACCCCCCCCCAGAGTTTTTAGGTAGTGGTACTGTTCTTCGAACATGTCCGCGAACATTAAATGAGTTCGCGGACATCAAGTACAGTAGAAGAGATTCAGTCAGTTCCATATGATATGTATATAAAGTGAAAGTCATTATTGTTAAATTGCACTACTAAAAATCTATTAAATTCAGTGAAAAAACTTTGTTAAAGGGACGTTATGGTTAAGTTGCGCTGCTAAAAACCAATGAAATTCAGTGAAAAAACTTCGTTAAAGGGACATTATGGTTAAGTTGCGCTGATAAAAACCTATGAAATTCAGTGCAAAAACTTTGTTAAAGTGACGTTATGGTTAAGTTGTGCTACTAAAAACCTATGAAATTCACTAAAGAAACTTTGTTAAAGGGACGTTATGGTTAAGTTGCGCTACTAAAAACCTATGAAATTCTTGGGATTGTGCAGTGCTTCAATTCTCAATTTTTGGAATGTGGTTTCTTTCCTCTGCTGTTTTTCTCGCATATATATATGCGCTTGCCACAATCTATTCACTACAAAGCCAGCCTTAAGATTACTTTGTCTGCTTGCGTTTCTTTTGGATCTGTACACATGTAAAATGACTTTAATGTCTTCATCTGTTTCTGTGGCATAAGCCTCTTCACCTTGATCCCAAGACGTCACTTATCACTGATACTTTCTTGATGCCTTATAGAATGCCTGTATTCTCTGGTCTCTGCAGCTCTTCTAGGTACGTCATCTCAGCTCTGTGTGACGCATAATGGCGACGATTAGTGACGTTACCATTTGTCCTTGCTGTTTATTGGCTCTGCTTCTTCAGGGACTTCTTTCAAATGGTCATCATATTTTCTTGTATGTATGTATGTATGTATGGTTTTCTCAATGGGTACATTGCCTCCCAGATTCTCTTAGGTATTGGTACTTTCACTGGTACTTCATAGAGTCCATAGCCCTTTATTGAGTCAACTGTTCTGTGTATGTCACATACTCTGGTTTCCAACATACAGGTAAAAGGGGCGGGACGGTTGAGGTAGGGGTACTTGGCTCCTCCTCTACACCCCCCCCCCTTTGGGCTATTCATCGACCACTCTCTCATCATCCTTCACATCCAGGCATTTAGGTCTGAAGAAAAGCTTCTTTGAGGCTCATATCTTTATTACCCCCTTCAAGCATCCAGCTGATTTAACATGCTCATCTTTGTTCCATGTCACAAGACTACATTATCCACTTTGACTGCAGTAGATCCATCTTCCTACATACTTCTTGTGATTCTTTGGATACAGGAACTTCATATCCTCGGGTGCATGGATACTGGCCTTCACAAAGTCTCTGATTTCTTCATCTGTCAGGTCTCTGACTTTCCATCCATAATCAACATTGATCATAATTTTCATCCCTACAGCTTTCTTTGCTGTCTTCTTACATTGTGAGATTATTATCTTTATCACACAGAATATAAGCAACACCAACACGATCAGGGCTCCAAGAAACTTGAACATGTCTGCCATCCATTGTGGAACCCAAGAGAAAAGTGTTCCAAACCAGCTCTCATCAGCAATGTCTTCTACTTCATGTATCATCTGAGCATGGAGTTTTGCCAGCATGTCTATGGCTTCTGTCAAGGTGCTATTCTTGTCATCATGAGAAGGTATAAATGTGCAACATGATTTTCCAATTTTTGCACAAACACCTCCATTCATTGCTGTAATCATGTCCAAAACATATCTGTTCAGAAGAGTCTTTAGTCTTATGGCTCTTGAAACCGGCATTCCCTACAATTATAGCAAAATAACCAAATAAAAGACACTAATGGACACACCCTAGTAGGGAATAAGACCAAGACCAAGTGCAAGCGAGGTAAAAGAAAAAACTTTATATAAAATTAATGGGGCACATAGAGAACTCTGCTACTCCGAGAGCGCTCTGCCCACAACAGAAACAATACATGTTATATTACAAAAACACGTCATCTATGACATGTGCTATAGGGAATACAATCAGTAGCATTGATTAGACAAAGGGGACTGGTCAGTATGTTGCACATATGGATGATGCTCATTGATTGGTCGACTTCATATTGTCACATCGTGGAGCACTAAGGTCAGCTGGGCTCATCTGGGATGGGTGTGGGGTCAGGCGATGTCCACGTCACTGTGATTAACTCTATCTAACTTTTGCCCTATTGGCCACACATATCTTTGCCTAATTCATAAATCTCAACATGCAATATATATAGATGATTAGATGTTTGACCTGAACAATAAATGTAAGGGTACATGGGTCCAGGTGTCTTATCTAACACCGTATTTCAGTATCACATTTATCAAGTGTCTCCTTATATGTATTATGAGTGTTCTTACTGTTTGTTAGTACAAGGAGAATATATGGGATTAGTGATAGGGGGTCAACTGGAGTGGTACACGAGTGAGGGGCATGCAACTGTTACATCAAAAAGATGCAGGGATATAGGGGGCTTGTGGTCTATATTCCTTTAGAGGGGGTCTGCTAGTGCGGAGGCAGCTTTATGGAGATGGATGTTTTTTCCAGGACCAGGTTTTGGCCCGGTCACACACAGGGCAGTGATATAAAAGGAAGAAGAGAGATACCGTGTTTAGCTTGTTACTTTTCGTGCCCAAGCTTCTATGAGAACAGGATAGCTGCAGAGACGGCAGAGGGGAGGAGATGGGGGGTTGGCATGCTGGCTGTGTGTGGAGGATGAAGGGAGAGGGGCAGGCCTGCATTCAGCATTTACACGTGGCCTACTAGAAAATGTAGTTGACAGTTAACAAAATAGTGTCCCGTGGTTCATAGGCCATGCACAGTTATGGGTCATTCAAGGGTGGCCCCACACCTTGGCCAGAGGTGCGCTGCGAACCACAGAATGAGCATATCATGTGCATGGTTAGGAATGAAGGGGGGCCTGGGAGACCCTTCCTCCCTTACATTCTCATCTCTTCTCTGATAGCATTGAATCCCTTTATAGTTGTGTTAATTGTCTGCAGCAATTTCCATTTGGTGATTTGAAGCCATTTTGCATTTGCTCCAACCTGGATTCTCAGCATGAAGATCAATGTGAACACTGGCGAGGTCTGGCTGAACAGCCTGTGTTCATAAGGAATAGAGTCAAAAGCTTCTATTGATTTGGCTGAGAAATAGTTCTCCCTCTTCATCCTCTTCATCCTCTTTATCAGCTCCACAGATCTCTTCTGCCTCAGGTTAACATCTGCTTTTGGAAAACCGTCGAGGTTTAGATCACTCTTTGGAATTACCAGTGCTGGAACATGGACATTAACCAATGTGCATATCACTCCCCAATCCTTGGGTAACTTTAAGTATGTTTTGGATCCACAAGCCCAATAATGATCCATGATCACTGCTGTCCCAATTTTCATTCCTGGTACTTTGAATAGTCTCCCACAATTGGGGTTCTCTCCAACCTTTCTTGTGCCATTGTTTCTGAAACACAGATGTGCACTCTACAAGGGCACTATCTGTAAGGGCACCCCTCTGTCTTCGACCCATATCAGTAGCTTAGCAAGTTTCGACCATAGAGGCTTACACAACATCTGTGCATTCTCAATAGTTGGTTGAAAGTGACCCATTATCACCTAGTCTCTGCAGATTACTACACCTTCTTCCCAGCCATCTGGTGACAACACAGTTCCACAAATCTGCATCTGGCCTCTGTTCGTCCATTGACAAATATCTTCTGCAGTTTTTCCTAGAACTTCCAGTTTTTTATTTACTTCCCATCTGATTCCAGCTCCTTTTACCCAGGTTTTTCGTATCTGATCACATGATTCTTAGTATGGCCATGTTTCTTGGCTTTGTGTCTTGGATATAGTCATCTTCATCTGGATCTGTCCATTCAGTTGCCATTTGAGATAGGCTTTTCGACCCACGAACTGGTCTCTCGTGCTACTACAGAATGCGAGATGTAATATGCAATATGCAGTCAGAACATCTATTTCAATGGCTATAAAGATCTTAGATTTCCCCATGCTGTATTGCAGGAGTGCACATAAGAGGCATTCCTCCTTCAACATACTTCTTCCTACTTCTTTCATGTGTTGATACCATATGTTGTTTCCCAGGTGAACTGTGTTGTCTAGGTAATCATTTAATTTGAAATCATCAAAGTGAACTCTTTAGTGCTTCTTTTAGGTATCATCCTCTTCATATGACCATCTATGATCATATCATGGAGTGTGTTAGCATAGCTTCTTCTGACTGGATCTATTACTGGAACATATATAAGTGCTCCCTGAGTAGGAGAAAGTTCAGCAAGTTTCATCATCTCAACATACCATTTAGGCGTGAAAATGTCTCACAAAATCTTCATGTGTGTCTGTCTTCTAGGAATCATCCATGGGTCATTTATCAAAGGAACAGGTGTGCTTTCATGCATTATTTGTATAGGCTCACCTTCCAACAACCTCTTGTCCTGCTTGTCTTTCCAAGCCTGTTTCCTGTGTACAAACAGAGTTTCTAAGACACCTTTTGCATGTGAATGATTATTAGTGACACTTATCTCAAGCACAGACCATTTGCCATCTTTCTTCTGGACAGGAATAACTACATAGGGTCTTGGCTGCCTAGTAGTTGCCACAATTACACCTTCCTTCTGCTCAGGAAGATTCACAGGAGTCTTAGCTCCATGTACATCAAGGTAGTACGATGCCTGTACTATCAGTGAAAGCAATATGATTATGAACACAATGCAAGCATAAATAACACAAATGTATGTCAATTTACAGTATCTACTTCATGATATGATATGATGATATGATATGATATGATATGATATGATATATGATATGATATGACATTTGTAACGCACCTATACACAAGACAGACAATGATCCTACTAGGCCAGGTGTCATTCAGATCGCGCAAGTGCAAGGGGAGAGGGGAAGGGAAAAGTGCAGGGGGAAAGGGAGAGGGGAAGTGCAGTACAGGGTTAGTAGAATACAAGATAACCAATCGCTGGTGGCAAGTGCAAGGTAAGTGCACCTTGCACTTGCCCGCTGGTCGCAAGTGCAAGGTAAGTGCAGAAAAGTGCTGGGAGGAGGGGCTGTAGGGATACAGAGACAGTCCCGCAGTGCAGGGGTTGCCAGGGAGGCAGTGCAGGGAAGAGTGGCTGGGCCAAGGACCAAGATCAGTGAGTGGCCCAGTTGCAGATTCAGTGCAGTTTCAGTGATTTTAGCAGGGGAGAGGGGGAGAGAAAGCGGAGGCAAAGAGGAAGGTTTTGAGGTGCTTCCGGAAGGGAGGCAGGAAGGCTGTTTCAGAGGGAGGCCCCTGCTGTGGAGAGAGATCTACCCCCAGCTCGTTGCTTGGAGAAGCGGCTGACCATGAGGGAGTTGGAGGCAGATGAGCGAAGATCTCGAGAAGGAAGATATTTAGGTAGAGAGAGTTGAAGGTATTTTGGCCCAAGGCCCCAGAAGGCCTTGTGGACAATGCAGAGGGTTTTGCAAAGGGCAGAGAGTAGATGCAGGCATATTTAGATAGAGGCTGTTACAGTAGTCCAGCTTTGAGAGAACCAAGGCTCTAGAGACAATGACCTTCTGGGGGAAGGAGAGGAAAGGAAGGATACCTCTGAGGAGGTGTAGCTGGTAGTGTGACTTCTTAGAGAGGTCAGATATGTGAGGAGAGAAAGAGAGTGTGGAGTCGAAGATGACCCCAAGGTTTTTTGCACAACATGAACAACGTGGATGTCTCCCTGCATTTGGCATTATTATGTTACTGTTGATACTACCCATTTTTATTCCCTAAGTAAGGAAAAAGTAATCTTTAATACATCAGCATTATGTTCTGTTTCTGGAAGATGCTGTCTTGACTCAGCAATTTGGTCCTTGATCTGCTGTCTGCTTTCTGGATGATAAGAACAAACTCTTCATGTCTCCCTAGAACCAGTCTTTAACCAAACAAAATGTGAATGCCTCTCCAGCAAGAAGAAAACAACTCTCAGTATGTCTAGATAAGTTCAACGACATATACTAGCTCCTAGTCTAATCCTCGAATCTGCCTTAGACCAGACAACATGTCAACTTCTTTCAGCATGAAACAAGAGTCTTTCTTTATCTGCATCCTCTCGATCTGTCCCTCGAAGGAAAGTTTCACTCTGATCCCAGATTTCTTGTAGCATAGGCATTCACTTGCAATATGACTCCTCTTAAGATTTCATTCAATACTGCAGTGTTTTGTGGATCCCTTAGGAACGTGTGCACATCAGTGTGCCTTCCAACAAGATGTGGGTACTCTTCAATCAGATGATAGAAAACCCTACTAACAAGTCTGTGAGCATCATCAGCAGATAGGGGCATTTGTCCCTTCCTCACTATATTCTCGCAGCTGCAAAACTTGATCGATGATTGCTGCGAGTAGTCTCCTTACAATGGGACCATTCTTAGCATCTTGCAGGAAAACACGAATATTAGAAGTTATCCCCACAATAGCCGGATACATCTGCAGAATATAGAGAAACATTTCAAATATGATCCTTGAAACGTTGTCATTGGGAATCAACATGTGCAAATCCAAACAGGAACTCAATACAAAATTAATCGGTGTACTGCACCCTCTTCCAGATGTCATAAATGAACTCAGAATTTGGCATATTTCTCTTCTTATCAAGGCTTTAAAGTATCCCTCAGTCCAATGTTTAACAAGCTCCTGTGGCTTCAAGAACAAAATATTTTTCTTTCACCCTGAAATGACAGTACAGAGTGTTCGTATCAGCTTCCCCTTAACCCTTTCAGAGAAGGCTAAAAGAGTGTCCCGAACCAAGCTACAGACCAATAAAATCTTTTCTTTTTACTTGACAGCCTCTGCACCCTTCTTCCTCATCATAGACCTGTCTGAGTTTGCTGAGGTTCTTTACCCTTGCTTGCTTCTGTTGGAGGTGTGAGCAGAGGGCTTTCTCCAGTGTAAAATTTAATGTCGCCTAGGAAAGTCCAAGCACGTCTGCCTTGCAGTCTGACTTCAGATGGCGTGATATCTTCCACAATGAAAGGGCAGTTGAAGCGGGGTTCGTCCCACTTCTTCTTGTGTGGTTCCAGATTAGGTTTGCATCTCCAGGGAATAGTTGGTGTACACAACGTTTTTGAACACTAGTTGTTGAAGCATCTCCTTCTGTGTTCTGTACTGCCCCACACCCTTTTTGCCATAGCTGACCTGAAATGACAGAGATACTTGAAGTCATATACATAAGATACTCCCGTAGCTCCATTCCTAACAGTTCTGCCGTAGGCTGAGCATCACTTCTAACTCTGGATGGAGGAGTGAGGGTGTCCTCATCAGTCTCCCTTTCACAATCTCATGGGGGGTGCGATGGTGGTCAGAACCTGGTTGGATTTGCAATGCATATAATGCCAATGGTAGGCAATGCAATCACCCTTTCTTCAAGGTAAGCTTCAACTTGGCTATCCTCTCGTTAAGACAGCTGTTGATACTCTCACAGATCCCATTTCCTTGTGAATGATAGGCCTAAGAGAACTTGTGCTTTGTACCAAGCAACAAGCTAATCTGCTCAAATGTTTGATTCACAAAATGCGGGCCATTGTCTGGCCTCATTACTTCACATACTCCCCATCTGGGAAACACTTTCTTCACTAAGAATTTGGCTGCACATGTTGAGTCTGGGTGTGTAAGCGGACCAGCCTCAATCCACTGTGAGAAAGGACAAACCACAACAATCATGTATCTATTCCCATTTCATACTTGCAGCATGTCGACACAGTCGATATGCAAATGCTGAAAGGGGCCACTGGCTCTATGAATAACTCCCCTAATTATGCGCAGTGTATGCCCAGCCGTATATTTTTGACACATGATGCAGTTTACTAAATAGAACGCAACATGCTCTAACAAATTTGGTACGAACCAATCCTCTGAAATAGTTGCAGCAAGATTCTCTCTAGTTGTGTGTGCAGGGTATTGTAGCTGTTCCAGCACCACCCTTAATAAGGCTACAGGCATTACCAGTTTACCAGTGCTGTCTTGTCGCCACAATGCTTCAGAGGGGTTTAAAGAACAGCCTCTTCACGTCCATAAATCCTTTTAATCTTGAGGTGCTTCCCCTGAATTTCCATCAACTGCGCTTTTGACAAATCACTATATTTTTCAGACACATTCATCATCACAACCATTTTCTCATTTACATCAGGCAATTCAAAGGTCATTACATTTTCTGAACATGCAGGGAGTTTCGCTTCATCGTCTGCAGCTTGGTTTCCACATGAGATAAAGTCTGCCCTTTTAGTATGTGCTACGATATATTTACGACCGCGATGGCCACTGGAAGTTGCAGTGCGTTAATAAGCCTGTCCAATAAGGCGGCGTGCTGCACTGGCATGCCATCCGCTCGGAGGAAGCCCCTCCTTTTCCAATGTGCTAATCCTGCATGCACTATTGACGTCACATAGGCGGAGTCGCTGTACGCTTTCTTCCTGGTCTGCATGATTCTTGAGCGTGACTATCAGCGCCAATAGCTCTGCAGCCTGTGCTGAATAGTGAGACGGGATTCGTGCACTTACCAATGTCTGAAACTCCCCATTGGCTGCATGTTTTACCACAGCGGCACCTGTATATCTCTCTCCATCATTTTGATCGATTCTTGAAGAACTGTCAATAAAAACAATGTCTCCATCTGTCAAGGGACTTTCTTTTATTCTAGGGATTTCATCATAGAACTCTTCATAATTTGCACAATCATGCACATGCTCATCCTCTGCCAGTGGTTCAGCTACAAATATGGCAGGATTCATTATTCTGCATCAAACTATTTTGATCGCTGGATTTGATATGTCTACCTCGTAGGCAGAAGCCCTTTGAGAAGTCAACGTGCCTTTTGGTTTCTCGAAAATGGCAAATAGTGCATGCTCAACAAATAACTTCATGGAGCATCCCATCACTATGCTTGCAGCTTTCTCTATAGTGAACGCTGCCAGCAATTGTTTGCACGGAAAGTGACCTCTCATTGCTGGGTCTAAAATCCCACTGTAATATGCAAGGGGCTTGTACCCCAATGTCGTTCTCTGAGAAAGGACTGCTGTCATAACAGTGCCATCTGTATGCAAGAATAAAAATAATTCCTCAGCATAATTAGGAATCCCTACAACTGGAGCTGTGCAAATTGCTTTTTTCAACTTGTCAAACCTTTCTTCCATTTCCTCAGCCCACACAATGTTTTCATGTGTTGTCTGTGCTTTCTTTAAAGCCTGCAATAAAGGCCTTATGTATGAGCTGTAGTCAAAGACCCATGCTCTGACATAGGGCCTCATTACGACCCTGGCGGTAAGGGGTTAACGCCAGCGTTAGCTGCGCCGACCCCTTACCGCCAATTCCGAGTTCCCCTAGCGCCATGGAGGTTTTAACACCCGATTTTAGCGGGTGTTAAAATCCATGGCGCTAAGGGACCATGGAGTTAATTACGCCACCGTAATTTACGGTGGCGTAATTAACGCCTTCCCCACTCCCATTATGCCCTATGGGGCAAAAATGGGAATGGGGAAGGGTAAATGGGGATTGGGGACTTACCGCCCGCCAAGGTCGGAATGGGGCGGTAAGTCCGCCAACCACCATGGTGTAAACGTAGTTTACACCATGGTGGTAAAGTAACGGCCCAGGCGGTAACTTACCGCCTGGGTCGTAATGAGGCCCCTAGTTACACAATCCCAGAAATCTCTGCATGTGTTTTATCGTGCGTAGCTTTGCAGTTTTTAAAATAGCCCCAGCTCTCTCAGGAGTAACCTTCTTTCCTTCATGTGAAATCAGTTGGCCAATCTACAACACTTCTTGTTGACAATACTGTAACTTTTCTTTGTCAACCTTATATCCTTTGTCGGCAAGTGTAATCATCAGCTGAACAGAATCGCATATGCCCTCTTCCTCTGAGGTGCTGCATACTAGAATGTCATCTACGTATTGCAACACAACACTTTCTAAAGCAATATTTCTCAAGTCCATCTGCAGGACTCTATTGAAAATCGATGGAGACTCACAATACCCTTGAGGTAATTTCGTGCTTTTCAACTTAGTCTGTCTGAATCTAAATGACATCAGATCCTGCGAGTCTTTGTGCAATGGGATTGAGAAAAACAGATTTTTCAAATCAATCACAGTGAAATATCGTGCTCCAACAGGTGTATTACATAAGATTGTAGCCGTATTAGGAACTAGAGGGAACCCAGCCTCTATAATCTAGTTTATCAGGCATAAATATTGAATTAGTCTCCACGACCCCCCTTAGATTTTTTGATAGGGTACACTGCGGTATTGCACAGTGACTCTGATGTCATTAGGATGGCCTGATCCATCATGGCAGAAATCATCTTAAAAATACCTTCATCTGCCTCTCCAGACATGAGATACTGTCGTGCTTGAGGTAAAATTGCCCCTGTTTTTAATTTAATCTTCACTTCTCTGACCCCCTTCAACAGGCCTACATCATAGGGACCTGTAGTTCATAATGAGGTTGGCAATTTTGACATGTCTTCATCAAAATACTCCGGACGGTTTTGCGCCGACATCATTTTCTGAGGCACCTCTCGTTTGATTGCTCTCACCCAGTAAGTAATGCTCATGTCAAATGTCACTTCGTCATCAGATGGATGATCTCCAAATAGATTGTCACAAGTGACGTCAGTTAATCTGGAACCTTCCCCTATGGAAATTACTACACACCATCATCTGCCTTTGTCATCATTCCCATCAAGCAAAGCCATCTCACCTCGCACTATGGCTGCTTGCAGTTCCAAGGGAAAAACTTGTCCCTCTTGTTCACGCATATATATCTTTGGTCTAAACAGAAATTCATCAGGTAGTCTAATTGTTCTACCTACTAGGCCTGGCAGCCATGTCAATAGAATGTGTATTCCATAATGAAAAACCTGTGGTTCTAAAGACGTTGCTCTCATGGCTATCTGTCCGGAAAATGCCATAATAATTTCACTCATGTTTAAATAATGCATTCCTGGGGTCGAACACACTATGCCTTCATCGGTAAACGAGATTGTCATATTCAACTTTGTCATTAGATATTGACCCAATATATTGACAGGTGTCTGTCTTAAATATAGCAAAGGAATCTTCATGTCACATTTTCCTATAGAGAGTGGTAATTCATCAGTAAAAGGAACTCTACTTGTAGCTCTTGAAAAAGCTTGAGTATTCATGGCATTGCCAGACATTGAAAACTTTCCCTCTTGCATACATGAGAGGGTTGCACCTGTGTCTACTAAAAACCTTTAACGCCTATATTACCGTCTACCCTCGGTTTCTCATGAGGATTTGGTGTCACAGATAGTACTGAACAAATCAAGTCTCCCAGTGAGCTGTCCTATTGTGGGTACAGCCTTATTCCGTTAACAGTAAACGGATTCCCTCCATCGACAGTGACACCCCCTACTCTAGGAGTCATATGAGATGTCCTGTACTTGTACTCTGCTGAATCTGCATGGGCGAGTGCTGCAACTGCCTTTGTGGTGGAGCCACTGCTACCTGCTGAATTTTCAAGCCTTGCTGTACACTCAGCGCTTGCTGTTGCTGCATTGTTTAATTCTAAGCAATCCCATCACCACTCTGCTGTGAATACACAGTTGGGTTTGAGGTCCCCGCTCTTAAAAACTGGCTGTTTTGCATGAACCCCTGACTTCTACACATACAAGCAAAATGCCCTGTCATCCCAAACGTCCAACACATAGGTGGCCTCCTAATCCACCATCCAGCATGTTTTGACCGTCATTCTGCATACTTTGAAACCCACCTTGAATGTTCTGGAAGCTTCCCTGATTATTCTGCCAATTCCCTTGATTATTCTGAAAACCTCTTCCTCAAAATCCTCCTCTTCCTCGCGGAGTAAACCCATAATTGCTCTCATCAAACTGCCTTTGGTTATTCACCTGTGGCATATTCACACTCTGCTGTGAATTTGATCCATCTACACTGGTCAACATTGCCCCTTCAATGGTATATTTAGATAATCTCTTCTGCAATAACTTCACTTCTTCGCTTTTCTAAGTATCGTCTTTTTTGCATTCTTTTTCTGCAAGAGTTTGCAGTAATGTGCAATGGTCAGCCGAAACTCTGACCACGGTTTTGCTTCCATACCCACTAACTTCTTGAGCTGCTTCTGTACATGGTCTGGCAGTCCTTGGAACAATACAAGATAGAACACAGATATAGATTTTCCCCAAGATTTGCGTGTCTCCAAGGACCACTGTTCCTGAAAATTTTGAATATAAGCAAGCGGATCTACTCCGTCCTGCATCTTTTTCGTCATTATAGCTCCCATATCGGATGTGTCTGGATACAGTACTCTAAGCGCTCTCCAGACGGCCACTCTACAGTTATTGAATGGTGCTCCGTCGCGAGCAGTGTTAACTGTTGTAACACCAGGCTATCATGCCCCTGGCCACACGTCATCAGCTCTCTCACCAAGTATGGCAATCAGGAGACCTTTAATGTCCCCTATAGCTAACGTGTTTCCTCACATCATTTTATCTAACTCATGTGTCCATTTCCCAGCATCAGAAGTTAAACTCAGGAGTTTACACCTTAAATGATCCTTATCCATCTGGGGCCATTGTATATACTGTGGTCTGGCCCCACCTTTCACTAACAAGGGAAACTTTGAAGCCCCAAACTCATTTTCATCTCTCATCATTTGTCTGTCCACCGCAGGGACAATATTCCCACATCGTCTTCTTCCTGGTAGCAATCTTAATCTGCTCACATAAGGGTGCGACTCCTCCCTCTCATCATGGAGTTGCCCTTGAGGTCGGTCTGACTGTGTCAATGGTTCTGGCGACCGAGATATAGGTGTGTTTAAGTCTGACCATCTGACTTCTTTCTACATTGAAAAACATCCCTCAGGACCACATATGTTCCCTCTCTCTTCCCCACGGAAAGTATCCCTGTCTTCATCTGACATTTCTTGTGGCCAACTTGTGCAACTTCTTTCCTCATCATCTCTATTCAGAGTCAGTCTATCTATAGTCAAACTCGTCTTCTAGATTTACTCTTGACGGGCCTGGTAATAACTTGTATTCTGAGAACTCCTCCTCTATGTCCTCCAATGCTACTTGTAGTTCCGGATCCTTTATCTCCTTTTCCATGCGATCGAGATCGCGTGCTCTCTGACTTCTTTTACGTTCTATATCATTGTCAAATTCTCTTTGTTTCCTTCCTTCCTCTATGACTCTGTCTTCCTCTTTTTTCTTCATATCCCTTCTCTCATTTGCTCTGCGTATCTCCTCATCTTTTCGTCTCTGTATTCTGTTATCCCTTAACTTCTGTTCCTCCTCTTCTACTCTTTTTCGTTCTGACCTCTAACATCTTGATATAACTGCTCTCATCTTTGCCTATCCTTCCTTTTCGCGCCTTCGTCTTGCAATCGTTTCTCTATTTCTCTGTCATTTTTGGCTTGCTCGTCTTGATCTTCCCTTTGTCTTACATCCTCAAACCTTTATTATCGAGTTTGAGAAAAATCTGGCCACCCATCCATTTGTTCTGTAAGAGCGCTATCTCATCAGCTTTATCTCTTTCTCCCTTCCATCTCTTTATTTCTCTTCCTATATCTAGAGATGTGCTTGCTCAATCACTTCTCTATTTATCGCGCTCTCCCTGTATCTCTGGACTTTAGAAATTGCATCTTTCTCCATACTTTTCTCTGGACCCTCATCACTATTTTGTGTAGGTGACTCATATGCCGGGTTACTATATCCTGTCGCTGCCTTAAGCTCCCTCAATGGGTGTAACCCATCGTCTTTCTAGCTCTCGTCTTCTATTTCAGCTAGGGCGGAGGGAGCAGAGGGCTCCTCACCCCCCTCTTTGCATACATTAAGTATCTAATCTACAGGAGGTGGTTCATCTCGCTGCTCCTGGTACATTTTCCAGAGCTCTAAGCTCGCTAGGCACTTGTCTAGCTTTTTTCCTGTGTATGTGGCATGCAAATATGTCGTCACATGCTGCAGGACTGCCTTCCATAGTGACCCTCCTTGCGGTCACGGCATAAACGTTGTATCTGCGGTTCCTTTAACCCATTCTGCACTGTACTGTCTAAGATTAGGTGCATGTTTAGGCAACTACTTGCAGAGATACATAACTGGAGTAATATCCTCCATTCTCAACTCGTTTACTTTTAACCTGTTTGACACTTGCTTGTTTTTTTTATTACAGATTTTTAAAGTACGTTTCAGAAAAATAATTCATTTTGAGCGAGCACCAACCATCGCAAGCTCCAATCCCGTTAATCACAATTTTTACTTTAACCTTGCTAAAAACAAACATCAAGTTCAATTTTAAAAACAATACATTTTTTCCGTTTATGACATCATAATTTTTCAAAACCACATAAAACAAACAAAGAAACTCAAATGGTCACATAAATCTTCTATGATCTTCTCTTTAAGACTCGCCCTCTAAAATACTTCATACGAAGCGTAAATTAACCTCTTTAGATTCGCCTTAAATCAAATCAGTTTTCTACGTGTTTCGCTACGGGACACTAGGTTCAACTTTCTTCTGTTACATTTGTAAAAAACGCAGTCCAGGGCGTATTCTCTTATCGTGGCCTCTCTCACGATTTTATTTTGCTTGGCCACACTCTGTCAATATCTCATTCCCCACATATATATTTCACATTATCTTTTATCCTGCCACCCTCACTTTGTTTCTTCACTCATCACCCATACTTTTTCCAACTCACTCAGTTTTTTACTCACCACTATCATTTTTGTCTTCCGACTCTTGGGATCGTCTGCCTTTTTTACTGCCTCTTCAACCTTCCAATCGATCCGCTTCTTGTAGACGTGGGAGAGGATTCTATGGAAACTAGGCGACCCATCACACCCAACTTACAAGGATTTTCAAATTACACTAACACTATCTACAGGGAGCTTCACATCCTTTCAGCCGAATGGCAAAGGTCGCCTGATATTGCCAGCACTCTAAAGTTTAGACATGCTGATGGCTCTGAACCATCCTCTCAGCTACCAAGTGAACTGGATAACCCAGCCCCTTTGATGAGTAGAATTTACCCTGGAGATGGATGGGGATTCAGATTTTATTCATACATCAATAATAGAGACGACTCAGGCAGTTGGCAAAAAGAAGACTGTTTTAATATCAAGTATCTAAAACAGGGAGCATAATGAACATCAACGAACTCTCTCGATCCTCTTACACAAACATTGTTAGTAAAAACTGAGATCTTATAAGCAATACTCGTCATCAATGACGTTAACCTACGTGCGTACTAATGTCATCTTACGTGACAAACTAGAAAAACCTATGAGCATGGGTGATTGGCTCTGAGTGAACATCTATGTATATGATCCATACTAGTCTAAAAAAGTGTGACTATGTGATTGGTTAATTAACATCAGGTGTGGCAACTACGCACTGCCCTAAAAATAACCACTATGAATGTCACTAAATACACAACGTCTCATTGGTTTTCACAACTATACGACCCCTAATTACATGGTCCTATACAATTGGTTGCCACTCTAACCTCTGTCAATACTTTCCCACCTACATCTAGCAGCATGCATACTGGCCATCCAGGTGCTGGTGAGGTGGTTTTAACATTAGCTTCCCAACAATTAGCATATCAATCTATCATCACCTCAGTGGTCTACTTTCAATTAGGCCTTTGAAGCTCGGTCTTGAGAGTGTTCTTAGCTCTAAGAAAGTTAGAGAGTGAGAAGCAGTGTCTGCCTCTGTGTGTAGGTGTGACCATTTCGTTCATCCAACTTCATGCTTCCATTTGACAGGAGACCGTGGAATCGAGCCTTTTCGTGCACTTAATGCTATTTTTTAATAATTCTCTGACGTCTTCCTTGCTATGTTCATGCCTTCTGAACAGGAGTTTTGTTCTGTCACACGATTTTGTATCCAATGTCAGTTCACTCCAGTTTGATAAGACCTTGGCTTCTTGGCTCATCCAGCCTCGTCTGCTGAGATTCACTTTGTAATTCAATTTTCTTTTCAACTGCGACACATGAGAAATTAGTCCTTCTTGCTACTGTCCAGCACTACTATAATGCGTAGTGGAAATATCCATCCTTCACTTGTTCATGTGCATTACATGGCCACGGTAGTGGCCATGTAGTTATGGTTAAGTTGGTGTTTTCATAGGAAGAGCACTTTTTGGGTAGCTTATAACCTCGCTCTCCCTGGACGAATCCTCACCAAACTTTGCAAAAAAAGTATTTGGGTCACTCTGAATTTTTTTGCTAAGTTTGGTGAGGATTCGTCCAGGGGGGCAAAGTTATAGGGGGGTCCCAAAACATTTTTTTTTCCCATAGACATAATGGGAAAAAACTTTGCTCACGCCTACAGCCCAAACCGCTGGACGGATTTACACCAAATTTGGGGCAGGAGCGGTGGCTTGGTCCTGAAAGCGTGTTTTGCTTTATTTGGTGTAAATCCGTACAGTAGTTTTTCAAAAAATGACAAAAATGTAAAGTGAAAAAAATTAGTGATATCTGTGTTCGCTTTGTGGACACACTTCCCTGATCGCTCCGCGGACAGGACGGTGATTGGGCAAGCAGCTTGCGTGATGTCCGCGGACATCTGACGTGCTCTCTCATTGGATGCGGTGAAAGCGTGCAGTGCGTCTGGCTTCAGAGACGCCAGCCATCTTTGTTCATCGCCGCCTGCACAGTAAGTCTTGTGTCTGTCTTCTGTTCCTCCCACCCCACTCATGCCCCGTGTGTCCTTCTTGTCCCCCCCACCCCCACTCATGCTCCGTGTCTCCCCTGTTCCTCCAGCCTCCCGCTCACGCCATCGGCACACAGTGGCCAGCGGAGGGCCGGGAGCGGGATCTGCCGCCTGCACACGAACGCTGTGTGTCTCTCTCCCTCCCCTCTACCCCCCGCTCATGCCCTGTGTGTCTCTCTCCCTCCCCGCACCCCCGCTCATGCCCCGTGTGTCTCTCTCCCCTTCCCCCCACCCCCTGCTCATGCCCCGTGTGTCTCTCTCCCTCCCCCCACCCCCGCTGATGCCCCGTGTGTCTCTCTATCTCCCCCCCACCCCTGCTCATGCCCCGTGTGTCTCTCTCCCTCCCCCCACCCCCGCTCATGCCCCGTGTGTCTCTCTCCCTCCCCCCACCCCTGCTCATGCCCCGTGTGTCTCTCTCCCTCCCCCACCCCCCGCTCATGCCCCGTGTCTGTCTCCCCTTCCCCTCCCCCACCGCACATGCCGCGTGTGTCTCTCTCCCTCCCCCCACCCCCGCTCATGCCCCGTCTGCCTCTCTCCCCCACCCCTGCTCATGCCCCGTGTGTCTCTCCCCATCCCGCCCACCCCCAGCTCATGCCCCGTATGTCTCTCTCCCCTTCCCCCACCCCCCGCTCATGCCCCGTGTGTCTCTCTCCCTCCCCCCACTCCCGCTCATGCCCCGTGTGTCTCTCTCCCTCCCCCCACCCCTGCTCATGCCCCGTGTGTCTCTCCCCCTCCCGCCCACCCCCCGCTCATGCCCCGTGTGTCTCTCCCCCTCCCACCCACCCCCGCTCATGCCCTGTGTGTCTCTCTCCCTCCCCCCACCCCTGCTCATGCCCCGTGTGTCTCTCCCCCTCCCGCCCACCCCCCGCTCATGCCCCGTGTCTCTCTCCCCTTCCCCCACCCCCTGCTCATGCCCCGTGTGTCTCTCTCCCTCCCCCCCATCCCTGCTCATGCCTCGTGTGTCTCTCTCCCCTTCCCCCCACCCCCCGCTCATGCCCCATGTGTCTCTCTCCCTCCCGCCCACCCCCCACTCAGGCCCTGTGTGTCACTCCCCCTCCCGCCCACCCCCCGCTCATGCCCCGTGTGTCTCTCTCTCCCCCGCTCATGCCCCGTGTGTCTCTCTCCCTCCCCTCCACCCCTGCTCATGCCCCGTGTCTCTCCTCCCTTCCCCCTACCCCCCGCTCATGCCCTGTGTGTCTCTCTCCCTCCCCGCACCCCCGCTCATGCCCCGTGTGTCTCTCTCCCCTTCCCCCCACCCCCTGCTCATGCCCCGTGTGTCTCTCTCCTCCCCCCACCCCCGCTGATGCCCCGTGTGTCTCTCTATCTCCCCCCCACCCCTGCTCATGCCCCGTGTGTCTCTCTCCCTCCCCCCACCCCCGCTCATGCCCCGTGTGTCTCTCTCCCTCCCCCCCACCCCTGCTCATGCCCCGTGTGTCTCTCTCCCTCCCCCACCCCCCGCTCATGCCCCGTGTCTGTCTCCCCTTCCCCTCCCCCACCGCACATGCCACGTGTGTCTCTCTCCCTCCCCCCACCCCCGCTCATGCCCCGTATGCCTCTCTCCCCCACCCCCGCTCATGCCCCGTGTGTCTCTCCCCCTCCCGCCCACCCCCAGCTCATGCCCCGTATGTCTCTCTCCCCTTCCCCCACCCCCCGCTCATGCCCCGTGTGTCTCTCTCCCTCCCCCCACTCCCGCTCATGCCCCGTGTGTCTCTCTCCCTCCCCCCACCCCTGCTCATGCCCCGTGTGTCTCTCCCCCTCCCGCCCACCCCCCGCTCATGCCCCGTGTGTCTCTCCCCCTCCCGCCCACCCCCGCTCATGCCCCGTGTGTCTCTCTATCTCCCCCCACCCCTGCTCATGCCCCGTGTGTCTCTCCCCCTCCCGCCCACCCCCCGCTCATGCCCCGTGTCTCTCTCCCCTTCCCCCACCCCCTGCTCATGCCCCTTGTGTCTCTCTCCCTCCCCCCCATCCCTGCTCATGCCTCGTGTGTCTCTCTCCCCTTCCCCCCACCCCCCGCTCATGCCCCATGTGTCTCTCTCCCTCCCGCCCACCCCCCACTCAGGCCCCGTGTGTCACTCCCCCTCCCGCCCACCCCCGCTCATGCCCCGTGTGTCTCTCTCTCCCCCGCTCATGCCCCGTGTGTCTCTCTCCCTCCCCTCCACCCCTGCTCATGCCCCGTGTCTCTCTCCCCTTCCCCCCAGCCCCCGCTCATGCCTCGTGTGTCTCTCTCCCTCCCCCCACCCCCGCCCATGCCCCGTGTCTCTCTCCCCCTCCCGCCCACCCCTGCTCTTGCCCCGTGTGTCTTTCCCCCTCCCTCCCCCACTCATGCCCCGTGTGTCTTTCCCCCGCCCACCCCCCGCTCATGCCCCATATGTCTCTCTCCCTGCCCCCACCCCTACTCATGCCCCGTGTCTCTCCCCTTCCCACCACCCCCTGCTCATGCCTCGTGTGTCTCTCTCCCTCCCCCCTCACCCTCGCTCCTGCCCCATGTGTCTCTTCACCTCCCGCTCACCCCCCGCTCATGCCCCGTGTTTCTCTCCCCCTCCCGCCCACCCCCCGCTCATGCCCCGTGTGTCTGTCCCCCTCCCGCCCAACCCGCTCATGCCCCATATGTCTCTCCCCCTCCCGCCCACCCCCCACTCATGCCCCATGTGTCTCTCTCCCTCCTGCCCACCCCCGCTCATGCCCTGTGTGTCTCTCTCCCTCCCGGCCACCCCCCCTCATGCCCCGTGTGTCTCTCTCTCCCCCAACCCCGCTTATGTCCCGTGTGTCTCTCTCCCTCCCCCCACCCCCCGGTCATGCCCCGTGTGTCTCTCTCTCTCCCTCAACCCAACTCCGCTCATGCCCCGTGTGTCTCTCTCCCCCCACCCCCGCTCACGCCCAGTATGTCTCTCCCCCTCCCGCCCACCCCCTGCTCAAGCCCTGTGTGTCTCTCTCCCTCCCGCCCACCCCCCCGCTCATGCCCCTTGTGTCTCTCTCCCTCCCTCCCACCTCCGCTCATGCCCCGTGTGTCTCTCGATCCTCCCGCCCACCCCCGCTCATGCCCCGTGTGTCTCTCTCCCTCCTGCCCACCCCCACTCATGCCCCATGTGGCTCTCTCCCTCCCACCCACCCCCCGCTCATGCCCCGTGTGTCTCTCTCCCTCCCGCCCACCCCCTGCTCATGCCCCGTGTGTGTCTCTCTCCCTCCCGCCCACCCCCCGCTCATGCCCCGTGTGTCTCTCTCCCTCCCCTGCTCATGCCCCGTGTGTCTCTCTCCCCTTCCCCCCACCCCCCGCTCATGCCTGTCTTCTGTTCCCCCGCTCATGCCCCGTGTCTGTCTCCTGTTCCCCTCATGTGCCGTGTCTGTCTCCTGTTGCCCCCCACACCCCCTGCTCATGCCCCGTGTCTGTGTCCTGTTCCCCCCACCCCCCGCTCATGCCCCGTGTCTATCTCCTGTTGCCCCCGACCCCCCGCTCATGCCCCGTGTCTGTCTCCTGTTCCCCCACCCGCTCATGCCCCGTGTCTGTCTCCTGTTCCCCCCACCCGCTCATGCCCCGTGTCTCTCTCTTGCTGCCCCCCGCTTATGCCCCGTGTCTGTCTCCTGTTCACCCCACCCCCTGCTCATGCCCCATGTCTGTCTCCTGTTCCTCCCACCCCCGCTCATGCCCGTGCCTGTCTCCTGTTGCCCCCCACCCCCCGCTCATGCCCCGTATCTGTTCTCCCCACCCCCGCTCATGCCCCGTGTCTGTTGTTCCCCCCACCCCCGCTCATGCCCCATGTCTGTCTCCTGTTCCCCCACCCCTCGCTCATGCCCCGTGTCTGTCTCCTGTTCCACTCATGTGCCTTGTCTGTCTCCTGTTGCCCCCCACGCCCCCCGCTCATGCCCCGTGTCTATCTCCTGTTCTCCCCACCCCCCGCTCATGCCCCGTGTCTGTGTCCTGTTCCCCCCACCCCCCGCTCATGCCCGTGTCTATCTCCTGTTCCCCCACCTGCTCATGCCCCGTGTCTGTCTCCTGTTCCCCCCACCCGCTCATGCCCCGTGTCTCTCTCTTGCTGCCCCCCGCTTATGCCCCTTGTCTGTCTCCTGTTCCTCCCACCCCCGCTCATGCCCGTGTCTGTCTCCTGTTGCCCCCCACCCCCCGCTCATGCCCCGTATTTGTTCTCCCCACCCCCGCTCATGCCCCGTGTCTGTTGTTCCCCCCACCCCCGCTCATGCCCCATGTCTGTCTCCTGTTCCCCCACCCCTCGCTCATGCCCCGTGTCTGTCTCCTGTTCCCCTCATGTGCCGTGTCTGTCACCTGTTGCCCCCCACGCCCTCCGCTCATGCCCCGTGTCTGTCTCCTGTTCTCCCCACCCCCGCTCATGCCCCGTGTCTGTGTCCTGTTCCCCCCACCCCCCGCTCATGCCCCGTGTCTATCTCCTGTTGCCCCCCCGCTCATGCTCCATGTCTGTTTCCTGTTCCCCCATCTGCTCGTGCCCCGTGTCTGTCTCCTGTTTCCCCCACCCACTCATGCCCCGTGTCTCTCTCTTGATGCCCCCGCTCATGCCCCCTGTCTGTCTCCTGTTCTCCCCACCCCCTGCTCATGCCCCGTGTCTGTCTCCTGTTCCTCCCACCCCCTGCTCATGCCCAGTGTCTGTCTCCTGTTGCCCCCCACCCCCGCTCATGCCCCATGTGTGTTCTCCCCACCCCCCGCTCATGCCCCGTGTCTGTTGTTCCCCCCACCCCCTGCTCATGCCCCGTGTCTATCTCCTGTTCCCCCCACCCCTCGCTCATGTCCCGTGTCTGTCTCCTGTTCCCCCCACCCCCCGCTCATGCCCCGTGTCTCTCCTGTTGTCCCCCAGCCCCTGCTCATGCCCCGTGTCTGTCTCCTGTTGCCCCCCACCCTCCGCTCATGCCCCGTGTCTGTCTCCTGTTCCCCCACCCCCGCTCATGCCCCGTTGCTCCTGTTGCCCCCCACCACCCGGCTCATGCTCCGTGTCTGTCTCCTGTTGCCCCCCACCCCCCGCTCATGCCCCGTGTCTGTCTCCTGTTCTCCCCACCCCACGCTCATGCTCCGTGTCTACCTCCTGTTCCCCCCACCGCCCGCTCATGCCACGTGTCTGTCTCCTGTTGCCCCCCCACCCTCCGCTCAAGCCCCGTGTCTGTCTCCTGTTGCCCCCCACACCCCGCTCATGCCCCGTGTCTGTCTCCTGTTGCCCCCCACCCCCCGCTCATGCCCCGTGTCTGTCTCCTGTTCCCCCCACCCCCGCTCATGCCCCGTGTCTGTCTCCTGTTCCCCCCACCCCCGCTCAATCCCCATGTCTGTCTCCTGTTGCCCCCACCCATGCCCCGTGTCTGTCTCCTGTACCCCCACTCCGCGCTCATGTCCCGTGTCTCTCCTGTTGCCCCCCACCCCCCTGCTCATGCCCTGTGCCTGTCTCCTGTTCTCCCCACCCCCGCTCATGCCCTGTATCTGTCTCCTGTTCCCCCATCCCCTGCTCATGCCCCTTGTCTGTCTCCTGTTCTCCCCACCCCCCCGCTCATGCCCCGTGTCTGTCTCCTGTTCTCCCCACCCCCCACTCATGCCCCGTGTCTGTCTCCTGTTGCCCCCCACACCCCGCTCATGCCCCGTGTTTCCCTTGTGTTCCCCCCACCCCCTGCTCATGCCCTGTGTTTCCCTCATGTTACCTCCCACCCCCCACGCTCATGTCTCGTGTCTCCCTTGTGTTCCCCCATCCCCTGCTCATGCCCTGTGTTTCCCTCATGTTACCTCCCACCCCCCACGCTCATGTCCTGTGTCTCCCTCGTGTTCCTCCCCACCCCCTCTCATACCCTGTGTCTCCCTCATGTCCCTCCCCACCCGCTGCTCATGCCCCGTGTCTCTCTAGTGTTCCCGCCACCACCGCTCATGCCCCGTGTTTCCTTCCTTTCCCCCCACCCCCTGCTCATGCCCCGTTTGTACCCTGTTCCCTCTCACCCCCCGCTCATGCCCATGTGTCTCCCCTGTTCCCCAACACCCCCGCTCATGCCCTGTTGTGTTCTTTATACACCCCTCCTTCCCTTTCCATGGTGGCCATCTTGGTAAAAGATTTTCCTTCCTACAGGCGTCCCGGTGTAGGAAGGAAAATCTTTTTGTTTTTTTTACCACCGGCTTTCCCATTTTGAGGACATAAGATGTTAGTGGTCTTCATCTATTGAAAAGGATGTTATGGTGACGTTGCACTAATAAAAACCTATGAAATTTAATGCAAAAACTTTGTTAAAGGGATGTTATGGTTAAGTTGCGCTACTAAAAACCTATGAAATTCAGTGAAAAAACGTTGTCAAATATATATATATATATTGGCACTTGCTGCAATGAATTCATTACAAAGCCCGCCTTAAGATTACTTTGTCTGCTTGTGTTTCTTTTGCATCTGTACAAGTGTAAAATGACTTAATGTCTTCATCTGTTTCTGTGGCATAAGCTTCTTCACCTTGATCCCAAGATGTCACTTATCCTTGATACTTTCTTGATGCCTTATAGAATATCTGTATTCTCTGGTCTCTGCATCTCTTCTAGGTACGTCATCTCAGCTCTGTGTGATGCGTACTGGTGATGATTAGTGACATTACCATTCGTCCTTGTCGTTTATTGGCTCTGCTTCTTCAGGGATTTCATTCAAATGGTGATCATATTTTCTTGTATGTAGGTATGGTTTTCTCAATGAGTACCTTGCTTCCCAGATTATCTTAGGTATTGGTACTTTCACTGGTACTTCATAGAGTCCACACTCTGCCCTTTGTTGATTTAACTGTTCTGTGTATGTCACATACTCTGGTTTCCAACACACAGCTAAAAGGGGTGGGGCAGTTGAGGTAGGGATACTTGGCTCTTCCTCTACAGTAGTATGGAATCACTGAAAACCCATTTTTCCATTGTTGCTAGGGGAGTGCTTAATTGTTGTTGCTATCACTTTGTGGTAAATTGTTCTTTTTTGGTCCTGCCATTAGAAAAAAGGTAGTAACTGTGATAGTGTATGTTAACATGGTTGTTTTATAGAGAGTATTGCATTTTATGTTGACACAACACTGGTGGCTGTGCCATGTTTTGATTTTACTTTTTCATTAAATAATAAATTAATAAATATCTTATTGATACACACCGGCTTGGTTTCTAGTCCATTGTGACAAAGGCTGTTTGTGGAGTTTGGGTACAAGACAGGTTGGAGGCCTAGTCACGAAGAATCTGTAGTAGAATAAAAATAAAAAGCGTTTTATTGTGCGCCACATCCATTGTAGGGGAAGGAGTTCCCTAGCTGGGGTTTGCCGTGTAATAAACTGTGACAAAGTGGGGGCTTGTGCTGTGATTGAGAAAAGTGTTTTCAACAGTGCAGCATGGCAGACTACACATGGAAGTTATTGTTACATTTAGTGGATAGAAAGCTGGGTTGCATTGTAAAGGTGCCATCTAAAAACTTGCACCTTAGGTGTCAGGGCTGTGTCTCAAAATAAAATAGTTTAAGCATAAACTAGGCAGAAGCAAGGTGGAGATTGTGCCCTTACATAGACAAACCCACCAGGTGCAGAACATTTTTCACAATGAGCACCGTGGAAATTAACATGGCTAGACAGAACCTCCTGTTCAAATTGTTCATTAGAGGGGAATGGGCAGAACAAAAACATGAAGCCTGGCAATCTAGAATGATGCAAGAGGTGACCCCTATACATATGGATATGTGGCGGGACAGTGGCCTGTTGCATCAAGCCTGACAGAGTTTTATATGATGCAGAACATCAAAGATGAGCAAATTAAAATGGTCCAACTCACTGCATATATGTACTACCACATGATATTTATGGAAGAAAGGTACCAGGAGAGGGTAATCTTTGTTCAAAATCAGTCTGAGCTTTTAGATCAAACACACAGTGAGTTAAGGCAGGCAGAGGAGAAAGTGCTACAGAGCCGAAATATTGAGTTAGAATTAGGTGACATCATTCAACAGATAAAATATGAGTTGGCGGCACAGCAACAAATTCATTCAGAACGAGAGTCACAATTCTTTGCACTGAAAGAGTAGTACCAAGAAGGGGTTGACAACCTCAAATAGAGTCAGCTCAAATTGAATCAACAAGTGGACATGGGCATTTGGAAAAATCAGATTAAGCAATTGGAAGAGGAAAATGACCGCTTGATTATTAAAGAGGTCCATTCCCAAGAGGAATATGACCAGGAGCATCGGAAGTTAAGCACTATGAAACAACAGAGAGATAACCTGACTGAACAGAATGGCACACTGCATCAGGAAAAAGATGCCCTGTGCCAGGAAGTGTGCCACTTGAAGGCAGACCTGGAGAAAGGAAAGTCATGCTTTCAGGAACTAACTGACATAAAATTAGAAAATGAAAAATTAATAAGACATATAAGACAGATAAAATGTGATCTAAAGCAGACAATACAGATCAAAAATGCTCAGAGGGAGATTAGTCTCCCGCAACAGAAATGGTCTGATTATTCCCAGACCATACACGATGCACAGCAAGAGAATGAGGCCCTTTATGAGAAGAACAGGGGACTCCAGGGCCAAGTAGTAGCACAAGGTAAGGTCATAGAAGACAGTCAATCTCTGATAGCAGAGCACAAAGCTCAGGCCTTCGCACACTATCAAGGTATAGAGGCTGAGAAAAGAAATCAGAGAGATTAGAGAAGGAGTGTGCTAGATTTAATAAGGCATTGGGGAACCCCGAACTGGTAGGGAATGGAAGGGTGCCCCTAATCATGGAGTAGGGCCCTCTGTACCAGGGGCCTCAAGCCAAATTACCACCTTGTATGCACAAGGCACTGCTAAATTTACACCTATGAGTTTACAAGAACCAGGAACCATGATGCAGCTGGACTTAAGTAGGTCTAGCATGACTGAGCCAGAAGGCCGGCTGCCATCAGAGATTAATGGACGTGCTTCACTGCTTAGGTAAAAAAATATTTTGGCAAATGTATCTGACCAGGAGGACTCCTATGAAGAGAAAATCAGGGAATTAGACTGGCAGAGATATCAGCTACAAAGTAACCATCTGGTCCACTTTGCAGGTAAAGAAGAGTCTAAGTTTAGGCCCCAAAAGAGCATCCTGAAAACATCCACCCATTCATGGAGGTGGGGGGGAGTTCTCCACCAACCCTGGAAGGAAGGAGGAGTCGGATGACTACTCCCCTGTGCGAAGGAGGGAACCAAGGGAAGTGACAGAGAGAGCCTACAATACAACAGGGGAGAAGAAACTAGGCTTCGCCATTCTGGGAGAGACTCCCAGTCTCACAAAATCAGGGAGCGCCTAGGCGATAGGGACAGAACCTCAAATAGCAGAATCTGAGGGTGAATGGACTCAGGTGCAGCGGAAAAAGAAGACTGCCAAACAAAAGAGAACTTTGGTAAAAGACCCCATTAGACAAATAAAGCCATTAGAAATGTCATGACCCTTTACCATAAACATGCCAAGTACTCAGTCTGGGAGCATCTGGAGTTGTATGACCAGATGATGACATAATTTGGCATAAAAATTACCATAATTCCATGGAGTTTGCCAAGTGGACATTCTCCCCAGAATACTCCAGCTTCTTTGCCGGGCTGGAGGATCAAAATCATTCAAGGTGGTCTACCTACAAGGTGGCCATCTTGAAGCACTTCTCCGTGCACCGGAAGCCCCAGGAGGCTCACAAGGCTGCCTACAACCTGCAGTGCGGAGAAGATCAGGCACCGAGAGAGTTTATCCAAGAGTTGAAGCAGGCATTCGCACAAACCACTAGACAGGTGCACACAAACAGTAGCGAGTCCATTAACACCTATTTCCATGTTCTTCCTAAGTACATAATGATCCAACTAGTTAGAGACTTCGATGAGGAAAGGACCCTGGAATGGGTAATAGAGCAAGCTATCCAAATCTATGAGGTCCAAAAGCCTGTGGAAAATAGGAATTCCCCAAAAAATCCCAAAACAACCAACACCACCGCTGCTTACAAGGTGGCAGAGGTGAAGAATACCCCCATTTTTGACCTAGAAATGGGGGGGCCTAAAATACACCTCCCGCTAATCAACAAAACCAGAGGCAGAGAAGACCCTCTGACCAGTCCCAAGCAGGTTATAGCCAGGCAGGGTACCCCACAAAAGTGTTACCTGACTTAGCCACCTATATCAGCCCAAGGAATAAGGGGAACAGACCCATCTTGGGCTACGTATGGACTCCCTGGGCTCAAGGGGGGGGGGGTCCAACCAGGTAAGTACGGCCGCAGGAAATCTCCCTCCCAACTTCCCTCCAAATTTCAAACAGAACTGCCCTCAGGAAGGCAGTAATCTTCTACCCTCCAGTTTAAGTTTCTCCCCTAGTTACTATCCAAACCTCAACTTCCAGAATAATCCTCCTCCCCATCCACGCATTCAGGAGTCTAGACCCCAAATCAGGGAAAAGGAAGGCCAAGGATGGAGGGCTACTAGGGAAACGCTTCATACCCAAGCTACTCTGGGAGAATGGACAGCTACCCTTCCAGAGAGCAGCAAAGATTTTACCCAAGATCTCCATATCAACCAGAAAGGGTGTCACAACTGGAACGCCTGGTCCAGAGCTTGACCCAAGACCTGAGTCGCATGTTGAGGGCAGAGCAGGGCCCTCAAATGAGCATGGCTGCACTGAACAGCTCAAACCCAGGGTCTGGCATCCCAGAACATCGACAGGGAGAGAACCGCGACAACCAACAGGTTCCAGAGGAGGAGGCTCAGGAGGAAGGGCGATGCAAACCCTAGAGGAAGCTTCCTTCCTCATCTGTGAAAAGCCCCTAGAAACCTCTGAACCTGACCCCAGATCTCCTACCCCCAAAAAGCTGCAACCTAGGGAACATATTGTAAGTAGAAGAAACCAAGGGATGAAGATGACCCATTTTGTGGAGGAAGTCAGCGTCCTCCAGTTTGAAGTGGAAAAAAAAACCTGGAGGATTCTGGGACGAAATATTTCTCTTTCAATGTTGGGGGGATTCCTCACAAAGAAAAATGGGTCCCAAAAGACCCTAACTCAGACTGGGTGAGTATATGGACTGAGCCAGAATCACAAATCCCTGAACCCCAAAAATGTCACCCGATTACTCTGAAATCCATGACCCAAAAGACCCTAACTTAGGCTGGGTAAGTATGAGGACTGACCCAGAAACACAAATCCCTGAACCTCAAAAATGTCACCCCAAAGACTCAGAAATAAATGAGGGATCCTCCCTCCAAACCGGTTCAAGTGACTGTCTCCAGAAAAAGGGTGACAGCTCAGAATCAGGGGAAAAGGGGGATTCCCAAATCCACAAACCGGTCCAAGTGACTGTCTCCAGGAAAAGGGCGACAGCACCGAATCAGGGGAAAAAGGGTATTCCCAAATCCCCCAAACTGGTTCAAGTGACTGTCTCCAAGAAAAGGGGGACAGCACAGAATCAGGGGAAAAATGGGATCCGCAAACTCTCCAAATCTCAGAATGGGATATTTGTTTACAGATTCCCGAACTCCGACACAGAAAACTGCCCAAGCTCCCACGGTGTCAGAGTCCAAAATAACGGCCCAGCTGGCCCAAAATGCGCATTTCCTTTGTTCCCTGGAGGAAAAAGTAGGCAGATTTTATGCCCCTGTCAAGGTTCAAGGCCAGTGTGCATTTTAAGCGCTGGTGGATACAGGATCCCAAGCCACCCTTCTATCCAAAAAGACATTTGAGCAAATTAATTCACCCCTAATAGACTGTGTGAACAAGGTCCTCTGTACACAGACTCACCGGCCAATAAAATTAAAACAGAGTGCAAACTATGTAAGCTTAAATGGTACATGCCATATGGTTGAGCAACGGTTTGACAAAATTGAGTTCCACTTGAGGTACAATCAAGTCCCCAACATAACTGTAATTGCTGTGGGAGAACAAACTGGTGATTTTCAAGAAATCTGTGCCGTGGACTTGTACGACTGTGGTCGCACCAAGATACATTATACATCCGTTATACATCCATACCCACAGACCCTGGGATGACTCTTGTATTCGTGAAGCAATATTGGTTGCCTCTCGCATCTATGGAGTCACTCACGGAGATCATAAAGAACTTAGTGTCCCGCAGAAAAATTAGTCCAGTCCACAGTACCTTTAATAATCCAGTAATGGGGATACTGAAACCCAATGGCCATGGAGACTGTGTGCAGACCTTAAGGAGTTGAACAAAAGGGTCCGCATGTCCCAATGGCCTCCTCCCTACAGTGACCAGGGACTAGCCCAGATCCAAGGGTCAAAGGTGTATACTGTGATTGACCTGACCAATGGATACTGGACAGTACCCGTGAGTAAGGAAGACCAGTACAAGCTGGCCTTTACATTCAGGGGGCAGCGGTACACGTGGACCAGAACCCCCTTTGGATATGTAAACTCTGGCAAGAAATTTAACATTTTTCGGCACAAGACCATGCCGGACTAGGGTAAAAGGGGAAACCTGGCCTATGTGGATGATGTTCTAATAAAAAGCTCAATTGTGGAGGATCATATAATGGAAATCTACTATGTTTATGTTCTGACACAGTTTAAGGAAGCCAGAGAGAAAGTGTCACAGTGGTGTAAGACCTGCGTGAACTTCTTAGGGCATGAAATCACCCCTGAGGGTCTCTTTCCCCAGGGGAAAAAGGTGGAAGCCTTACTGAAACTAAAAGACCCCACAACTCTGCGTGAACCAAGAAACCATCTTGGACTCACTATTTACAGTAGAAAGTTCATAGAAGACTACACAGAGGTCATAAGACCCTTGGTCCAATACTAAAGGCTGGGGTCAAGTGGGAGTGGGGTCCAGAAACAGCTGAGGCAGCATCTCATCCTACTCAATCTCTCTTCTGCATTCAACACGGTCAACCATATCACCCTGCTCAACCGTCTCCATGGTAACCTGGGAATCACTGATCAGGCTCTGGCCTGGCTGATCTCTTTCCTCTCTGATCGACCCTCCCAGGTCCAACTTGGGTCCTTCCTATCATCTATCTCCCTCTCTACCTGTGGTGTTCCCCAGGGGTCTAACCTCTCACCCTGGCTTTTCAATCAATACCTAGCAACTCTCGCCCACTGCATTGCCATGTTCTGCTCAAATTTCCAATGCTACGCTGATGACACTCAACTCATTTTCAGGCTTCCCTCGGCCATCTCCTCTCCTTTTCTCATCTCTGATTGCCTATCTACCATTCAAGACGGGTGTGCTGCCAATGATCTTTGTCTATATGCCAACAAGACTGAGATCTTCCTCATCAGTACACCTTCACCATCCTTTCCCCTCACTCTCTAGCCGGCCTCCCTTGGCCCTCCTCCTACCCCTATCTGTGAGGCTAAGAACCTCAGGGTCATCTTTGACTCCACACTTTCCTTCTCCGCCCACATATCTGACATCTCTAAAAAGTCAAATTTCCTACTGCACTCCTCAGAGGTACTCTGCCTTTCCTCTCCTTACCCCAGAAGCTCATTTTCTCCCAAGCTCTGGTTCTCTCTAGGTTGGACTTTTGCAACAGCCTCTTTCTAAACCTACCTGCCTCTACTCTCCGCCCTTTACAACTTATCCAGAACAGGACTGCCAGACTTGTCCTTGGCCTCAAGCCCTGGGATTCTATCTCTGCAGCTCTGAAATCCCTACATTGGCTCCCAGTGTATGCAAGGATTAAATACAAAACCCTCTGTATTGTCCACAAGGCTTTTCTGGGTTCTTGGTACAAAATACCTTCAACAATCCCTTCCTAAATACCTCACCTCTCGAGTTCTTCACTCCTCTACCTCTAACTCCCTCAGGGTCAGTCGCTTTTCAAAGAAACGAGCTGGGGTAGATCTTTGTCTTTGGCTGGGGCCTCCCTTTGGAATAGCCTCCCTGCCACTCTGAAACTTGAGGCAAAACATCTCCGGTTCCAGAAGCACCTCAGGACCTTCCTCTTTGCTTCTGCCTTCACCCCCTGTTCCCTACTGATCTGTTCCTCTCTCGGCACCATGCATCTGGCCACACTCTGTCCTCCGGGCCCAGGTACCTGCTCACCCTGCCACCCTCCTGCACTGCCTCTGAACCACCCCTTGTACTGGGGTCTGTATCTGTACCCATACAGTCCCCCGCCCCCTTTCTTTTCTTTCAGCACTTATCAGACATACCCTATCTGCTGCCTAAACCCAGCACTTGGCACTTGCTGGCTGCACTACCACCATTTATTACCTTTATTATTTGTTTAATTTTATTTATGTATTATTATTTGTCTGTTTCTCCTCTTCTACGCACGTTCCACTTCTCCCCCTTTCCATGCACATTTCCCTTTCACATGCACTTGCACGTTCTCAATGTCACTGGGCCTAGTAAGATCGTTGTTTAGTTCTGCTCTGTTCCCCTCCCTTGCCTTGTCGCGCTCTGAAACACTTGTGTACAAGCGAAATATAAATAAAATATCAATATCAATATCAGTGAAACAACTGAAGAGAAGCCTCTCACAAGCGCCTTGTCCAGCTTACCCCGTCAAAAACAAGGAGTTCTTCTTGGAGACAGGGTTCTCAAATACATGCTTAACAGCAGTATAATACCAGGAGCATGACAAGGTCAATATCGTCACCTCCTATGCGAGTAAGACTTTATCGTCTGTGGAGGAAAGATCCAACGATTGTGAGAAGGCACTCCTGGCAATGGCGTGGGCATTGAAAAATTACCGCCCGTTCATCTAGGGAGAGCACATCATCGCTGAGACTCCTCACCAGCCTTTGTAATATCTCCAAAGTGACAGAATCTGGGTGGGGAATGTGAGTAATTCCAGAATTACTTCCTGCATTCTGTCCATGCAATGCTCTCCTGTGGAGGTCAGATATGGCCAAAACAAGAAGTGTCCGCTCGCGCAAGGTTTGGCTGACTTGCATGATTATGCTCAGGAAAACTGTCTCGAGGTCGAAAGTCCAAAAACAGAAGACAACATGGAGGTGTACCTGACTTCCCTGCATAAAGTCTATGAGGAAGACATGTGCCAGGGGATGCCCAAAATATATGTGGACGCGTGCGCCTACCATGTTGATAATAACGATGCAAAGGAACTGGTGGCCGGCATTGAGAATGCCTGGGTGAACGATGTCATGAGACTTACCCTGGGTACAAGATCGATCCCCGAATTAGTCAGTTGGCAGAGATGGTGGTGGTGTATCAGGCCATCCTCACTGCCGTGTTTGCAAGTCATTCCATTGCCGTTTTTATTTCTCTGCATTTTTAGCTGCAGATTTTTTTGCTGCAAAAACTCATCAATGTTTTTTCGTTCCCAAATACCCCAAAACCTTATATCCCTCTACCCAGCCCCCATATTTTTCAATGAGATTTTGCGGTAAAAAATCTGCGGCAAAAAATGCAGCGAACAAAACCAGTGATGAATGGACGTTGTTACGCTGCCATGCAGCACCGACTCCACAAACTGGTCATAATCACTGATTCAGATTATGTCCGCAATGGGTATGTGGAGCACCTGATAAATTGGACAACCAGAGGCATGCTGTGTGCAAATAATAAACCACTGAAGCATGGCAAGCTAATACATGCCATTGATGATCTGTAACCTCCAATGAGATGACCATCTATTGGAAGAAGATCAAGGGTCATTGCAGAATAGAGGGACCAGGCAAAAGCTGAAACAACCTGTCTGACCAGTTGTCCAAAACCGGAGCCATCCATGGGGATCTCCTTGAGACTGAGTCACTGTTGGGGGAAATCCAGGTCGTTGTTGTCACCAGGTCCCAAACACTTGCCCAAAAAACTCTCAACTGTGCAGTGGAGTAAGGATACCCTAGATGGCGATTTGATCATGACACAGAAAGGGGATCCAATTATTGGGAAACGTTATCAGCACATTGTCGACCCCGTGAATTTTCGTCTGACTGAAACCGATAACATCATGAAAGAGGATCTCCGGGTGTTGATGAAGTTTCCCAAAATGTTCTGAATCCAAGACGGTTTGTTGGTATGGAGATCCATTTCTTGATGTGACCAGTGGGTGGTACCTACCGCATTCCGAAGCCTGATGTTAAGTCACGCCCATGACACGGCCACAGTAGGTAAACAGGGGTTTCATACTACTTTGGCAATCTTGCAAGAGATCGCATACTGCCTACACATGGTTCAGAACCTGGACGAATACTTGAAGAGGTGTTGTGTGTGCAAAATTTCAGCCAAGTTCTTCACACACCAAGCTCCCCTACAGAAAATGGGAATGACACTGCTTTGGTCATATTTACAAGTAGATTTCATCGGGCCCATGATTCTCTCCTCTAGACGAAACAGACTTAACAGTAACATGATTGTTTACCAAATGGGTGGAATGTCTCCCGGCCCCAAATTACAAGGCAGAAACAGCAGATGCCCTGATGATCAATCACATTTTCTCGCGTTTTGGGCTTCCTCAAAGGATTGAGTCAGACAGAGGTAGTCACTTCACCAGCGAGGCGATGACAAAGATGTCAGAGATACTTGGGGTAAAGAGAAAACTCCCCCTTGCTTATCACCCAGCCTCTAGTGGGGGGTTTAGAGGTACAATAACATGATTGTGAGCATCCTAAAGAACTTTGTGGTGGACTCTGGGCCTAGTTCAGACATTCCGACTACCACTTGTCCTGATGGCCCTGAGGTCTACACCATCTTCTGCAACCAAAATGTCTCCATTTAAGCTAATGACTGGACAAAAATGGTGCTACCTCAGCATATGTTCTACAGAACACAAGAGCAGACTCTGTTTAATGCGTCAAAGACACATTGAGAATCTGAAGAAAAATCTTCAGCATGCTTTTGCATATGCTCTACAGAATCTGGAAAATCAGCAGAGGGAATGAAAACCCACTATGATTTAAAGACCACTAAAAAGGAATATCAAGTGGGTGACAGGGTCTACTTGTACAATTTTCAAAGGAACCAGACCAAAGAGAGGAAGTTCCTCCACTCCTATCATCGCGCCTTTGAAATTGTAGATACAATCTTACCTGTCGCCTATGATATCTGCATCCCTAAGGGAGAACAGATAGAAGAAAAATGGGTCCACATCAATCAATTGAAAAGCTGTCATCCCAGACACGCTTTGTGACTTATTCATGAGCAAATGAAAGTTGAGTAGAGGAACCAAATGAAGAATGAAAAGGAAGGATGAAAGATCAGATGGAAATATATATATATATATATATATATATATATATATATATATATATATAAAAAACAGGGAGTAATTTACTTGGTGTTATTGTACAAATGAAGAAAAAAAAAGAAAGATAAAAATTGTTTATAAAACTGGAGGATTATGCAGAACTAGAGATTGTTGTCGTTGTGAGTTCTTGTAAATCTTCAGCAAAAAATGTGTGTAAAAAGTACTGAAACTTGCTTTTTTTAAATCTACTATTAGAGAATTAGCATCCTTATATTCCAGCCTGGAGAGGAGAACCCCAGGGACCTGGAAGGGACAGAAGAAAAGGGGTGCCATGCCACACCCTCCAACCCAAAGATGGAAGGGGAGGCTGGAGTGCCCACTCCCATAAGAAGGAAGAAATGGGGGTGCCATGCCATAACCCCAACCCAGAGACAAAAGGGTATAACAGAGTGCCCACGCACTTATTAAGGAAAATTACACCGAAGGAAACCCCACTCTGCCCTGCTCTTCCCCAACAGAGTCATGGAAAAGCAGGGGGCATGTGGGGTGCATTTAAAAACCCCAAATGGAAGTCAATTTCACATGAACAGCAGCATTTAAACAATGCAACCAAAAACGGCCTGGTTTTAATTTCCCTGTCACCTGAAGGGCAGAAATGTAAATTCTGCAACAAAAACAGCCTGGCTTTTTGCTCTTATTTTCACATGAGTGGCAAGAATTCCAAAACTGCACCAAAAATAGCCTGGCTTTTTCTTTTTGTTCATGTACAATTAAAGAACCATGGGGAAAGGGGCCTACCTGTCATTATCAATGGACCAGCAGCAATGTAATTCACCCAAGAAGGAGGAATCAAAGAATCATGTGACACGGAAAATAGGATTTGTAAACAGCAAAAACGGCCTGCACCGGTGTTTGCAAATAAAAGCGACTTTAAAAAAGCCACAATGGAAAAAGATATCACTGCTCACAGGAATATGTCAGGAAAGCAAAACCTGATTGAGGGGAGAGTGCGGGGGAGTGGTCAAAGCCAATGTATAGTATGTTTCCCCCACACAACTCCTGTAAACATGAAGAGACACTTAGTTCAGGGAAAACCCGTTCTGGCTGAGTTCTAATCTTCACAATTAAATGCCCCACTTCCAGCTGGATGTTACACCTCCCATCTAATGACGGTCTGCAATAGAATCTGCTGCTGCAAGTGTTGAAAGCCCACTGTTCCCCAGAATGACTAGCAGTGAAGTCAGTTAAAGCATGTGACTTCAAGGAAAAATCATCCCTACCTGGAGCATGACAAAAAGTTGTGAGCCCTTGTTGCACCCCCTTCAAAAGAGCCCACACCACTTCAAAGAGACTTATAAAAAAACTCTGGTCACAGGCTGAGCACAGGGAGACAGATGGCTGTGAGGGATGAAGCGGCCTCCCATTTGCTGACAGAAACACTCATCATTATGATAAAAGACTGTTTTCGTTTTAGGCATTTTGTGCAGCCATCAAACTGAGGATTCATCTCAATTTTATGCTATTGTTCATGTAATTTCCAGGTGGTTTTGGGGATATACATTGCACTTACCTGGGACTCTGGGAACTGCAGTGACCAGTTATACTAGGTTTCTGGCTGATCTGGACATGTGAAAGAGACAGCAAGAGTCAAGGCTACCTCTCTCTTTTGGCACTAAATGGGAGTTGACACACAAACAAGGTCTAGTGTAGCAGAATTAGACAGCACTAGCAGAGCACAAATAACATTAAAACAAAATGTATTCTAAAAAGCAATTATAACAATGATGACATTGCGATATAACAGAAACAATATCATCTGTAGTTGTAGAAATTAAATAAATTCACAAAGTTTCCACAATGCTCAGGACATAGGTGTTAGATGAGCTATAGAACATTACATAGCACATTGCAAAAGATGTATGACATCTAACACCTATGTCCTGAGCATTATGGAAACTTTGTGAATGTATTTCTTTTCTAAGCCTACAGATGATATTGTTTCTGTTACATCGCAATGTCACCATTGTATCTAATTCTGCTACACTAGACCTTGTTTGTGTGTCAACTCCCATTTAGCGCCAAAAGGGAGAGGTTGCCTTGACTCTTTCTGTCTCTTTCATTCTCTGCCATACCCGCATGAGTCAGGCTCCTCGCTATCAAAAAATAGGGGTTTCAGCCTTTTTTATGACTGATCTGGACATGTGACAAATGTAAAAGTGGGTGAAAAGATGGAACATGGAATTGGGTATATGCTTGATGACTTACATATTCATAACGGTTGTACATTTTATGAAAACGACACAAATGTGACACATGGCCATATTACATTGTACAGATTTTGCAGTTGGTTTATCTAATTCCCCATGCTGAGCTCAAACAGAATATATGTTTCATAAGGCAATGGCAAGTACCATTCTGAAGTTATGATACATAACTAGTTTTTGCCAAAAAGTTGAAATGAGAACAAAGGATGGTAATAAAGGGGAAACAACAGATGGTACTCCAAAATCCCAAAACCAATCCTGACTGGGGACAGAGAGAAAGAGAGAAACTGTCCAATCCTGCTGGCAGGGATTTTTGAAGGGTACTTCCACCAGAGTGTAAAAGTAGTGATGCGATTTCTGCTATATAAGGGGGACTGTACTAGGACTCAGGACACACACAAAAACCGGGGAAGACAGAAAAAGGAGGATGGAGAGAAGGCTGCTGAAATTTTCCATCTTTGGGATTGCAGTGACCAGACCTTTGCCCTTTCTTTCCAGAGTGTCCTCAGATCCAGCTGGCTTTCCCGAATCTTAAACAAAGGCTTGCTATCTAAGTAGCAATAATCTCAGCCCTAAATTGCATAAACCCTTCAATATCTGTAGTGTAGCAGTGCACCCAATAATCCCCATTGAAAACCCCAAATTGCCCTTGTAGTTCAGTCATTCCTCATAGAAGAATCTCTTGTTTGCCTGTATATGTTAGCATATCCTAATTGAAAAAAAACCCTAATTTGTTTGTGTAAATCCTTAGTAGTTTTGTAAGCAAATCAATTCATTCCCCCATTGAATTTCATGGATTGGGATTGTTGAAATTCGAAACCAACCAACCTTGTCTAGTGTTTTTATTTAATTGTTATAGTCATTAAACAATTTGAGTGTTGCCTCAAAATAATTATTCTCTTGTGAGCTGAAAACCAAATGTGTCCCTGTGTCTAAATGATGCCCTGCTAAGCGAATGTTCATTTGCCATTGTCATTTCTATTTGCATCTGTCCTATTAAACCCAAATCGTTATTCCCATTGTGAGTAATCCCTTTGCTCAAAGCCTACCTGTTAGCTGCCGCTGTCATTTTAACAAACGATTTTCCTGTGTGCCTTTCTCATTGCTGAAAGTGTGTGTGTCATTTTCAATCCCCAGTAAAATTAAAGTGATTTCCATTTGTTTTTCTAAATATTTCTTTTCATCTTTTAAAAAGTATTTTTCCTAGAGTTCCCCTTCCTCTATCCGATTCTGAGTATAGATTTCGGGTTGCATTTCCTTCATTTTTCATTGCTCAGAGCTTGCCTGTCACTTCACAGCCCCAACATAATTAGTGTGATTTGTCTTTTTGTTTTTCTAAAAAAATCTTTTAACCTTGGAAAACTTGTTGTCCCTAGTTTATATCTCTTCCCCCCTACTATACCCTAATCAGGGATTCTTGTGTTGCCTGTATTAAAAATCGAATTTCCTATGTGTGCCAGCTAGTCTGTTTTAAAACCCTATTTGCCTTCTAGCATAAGCAGCCCAAAGTACACCTGTGTGCTGTCCCATAGCAGTAGTATTGAATCATTGAAAACCCATGTTTCCATTGTTGAAGGGGGAGTGCTTAACTGTTGGTGCTATCACTTTGTGGTAAATTGTTCTTTTTCGGAACAGCCATTAGAAAAAAGGAAGTAACTGTGATATATTTTAACATGTTTTTTTTCAAGAGATTAGTGCATTTTGTGTTGCCACAACATTGGTGGCTGTGCCATTGTTTGATTTTCCTTTTTCATTAAATAATACATTAATAAATATCCTATTGATACACACCGTGCTGTTTACTAGTCCATTGTGACATGGGGAGTTTGTGGAGGTTGGGTGCGAGATGCGTTGGAGGCCTACTCAAAAAGAATCTGTAGTAGATAAAAAATAAAAAGCGTTTTATTGTGCGTCACATCCATTGTAGGGGAAGGAGTTCCCTAGCTGGCTTGTGCCATGTAATAAACTGTGACACATGCCAGGCCTGGGTGAATGTAGGGCAGTCAGAGAGAGCATGACACACAGAGACAGGAGAACTGTGCAGCCACTCCGGAAGAGCAAACATGGCACACTACATTCCAGTGGTAGAGGTTGAGCGACACAGAAGGCAGTATGTGACTGCACATGCTGGTGGGCGTGTCTGGATGACATGGGTTTTACACAACAATGCCAAAGAAACGTGTTATTAATGTGACGGTGGAACTCCTCCACAGTGAGCACATCTCCCTCCACCCCAACCATATTGATGCCAAACACACACTGATGCTGCACAGGTAAATGCTAATATGCTAATGAAAACATGCAGTGCAGACCCATTCGTCTGATGGACCCCCCCACGTGTCAGGCACATGTGCATCCTACCATCCGCATCCATCCCAGCAACAGCAACACACAAGCAAGCATGCCGCAAGACACATGACTTGCAATAGAGAGATGCACTGGCTGAAAATAGAACTATCAAAGAGACAGACACACACATGAACTGAATGAGGTGTGGAAAGTAACAAACAGAACAATGTATACATAAATATGTACAACAAAAATAGGGAATTAAGCTCAAAGTAGTCCAAGGGAAATATGAAATAAAGCAACTATATACAATAAAAACAGGGAAGGGAATTCTTCAAAGTCTGGGAAAAATAATAAATAAAAAAAGGAAACCTACACCTAAATAACTATGTGCAAAGGCAGCAGGCTAGTCATCCTGCTCTCCAATCTCACTGAGCCTTTCCACCACGCCTGAGTCAAGCCACATGCCATCACCCCTCAGGTTGGCCTCCATTGTTGCCTGCAGGGCTTGCAGGGTTATGTTATGTTATACACATTTCTAAAGTGCACAGTCACCCTAAGGCATCATGGCGCTGGAGGAAGGCACAAGCCAAAACAAGTAGGTCTGTACGGCCTTTCCAAAGGCCAGATCGATAGGTAGTTTTTTATGGCTAGCGGTATCTCATTCCATAGTCGAGTAACCACTATGGAAAAAGCTTGGCCTCCAATTCGCGCCCGCCAAAAAGAAGGAAAACAAAGCCGATCAGTGGTGGCAGAGTGCAAATGATGATTGGGGCAGTAGCGGGTGAACTTTACTCTGAGAAATTCCACCCCATGGTCAGGCAACGCCCGATGGACGATACAAAACGCTTTAAACCTAATGCATTGGGAGACCGGAAGCCAATGAAGAGACTGGAGCACCGGTGAAATGTGGGTCCCATAGGGCATGCCTGTTCCTCCACGAGCTGCTAGGTTTTGTAAATGCTGCAGTCACCGAATCAGCCCTGTTGGCTGCACCAGGTAAAGGGAGTTACAGCAGTCAATCCGGAATAGCACCGTGGCTGCCACCACCGGCGGACGAAGTGCGGCTGGGATCATAGGGAGCACTTTCTTTAATACTTTAAGCTGAAAATGGCCACATTGACAAACAGCTGCTACTTGGTGGTCCATAGATAGAGATGCAGACAGGACTACACCCAAGTTTTTCACCTTCTCCGTCGGAGACGGAAGGGAACCAAGAGAAGCGGGCAAGAAAGAGGACACCAAAAGAGAAGGATCAGGAGGACATCCCACCACCAGTACCTCAGTCTTGTCTCCGTTCAATTTTAGCCAGTTGTGGTTCATCCAATCCCCCACAGCTGCCAGGAACTGCCACAGGCACGACGACACCTCAGCCTGATCAAGATCTAAATGGGTCAGGATCTGGGTGTCGTCGGCATATGAGTAGCACCTGACCCCGAAGGAGCGGATGTGACACACAAGTGCCCAGATGTAAATATTAAATAGAATCGGAGACAAGGAGGAACCCTGTGGCACTCCACAACTGAGATGGCAAGGAGCAGAAAGAAAGGGGCCCCCTTGGCTAAGATCTGAGTGCGGTCCACATGAAATAAAATGAACCAGGTCAGCACCTGCCCAGATATCCACATCTGGGCAAGACGGGACAACAGAATGGGGTGGTTGACAGTGTCAAATGCCGCTGACAGATCTAATAAAATCAGGGCACCCATACCACCAGCGTTCACCAGCCTCGCCATATCGTCCTGGATGGAAACCAAACCACTCTCTGTGCTCTTGCCAGGCCTAACGCCAGACTGAGAAGTGTCCAAGAGGTGAGAGGACTCAAGAAATGTGGAGAGTAAAGGTGACACCAAGGACTCCAAAAGCTTCATGAGGAAAGGGAAAAGAGAAATGGGGCGAAAGTTAGACAGAACAGAGGGGTCCAGTGATGGCTTTTTCAGGAGAGGGATAATCCTAGCAGCTTTAAGCTCAAGCGGGACCAGCCCTGACTGGCAAGAATTGTTGATAGCAACCATGATGTGATCTCCGGCAGGAGATCGGGGGAGATCTTTTTCATTATGGTCAGTGGGACTGCATTCAACGGGGAGCATGACTTAATCTTTTGAATGGTGGCCAGCACTGTCTCTTCAGAAAACCTTGGAAAGGACGACCAGCTTGTTGGACCAACTGGGTCCACAGATTCAAGTGCGTTATTCTCACTACTTAAAGGAGTGAACGCTACCATGGAGAAATTTGAACAGATAGTCTTGATCTTGGTAATAAAATGTTGTGATATGACATCACATAGTTCCCGGGTGGGTATGACATTAGGAGTCAGTTTAGCTGATGAAGAGAGGTATTTGACTGCCGAAAAAATTGCTTTCGGTTGGCATAATGAAAATTCAATTTTCGTAGTCAAATACAGTGTTTTGGCAGCTTTGATAGCTAACGGGTATGCTGCCGAGCAGAGCTTATATTGTGCTTTGAGGGTAGGGTCATAGGCCTTGCACCATTGATGCTCTGCCTGTCTTAATTTGAGCAGTGCAGCCATCAATGGGCCAGAAAACCAGGGCTCAGAGGGTGGTTTGCGAGGTTGAATAAGTAGCAATAGAGCCACCACATCAGCTGCCTCATGCAGTGCCTGAGAAAGTAACGAGAGAGAGGCCACAGGTGCTATCTTGCACTTGGCAGTGACCGAGACAACCATCCCTTGAATATCTGCAGTACACCACGCGAACTTCCAGAGTCTGCCGACAGGGATATTACACTGCAGCCCCACTGCTTCAAACACACAGGATATCAAGCAGTGGTCTGTCCATAACAGGGGTTCGAAAGACTGCAAAGTCAGTCGTTTTTTCGAACAAAAATCAGATCAAATGTGTTTCCTAACTTGTGCGTGGGTCCTATCAAATGTTGATGCAACTCCAGGTCCAGGGTCTCTAGCATGTGTGTCACTATCACTCGGGCATACCTGCAAGTGGCCTGAAGGATGCAAGCCCGCTTCCTTGCCCAACACAGCACAATTTCAGCCCTGGCCATCACAACCTCTGCTTCCTGAGCCCGCTGCCTCTCTGCTCCGATCTGCACTTCATATCCACGGAGTACGGAAGACATCCTGCCCCTAAGGTTCACATGTGCATCCTGCCTCACATTTCGCTCCTGCCTCCTTAAGGTGGTCTGCCCTGAAACAAATAGCCTCCTCCTCATTGCAACCTGCTGCCACAGTGCCTGGTGCCTGCTATGTGGGAATGCCCTCCGAGCAGATGATGATACGAATGGGTGTACGGCACCTGCAGTGCTCATGGAAGCCTCTTGTCCTCCATTGCTGGTGCCCCTGTTGGTGCCTTGTTAGGCTTGGTGACCACCTCAGCTGATGTGCCTTGGACTCCCAACTCGGGAGGGATGTGATCTCCACCAGACAGGGCATTGTGGTTGGGACTGGTGTACAGGGGGGCCTGGTGGTATCTGGGCTGGAACTCACTCCGGAGGATGACTTGTGCACAGGGTAGGAAGATGAGAAGGTGGTTGTAGCAGTGAACATCCCATGGAGACACCACAGAACAGGCATGTGGTATGCCAGCTGATTAGGCGGGATAGCTCACTGTGATAATGTGCAAGCAGACAATGAGCAGTCTGTACATCATAACGAATGACAGCTGTCTGCCTCACCAAACCGGCCAGCAGGGTAGCACATAATCTGAATGGCAACACCAGATGGTAAGGGGGTGTCAGTTTGGGTGGACACATCAGTCGACACCAGGTGGTGAGTCTGGATGGAGGCATCCCAGGAGATGCCCAGAGCTGCATCCGATGGCCCATAGACTAGATTTTGCACAGGCACCTCCACAGTGGACTGCACAGCCTCATGTTCCTGAGACAGGACTGCAGTAGGCACACCCACCTCAACACCCCCACCTGACCCCATGGGCTGGACTGCAATAGCCACCTACTCCCTCTCCCCCTCTTTCAACCTAGATGACTCCAGGGCATCTTCCGCCATGAATGGCCCCTGTGTAGCAACACCTGTCACCACTGATGCTGAGGAGTACACTCCCACCTTCACCTTCTTGGACTTACCCCCAGCAGCCATGCCTGATGTCAACTGTACCTCTCCCTGGTGGAGGCATCCCAGCTGCCATGCTCCACAGCACTGATTCCACGCTCTTCATGAGATGCAACAGTGGAAAAGGAGACACAGAACAGAAACATCATTGTACTGCACCAAATAATGTGTGGCAACACCAACATTTACATGAACATGACTAGTCAAGGGACCAACCATCGACCTCCACACACACACACACATGGACATGCAATCCACATCCACGCAGACACCTGCCGGCCCATCACTCCACATATTCATATCAAGCTACTTGCCACTGTCACAACCAATCAGTTGCGTATCCTATACACAAATGCATCATTTGCACATGCACATGTTAGCATGCCACAGCAACAACCAAATACACATGTCATGTATACTCATCAACTGAGAGTCCCCAAGCAGTGTGATGACCAATCACATCAGAGTCCCGTGAGCTGCAATGCCTCTACGTGACTAAGCCAGACAGCCAAATGCATGTGTTGCATCCAGGCAGGAGTGATGCCCAGTCACACATTCCCATCTTTGGCACATGCACATGAACTTCATGCATGCACACAATGCGGGCAACACTACCTCAATTGTCACACTTGTCACCCAGGCACGTCTCAGACCCCACCAACATTGGATGTGCACGGTCTGAAAAGCAGCACTACTACGCACAATGCAAGTGATAGCACATTCAAAACACATATCGATCTGAATGCAAACACGGAGAACAATATCTGAGGCATGGACGCAGACTTCCATTTAAAAAAAAATACTTGCTGCAAGCCTCAGGGCATCACTGGCAACATGCGGCTACATGCACAGAGCACATGCACCATAGAGAATTGCACCACATTGCTATTCACCAGTCGGCTCCAGATGTTCATATAACTTGCAGACCTGGGTGTGTTGTGCCGGGTAGATCTTCCCCAGGTCCTGCATGTTGTTAGCCAACATCAGGCACCTGTGCGCATGGTCCACCTCTGCAGTGGCACCGGCCTGGACATAGTGCAGGGCCTTGCTGTGGTTCCTGGATTTCAGGTCCTCCTGGCGCTTGTGCACGGTCTTGAAGGTGCAGAGTGCCACCTGTTCCACGTTGATGGCATCCGTTATCCCGTCCCAGATCTGCTGACATCTTTCCTTGCTGCATTGCATCACAATGCTCCAGGACCTTCTCCACCAGCGTGTCAACTTCCCTAGCGATGAAGTTGACAACCGTCTGCCTCAGTGCCGTGGGGTTGCCGCTCTGGTCTGATGATGATGGTGGTGCAGAAATGGCAACTCCTGAGACAGCGGTGGGTGGGCAAGGTGGTCCTGGAGCTGGGCTGTGGAGCGGTGGTGGTGGAATGACACCCTGGGAGTCCGATGAAGCACCTGAGGTGGTCACATGGCCAAGGACATGAGCATAGGCAATGGTTGGACAGCAGACACGCCAAATGCAGTACAGGTGGGCAGCAGGCTTACACACTGGATAGGCAGCAGCAGATGGCTAAGTAGGAAGCAGGTAAAAAGTCACAGAAACAGGAGCGTGGGTCTTTCATGTATATTTTTTGATGGCAGCCGTAAAGAGAGAAATGGGATGTATTTGTGTGGACACGTGAAATCCGAGAAAAGGCCCTCAGCACGTAACTTACGTGACACGAGCTGCATGCAGGCATTTAGTATGCCATATTCAGGGACACATTAGTATATGTAGAAGCAAGATGAAGGAGACGGACGAGTGGAGTGCTGCATATTTCAGGGTACCACGCAATCCGTTCACTTCAGGAACCATACAAACTTCTTATTTTGGTGGGGGATTTGCCTTGTTGAGGGATTTGCCTCTGCACATAAGCATATCAACTTCAGAATTTTGCAAGGCTAATGGTGATTTGTGTATGTATTTTTTTCCCATTGTGGGTGCCCCTGTGTATCGCGTACCTCTATTCTTACCTTTCGGGTTCACGTATGCTTCTTTGTGTTGCTGGGTGCCACAGCGTATCACGCACCACTTTTTCCGGAAGCTAACCTGGTCTTGTGTATACATCTATTTCTGTTTTTGTGGTGCCTGTGTGTTACGCATACTGTATTTTTCACACCTGGGGTACTTTTGACCTTTGCTGGACCACAGAACTACATCTTCCATCACATAGACTGCCCCCTCACTCTAATTGCCCAGGACAATTGCTTGGTGCACCTTCCGTTTTTCCCCTATACCTGGAACATGAGGGGAAAGGCCCCAAGAGTGAAAGGGGGCGGACGTGGCCGTGGTCAGGGACGTCCTGCGGAATCAATTGTCCCAGGCCCAAGGGTGCAGGAACGTCCTGCAGAAGCAGATGTCCCAGCCCCAGGGGTTCAGGGAAATCCTGTGGAAGCAGCTGCCCCATCCTGAAAGGGTGAGAGATGTGCAGTGGAAGCAGCTGTCCCAGCCCCAGGGGTTCTGGGACCTGTTGCTGAAGCAGCTGCCAAAGCCCAAAAGGTTAAGGGACGTGCAGCAGAAGCAGACGCCGCTGCAGACCAAACAGGTAAGGTATATGCAGCAGAAGCAGCTGTCCCAGCCCAAAAGGGTAAGGGAAAGCAGCAGAAGCAGCTGCCCCATCCCGAATGGGTAAGGGATGTGCAGCAGAAGCAGCTGCCCCAGCCCCAGGGGCTAATGGCATGCCCCAGGCCACTAGTGGTCTGGCATATGGACCCCCGAATGGTCCCAGCCACACAGGGACAACACCAACACCTTGTGAAAGAAGGCAAAGCCTGCACAGCAGGAAAAGTCTCAACCCCATGGCATGGCACATGACACTGGCACATTGAGGAAGAGGAACTTCCATGCTGAAGATCTCCAGATCCTCATGGACCACGTGACCATTCACCACCGTCACATGACATGTGCCAGCAACCAGGGAGCACGCATACACCTGCTCATGATATGGTGCATTGGCAGCATGTTACTGATGAGATCAACACCTTAGGGTTTGAGAAGCGCACTGCTGCTCAGATAATGAATTCACAGCATGTATCAAGGAGGAGCAGGAAGGGGTGGGGAGGGAGATAAGGGGTAGAGAGATGAGCATATGATGGTGGCTAAGTTAGTTTATTATCCCTGAATAAAAATAGAGGATTTCACCAGAGGGCGAGTGGTTGGTGATCCTTCTTAAGGATGTCTTAGGCCTGTCAGTTGGTGCAGTACCGGTTCCTGATAATATGGCTGAGTAGCCACTGTGAGGGGTAAAGGGCATCAGTTACTAAAGGAAATTGGGCAGTCTTTTGGGGACTAAGTAATACAAATGATGGTGTCTTATGCGTGTGCTGAGGTGTTGTGCGTGTCTGGTATGGTGACTACTGTTTATGTCCAGTGTGCACGACCCATGTTTGGGCAATATGCAAAAGTGCATGCTGCTAGACGGGGTCCATTCCAGTGTGTCTGTTTGTGAGTAAGATCTAATCCTTTTTTTTGCTGACTCTTCCTGGATAAGGAGGCCCCTCCATGTTGCCTTTGCGGCGTCCCATACCAGGTTTCTCTCCGCCTCCCTGTTTCATTGAACTGGAAGAATTCTACAATTACCTTCTTCATTTCCTCCACAAAAGGTGGATCTCTAAGTAGGGGGTTGTTGCATCTCCACAAGGATTCTTTCGGTTTTAGATCGGACAGGATTATTTCCATTCACACTAAGTCATGGTCCGACCAGCTGATCGGGGAGTGTTCACATGCTTCAACCCTGGATCCTAGTCCTGGAACCATGGACTGGGAAGTAGATGTTGTAGCCCCTCGATGTAGGGTTGGAATCCCTCCACACATCCGTGAGCCCATGGTTCCACATATAGTCTACAAATCCTCGGTTCACCAGTCCCCCCAGGCTCCCTGTGGGGATCTGCCCTCTTCTGTGGTCCATTTGCCTATCCGCCCACATGTTGAAGTCTCCCCCCCATGATAATGAGGTTCTCTATCCTGCCCATGACCTCTCCCATAGCCTCCCTTAGAAACTGCATTTGTCTCTCATTGGGACAGCAGACTGACAACGGGGTCACCCTGACATTCTCTATAGATACAGAGACCACCAGCATCCTCCTGTCCTGTAGGCCCCAGACCACCGGCTCGGAGAGTCTGATCCTTCGATTTAGTAGGATTCCCACCCCTCCATTCTTAGCGGGTCCAGATGCCCAAAAGCGCTGTCCCACATATGCCCCTGGAATGCGGCTCTCTTCCGCCAATACCGTACGGGTCTCCTGTATCATGAGGACGTCTAGGATACAGTTTTTCATTTCTTTACCCAGTAGTGAGCGTTTCGTGGGGGAGTTAAGCCCCTTCACATTCAAGGTGCCTAATTTGATGCCCTCCACCCGACCTCTATTCTCATAGAGTGCCAAGTTTTCCACAAGTTGGTTTCGCTAGCCACTCGGATTGATGAGATACGGAATCTCCCCTTTTTTAATTGGGTCTGCCTTTCCCAGTGTTTGCCTCACGGCCTCCCCCCCACCCTCCCTTAACTTTACATGGTTCGAGACGCCCACGCTAAGGTGTGCCACTAGGGATGAAAATGAGCCCCCCAGTCATTGTATCCTTATCTCCTCACCTCCCCCCGGTGGGAATCTTGTGATTTATAATCGCCTATGATTCACTCATACCGGGCTTTCTCTCTCTGAAGTGTCATATCTCCTCCCCCATCCCCTCGCAGCGGGGGGTATTCAGCTTTTTAATTTTGTGCTTCCTTGCATCTTCTTTCTTGAGGCCTCTGGGCCCCCACAGTTGGTCCTGCGATGCTGCTCCATTCCCCTCCATGGCTTCCATCTCTTCGTCGCCCTTGATAGCTGGAGCACCTGCAGAGCCCCTGGTCTACTTGTCACTCGATAGTCTACTTGACCTCGCTCAAAAGTCAAAGCAAATGGGTAGGACCAGCAATATCTAATGCCCTATCTGAGAGCCATTGTGTGAGTGGTCGGCAGGCTTTATAGTGGGCCAACGTCAAGGCATGGAGATCTTGGAATATCTTGATTGTGTCCTCCTCGTAGAGTAAGCTCCCCAGGCATTTGGCTTTGTCCAGTACTTCCATCTTCTCTCTCTAACTCAGGAAGTGGACCACTATGGATCTCGGGCCTTTCCCTCCTCCGCCTCACGCTCTGTGTACTCTTTCAAGTTGTACCTCCTTGCCCCCTCTAGGGCGAATAGTTGATTTATCAGGTCCTGCACCTTCCTTCCGACTTCATTTCGCCGTTTCCCATTTCTGGTCGCTAGCTCTGAGGATCTGTAGGTTGTTGCATCCCTCTCAGTTCTCCAAATAGTCTAGCTTTAATGCCATCTCCTCTTCTCTTGTTTCTAGGTGTGTCAGGCGTTCCTCGTATATCATATCTAGTACATCCACTTGCAAGTGGTTGTGCTCCATCCCCTCCAGTTTGTCCTCAAGTTTGTCCACTCTTCCTTTAATGTTGCAGATTGAGGCCTGTATGTCGGACCGTATTGCCTTGATTTCTTGGAATATGTCCTTCATGTCTTCTCTAGTCAAGGCTGGAGCTGGGGGGTCTTCTCCCTTTGACATCTTGTGAATGGAAGGGTAGGTTGTTACTAGGGCGGTGTATGGGTACCTAAGAAAGCGCTGTAGGGCTAGGATCCCTGACAGGGTCCTCGCAATGCCGGTAGTACTTCCTTTCGTGTCCTCCAGGTCAGTTACTCTATGTCTCGTAAAGCCATGTGCGTGACTGTTCTGGTTTGGTCTTCTGTGCCTGTCCCCCTATCTTCTCTGGCTTTGGGAGCAGAGTTGGATCGTTAAGTATGTCCCAGGTGGTGGGCTAGATTGGTGTATGTCCGTGTGGCCTTCTCTCCGTGGGAGATGCCTTTTTCAGAGTGACCAGATTGGGATTTGCCCCATGGAAGGGCTCTTCAGCCAATGAAGTTGTGGGTAATTCGAGGGGCGCCTCTCCTCTACTGCCTTCCTCCTCACCAATATAGAGTCTTATCACCTACACAGTGGGGAGCTTACACTCCCCGGGTCACTCCTTTGGCAGATGGAAGGCCCAGAGTCTTGGGGCTGCCTTGTGTGGTCCTCTGCATCTCTGCCACCCCTTCCTGACACTCCTCCTCACCTTCTAGGGCCACGGTGCTGGGGCTTGTGTGGACACGGTGTCCTTGAACTCTGCGTCCTTTCGTGGCTGCCTCTACCTTTGTTTGTTGCGAGCTATCCCGTTTCCTCACAGATGTCCTGGCTGTATTTTCGGGTGCGCCTCTGCTGCGGGTGTGAGGTACAAATCCCTCCACTCTCTCCTAGTGGCTGGCTCCTCGACCCATGTTCCTCTGGCGCATTTGTCTATCCCTCCTCTCCCGGGTGGCTTTGGGTCCCTCACTGGGTTCAGGGTCTGGATGCCGTGCCCCCAGTCTCCTGGCCTCTGGTCAGGGTCGCAGTGTTTTTGCAAACCCGCTCGATTTAGAGGGTCGCTCGTCTTCACCCTGCCTCAATGGCTGTCCTCTCCTTGCTGCTCCAGGCTTCCGTTGCCCAGGTGTCTTGCGGGTTGCGTGTCACGGCTCTCCGTTGTCCCCTTGACTTCAACCTGCCACACTTTGTCCTGTTATTATTGATGATAGCACGGCTGATAACTGGGCCAGTGGGGACCTGAGGCGGATGAAGGAACGGGGCACGGCCTGAGTCTGCGTCCCTCATTAGTCCGGTGGAACTGAGCTTGCTTGGGTGAAACGTTCTGAGCGCAACTGCTCCAGCCCCTCTATCCCCGATTCGCAGTTCTTGTGCACTGTGATTACCCTGAGCACTGTCACCTCTGTCAATCCGGTCTGTGCCTGGCTTGGGCCCGCTCGTAGCGAGGAACCCGGGTCGGCGAGGCCATTGTGTGACCCCGGGGAGGTTGCCACGTCAGTGTGCCTCCCCCATTGTTGCAAACCTATTTCTGCAGGTCAGCCTATTCAGTTCTCTGGTGGTGGAGTGTCCAAATGTCTGAATTACCCTGGGGGGGCAGATATTTTAGGTGAGGAGAGGTTCAGAGAGATGGGGTGGCCTCCCGCTCTGTGGTGATAGTGGGGCACGTTCCAGGGGAGATGGTGGCATCGCTCTTCTATCGGCTCCTGTGCCAGCACCCATCACCACCCACTCAACTGGGTCTCTAAGGATGTTGTCCGTTGACTAGCCCCGACCAATCGGATTGCAACTCTATCCGGGGGAGGTGGGGTTGTTTGACTAGGCCTACTTACCGCCTCACAGCCCTCACAGTCGCCGGTGGTCCTGAGCAGCAGCAGCCTGTGTGGTGTGGGCCTTCTCTCTCTTCAGACCGTCTGGTGACTCAGCATTGTATTCTTTGAGGTGGGACTATCAAATGTGTTCGGACCGGAATCTACTTTGGGCCACTCCAGAGAGTTTGGCGGTCCAGGTGGGGGCCTCTCTCCACATCTTCAGGCGTTATGATGTCTCTCTGTGTTGAGCACCTGCTACAGGCCTCCGTCATCCGGGCCGGGGCCTCCCGGGTCTGTTGTCCAAATTCAATGGCAAATATGGTGGTCTGTGTGTTGTTGGGGGACCCTCTCGAGAGCTTCCACGGCCGGCCTCCAGGTGGGTTGCAATCGGTTCTTGGCTCCTCGTTCTCTGCTTGCCGGACCCTTAGATCTGCTGGGCTTTCTCAATCTTGTTCTCAGTCCCCGGGGTGCCTCCAGTCAGCCCTGACCTTTCCCAGCCAGAGGGCTGACACTCGGAAGCGGCCTTCTCCAAGCAGGGTGCGCGCTCTGATACTCCTTTTCGCACTTAAGGCTTGTGCTGGCTGCCGCTTGCAGCTTCGTGTGCGGAGGCGTCACTGTGTGGTGTTCGGGACTGGGTTCCGCCACTCCAGACCCTGCACTGTTTGTCGCCTGGGATCGGGTCGGGCGTACACTGTTTCCACTCCACTGCTCACCGGGGGGTTTCAGGGGCACCAGTGCAGGTCCAGGCAGCCCGCTCTCCACAGTGGGGAGACTCAGCTACAACGGGCCCAACGGCTGGACGAGTAGCGATGTCTTTACACGTCCATCCAGGTCTGCACCCCCTAGCGGTCTCCAAAGACATATTTAAGAAGGATCACCAACAACTCGCCCTCTGGTAAGATCCTCTATTTTTTACTCAGTGATAATAAGCTAACTTAGCCACCATCACCTACTCATCTCTCTATCCCTTCTCTCCTTCTATGGACCAATTTATGTGACTAAAACATGGATATGTAAATGTTTGTGTACTGAATATTCACCTTGTCACAACAATGGCACTTCACACACCACTTTGAATACATCCAGGAACATACCGTTCCTGGATGTATTGGATGTTTGACCCAAACATGGTCCGTCAACATGCACTAACCCTGTCATCTGCACACACAAATCACTACGTATGCACAGCCTTGACAAAGACTTCGGTCAAAACACTTGTTGGCTTTTCACCTAGCACACTTGTACCAGGCCATTGGTTACTATAATCACAAAAAATAATACATTCTATATGCGAACACGAATAAGGTGTTTTTGACGTCCTTCAACCAGCAATCACAAACTTGGTCTCAACCACTCTCCGGCGCCATTGCTAACAAGGTTTGCCTACTCACCAATACCTGAAATAGTTGTTATATAGGATTAGGTGAGGTAATCTGATTGTAAAGACTTTCTGTATCATGATATCTTCATGCTGTAACAGGAACCACTACATTGCATCTGTTATTTCTCCAGGGGGGATAGAGGTGTATAGACTGGTGACATCCAGGGTGAAGAGTATAAGTGATGATTGGTCAGTTGTAATTCACTCATGAGTTGTAGAAAATGTGCCGTATCCTTAAGATAGATGGTAGTAGTCTGCATGAGTGGTTCAAAGGCTGTGTCTAGATAAATTGCAAGTGGTTGGAACAAACTCTCTGTCCCGGCCACTATTGGTCAGAATGGCATTTGTATTTGTATTTTGTTTGTATTTGTTTATTATTTATATTGCACGCCGCACCCAAAGGTATCTGGGCGCATTACAAGAATATGCAATTTCTTAGTTACACACAAAAATATAAGCACGGGAACAAAGAGTAAAGGGGGAAAATATGAGATATATACAGTAAGCACAGAGAAGTTTGCAGTAATTTACAATATTTACAATTTATAGAACTACACAGTTGCAATTGTAATGAACAAGAGAGATGGCTAGTATGGTGTGTCATTGGAAATCAACCAGTTTTTCATATCTTTCCTAAATTAATAGAAAGATTGATCTGCTCTAAGGGTGGCAGGTAAAGAATTCCAAAGCTGCTCTGCCATAACTGGAAAGTTGCAGCCGCTTGCTTTTTTGAGTTTGTACCTGAGCAAACAGTTGGAATTTGAAGACCTAGTCAGTCTGCCGTGGTGAATTTTGGTGAATGTATCTATTAAATATTGAGAGGATGCCTTGTTGAGGCTTTTGTAGTTCAGGGAAGCTGTTTTAAGCTGTATTATCTCTTTGATAGACAGCCAGTTGTTGTGTCTGATGGTTGAGATGTGTTGTCTGCGTGGTATACTCAGAGCAGTTCCCAGCGCATTTTTCTGTAGGATCTGTAGTTTTATAATTATGTATTTGCTAGTGCCTAGGTACAGCTCATTGCAATAATAGATTTTGGATAATACTAAGGCTCTGGCTAGGGTCATACAACTTTTCACAGATAGAAATGGTTTGCATGATCAAATGAGTTTACATGTATATGCTGTGGTGGAGGCTGTTGCACTAACCTGTCTGTGCATATTTAAGAAGGAGTCAAGGTAAAAACCAAAGGCTTTTACCTCCTTGGCCATGTTGACGTTGTTACATCAATGCAAAAGGAGCGGTATTGGTCGCTCATTTTATTCATGTTAGTGGAGTGGCTAGGAGTAGAAGTTCTGTCTTCTCTCTCATTCAGGTAGTGGCCATCCAGGCCTGAATGATAAGGTATATTTTGTGTATAAGGAAGAAGTCTTCAGTATAGTCGACAGTCAGAGGTATGAGGATCTGGGTGTCATCTGCGTAATTGGTGTAGATGACACCCAGTGAATCCAGATCATCATACATTGGTGTGGTAAATGCATTGTACATGGTTAGCGAGACACAGGAGCCTTGTGGAACTCCATAGGAGATTGGGTTGGGTCTGCTGCGGCTGTGGTAGAGAGGACTCTCATGGATCTATTGTTTAAAAAGGAATGGATCCATGCTGTTGCTTCAGTTGAAAAGTGTACCGTTGTGTAAAGATGTTTACACAAACTTTTGTGATCAACAAGATCAAAGGCAGCAGACAAGTCCAAAAGAAGAAAGAGGTCAGATTTACCTTTGTCTTTCAGATCGTCAATCTGTATCTTTAGGTCAATTAGGGCTCTTTCAGTGCCGTGTTGGGGCCTCAAGACTGATTGGCACAGTCTGAGTAGTTTGTTGGCCTCTAGATAATTTTGTATTTGGTTGTAGGCAGCTTTGTCAGTTATCTTTAGTAAGAAGGGGACCATTGTGACAGGTCTAAAGTTTGTAGGTATATTTGGGTCTAGAGATTTTTTTTTAGTTAGGGTAATACGCGTGCATTCCTAAGATTAGTAGGGACAGACCCTGTACTGAAGGAGGCATTTATCAGTGAGGTGATGAAGGGGGCGAGTACACTTGCTGCTTCTATTATGGCGGAGGCAGGACAGGCGTTGCCTTGGCAGTTGGACAGTTTAAGTGACAGTATGATTTTTTACACTTCTTAGGGAGACACGGGTGAACATTTGAAACGCTCGATAGGCTTAGAGGTAGTAGAACTTGTAGTTCTAATATTTCCTTGGGAGGGTAGGTTTAGTTTCTTGGAGGCTATTTCATTTTGGAGCATGGTGATTTTGTTGGCCTGTGCATCTTGAATATTGGTGCACCATTTTTGTTCTTTAATACAATTATCTGTGCAGGGGGTGGGAGATTCAAGTTCTCTTAGGATGTTAAAAAGTTCTATGGTTCTGGAGCTTGCTTTGTCAATCTTGTTATTATAGGTTTCAAGTTTTGCTAGGAGGATTTCATCTTTGTAGGTGGCTGTAATTTTTAGTAGGGTGTCTTTATTGGCTGTGTTGTTTTTTTTTCCAGATGGATTCAAACTTAGAAGTAAACCAGGTGTTCAAGTGTGCTTTGGGTTTGCTTTTGCTCATTTTTAGAGGGGCGATAGCATCTAAGGCTAGGTAATGGTTTGGTTATAGAGGTTCACAAGATCTGACAGGTCTGCAAGAAGAAGTGGAGGTATAAGCAATGGTTGGAGGTAAGGTTTAAGGTTGTCTAGCGTGATATTTTTTTTATTCCTAGTGTGAATAGGGGGGCTAAGGATAGCTCACTGCGGGAGTGGAGCAATCTTGTAGGTCAAATGTTAGGAGGAAGTGATCGGCCCATGATTGTGGTTCAATAGAGGTTATGTTAGTAGCACACTTGAGGTCTGCTACGCAGTCTAGGGTGCATACTTTATCATGTGAGGGTGAGAGGGCTCTCTGAGTAAGGCCTAGTACAGATAGAGATTTGGCCATGGTTTGTGCTGCTTGGTCTATGGAGTAATAACGCCTAAGTTAAAGTCGCCTAGTATGAGGAGTTGCGATGAGGGCTTAGTATTGGTTGAGAGCAAGGTATTAATATCTTTTTTTTTGAAGGAGCCTATGGGTCCCGAGGGTCTGTAGATCAAATGAATAGTTAAGCTGCGTGATGTGGTCAGTGGAAGCTTGATAGTCAGTGATTCACTTGATGATATGGGGTCATGTGGGACAGCTCTCAGACCTAATGAAGCTTTGGTGATGAAGGCGATGCCACTGACTTTAGAGGATTCTCTGTCCAGTCTAATCACTGTGTAGTCGTCAGGTCTGGCGATAACTAGGGATGGTCCTACTGCAGCGTGTAGCCAGGTCTCAGTGATTGCTAGGAAATCCAGTTTTTTTTTTCAATTATAAGGTCGGCAACCTCTACTGCGTAGGCTACCAATGATCTGGCATTGATAAGGGCTCCATGGATAATGCCAGGACTCTTGCTGTGAGCAGATGGGTTTAGGGTGCACAGGGTTATTTTAGTTTTAGTGAACAATTTTGGAGTGTTTTTTGGAAACTTTATAGGTCTAAGCGGCGGAGTGGTAGTGATAGCGGAGGCATAGGGGCAATTGTAATCTTTGCCTAGTCTAGAGTCAAGCCTGGTATTTCTGACTATAGAAGGGCTTAGGCATATAATGGTAGGAGGTGAGTAGGTTTACAAGGCTAGGGAGTGAAGTGGTGCCTTTATGGTGGGAGTGGCGGACATTAAATTCAATGGAGTGAGGACAGGTGGGTTTAATTCTACCTGTGGAGGAAGATGGTAGGTTTGATGTCACAGTTGATTGTACAGGGAGGGGCCGTAGCCAGTGTAGTCCTATGCTTGTCAAGGGTGGTCAGTGTAGTTAAGGGCTTGGTGGTGTAGGCACTTAACAAACAGACCGTACTATGCAAGACAATGTGTAGTAAGACAATATTGTGGGGCAGTGCGGCATAAATGATTATAACCCCAGTGATTCAGGTAAAATAAAGCATTCAACACTGTAGGTTGCAAGTTAGTACAGGGCAAAATATGCAGGCATGTTACGATTCAAACATAACATGGTGGATCTGCCGTGTCCTTATGAATCTTTGGCAGGTATAGAAGAATGGTGTGATGGGAGATACATTTTGGAGAAATTCATGTGTACGTTCTGTTATCCAGTCTAAATCTAAGGCTATCATCACTGTAATCAACACTAATTATTTTATTGACATTAGAGGATCACTGTCTAGCTTCAAATGTGTTCTTTGATCTAGCAAAAGTTGCATGCAGCCTTGATTATAAAAGGTAGTGTCCATGATCAGGTGCGCTCCTCCTTTGTCTGCTGGTTTCATGATGATTGAACTGACTTCTGCCAATTCCTTTATCAGTTTCAATTGGTGTTTCCTTATGTTCCCTTTTTGTTGTGTTTTGAAATTCAGATGCCTGAGTTCCTTTGTAGTTTTAAGTTTAAACATGTTTATGATTGGATGATTTACTTGTGGATGAAACATACTTTCAATTTCTGCTTTCAGTCTCTGTAACCCGGCACTATAATTTTGGAAACTATACAGTTTAAAAACCTAGAAAATATGCACCGTAGCGAGATTTCTAACTCCTCTCTACCTCTTAATAGGCCCTACGACACTCGACCTATAAAGATCACAAACTCGAACTAGGAGATAGAAAACATACATTAGAGAGGACGCCTCTACCAACAAGGCCATTTAGTTGATTTAAACAATAGTGTTAATCAACAATAGAAGTATCAGCCCTTTAGAAGGAATTTCGAAAAAATCACATTCCGAAGAAGCAACAGGTATGTTGTTCTTCTTTAATAAAAGGCATCTATGTGATAAGTAAAGAGATACGAAGGAGGAGGGGGCTAGCACTTTAGACAAACTAAGGACTAGTCTCTGATATTTATTCATAGGTCGGAATTACGGCATTAAAGGCTGAACCAGACCATTGATGAAACGTCCCAAAACTCTTAGGGACACCATCTACTAGAGACTAACTTCACGCTTAAGCAAGTAATGTATACACCTGCCTGAGCATAATTATAATGATAATAATTAACTAAGGGAATTGAGCAACTAAAGCTTCCCCTTTCTTTTGTGTTTTCCAACAGTTACGCCATACAGAAAAATTCAACAATTCTTCGTCATAAGTAAAACGTTTGATGTAATCATGGCGAACTGTATGTTTTAGTATCACCACAACCAACGTGACCATTCCCCTGACGAATGTTCCGCTACCCACAATAGAGAACAGACACATGTTGAGTCCTAAGATCTAGTTTATAGATATACTAGAATCAGAAAATGTAGCTCTTTCTTAGCGTATGACAAGTGTACATTAGCAAATGCTTTGAACGCTGTCGACAACTAACTGTGTTTACTAATCCAACACTAGTCCCCATCCCAGAGGACAAACGGTCACAATAAGGATTGTATTTTAAAGTGTTTTATAATTACTGACAAGTCAAATTGTCTATTATACTATTGAATGTTTGAATAAATTAAGATTTTGTACTGTGAACCTAAATAGACTCATTGAATTGATTGGTCTAACCGTTGACAAACTTGCTAACTACCTCACGTTATATTGAATGCTTAATTACCCAGAATCAAGGTAGAGTGCCCACTCACAGTGAGCAAACTTGGGGTTTTCTCTTCCCCCTTGTATATGGAAGTGGTAGAATTCTTGCCAGGCGTACACAATGTCTCTGGCATAATCGAGCGTATCTCTTCGGAATATTTTATTTTCCACAGATCTATGTCCTTTTTGTTAGAGTCCAACTTCTAATTTGTATCCTCTAGGATCTTCCTGAATTCATATCCTGACTTTAATATTGATAATTGCTCCTTGATTTCTTCTATTTTCTGACTGATGGAGGAAAGGGATTTTGCTAATTCCTCAAAGGCCAATAATATAAGGTACAAAGAGCATTTGTTTTTGTATTTGCTCCCAGCGCTTGACGAATTCCTGGTTCTCGTTGCACAAATTCAGGTGCAAGTACACTCAGAGACCACAGGGGATCCTTTTAGATTTATGATATTGTGCCAATGTCGATGCATGTAATTTTTGTGAAATTTCTCTATGTATTAATTGTTCCAGTTTATACACAAGCCTTTCTGGGTTATCATCTGATGGGGATTCCCTATTTGTATTTGAAATAAGGCCTAAGATCCTTGTAGCCTCCTCTTCCCTAAATGCCAATTTTCGAAAATGGCATATTTATGAGTGTGGGTGCAGTGTTTATGTTATTATGCCACCCCGGTAGAGGATAAGAGAAACATATTTGTCTAGAATACCCTGCACTCCTATTAGATCTGTGATCAATTTACTCAAGGATTGGGATATAATAATTGATTCAAAGATGATTTATAGATTGTGTTTCAGGTGCAGAGGAGAAAAGGACAACCCTGGCATATGTGTTGTAACTAAGAGAAACTAATAGAGAAGTTCCCTAATTTGGGGAACTTGTGTCCCCTGCACACTGTCTGTGGCTCAATAAACAAGCCAAACTTTCTAAAAAAGAAAAAACTGACCCAACCAGTGGGAAGCTTTTGTACTCTTAGTTCAAAGTAAATTGTTTACAAAGACATTTTACTCTCATATACTTCTTTTCCAAAATAACAAATAATAACAAGTTATTTTCTTCATTTGAGGCATTTTATTCCTATTGCCCAGCGTGTTTCAAGATTCACATTCTCTTCGTCAGGGGCTGTATATGTTAAAATTGTCTTCAAAAAAATATCAAATTACAAAGTTTTAGTTATATAATTTCACTTTGATCAAATGTACATTGATGTCTTATTAGGAATTCCACTAAATCTACTCATAATTTCCCTTTTTGTACTCCCTGAACATAGAGCAGTTAGAATCAAAAAAACATTATTGTGCTTCTGTCGTTTCTCTATGTAATGGCTAATTCTCAGATATAATGGTAATCAGTGTTTAGCATATTGAGTAGTTAGCATCGAACCTCTATGGAGAGTAAAATTCATAAAACAGTGTTACTTAATGTTTTCCAGAAGCCGCATTGTGAGCACAGTAATATATTACATTACTGCTTTAAACATTTTTTTGTAAAAAACATATTTAACGAGCATAAACAGTTGTTAGTCTCTAAACATAGACATAGCTAATCTTGTATAAGTAGCTAGAAAGCTGCTGTGTCTTCTGTATTGGTTTCACCACTGGATTCTACAGCATCACCCTCCTTCACATAGTATTTTGCTCTGTATATGTAAAAGTACATATTGAAAGAATGACTCCGCCACATTCTAATAAGGCCTTGGTAATTTGGCATAAAAACAAATGAAATGAAAAGCTCAAACTAATTCTTCTCTGTAATGCTCACAGTGTTTTGGAAGAGAAGACTTTTTGGAGAGTCTATCTAAAGAAAAAAGGAATATCCATATGTGTGTTAAGTCCAAATTCCTTACTGCTAGGGGGTAGGTCTGGTTACTTAGTTTATTAACTTTAATCAATGTTTACCTGAACTTTCCAAGTTTTGCAGTCAAGGGTGGAATACCGGGTTGTGGAGACACTGGGTTAATCAATATGGCCGCTATTCATTGCTGCATCATCACATAATCGTGACGTCATCACATTTTGTGTGAATGACGTCATCCATGTCAACAGTGGATGGTCATTGCATTAACGTTCCAATGATTAGGGACCGGTTAATAGTCATAATACTGTTTTAGCATTTCGAAATTAAGTGCAACATGTATCTTAGCCTTGGTAATTCTGTCAATTGGTCACTGTAAATCATTACTCTATTTTGACACCTGGAGTTTGATGTAGGTAAAAGATATGTAGCATGTATCTTTGCTTTCAGTAACTGTGGCAATTTTACACTGAGGGCCTGATTCACAGAAGTGTTTTATAGTGGCGCAATCCCATTGGAAAACGTTTTATGAATCAGGCCCTATATGTTTCCTATGCTTTAAGGAACTGTGTTGATTTCAATGTGTAAAAGAATTATGTAGATGTCAATGGGCCTCATTACGAATTTTGAGGTAGCCATGCTGTTTTTAGTGGCATGGCTACCCCCAAACCGGGTCCCGGGTGCGGGTTCCCGAAATAGGGAATTACCGGGCCATGCCGACTTTGGTGGGCCTAGTAATTCCCATTCTCGGGACCCGGACCCGGTACATCTCCATTCCCATTTGAGCCCCCATAGGGCTCAATGGGAATGAGAAGGATGCTAACAACTGGCCCGTTAATGACGGGCCCGTTGTTAGCATCCTGGTCTGCTAGCGGGTCTCACTAAGGACATCTGGTCTGATCAGATGTCCTTAGCGGCACCCGCGAGCAGACCTCGTAATGAGGTGGTAGAGTAATAACGGCGCCGGCAGCTCTACCAGCACCATTATCACTCTACCGCACTTGTAATGAGGTCTATGGAAAAGTGTGTCTGTATAGATCACCCACTCGCTATAATAGCACATGCAGGATGACTTTAGTACCACTGATTCCTATGTACTAAAGCTTTAGTTCAAGCGACCAGATGTGATGTCCTTCTGTTTAGGTTATCCCTATTTCATCAGTCTAAATATTTATCCCTTACATACCGAGGGGAATATTTTGTGAATCCTGCATCTCTACTCTTGCAATTAAAACAGTTTGAGCCCTGTCCAACTTTAGTGAAGAATCTCGGTAGAGCTTTCTCCAATTATTATATCAATTTCTCCTGCAATATGTTGCATGATAAAACTGTCTTTTACGAGGGCACAATCTTAACCATTAGTTTGTTCTGAAATTATGTCAAAAACATATATTATTATTTGTTAAAGTTAAAGGTAAATGTACCTTCCTGTGATGTCTATTATAGACTGCTGACTACTGTGATCTCGGTCATTACTATCTCTGCAATTCTATATGTTATAACAATGGTAACATTCTTTCATGTACAAAAGACTCTCAAGGGTATGTCTTGTAGCTGCCTCTAGTGAATTAACAAACTTAGAGATTTCATAAACTTCAAGGTTGATTTTTCTTACTGTGGCTTGGAATGATTAATTTGTTTTTTAGGGAATCCTTTTACTACTGTACTCTGTGGTGTCAGATATTGCCAACTTCTGTCTGCTGTACCGACTGCTTGCTTGGCTACCCTCAGGGTCTCACTGGGTACCTGTCTCTTTCAGGATCAGTCACCCTTACACAACTGACAATACTGAAAAACACTCTTTCCAATTCTCACCCCTTTTCTCTCTCATCATTGGTCCACTCCATCTTGCCTCAGCCTCTTCTGCACTCTTAATTGATTGACTGGTTGCATAGATATGCTATTAGCAACCATTGAATGAATACAAACATAAAACAAAAGAGCTACCTCGAAGAGAGTTTTGACTCAAAATGGCAGGGTCTGCTGTCGACAGGACGGCATCTTTGGGCGATTCTTATCTGCTCCACAAGTGGGTTAAAACCGGTTAACAAGACCAGGACCAATCCATCTAAGGAGACAACATGTAGTGTTGGGCACCCTACGGACATAGATAAAGAGGCATGGATACAATTAGTAATGGAAATTAACTCTTTCTCCCTAGCTCTCAATCCCATAGTATTGTAGTCACCTTGCTCAGTTCCAGGAGAGATGCAAAGAATCTAAAAAAGAAGGAAGGGAATGCCGAACTGATGGAACGAGGATGCAAAACAAAAAGAAACATGAGGACCTCCTGGACGGCACAAGGACAGAAACTAGAGTCAGGAGACAGCAACAGTAGAGTAAGGTATCCAAGTAAGGGAAAGAAACCCACAAGAAAGCAAATACAATTGCAAAAGAAGTAAATGAGAAAAAAGATTGAAAAAACACAATAATGACAGTACTTCTGAAGATCTTTTTTTGAGGGAAATAGGCAGTGGTTGAAGTGGGTGGGAGCAGTTGGGAGCAGTGCTCCTCTACTTTTTTAAAATAGGTTTTACTGTTCCTATACATTTATTTAAAAAATAAACTGTTCCGTAATGGTTTTGTTTTCAAATAAAAGTGTAGGAAGAAGTTGAAACTTGCACTTCAGTGGACTGCACTGAAAGTTCCCTTAAACAGCAGGTGCATTTTTTTAGGAGTTTATATTATATTGTGTGTTGGAGGGGGTGTGGCAATGGGGTTTGAGAGGAGCAGGGACAGGCCACAAAGGAACATAGTTCAACTACTTCTTTTTATACACTTCGACCACTGGAAACAGAAGAACGTATCAAGGTAAAGTTAATTGCAGTTTCAGAAAGGGCAGTCCAGTAACAGGCTAGGTGTTCGGGACACAGAAGGAGGAGAATCAGGTGAGACACAGGGTACAGGCACAGTGACAGGTGAGCATGGAGAAACAGGGACGAAAAACTGACAACAGGGAATCACTGGAATGTTGTTGAATGCCACGATCCCCGCTGCGTCTCTTTAAATGTTCTTACCATCTGGCATTAGATCCTCTCTTCAACGGGAAACATGTGATGCAGCATACACGACCCATCAAATTACCCTGTGTGGTCCTGGGTACTGTAGTCCTAGTACCCAGTGTGAGCGGTCAGAAATGTGAGGTGCACAACTTTGTAAAGAGTTTTCAGTTTAAGCCATTTTATTAAATAAAAAGGTTGGGTTAACGCCTTGCTATCCCTACCCTAACTAGGGTGTCCCTGCCTAAAATAAACTAAAGAAAACACTCTAATAAAGGGATATCTCTCCCTCAAACTTTTACATTCAATAAAGCAACAAGGACATCTTTGGCAGTTCAATTGAACAACAATATATAACCTAGGATTGAATTCACAGCATAATCAATGGGCCTCATTACGACTTTGGCGGTAGCCATGCCGGTAATTCCTCCCTCCAAAAACCCGGGCCCGGACCTTCCCCATTCCCATCTGAGCCCCCACAGGGCTCACTGGGAATGGGAGAGGGAGCAAACAACAGGCCGATTACGAGCGGCCCATTGTTTGCTCCCTCCTCCTCTCTTGGGACCCGGTAAGGACGCCTGGTTTCGCCAGGCATTACTTACCGGGTACCGCGAGGGGAGCTTGTAATGAGGCAGAACGGGTTTAACGGGTCCACCTCCTTTAGCAGAGCCCGTTAACCCATTCTGCCTCACTCGTAATGAGGCCCAATGTCTCTTCTCATAACCTGGATTAGTTTCCCTTTCCTCATATCAGAGCAAGGGTTTTCTCCACAGTTCAAGAGAAACAAGGAGATCTGGTTTGACACTTGCAGGGTCATCATGAGTTGGGTGATATCCCTTAAATACGGCAGTGACGCTATTACCGCCACATTTAAGGATCTGCCAAATCATGGGATTGGCAGTATTTACCCCCAGCTCTGACGAGAAATCCACCGGGAATTTGGCAATTTTCAGCGCTATTACTGCGCGGTAATACTGCCGATGGTAATCCCGCCGAAAATTCCCTATTGGGTGCAGTGGGGAATGGGGAATTCCCAAATGGGCCCACTGGGGAACGGGGAAGGACCGCTCCACCAAACCTATGATCTGGCGCTAATAGCGCCAGACCTGTTGGCGGTAGCGCTATCAGAAGCATGAGCTATATCTCGGCGGGAATACCGCCATGGTACTGCCCAACTCGTGATGAGGCCCAAAGATTAAATACAGTTCTTAAAGATTTGTACTTGATCACACAAAGTTTTGTTGCTACAATAAGGTATCAAAAGTGATAGTAAGTTCCAACTCCTCCTGGAGTACGAACTGTCTCACATTTGTCTCCTCCAAGTAAACAACAACAATTGTCTATGTCTGGATGATTTGCCACAACTTTGGTTTTAAAAAGAAATAGTCTGTTACAACTCCTTCTGGAGTATCAACAGGTTTTACCTCTGTATTCTTTAGATGAATAACAACAACTGTCTTTGTCAGGATGATTTGCCACAACTTTGGTTTAAAAAAGAAATAGTCTGTTCCTACTCCACCTGGACTAAGAACAGGTTTCACATTTGTATTCTTTAGATGAATAACAACATCTGTCTTTGTCAGGATGATTTGCCACAACTTTGGTTTAACAAAGGAATTGTAACTGTTTGTCAACAAGTTTTCACAATTCTTCAAATGTCACAATGTAACATGAGTTGTCTCAGTTAGAACCACAGCTCAGCACTTGTATAAATGACTAGCTGGTATGTTCCTTTACCGGGCCTTTTTAGGCAACATCTTGCCATTTGGGTATACTCACCTGCCTGTTTACTTCTTCACTAAGCATAACAGAAAGTGCTTCAGTGGTAACTTCCAATTTAGGATAACAACAACTTCACAACACCTCTTTGGCATCAAACTTTAAACAAGTGTTAGGGAAACAAGGAACCACATCAAGTCTCCTTGCAAACTATGCTCCTCTCCCTCTGTATAATCTTCTCCGCAAGGGCAGACCGTTTGCCAACTTTCTTTTGCCTCTATGCCAACAACCAAATATTGTTCAAAAGATAGTCTCATTTCTCTTCCATCTTGGCTTTGGTAAGGTAGGTTTCTATTACCTGATTGCCTGTGTTTCATAGCAAATAAGCAGCAAGTCTTACATCCATTAAGCCTCCTAATATTCCCTTCTTGCCTTAAGGACTCTTTTTTATATTGGTATTGCTGGCTGTTAACACACTCTTGGCTTTCATATTGCTTGTAAGCTTTAACATCTTCTAAACTCCCCCACAGGGTTTTTGGGCTTTCCACAATCTCACATGCTTTTTTACACAGTCACTTTGTTTCAACAGTTATAAATTCTGTTGGTTTCGTATAGTTCGGTATTCAAATTTATAGTTACTCTTGCTTTCACTCATACATGAGTGGAACTGCCTGCTCTGAACACGTGAACAATTTTGGAGTGCTCCTGATTCACTTGCAGGCTGTGAACTCACTGGGTAACTTGCTCCCTTACACTGCGGTTGGTGTTTGCAGGTCTTCTGAGCTTGTAATTACTCGTGGTCCGGTGGACAGCCTCCTCTGGTCCTCCTCCACTCAAACCACTTGGAATTGGAGTTTATTCTGCTCTGAAGAGGGTCAGGTGCAACCCTGCGACCTGGATCCTCTAGGGAGGGCACACTTCCCTCGCTACTGCTGGTTTCCACTGTGCAAACTCTGCACAACGAATCTCCATTGGGCAAGTGTCTCTTCTTTCTGCATCCCGCTGCACTATGTCTGCAAGAGAGAGAGTTTGAGGCAAAGACTCTCTCAGGATCCGCAACCACTTCAGGCATCACAGTGGTCCCAGTGCCTTCTCCCGCCTCTTGCTTCACTCTTTGCTGCACCCACTGACCTCGCTGCTTCATCCTATTCCGCTGCTGTACTGCTCCTACTGTCTGCCCCTAAGGGGGCTATTTAAGCCTCTCAGTCCTTTTCAGATGAAGGGCATATACACTAATTGGTTGACCGCTGCCACAGTGGTGTTCCTCTGCATCTCTATTCCTCATCCCTGTACTGAGGGAATTATGGGACTTGAAGTCACTGTCAACAAAGTTAGTTTTTCTAACTCTTTCTGCTTTACTGATTTGCCTTCTATTCTCTATAACATTCATTGAAGGAATATCATACAAATAACTTACCTTTCATGTTTGAAAAGAGGAATAAGGGTTTCTAATCTTTTGGCGATCATTATTCACAGACTTCTTTCCATGACCCCCCTTGGGAGTTAGGGAAGCTTCTAGATATATGGGGTGGAGAAGGGGTTTTATTCACTTTTATACCATAGGAGTTTTGACTGATTTCACCCACCTTCAGGTATTCAACAGGTGGAATAGTTAGATTATTGTAGCAACAAGTGATTATGTATTTTGGCAGTTGTAATCCATCTTCCTTAGAGGAGGGTAACCACTGTGTCTCGCCCCATTGATTCCTCACACCTCCCTGAGCCTTTTCACCTCACAGGTGATCCTCCTGCAGATCATCACCTCCAAGTTCAGGATCAGGAAGCATCCGCCTTTCCCTGGTCACCTGGGAGGAGACTTTAGGAAGGGATTTGGTGAGGGGTCCATAGGATTCATGACATTTCCTCCCCCTAAAGACCTGATCTCCCGGTACACGTTCCTCTTCTTCTTCTCCACCTTTATCCTCCTTGTATTCACAGTGGATTCACATTCTTTCCAGTCCCATACTTGATCATCTATGATTAACTCTTCTTTGGTCCAAGAATTTTGAAGAGAATAAAAGGGATATAAGGGTTTATTCACATTTCAATGTAACACTTGGGATATCAGCACCAATAATGATCTTTTCTGGTAATCCTGGGATATTAGCAGCATTCATTCGAGCAATATTTCCCTGAATCCCAATAGTAACTGGGGTTCTATAATAAACTGCTTCATCCCCATGTATTCATGTGACCTTAATTAATTGGGCTTTATTAAGATTTTTCAAGGAAATTAAATTGGGCCTGGTAGCTGTTTGTTTACTACCCAAGTTGATTAGTGCTTGAACAGGGATGCCATTAACAGCATTATCATGGGTTTTAAAGTGTCGATTCCCCAGAACCAAGTTGCTCAGGTTTTCTTGCTCTTGGTAAACTTCCTCTTCCTACACCTCTTCTTTCTTTCCATCATCCCCTCTCATGTACCCAAATGCCAAGACTCTTCTTTCTTATTAGAGTGACAATGGTGTGCCAGATGTCCGGCTTAACCACATGAGAAGTATAATACTTGAGGGGATTTTAAAATTTGAGTGTCTTAATATTTAAGTTCACGTTTTTTCCTTTGATAAATTAACTCTTCTATCCCCACCCATGATATTCTTACCTATCGGTCTAGAAAAGCGTCCCTGATTTTTGTGTTTGGCTGCCTGAAAAGAATGATGGACCCGTTTTGGTTCTCTCTTACCCCCTTCATTTGTATGTACATTTCTCATATGTTTATTGCTTTCTAAAATGTTTTGGGCAATTTCAACGACCGAAGCTAAGTTAGGTTTGTTCAGCTGTAACATTGCTTTCTGCAGGAAACGGGGTAAAGAATGTATACATTGTTCTATGGTTAGAAAAACCATCACATTTTTTGAGTGGCCTCTTCCTCAACTACAAAGACAAGGTATTTTGGATTCAAGCAGCCAGTTCTATGGGAGTTGCATCTGGATTAAATTTAGTATGTCTTAGCTTCTGTTTATAAAAAATGTCTGTTTGATCAGAATTCGGAAGTTCTCCTTTTAATTTGTCACTAAATAACAAGTCTTTAACTCTGAGCTCAAATTTGACTGGTGTGCTAATCTTTCAAAGTGTAGACAAAAATTTCCTAAATCCTCCCGTTCTCTATATGTTTTCAATATTCCTTGTGGAATCTCTGGTCTATGCGAGGACGCGGCTATACGGTTGATCCCTTTCTGCAACCAAGATTCAGTCTGTATCTAATGTTTGGTTAGTTTGAATAAAAGGGCATCTAGCATAGCCATGGTAACTCTTTCTGATTGAATCTCTTTTTCCCTAGTAGAATTCCTGTCTGAATCACCAGGAGGTGTATCCTATTACTCACTGGTATCTGACTCAGATCTTGTATCAACTTCTATGGGTGTTTCAAATTCAGTTTCTCTTACTTCAGACTCAACGTCATCAGAAACCTTTGGTGACTATTCTGTTTCATTTGGAAGATTGTTTCTTGTGGTTTAACATGTAAAACAAACTGCTCTGGCTCTCTAGGTTGTATTATTAACTTCATAAGGAAATCTTATGATCTCAGGTGGATTCCTAGTTTGTATCAACTTATTTACATCCCACTCTGACACCATATATGAGGGATCAGAAATGCGAGGTGGACAACTTTGTAAAGAGTTTGCAACTTTAGCCATTTTATTAAATAAAAAGATTGGATAATTGCCTCACTGTGTCTACCCTGATGAGGATTTCCCTGCATAAAATTAACCAAAGGAAACACTCAAACAAAAGAATATCTACACCTCAAACTTATACATTCAATAAAGTAATAAGCACATTTAGATCATGTCTTGGTCTCTAAAGAGTTGCCACAGTACATTAAAGAACACTAAATCATAAGGACAAAAAACAGTTATCGCAACCTAATAACAGTTGTGCTAAGGAATGGAACTAAATTACCAAGTCAAACAATGAGAGTGGACATAGAAGTAAATAGCAGTGGAAATCGGCTTCGACTAAAAATCCAAGACATCAAGCTCTTAACAAGTAAACACGTCTGTAAGACCAATGAGAATAGTAAGGTTCAGAAGCCCAAGGCCGTAGATTATTGACCCTTATCGGACCACTTTAAGATAAAGAACATCGAGATAAAGAAAACCAGGTAACTTCCTCCGTGACTGTCCTGTGTAACCACCTAGAAAGACAGTCAAAGCTATCGACAAAGAAGATGCTGAACTAGACCCGGAAAACTTTGAAGACCGGCAAGTGTAGAGGTCCGCTTGTCGAGCAGAGAGAAGGAACTATAGACCTCGCACCTAGCCATACCTGTGATCTTGATTAGTCACCAACAACAATCTAGGATGCATGCCTTGGAGGCGTACATAGACAGTGGAGCAGTTGGCAACTATATAGACCAAGATCTGGTGAACAGAATAGGTCTTCCCGTCCATCAAAAGATGTTACTAGAAAACATCACAACCGTCAATGGCACCCAAATCACCTCTAGTCCTGTGACGCACTGTACAGCAGAAGTGACTCTCCTTTGTCAAGATGGCCACTGGGAAGACATCGTCTTTGACCTTATCAGTGCTCCCGAATTTCAGGTGATTTTGGGGATACCCTGGTGGGAGACTCATTATCCTCAAATCGACTGGCACACAAAAAGTCTGACCTTCTCCAACGAGTGTGCTCACTCATGATACAAAGTGAAACCTCTTCCACAAGAACAGTTAAGATCTCACCCCGGGAAAGGAGTGGTGCTGGGTTTAATGGGCACATTGCTGGAGGAGTACCATGACTATCAGGATGTTTTGCAAAAGGAACAAGCAAATACGCTGCCTCCCCACAGGCCTTACGACTGCCAAATTGACCTCATAACTGGTGCTCAGATTCCTTGTAGTTGAATTTACGCACTCACAGAGCAAGAAAACCTCAATTTGAAGGCTTACCTTGATCAATATCTGGAAAATGGCTTTATCCGTCCATCCAAGTCCCCTGCGGCATTACCCCTCTTCTTCGTGCCCAAGAAGGAGGGGGACCTGAGGACCTGCATCGATTACCGAGCATTTAGCCAAGTAACGGTGAAAAAACGATACCCTTTGCCCCTCATTCTGGAACTATTGGACCAAGTCAAGGAGTCCTAAATCTACACCAAACTAGACCCCAGGGGGCGTACCATCTCATATGAGTAAAAAAGGGGGATGAATGGAAAACCGCCTTCTGTACTAAGTATGGGCTGTACGAGTACCAGGTCATGCCCTTCGGACTATGCAATGCTCCTGCTGTGTTCCAATTCTTCATGAATGATGCAATACAGGAGCTGCCTGATGTCTGTGCATTAGTCTACATTGATGACATCTTAATTTACTCGGCCACAAAACAAGACCATATCATTCATGTCCGAGCAGTCCTTGAGAAACTCTGGCAACACCGGCTATATGCCAAACTAGAAAAGTGCTTCTTCCCTGTTACAGAAGTCAAGTTCCTAGGTGTTATTCTCACTCCACGAGGCGTTCTGATGGATAATCGTAAAGTGCACACCATTCTCAACTGCCCATCACCTTCATCAGTAAAAGGGGTCCAGAGCACGCTTGGCTTTGCAAATTTCTATCACTGATTCATTCCTGAATTCTCCCAAATCGTTCACCCGATCACAACCTTGTTACGGAAGAACAGACACTTCCACTGGTCCGATGAGGCAGAAAGGGCATTTCAGGAGTTAAAACAAAGATTCACTTCAGCCCCTGTGCTGCGACACCCTCGACCAGATCTTCCGTATGTGGTCGAAACTCACGCCTCCAACATAGACATGGGAGCGGCCCTTTCACAGAATGATCCAGACACCGGGCAATTACACCCGGTGGTTTTTTGGTCATGCAAGTTTTCTGCACTGAAATTGAACTACGTGATAACACATAAGTGTTAGCAAAGATTTCATATTTGAATGTAATTTTCCCTCTATGTGTCAACCCCCAAACTTTTTGCTGCTGTTTTACATATGATCTAACCTTTGCCAGAGAAGCGCAGCCCTCAGCCGCACTCCTCTGGACTTTTGCTCGCTTCTTATGGGGAAACTGACATGCCCTTAAGACAGTCAGTACTGGGAGACTTTGGGCCTCATTACGACCCTGGCGGTAAGGGGTTAGCGCCAGCGTTAGCTGCGCCGACCCCTTACCGCCAATTACGAGTTCCCTTTCCGCCATGGCGGTTTTTACACCTGCTTTTAGCGGGTGTAAAAAACCATGGCGGTAAGGGAACTTGGTGTTAATTACGCCACCGTAATTTACGGTGGCGCAATTAACGCCTTCCCCACTCCCATTATGCCCTATGGGGCAAAAATGGGAATGGGGAAGGGTAAATGGGGATTGGGGATTTACCGCCCCGCCAAGGTCGGAATGGGGCGGTAAATCCCCTTACCGCCATGGCGTTAACGTAGTTAGCACCATGGCGGTAAAGTCACGGCCCTGGCGGTAACTTACCGCCAGGGTCGTAATGAGGCCCTTTGTTTCCCTTAGACCTTTCCTCATGTTGCAGCTTTTGTGCAACATGTAACAAGAGTGTAATGTAACTTACTTTACAGCACCCTTGGGTCTCTAGTCATTCCAAAGGCCCTACAAACTCTCGCTGGACTTATTATGAACTGTGCAGGTGTGTCATGGACAGGACTGGTGGCAGCTATCGTTTATCTTATGTTTTGAACCCTTTTTTGCCATGTTATCTGCGCTTACCGTGTTTGGCAGGAATAGGTGGCCTGGCTCCAAAATGGCCATGCCACGAGGTTCTTTGTCCTGTCCTTTGGCCATCTTGCCCCTTCACCTTCCCCACGTTAAGCCGACCCGGGTCAGTCCTTATTTGGTCATGCACTTTCCTGCGAAACCCAAAGCTTTTGCGGGCTTCTGCATGCCTTGTGTGTGTGCCTCCAGGAAGTGGGCTGGGATGTCTGTTCCCAATAAACATCCTGGGTGCCAGAGAGTCTGGAGTGTCCTGAATGCCTGGGACCACCGTGGTCCGTGATTGGTCCACGTATGGAGTGAGTGTTTGTGAGCAGATGTCCCATTGGGTCCTCTCTGTTTTGGTGCGAAGGGAACTTTGGATAAGAGGAGGCCGAAAACACCACTACCATGTTAATCTCCTGAGTTCACACGAAGAAAGGATAAGGATCCAAGTATCCTGCAACAAGAAGTCGAGTCGAGGAACCGCTGGTGACCCCCTGGAAGGTTTGGCACCCTGAGCCCGCTGTCGTCCTGCGAGACCCATCTGCATCTGATCGTCCTAGAAGGTCTGCGAAGGTGCTTTGACCCATTGGAATAGTGGGACCAACTATTCTCGGTACCTTCATCAAACCCTGCAAGTAAGACTCATCGGAAGTGTCCCTGGGCCAACCAGTGGGCTGACAAGTTTACGCAGGACGTTTGCTCTGTCATCGCCGCGGTTTCGAGGAAGCCCTCGAAACTTGGTATACTGCTTGCTCTGTGTCCACGGCACCCTCACACCAAATTTCGTGCACTTGGCATTCGCAGGTCTGAAGTGATATGAGTGTGCCTGGATCGGAGTAAACGCAGTTACCGTGTTGCCCTGCTGTGGCAACGACCTGTGCAAGTTCTCTGCACTTGTGACCCTCTTTACCCTGAAGCCTGCTACCGCGGAAACTACACAGTGTTGAGACGTCTTGATTGTCGCATTCGAACCTACCAGCAAAGTGGACTGAACTGGCGAAGTCTGGGTCTGCCTGCGTCGGGGACCGGTGAGTAGTCCATACCCCAACCGGTGGCCCCTAATGCAGGAGCCCATTTCTTTTCTACTGCTGTTGCGTAATAGCGACTTGATCCCGCACTCTCAACCTGCCTCTGACCGCAAGAGGAGGTCCTGCTTGATTAGTGGGGACTTGTTCTTCATCGACCGCATCCACCTTCCTGAGCTGCTAGTGACCCTTGAAGAGACCCTATTTTGTTCAGTGGCACAATCGTGTGCATGTACTATTGAAAATAAGGCTCCTCTCTTCGTAGGGCTTGGACTGCCTCTTAGTTAGGTGTATTCTTGATGTGGAACTGGGTCTAAAGATTACTTGCACTGCCTCTTTTCCTCCCCATCTAGGTGGTCTACATGTTTCGTGCTTCTTAATCCGTTAGACCCCTCTGGTCTTGTATATATATCGCGTTGATTGTTATGTGTTGGTTTACTTCAGTATTTTTGTGACTCTTTGCAATGGTCTATGTTACAAAGGCCTTGTAATAAATGTGTCTATATTTTTAATATAACACCTGTCGGGAGTAATTTGTAAGTGGCCTTGCTCTGTATGCTCACCCTCACCCTTCTTGAGACTTAGTCTTGACCGCCTGCCACAGCTACCCAGATTGGTCTGGCTTGTCCAAAGGTTATCCTGTTCCAAGAAACTAGGTTGGCCTTCTGAACCTCTGCCCCTCCAGGTCAGAGTTCAGAAATCCATCTTAACAATAAGGAGCTCCTAGCAATCAAAGCAGCGTTCAAAGCAGGGAGACACTACCTCCTGGGAGCCAGGCATGCCAAAACGGTAATCACGGATCACAGTAATTTACAGTATCTTAAGTCAGCAAAGGCCCAGTCATCACGCCAACTCTGGTAGGCCTGTTCTTTGCAGAATCTGATTATGTGATCACATGTCGACCAGGGTTACGAAACAGCAAAGCCGACGCATAGTCCCATATGGACATCAGAGAAGGTGCATACGCAACACCAGCCCCGTTAGCCGTCAACCAGGAGGAAACGATCCTAGGACTTAATGCAGCCTTATCCTTGGATGATCTGAGAAAAAAGGTCCAGCTTCAGATGAATGAGGAAGCACAACAGATATGGGCAACAAGGAGCGAGCAACACATGCTCTCTGAAGGACTTCCATGCTTCCAGGGGTGCCTTTATCTTCCAAGTCAGGAGCTACAAGAACAGGAAATCGCCTGCTAGCACGACTCTCTAGTGGAAGGACATCCCAGAATAGCCAAGACGCTGGCTAAAGTGAAAAGACACTACTGGTGGCCGACCTGGCAAGAGGATGTAACCCAATTTATATTATCTTGTGGAATCTGTGTGCAAAACAAGTCTCAGAAATAAAAACCTGCAGATCTTTTACAGCCTCTGGCGGTACCTCCGACACCGTGGCATACTCTATCGCTCGACTTCATCACAGATCTTCCCCCTTTTAACGGCTATAATACCATTCTAGTCATGGTTGATCTGTTTTCTAAAATGGCCCACTTCTTTTCATTGAAGGGCTTACCAACTACTTCCACCATGACAAAAGTCTTCTTGAACCAAATTGTTCGACTACATGGGTTTCCTGCAATCCTGATTTTTGACCAGGGTAGCCACTTTATCGTCAACTTCTTGAGGAAAAGCTGTGAACTCGTACAAATCGATGTCCGCCTATCCACAAGTCATCACCCCCAAACTGACACCCAGACCGAGTGGACATTTCAGTCACTGGAGCAATACCTGAGGTGCATGTTACACCAGACTGAAGGCAACTGGAGAGACATCCTATGGATAGCTGAGTACGCATATAACAACTCATTACATACCAGTGCTGGACAAAGCCTGTTTTACATTTTATATGGGCGACACTCACGCACTTCCAGTTTGGACCCCCCTGAAATGCCATAGGAAGGCTTCCGTTTACCAAGTTGGGGACACAGTTTGGTTAGCTTCCCGACACGTACACATGAAAGGAGCTCTGACCTTCCGCCCCAGATACCTAGGTCTGTATACTATTCAGGCCATAATCAACCCTGTGGCAGTGAAGTTAGCCTCCCATCAAACATGCAAATCCATCCGGTGTTCCACGTATCTCTCCTGAAGCCAGTTTAACCCAGTACTCGGATCAAGTCACCTCAGCCCCTGTACTGATCGACGGCGAGCCTGAATTCAAAGTTAAGGACATCTTGGACTCCAAGGTAGTCAGATCCAAGTTATACTACCTAGTAGACTGGAAAAGGTACGGGCCTCATGACAGAACTTGGGAACCCAGCGATCATGTCCACGCTCCACGGCTGGTGAAACGTTTCCATCGCAACCACCCAACCAAACCCGGACCAGAGGAGGAGCCAACCTTGAGAGGGGCCTTGGGAGGGAGTGCTGTTACGATCACTGGACATGGCAAGTACTTGCAACGCTGACCCAATCTGCACTGTGATCACCACACCAGAGAACCACCCTAGAGGCTCGCAGAGAACGGAAAAAGGACCACTTGGTCCCTGTCCTGGAGCCTTTAGTGCCAGGCCCATCATCAGTGGACCCAAGAAGAGCATGAACTTGGACAATCAAACATGGAGGGCACTCAATCAGCCCTATTCCCTGTGTAGGACTATGCAGACTAGTGTTTGGAGTATGGTTACAAACTCATGCGTGGCTGGCTATATAAACCATGCCCCGGCCCAAAAGCATGCTTCGCGTTGCTCTGCTTCTCAGCAGCGTAATGCTCACTGCAATCAGCTCCCTGCACTCCACAGACTCCAGCTGCTTCTCTGAGATCACCCATCGGCCTGCTACAAGGAAAAACAAACACCAGAGAAGTCAGTAGCGGACAAAATGTACTCATCTGAGATTCCAGCATCTTATCCCGGACGCTCAACGTGGAACCTGGCACCTCGTCACCACAAGGACTATGTGTTATGAATCACTACAGACGCTGGTCTATTTGTCATAGGAATAGATATAATCACGCAGCCTTTTCTATCTGTCCTAAAATGGCCGCCAAATGAGCCCATCACTGTGTACCTGCTTTTAGGGACTATGTCCGCTCAGGACTTCTGTGTTCGTGCAATCATGTGATTGTATATAGATGGCGGAATGGGAGGACACAACGCATCGCTACACTTCAGAGAGATGCTTCGTAAGTTCGACACTAGGTTCTTACCTTCTTAACAAACTCGTTTTCCTCTGTTAACCTGCTGGCTGAAGATTTCCTTTCTTGCCTGCTATTTGTGTGTTAGATTTCTTTCTACAGATCCACTCTTCGCCTCTCCTGCCCTCGACTCGATTCACACTCGCGAAGGGAAACTCCTCCTCTCTTCCACCGTGGATCTTCTGATGCGAGCGGTCAGAAGGGTTTTCAGCCGCTCCTCGCCCTTCGGATCTCGCTCCACAGAAGGCGGACTATTCCATTGTGGTTGCAGATCAGGTAGACAGCCTAGGAAGCTCTGACTCTATTTTCTCCCACCTAAAACAAGTTACGCTATCTCAGGGAAAACTATTCTCACTGTTTAACTTTCTCTTAGACAGTTTCTCATCTGGAGTTTCCTTCCCCGCCTACCAAAATCTAAGGCATTGCAAAATCATCTCATGTAGGTACTTCTAACGCTGTCAGTTCTGATTTCCCATTCTCCTGATTGTGTCACCTACTTACTATTTCTGTCATTGCGTACTATAGAATTCCACTAGAGTCTTGGATCCAGTGAGTCTTCCATGCGAAGGAGCTTAACCCCCGGTGAATCCCCAACTCGCCAGACAGGATTCGAAGGATAGGAGATTCCAAAATAACATTGCACCCGATTCCAGTCCAAGGGTTTTATTCCCCAGAGGGTTTCCCTCGGAGTTATGCTTTCCTCCACTATGTACCAATTCAGGTGGCAGACAGCAGAGCTTCCAGGGGGATTTCTCATTGTCACAAAGCTGCTGTTGTCTGAGCAGGTCAGTGGTGTTCTGAAACTATTCTGTACTTGTATTTGAGTAGTTGTAATAGATAGTGACGCCATTTTTTCAGACACCATGGAACAGCAGATGCAGCAGCATATGACTGCTATGCAGTCTCTATCCCATGAGGTTCAGAATCTCAAACAAGAGAATGCACAACTTAGACAACAAGTCTCTCGTATCACTACTGATCTTCCTCCTTCATCCCTGCCTTCAGGCAAGTATGACGGAAATCTGCATAAACTTAAATAATTCCTAGACAGTTGTACGGTACACCTTTAAACCTCAGTATTTCCCAACCAACAAGAGTAAATTAGGATATTTGGTTGCTCATCTAGCTGGTTCTGCTTTAGCTTGGGCCACTCCACTTGTTACGACTGGGAAACCTATTCTAGAGTCTTACCCAGCATTCGTGAACAGTTTAAGATCCATGTTTAGTCGACAAGAAATCTCTATTGCCTCTCAGCAATTACTTTTAGATCTCAAACAAGGTTCACAAGATCTGGTGACATACATCACGCAATTCAAACAACTGTCCTCAGAAACATCCTGGGCAGATGATGCTTTATTAACTCTATTCAGGTGTGGGTTGACTGAAGAATTAAAAGACAAAGGGCCTCATTCCGAGGTTGGAGGTAAGTACTGGTCGTTTCCGGCATGGCGGAAAGTACGACTCCGGCAAGGTGACAGACCGCTAATTGCGTCCCATTCCGACCTCGCGGACACGCGCTTTTCGCCATGCCGGAAAAGTACCTAGCGGCATGCCGCAAAACCCCCCGAAAAACCCCTACCGGCCTGCTGCGACACGTACATTACAACACCGCCATGGAAGCAGCAGCGACAGTAAATAACGGGGACCGTAATTTACGGATCCCGTAAATTACGGTCACCGCAAAACAACGGAACCGGAAATTACGTCATCGCACAGGAACGGGAAGGAGCGCGGCGGCCATCTTTAAAAACACAATCCATTGCCATCCTCATCAGGCAGCACCCTTGGGAGCAATCCGAAGTTGGGGAAAGCATCAGGAACCCAGGAACTATGCCTAAAGCACCTAAGAAGTCTGCGGACCGGCTACGCAAGAAGCGATTCTGCCCTGATGAGCTCCAGGTCATGGTGGACTACCTGGCAGAACACGCTGACGTGGTGTTCAGCCCCGACATGCGGAGGGAGTCCACTATCCGCAAAAAGAACATCTGGGCAGAAACCGCCCAAAGGGTGAGCGCTGTAGGCTCCACCCCTCGCACCCCCAAGGACTGCCGCAAGCGGTGGGATGACTTGCGGGTGCGGGTGCGGGGACTCCTCACTGCCAACAGGAGTCAGGCCATGCAGACTGGAGGGGGCCCAAGTTCCCCTGTGCGACTTGAGCCATGGGAGCCGCAATGATTGGCACGGAATGCATAGAGGGCATCGGTGAAATGGACTGCGGGGCAACGTCGTCTGCCGATGGAGGTGAGTGTCCAAAGTCAACACTGCCAATGGCAATTGCATGATGTAGACTCCCCCAAGGGCCATAAAAGGCACCTTGTCATGTAGCCACCCCCCCATCCAACTAATTCAGAGTCAACTGCAACGCAATCAAGGGCCAAGTGCAAGTACATAACACACATCAGCCATAGTGCAGTAACTTGCACATTCCATCATGCACATTGTGCATCAGGTTCGGCAGTGTGTGAGCCAGACTGCACATTACTATGGCAGGATGAGTCACTCCGACACATGCGTACACATGCGTACATTCAATTCACATTCATATGTACTAGTACTGTTGCAACGCCCAGAGGGCCACAAACCCCAAATTACAGAAATGTGAATGCAGCGATCTATGCAATTAGCGCATCATCCAATCACTCATGTTGTCCCTCTCCTCTACCCCCACAGGCACCGATCATGACAGCGGGGATACCCAGACGACCCGTCCATCCACCTCCACGTGCAGAGGCCGGTCCCGGAGCATTCCAGCACGGAATAAGAAAACAACCCAGGCACCACAAACGCCAGTGGAGGATGCACCACCACAATCCCTCCCTGCCTCGGCACCTGCCACATTAGACACCCCAAGGTCGGCAGAATCAAGCATTGCTGGGGAGTTGGCAGCTACGGCCACCCAGGAGAATGTGGACAGCCCCTTATCGATCAGTGGTGCCACTGAGGAGGACTTTTACCCCACAGTCCACACCCCGGAGCCCACCAATGTCCCCCTGCCATCAAGCAGTGACTCTGTGGAGCAGGAAACACCTGGCCGTAGTGCTCCGGCAGATCCTGGACCTATTCCACCAGTTGAGGCCATGCCAGGGCAGGTAGGCCCAAGACCCGCCAGGAATGTACCTACATACATTGATGAACCACGTGCACATCAGCTGACGGACCTCATCAATGTGTTCATGGAGGACACCCGCCAGGCCAGGGTGGAGTGGGTGGATGAGCTAAGGCAGATGCGTCAGGCGGTCACTGACAGCAGCAATAGGTTGTGTGCGGTCCTGGGACGCATCGCGGATGCCCTGGAGGCTGCACCTCCCACACGACAGCCCCAGCGGGAGGACACACCGTCACAGTGCTCCTCCACCCAGACCAGCCCGCTCCGACGCTCATTGCGTACATTGCGCCGGCCCAACATGGATCCCCCTGGCTCTGGGGGCACGCCTTGAACATGCTGGCACACACATGTGGCCTATGTTGGCCTTATGGCACTATTCTGGGGTTGTTGTGGGCGAGGGGGAGGGGAGTGAGGGTGTGTTTGGGAGTTGGGGGGAGGGGGAGGGTGGTGGAGGTTTTGTTGTACACGTTTCATGACAATTATTCAATACACTGGTTGTTCATAATGTAAAACGGAGTGGACATTGATCATTGCGCAGGTGTCATTTGATGTCTCACAGTGCATGGAAGGCAACATTTGCATCCTGGGGAGTCCGTGGTAGGTATATGTAGTCCCTTGTGTGCTTGAGGAGGGCATCCAGCACTTGGTTCAGTATCCGGGTAAATAAGGGTTGTGATATACCATGCATGTGCCCCACTGTGTGCCGGTAGGTGCCTGTGGCAAGGAAGTGGAGCACAGTCACTACCTTCAGTGGAGGGGGGATGGCAGAGCTTTATTCTATGAAACTCACTATGTCGTCATGTATCAGGTCCACTATGGTGGTGATGGTGTCATGGTCAAGCCGTACAGGGTGTGGATCTGATGTGGTGTTAGGTTGAAGGAGGTGGCTCAGATGCGAGGGATTGGGGGCTGCCGGCGTGGTAATGGTGGATGCACTGGTGGTGCATGCTGGGCCTGTCTCACCCTCTGTCTCCTCCTGTGTGTCCTCTGTGGTTGGGGCTGTGGTTGTTGTTGTTACTGCCTTGCAAGCAAGGCCTCCTGCTCCAGTTGTGCCACTACTATTGGTATCATCTTGGTGTGGGAGAGGGTGTGGTGTGTGGGTATGCTCATTTTGTGCTGTGCCAGACTCCATTGGCTACACCTGTGCTGATTGTGTGCACCTGTGGCTGTGGAAACCACTGCTCAGTGTTCTTAACTCCTTCTCTGAGATGCCTGTATGTACTCCATGCCGGTAAGGTACTTTACGGCCTTAAGGAGACCGTTATTTACGTGTGCTCCTTACTTGCGATCAGCTCCGGTTTACGCCATGCCGTTGATTACGCCATGGTGGTGTGCGCGCGCGACCCAAGACCGTAAATTACGGCATTGTTGTTTACGGTGCCGTAATTTATGGTCTGAAGGGTCGGAATGGCATGGAGCGGAAATCCATGCCGGTAAATCATTACCGGCATGGTTTGTACCTTACCTCCAACCTCGGAATGAGGCTGAAAGTATCCAGCATTCCCAGACCTGCCAATGTGGCAGAGATGATTACTATTACCATGCAGATGGAATACCGACTGCAAGAGCGGCTACTAGAACGTAAAAAGGGATGGTTTAGTCGCCCCAGAGTCGAAGGGCATTTACCATCCCATTCCATCTCCACAGAAGAACCCATGCAGTTGGGAGCCGCAAGAGGACCTCTGACTGGGGAAGAAAGAGAATGCCGACGTACATAAGGATTATGTATGTTTTGTGGATCCTCCAGTCTTTTACTTCGAGACTGTCCTTTAATTCCCCCCAGGCGCTCTGCAACTAAGAAGTTGGAAAACTTCAAGGCCCAACCATAAGGGGAACCACGGTTAGGGTGATTCAAGAGGGTTCCTCCATGAGTGCAGACAAAGTACAGAATATTAATCATATTGAAAATCCAATGGTGGTTATTTCCCTCAGTCTAATCTGTCAAGACCAGGAAATCTGTAATGTTTCAGCATTAGTTGATTGTGGGGCGGCAGGAAACTTTATGGATGACCAATAGGCCAGTAAAAGAGGTATTCCACGTCAGGCAAAGATGGTTGTCACTCCTATCCAAGGAGTAGACAGAAGTCCCTTAAACTGCGGACCGATAAAGGAACAAACCGGCCAAATCTTCTGTCACATTTCCACACATAAAGAAATCCTTAGTTTTAATCTAATAAAGGCCACCCATTTCCTTATCATTCTTGGTCTTCCGTGGTTATGACTCCATAACCCACACATAAATTGGACGGCTGGTACTTTGTTTCTTGGCTCCGAATATTGTGTGTCACATTGCCTTTCACACAATTCAGTTGGCATACATGTATCCCCTTCCAATCTGGGCATCAAAAAGACTTCCATGGTTAATCACGTGGGAGGGATGCCCGAGTGTTATGACCGTTTTTCTTCGGTATTTACTACTCCTCAATTTGCCAAACTGCCGCCCCATCGGCGGTATGATTGTCATATTGAGCTCCTGCCTGACCAACAAATTCCTTTTGGACGTATGTATATTCTGTCAGAAAAGGACAAATCGGTATTGAAGGAGTACTTACAAACTAATCTCCAAAACAGCCTCATCACCGAATCGAACTCCCCTGCTGGAGCCTCATTATTTTTTATTCCTAAGAAAGACACAGAGGAATTAAGACCATGTATAGAATACCAGGGTCTAAATAACAGTGGCAGACAGATATCCTATGCCTTTAATCCCAGACATCCTAGAAGCCGTGCGGGGAGCCACCATCTACTCTAAACTAGATCTCAGGGGACGGTATCATCTGATTCAGATCGCTAAAGGAGATGAATGGAAAACAGCATTTAGAACGCAATTTGGCTACTACGAATACCATGTGATGCCATTCAGACTTTCCAATGCACCCGCAGTATTTCATAGATTTATGGACCATTTATTTGCAGATGTATTACTTCACTTCGTGATCCTTTATTTGGATGATATTCTTGTTTTTTCATCAAGTGAATTGGATCACGTCTGCCATGTATCTCTGGTTTTGGAACAGTTACAAGCAAATTAATTGTATTGTAAAGTGGAGAAATGTGAGTTTCATCAATCTTGTATCACCTATATAGGATTCGTTCTGTCCGAACAAGGAGTTTCTATGGACCCTCTCGAAAAGTATCTGCTGTAGTTGAATGGCCACCTCTTGCTAATGTGAAGGAAATTCAACAATTTGTTGGATTCGCTAACTTTTATATGAAATTCATACCCTGCATTTCGAAGATTATTCTTCCTCTGACCAGACTTCTCAAGAAAGGAGTACGATTTGTGTGGGATTCTGAAGCTCAAGCCTCTTTTGAGAAATTGAAAGAATTATTCACGTCCGCCCGTATGTTGATTAATCCAGATCAAAAGAAAAGATTCTTCCTTGAAACTGACGCATCTCATTATGCTCTTGGCGCTGTGTTACTCCAGGAAAATTCAGAGGGAATTGAAGCACGAGTAGCCTATCTGTCGAAAACCTTTACTCCATCAGAGCTGAATTATTCCATTTTGGAAAAAGAACTCCGGCAATTATAAGAAGTTTTGAAGAATGGAGACACTTGTTGTTGGGATCTACGCACAACATCGAAGTCAGAACCGATCATCAAAACCTAAAAGTGCTCCAATATGCTCAAACCACTAATAGTCGACAAGCAAGATGGGCTCATTTTTTTCCCCCTACAAGATCACCTTCACTTTTTTACCAGGTCAATGAAATCTCAGAGCAGACGCCTTATCTCGTAAAGATCAAGCTACTAGCAAATTCCGAAAGGAAATAATATTACCTAATGCGACGTTTGTGTCCATCATTACGGATTTTGTTCAACATATCCGACACGCCACAAAGACGCACCTGAACGATTGCTTAAGTTTATCCCAAACTCATGATCTAGAACAAGATCAGGGTCTATTTTTTCATGGACCTCAGATCTTGGTACCCTCAGAGGAGTTGCAGAAAGAGGTACTCCAAATGTGTCATGATTCCCGTGCAGCCGGGCATCGAGGAATTAGTGCCACATTTGAGTTGATAAGGAGACATTTTTGGTGGCCTTCATTGCTTACTGATGTTCGAGATTATGTCTCTGCCTGCTCCAAGTGTTTGCAGTCCAAAACTCCTTGCCAGTTCCCCATGGGATTGCTGTCTCGAATGCCTATTCCAGATAGACCTTGGCAAATAATATCAACTGACTTTATAGTCGATCTTCCAGTATCATCTCGCTAGTCCGTCATAATGGTCAATATAGATTATTTTTCTAAGATGGCACATTTTACCCCGTTATCACAGATTCCCACAGCAGATCAAATGTTGCGTATCTTCATGGCTGAAATGTTTTCTTGACACGGCCTTCCAGACACCATCGTTTCTGATAGAGGGCCCCAATACACCTCCAACTTTTGGAAAGCCCTGTGTACCCTCTTGAACATCCAACAAACCCTGAGTTTGGGGTATCATCCCCAGACCAAAGGTCATACAGAGCATCTAAATCAAACTTTAGAGACTTACCTTTGTTGTTTTGTTTCGGCAGCCCAGGACGATTGGGTGGAGCTGCTCCCACTCGCCGAGTTTGCCTACAACAATGATGCAGCCCTGAAGACCAGCCCTTTATACTGTACCTACGGTTATCATCCCTCTTACTTACCTGCAGTGTTTCCTTCTTCTGCAAAGTTTCCGGGAGTGGATGGATTACTCGTTGATATACACCAGGGTCATCAGTCTGCTTAGAAGGCGGTGCTTGAGGCACAGACAGTGCCAAGAGATTTGCAAATGTACATCGCAGGCCTGCTCCTACGCTGGTGGTGGGTGATTATGTTTGGTTGGCTTCTCGATTTCTTCCTCACCGTCTGGTTCCTTCCAAATTGTCTCCTCATTTTTTTTTGGCCCCTTTCGTGTAGTCCAATTGGTGGGTGCTGCTGCGGTCCGTCTTTTGCTCCCCCCTTCCTGGTCCAGAATACATCCAGTGTTTCATTTGTCTCAGATCAAGATGAATGTCCCTGATCATTTCCGGCGTACTCCTACCATTCCTCCGCCTCCGGTACATACTTCTTTGGTCCCTGAGTACGAGGTGGCGGGGATTTGCGACTCTCGATATTGTAGAGGTCACCTCCAGTTCTTGGTGGACTGGAAGGGTTATTCCCCAGCGGATCGTTCCTGGGAACCGGCCTCTGGTGTTCATGCGCCTGATTTGATTCGCCGTTTTTATCGGTGCCACCCCGGGAAACCAGGGCGCCTCCCGCTGCAGGGGGGGCATACTGTTATGAATTACTACAGGCGCTGGTCTATTTGGCAAAGGAATAGATATTGTCACGCAGCCTTTTCTATCCCTCCTAAGATGGCCGCCAAACGAGCCCATCACTGTGTACCTGCTTTTAGGGACTATGTCCGCTCAGGACTTCCGCGTTCGTGCGATCTTGTGATTGTATATAGATGCTGGAATGGGAGGACACAACGTGTCGCTACTCTTCAGAGAGACGCTTTGTAAGTTCGACACTAGGTTCTTACCTTCTTAAAAAACTTGTTTTCCTCTGTTAACCTGCTGGCTGAAGATTTCCTTTCTTACCTGCTATTTGTGTGTTAGATTTCTTTCTACAGATCCACTCTTCGCCTCTCCTGCCCTCGACTTGATTCACACTCGTGAAGGGAAACTCCTCCTCTCTTCTACCGCAGATCTTCTGACACAAGTGGTCAGAAGGCTTTTCAGCCGCTACTCGACCTTCGGATCTCGCTCCACAGAAGGCGGAATATTCCATTGTAGTTGCAGATCAGGTAGACAGCCTAGGAAGCTCCGACTCTATTTTCTCCCATCTAAAACAAGTCACGCTATGTCGGGGAAAGCTATTCTCACCTTTTAACTTTCTCTTAGACAGTTTCTCACCTGGAGTTTCCTTCCCCGCCTACCAAAATCCAAGGCTTTGCAAAATCATCTCATGTAGGTACTTCTAACGCTGTCAGTTCTGATTTCCCATTCTCCTGATTGTGTCACCTACTTACTATTTCTGTCATTGTGTACTATAGAATTCCACAAGAGTCTTGGATCCAGTGAGTCTTCCATGTGAAGGAGATTAACCCCCAGTGAATCCCCAACTCGCCAGACAAGATTCGAAGGATAGGAGATTCCAAAATAACATCGCTCCCGATTCCAGTACAAGGGTTTTATTCCCTAGAGGGTTTCCCTGAGAGTTACGCTTTCCTCTGCTCTGTACCAATTCATGTGGCGGACAGCGGAGCTTCCAGGGGGATTTCTCATTGTCACAAAGCTGCTGTCGTCTGAGCAGGTCAGTGGTGTTCTGAAACTATTCTGTACTTGTATTTGAGTAGTTGTAATACTATGTAGGAGGACTGATATATAAGTAGGAATTGGATGGATGTTTTTGAAAGAATTGTTAATTCAATTAACTCAAATTAAATAAAAAAATTAAAATTAAAAAATAAGGAAATATATGGTATTTCAATTCAACATAATCAATGACTCTTTTCATTTCCTGGATGAGTTTCCGTTCCCCATCTCTGAGCAAGGGTTTTCTCCACAGTTCAAAAGGAACAAGGAAATCTGTATTGACAAAAGTTCAAATACAGTTCCTAAAGATTTGCACTTGATCACATAAAGTTTCACTGCTTCAATAAGGTATCAAAAGTAAAAGTAGGTTCTAACTCCTCCTGGATAAAGAACTGTCTCACATTTGTCTACTCAGAGTAAACAACAACAATTGTATATGTCTGGATGATTTGCCAAAAATGTGGTTTAAAAAATAAATAGTCTGTTCCAGCTTCTCCTGGAGCAAGAACAAGTTTCACCTTTGGATTCTTAAATGAATAACAACAACTGTCTTTGTCAGGATGATTTGCCACAACTTTGGATAAAAATATAAATAGGGCCTCATCACGAGTTGGGCAGTAGCCCTTAAATGCAGCAGCTAAGGTATTACCACCACATTTAAGGGCTGGCCCTATCACAAGTTGGGCGCTAATGGACTGTTTTACCTCCAGCCTTTTTCTGGAGGTGAAAATCCCATTTAGCTCCCTGTATTACCGCTGGCTGTATTAGCATATAGTATGACCCAATGGGGAATGGGGATTTACTGTTAATGCCCAACCCCTGATCTGGCGGTAATACCGCCAGACCAGTGGGCCCTAACGCTATTACAGTTTTCTCCTTTCTATTCTTTAGATGAATAACAACTGTCTTTGTCAGGATGCTTTGTCACAACTTTAGTTTAAACAAGAAATAGCCTGTTCCAACTCCTCATGGAGTATGAACTTTTCTCGCCATTGTATTCTTTAGATGAATAACAACAACTGTCTTTGTGAGGATGATTTGCCACAACTTTGGTTTAAAAAAGAAATTGTAACAGTTCCTCAATTCTTCTTAAAATGTCACAATTTAACATGAGTTGTCTCGCTCAGAACCACAGTTCAGCACTTTTATCAATTACTACCTGGCTTGTTCCTTTTCCAGACCTTTTTCTGCAACAGCTTCTTGCAATAGGGGTATACTTGCCTACCCGTCTACTATTTCAACAAACATAACAGAAAGTGCTTCAGTGGTAACTTCTAACTCATGATAATAACAACTTCACAAGACCTCTATGGCATCAAACTTCAAACACGTTTCAGGGAAACATGAAACACATTAGTGGTCTTTAAGATCCCTTGGCACCTATGTTCCTCTCCCTAAGGATAATCTTCTCCAGAAGGGCAGCCTGTTTGTCATCTTTTTTTCCCATCTGTGCCAGCAACCAGATATTGATCAAAAGACAGTCTCATTTGTCTTCTATCTTGGCTTTGCTAATGGAGTTTTCTATTACCTGATGGTCTGTATTTGAAAGCACATAAGCAACACATCTTACAATCATTAAGCCTCCCAATATTCCCTTCTTGCCATGAACACTGTTTGTTATATTGGTATTGCTGGCTGTTAACACACTCTTTGCTTGGGTATTGCTTCTAAGATTTCAGATCTTCTAAAGCTCTTGCACAGGGCTTTTGGGCTTTCCGCAATCTCCAATGCTTTTTTACACATTCACTTTGCTTCATACCGGTATAACTTTTGTTGATTTCGTATAGTTCGGTATTCAAAATTATAGTTACTGTTGTTTTCAATCATACGGAAGTGAAACTGTCTGCCATGACCAAACAAGCAGCATTGGAGCACTCCAGAGTCACTTGCAAGCTGTGAATTTACCAGGTAAGTTGCTCGATTACGCTCTGGTTGGTGTTCCAATGTCTTCTGAGCTTGTGGCTCCTTGCAGATGGGCAGACTGCGTCCTCTGGTTCTCCTCCACTCACGCCACTGGGAATTGGAGCTTCTTTATCTCCGGAGAGGTTTAGGTGCAACCCAGCCACCTGGATACTCTAAAGAGGGCACAATTTCCTTGCTACTGCTGTTTTCCGCTGCACAAACTCTGCACAGCATATCTTCATCAGGCTAGCATCTTTTCCTTATACTTCCTGTTACACGAGAGAGAGTTTGAGGCTCTCTCTCTCAGGACCTGCCACCACTTCAGATGGCATGGTCCCAGCGTCTTCTCCTGCCTCCGACTTTACTCTCAGCTTAAATCACAGCCTGTGCTACTTCTTCATCTTCCTCTGCTCTACTCCTACTGCCTGCCCATGAGGAGGCTTTTTAAGCCTATCATTCATTTTCACGTGTAGGTCATCTACACTAATTGGTTGACCAGTCCTACAGTGCTGTTCCTCTGCATCCCTCTTGCTCGTCCCAGTACTGAGGGAATAACAGGACTTGAAATCCCTGTCAATAAGGTTAGTTTTTCTAACTCTTTCTGCTTTACTGATTTGCCTTGTATTCACTATAACATTCATTGAAGGAATATCATACAAATCATTTACCATTCATGTTTAACAGGAGCAATATGTGTTTCTCAGCTTTTGGCGATTATTATCCGCAGACTTCTTTCCATTACCCTCTTTGGAGTTAGGGAAGCGTTTTGCTTTATGGGCTTGAGAAGGTATTTTATTCACTTTTATACCACAGGAGTTTTGACTGATTTCACCCTCTTTTAGGTGTTCAACAGGTGGAATAGTTAGATTATTGTGGCAACAAGCGATTATGTTTTTGGGAAGTTGTAATATATCTTCCTTGGAGGAGGGTAAGTACTGTGTCTCACCCTACTGATTCCTCTCACCTCCATGAGCCTTTTCTCCTCTCATCTGATCCTCCCACAGAGCACCCCCCCAAGGTCAGGATCATGTCACGTCTGTCTTTCCATGGCCACCTGGGAGGAGACTTTAGGCAGGGGTTTAGTAAATGGTCCATATGATTCATCACAAGAGTCACCACAGAAGATGCCAGCATCTCTGGGCCATTCTGTGTTTCTGCACCAAAGTGTGGCCCAGAACCATGACAAAGAAGGACACAGTGAAAATGTTTTCATCCAAGAATGCTGTGCATGCTGCTCCTGCTTGTGCAATGAGAGGAAGATGGGTGATTATCAAGAGTGGCACGGCTGATGGCCAGTCTGTAGTTATAAACCTGTCCTTACATTGTCCCCCAGTTTACACAGCTTACCTGAGTTCACCTATTATTGAGACAGAATACTATTTAATCTGATTTTATAATTATCAATTTGATAAATTGTGTAGAAACCAAGGACACACTGCAAGCTTTACAATTTCAAGAATTGACCATTTCTGGCAAGTTTTATTGTGTTAGTACTTTACCTTTGAAAATAAAAATGTTTGTCATTACTTAATACTTTTTTATTGTGATTGTATTTGTATTTTCTTTTTTAAAGTGAACGGTTTTTAGTTAAATCTACATTTCTGTACAACAACAACAATTACATTCATGTGTACTCAATTCCTCTTGTTTAATGATTTGTTCCAATATGACCACAACTGTAGTGCTAGAACAACTGTTCTGTATTCGATCACATAAATTTAATTCATTTTCAATTCATTTATGGATTCATATTGCAAAAACAATGGCATCTACTTACTTTTTAAAGCATTAGGAAATTGCATGATAGTACTCTAACACTCTTTTTTTGTGTTGTGTGAAAAATGCATATTCTCATTTATTTACTTATTTGTTTCAATGCTACCCCAACTACAGTGCTAATACAACCATCAAATTAAGTTTCAAATCATTGGATAATTCCATGACAGTACTAAAACAATAAATATTTTTGTTGTGTAAAACACATCATATTCTCTGTTATTTCCTGATTTGTGCCAATGCTACCCCAACTACAGTGCTAAAAAGCCAACATGTGTTTCACTCATAGGCCCTCACAAATCCTCAAGGGCCTAATGGTGAGATTCTTCATGGTTGGTTTAATTATCTTTTTAATATTTTCTATATTTTAAAAATAATCACAATGTAATAATATGTATACATATATGAAAAAAGGGTGAAAAGAAAGAAGGGAAGAGAAAAAAAAAACATTGGCCCTCATTCCGAGATTGGAGGTAGCCATGGCGCTATGGGAATGGGGAATGGTTGGTTGAATGGGGACTTACCGGGACATTCCGACCTGTGCGGACCCGGTAAGTCCCCATTCAATCAACCATTCCCCATTCCCATTGATCCCCCATAGGGCTCAATGGGAATGGGGAAGGTGCTAATAACGGGCCGCGAATAGCAGGCCCGTTATTAGCAACCTGGTCCCGTAGCGGGACCCGTAAATTACGGGTCCCGCTAAGGGACCTCGGAATTGGGTGGTAAGGGATTACCGGCACCGGTCTCCTTACCGGTGCCTGGTATCCCTTACTGCCCAACTCATAATGACCCCCACTGTTAATTAATTCACTCTATTGTAGAATACAATTCAGAATCCTTCTAATTCTCATATATCAATATTCTTTTGAAATATACATTCAAACTCTTTCAATCATTATTCACTCCTTTTTGATTATATTTTTACTACAGTTTCTTATGTATCTTTATTTAATATATGTACATATTCATTCCAAATGCACACATAAAGAAAACATCAGCTAACAATTGATCTGCAATATCAAGAATTGCTACTTCTGTCTACAATCCAATACCAGGTGTAGTTTTAAATTCTTTTAATACTGTTAATATTTATACAATTACCTTGTAGAAGATTGTATTTTCATTGTTGTATCTAGTGTGTGTGATGTCCAATCCTATACATTGTCGGATAATTATGTCTATTTTTCTTTTGAACCAATTTAATATTTACTCCTATAAAAACAAATAGGAATATTTTGTGATAGACTTCCAAACCATCCTATTCAATAGATGTCAATTCCACTGATACAATAATTAATGAATGAATGCCTTTTAATTTATTACTGCTCATTAACTTCCTGTCCATACATTCTGTTTAAGTTATTCCTCAGATCTTTCCTTCTAACAATAAGTACATTGCATTTATTTATTTCTATAAATTCCCTATATTCTTATAGATCAAACAGTGATTAAATCTATTATTATATTTCATTTTCTAGATTCCTTAATTCATAGATAGTACTAACTGTGCTTTCTAAGCGATCAACTGACTTATTACCGTATTTCTTTTAATAGGGGAGCACAGCGTGTTTAGGTCATGTTCCAGCATTTCTGCGTGGTTGGTGGACTTTTTTGAGGCCTCATTTATAGTTTTTCTTTTTAATAGGGGGTTACTAAAACTAGAAACAGGACTATTTATTGTCCAGTAATTCATGTCTATATACCTGCCCATTTTAGAATGGTAGAGACACCGGTTTCTGTTAGTGAAATGCTGATTTTGCTTGAGTTTAACAAATTAGCTTTCATTTATAATCCAATATTTCAATATAAGACAATGTGTAATGATACATTGTCACATTTTACAAACATTACGCAATTTGGTAGTATCTATGTTTCAAAATGTTCAATATTCAAAATTTTGTTTTCCAACATTAAGATTTGTACATGAAATTCACCAATGGCAACTAATCATTTATTTACATGTAATTCCCTGCTTCATTCATATAGTTATGTGTTCATGACCTCAGTACTTGCCTTTACATCTTTGATATCTGTGGATGATACATCTGAGACTGCTTTATGTACATATATTTGTCTTGTATAGATGTTCCTACTACCACAATTCAATATTTCAAATTTTTGTGTATTTGATGGAGTATTTTTATATTATTTGTTTTCACCAAAACCAATATCTAATGATATGCTATTAATATTCTGATGCTTCTATTAGTGAATTTGGCTTCCATTTGTACCCTCTCCATCTGCATTCAAAAGTAAATCTTATATATTGGTAATTAACTTAATGTTCAATTTTTTATACAAAAAAGACTATAATTCATGAACAGAGTTAAGCCCTAACATTGTACTCCGAAAGAAGAAAATGACCTTTGCCTCTTGTATTAATATTTTTTCTTGATCACCTACTGATTTTGGCTGTTACATTTTGTAAATTCCACAAAACCGTAGTGCTCCAGTGTTTTCTTCGTTGTGTTCCAGTGCCCAATGCACACCTAGTGGTTGCCTTGTGTCTTAATTTCGTATTGATCATAGATGTTCATAAATGCACATTTTTAAGGGTCTGATCGGACTTCCTATGTACACCTTCTTGCAAATACATGCAATGCCATATATTATTAATGTTCTTTTACAATTCATAAATTGTTCAATTTTTTTGCTTCCATTGTCACTATCTCGAAATATTTTTTTGTTGTAGGTGAATTTGCAAAAGTTTGAGGCTGGAGATAAAATAGCCTTTCAGGAGTTCAGTTAACCGGCATTTTTGTCCTCCCATATGTTTTTTCTTCTCAAAGCATCAACTAGGTGCTATCATATTGCAAATAGTTTTTGCTTTAGTAAAGAGTACGGGCCTCATTACAAGTTTGGTGGTATTTCAGTGGTAAATCTGATAAAATACCACCAAACTGATTTACAGTTACAGTCACTTGGTCCGACATGTTTACGCCGGATTTCAAGTGGCATTATGGCAGTGTTAGTACCCATTGATGCAGTCGAGGATTTCAGCGGAATTACCATCTGCGGTGGTTCCACCAGTGGTCATTTTGCCTTTTTTGCTAGCAAAGTGGCGGAATTACCTCCAGCGTTTTACTGGAGGTGTTTCTTGATTTTACCTTCAAACCCATAGTTTGGTGGTGCGGTAGTGCAGTGGTAATTCAGGAGTAACTGTGTTACCACTGCATTACCACCGTTTTTGGTCATACCACACAACTCACAATGAAGCCAAATGTCTGTTTTTATATCATTACATTTATGGAGCTCTGTGTCCAGTAGTAGAGTATTCCAATATGTATTAAAAATTCTAAATGTTTGCCCATTTTGGGAATTGTATTTGGTTATGAACATGCTTTTATCAATCATTTTCACATTTCTTTTGTTTTGAGGTACACTCACTGTAAGCGTAGCAAAAGTCTCTGACTCAAACTCTTGGCCCTCTTGCTATCCAGTGATATTATCACTGGAAATAAAATAGAGGGTGACTAGATATTTTATTTAAAGGCACAATCCAACTCTTTCCGCAAATATTCTAGGACTGGAGTTTGTTTATATAATGTCAGCGGTCCTAAAATATGTTGTGCAGGGTGTTGGTGCCTTTAAAAAAAGACTGAGACACCCTTGATGTTTTCTCCAATGATAATATCACAAATACCCAATCGTCTTTTGTTTAATCAGAGAACACTGGCTTCTTCTTTCTGCATTAAGCTGTTTATCATGTTCCAATTACCACTCAAGGTGAGTGTGTATCTCTGTCACATGTCTGCAGTTACAGGAACTGCATTTTTATCATATCCTGACTGTTCTGAAGTGTGTTCCTACTGCCATTGTGCAAATATGTATATTTGATATCTAAAGGTATTTACCATTGGTTCCAGACTGAGAACTATTACTGTTGTCCATTTGGAGTACAGTTCTGGGTTAGTATGGATGGGTAAGATTTCTATTAGCATACAAGTAACTACCCTTCCTGATTGGCAGTATGGCTGTTTGTGGGTGGCGCTGCACGATCACCCCTCAGGCTCCCTTTCTTTGATAATAAATCCTCATAATAAACCTTCTGACTTGTTTGCCAGGAAGGACCTACATCATTGTATCTGGCAACGATGGCAGCAGCTAGCAAAAACCCCAGCTAGATCAATCCCTAACACGCTTATGAAAATTGTCCTAGATTTTAAGACAGGTGGACGCCGTCCCATGTTTTTCTATGAAGCCATATTGTATCAGCTGAAGGACAGTGATACATATTCATGCTGATTTGGTCTATTTTGGGGACATTTGTGATGGGTCAGAAGTTAAATTAAATTTAAGGCAAGTTATACCTAAATCGTGCCCAAGACTGTTTGACAAAAGAGCTTAAAGGACCTGTATGTTTGGAGCAAAAACCTCAACCAACATGGACCTTGATGATCCAGTCAGTGTCAGGGCTATTAGGGAGTTTGGTGGACCTTTTAACATTCAAACGATGTGGAAGTACAACTGGATGAGTCTTAAAAGACCATGGAAACAAAAGAAAGACTTGACAGCCGATTCAGCCTTTTGGCTACAATTAGCTTCCTGCTGCCTTTTAGATAGCAATATTATCATTAAGGAAAGCACTATGTACTTGGTAAAATTATCTGTCCTGATAAATATGCTGGATTGAGATTGGCTGTGTTTGTGGCATAGGTGATTTGTTTCAGCTAGTTCTGTTTAGGACTTTTGGAGACCAGAAGAATCAACAGTGTATACTGAAGCTGTAGCTCTTTGCTGTCAACTTGGGGTTTCTGTTGAGGGCTTAATCATGGGGTTTCTGTTGAGGGCTTTATTCGGGGGAGTCGGAGGGGGTTTCTTTTAAGGGCTTGATCCTGGGGTTTCTGTTAAGGGCTTGATTCTGGTGTTTCTGTTGAGGGCGTTATCCTGGGGTTTCAATGGAGGGCTTGATCCTGGGTTTCTGTTGAGGCTCCATCTGGTATTGTTGGTTTGTGTTTGCACTCTAGACTTCAGCAGAATATAGAGTCATAACTATGCTCATTTTCCCAACACTTGAAGGAGGACGAACATCCCAGGCAAACAAGGCTGTTGGTCAGCTCCTTTCGCATGAAAAAGCATTTGATTGGATGTTGGGGGGATTTATGTAAATAGCAGAAGATTTAGAAGTAATAGTATGTGGACATTTTGTTGAGCAGAGTGACTTACTGGGAGATGTATCATGAATCTTTCTGACTTCTTCAAAGCTGATAACGTATTCCACTCATAAATCCTGGACCCACTAACCCAGATTTTTGTCAAGGGCTTGAGTGAATGTATGTTCGGTGATGGGGCGGGGGTGGGGCTTTTTCATAGTGTCTGTACATCAGGATTTTAAAGAATGTTACATGTGATACTGGTCATACCTGCCCACGCCTTTGCCAGTATTCAGTCTTAGATGAAGGTGAGGTCAGTCAGTGATGTCAAACTGTCATAGGCCTTATAGTTTTGTGGTTGCATTTGACTTTCAGAGACCACACGCCCAACTATAAATGGGATGGGAATTCTTGTTAGCTTTTCCCATCCTGATGGAACCATGTGAATTTTAGAGTTTCACAGTGTTTCTGTTTCTTCCAGATATCTCATTGGTTAGTCATGAAATTGTCAGGCATAAAGAAGACCAGGAAAACACACAAACTCAACAGTTTATCATGGAAAGACCTCGTAGAAGTGCAGAATGCGGTCAGGGGGGAGCTGAGAACCAAAAGATACCCTTGAAATAATGTACAAAGTGGCCCCATATTATGCATTTTCAGCAGGCCCAACCCTTTTCCTATGTGAACATTTGCAAATACGACTCAAAAGAGGCCCAGGGTGCCGAGGCCTACTGGGAAATCTCCAGAGTTCCCTATTGGCCAGTCCACCCCTGTGCGGCCCTCTTACTGTGCTTTGTTGTGTCTCGTGTGTACAGACATCTCGGGTTCTACATTTTCTCCCACTCCTCAAATTTCAGTCACGCTTTGCAAAGCCGGGGTAAATCTCGGTACTGCGTCGAGCACGAAGCAATACTTTTCTGCTGTGGAATACTTTCACGATCTGGGAAAAATTGAAACTTGTCATGAAAGTGAATCACAGCTAAGACCCTTCTTTGTTATATTGAAGTGTCATATAAAAACATTAATGTTTGTGTAACTTGTGAATTCCCCGTGGGTGGGTGCGGTGTGGGGGTGGGGGAGGGGTTGCCAGTTATAGATTTTAGGAACGTTCAATTGAAAGTGTAGGGACAATTAGCATAGGTTTATTTTTCAGTGGGGCTGCCCATGTTGGCGCCCCTGCACTCAAGCAATGCATCGTAGAACCACAGGGGTCCTGTCAGGATCCAACTGCTTCTATGTCCTTCACGAAAAACCCCTAGATACAGACACAACCACTGTAACCAGGTACTTGTGAACTGCATGCACCAACACAACCTACTAACCAAGCCCATCCACTTCTCTTTCAGACCAGCCGGAGCACCTGGAGACCATGCACATGGCAGCAGTGTGAGGTATAGATCCCAGTAACATAACATCACACAGCATGTTATTGTTATTACCAAAAGTGAAAAGTGCTAAAAACACATCTGCTTAAATACAATGCTTCGTGCAACCTCTATGCTTTTAATGTTCAACTCCTGGCAAAACCTGTATATGTTTTTACATAGATTCTAACAGTAAAGTAATACGAAACAGTATCATGAAGTCTGGGCGTTCATGCCAGGGACAGTATAAAGGAGCAATCATATCACGTAAGCTTCATGCTGCCGTCTCTAGATTATGGCCAATCCCAATGTTAACAAACCCCACAGAAATAAACATAAGTACGGTTCTGCTGGGGGACTGCGTGCCAGGAATAGAGACTCTTGCCCTGAGTTATGAAGCCACATATAGTTACTGCTCCTGTAAATTATAGGTCACAGGAGAACGAATACGCATCACAGTCCCAGATTGCAAAAGCAGAGGGGAACTCTTGGGGGAAGCACCAGAGCAGATGAGCACAATGACTTCACAGATTGGAAGGTGTCTTTTGGTCTATTTTCATGATCATGATTGTTGTAATAACCACAGGGGGCACAATTCAGCACTAGCAATTTGAGGTGGGTGCTTTAGGCTCGGACACTGTAGCGAACAGGGCAAGATATTTGATACCCTGGATGGTGGCATTCTGCCCCACACTGGGCATCATTAGAAGGTTGCTGGTAGGCCGTCGGTAGTACCGGAAACCTCAGTTTACCGTTTCTGCCTCCCGATATTCCGGGCGGTGGGGGCGGAACGGTAAGTTCCCATTCCCGTGAAGTCCCATAGGACTATCCGGGAATGGGAACAATGAAGCCCCGGCACCGTTGTTAATGATTCTGGTGCTTCGGTTATTTATCTCCCAGTAGGGGCCTAAGCTACCGGCAGATCAGGCTTACCAGTAGTTTGCAGCCCCTACCTGCAGACTCGAGCGACCTGGTCCGGAAAAGGTAACGTTGCTACTGGCACCTTACTTCTGAACCGGGTCACTTGTAATGAGGGTCACTGTCACAGTTTAGTTGGGGGGCCACATGTTTTGGCTTGCAGCAGCAGTCAGCTAGTTGCACTGCAGGCTGCTGCCCCGAATGACCTTGCCATGGAGCCAGCCATGATAGTAAATGGAGCATCAAGCAACCCAAGGACCTGAACAAAATCTAGTGTCATAATCACTATGCCTGGGTTATAGGTAAAATGTTCTCTGTCTACAGGCATTTTACTTTGAAATGTAACACTGCTTACCCATTTTCCCCTCTTTAAGCCTCTTCACATGCCCTCTCACTTCACTCACCCTCTTTCCGTTGCTCCTAATGCCTACATCTATCTCCTTTCCTCCTTGTTTCTCTAATCTATTCCCTTTCATCTCTAGTCGTTTTCGTCTCTCTCTCCCTCACTCTCCTTCCCCTTGCTGCACTACACTACACTACCTGGATGGAGAGACCCTTCTGCCCACCTGCTCGACATTGTACACGACCAGACAGATGCCATAGATGCAGACACTTCACCAGAGTTGGACTGGAAGTTGGTAAGGGCACTGTAAAGTTCCCATCCTCGTGCCAGGCCCACCTCCAACCATCTCAGATATACATCATGACATACCATCTCAGTCAAGGAGCTCCCTGTTTACTTGAAAAGGACATTTTCACCACAGGTTTGTGCAAGAGGTGTGCTACACACATCCCACAAAACATAACACAAAGGACCTCATTTTGCCAAAAATGTTAGAGATCCACGGAGGCGACCCATTACGTTTAAACCTACGTTTCATCTGTCTTTTGTAAGGTTAAGAGTTCCACCTTTTATGCCCCGCCATGCAATCTAAGATCATAAAAGCAACATCTATGTGTGGTACCAAGGTTGAGCCGGGTTGGAGATGGCGCTGCTGGAACCACAACTCTGGGAATCAATGTCTTTGGACAATAGAACTTGCCCAGAGGTGACTTAATAATGGGACTGTTTTCAACTTCAATTTATATTTATTAGGAGGCAAGCTTTAGTTGTAATTCCATGCAACTGGCCAGGCTAGAACAGCATGGCACTTCCGCTTACTCTGCCTTACTCATCGCCTCGGGAACTAGCCAATGCACGAGATCGCACCCCCACTGCTTTACAGTCTGGAAACCCCCATCCACGTTGACTCATAAAGAAATATGATGTCGTTTCATTGTGTCATATCAACACTGCATAAGCCTTTAAAACGTTTCACATGAAGGCCTGGATATGTCAGTTTCAGCGGAAACATAGCCTCTTTCTTTCAGAACAGGCCCCATTCATGGATGTTCATAGCATGAAGCCAATCTGTTTTAAACATTGCATGATGGCCGCAGACAGTCTCAGGGTTCAGCACGCCCCCTTTTTCCTGATGAACAAGGTTTCTTTCAGGAGAGGCCACAGTCTGAGGCCAATCTGTTTTAAACACAGGGGCAGCTGCAGACATACTTATGGTGAATTGAATATTTGAGCTGCAGATGTCAGAGAGCTCTTCCCCGGATTTGACACCCCCTGATTTTGGAGCGACTGTCTGCCAACTCTTCTCAAAGCAACATCTGAACCTCTCGCCTGGTACACTGTGCCACTGTGCAATTTGAGAGGCAGATGGAGGATGCAGTGAGGAATCTTGAAAACAGTGTTTATACTTTTCAGCAGCTGTTGCGCAGCAACTCCTTGTAGCTGACTCCCTCTTGAAAATTAACTCGAGTTGACATTAAAAGTGAGATGCTGTGGCTTTTGATTTGTCTATATTTATAGTTTAGCCTTTTAGGTGGTGCTTGAGCACCACCTATAAGTGGAAACTATTGCATTGGAGTAAAGCTAGGAGGGAAATGACAAGTGAGGAGGGACACACAGCTTGTGGGTGTTGTTTGAAAATATTTACCCATTAATTGACTGCCCATGGTCATGTTAATTCTTATGGCCATTTGCACCCATTACCGCCCATGCCCCCAAACACGCAAAACTCATCATCCTGGGATCACTTTGAGCTCACTCTATCAAGAAGCAATATTAAACTTTGGCCTGCCAGAATTATTTCTAAGCAGGCTGCTGAAAGTTAATACCCTAATTGCAGTTGTAAATGTGCTACAGGTGTAATAGAAAATTCTTAACTGCAAAACTCATCATCCTGGGATCTCTTTGAGCTCACTAAATCAAGAAGCAATATTAAACTTTGGCCTGCCAGACTTATTTATAAGCAGGCTGCTGAAAGTTAATACCCTAATTGCAGTTGTAAATGTGCTACAGGTGTAATAAAAATTTCTTAACCGCGGGTTCCTTCAGCAACTTCATTTATATCTGATCCATGTCCGAATTCCAGTTAAAAACAAGCATTGACAAAGCCAACAGTTTTGGCTTGTTTACAGGCATTGGATAGTCTTGTGCCTGGCACTGCTATCATATGCCCAAGGCACAACACAATACTCCAGCTATTGCCCTCGTATGTCCATGCAGTACCATTATGACAATGCCTGGAAAATGGCAACCCAGTCCCTATATAATAGGCAAACCTCTAGGCATTACCAATGTTTTGTTAGACAGAAGTTAGGCTTCTTCAACCCAAATCCTAATTATCTGTGGAAGTCAAATATCCCACTGTACGATTGGGAAATGTGGCGTGCTCTCGCCTAGCAATGGCAACAATCTGTGTCATTTGGAAGACCTTGATGACAGCTTTCTCATCTCAGGATGTTTCCCAAAAGCTCTAAAGAAAACTTGCATCATGCCCCTTTTGAAAACGCTATCAGAGGACCTGTCTAGGCCAACTACAGACCAATAGCCATCTCTGCCTACCTGTTATGTTATGTTACTTTGCATTTATATAGCGCCTTATGTACCATTGGTATAGTCTCAAGGCGCTGGTAGGTTGAACGCCCTCGGGAACCAAAGTTCAAGTCAATAGAGACTGTAGAGAGAGTCAAAAGTGCGTGTGAGCACCAGATGTGTGCAGCTGATGTAGTATTCATGTAGTAGCTGCTTCATAGCGGTAGGTGTGGTGGTCGAGAGATCAAGAGTATGTGTTCGACCTGGTAGGTTTTATCCAGACCGGTTCTGGCTGCGTTAGGCCTGAGGAAAACGCCTGGCTGGAGGGTGTGAAACCAGCAGTGTTTAGTTAGAGTGATGGGGAGTATGAGGCAGATGTTAGTATGAGAACAGCTGGACCGAATTGTGTCATAGTATCTGTGTTCTAGTTTAATGGTGGTGTAAGGAAGAGAGTAAGCATGGTGATGTGATATGATGGTTGACATGCTCTTTCAAACGTTACGTGCACTCCTACCCGTTCCATGAACATCGTGCACTTCCATGCACTCCAGTCCGCCCCATGCACTCCAGTCCGTTGCATGCGCTCGGAGGAAAATCATCTCCAAAAAGGTAACCAACATATGTTGTGCTGTAGTGAATTTAATGATCTATCTCATCACACATATGAGTGCTGGCCCTTCCCTGGAATTGAATCTTCACTGAACATTATGGACGATGAATTCCTTCATTCCCTACAGAAAACACCCTGAGTGAGCCTGATCCTCCCTGAAGACTTGGTGTCATTGGACACTGTGAACCACACCACATTTCTCATCTTCTTTAGACTTTATGTCAAAAGTCAGGAACATAGAATTGCAAGTGGGATGTGGCTGTTTCCTCTCGATGCCCTCTCTCGTGAATTGTGGCATGTCCAGAGCTCTGTCCTCTCCCCTTGGCCATTTAATCTTTATCTTAAGCCATTGAATGATCTGATTACTCCTTGCTATGCCTCTTTACACACACTGATCACCAGATAGGGCATACACAGTGTAGCAGGACGGGCAAGGCCAGTGGTCGAAGAGGGCGGGTGTGGTTGGGAGCAGTGCTCCTCTACTTTCTTGAATTAAGTTGTACTGTACCGATATCTTTATTTTAACAAGAAACCGTTCCGGAATGGTTAAAATAAAAGTTAAAGTTAAAATAAAAGTGTAGGAAGAAGTAGAAACTTGCACTTCAGTGCACTGCACTGAACGTTCCCTTAAACAGCAGGAGCATTTGTTTAGGGGTTTGTATGGCACATGGGAGCAAGCGTGCAATGGGGTTTTTGGGGAGCGTGGGCTGGCTAGCAGGGAACATAGTTCCATTACTTCTTTTCGTACACTTCGACCACTGGGCAAGGCCCACCCTCATTGCACTAGGGCCAACACTGCAATTCTGGCCACAACTCAGTTGTGTTCAAAACTGTTTATATGTGTTCAACTAATGTTGCATATTTGATTGTGTGATGTGGAAAAATGTATTCAACTTAAGTGTACTGTGAATGGTATCCATGATAACAACTGGTTACAGGCATGTGCGATTATCCAACAGGCTCTTCTATAGAGTGTATGAGTCTTGAAAGTAGTAAAGCCTATTAGTCATTGGTCAAAATCCCAAGTTGGCCCAGTTCTGAGTCTCATAACCTTTTGGCTTCCGTGCTCACATTGCCTTGAAATCTGCTACCTGTAGTCCTGTAATGGCAAAGTGTATATGAATGAACAATGGCACGTGCTCCCAATACCAGAACATACAGGAGAAGATCTGAGAGCCACATTTAAGCATATTTTTATGAAACCCCATTGTGAATGGATTAGTTGGGTGAGCCACTAGCGTCAGAATTGTCAGAGAGAGAGATAGACTGACTCAGAACAATGGACGGGGAAGGAAGTTTATAGGGTTCATCCCATTGGGCCGGTTCATATATATGTTGGATTCCAGAGATCGTTGTGGGGGCTGGATTCATATGTTGGAAGTCTGGCTGGGTCCTTTCTGTCTTCCATCCTTGCACAATCAATAAAACGAGTACCATTTAATTGGATCATCTGTTGTTTATATTGAAATGAAGATAGGCTGTACATGTTCAAACTTCTCCCTCCTTGCAGGACCATGCAAAAGGATAATTCCTAACACATGCATAGATCTTCCTCTGTGTATGGGTCTCCTACTGTAGGCTCAGTGTCCATATGTGACTGTGCATGCACAACCTGCAGTACAACTCTGACTACACTACTGAAACCAGATTGTTTCCATCTGGTTAAATGGCCCACGACACTCCATCTCAGCCTGTCTATCTAGCATCAATAATTGGATGACAGACAACATCTTATTCCCCAATATTTCGGAAATGGAAATCCTCCATCTACCCCAATCAATCCCTCCTGTATTGCCTTTCACTTGTGATTCTAGCATGGGGCTGTTACATCTCGTGTCCATGCTGCACGAAACGTAGGTATCACTTTAAATTGCTTGCTCTCTACATCACCACATCTTTGCATCTGTATTTTTATTTAAGGGTGTATATAGCACGAACCTACCTAGGATGCAACAGAGCACTTTACATGTCATTGAGAGTTACATATGAGGCAAGGCAGGTTTACAATATGTGGCATGGGATTATTGCCACAGGTGTGGGCTGTGATGAAGGAATGCGAGGAGCGTAGATGGAAACTAGGTATTAACTAAACGTTAAGGTCTTCAGTTCCTTACTGAAATGCAAGAGCATTGGTGTAGTTGGGGAAGTCACCAGAGTGGAGTTATAGTAGGTAGGGGATAAAAACAGATTACAGAGGATAGTATTGATCTTTCGGGGCGCTACAGGTGATGGGCGGTGGTCTGACCTTAAATTGCTTATCTGGACAACTTAGTGGTTGGCTGAGTAGTAAGATGAAAACAAGTTGGGAACTGTGTCCAAGTACCAAAATCCTTTTGTGAGCAGGATGGTCAGTGTGAGATGGTTGACCATGTAGAACTTTGTAAGGAGGACTGGGAGGCATGAGTCATCTTTGTACATGCATTGAAGAGTACCACCTATGAATAGGATGTTGGCTGTTTCAGTGCTATGCTTTGTTCTGAACCCAGACCCATAATCGCAAATCAGCCCATGTTGGTTAATCCTATCATGGAGTTGGTTGGCAAATGTTTTCTAAATTATTTTTCCAATAAATGAGAGACTATTGATCTTTTGTTAGTTTGTAAGATTGTCCATGTACTGCGACAAGTCATGGGATTCCTGTGAGCCTAGGGAAGTGAGGCTGCTATCCAATGACCCCCCTACTGTTGGTAAACAGTGGGAGGACCTCACAGGGAGAGACTCCCCTCATGGGAACAAGAACTCCTGTAACATGACAGAGCTCACTAACCCCATGACCATTGAGACACCAATTGAGAACACTAGGGTTTGATATTCTAATACTCCTTCCCTTCCTTCAGTAATGTTCAACATCACATCTTATCTTAGTTTTAAGAACAAGAAGATTGAAGGAGTAATGTAGACTACTCAATATTCAAACCCAGACAATACTGAGAAGAAGATGAAGCTCCAAGGAACCATCCAAAACTCCTCTTTAAAATCGGTAGAAAGTACTCACAAAAGATGGCCCCACGGAGGCCCGAAGAATACATCATCAAACCAAAAATGCCATTCTAGTGTTTGGCTGGGGAGGTCCCCACTCAGAGATACAAAATGCGAAGCAGGAGCAAGGAAAAAGAGAGACAGGTGCAATCTGACCAGCCCGGGTAGTTTGAACGAGGGAAGACAGTAAGCGGTCGAGAGTCAGCAGCACTTTGGATCCTGGCATCACAGAATCCACAGAAGAAGGTCCAGTCGAAAGCTGCAGGAAAGAGCAAGGTAGTGTGACCTCATGGAGGTGGACAAGGTGTACCAGCAATGGCACTGTCACTGCAGGGCAGCAGAAGGGATCGCAGAACCACTGCAAGATGTGAGAGGAAGAAGAAGCCAGACACAGCAGCTGCAGACAAGGTCAGGAATCCGGTGATGTGTCCCACTGTAACTGCACATAACAGAAAGCATGGGAGACCCGGAAGGTGAGTGGGACCTGTTGCAGGAAGTCTCCTAAATAATCCTCTTCATCACAGTGGTATCAATCCCAGAAACATTGAATCATAGTGGATTCAAAGTAATCTTCCTCGGCACAGTGGGAAAGCGAGAACCACTGACCACCAGACAAGGCTCTGGGACCCGAAAGTAGATACTCAGGGTATTAGAGGAAATATTCCTCATCACATTGTGAAAGAAAGAACCACTGATCACAAGAGGAGGGTCTGGGACCTGAGAGCAAATACTAAGAACAAACTGAGCAAGCAAGGAGATGTGTTCAAGATGGCAGTGGAAGGGAGCCAGGCCCACTGGCCTTGTTGTGAACCGTGCCAAGCAATACCAGGAGAGCGGAGTCATTCTGCTGGTCCCAAATTAATAACTGTATTAAAGATGTCAGGGCAAGGTTGTCATTCCCCATGGACTTATTGTTAACTGTACCAAGCAATACCAGGAGAAGGGAGTCATTCTCCTGGTCCCGACCTGGGAGATGTGCTAGAGACGTCAGATGAAGGGAGTCATTCCCCCTGGCTGTATTGGAAACTGTTTAATGCTACACCAGGAGAAGGGGGTCATTCTCATGGAGGCAAACCTTGTAAAAGGGCTGTGTGAAACCCACAAGCCAGGGTAAAGGAGGTATTCCCTCTGGCATTGTTATAGCGAGAGAACTTTCTTTTGGATGCTATCCGGGTAACAGGAGAAGGGAGTCATACTCCTGCAGAAGTAACTTTTTGTTAGTTTATCCTTTAGTTATAGTGTGAGGGATAGAAGTAGGCTGTGATACAGAGCCGTGGAGTTCATTTTGACGGACATTCGGACGGGCCTTTTAGTATTTCTTTTGAGGCCAGGAAACCCCTCAGGATAGATTGGTTTTTGGTACTGAAAATGAAAGTCAATTACCCACCACCTTTCCACCTTTGTGTCAGATTCCTCCGTCGACACTCTTACAGCACAAGGTGGGATTTTTAAAGATAGCCTGGGTTAGTGCTGATTGAGTGAGGAATTTCCTATTTTGAGGAAGTGTTGAGTGTGGCCCCATTGATCTGCCATAGGATGGCAGCAGGGGCAGGGTGTCATATTTGTATAAGGTTGATTTAAGTTATGCAAGGGTGTCATCAATATCCTTGTGGATGAGGGGAGTAAGGGAGGCCCAGGTTTCTGTTATGCACTGTGGGATTGAGATCGTGGGCCATTGGTTTGCAGTATTTATTTGTTGTTGTATGTTATTTATCTTATTGATGACAAATGTTGTTCTGTAAGATTGAGAGTTTACCGGATAATGCAGTGGGTATGATCAGTGTGAAGAAAACTGTGAAGAAAGCTTTACTCCTGTTGGCAGTCCCTGAGATGGTTGATGCCTAGTATGCAGTTTTGGTTTCACTGTTAAGAAACATTCACATACTGTGTGAACAATGGAGGATGAGTGTGTTTTTGGTCCTCTGCATCTTATGCTGACATATTGTGCTTATTGTTGTTTATTTCTTCCATACAACAGTGGACAAAGTGATTAACCCTTATGTGACCTTGTTTCATGGGGGCAATGTGTGTCAACCAGTTCCTTGATGGTTTGGTTGACAATTGATAAGAGAGCATTGCAGTTGGGATTGGTAGTGTTGGTTTGAGCTGCTAGTTTGTGTTCTAATACCTGTAACTGGAAAACCTTAAAGCATTGACTAGAGGACATGATGGTTTTACCACATCCTTTCTTGGGTGGGAGGGGATGTGTAAATGGGATGGCAATGGTGGCATGGTCTTTTCAGTCATCTGGGATAGAATTAAGATTTGTATCTGAGGTATATTGGATTAAGTACATGTCTAGACAATCCATGACTTGGAGATCATCCATGGTGCTTTCAGTGGCTTATGTCACCGACAGATTCAAGTCACCAAGGAAAATGTTTGTTGTGTTTGCAAATGATACTGAGGTGGTGAGGTCGGAAATGTCATTGAAGAATGGCCCACACATGTGAGGTCAATGGTAGATCAGATGTAATGTGTCAATCTGTTCATGCAATAGCGCAGGGTGGTATGAGAGAAACTCTATGACGTGTATGCTTTTCAGCTGCACTGCCATACCCTCCCACCCATTCCAAATCCTTGTGCAGTAAAGCTCCCTCGCCTCCACTAAATACAGTTTGAGGGCTATGTTTTGCATAGCCCCCAAATTGTATTTAGTGGAGGCGAGGGGGCTTCTTCATGGCTATTACAACATCTTGTATCTACAAAACATATATATGATACATAGAACAGTTATTCACTCTCGAGTCATTGTTTAATTAACCACATATGTATATGTCTCAACAAAACATTGCAATTAAAATATAGTGTCCTTATTTTGTGAAATTGTTCACCCTTATGCAAATCTCATATTCATTTTCCATGTCTTAATATATTCAATAACCATTAACATTTCACAGTATGTAATTTTATGAACAAGTTTAATGCTGAGCTCTGAGCATACCATAGGCCCATTCAGACTATTATTATATCGTGCAAACAAAGTTCAATGCACAGTTCTATTAATCTTTCTCACTTACCAAACGTTGTTTTTCACTACTTGTGCTTATCTTGTTTTACTTTAATCACACAATTGTGTTTGTGTTCAGAGCTTCATTCACATGAGTATCTTTGAGTTTCCTGACAGCTTCAGTTCGATCATGTACAAAAACAAATCACATGTGCTGACTATTTCACTAGTTGCTATATCTTTGTTAGCTTAAAGCATCTATGCGTCTAACTATATGACCACAATAACACTTAGCATCATCCAGGGTGTTCTCTGTCTTTACACAAGCAGCCTTTCGGCATGAATCATTATGTTCTTCTGTCAAGAAGACTACAGACAAATCGCTGTTCTTTTTATCCACCTGGCCTCGGCCATTTTGGAATGGAGTGACTCTTATGTCACTTACTATCTATATTACTGTTTAGATGTTAATATAAATATATGCTATTTCAACACTGGTAAAGATGAAACAAATGTGGTGCATAATTCCAATCGATTTTGACACGACCACAGATTTTAGTCTGATCTGTGTTGAGGAGCCTCATTTAGCCCAATTTGGCAGCCATTTTTGACAATGTTTTTTTCTATCATGCTGAATATGCTTCGTTTGCATTCATAAAGATGCTTGTGTCATTTTGGGATCTTATTTCCTTCTATAACCCATCTCCACAAATACCAAACAGGCAAATCCCTCATAGCTTCTTGTGAGTTATCACAACCTGAACATTACTTACATTTGGTCCTATTTAGCCTTGTCCAAATTGTTGTTCTAAGTTTGTTTTTTGATCTTTAATGCCTGTATGCTCAGGGTTCAGTCATTAATGTATAGTGTTTATCAACAACATCTAGTTAATATTGCATTATCTTCACAACATTCTTGTCTGTACGTGATTTCTGGTACATAAATATATTGCATGTGAATAAACATCATAAGGTTTAGAAGTTGTATTGTCTTTTTCATTGTCACGTTAATTTTAACCCAAAAGTAATTTAGCTTGTGGTCCGAATTGAGACCAGTCATATTTGCTCTGAAGTAAAACATTAGACAGGCCTCTTTTGTCTTAAGTGTTTTATCATATCACCACCTCTCATGTGCTGTGTCAACCGCTTTAAGCCAAAAAAAATCTGATATTACCTACATCCTTTTTGTTTATGTCCTGAATTACAGTGCATGGTCAAAGGATATTTTTCAACCTGTATTTTTATAGCCCTTAAATGTTCAAAGCTGTCATTTGGTGATACCAATATAAATGTCATCACATGCGCACTTAATTACAAAGATCACAAAAGTACTTTTGCAGTTTATGAACTCTTTAATTTCGTAGGTTTTGTTTAGAGCATCTGAAAAACATTTACAGTTTTTGGTAAATTGGCAACAGTTGCAATTTCCACATTGGTAAAAGCCTGCCAGTTTGGTCAGCAACCAGTTTTACCCTGATGGTGGTTTAGTGAGGGCTCCTAAAAAGTTTGGTGCAATTCTACTGCCTATCGTAGGTACTTTTCTAAATGTTATTTGTGGATTAGGATCTATAACATTTTTCAGATCTTAGTCTAACATGAATATGTTCCAATGCTTTATCCCTAATTGGTAAATCAAATGACTGTGTGTTGAGTATGTTGTTATAAATCTATACTTTTTCTTGACTCACAGTAGATCGAGCTTTCGGAACTAGCAGATCTTGTCTTGGTTTGTTCTTGGCTTTGTTTAGAGCTCGTATGATCACCTTATCGGAGTCCCTCTTTCTTTAAAACGATTAACCAGAATGTCACTTTGTAAGAGAAAAGAATCCATTGAACTGCAATTTCTTTTTGCTCTTATAAATTCTCCATATGAGATATTTCAGGTGATGTTTTTCAAATGGCAACTATCTGCCTGCAAGGTTGTATTCGCTTCTGTTGGTTTTCGATAAGTTTGTGTTTCAAGATAATTGTTTTTGATCAGAATTCTAAGTCTAGAAAAGGGAGTTTGTCTTGGTTTTATGTAGCAGTAAATCTGATACCTTATGTATTAATATTCAAAAGGTGAATATATTGATTCAGATCCACTTATGGCCCATATCATCAGGATGTCATCAGATTGGATCTCTTTGGATTGTGGGGTACCCCAAGGGTCATCCCTGTCCCCGTTAATTTTTAATCTATATTTTCATCTGGTGTTTGAGATATTTCGGAAGTGTGGTCTTCAATTCCACTCTTACGCCGATGACACGCAGGTCTACATCGAAATAAAAAATATGTAGGAAGCTTTTGAGAAGATTAACCTATGTATGAATGAGCTTAGCGAGTGGATGGCAGATAATCAGCTCCAGCTCAATACAGCCATGACTGAGCTGATACGGTTTAGTCCAAAAGGGAAAATGCTAACAGAGAGACAAAAATTACCCCCATTGATTCTGAGAGAACAACTACAATATACCTCCAAAGTCAAGAACCTTGGATGTGTGTGGCAATCGAACCTCAGCAGTGAGGGCCAGGTGGGGGCTAAAGTTAAAGCAGTTTTCTACGCAATTCGGGTGCTGCGTAACCTACTCCCTTTGATCCCAGTTGAAGAACATGCAGCAGTGGTGGGTGTCATGACTATCCCCCACCTGGACTACTGCAATAGTCTGTTGGCAGGAGTTGCATCCAAGCAGGTAGCCAGACTACAGAGAGCCCAAAATGCAGCAGTTAGGTTAGTCAGAGAGCTGAATAGAAGGGATCATGTATCTGCTTTCCGGAGATCCCTACACTGGCTTAAGGTAGAGGACAGAAACTAATTTAAAATGGCATGCCTTGTATATAAATGTTTGAATGAACTTGCCCCAGGATACCTTGCCGATAAGATCATTTGCTACTGTCCCATTAGAGATCTCCGGTCTAGAGATCAACTCTTGATGTCGGTGCCAAGATCTAAACTGATCTCTGGAGGATTCAGTGTGTTTGGTCCGAAATTATGGAACCAACTACCATTAGAGATTAGATCTTCTGCATCCCTAATACTTTTTAGGAAGAGCCTGAAAACGTTTTTTTGAGATAGGCTGCTTTCATTATACAAAGTGCATATTGAACTGATATGCTTAAAGTCCACCCATTAGTTTACATCAGCGCCAGTATATAGTTGACTCTGTCTGGTGCGCATTAGAAATTCAAATCAAATGTATTGCCAATATTTTATAAAATCTCACTCTGCTTCAGAAAAATATATATTTCTTTCAAAAAGCCCATACATAAATTTGCAATTGATGGAGAACATTTAGAGCCCATGGCAACTCCAGATAATTGTTGATATGTGTTCCCATTGAACATGAAATAATTGTTTTTCAATATCATATTGGTTAAGTCTACCAGCATATTCTTCTCTTCAAAAAAAGTTATTGACTTTTAATTATAAAGATATTCAATTGGCTCTAATGCAAAGCTGTGCTCAATTGATATGTAGAGAGCTACCACATCAGGAGTAACTAACCAGTATGTAGATTGCCTCTTTCTTTCTGATAGTCTTTTTTAGGATATGCATACGGTCTCTGGTGTATGAATTCAGTTTCATTACAATCAGGTTTAGGAAACTGTCAATACATTCTGACACAGGTTCTAAGGAAGACAATATAAGATTCCCAATTGGTCTTCGTGTAGGTATCTTGTTGTACATTGTATGGATTTTAGCTAAAATATAGATGAATGGTTTCTTAGGAAATGTTCTTAGCATATGTGTATCTTTCTTGTTAACCATACCTTCACTGCACCAATATTCAATGTTGTGTGACACTTCATTTTTTTAAAATGTTCTATCATTGTGCTGTTATGATTTTATATTTGCCTTCTTCTTGTAAATGATGTATTCCCATTTGTATGTCATCTTGCTATTTTGAATTACAATATTGCCAGCCTCACCAGCTGATTTGATTATTATAGATTAATCTTGTTGTAGCAACTTTATGGTCTCTCTGAATAGACTGGTTAGATGATGAAATCTTTGTTTAAGTGACTTAGTTTGATCATCTAGTTTGCAAATGTCCACGGACATAATTTAAAAAATATATCAATCGCTTTGTCCTATGGTAATGGTGGAATCCATTTTAATTTTACATGTAAACAGTTTTCCCAACTCACACCTTGATCAATATCTAAATCATTCAAAATGTTTCCTATAATCCCACTGTGACAAGTCTTCTAATGACATCAACACTTTTTTATGTCCTAAATCACTTAAAGAATCTAAAGATACTCAGTCTAAGCAAACCATTGCATAAATCTGTGAACAGGGTTTAGATATGACAAGTCCTGATTGTGAAAATAAAAACTGGGGCTGTGTTTTTTTAATTTTGGAAGGCTTTCCTCATGTGTGAGAGCCAGACTGTGCTTCTCCCAAATCAAGGCATTTTGCCAAGCCTGGCTGCAGTTGCTTTGAAGGCTGCAAGCAGACTCAATATATGTGTGCTTTGCTCCATGGCAGGATTCCAAGGCAGTGTTCGAAAGAGGGCTGAGCTGAATGGCGGGGGCTGTCCAGTGTGTGCTGCCGTGTCTGCTGAAATTGCAAACAAGTCAGAAGGGCTAGTTGCACCAGGATCACAAGTAAGTATAAATTTAGATCACTACAAAAATGGAATTGGAATTTCATGCAAGGGAATATTGATCTGGCCAGGTCAGACTCGCCTAAAGGGCTATTTACTTTTTTTTCTTGGTACCCGAAAAACAAGGACACTGCCTGAAATGAAATTGACTATGGAAATAATTCTGCTATGCAAAGAAATCCACTGCCTCCAGCATTAGACTAACCTGACATTTGGCTAAAAGGGCAAGATAGGAGGTGGGGCGGTTTCCTAAAGTGCACCTGCTTTCATAACCAACTGAATTGCATGGCAAGGCATGTCTCAATTTCATCCACAATCTACTAACTGTATGCAAGCGGTTAACCACGATACATATATTATCAGTAAATACTAAATAGTTTTTATAACCCAAAGAAAACTGTCAGTGTGAAATTGCATATTCTATTTTCTCTTTATAACAATGTGCATGGGTAAATGCATGCTTTGCTGATTGATTTTGAAATAATTATGCATGTAACTGTATATCATTGTGTTGACGGATTTGAAAGTGTGCATATAAGGTTATGGAAGTGTAAGCCTGCATGGTGGTCTGTTCTTGTGTGGCCTGGTCAATTTATAATATACAGTGTGACAATTTGGTGTGTGTCTAGTGCAGTATAAGGCCTTCTGGGGCATAGCCAAGGAGCCCATAATAAAAGCGTAGTAACAGAGAGATAACAACATTTTTTCTTGCAGAGCAAATACAAAACGAGCAGTGATATATAAACAGTTAATCTGGAAGCTATGGTCAAGCTGACGTCGCCCTACAATTGGATGAAGCAGAACATTAATCAAGTTAACACAAGGTTGCAGTCTCAAGGTTTTAGAACTATTCAGTCTAACAGCAGAGATCTAAAAAGTCTAACAGGAGAGATCTAAACAGTCTAACAGCAGAGATCTAAACAGTCTAACAGCAGAGATCTAAACAGGGATAGAGTCAGTCTGACAACCATGCTGTAGGCACATATTCCCTGTGCTCTTTTCAAAGTAGCTGGAAACCAGTCAGAAGTAAAATGGAAGGATGATCTTTAGCTGAACATTAGAACAATGTATTGTCAATTCCACTCTCCAACTCGCACTACTGCCCAAATTAAACAGGCACCTTCACAGACATTGGCACGTACTGCTGGCATATACAGTGCGATGAGTTCAGGTCAGCATAAACATCTGGTGGAAAGAAGCTGCAGTGATCTAATGTTGCAGTGATATCCGTGCCTCAGCAGAGCTGCCCAACTGCAACAGGTAAACAGGTACCTTCATGCAACTTGGCGGATACCATTTGTGAGTAGAGTGTGATGAATTTAGGGCAAGTGACAGGGTCTGGCATCAAATAACCACAGTGCTCTAATGACACAGTGATATCTGATTCAGGGCAGAGCTGTGCAACTGCGACAGGCACTTTTGTGCACCTTGTCACGTACCACTGGCACAAAGAGTGTGATTAATTCATGAGTCACAAGCTGTGAAACAGAGGAGAAGGCACTGACATGTATCTAAGGGCAGTGCTGTGAATAAGGCACAACTTATGTGTCCCTTTTCTGTCCTAGCCCACACAGTCAGTGATGGCATCAAGGTCCCAGATCCAGGACCAACAGTGTGTCAGAATGCGGTGAGATATGAGTCAAGATACCAGGGCATGGACATCTGCTATATAGTACAGCAGAGAAAACAAATGGTACAGTCGCTCTTCTGTACACCCTTGTTGGCTCTGCATTTAGAGAAAAGGGCCCAAAAAATACAAGCCGCACTAATATCCTTCCTCTGACGAGTGGTGAGGTGTGTCAGTGGTTCTTACCAATTGACATCAAACAGCCAAAGGAAGAGGATCACTAAGATGTTCTTCACTAAATTATGTAGTTTTTTCACCCATATTTCAGGATGCAGAAATAGGCGCTCGACTTTGGAGCAGGAAAGGGTGCAGCAATCTGTATTTATTTATAACTGTGTAGCACTGTGGTCGAGATGGGACACTCTGTCTCATCTCTGCTCTCATACCTGCTCTAATAACATTTCACGCTCCATAATCCTTTGCACCCAAGCTTTGTGTACTGAGGCTCTACTGCATACAATTTCCAGTGTTTATGCTGCACATGTATGCACACAATATGTATATAATACTGCAACATCTCCTTTTCTGAAAATAACATGTTAGTAATTAGGGGTGTACCGAACTTTGGCTTCGAATAAGTATGCGGCCGAATTCCGGCTGAAAAAAAGCTATTCGGCTCTGGTAGAATAGTTTCTAGCTAATTAGCTCTTGCCGAATACTTTGACATTCTCATTTGAATACAATGCAATGAACTCAGAAAGGCAAACATAAACTTCAGTTTGCAAAACTGAATAGAAATAGACCAGACAAATTGCTATCACACAGCTGAAAAATATCTTATATTGTAACCTGCTCTTTAGGGCATATTTTGTTACAGATTCTTAGACAAAAAAGGAGCTAATCTTTTATACTTAGCCTGCAACAACACAGGAACATCTTTTCTTTGGGCCAATGTTTCTATGCAATGTGCACTTTTTTTCAGTTGGGAAAAACAAACTGAAAGAAGTGTGCATAGATACTTTCAGATCCTGTCATGTCACTTCCCATTACGTATGTCATAGTCCCCCCTTTTCTTTTTTTAAGGACTTGAGTCTTGAGTTTAACATTATCAGATATTTTATCAGGAAATTATAATTTGCATATGTTTGTGCATTGACGAGAAAGAGTGGCTAGGATAAGTGAAAAGTGAGCAGCATTTGTTTGGGTTGGGTGAATAGTTGTGAGATGGAGTTGACACATTTCAGATTTCCTCTTGACGTGTGTCCTACATGAGCCGACATGAAACATTTTATACATTTCTATGTGAGCTGCAAAGAAGTTTCTAAACTCAACCACATCGACTTTGCAACTGGATAGAGAATGTAATGCATCTGATTCACAAAGGCAGTCCTTCTGCATTTGTGAAGCCTCCTACTTTAACTGGCACTGAATATGCAACAATCTTCTGTACAGTCGGTCCCTTCATTTTGGTTAAAAATTGCTTTATTTCTGGCTTTTATGCTTAATAAAGATGCTACATCATTTACAATGAAGAGAAATAAAAGTATAAAAAGCATTTAAAATGGTGCTTTATTTGTGGTTTTTAATAAGTGTGTTTTTTGAAGTTTGGAACATGATTTATGGAATAAAGCAACTATTCGGCTCCATATTCGGCTTTGGCCGAATAGTTGACAAACGATTCAGTATTCGGCCGAATACTAAATATGCTATTCGGTACAGCCCTATTAATAATGCTCAAAGGCTTCAAAAGCATTGGGGGTTGCTCTTCTTTGTTCTCCTGGTGCAAAATCTTTTCTTTTTCACTATGTCCTGCTCCTCTAATTCACTGCCCCCAATCTCTCTCTGGTCATCTTGTGTGCATATGTCTTTGGGTTGCAGGGGTCCAATGTTGTTCTGCTGTAGAATTTCCATTTACTTACATGTCTATGACTACATTGTCTGAACCGTTATTGTATTGCAAATTTGTCTGACCCCTGTTGGAGGTGCCATTTCCTGTGGTGGAATGGAATACTCACTTTCAACGGCAAGGGAGTATTCCATTCTGCTATAGGAAACAACGCACACACTAGTGTTCAGCACAATTTCGATTCAATACTATGGTATTCTAATGATGCTTGCGTTGCTCCTACTGCTATTTTTCTTTATTCAGAGCTCAGCGGCTAAGGAACCACTTGCCACTTTTACCTAAATTAACTGTGTAGAGGAATTGTAACGCTTACCTTGGACTCTGCAGAAGCGTATAGACTCTCAGATGCCTGTTCCTTACTACTCGCCACTCATAGCCATGTAGTATCAAAGACACACCACCAGAGTTGTTGCAGCTGCAACACAGGAATCCCAGGAACTGGATATGGATATCCTAGACCAAAACAACAGGAATCAGTGCTATCTGCGGTTGAACCCTGCTGAACTCCCTCCCAGGGAACCCCCTGCAGGGAAGGTTAAGCTCACCTGTTGTCCTGCACAGGAGTGAGTGATTTCCCGGTTACAACCGTGCCAGTTATGTCACTGGCGCTGGTGCGTGCCAGACCGGCTGTGGCATGTGGATATGGTTGCTTCTCCTTTCTGCCTTTAGTCTCTTTTGCTTTTAAGTTATTTGCTTCTGGTCTCTTTGCTTTTAATCACTTTGCTTCTAGTCTCTTTGCTTTTAGTTTCTTGCTTTTAGTCTTTTGCTTTCTTTATTCCTCGGTTGTTCATCCTTTTGCCTTCCTTCTGTGTGGTTTTGTTTTACTTGTGTCCTTAACATTACTGCTTATGCTGTCCATTATCCTGCATGCCTTGCATTTTCTTGGTTGTGTTGCGCTTCCTTGAGTGCCACTTAATAGTCGTTTCGTTTCAGCTTCAGGGTGAACTGCTAGAGATGAATGAAGATCCACACGGGAGCACCGGAGGTCGAGAGCCAGATGAGGTAAGCAACGTAGGAAAGCCTCGATCGGTGCCTTGATTGCACCTGACTCTTCCTATCCCCCCTTCTGCAGGTGGGTGCTGGAGGGCAGCGGAACCACTGCGGAATGCCAGAGGTTTCTGGGGTTGAAGGAGCAAGAAACTGGCGGTAAGCTTTGCTCTGCAGATAGCAGTGTAACGCAAAGCAAGGGAGAAAGCATGCAGTGTTGCTTATATAGCAACCAAACCCATGCAACTGTGCCATATCTGCAGCAGGTTGTTTGTGGGTTCACTGGTGGCCATGTTGGAAGAAGTGAGGCGGCCACCGAAGGCGGCCATATTGGATCCTAGCCCGTTCTCAAGGCAAATGGCAGTGGCAAAGGTGGTGGAAGAGACAACCACGCAGAAACACGGTCCAGCCTTCCTTCTTCCCCTGATGAGTATTTCTAATGAAGGTTTGGAGGGAGGCTGGCTTAAGGGCTTTGCTGTGATCATGACAGGCATATCTTCTGTTCCTTCTAAGGTGCACAGAATGTACTTCAGAGATCAATCAGCACATGCTGTGCAATTTATCCACAGCTAATACTGTATTTAGTTTGACAGTGGGAACTCGTCCCCTCATAAATTCAAAGGACTTACTCCTGTGGTAGTATGACAGGTTGCTCTGTGGATAATATCCAACTCTTTAACTATTTCATTGACATATAGCTCTTCTTATTCAGGAATGGTAGAAAGATTACATCTAGTGTGTTATGCCATATCTATTCAAGTCGGAGATCATGACATCAGAGGTGAATTTGATATCTTTTTCTGACAGGAAATATTTTGATACCTTCTTCTGCAAAATAAACCTCTGAAAACTCTTAGGCTAGATTCCATAGCTGTTTCCTATAGGAAGGCTAATTCCAGCCATGTTTACGTATATTCAGTGATCACCAGGGCGTACACACGTACCAACACCTCTCTAAACAGCACCCACATTGTTTTCATTCACACCCCCAAATCTTCTGGCCTGGATTGTGGGGTTGGACTGTTGTTAATCCTAGTTATGCTGGTGCTCCGATATTTTCTCCTCTTCCTTTCGTTTCTAGCTTTAAGTTTCATTTGGTTAAGTTCTCCTTTCTTCGTCAGCCTGTTTTATTATTATTATTTTTTTTATCATCTACTGCCCACCTGGTTCAGATTAACTCGTTTAGGAAGAATTTCATTAATGTATTTCCTCTGTCTATAATCTCTGATCATCACTTGGGGTTGCTGGTACTTTTAACTTGCCTTCTTCTAAATCCCTATCTGGTTCTGATGTTCCTCCATTGATAACTTTTACTTTTTTATAACTTGTCACTCCTTCCTTCTGCTTCTACACACAATAAAGCTGGCACCTGAGATCTTACCTTTGTATCATCCTGCATTACTAATGTTGAATCTGTTTCAACTGTTTGCCTTCCTTCGGCTGGTCAATTTTTAAACTGTTTTCCTCTTTTCCAATAACAACTTCAACTACTATTAATTCTTCCCACTAAAACTGTACATTCTTTCATCGAGATACATGACATCATTCAATCAATAGTCTGATTGGTTCAATTTCTTCTTCTCTTCCTTCTCTTGTGGAGTTACCTATAGCTAATGAGATTCATTTAGTAAAGTTATACATGTTTCTATGTTATGCTCCCTCGGTTTATATTGCCTTAAATAGGCGCTTTCAAACCTTCTCATCCTTGGCTCACTAGGTCTCTTTTGGACCAGCAGCAAAAACGTTGCAGGTCAGAACGTCACTGGCATAAAAATAGATCATTTGATAATCTCTCTATGTACAAAGCCTACACATTAGCATTAAAGAATGCTAAAGCAGGATATTATCAGGCTCCCATATCTTCTCATGCTTCCTCACTTTGTTATCTTTCTTCTACCATCAATAGGTTACTCTCTGCTCTTCCGCCCAATCATTCTCTTTCATCACCTTTTCTTGCTGATGATGTTGCACCCAATTTTGTTAAAGAAAAGAAGCATATTTATTCTTCTTTCCCCTTGACATGAAAGTCTAGGTTACTTCTTACTCCTTCTACTGCTAAATGTTATTTTTCTTTTTTTCTCCTCTATTCCTAAATCAGATGCTATATTGTTTTTTTCTTGGTCTAACTATACAGAAGCTCTGTCTGATCCCAATTCTTCTTCAATTGTTAAATTGGTATTTCCTTCTATTGTATCATATCTTGTGACTTTTAAAATATATCTTGTCAATATGCTTATTTCCCATCTGGCCCTAAAAAGGCTACCATTATTCCATTATTGAAAAAGTCAAATGTTGATGTTTCTTGTCCTGTTAAGTATCGTACTATATCCTTTCTTCTGTATTAATCGAAACGGCTAATACAAATTGTTCATTTTCAATTATCTTAATTCATTGCCACAACTACTATCTGGTTTTCGGGCAGGTCATTCCACAGATACGTTTTTAATGACAGTATGATAATGACGGGCTATTTATATACCGCTTTCGGTCAAAGTGCTTTAAAGTGACCATATTTACATACATCACCCAACCAAAGTTGGTACTCATTTACTGACCTCGAAAGGATGAGGTGGCCTTGCAGGGATTTGAACCTGCGAACTGCACATCACACACAAATCACAGCAGTGAGTGCTTAACCCACCAAGCTATCTTGACAGATGTATCTGATTTTATTTTACAGGTTTGTCATCCTAAACTATCTTGTGGTTTAGTACTCCTTGATCATCAACTGCTTTTAATCACCCTACCCTTGTTAATTCTTTATCTTTACTTGGCAGAGCTGGTACTACTCTTCCTCGGTTTTCTTTTTATCTTACTCATCGTTCTTGTTCTGGCTCCTGGAAAGGCTCTTTTTGTTGTTTACAGACTTCAACGTATGGAGTACCACAGGGCTCCATTCTTGGCCCTTTTTTTATTAATGCTAGATAGGAGCTCATTTTCGAGTCCCTGTGTGATTCGACAGCGAGGAACGGTACACTTGCACTTTGGCATGCACAGGCAGGGGTGGACTGGGAACTAAAAGAGGACCTGGAATGAATTACTGGGGACCAAAAGAGGCCCTGGAAATAAGGTTCAAAGTGGCCCCATTTGACACATTTTCAGCAAGCCCAATGCTTTTCCTATGAGAAAATTTGGAAATATCACATAAACGATGCCCAGGGTGCAGAGGCCCACCGGGAAATCTCCAGAGTTCCCTATAGGCCAGTCCACCCCTGTGCACAGGCCCTGCCACCAGATTTTGGTCATTTGCACGACGCAGTGCAATAGTGCAGGGCAAAAGGCAGCGTAAATGTGTCTGTGTCGCCTTTTGAACTTTTGCACTCGAAGGAATGGATCCAAATGGAGCCAGTGCGGTTTTTGCTGCTGTGAAAAGCCGGCAACATTTGCACCCACAATAAAACGAATGCGGGTGCAAATTATTGATAATTTGTACGATGAAGAGGAAGGGGGTGGCAGAAACGGAAGTGGCGTTCTGCCCGTCCTCTCTGCCAAGAAAATGCAGGGAAATGGGGAATAGCATAAGACAAATCTGTAAAAGCCTTTGCAAGGCTTTTCGGCATTTTGCTTCCGTTGCACTCCATTGAAAATTAGCCCATACTTTTTCACTTGCATTTCTTATTCAGTCATATGGCATTCAAACACACTTTTAAGCCAATCATATTCACATTTTCTTTTCATTTACGGCCATCTTTACCAGCAAGTGTTCTAGTGTTTAATGATGAACACGCTCAGATTATAAAACAACCAAGCATTTTAGAGAAAACTTAATGTTACTACGCATCTAAGGTATATTCATCTGCTTACTAATTTCATCCAAGGTGCCTCTCCTTAATCAATTTGAACACATGCAACAATTATTAATAATAGCACAAATGTCCAGGGTATCTCTCTGAGTGCTCAACCTCTTGGCTATGAGTTAGAGCTATTGAAAGCAATGTCGACCTTACAGAAGTTCCACACAGTCGACCTGCCAGGATTGTCACCTTTACAAAAAGAAAAATCAGTCACTGATTGACAAAGCACAGTGAGGAACCCAAGCTTTTGACATTGTTTACAATACTGGTTGCTGGGGGCAGACCTTGCAGCACTTTTGGTAAAATATGGCTAAAAAGCAATGCAATTTACAAGTTGATCTGTAATGTAGCACATGGAAAAATTCAGTAGGGACCAACTTTCCAAAAATGCAAAGACATTTTCATGTTGGCTGTGCAAATGTATGGCAGTATTGCAATAGTAAAAATACACCCACGTTGGATGTGCCCAATAATCCTAGTATTGACACTTTAAAAACCCACTGGGCCTCATTATAACTCAGGCGGTCCGGAAATAACGGTGGCGGTAAACCCGCCGCCACTGTTGTTTCCGGACCGCCTGATCCCGACTCCTGCAGGCGGGAGGTGATGTTCCCGCCAGGTCTGACCTGGCAGGTTTAACACCGCCCGCCTGCAGGCGGACGAGGAAACACGGGCAGCATTACGAGATGCTGCCGGTGTTTCCATGATCCCCATTCCCATCGAGTCCCATAGGACTCGATGGGAATGGGGATTAACACCATTCCACCTCCGTGATTCCCGGAAAACCGGGGTTGTAATGCCCTGGTAATTCCGGGAATCACGGAGGTGGAATGGTAATACGAGTCCGGCGGTAACCAGGTGGTTTTACCGCCGCGGTTACCGTCGGACTCGTAATGAGGCCCACTGACATTGGATTAACTCAATGAAGCCAGTAGTGGCATTTAAATAACTTATTTGTGGTGGATTTTCCCAATAAGTCGGTATTGCATCTTTAAAAAACACACGCATGCTTGTTATTTGTTTGCAGTAATGCCAGTTCTGCTACTGTAATTGCATACTCACATTACTGTGCCAAGTAATTTTGTATTTGCCTGTATTATAGCCCCCCAATGCATGCCCCTGTTCTGCTGGCATTGGCAACTTTTTCAACTCAACCCTACCCCATGCACAAGCACTGGCCTGCCAGCACTTCACACAAATCATCCACTAACGCCAAGCACCTGTTCCGTATTCATTCAGGACTCATTGGGCCTCATTACGACCCTGGAGGTAACCATGCTGATTTTTGCAGCATGGCTACCCCCATTCCGGGTACTGGGTCCTGGTTCCCTGAATGGGGAAATACCGGGACATTCCGACCTTTGAGGGCCTGATATTTCCCCATTCAGGAAACCCGGACCCGGTACATTGCCATTCCCATTCGAGCCCCCATAGGGCTCAATGGGAATGGGAAGGATGCAAACAATGGGCCCGTTAATGACGGCACGTTGTTTGCATCCTGGTCTGCTCACGGGACCCCCTAAGGACGCCTGGTTTTACCAGGCGTCCTTAGGGGGTCCCGCGAGGAGACCTCATAATGAGACAGTAGGGGGTTAAAGGGGCGGCAGCTCTACCGCCCCCATTAACTCCCTACTTCCAGGGTCGTAATGACCCCCATTGACTTGCATACACAGCACACTCACTCAAAGATACACAGATATACACAATATTACACACAAACAACCCATTGCAAGCACACACACACATGCATGCATACACACATTCTAAGCATACATGCCCAAACACATACATACACAAGCTGGGTTTTCAGATATTTTGGCCTTCCCATTCTTCTCTCAGGATTTCGAGCACATACCTAGGTTTTTGCCCTTCCCCCATTTCAAAAGGTGAAAACCCTGTGGAGGATTGAAGAGTCTTTCTTTCAGCAAAAAGATCCCAAGAAATGAGTTTGTCCCAATTCTAACCGTCTTCTGCTGCCAGCTTCGTGAGAATCTGCTTTAGGGTTTTGTTGAACCCTTCTACCAGGCCTTCAGTTTATGAATGATAAATGAATGTATATGGAATCTGGATTTCCTTTCGTTCTTTCATTTCCCCCATTAGCCGGGACTTGAAACTGCTACCTTGGTCTGACAAAACCTCTGGTATGTTTCCTTTCCATATGGACTTAGTTGCGTTACTTCACAAGGGGAAGGCTTACAGATGTTGGGTTTCATAGTCAACCACCACCAGAATGTATTTGTTGCTGGTATTCGAGGGTTTTGATGGTCCAACTGTGTCCATAACTATCCGGTGAAAGAGCACCCCTATTATTGGCAGTGGGTGTAATGGAGCCTTGGGTACGTCATCTGGTGAAGCTTTTTAAAAGCTGAGGCAGCAGGCACAAAACCTTTTGATATCTGCATAAACACCTGGACAGTAAAATCGGCTTAGGAGGATCTCCTGTGTCTTTTCCAATCGCAAATGGCAATTGCTAATGCTAGATTGAGCTAACTTTAGCAAATATTTTCAGAAGGGTTTGGGGACCAGCAGTTGATGGAAGATGTCGCAGCCTCGTCTGGGGTCCCATTGAGTTGATAGAAGAGACCCCCTTTACAACAGAATGGGGTGTTTTCAAGGTTTGTCCCTCCAAAACCAAATTCATCCTTGCTCAATTCAAAATCAGGCCCACCTTCTGTTCTTCAGCACATTTCACTGACATGGGCCTGGGGGAACTATGGACAGCACTGTCTGCTCCTCAAGCCTCGGTCATCTCTTCATATCCTGTATCAGCCCACTCTGTGTTTTTTAATATTTCCACTTCCTTTATGACCCTGTTTCAGACTGAAGGGGGTAGTGGCCGGGTTTAGTAGGAGTACCTTGATCTGTCCACGGTAATGCTTATATATTACCCCTCCTCCTACCTCCAGGGACTTCATCAGGGCCAACCCCAACTTTGGGGCCACTCTCCAATAGGTTTGTTCAGGTATTTCCACTTTCAAACCAGTCTGAACCAATGTTTGTCCTTCAAGGGGATTGTTACATATTTATCATCATACAGATGACACACAGTGGCCCCGAGACCACTTTGGTTGGTAGGTAGGCTGTACCTGTCAGTCTCACCACCCACAGCATCTTCAGTGGCAATGGGTGACCTCTATATTGGAGTTTGTCAAACCCCCACCTCTGACACTGTGTGTCACAGATGGTAAAGAAAAAGAGTCTCAGAGACAGATCAAGGGTTTTCATTAAATGTCCACCCTAACCCAGACCACTATACCCTGCATTAATGCTACCAATTAGTAATCCCTACTGTCTAGCAGCTTGCTTATTCTAAAGATGGTTCCCTATATTGCCAATTATCTATGCTCCCTCAGGCCTTCCTAACTCATCCTACACTATCCAAGGGTTAGTCTCTAATGGAACTTGGAAATAGTGCCTTATTAATGTATGTATTTATTTATTGTTTGCTTGTTAGGCACTTATATAATAAGAATGTACTGTTTCAAAGCGCCCAAAGAGCAGGAAAGGAGGGAGGGTACATTACAACACAATATTAAGAGCTGAGGGGAAGTGGAAGAGGGACAAACCTACTTTGCCTTATGAGAATTCAGAACTAGCAAGTGCAGAAAGGAAGAGGAAAGAGGGGGTAAGTGCTGGGGAGTCTGAGCTTGTGGGAGAGCCATGGAGGAAGTGCTAATAATGTTGAGTGATACACACCCACAGCTGCAGGAGGTGTAAGTACGAGTCTCCAGAGCAGAGGGTGTGCAGATGCAAAGTGCTGTGGATAGACAGGAGCTGGAAGAAATCAGTGAGGGAGGTCAAGGCCACGAAAATGCATAAGGGCCATGGACACTGATTCAGCAACTGTCAGACTAGCAGAGGAGAGAAGGTGGGAATGAGGAGGAAAAGAGGAAAGTCTTAAGGAGCTTCCGGAATTTGAGAAGGTCCTGATCAAGGCACAGGGGGTGGAGACTTTTCCGAAAGAGAGAGCCCGCAGAGGAAAGTGAGCGACTCCCTGCCCTCTTTTTAGCAAAATGCTTTCCACAAAAAGAGTTGGTGCCAGAGGAGCAAAGAGGTATAGTGGGAGAGTATTTAGTGAGATAGAGTTGAAGATGGTGTGGTCCCCAGGCCGAGACAGCCTTCTGGATGATGCAGAGGGATATGAATTTAATCCGTGCAGCGACCGGGAGCCAGTGAAGAGTTTTTAGAGCAGGAGAGATGCAGTTCCTGGGCTTAAGGCCAAGGATAAGTCTTGCTGCTCTGTTCTCGATAAGCTGAAGGGGGCACAGAGTCGATGAAGGAAGATTCAGGAGTAGGCTATTACAGTAGTCAAGTCTAGAGAGAACTAGAGCTTGAGTCACTTTGAGCCTCTGCGGGAAAGTGAGAAAAGGTAGAATTCCTTTACGAAGGAAGAGCTGGTAGTTGGACTTATTGGCAATATTCTGGGTGTCAGGGAGGAAGGAGAGAGAAGAGTTGAAGATGACACCAAGGTTTCTGGCTTCGGTTGAAGGAGCAAGGGAGAACCCAAGGAGCAAGGCCAGAGTGAAGGGAAGAAATAGGGAGCAGGGGTCCCAATGGGAACAATCTCAGTTTTACAGGTGTTGAGGCAGAGATCATTGGAGGCGCACCAGGACTGGATGGTAGCAGAAAGGCAGTCAGGGATGATGGAGGGTGCAAGAGGGTCAGCAGGGAGTCTGAAGAAGAGCTGTGTGTTCTCTGTGTAACACTGGAAGTAGGAGGAGAAGGAGGAAATGAGGAGTGCCAGGAGAGCAAGGTAGATGTTAATGAGCCGGGGGAGAGAATAGAACCCTGAGGGATGCCACAGGTGGAGATTGAAGTAGGAGAGGAGAAGATGCCCAGGATGACTTGGGAAGAGCGGTTAGTGAGGAAAGAGGACAGCCAGTCCAATGTCGGCTCCGAGATACAAAGTGTATTGTGGAGCCTTTGTATGAGGATGGAATGCTTAACTGTGTCAAATGCAAAGGAAAGATGAAGAAGGAAAAGGACTGCTGGGAAGTTGGAGTCAAGAGAGGCAAGCAGTTCTTCACAGGTATTCAGAAGAGCAGTTTCCGTGACTCTGGATGCTCTGAATCCAGATTCATGGTCATGGAGGCCACCAACAAGTTCAGTGTGAGAATTAAGTTGGGGCAAGTCCAGCTTCTTGAGAAGCTTCCCAAGGAAGGGGGTGATGGAAATAGGGAGATAGCTGGCAGTGCAGTTAGGGTCAATGTAGGTGCACAAGGGAGTGTTTTAGGGGAGTGGGGAAAGATCCCGTGGCAAAAGAGTGATTGCCGAATTCAGCAAGAGCAAGGATAAGAGAGCCAATGTTATCCTTGATGGTCCTCGATGAGCAAGATGAGACTTGTTTAGAAGAGAACTTCATGGAGTCATGGAGCAGACAACTCTGGTAACATCCTAGGGAATAACAGAATGAGAAAGAAGGAAAGTAGGAAGGAGGGGTCTGGGGGAGTGGTGTGGAGGGGGGTGTGGGATGGGATGTGGGGTAGTGTAGAAAGGGAGGTCAGAGTGTTCTGTGTTTTGGTGGCAAATTGTGAGGGTAATGCATTGCACAGGGCCTGTGAAAGAGAAGGAGAGGAGGAGACTGTGGAGGGGTTTGCTAATTTCATGCAAATTTTGAAAAGTTCAGATGAGTTATTGGATGTGCCGGAGAACAGTGCCTGAATGTGGGCTCTTTTCTTTGCATGGATGGTGAGTCTGTATTGCCTTTGGAGCAGGCAGCAGGCCAGTTTGTCAGAGGATGAGCCTGAGTTTAGCCAATTCAGTCAATTTAATTTCAGGGCTGCAAGTTTGGAGCCGTACCAAGTGTTACGCTTTGAGGCAGGTTTCAGACGAATCCTCATGACTGGGGCAAGAATGTCAAGGGTGTTGATGATGGACAAGTGTAGGTTGTTGAGGGCAGGGTCAGAGGTAGAGTCAGATGTGAGGGGGTAAGGGGATTTGTAGATGGAGGCGAAGGCAGCCGCAGTCACTGTTTCATTGGGCAGGTGTCAGTGAACGAGTTTGGTGCAACTTTTTGGGGGGTTGTGGGACCCAGGTAAAGAGAGGAGAGAGCAGTCAGACCAGGATAGAGGGGTGACTAATGGGGGGGATAGAGAGGTCCGAGTGTATGTGGGAATCCAGAGTGTGTCCACCTGTGTGGGTTGGCCCATGTCTACTTACTCTGTGGGATTCAGGCTGTTCACTCATGCCCACGCTCATCTCTGCCCTTCTACTCTTACTACCGCACAGCTCAGACTTACTCCTCCCATCATTCTTTAGTTCCTTCAAGGTTTCACTCCTACTTCTCACCCCCATCATGTGTTGTTATTTCTCCCCCACAACTATACTAGACTTTCACTACTACTTCCCTCATTCACACTCCTACTGTCCACATCCCACTACTACTCACCTCCTCCCACCACAAATCCTCCCACTACTACTCTCCTCCACCCACCACTACTCTACTCCTCCCACTACACCTCTCTTAATCTCACTACTGCTACCCCACTCCTACTCTCCTCCCCAACCTACTACTCAAACACCCTTCTCTCACCCAGTGCCATAGACTTCACATCCACTCCTTACACTAATTTCTACTCACTCCCCACAAAAACATGTAAACTCACATGGCAGACCCATTTTAACTCCTAAGCCAATACCCCACGTTCTGCAGGAATATCCTCCAAAATCCACTGCCACTACCTCCTCCTGCTTGTTTCTTGGTCCACTCCACTGCTGACCTCACTGGAATAACGCACACTTCGTGCTTCCTGTTCCTAGATTTTTGAGGATTGGGATCATGTCCTTAAAAAATGTAACCAGGTCTTTCACTCTAAGGATGTTTTGTGTAAGGCATTTAAGTCTCAAGTGTGGTCTAAGCCCCACTGCCTTTCTCCATGTGGGCTTGCTGTGCAATATGGATGGCGGCCCAGGAAGGTAAGAGTTCCTATTTGTTTTCCGGGCTTTTGTTTTGCCTTGACTTCCGGTAGGTTCTTTGGAGGAGGAGGAGGGGTATAGTTTTGCATTTTGGTTCCCAGTAGTCAAGGGGCCTCCATTATATTGTGCGGGGTTGCCGTGACTTTTCAGCAGCCCTAGAAGATCTTTAGTGCTGTCACACGTGTGGTTTCCTGCATCCGGGTCGTGGCCTATCTCTGCCTCCGGTGGCAGTTTCCCTAGGTTGTACTCTCCCTACAGGCCTCGGAGTGCCGATTTATGCCAATTCAGCTCTCTCACTGCCGATTTCGGCATGCCTTTGTTTCACAAAGTCTACTAGCAGTGTAGCTCTTTTACTTCGTGTTCACTTCTGCAAATAACAGAATGATACTGGAAGGTTTATGTTGGTTCAGACAAGGCTGGAAATATCAGTGCTCTGCACACAAGCTGCTGGCACCAAGGGGATGCAGGAGTTGTGGGCCTCTCAAATAACACCAACCATCTCAGTGGCAGCACTGGTTCTGAATTCCCCCCTTTGAAGGCCTCCCACCTCTGGTGGAGAGGGATCCCTATCCCCCTTTGACAGGGCCATGGTACTTGCTTTGTCACACATCTCACATCACCACAATAAAAAGGATGGTGGCGGCCGTGGAAGGGTTGCACAATGCATATCCATCCCTTGGGTCAAGAATACACATGAAACAGGATAACCTTATTTCTTATCTGTGGATAACCTCAGAAAGTCAGGGAAGGCAGGTTACCATTTGTGTGTTTGTACCCATGATATCTTGCATCCCCACAATAAAATGAGTGGGGTTTCCAGAGAGTGGCTACCTGGGCATTTCCATTGTTTTGGAACAGAGTACATCTAAAGCAGAATTAATGTGTGTCTCAGTGTGGGTAAACAGTTGAAGTGCAAGGGAAGCAGATTATCCTTGGTGCGTTAGAGACCATGATATTATACATTCCCACAATTACAATGTATGTGGGGGTACAGGGCTGTCCTATTAGATGCATGTCAGTCGCTGGGGACTAGACTAAATATAAAAGAGAATTATATGTTGTCTTACTGTGGGTTAACTCCTGAAAGACTGGGGATGCGAATTACCATGATTGTGTTTGGGCCATATTGTGAACCCCCTCAACAAAAAGGGTATGGGTGGCCTCGGAGTGGTTAAATGTTGCATATGCATCACTTGGGAACCAAGTAAGTATAACATAGAAAAACCTCCGGTCTTACTGTTGGTTAACTCTTGGACGGCAGGGGATATGACTTAACACTGGTGTGCTCGGGCACATGATATCTAACATCCCCACAGTAAAACAAGATTGGGGATGTTAAGGGAGGGTCTACATGGAAAATATCGATTGCTTGGGGAGGAGTAGATTTAACCCAGGGTGGCCAGGTGACTTTCTTTGGGTTAACCCCTAAAGGCAGAGCATGCCAATTACCATGGGTGTTTTCGGGCCATCATATATTTTATCTCGTCAACACACAAGGGTGGGGGTGTCCAGGGAGAGGCTACATGTCGCAAATGCATTGCTTGAGATCAGAGCAAACATGAAGCATGAAGAGCTGGTGTTATGGTAAACCGTGATGCAAATGACCAGAGTTGTGTTTGAGGCAATGACATTTTTCGTCCCCAAAATACAAATGTGTGAGGGTGTAGAGGGGCAGGCTGTTGGGTACATATCCATTGCTTCAGACCAGAGTAAATATAAAACAGGATGATATTTTGTCTTTTTGTAGGTTTACTCCTTAAAGGCAGGAGATTTTAATTACCCTTAGTCTGTACAGGCCATGAAACCTAGAATCGCAACAATAAAAAACACAAAGGGCATACATGGTGCGGTTATATGTCTTTATATGGAAGTAATTTATAACGAATGCCCATACATCAAATCCTTTATCTTGAAAAACTTTTCAGTGAATGCATTTTTTTGGGGGTGCCCTACAAACTCTTGTTTCCCACCCCTACAAATCCATCCCGACCGTTTCCCAAAAAGTATTTAATCCTTTACCCCACCCTAAATTCATTCACTGTAAAGGTTTTCAATATAAAATATTCAATATATGGGCATCCATTATAAAGGATTCGAGATAAACACTGTATACCAAATGGTGCACATCCATTGCTTGGGTTCAGAGTAGAAATGAAGTAGGATAGCCTGGTGTCTTAATGTTTGTTAGCTCCTGAAGGGCAGGGGAGGTAGATTACCATGGGCGTGTTCTGCGGCATTATACCTTGCATCTGTAAAATACATGTTGTTGGGGTGGTACAGAGAGTGGCTGCATTAGGCACACCCATTGCTTGAGGCCAGAGTAAACAGAAAAACAGGATGACCTGCTGTCTTAATGCTTGTTAACCCCTGAAAGCCAAGGGAAGCTAATTACAATGGGTGTGTTCGGGCCATAATATCATGCATCAGCACAATTAAGAAAAGGTGGCAGTGCCCAGGGGAGGGGCTACATGGTGCATATCCATTGCTTTGGACACAAATAAAATATAAAACGGGATTACCTAGTTTCGTAATCTGGGTAGACCCTGGGAGGTAGCAGCTGCATTTTGACATGTCTTTGTTCATACTGTGATATCTTGAATCCACACCTGGGTGGCTAAAGAGGGGCTACCTGGTTTATTTCCATCGCTGGAGATGAGCGTGAATATAAAACTGTGTGACTATATTTCTGACTACCCTAAAGCTACTTGTTTTTCGTGTAGCAAACATGTGCATGATTTCAAAGCACTGTACCATTTTCTGACAGTAGATGTGCTGCACAATGAAAGGTTCCGGTAAGAGGATTGTGGGTGTCTGTATTGCTCATGGCATATTTTCTTACAATAGCGGTCTTTCAATAATTGTACATACTTAAACTAGCTCCATTTAAGTTCTTTGCAATGATCGGGAACACAATGAATTCTGCAAGTGTTCATTTTCATCCCCCAGTCACGCATGGTTCTAACCGTTGGCATGTCAGCACTGACTGCCCTCTGCAACAAAACTTAAACACAACAGGAACATGGGGGCATGTCGCAAGATTGATTCTTGTATTGTCTGCAGGTTTCTCTTTTTAGGTTTAAGCAAAAAGAAATTAGACTCAGCAAGAACGTAAATGCTATAATTTAGCAACGCATGGAGTGCGGTCAACGCTGCAAAAGTAGTTTCTTTTTTCTGAAAGTTCGTCTGCTCACTCATTTCATGGCAGTTTTCAAAGGTTGTCGCAACGTATGCACTCTTGCCAGCTCCCCCACAAAATGGTTCTGTTAGTTTGCAAAGAAAGTTGTGATGCCCTGTTAGTCCAGATGCAAAATCGTATAAAATACATGATTTTATATCTCTAACTGGGGTAACTGATAATATCATGCTGAAATGGAACAATACATTCGTTTTCAAAATCCCTTAGACTCATTAATTGTGTTCACAGAATAAAATGAGCAGAACAATAACAGTGCTGAGCATTCTTTTGTCATAGAAAAAATCAGGACGATATATATCCAGTTTAAATTCCATTAGTTGCAGGAAGAGTATATATGTGGAAGGCAATCCTTAGGCACTCACTTCTCATCTACAGAGAAAAACAGTAGGGAGCACGAGAGACAATAACTGTGCACATTGAAAAAACAAGTGGCAATTCTAGCATTGTTAGGCAATGATATGTTAAGCAGGGACAAAAGCTACATAGGACAGTTGCATATAATGTGCTGGCACCATTAAGCACTGGTCGTCTAAAAGTGGGGTGCAGTAAGATGAAAAAGCATTTGCATGACTTAAAACACCTGCATAGGGGATGCGTTCTTTACATGTATCTTGCACAGGGTCGAAAGCTGCTTGTAGGTAGGCATAACATTTCATTGCTGCAACCAACTTTACATTTTTCAAAAGTGCCATGCTTATTCCGCATCTCCTAGCAGCCACACCCAGATAGTTACCTCCAGTGATTGCAAATGCACAATTATGCTTAATAATGGCATTGTGTACAACTTCCTACACAGAAATATCAAGTCAGAGATAAGTGTCCATGTCTGGCAGCCTCTGGGCAGTATGCAGTGTGCAGCAAGCAACTTATGCTTCCCAGCTTGCACATTATGTGACCAATTCAAAAATATGCCAACAATGTTTTGAATGTGTAGCGCCCACGTGTGTCTCTATATGCTGCCTCCTGGAGGAAGAATGCCAGTCATGTGGGCTTAGACACCCATGGTCTCCATTGCTGTGTCTTGTCTTGTCTCAGATTTGGGTTTCGCCTGCCAAGCGCTCTCAGAGGACATAATCTGTGACTTGATGTCAGGCAGCAATCCACGCACAAATGTGTCCACAAACAACCTTTTCCCAGACTCTGTGCCCAAGTCCTGTCCACTGAAGTCAGAGAATACCTGTTCGAATCGATTAAAGAATTCGGTGGCACCTTCAGATTTTTCTTAAACACCGGCCGTAAGCTTGTCCCAAATAATTCTTTTCTCAGGAATTATGGTTTTCAATTTTGCAACAATTCTATCAGGCAAAGTGAGTATTACCTGAGGTGGTTTCTCACCAGCTGGTCTTTCCCCATCAAACCTAGTTATGTTAGCCCACGTATCTCCCAACCCAGGCACATCGTCTATTGTTCGAACCTGCTTCCATAAATCTACGGGCAGGAGTGCAGGGAAGAGCAAGTCAATATCACTTAGGGTGAACACAGAGAACTGTAAAACGGACTCTATCTCTTTATAGAATCCTGTCGGATTTTTCCTAATATCAGGAATTGATTGTCTAATAGTGTTCACTTCCTGTCGCGAAAACGGGACGTGAACAAATTGCGATACATAATGTGCAGGAATGTCCACAGCGGGTGCACCTGTCCCAACGTTAGCGGGAATCTCAACCTTTGGGACAAATGTCAGAGGAACCTCTCTCATTGGCAACTGAGATATAGGTAATTCCGATCGCTTACTAAGCAAAAGAGCCAGGTCGAGCGCTAAGGCAGTCGAAGAAGTGTCGGGCGAAAAAGCCCTCTTACAAATACCCAATAACTCTGTAGGACAACTAACCTTCTTCCTTACACATTCATCCTGCAGGTACTGTACCATTACCTGAATCACCTTCCTCTGCATTTCTACCGTATACTGACTATACGTGTCATACACTTCATCTGGCGGTATCGATGAATCTGAGATCCATCGAATCGCATCTTTGGTACAGATTCATACTTCCTCAGATGCCGATTTACGACACGGAAGGAACCGTTTCTGTACATACATACTGTCGTCTTCATCATCCTCATCCCGTAATCTTTCTAAATCCCTCCTATACTCAAATAACCTCTCAAATGACCATGTACCTTCTCCTCAGTGTCCCTCGAAAGCGCTAAAGTATTCAGATCCCTCAACCCTTGTGGGAGATCTGTATTATGTAATCTACCCCACATTACACATAAATAAGTTCCCAAACCTTCAATAAAAACATTTTTCTCTGGAAAATTGCTCATATTTGATAATGTGAAAAAAACATCAGCTTGATCACCTCTCTCCATACAATGCTTAGCCCATGCAAATAATTCCCATTTCTTTTATTACGAGTGACAATCTTTGACCCCGCACCCTGATCAACTTCAGTCGGTACAGAACCTCTCGGGAGCGGAGGTGCGGGCAAATTCAATGGAGGTGCGACTATCGGCGCAAGGGGAAGGGGTGGCAGAGTAGGTGGAGGAACGACAACTAGAGGAATAGGAACAATAGGTTGTAAAGGGGGAACAGGAATAACAGCAGGAATAACAGCAAGAATGGGCAGAGCACCAGGGAGAGGATCATACAGAGGTGGCGCAGAGGCACCAGGCCTTCGCTCGTTTAACAATTTATCAATAAATTCTTCGGAAACATGAAAATCTTTAGAGGGATAGATTTTTTGGATACCGAGTGAGAAAGCCCTATCCATATTCTCGACTGACTCTGAATGTTTTTCCTTATCATATAACAACGCCTTTTCGGCATTCGTTTTATGATGGCGTGCATGTTTATCCCTACTTTTAAGCTGCTGCAGAGCTTCTTTTTCCAATTCTGCAAAAAATCAAATGCTGCAGGTCTGGCCTTCTTCTTTAACAAGACCGATTCTAGGTATTCAATAACGGGGATTTCGAAACTACCATTGATTGGCCACTGAAATTTGGAGGCATGTCTGGTTTGTCTGTGCCAATATCATTAAATACTATACTTCCAATGCCGTGCTTACAGTACATAGTACACGCCGGCGACCCCTCCTGTGGTGCTGGGCGGCTAAATTCCAAAGATTGTCGATCGCTGCGGAACAGTGCCCTAAAGCAGCTAGACAATTTCCCAGGCATTTCACAAAAAATTGGTGTTATCTGGTCAATAATTGTGTCTGCAGATACAATACGCCAAATTCAAATTGTCAGGGTTAAATTAAGAGTCGGGTCACGAATACACCTGACCAAACCTAAGGAGGACCGTACGGTTTACCAAAGAACTTACCTAACAAATTTTACCTTGTGTTTGGTGGTTTCGACAAATCTGCCCGCCTCAAAAATGGCCCCTTGTCAAGATGCCATGTCAGACCACACGACTATCGTCCACGGATCGGATCGTGCAGTGCTACCGAGGTATCGCGTCTCGTTCGGTCGGGCCCGCAGTATCACACTGTCCAATCCCGGTTCGATAGCCTGCGTCAACCTTCAATGATCCGGCATCAACCTTGAGGGTCCCTATTCGGGCGCCAACTGTGAAAACAGACAAATAATATGAGGCCGGGAAGCCCAAAAAGAAACACACCAACACAGGTTACAAAGAAACATACAAGTGCTTTATTTCAAGCTACAACAGTTACCAAGTCAATTGACAAACGAATAGCTATTCGGCTCTCAGTATAACATAACAAACTTCAACGAGGGTTCGATGTGTTAGTGAGAGACCGCATATTGGAATACCCTGGCCTTTTATACAATTTGTCCAGCCAACCCTCTTGCGGGTTAACCATTCTACGAAATATAATTCTGGTCTTAGGGTTCCTTGCCAGGTCAACCTTTAATATATGCATTTCGATTAGTTTCGCTGATATAAGTAGTACATTTACATATAGGTCAACAGTAGGACAAGGTCTCTGTTCGCGACCCCGACAAGTGGCCTGCAGGCATATTAATTATTCAGCTGTACGGAGGTCACAACGGCCAGAATCTTATTCAGAATGTCATTTGGTCTCCATTTTGATGTTCAGGGTGACTTCTACATAACAAGAGAACCTAAAATGGCAGCTTAATCCAAGATGGCGGCTTATATTGATTTCTCTAAGGTCAAGACCTTGTCGTGGAGTTTGTTCGCGCATGATGTTTAGAAAACTTGGCGTAGGCCAATACATATACAACTATTACAATAGGGGGCATAATATTATTTCTATTCCGACAAGGCACGTGAGACACTGAGAGGCCCGGAGCAGGGACTCATAACTGGATAACAGCTGGGCCGGGGCAGCACGCTTGCACACACGCGACCAATGCATCAAGAGTAATGAGAACATGTGTCCTTCCTTGTATGCTGCAATCCAAGCAGCTTTTTAAACTTTTCCTAGCCAAAAGATATGAGGGATAACGTTGAGTGGGTGACCCCCAGAAGGGGGAGATCAGGGCCAAAGGGGAGTGTGACAGCTGGGGATGGACAGCAAATGTGCTCGAGCATGCTTGCCCTCACCTGCAATCCGAGCCTGAGTCATGTTCAGTGTCATGCACTCAAACTGTATGGCCAACAATCACCTCCTTGCCTACCGCCACACACTGTTTTTTGCTCAAGCTGTCTGCTTTCAAGTATATAAAAGTTATAATCTCAAAATCATGTTTTTTAGGCTTTTATTTATTTTTTTAAACCAAGCCTCATTTTGCATTTTGCCTACACAGTATTCCACGCTTTCTAAAAAAATAGGCTCTGTTCTGTTATTTAGTAACACATTTTCATCAACTTAAAACCACCAGTTAATTTCCATAACTTACTAAGTATTTGTTTTCTTTTTGATAAGCCAACATGTGCTCGCATCATGCATAACAACAACAGGCCTGACATGTTCATAGTGGCTTGCGGTTGTATGCACTGTGTGCGAGGAGGTCGAGGCTCTTGCAAGACACTAGCTAGAGCTCTGGGCGAGATGATTAGAGATTCTAGCCCCTGTCCTGCTCGCCAGACTTATGCCGGTCTCTCTCCCACTGGCCAAAATACCACCTGGCCACTGAGAGCAGCACCTGAGAAAGTCGGAATCTGGCTGAAACAGGCACCATCCTGCCCGCAAACACAGTCAGGATGATGAAATGGGTGCCTAAGTGCCTTCCATCTCAGGCAGCCTTTTGTCTGAACGACAGACTCTTACCATATAGCCTATGGTGAGGCAACCAATTCCAGTTCCCTGATTCTTCTTACAAATGTGTATAATGTACCCACGAGAGAGACAGAAAGAGAGGGAGGGAGAGCGAGAGAGAACGAGAACACGCACAAGCGTAGGAGCGAGGCAGGGAATGGCAGTGAGAATGTGACAACATGGAATAGGAACTCTATGCAAGAGGCCAGTGGTAGGAGGGTAGGTGTTGTCCTGTAGGGGACAGCGGGGACCAAGAAAGGTGCCAAGACCACTTAGTTTGTTACTGGTTTATTAGGTACTATGCACAAAGGATTAATTAAAATGGTAACTGGGAGTGTCCCATACACAAGAAAACGTAACATAGGGACAAGACATAATTTCCTTCAAACAGTTCACTTTAACAATGAATAGTAGACATAACAAATGCAAACTGCCCATAATATTAATATGATGTCACAGCTCACATTGCTGCTGGCACTATGAGGTGGGGGCTGACTTGGGGAGGTGGTCCCTGGCATCGGTAAACAGTGTTAGGTTGGATCTGGCAGTAGTAAACGGTGCAGGAGGCGAGGGCGCCTTATCACCAATAGGCGGGACACAAGCAGGATTGGCATTTGCAGGTGGAACTACCCAAAGTGCTTTATGCCTAAGAAAGCATCAAGTAGCCCCTGTGGGTTGCATCCGAGATGAGACCAGGCAGGAGGTCTGTGGTGATGCAGTCTAAAAGATGGACTGGGAGTACATACAATCCAGGAAGCTAGAACATGCATTGAGCCAGGATTGTATCAACAATTCAAGGCTGAATTAAGTATTTGATGAGGCGCGTTGTCAGCCCTCATGGAACAGTTAAAAAGAGACTGATTTGTAAACAAAGGAGCTTTTTAATGTAGACAGGGACATGCTGCAGGACACTCTTTTGCATTGAAACGTGATATACTGACTTGTCTCTTGCATCCAGATTCTCTAGGTGGATTTGTTTGAAAATCAGGCACCGTGACCCAGATCGCTAAGGATTCCCTTGAGGCCACCGACAGCCTTGTGGCCTGTCTTCCTCTGAAAATTGTGGCACCACACCTGACAAGTAAGAGACCTTTTGAGAACTCTACCGGAGTAAGTGATGGAAGGCTGACCATAAGAAGTGCTTTCTCCATTGGGATTATGTGATACAACTTTTTTGCACTCTAACCAGAGCCAGACACAGATTAGGGTCCGAACGGTTCAGTCCGATAATCTGTAATATGTGAAAATGGAGGTGGGGGAGATTTCATGATGATCATTAGGGTGAGTATGACTGTTGTGACAGCATTAGTATTAGAAAAACCTGGAGATTAATGTTGCCAATGAAGAGAACCCCCAGGTAGCAGGCCATGGGAGATGAATTGAGGATATTAGGTGCGAATGAGTTAGGAGAAGGGAGAAGTATTGGGTTGTTAGGAGCAGGACAACAAGAGACCTTCCATTTCCAAAGAGGATAGCATTATCAATTAGCGAGCCATCATGTGAGACAATTTGAAATAAAAGTTTAAAGCTCAGGGGTGAAGAAGGAGAAGGGGAAGATGATATCTGATAAAGTGTAGTAAGAAAAATCAAAGGAGCCAGTCATCTTTCAAAGTAAAGAGGTGTAAAGTGTAACTAGACAAGGACTAAGGACTACATGCTGGTGTGCTCACACTAGGAGAGGGATGTCGGAGGAGATGTCATTGTTCCGGGAGACAGAGAACCGTTGGTTACAAATGCAATAAGTTAGCCATTGGATGGGAGTGTCCTGGAAGTCAAGGAGAGTCAGTGAGTAGAAAAATGAGAGCTGGTCAACAGTTTCAACAGTGTAAAAATGCAGCAGAGAGATCGAGGAGAATGAGGAGGGAGAAGATGCCGGGGTGATGAGCAGCATTGTGCAGGATTAAAACATGGGTGAGTACCATATCAGTGATATGCTCACTGTGGAACTCTGACTGAAGGGGTCACAAAGGTTGTTACAGTCCTGGTAGGATGTTATCAGGATGAACACCACATGCTCAGTATCTTTGAGAATACTCGGGCAAAGAGAGACCAAATAATAACTGAAATAATAACTCAAAACACCTTCCCATCGACCCTAAAACAGGTAAAATCCTCCATCTATTAAAGAAATTCACTCTGGATCCCAACAACCTATGTAACTAATGCCCTATCACCCATCTTCCCGTCCTAGATAATATCATTGAAAAAGCGGTAGTCGCACACTGTAGCAACACATCGATACCAACAATCTCCTCCAAACCTACCAATCCAGGTTCAGACTCAGATGCATTATGGAAAAAGCAACTATACAGGTGGTCGATGACGCCTTCAACATCCTTGACAACAGTGACCCCTGCCTCCTGGTTCTACTCAACCTTGTTGCCGCTTTCGACACAGTAGACCACCATGCACTTACGGACAACCTACATTGGCACATGGGTATCAGCAAACTTGTCATACACTGGTTCACGCCCTACCTCGCCAACAGCCAGCAGTTTGTTCAGATGAACTCCTCCAGATCGCCAATGATTGTCATCACCCACAGAGTCCTGCAAGATTCCATCCTCTCCCTAGTGATCCTCAATCTATACATGGAGCCGCTTGGAGCCCTCCCAGCTGCACACAACATCCACCAATACGCAGAAGACACACAGCTATACCTCAAGATTGACTGCTTCAAGGACATCAATGGGCTCAAAACGTGTCTCTTGCTGATCCAGTCTTGGATGTCCAGTGCATACTTGAAGCTCAACCCCTTGAAGACCGAATTCCTACTCCTCACCAACACCAAACATCCAGACATACAGACCTGGCTATCAACCTTGAACTCTGAGGGCTTCACAACTGAGCTCATCTCCTGTGCCAAGTCCCTCGGGTTTCACATCAACAAACACCTCTCCTTCAAGACATAAATAGCTAAGAAAGCTCAGACAGCTTGATACCAGCTCTCCCTCCTTTGGAAAGTCAAGTCCTTCCTCCCTCCAGACTGCATTAGATCCACTGTTCAAGCACTGGTCCTATCCCACCTGGATGAGGACAATGCACTCCTCGAAAGCCTCCTGTTGTCCTCCTTTGTGCCCATGAGAAGTATCCTACACATGGCTGAATGCCTCATCAAGGGTTCATGCAGTTACGACCATATCACCTCGGGCCCTCATTGACCTTCACTGGCTCCCTGCATGCACAAATCACCTTCAAGTCTTGCTGCATCATCTATTCGGCAGTCACCCTCAAGTCACCCAGCTACCTTGCAGAAAAACTTAGCTCTCTGGCAGACAGCACACCACCAGAAGCCAGGACACGTGCAGACTCAAAATCTGCTGCTGCAAAAAGGAAAGGACCAGAAAACAAGCCTTATCTGCCTATGCCTCAAGACTATGGGACCTCCACCCAGTGAGAATCTGACTCACCCCCAGGTTCCCAGAATTAAAAAAAGAACTCAAGACTCACCTCTTACACCACCGAACCCACTAGACACCACCCCCCTCTCCTTCCCAACATTGTACCCTTCCTCTGTGCCACTCTGTATCCTACTCCCCACTTTATATCTGTTCTGTTGTTACCTCTAACAAGCACTTGTTTATACATATGCACTGTTGTATACCTCTGTAAAGTGCTACATTGCTTCTCGAAGCTGCCCATGCTCAATAAATACACTAATAATAATAATATAATAATAATTAATATTATTTATTGGGATTTTGATGATTTCTTCAAGATGAGTCACGTTGGTGCTGTCTTGAAGGAGATGAAGTAGATCCTTGAGGCAAGTGAGAGATTAAATAATGGATACAGAAAAGAGCAGGTGAGAGGTTCTAGGTCCTTAATTGCCTGAGGAACAAATGGGTGCATTGTTGAACATGAGTGGTTGGAGGGAGAAAATGGGGTTGGGGATGAAATTAGAGGACAGTGACAACATTTCTGATTGTGGTGATTTTGGAAGATGAGTTAGCAAATAGGACAGGTGAAATGTGGTGTTACAGAGGATAATTAGCTTTTCTCACAGGGTAGAGGGTAGTGCAAAAGTGTGGGAGTGGAGAGATGAGATGTGGTCCATGCAGTAGGCAGTTGGGTCAGAATCCAGACCAGGAGAGAGATTCCTAGTACAAAGAAAGGAGAGGTGGACAGTGGGACTAACTATTTTGGCAATGCTAAAGGTGCAAGATAGCACATACCTGTCGGATAAGAGGATTGATCCAGAGTTGGGTTAGTGGTGAGAAAGACTGGAGGAGCATGCTGTGAAATTGCCTTATATGGTAGTGGCCAGTCTCGAGTTGAAATCAGCAAAGAGTGTATCAAAATAGATAGATTTTGGGACAGAGGAATGGAAGAGACCCTGACCTCATCAAGGTAAGGAGAAAGGGGTCAAGTGAATTTGCATGGGTGATAAAAGAGATGGGCATAGTGGGGTTCAGGGATAGTACCATTCAGGAAGACGGATTCTATGTGATATTTTCAAATATTCAAGGGTGCATGCAAAAAAGACAGATTTCTTTCTGCCGATTTGGTGTGGCCTTTAATATTCACTAATATCACTTTGCAGGGTTCACCCCCAAAATTCCCCAGAAAACCAAACCCCCACACACCCTCACCTTTTAAATCAGTAGGCTTCATCTGTCAAAGCCATGTTTACTTTCCAGCCTCACCATAACAATTCCAACAAAAAACTCCCCTCACAAATAGACACATGCACACTCACATTCCTCACAAACAGAAACAAACATGCACACGCAGAAACACACAGACTTACTTGTCCACCCACGCCTCACTTCCACCATAAACCACCACTCCTCCACACAAACACATTTACACTTACTTTCTTGCTAGCTCCCTCCCATCTATACTACAAACATGTCCCAGCAACATACACACATACATGCATACACACACAGCTGATACAGCCGTGGCTTCCATCTTACGTCCCTGCTTGGGACCAGAGAAAGATAATTTCAGTGTGTGGGATGTTTTTACCCATGCATCCAAGCCCTACCATAAAACTGTGCAGTACTGGCATGGAAAACATCATGATGGCCAGAACTCCCCAGAGAGTGCACAGGGAAAACATGAAGAATAGGCTGCCACCCATTTTTGCCTATGTTGTGAGCAGAGGAGGGCACTGCCTAAAACCACCATTGGGCTACACACACAGTAGCCTGAAACCATTGGGAATGGCAATGCTGATTGACAAAAAGCAACTCAGAACTGTGGGGAATTCATTTTCTTAATCCCAAAAATGGTTGCATTACCAGTACTCACCACTATCAGAAAGCCGGCGTTTTAAAACCACCAGACTTTTGTGTAAAACTGAACAAATGAAACAAAACCAGACCAAGGAAAGACTTGCTAAGAGGTGGATACAATGTAAAACTATATTCTGAAATGACTTGAAGGAAGTAATTATTTAATGTATAGGTAAAAATTGTCAGTTTGATTTGAATGTAGAAAACTGGGAACAAAAAGTGACATTTAGCTGAAACCTGGCTTAATGAAACTGAATTCTGCCTGACAACTACCCCCGACAGGAGTTGAAACTGGATCAACAGCCACTCTTCCCCTTGCCAAAAGGAGTTGACACCTCTCTGATTAGATTAGGGGTGGAGCACCTGGGAACTGGAAGGGACAGAACAATGCAACTTTCTTGACTCAGGCAAATGTTATATTGGGGGCGTCGTAAAATAGCTTCCTCTTGGGAGAAACTGGGGGGCAGCTGTGCCTCTGTGAACAAGCTGGCTTGGGGGAAGTGGATAAACCAGTTATTCCACCATGTGATGCGGGAAGCCACACCCCTTTTTGACCAGAGCATAATTTTAAAAAGATAGATAACTCATAGTGCAGACTTGTCAGAATTATATAAGTAATATCATTATTTTTGTGATTTTTCTGTGAACATTTTAAGAGGCGTTAGGACCCAGTGGTGTGTTCTGGGGGGTTGCTAGCGGAAAATAGGGTCTCACTCCAAATGTGTGCATGTTAAAAATCTGACACTTTATCATCTGTAACCCATATCCCCGGTGCACATTTGTGTAAAATCTGGAAAGGTTTAGAGGTCGTTATCTGGATGAAAAGGGGAGAATTCTGTCATCAGTGGACACGACATCGTACAAAGACAGGGATCGGATGGTTTGGTGCTACAGAAAATATGTTAACTGGACCTATAATATTAGAAAAATGGTACATAGATAAATATGTATTTGGGTCAGAAATAGATTTGTGTGCAATCTGACAAGGGGAGGTTCCTCTGACCATAAAGCCTACAGCATCACTCTGACTCACATTTCCTTCCCCCAATCAAGGGAGAGAGGAGGAATTGGCCAATGATAAGTGAGAGGGGCAGGTTTAGTTATGACCAACGCACACACCCACTTTCCAGAACACATAAAAAGAGACTGCTGGGACAGGTAGAGACATTCAATTCCATTTGCTGCGGAGCATGCTGACCGACGACTTCACATCCAGAGATCCAGACTTCAAATCCATCAATCTCCAGAACCTGTAGCAGAAATTAACTCCAGAATTTGTAGCAGAGAGGCCTGAATCCACCAGCTGAATCCTCTTCAGCAGGCCTCAAAACCAACCAAACTATTCAACAGCTGGGCAAGCTGTTTGAAGTTTTGCCGAGAATTTTTGCAAGAACCTGTAGCAGTACCCAGAAAGCAGTGTTACATCCAGAATCCAGAGAGGCTACACCAGCAGAGCAGAGCTGACCCAGATCGCTGTGAGCAGAACCGGTTCCTGATTGACCCACCGAGCAGACAGAACCGCAGCCGGACGTGTTGACCAGATCCGTGACAAGGCCTAGTTCAAATTTATATTGTGAGTACCTAGCAGAACTGTGCAGAACCAATCTCTTAGTTAAAATAATCTAATCCAAACTATTTTAACCTAAGTAGAACTGCCTCCTAGAAATCGTGTCATCTGTCATTTTTAAAGCTGCACAACTGTCACCTGTCAATTCTGCAGCTGCAAGCTGTCACCTGTCATTTTGAGTTTACTTTAAATCTGAAAAACTACCTTTATTTAATCGTCCGTATCTCTGGAACCATTTGGGCTAGGAACGAAATCTGAATCTTTCATCTGAAAGCTTAGAATCTAGGCTTTCCAACAAACCTAGAACCGACTTCCTACTCCCTATACTTTTCCCGTAATCGCGAGACACGCACTCGCGAAATTTACCGCGATTTGCGATTTGGCCCGATTTCTTCATCTGTAGAAATCAGCAGCTTTTTGCTTCTCTTTGCTAAAATTCGTTTGCAATCTGCTAATCATTCATAGAGTATTGTTAAAGTGAGCCTGAACTAATATAAAGTAGCCATCACCTACCCTGAACCTCTAGAGGGAATTAAAAACAATTTTAGCACCTTTTCACTTCCTTGCAAACCACATTAAAGTAATTTGCCTGTGTTTAAAACTCATCCCTGTTTTCTCTAAGCTTGCTGGGGGAACTGGAACTGTGTATTGCATTATAAAGTGTGATTTGTGGGATTCTTGAAGACTGTGTGCTCTTCTTCCATTTCTTGTATTGCATAGGGGGGGAGTGAATTGTCAAAAGAAAAAGTGATCATATTACCTTTTGCTAAAATCATAACAAGTTATTTCTGTACTGCATTTTATTCTACCTTGCATTTCCTTAAAACCATCAAGCATTTTCAGCTACCTCATCCTCTACACTACTCCTAAGTAACCAAATCAGTGTACCCCTGTAACATTATCCATTGTTGATCACGGTCATATTCTGAAGTGTGATATCAGTTATCAATTTATTATAAAGTGTAATAGATATATATTGTTGAATTGTCCAAATAAACCTTTGAATTTGCAAACCAAACCTACTTCTTGGCTCAGCGGGGTCAGGGGGATTCTAAGAGGGGGGTGTTATACAAGGGTTGTCATCCAGAGTACTGAACTGGATATAAAAATACATCAATAAGGGTTTTCCTCAGCATCCCAGACTAGGCATTGACTTAGCTGTAGTGTTGATTGAATATCGCTTACAATTGGAACGACACAGAGTTAAGCAATAATGAGAAAAATAAAATCAGGAGAGTTGCTGCGAATAGTGAGGTTATGGCTAGAGAGCAGAGGGAGGTCCAGTAGGGTGGACTTTTGTTGGAGGCAATGGTTGTTGACCAGGTTATGTTGGTGCTCTTCTATATCCCTACCTCTCACAGCTTCTTGAGTGCTTGGTGCTTCTCAAGTGTATTCTTTTGTTCCTGATAATTCTACCCTACCTCACGTCCGTTCACTCAATTCTATGGAAACTGCTTTACTTTCTGTTTGTGACTCGTTACTCTCAGCTTGGTACTCTAAACACTCATCTCTCTTAATCTTAAGAGATGTATCTGCTGCTTTTGATACCGTAGATCACACACGTCTTCTGTCATCTCTTTCTGGGCAGACCCATGACAGATCCTCTCATGCTTTTGTTCATATCTGTTTAATCATTCATATGTAGTAACATGGGTGGTATGTCTTCTGCTTCTGTTTTTCTTCATCACAGGGTTCCCCAGAGATTGGTGCTTTCTTTTTTCTCTCTACACTTCTCCTCTTCCTTCTGTTATGTAATCATTTGGGTTGTCTCGCCATTTTTATACTGATCACACCTAATATTTCTTTCCTTTTCTTGTTTGACTTCTTGTCTTTTGGCTCTTAAATCTTGGATGGCTGATCACTATCTTGTTCTAAACTCTGCGAAGATGGAAGTTCTTTTTTTTGGTATTGACTATTCCCATCCTCCTCCACCTGCTTCGAGTTCTGCCCATAATGTCGGTCTTCATCTAGACTCTGAGCTTTCATTATCTTGTCATATTCTTTTTCTCTCTCGCTCATGTCGATTTCATCTATTTAACCTTTACAAGGCTAGACTGTTTCGTACTTTTAATTTGGCTAAACTTGTAATCTCTTCTTTAATTGTTTCTCACATACTTTACTGTTCTTGTACTCTCTATGGTCTTCCTGCTTCTTGATTGGCTCTTCCCAAATTTACCTTTAAGTGTTCTTTTTGTTTCCTCTGTTGTCTTTCACCTTGAGATTCTATGTCCTTGTCTCTACTGTCACATGGATGGTAGTCTTTTCACTCTGAAAATTCAATTTTCTCTGTATGGTCTTTCAATCGCTTTATAATCTGGCTCCTTCTTATCTTTCATCCCTGGTTTCTGTTTCTGTTCCTTCATGAACACTCCGCTCTCAGTCTCTTTTTCTCTTAACTGTTCCACATCCTCCGTGTGCTCAGTCTCATTTTTGCTCTTTTTTACTGTCTCCTTTACATTGGAACATGCTGTGTCTTTCCTTGCATTCTATATCTTCATATTCGTCTTTCCGTTCTGCTCTTAAAGTTTATCTTTTGTAGCTGACCGCATGATATAGTAAACCATTTGTAATGTACTGCATTGTGACAATTTTACAGCACTTTGGCATATAGTGCTTAGTAAATATAAAATAAATCCATGCCAATACAGGCTATTCGGTAAGAAATGGGGCTGATGTCATTATCTGCACAAATAGAATACAATAGGGCAAAGCTATATATTAAGATAATGTATGCACGTCAAGGCACGCTGTTGTATATCTTAGGCGAAGGACTGAGCGGGTGGAAACATGGTGGCTCTGAATCCCTATCAGAAGAAAAATATGGATCTTTTTGAAAGAATTGCGTTCACCTCCAAAATGGGAACATGGTGAGATGGTGGTTCTGAAGGCCCTGAAAAACTCACTGGAAAAGTGGGACTGGGTCTGTAAAATGATAGGGTTTTGGAATATAGCTCCCTATGTTCATTCTCTAAACTACCTTTTCTCTATAAGAAACCACAGTTCTATCTGAAGCTGCTGCCCTCTAAGGCAAACCGGAACTTATTTCTGGACATGAGGCTTAACCGTCTTAATGTTCTGGGGGTATGGGGAGCTTGGTCAAAAATACCTGTTGCAAGGAGGTTTTGCAGATTGTGCTGTGATGAAACAGAGGTTGAAACAATTAGACATGTGCTTACCTGCTACAAAAGTATGAGTCCTATATATGAGAAATACTTTGCAAAATATGAATATGATTTGACCTATGTTGCCAGTGAACATTTTGGGCTGAGATGTCTAGCAGGTTGGAGTAGGAGCTTAATAATAGAAACTACTCAGGTATGGAAGGTGGTGAATTCTCGTCTTAGGGAGTTTGAAAAAAATGTGAAACTATTGCTGAACTTTAAGTGCACTGTGATCTTTCTAGGATGCTGTACTATGTCTGTATTTTCGTTTTTGCTTCCTTTTTTGGCTATTGTGAAATAGTAACATTCAGTGCTTGTACACTAAGTGTCTTGTTTGTTTTTTTATGCTTATGTTTTAGTATGTTTTAATATATAGGAGATCTCTTATGTATAACTTTGGAATTAAGTTACAAAGATTATGATATCTGTTTTGTCACCTCTGTTATCTTATCTTTGTAACTTTTGTTCTTTTTCAATTCAAAATTGAAACTGTATCATTGATGTATGTATGTTTTATTAATATCTTTCTGTTATATGATTTGGGAAAAGTTCTTTTGAACTATAACACAATAAAAAAATACAAAAATAAAAACATAGTTGTGTCCGAGGGGAGGGAGCCAAGAAGGAGTTTAAGATGAGGAGGAGTTGAGCGTACAGGGTGGATATTAATAAGGGGAATCATGAGAAGGGTGTTTGATTGGATGACATTTGGACATCATCAGGGGTTGCACCTGAGACCCCTGGTAACTCCCCTGCTATATCTGTTACCCCTGGTGAAGTAATGCATAGGCAGTGTTGAAAACAAAGTAAAGCACATTCTTAGAGCCCTCTCTTGTTTTGGAAATCAGCCTGTGAAGTTTTGCTTTCTCTAATGTGCTTTATTGGCTAAGGTGCAACTAGAGATTACTGTTTGTGTATATAGGCCAGACAGAATGGATTCCCAAGATGCAGAACTATCAATGTGAGCCCCCGCGATTCCCATTTACCTGTGATTCGGCTTTGATGGTGGTCCAGGATCGGGTTTGGAAGTGGCGTCAGTTTGATCCTGTAGATAGAGCGATGTGGGAACCCAGCCCCTGACTCCAAACCAGGAGTAAAGGACTAGTGTGGGAAGGGAAGTGGTTCCCCAGCACCACAAATAAGAGATTCCCCACAATGTACGTGGCACCAGGCAGTGCAAAGCACTGAATGTGGGAAGTCAGAATTGCAAAGAAATGAAGAAGGAGTTTAGTAGAAGTCAGAAAAGAACTGAAGCATCCAACACCAAAATGATAGGTGTAGAAAATAGCGAAACTCCGATACCAGACTGGCCCGCCAGCAAGGAGGGAACAATGATTGGATTCCTAGAGAGCTGAAAGTACCAAGGAACACAGAAAAGGAACTGAGGCTAGTTCAGCAGCATTTCCCCTAGACGAGAAAAGGTTACGACACACTGAGACCGGTATTTGCTTTGTTTATATAGTGTGTGCTATCAAGCAGAGTCCTGTGCATTTGTTGCCATGTTTACATGCCAACGGGCCAAGCCTTCCTAACCATGCATGCCAAGAAGGCGGCCGCTGGTTCCTGGCAAATGCATGCAGGAACTGTCACAGTGGCCTCCAGGACAGAGGAGGATCTGATCTGCATATGACCGCCGGGGTGATCACGTAGCCACCATCGGGCCTGCCACAGAAGTGAGATGTGGCTTACCAGTTGGATAAGTCTCATAACATGCTGCCCACCCTAAGGTACGGAACGAGCACCAGGCTTCGAAGGGCAACGCAGGTAGAATCGGGGAATCAAATGAGGGGTGTGGACACCTGCAACTGGTTCTCAGGAGTTGTTACATGCAGCACATCCTTTCCAGGATACCAAATAGTAGAGCCTAGCATGGAAGATCTTGGCATCAGGGACACCATCCACCAGACTCTTCTGGACCACAGCGCCGAAAGGCATCAGAATGGTATGGTTTCAGTACAGACACATGAAGAACCAGATGGATACACCTGACAACAGGCAGCCGAAGTCGAAAAGCCACTGAGGAAATCCGGAAAAAAACACCGGAATGGGCCAGAAAAACAAGGGGCGAGTTTAAGAGGGTCATTCTGTAAAGCTATGTTCTCATGTCAAATGCTACACTCTGTCACCAACATGATAGTCCAATTCTGGAGACCAGCACCGGTCTGCCGCTTCCTTAACTGATGCCTGGGTGATGCGGAAATGTGTCAAAACTTGTCAATGTACCTCCTGCAGGTGGGGACCAGTGAAACACTGTAAGTCACAAATCCAGAGACAGCTGCAGTCAGGGGCAACAGCGAAGGATGATATCCCATACAACAGAAGAAAGTACTGACACTCATCGTGGAATGCAATGAATTATTGTAAGCCACTTCAGCCATGAGCAAATAAGAAGTCCAATCAGTCTGCATACCACCAGTGAAACATTGCAGCTACTGTTCCAGCATCTGCTTAGTGCGCTCAGTCCGCCCACTGATTGGGGATGGTATCCTGAACTGAAAGAGGTGGTAATGCTGATGAGATTGCACAGCGAAGTGCAGTAGCGGGAAGTATTTCGCAAATTCCTTTCAGAGATTATCTTGTCAGACAGACCAGGCAGACGATAAATGTGAGAGAAGAATATCTCTGCCATTTGGAGGGCTGAGGGAAGACCAGCTAGAGGTAAAAACGAGCCATTTTGGAGATAAATTACACCACCATCATTATACACATCAATCTGTTAGATGGGGGAAGGTCTAAATGAAGACTGTAGCCATGGTGTGCCGGGGACGAGGAGGTATTTCAATGGGATGTAGAAGACCAACTGGCAGTTTTCATTCTGACTTGGATTGGGCACAGATCAGACAAGATGTAACATAATCTCTCATGTGATCTTGCAATGCCGGCCACCAGAAGTGATGACTTATAAGTTCTACCGTGGCCTGAATGCTCCTATGGCCAGCCAATGTTGAATCATGCACCTGAGATAAAACAAGCTTCCGAAGCTCAGATGTAGGAATGTAGAGCCAGTTTTCATGCAACAGTAACCCATCGTTCATACAATTCAGAGGACTCACAAGCAGATACGGGATGAATTGATCATTGGCAATCTGTTTCAGCACTTTATCCAGTAGTGGTTGAATCGCTGCTAGAAAGTGTGATAACGGTAAAAGGATACAGCCAGGGTGGTCAACACTTCCACTGTTGTGTAACGAATGCGACAAGGCATCAGCCTGCAAATTCTGTGATCCTGGTATGTAAGTGACATAGAAATCGTACTACAGAAAAAATAACGCCCATCTCACCTGCCTCCCATTACGGCACTGTAGGGTGCAAAAGTGCCGAGGAATTCGGTGATCAGTTTGGACCTCTACCTTAAATCGTCCGCCAAGTAAGTGCTGCCACCATTCCTCAAAAGCCAATTTAATGGCTAGCAATTCTTTCTCAATTATTGTGTAGTTTCTTCCACTGGGTGTCAACATCCTGGAGTAGAAGGCTACTGGTAACTCAATTTCTGAATGTGGGTCCATTTGAAGCAATAGCAAAACAAAAGAGTTGATGGCTGGAAGGTTTAGAACAAATCTTGACCTCTGGCATTGCTCTGGGCAACCCTCCAGACCATCGTTCTTCTCCTGCCAAGCCATTACAAAAGGGGAAAAACCATATGCAAATCAGGCTTGGTCCCACCCCCAAAGGGGTAGTCCAGCCCGAACTGCAAGGTCACATCCCTTTTGCACGAGACCACAAGCATCCCCAGACATGTTTCAGCCTTGTTGGGCATCATCAGTGAGGAGTAGCTTGGGTCTCTAGGCCCAGCAGGCAAGGGACCCACGTCTGGGCATACCCTTCCCACTCGGGGTGACAATAGCAAAACAAATGAGTTGATGTCTGGAAGGTTTAGAATAAATCTTGACCTCTGGCATTGCTCTGGGCAACCCTCCAGACCATCGTTCTTCTCCTGCCAAGCCATTACAAAAGGGGAAAAAACATATGCAAATCAGGCTTGGTCCCACCCCCAAAGGGGTAGTCCAGCCCGAACTGCAAGGTCACATCCCTTTTGCACGAGACCACAAGCATCCCCAGACATGTTTCAGCCTTGTTGGGCGTCATCAGTGAGGAGTAGTTTGGGTCTCTAGGCCCAGCAGGCAAGGGACCCACGTCTGGGCATACCCTTCCCACTCGGGGAGACAATAGCAAAACAAAAGAGTTGATTGTTGGAAGGTTTAGAATAAATCTTGACCTCTGGCATTGCTCTGGGCAACCCTCCAGACCATCGTTCTTCTTCTGCCAAGCCATTACAAAAGGGGAAAAACCATATGCAAATCAGGCTTGGTCCCACCCCCAAAGGGGTAGTCCAGCCCGAACTGCAAGGTCACATCCCTTTTGCGCGAGACCACAAGCATCCCCAGACATGTTTCAGCCTTGTTGGGCGTCATCAGTGAGGAGTAGCTTGGGTCTCTATGCCCAGCAGGCAAGGGACCCACGTCTGGGCATACCCTTCCCACTCGGGGTGACAATAGCAAAACAAAAGAGTTGATGGCTGGAAGGTTTAGAATAAATCTTGACCTCTGGCATTGCTCTGGGCAACCCTCCAGACCATCGTTCTTCTCCTGCCAAGCTATTACAAAAGGGGAAAAACCATATGCAGATCAGGCTTGGTCCCACCCCCAAAGGGGTAATCCAGCCCGAACTGCAAGGTCACATCCCTTTTGCACGAGACCACAAGCATCCCCAGACATGTTTCAGCCTTGTTGGGCGTCATCAGTGAGGAGTAGCTTGGGTTTCTAGGCCCAGCAGGCAAGGGACCCACGTCTGGGCATACCCTTCCCACTCGGGGTGACAATAGCAAAACAAAAGAGTTGATGGCTGGAAGGTTTAGAATAAATCTTGTTAATTTGCATATTTAAGTAACTTTGGGTCTCACCCTAAGTTACTAGGGGAATTCAGACGTGGACCCCTTGCTCACTATTCTTAGAGAGGCACAGATCCACCCTACTGATGAGGTCCAACCAGACCGAAACACGTGTCTGGGGTTTCTGTTGGTACTCATGTTCAGAGGAGAATTGCCTAGCATTTCGGTGCTGGACTGCCCCAGGGCAGGACAAAGACTGATATGTTTGGGATATTTCTTCTCTGTGAAAGATAGTGAGCTAAAGACTCTGGGTAAGTCTCTCGTAACCAGGACTAATGTCTGGCAGAGGGAGTCCCAGGACCCCCCTTGTTAATTTGCATATTTAAGTAACTTTGGGTCTCACCCTAAGTTACTAGGGGAATCCAGACGTGGACCCCTTGCTCACTATTCTGAGAGAGGCACAGGTCCACCCTACTGATGAGGTCCAACCAGACCGAAACACGTGTCTGGGGTTTCAGTTGGTACACTTGTTCAGAGGAGAATTGCCTAGCATTTCGGTGCTGGACTGCCCCAGGGCAGGACAAAGACTGATATGTTTGGGATATTTCTTCTCTGTGAAAGATAGTGAGCTAAAGACTCTGGGTAAGTCTCTCGTAACCAGGACTAATGTCTGGCAGAGGGACTCCCAGGACCCCCCTTGTTAATTTGCATATTTAAGTAACTTTGGGTGTCACCCTAAGTTACTAGGGGAATCCAGATGTGGACCCCATGCTCACTATTCTTAGAGAGGCACAGATCCACCCTACTGATGAGGTCCAACCAGACCGAAACACGTGTCTGGGGTTTCTGTTGGTACTCTTGTTCAGAGGAGAATTGCCTAGCATTGCCTAGCATTTCCGTACTGGACTGCCCCAGGGCAGGACAAAGACTGATATGTTTGGGATATTTCTTCTCTGTGAAAGATAGTGAGCTAAAGACTCTGGGTAAGTCTCTTGTAACCAAGACTAATGTCTGGCAGAGGGACTCCCAGGACCCCCCTTGTTAATTTGCATATTTAAGTAACTTTGTGTCTCACCCTAAGTTACTGGGGAATCCAGACGTGGACCCCTTGCTCACTATTCTTAAAGAGGCACAGATCCACCCTACTGATGAGGTCCAACCAGACCGAAACACGTGTCTGGGGTTTCTGTTGGTACTCTTGTTCAGAGGAGAATTGTCTAGCATTTCGGTGCTGGACTGCCCCAGGGCAGGACAAACACTGATATGTTTGGGATATTTCTTCTCTGTGAAAGATAGTGAGCTAAAGACTCTGGGTAAGTCTCTCGTAACCAGGGCTAATGTCTGGCAGAGGGACTCCCAGGACCCCCCTTGTTAATTTCCATTTGAAGCAAAACAGCACCCACAGCCTGATTAGATGCATCTGCCTCCACAATGTAATGACAAGAATTATCAGGCTATGCGAGATGGGAGCACATGTAAAAGCTAGCTTGAGGTCTTGAAATGCCTGTTGCGCTTTCTGATGCCATATGTAAGGTTGTTTGGTATTCATCATCTTGGTCAATTCTAATGTTCTCAGAGCAAAGTTAGATATACATCATCTGTAGTAGTTGGCAAACTCAATTAATCGCTGCAGGGTTTTGAGGTCCAGTGCACTTTCCTGGGATCCATATACACCCCATTAACACTGATGACATACACCAAGAGCTCCATTGTAGAAGCATGGAACTGGCATTTTTCCAGTTTAGCAAAGAGGTGGTTATATTGTAAACATTCTAGGACTTCGGATAAATCAGACATGTGTGCTTCTGGGGTTGTGGAAAAAAATATTTCATCAAGGTATACTCATGCCGACTGGCCGAAGAGGTCAACAAATACTGAGTTCATGAAACATTGGAAGATTGCCAGAGCATTACTGAGACCAAAAGTCTTTACATTGTATTGAAAGTGTCCAAAGGGAGTTTTAAAATGTGGTTGTCCGCTCATAGCCTGATTTTATTCTGACTAATTTGTATGCTCCACGTAAATCCAGTTTAGTGAATACAGTGGCATTACGTAGGGATTCCAGAATATCTGTGATCAGTGGCAACAGGTAATGATCCTTGATAGTGATTTTGGTAAACAAGCAGTAGTTAATACACAGCGAAAGTGTTCCTTCCTTTTTACTCACAAAGAACAGAGAAGAGTCAAGTGGAGATTTAGAGGGTGATATATACCCAAGTGTAAGAAACTCATCCAGATACCTCCTCAATTCAATTTCTTCTCTTTCAGTTGGGGAATAGAGTCGTCCATTGGGTAACACATGGTTGGTTTCCAGATTTATCTTTCAATTGAAGTCCCTCTGAGGCGGTAATGAAATTGTACCAGGCTCATGAAAAACATCATGGAATTTCTGGTAAGCAACAGGTAGAGAAAGACATGAGATCTGTTGGCTCCTACTGACTCCAGAGGGAGAAGGAAAACCTTGCTGAATAGTCGAGTGGTAATCAGAAGAGGAACAATGAGTGGTGCAATAATCAGAGGCAAATATTAGGATGCTCGTAGATCAAATGATGAATGGAATATCTGTCATAAACCATGGTATGCCTAATACCACAGGGTACAATGGAGATTTGATAATATCAAAGGCCAAACATTGTTGATGTTGAATGACTGCCAGCAAAAGTGGAATTGACTGGTGCTCTATCGGTACAGAAGGTAGTGGAGTTCTGTCGATAAGTTGTACTTCCGTAGATTGTTCCTTTTGTCCCTGAGGAATGGAAGAAGCCAGTATGAAGGCAATATCCAGGTAGTTGACGGTAGCTCCACAGTCCAGTAGTGCCAGTGCTAAAACAGATATATTGATTTTCGTGCCCCAAGTCAGATGCACTAGAAGTATAAACAAGGGTTTAGGAGGCATCACAGATCCTGTTACCATCGGAAGACTGTTCTCAGATTTCGGAAGGCCCACCCTTTGCTTTCCATCCTGGGGCAGGCCTTTTAGTTTTTCAAACCACTAGTGGGACGTACCAGGCATGTATCATGGAAAATCCCAAACTTTCTGCAATACATACAAAGACGGTTGACTTCCCGGATGTCTCTCAGCTTATGTCAAAGGGCCTTTCTGCATAGGTTCCCCAGCTGTCTCTCTTTGAGGTGTGGGGACGACAGCGGATGACAGGCTAGCCCCAGCGTGGGGATACAACTGATCAGATTTCCAACATTCTGTTTGTCTTTCAGTCCGGCGGTGATCAATCCTGATTACTTAGTCAATCAGTCCCTGCAAGGAGATGGCCTCAGATATATGTACCAGCTCATCCTTATATTATTCTTCTAAACCCCTCTGGAATAGAGTAGGTTCAGTACTATCTGGCCATAAATACTCAATGGCTAACTGTTTGAATCTACCAATGTAGGAAATTATATCCTGAGTTCCTTGTTGGAGTTCCAAATGATGATTCTGAGCAGCAGCTGCTTGATTGGGAGATTTAAATACGTCAAAGAAGGCCTTCTCAAATCCCGCAAAATCCTACAGCAATAGACTTTGGGAACAGACATACAGTGCAGCCCAGGCTTGGGCATTTGCCACGAGATGGCTGATAAAATAGTCTATCTTGGCATTATCTGTAGAGGAATTGGTAGGACGAAGCATGAATTGAATAGTGCAGTGATTGCAGAATTCTGTTAGTTACTGGGGGTATCCATTGTATTTCATGGCACTGGTTTGGCCAATTATGTTTGCAGTATAGGACGAGAAGCAGTTGAGGCTAAGGCCGCTCGCAAATTTAGCATTCTCGGAACATAGAGCAGCTACGTCAGCACGCAAGTCCCGCTGAGCATCTCTCACTTCCTGCATGGCATCCATCTCAGGTTCAACAGAATCTGTCAAGCATCGCGATCTATCATGGTGAGCCCCCTGTGATTCCCGAATACCTGTGTTTCGACGTTGATGACAGTCAAGAATCGGGTTTGGAAGTGGGGTCTGTCTGGTCCTGCAGACAGAGTGATGTGGGAATCCACCCCCTGACCACAAACCAGGAGGTTAGGACTAGTGAGGCACAGGAACTTGTTCCCAAGCACCACGAATGAGAAACTCCCAACAATTTGCGTGGTATCAGGCAGTGTGAAGCATTGAATTTGGCAAGTCAGAGTAGCAAGGAAAGGAAGCAGGAGTTTAGTAGAGGTTAGAAAAGAACTGAAGCATCTAACACCAAAATGATAGGTGCAGCGAAGAGGGAAGCTCCGATACCAGACCGGCCAGCTAGCAAGGAGGGAAAAAGGATTGGATTCCTAGATAGCCGCAAGTACCAAGGATGACAGAAAAGGACCTTAGGCTAGCTCAGTGGCGTTTCCCCTAGATGAGAAAAGAATGCGATGCACCGAGACCGATATTCTCTTTGTTTATATAGTGGGCAGCATTAAGCGGAGTCGTGTGCATTTGTTGCCATGTTTCCATGGCAATGGACAAAGCCACCCTAAGCGCGCCTGTGCGTAAGGTGCCGGCTGGTCCCTAGCACATGCACGTTGGAACTGTCATGGCGGCCCCCAGGACAGAGGGGGATCCGATCCATGAATACCCGTGAGGGAGATCGTGTTGTTGCCATCGGGCCTGCCATGGAAGGGAGACGTGTTGGGCCAGTTGGGTAAGTCTCATAACAAGAGTTTCTTATTTAGAGTCAACTTGTTTGTTTTAGGTTTCTGAGGTCTATCATTTTGTGCAAAAATACTTCACTCTGATGTTACTGTGGCCTACATTCTCCCATATCCCTGTCAAATAGTTGGTATTATATCATATTTCTATGTATAGTTCTTCATGTATGACCCTTGATTCCTCCTGCTACTAAGCCCTGTAAAAATAAGTGTTATTATTATGAACTGTAATAGCCCTTAAAGTATTAACCTGAGAAAGATGACGGGTTGATCCATCCCTGCTGAAATATGAGCTGTCCAATTGTGACACATGTTGTTTAATCAATTGTGCAGTTAAAAAGAAACATTTATGAAAATATCTACATACCACACTCTCAAGTCCTTTAAAATATATATATAAATATAAATATAGCACTACTATTTTCAGTTTTAGGGCCATGACATGTCCCTGCTGCTTTTAAGCACTTTAATAAAAGATGTATGTTAATAGGAAATGTAATCCACATTGCCAATGCATTACCAAATGCTGTGTTGTGCACATTTAAGGGGAAATATCTGGAAAGATAGCTCAGTGGGTTAAGTGCTGACTGTTGGGTTATATGTGCGTTCTGCTAGCCACAGGTTTGAATTCTAGCAAGGTCTACTCAGCCATAAATGCTGCTGACCATATAGCTCAGACATGTATGTTTGATAACATATGTGGTCAGCTGCAAATATGAGTACAATGCTGTGGTGCCTGTGGTGGTACAGATCGAAACGTGTGGAGGAGTCCTTTTCAGTTTGTTTGTTTGTTTGTTATGAACTTTTGGTTTAAAATGTTATTGATGGATATTGCCTCTAAAACATGACACCATGATGAACGTATTTCTGTGATAAAAAGAAGAAATAAAGGGGTCTTTGCAAGTTAATACACTGTGTGGATTTGTTGTCCTTTGGCTGGCTATTCCTCTTGTTTTCACAGGCAAGTTGCATGAGGCATTAACTGATATTGGGTGGCATTACTGACGTTTAAGGATGCACTTGGCATGTTAAAAAAGCAAATGGATATATAAAGCTGTAACTTACATACTGTGACCATACCTAGACTGTAAGGCTTTGAAAGACATTAGATGACAGTTCCATCAAAGGCTAGAATAGCCATCCTTTATTATGGCAGCACCTGGGAATGGGGGGCTTTACTCGGTGTATGATTACTGGACCTGACATGTGCAGCAATCATTGGTATGAGTTGGCAATACATGGCCATGAGAGGCTGTAGTGCCATATGTTGGTTCTACTGAGCCTACTCCGTTCATATCATGACCCCCTCCATGGCATATTAAGGCAGCACCCGAGTTAAAATGGTACCATGTGATAATGTCGCAAGGGGGAATCTCACCAGGTGGGCACCTTTTGATTTCCCGACCCATAAAACATTTTCCACAAATATTCTAGGAGGGTTATCATTTTATATTATAAACTCCAATCCTAAAATATTTGGGGAAAGTGTTTGATTTCACAGAGGGTGCATCTTAGGGGAAAGGTTGCTCCCTGATGACCATTTCCGAGGTGGCTTTATCACTGGACACATTAAAATGTGATTGGCATCTAAAATAATCACATGCCTGATGTTGTACCTGTTTGGTATGTTAATGAATGCACGTTCTTGTGCATCTTTACATCTGTCAGTCACTTCAGCTCATAACATCAGGGTGAAATGTCATGTGATGTCATCGATGTCAAAGGTCATATGGCATCACTTCATGTGATGTCATCAAGCATGTGATGTCACATCTGCTACCCCTGGCATTTTGAGAATCAAAATGGTGAGTGTGGACTGAAGGTGTGTTGCAGATTGACTGGACATTCCAGGGGACTCGTGCAAATATATTTCTGAATGCAGGAGTGGAACATGGATTCATCACATGCCCTCAATTCCATAACTCTTTCAGACTTGTATGGTGGAGTTGTCAATTCAACATCATCTGGCATTCAGCGACGCTTGTGCAATTCATCTCCTTATGGGATCTTTGCCTAAAACTGATTTCTCAATAAAACTGTCTACATCTGTACATCTGGCCCTCTATGTTTTAATGTATGCATCTCTCTCTGTATCTCACTTTGTTCTGATTTTCCCCATCTCTTGATAATCTCTTTTAAACCCATGCTAATATGTACAGTGCATCAGCTAAGTATATTTCGTGTAACTGGTTGCAACAGCGCACTGGTGCCTCAGTGTTTGGGCGCTTTACAAATATAATACATAAATAAATAAATAAATTGTGTTCACAGACCAGCACATGTTCAGTATTGACAATGTGCGGGGGCTAGCTGTATGGCTCATGTTTTTCATGGCCTTTAGCTAAAGCCCAGTTCTGCTACATTATCACTGCCCTCACATTATCAGTTTTTATATTTTTTTCTCCCTTCATCTTGTTATTTTTCACCTCTCCTTCAATGCACAGTTCACCTACACACTGTCGGGGAAGTCTTTTGAAAAGTAAGTGTGATTATAAAACCAGGGGGCCACTTTCCCTTTCACATGTGCTCACCCTCAGGGTCGGATTGGCGCCTCTGCCTTTCGACCCGTGGCCGTGGCGAAATCGTCCTTGGGGACTGGGGACCGGTTTCTGGCCAAGCCTGGGCCGGTTTGGAAGAAAAAAAAAGAGATATTTTTTTCCTTTTTCTTTTTTCAAAAAGCCTTTCATCCTTCTTAGGTCGATACATGAGTACCAACACAGGTTGGGTGATATTGTATGCATATTTGTTCTATAAAAAAGAGCTTAAGCGTAAGTGCTATACAATAACATATTATCATTTGGCCTTGGACATCTGCTTGGATTCACAGTTATTTAGTGTACTTAGGAACAATGCTATTTGATGCCACATCCTGTTTTGTCAAGGGGTGAAGGGTCGTGAGGCGAGGGGTGGGCCACGTTTTTGAGACGAGGGGTGGGACACTTTTTTTTGGGTGACCGGGCCTATTTCTTGTCCCAGTCCGACCCTGCTCCCTCTTTAATCATTGTTAGTCTAATTTATGCATCTTTATGTTTCAAAAGTCACGGAATTGGCATCCATGAAATCTATTTGATATTTCAGAAAAGGCTGGGCAATGATGGCAAACCTGAGGAATTTCCGGTATCATAATTGGGTTCACAACCATTTTCTTAACACTGTACACCTCGCTAGTCACACACCGTAAACTCACCCCAGTCTCCTGCCATCTATCTCTCGCAGACGTTTCTAGGGCTATGATTAAGCCGTTCATTTTCCGTATCATCTTCACACCAGTACAGCCAACAGCGTGCGCCACACAGCTTTCATTTCAAAACAAGCAGCTACCCTTCTGTTTAGATGTAATGGTATTTCTATAGTGCCTTCGCCAAAACGCTGAACATAAAACGGAACCGTACCAGCCCTTAGTGCGTCGACAGAGTAACAAAGAATGCAGGCGCAAGGCTCGGAGTCCGAGAGCACAGAACGTGTTTCTTAAGACCAGTCCGAAAGATACGGTAGGCAGAAGAAAAGCGGAGAGTAAGAGACAAATAATTACAGTGAAAGGGGGCCAATATGACATGACAGGTCATTTATAACGGGCTTAATACCCAGAGGTTTCTAAGCGCAGACCCAGGGATCGAACCTGTGGTGCGCCGTGTCGACTTACTTCCAAGAGGAGCACGTCGCCCCTGAGCGATCCTCCGGAAATAGAAGGAATCAAAGACGCGGGAAGCACATGGAGGTTTGGGGCAACAAGGCTGAATGTAGATTGGGAGCGGAGAGAGCGAACGGAGGTTACAGAACAAGATGATTATTTGCTAAGGAATAGCCACTGGTCATTTTGGCTACAGCTGCAAGTAGGTCCGGCCAGTAATGAGCAAGCAACATGTAAGCTGTGGATTAAGGACGAAGCATGCCACGCGTCTCTCACAGGGGCTCATGCCTTTTGCTGCGAGGTGTCGCTTACACCCTACCCATGAGAACCATGCCAGTAGGAAGCGCATATCATTTCCCTGGAGGTGGCACTTGAGCACATATGCTAATTTGTGATTACAGCAAACAAGCTACTAGCCAAATACAGGTTGTGCTAACGCATGTGTGTCGGTGTTGCAGTTGTGCAAGAGCTAGTCTGCGTGGCAACCATTGCAAGTGGCAGAGAAAAGCATTCGGATCTGGTGCAAAGTTGGATTTGCACAGCAGGCAGCAGTTACAGAGCTCTGGTGTTTTTCTTACTGCTAATAACAATTCTGTCAGTATCCCACTTGTGCTAAAAATATAACTGTTTAAGAGTCTACACATGATAAATACATATGCTAGTAGAATGCTAATGTAACTTTTTTTTTTTTACTTTTCCATTTAAAATCTTACCTTTGTCAAACTCCAGAATTACACCGTATGGAAGCTGGTATTCTACATGGCAACCCACTGTGGAGCATCAAGAATGCCCAATGTATTTATTTATTTATTGAGTGCAAAAACTACACCAGAGAAGAGTAATTGGGGCTCCACGACAAAAGTAGTCAACATGCCCTTTCTTCCACTCTAGCAGCCTCTGTTTTGTATTCCTCCATTTTACGGAGAGTCTAGTTTAAAGTTAAGAGTCGTATTTTTTTAAAACGTATTATTGTATCCGATCTAATGACATTTTTACAATTGTATTTCAGTTACTTGTTAAGATCCATTAGAAAAGCTATTAAAAAGGTCGTCTTTGTAAAACTGTTACATAATAGCTGGCATTGCAGCATGCCAGGTCAGGGCCAACCCTAATTAAATAAGGCAAAAAGTATCACAGATGGATGGGAGGGAGAATGTACAGGTGGAACAATTACTGATAGGGTATGGCTACCCACTCTGCCCTTTCTGTAGAGGACAGGGTCTGGTTAAGGTCTGCCATTTTAAGTCCCCATTTAGATTTTAACAAGCACTGAACCAGTCCTTTAATAAAGTTAGAATGGCGTGTCCTATGCATTTTGGGGCACGGGAATCCCCCTCCTCGAGCGTACAGTGATCCGCTGTTTTTTAAAAATAATTAAGGGTGTTCTCTGAAAAAGAGGTCTATTTGAGGACTTGGCAATGGACGTGGTCAAGTTTAAAAAATATAAGTTAAAGCTGTTCAGTGATAATGTCAGTTCAAAACCTCCAGTGAGTCTCTTCTGTTACTAAGGCATGCTTTTAACTCTGTGTGAGTGCATGGAGGGGACTCTGAACTGAGAAAGCTGACCTTTCAGGCAGAGATGCAAGTTACCCAAAGGTGATTCAGGTCGGGGGATGCAGAGGACTGCGCCCAGTTCCTGCCCTGTTGTCGGTATAGATGAGAAACCATTTGAAGGTGAGCATTACCATGGACATATTTGTCCCAACTTCCAAGCTCCATGCACCCGCAGTCAGTGCCATGCTTGGAGTAGCTTGGAGCGTTAGGGAGAAACAGCCAGTCTGGAACCGCAGGCTCAGGGTAGAATACTCAGAGTTAATCACCCAAGGGACAGCCAAAACCACCCAACCTGCGAGTTTCCATTTGCCACGAGGATCCCTCATGATCTGATCTGCAGGAGAGTGCAGGCTGGCATAAATTACATCCTCGCATTCACCAATCCAAACTGTGGGCACCCATATGCCAGCAGGGACCATCAAGACTATTGACCTGTAAGGTGAAGGGAGGAACACTTTCTAAGTCCGAAGAAGTATGTAGACCATTACAGCGGGATCCCATATGCCAGATGAAATACACAGAATGTGGCATGACAGTAGAGGAACAAGTGGTCTATAGGGTCTAGGCATGATACAAGAGGGAGAGCCGTGGTAGCGAATGCATCAGGACTGGCTGCCAAGGAGAGAGGTAGGGAGGTAGGGACCTCCACATTAATAAAAGATGGGATGGAGGGAACTCATATCCTTGGCCACTCACCACAGATGACAATTCATTAAGAAGATGGAACAGCCTATCCACAATTGTTGGTCACTCCAGAGCTGAAGCTTTGCAAATGTTCAACGAATACCAGCACACAAGACAGAGAACCTTTTGGTACCTGACCTATAAAGGTCCCTGTACATTAAATGTAAGTTGAGCTGTAAGGGAGGCAGTTTCCTGAAGTAGAGATAGGGAGTATGACACAGCGTGTTAGAGCACAACACTCTCACCAGAGCTACAGAAGGGGAAGCAATCTGGAGCAACTATGTCGTGCTGTGGCCAAGAACGGCCCCCTTCCCGAGGGCCGGCCTCAGCTTGCAGCAACTAAGCAATCTAAGCAAACAAGGGAAGAGACACAGAGTGATGGTAAATCAAGCATCTTGTATTAGGCAGCAAATAAACAGCATAAAGAGACATTATCAGTGGGGAAGAAACAACACAGCATGCACGTTTCCCAGTAGTTTGGCACTTACAAGCTCTCTCTAGGGCCCCCACCCTAAACTGCTGGTTTATATAGCATATAATAGGCAAACACTAATATGTTTCTGTACTTTCACCATGGGGGTGTTACCTGGCATGACATTACAGACATTTGCCAAGAACCGTCGACCTCTTACTTGTGACCTTGTGACACAGCCCATTATGTTGTTTTGTGAATACGTGGAATTCGTAGAACCCCCTTCTGATGTCTCCCATACATAGGGCTAATGGTAAACTTGTAGAGAATAATCAGAAGGGAAGGTCTGACGTGTCCTCTGCCCTAATTGAGGTTTGGGCCTGTCCGGGGTGCTGTATGTAGAGCAGGCAAAGGGAGGCAGAGGGAGGTGACATGGGTAGTTGGAGCCCTAACTGTATGTGAGAGCCAAATGTAGCATACATAACTCACATTTCATAACATAGCATAAGAAGACCTACATCACATAGCCTAATAATAATCCTGCCACATCAGTCAGTAAGCTTACCAGCAGGAGCTAGGGGCTTGGTGTGGGCTCCCATTGTCTGTTAGACCCAAGGAGCCAAAGGGCTTGAACTGCTCTTGAAGTGAAAATGGCACTACAACCAGGACAGAAGTGTGTTGGGCACTATATACCTAGTAATGAATGTGAGGAACTATATCCCCAAGAAAGTGGGCTACGTACGATATCCCGAAGGAAGCATCAGCAGCCCTATATCCCAAAAAAGTTAGCTTTGCACTATATCCCAAAGAGTGAGCTGGGGATGACATTCCAAAAAAAAGTGTTGGAGCACAAGACCTCCAAAGAATCAGCTGGCCCGATATCCCTACCTCGCTATATAATGGTTAAAGAAGTGAGCCATGCATTCCATACTTAGAAATATTACAAAGTGTCAGCTGTGTATTGCATGCCCGAGGCAGTTGTGAAAGGCAAGAAACGAGCTGGGCGCTCTATCCGTGGTAGTGGGCCAAGAAGCTGAAAGGGGCAGTATCACAAAGACTGCCCTTAAATCAGTTGCAGTCAGTCGGCACTATAGATGAATCCCCTACTGCCACCTTTTGCTTAGATTGTTATTAGAGCAGAACACCCTTGTTGAGATTTAGATAATCCTCTAGCAGCCATCGGCGTTTATCCCAGCTCCATCCTAACAACGCTAATAGAACCTGTTGAAGCAAACCTATAAAGGGGATGCGATCAGGAAAGGCACCGAGAGAGGATGCATTCACGGTTAAATTCTATAAACAATATGCCGGGTCCATAGCTCCACATCTGGCTAAATTATACAATGCTATCCTACACAAGGGGGAAATCCTGCAGTCGTTCAGATGTGTGCTCATTACAGTGATATCTAACGAGGGACTTGCCGCTGTGGAATGGGAAGCACGCAGGACGATATCTTTATTGAATGTGAACCCAAAAATCTTTGCGAAGATCCTGGACACAAAAATGAATCTGATGCTCTGGAGATTGACCAATGAGTATCAGATCGGGTTTATAGGAGGCAGGCAAGGAGCAGACACACTGAGGAATACATTATGCATTAGAGTCAGGTTGGTGAGGGATGGGGAGACCTGTCCTTGTTGTTGATCTTGATGCAGAAAACGTGTTTGATCATGCAAGCTGGCATTTTCTCTTCGCAGTGTTAAAACAGGTGGTTCTGGGTTTACGGAAACAAAAGGCATTCATGCAGGGGATCAGGGATCTAAGTTTGGGATGTTTGCAGTTAACATATGGTTGCAGCTGTAGGAGCCCCTCTGGCCTCTCCCGAAGGCTCTGAGGGAGATACATGCGTATGGCCGACCTGCAGACCTCAAAATAAACAAGAGAAAATCAATATTGTTTCCGTTTGCACGGATAGGGGATGATAAAGCGAGAGACCTGGAACAACTTACCTTGCAAATTTACAGGACTAGATTAGGATACTTGTGGAGGCCACAAAACAAGATGGATGGAACATCTATGTGAGGTGAACTTCCCCCCTCTGCTGATTAAGATATATGGAGATTTACGGGCTTGGTCAAAGCTGTTTCCTGAATAGGGAGATTACACATCATCAAGATGTTTGCTCTGGATCTTGTTCTTATTTTATATGCTGCCGATAAGGGTATCCAATGACACTTTTAGGGAACTCAAATGTGAGATTATTTGGTTATTATGGTGGGGAATAAACTGAGGATTGGGTATCGGATGCTAATCTCCTCAGAGGAGGGTGGGGTTTGTCTCCCCAACATGGAATGCTATTAAAGGGCAGCGCAGATGCGGGCGTTATTATTTATTATTTATTTATTTTTAGTTTTGTATAGAGCACATACAGCCCTTGGGCATCGCAGCGCTGTTACTTGTGAGTAGCTTAGTTACAGATAAAAACATTTGCATTTGGGTCATATATACATTACATACAGTTGCCTAACATACATTTCAGCATTAAGATCTTGCGGGAGTAAATCTCAAGTTAGCTGTGGTGTGGTCAGTGCTTTAAGAAAAGAGCAGTGTTTTCACTGCTTTGCGGAATTCCAGATGAGTAATTCCTCTACAAAGGGGTGGTGGTAGGGCATTCCACTGCAGAGCTGCGAGGTATGGGAAGCTGGCGCCTTCTGCCCGGGCTCTCTTAATTGTGGGTACTGTGAGCATGTTTGTATAGGGTGTTCTCGTCAATCTTGTAGAGGAGATCGGGTGGATTCTTTCTGAGAGGTTTGGGGGCAGTTTGGTGGATGCACATATGTGTGAGGGCAAGGGCGTTAAAGATGACTCTCTCTTTGACTGGGAGCACACCTAAGGGTGGACAAAGAGAAGCAGTGGGTATATCTAGAAATCTTGCTCCTGGCTCTGGCTACAGTAGGGGAATGGATGTGGGCCCTGGTACAAGGTCTTCTGAGGAGACTGCAGGAACACACTGTCTTGGGATGAAGTCTACGAATGGACTTTCTATGTGGCCTTCCCCCTTGAGCCATATCTGCCCCATGACCGGATTCAGAATGACATTGCAGAGCCTCTTCATTTCTACACCTGGCTTGAAACGGGCCTGTACGGAGTGGGTCAGCTGTGGACAGGGGCAAGTTCCACAATATCAAACGGTTGAAAGAGGACTTGGGATTTGGGAGTCTTTCTGTGTTTTTTCGTGCAGAAGGTAGAGAGGGATTTGATGGTGTTGAAATGGAAACAATACTTGCCGACGAGGCCTCACTCAGTTTGAGAAGGTTCTAGGCTCATGGACCTGCATAAAGGGGCTTATATCGTAGTTGTGCCAGGAATTTGTTAGGGCAATGGGAGGCTCTGTAAAATGGGAGAGGGACCTGAAGCGGGACATATCTGATGATAAGTGGTTGTCTCTTTATAAGACTGCCCACAGAACCTCAATAGCTAGTCAGTATAAACTCCATGAAGTCAAGTTACTCTAAAGGTAGCAATATGATCCCTTGCGACGGTCAACAAATGTCTCCTCATCCAGTCCATTTTGTTGGAGCGCTGCAGTGAAAATGCTTCCTCTTGGCATATGTGGTGGGAATGCATGAAGGTGCAAGCGTATTGGAAAGAGGCACTAGGTTGGATCAAGGACTTGCAGGGAGTGGACAGGGAAGTGTACCCAATGTTAATTCTGTTTGGGCACAAAACAGAGGAGTTGGGGAGGTGTAGTGTCACACACATGGTGCATTTTTTCCTACTAGCGGTAAGAGCGTGTGTAGCATCCCACTGGAAGGGGGACGTTTACCATCCGAGGGAGAGTAGGCTAGCCAAGAAAGGGACATTTGGGAAATGGGAAACCTAACAGCCTTGAAGCTTCATAGTGCTGGTAGACTTGTACTAGCGTGGCGTCCTTTAAGTGACAAAAACTTGATTCAACACCCCTGACCCCATGGACTGTGGGTGATGCTTTGATGAAGGGATGTGACGATTCAAGAGGGGGTGTTGCCGAGGGTTGGTGGGGTGGGGGGTAAACGTTGTTTATTGAAAGTAATGTTTGTTGGTGATGGATGTGGGTTTGTGGTATAATGAAAAAGTGTATTGTTGCTGTTATGATATGTCAATAAAAATATGTTACACAACAAAATATTGAAGCAGACATACTGCTTATTCTATCAATCTGCCACACCTACCAGAGCTTTGTAACTTTCAAAAGGAACGAGACCTGTCAGCCAACATGATTTACTTTATGTGTTAGAGCACACTGTAAATACAAATACATCAAAAATCTGCATAAATATGTCCAATGGAAGCGTAATAGAAAAAGGTTCTAAAACTCCTTTAAAACAATAAAATCACGTACAAAATTTCACTTTAATACATCCCAGTTAATTAACCCCGTTGCAACCTGACTTATTTTGCCAAGAAGCGTTAAGGCTAAACATAAATTGAGAGCAACAACATCCAGCAAGCTATCATGTGGCTTCTCTGGTGCGAGGCTCTTGATAAAAACTCTCTGGCAGATGAGGGTGCTGCAGTGATGACCTCTGACCCCTTCAATAGGTAGAGTGGCTCTTGCACCAAGGCTGTCCCTCCACTACGAAGAATCACGTCCAACCATCCATTCTTCAAGCAGGAGTACCACCCCCAGAATTGAAAGAAATGGGGGAGGGGATAGATTCTCATTCTCCACTCCTACAAAGACATTTGCTTGAAATCTCTTTATATTAATCCAAGGTAGCGACCTCAGTGGGAAGGAGGAGCTGGCCCAAATGTAGACAGAAGAACAACGGTCCTGCTGCAGACCAACATTCATGGAGCCTTAGGCTCTCCTGACCATGTTTGTTTTACAAATGTCAGCCAAGCATCTCAGCTTGATAGATAATGAGATATGGTGATACACTCCCAAGGAATGAGAGACCCAGAATCATACCCAGGCCAACAAGGGGCGGAAGGGGGAGGAGGGAGTGGGGAGTGTGCTGCGTCACTAGCAATGTGAGTGTAAAGCAAGGCATGGATGTGTCGTCTTCCCATGATGGGAACATCCTGTAAGGCTCTTAAGACAGCACCCGTCAGCCCATTTATATAAAACTTCAACAACGAGAGAGCTAAGATGCAACCTTCCTCTGCTCACTAGAAACCACCTATCCAATTCACCAAATCACCCACATTTCACGACCACTTCACAGTTAAAGGTATTAATTGGTTAGAAAAGAGTATTAAAACCTGCAGAGGAGATGAGCAGCAACCAAAATAGTCATAATCCAACCAGTGTCTCAAATCTAGGAAGGAAACGTACAGAGGGCTTTAAACAAAATAAAGAGGTCAGCTCATTACCTTTACATAGTCGGAAACGGTAAGTCCTCTTATGGTGTGGCTGTTTCAGCGCTGCCCGTTTTGGCACAGCTTCCTATTAGGCACACCGTGTTGGCCACATCCAGTAGGACACAGAGGCCTATCAGCATCTACATATAGGGGCTGTCCTGAAAGCCAACGCTCCATGTACAAATGAGTTGACATTTGTACATGGAGCGTTGACTTGCGGGACTGCTACATGTACTGATCGTAAGCCCTACTCACATGAATGGTCACCCTTTTTGCATAGACTTGATTACAGCTCAGCAGTTAAGGGGTTGTAAAAAAACTGTTACCCGAAGCACGGCATTTATTAGTGCTTTGGATGACAATATATTTAAGGAAAACATATATTCTGGTGCCGATAGGTCATTGATCCCTGCTGGCCATGACCAACCTAGCGTGCCTAATAGACGCCTGTGACCAAGGTGCTGCACCAAAACAGCCTGCGCCGAAACGATGGCAAGTCCTGCTTCGAGTTGGAGACGATTAGATGGAGGAAAAATCGCTGCTCACCAGAGCCAATCCCTGAGCGGAAGTCTGCTTGAACTCCTGTAAACCGGGCGTAGCCAAGATTGTCTAGCAAGTGGGGCTTGAAGCCAATGTAGTTGGGCCCATCACAGTGACATTAACAGCTGTGAAAGCCTCACAGAGCTGCTGAGTGGACATTTAAAGAGCTTGGGTGGGGCTTGCCCACTCAGGCCCTAGCCTGTCTCCGCCTTGCCAGTAGGAATGACCAGGTTTTTTGGAATGACAGTGAAACAGCGAGAGGTCAGGCAGGAGGCAGGAATCTCCCCGAATGATGGTGATCATTCAACAACAGCTCTTTGGGATCCTTTCATGGCTGCTAAATCCACTAAAGGCTATTTTTAAAGGAAGCCCACAATTCAGCCAAAGACCTACACATCCCACCGGAGTATAATCATGCTCTGTGGCTTTGACAAGATGATGTGATCCCAGTGTTATGTTGAGCTGGCGTAGAGCTAGCGAGGTGTCATATGCATAGAACCATGGGCAGCCAGAACTGGGCTATATGCCTTACCATGGAAGCCATTGTATTTCACCATCAAAGACTTCTGCAATAAAGTTTCTAAGTGGCCTGGTGAGCGCAGTAGAGTTTGCTGTTGGAGTGTTTTTGGCAGATCAACTATTGAAATCCACGTATTCTTATAATGAGTTCATGATCTTGTGTCGAATTTTTCAATAAACGTTTAAGCATTGCAGACATTATTAGTAGGTTTGGAGTGCGGATGCTGAGTGCAGTCAGCTGCACAGTGCATTGGAGCAGAGAGCGCAGCGAGCCAGTATTTTTGGAGGAGGGGGATTTGAGAAATACCATTTAAATATTGGTTCCCCTCTTGTAGCACAGCGTGTTGAGTGCGGACACTGAGTGCAGTGAGCTGCACAGTGTACTGGAGCAGCAAACATGTGTTCCTGGAGCATGGTGATTTGAATAACTTCATTTAAATATTGGTTCCTTGTGCCCTGTGCGGCCCGTGGAGTGCAGCCGCTGAGTGCAGTCAGCTGCAGTCTGCTGCTGAAGCTGCCTGCACTCGCCACTGAAGGAACATCGCTGGTATCAGGACTTTTGGTGAGTGTCTATTTCTGGAGCATATTGCAAGGTATGAAACCTGCGTACGCACTTTGCAGTAAGTCTGCGAGCGATGCAGGAACAACTGTGAACCCGCCTGTAGACATGTCAAGTCAAACCAATCCGAACATCATAGCGGCCGGCCGATACTGGGATTAGTGTCAGCGCTGAAACCGATTACTCAAACGTAAATGGTTAACATTTGTAAAATTAGTTTATTAATTGCGGTGGACATCAAGGAGGGCATAGCGCAGACAAAAATCACAGCATTTGTACTACTAAGAGTGTGATTCCACTGCGTTGCGCAGCTTTGGTTGGCTGTCTGCCACCACAATATGAGATGTCAAGGGGTTTATGTAATGCATTGTCTCACATTGAGGTCTCGGACTCTGATGGGCTAAACATACAGCAGGAGGATGTGTTAATCCCAATAGGGGAATTCAAACAGAGAAGGAGACCCTGATTATCGTTGATACACAACAGCTTGTGAAATCACCAAATCTCTTATTTGAATCTGAGGAAAATAGCTCTTCTGAGTCTGAAGCGTTTTGCCACTCCCTGTTTTCATCTGTGACTCAGGGGACCCCCACCGGAGTCCCAGAAGGAGCTAGAAATCTCTGATCTCGATTTTGTATAAAAACCACTTGTCAGTCTATGTATGAATATCAATGAGAATATCATTGATCGACTGAATTTATTAATCCAATTGATGTTGAAAATTGCCTTCTTGGAAAGTTTTTTTAGTGGGTTCTAAAGGGTCCTCACTTACTGAGAGATAAATGACCTCTTGTGTATTAAGGACTGCCAACCCTCCCTATCGAGAATGCTAGAAGGGGTCTCTACTGTAGCCCTCAGAGAGAATGAGGGAATTTCAGGGTCCTTATAATCTGCTGACATACACCTCCACAAGAAGAAATTATTGATGTTACTGGAGCCCGTAAAGAAACCTAATCGATTTTCTATTAACGGAAGAGAAAACATGTTCCACGAGATAGAAGAGAGGGGCCTATAAAGAAAAAAAATCAAAAGGCAATGAGTCTTAATAACAACAGAGGTTCTCATAAGATCCTTCACTTCTTAACTCTGCCTGAGCCTGTAATTGAAACTAGGGTTGACACGGTTAAGCAGAAAAAGAAGAACAATACAGTAAAGGAAAGAAGGTTAATGTAGTTTTGGGAGATCATCTAATAACCCCAAAATACAATATGATCAACAGCTGGATAATGGCGACCTTGATCCTGAATGTAATGAAGATAATGTGAACTCTAATTCAATGATTGATCATCTGTTGCAGAATGTTTCAGTATATTCAGTGAATCCAACTTGGTAGACAAAGTTCACAACTCTCCTAAAAGATGCTGCTGCAATAAAAGCAGGGAATTAATTGCCATTGAGAATGGTTATGGGGTGGAGACGTATAGGGCCTCAAATATGATAGGAAAACACTGAAATTGTATGACTTTGGAACAACAACGGCTTGCTCTTGCTGAGAGATCATCACTGCAGCCATCTCGATTTTAGCAGGCTGTTGACTCCCTCTGAGAAAATTCATTTAATATTGGAGACATTCCTATAGTCAAAGAACACATTATTTTAAATAGACAAATGTTTTATCACTACTCAGATCAGTTCAGTGCCCAGTTTGTGTGATATTGAATAAACTGACAAAGAATAGGTTGAGTTCTGGGACGATTTTGTGCTACACAGGGTTATACGTCACTTAAGGTCAAAACACAGAGCTTTCCTTCAAGCTACCCTCCTCTTCCTCCTCTTCATACTCTTTCTCCTCTCTCATTCCTGACCGCTTGTCTACTATTCAGGCATGGTTCACTACTAACAATCTCTACCTTAATGCCATTAAGACTGAGATCCTTCTCATTGGGACCCATGTTTCCTTTTTCCCTCCCACGCTCTGGCTGACCCCATTGGGCACCATCCCCTCACCCTCGTGTGAAGCAAAAAACCTTGGTGTCATCTTTAACTCTTCACTCTTCTTCTCTCCTCACATCATAGACCTGGCCAAGAAGGCCCATTTTCAGAGGCATTCTCCCCTTTGTCACCTTCCCACCGAAGCTCAACGTCTCCAGAGCTCTGGTTCTCTCCAGGCTTCACTACTGCAATGGCTTCTTCCTCAATCATCCTAACTCTTCCCTTCACCGCCTTCAACTAAACCAGAATAGGACTGCAAGACTTATCCTTGGCCTCAAGCCCAGGCACTGCATCTCTCCAACCCTTAAATCTCTCCACTGGCACCCGGTTGCTGCAAGGATCAAATTCAAGACACTCTGCATAATCCACAATGATTTCTAGTTCCGTACACGCTAGATCCAACTTTGTCTCCCTAAATGCCTCCCCTCTAGAGCCCTTTGCTGGTCTAGCTCTAACTCTCTGCAAATCAGACATGTTTCCAAGCAGAGAGTGGGATGTAGATCTCACTCCTCCACAGGTGCCTCCCTCTGGAAAGGCCTCCCTGCCGCTCTCAGACTTGACCCGGATATCATTAAGTTCCAGAATTTCCTCAAGACCTTCCTTTTCTGTTTGTCCTTCCCCCACCTCCTCCCCTGCTAATGTTCCCCTCCACCTGAGACTGGTAGCCTGGTTCCTTCAGAGTCCTACCGGGTACCAGGCCACCCCCTTTTCAGTATACTTCTGCACTTAGTCTGCCATCCCCTGTCCCCCCACACATCCTTATCCTGCAAGTGCCCCCCACATCACTGAGCTGGTCGGCTTGCACCATGTGTAGCCATCCAGCCCATTTTACTTGCACTTGTTGTGGACCCCCTGCATTCTCTTCTTCCCCCTGGCCCTGTCCACCTGGCCTCCCTGGCACCTCCTTCTCCTGGGCCCTGTACCCAATTCCTGCACTTCCCCACCTCTGTTTCCACTTGCATTTCTCGCTATCGCACTGGCATAATCTCAATGTTGCAAGGCCTAGTAGGATCGCTACTGTCTTTCCTCCTGTTTCTCCACCCCCCATCCTGCCTTGCTGCACCTCGAAAAACACTTGTGTATAGGCGTGAACTGTTTGGACCCCAAACAGCCCATAAAACTGGGGGTCTCCAAACAGCTCTTTAAGATGAGGAGCAACACCCTTGAGATAGATGGGGATGCAGATTCATACTCTTGCATCAAATAATAATGACAACTCAATAGTTTGGCAAAGGGAGTCCGTTTAATGACAAGTACAGAAAACGGGGAGTTCAATGAACATCAGCAACCGCTCGCTCTTCCTTCTCACTTAAACTCCGATTAATTTCAGAAAAACTGCAACATTTATATCAAAAACTTGTCATCATTGACGTGCAATCTCAAAAACCTAACATTCAACTTGATTAGTTATAGGAAGGTAACTTTAATATAGGTACTATATCTGTATATGGTAACGGGTAGAGGGGATTGGATAATAATGTCAGGTGGAGCAACTAAGCCCTTCCTTCGAACTGGCTACTATAAATATCACAAAAAGTATGACGTCCTATTGGCTCTACTCTCTATAGGACCCTAGATTACATGTCCACTATGATTGGGTTGGCATTGATCCCACGCATTCTTTTCCACTTGCGCTTAGCAGCATGCAGAATAATGAGCCAGGTGCAGGGAGTAAGTCTGCACCCCAGCTTCCCCTCAATTTATGGTACCATTCATCACCTCAGTGGCCCTGTGTCAATTACTGCTATGTAGTTTGGCCTTGAGGCTGCCTCTTGGTCTGAGAAAGTTTAAGGAGTATTGGAATGACAGGGCTCCATGCGTAGGTGTGAAAGTATCATCCCTTTCTGCTGCCTTGCCACGTGACTAGGACACTGTGTAATCGGCCTCTTCTTCATGCAATTTTGTGTATTTGATTTAGTCCTGTCAGTCATATACCATCTGCGGTTTATCTCGACCTTGCTGAACAGGGGACTCTGTTATTCTTCTCTTTAACTGTAGGCATTGCTAGCCTGTTCCAGCCTGATAAGACGTTGGCATCTTTGCAGGGTTATCTTCAGCAGGGTTTCTCTCCGTCTTTCCTTCTTGATTTGTGGCTGCGGCCCTCTCCTCTTGAGGCCTTTAGAAACCTCTATTCGAGTCTGTTCATGTGCGCAGTGGATTTTTGCTCATGTAAATTTGCTTTGGAGGTAGATATGTATAGTTGGCGCTTTCCGCAATCTATTTTACTATTAAGCAGAATCAAGCTGAATGATTTCTTTGCTTCTTGCGGTTTCTTGCTTTTGCACACGTTTAAACTGGCTTAATGTCTTCATCGTGAATATGGCATAAGTTTCTTTATCTTGAAATCACCTGTTTCATTGTAGGCACTAGATGTTACTTATCCATGGCATTTCGTCTCTTTATCAGCATTCTTGGGTCATCATATACCCTCTCTGTGTGTCAGTCCGATCTCTCGTGATGTCACCAGTCATCAAATTTTAGTATCTTCTTGGCTTCTTCGGGTATTCCATTCTGACAAACGTCCTTTTGTCGTGTCTGTGGATATGGATTTCTCCGTGGGTACCTTGTTGTCCAGGTTTGTTTAGGTGATGGTACTTCAATAGGTGCTGTTCTTCCGATAGGCACTGGGCAGAGCCCAACTGCGGCTCTCTGCTGGTTTAACTGTTCTCCATACGTCACATATTTTGGCATGAACATTCCTGGCACTTCAAAGTGGGTGGCTGGGGTGCAGCTGATGCTTGGCACTTCCTCTTCAGGAGCATTACAAATGAACAATAAATAAAGGATTTATGTCTAATATCCTTTTATCTGCTTGCTGCTGACTAGCATTTATGCCACTGTTATGATATTATTCTCTTTAAAGGCCAACCAGAGAAATGTGCTTTAGACTTGAGGGCAGGGGGTGTGATGGAGCAAACAGGTAAGACCACCCCAGAGGCACATCTAAGAATGACTTGCTCTGGGGATAACGCAATATCCAGAGTAGCAACCTGTGACGAAGCTAGCAGCACTAAGGGCCTCATCACGACCCTGGTGCTAAGTGGTTAACAGCGCCGTAAAAGGCTGCGGTGCCGTTAACCACTTAGCGCCTTACTACGAGGTCCCTTTGCGGGACCCGACCTGAACGGCTGGTCTGGACCAGCCGTTAAAGTAGGGACCGGCAAAGGGACCTCGCAGGCAATTACGGTACCGCAATTTGCGGTACCAAAATTGCTGCCTTCCCCATTCCCATTGAGCCCTATGGGGCAAAAATGGGAATGGGGAAGGGCCATGGGGAAATGGGGAAATACCGCCCGCCAACCTTGGAATGGGGCGGTATTTCCTCATTTCCCCATGGCGGACTCCTTACAACACCAGCACCAACCATGGTGCTAATAGCTCCATGGTTTAGCGCCGGTGTTGTAATGAGGGCCTAAATCTCCACACAAGGACAATTGGCAGGGGCTGGCAAGGGCTCTAAATGCAAACGTTTCTGCTAACCAATAGCTGTCCTCCTTGTAGACTGGAAATTCCAGAATTGTAGTCTGGAATGCGAAGGGAGATTCCCATTTGTTCAAATGCCGGAATGATAATTTATGTTTATCTGACATCTTCCTGTTGCAAGAAATGGGGTTACTCCAAAAAAACCCTGCTAGATGGGTTCTCGCTTTTACTTAATCATGTTTGTTACAACAATCAAGGTCGCCTGTCCACTGGATTGATGGTGGGGGTGCGCTAAGGAATAGGCATCACTGCAATAGCTCTAGAAGCCCCTAATGCTTTTATTGAACCTATTAGACTAGAATGGGATAGAAATACATATTTTAAGAAAATGACAACCCTGGTTATTAATACCTACTGGAATCCCTCATCTGTCTGTCTTAGATGAATGATAATTGCAATAGAAAAAAAATAAATTCATAGAAAGTAATAATGAGCAATATGATGGCTTGGAGGTAATGGTGGTGATTTCAATAAGTGTTGCTAGAGAGTGTAAACTTGACCGACTTCACATCTGGGCACATGAGGTCTTTCATTGCGCATGGAAGGGTGTGGAATGATCCTTTGAGTGATTGGGGGCTTAGAATCACTAATGGTAATTTAGCAGCTGAGGTGCCTCAACCAATGGTATTTCCTCATTTATTATTGACCATATTTTTGGTTGCGACTCTGTTTTCTATCATTGTGAATTGTTGTTAGTGCAGGATTCTGTTACAAGTGATCATGGCTGTTTGTGTTTAACATGGACAGTAGGAATGAAAGCACATCATAAAGAGTATTATAAACTGGAAGTGATTTGTAACAGTGCCAGAAATCATATAAATTGGAATACAAAATCGGTGAAAGAATGTAATTACTACCTAGCTACAGTATTGTAGGATAATGAAATGAATAAGATTCTGGATAGATAAGCATATGAGGGCTTTATAGGTGGTCTGTACACTGCACGTTTGCATCCAAAATATAATGAATCCATATACCCGCACAATTCTGAACACTCAGTGGTATCCCATAAAAGGCTGATGCATAAGGAACTTCGCTTGCTTAACCAACTGTCCCTTAAGGCGAGAAAAATCACTAAATGTAGGGCACGGAATAAATACAATATTTGGATGAGACAGCTAAGTATACCCTTGCTCTGCGTGATGCACAGGAGATGTTATTCTCTTTAAGAGAGCGGAATGTCGGTCAATTTTGGGGAATTAGTAGTAAATATGTAAATTCTCAGGTCAATTTGCAAACCAATTTCCATTGCTGAAGTCTATTTGAAATCCTTTTATTCAAAGATCTATTGTGGAGAAGAGGTAGTTTCCCCTAGAGATGTTACCCGCAAAAATGTTGAATGGAGCACAATATTTATTGAAGAGGAGATTGTTAACCTGATTGTTAAGAGTAAAAACTCAAGCGCGCTGACGCCAGAAGACCTCTCCTATGTAACTCTGAAGGGGAACCCGAGTATGTGGGTACGAATTTTGACAACACTCTGCAGAAGGAGTAAATCTCTGAGACAAATCCCACAGTCACGGAAAACTTCTGTCATTGTCCCTATCCAAATAAAAGGAGAAATATCAAATCCCACTAATTACAGACCGATCGCTCGGTTAGATGTCCCTGGGAAGATCTTTTGTTGCATGGCAGAATTCCATCTCAGGAGTGGGGCCTCTGAAGTGGGTATTTTGGGTCCTTTCAATCTGGCTTCGTCAAGGGGATTGGGACCTCTATGAATGGGCCATTCATTAATCTGCTGAAATCTAGGATTTAAAAAGAAAATGCTGCTTTGTATATATGTTAAATAGATTTCAGTATGGCTTTTGATAGCATTGATTGCCCTCTTCTGTGGCTTCAACCTTGAGTGGGGACTGTCCTCCTTATTTAATCACCATTATCATAGAACTATAGGAATGAACCTCAGTTAGGGTACGATTGAATATTGAGGGTCTTTTATCATAACTGATACCGACATCCCGTGGATTAAAACAAGACTGTGTCCTTGCGCCTATTCTATGCAATGTATTCATTTCAGAGACTGATAAAGCACTCAAAAATGCACATGCCTTTTCCCCTAGGTTAGATTCACTCACAGTAAATTGTCTACTGTATGGGGACTGCATTGTGCTGCTAGACCAGACACCCATCTGTCATCAGTGTCATATAACAGCACTTAGCCAATATGCTTATGACAATGGCTTTTCAGTAAATGTAAGGAAGTCTAAGGTAATGATTTTGAAGACTCATAAGAATAAGTGTGTTTTACTTTACAAATAGTCTTTAAGAAATGAAACACTAGAAGTAGTACCAGAAATTATCCATTTGGGTTTTCTTGTATCAGAAACTATCAATTTCCTTCTACATACTTTGCATCTGAAAAGAAAACGTGTGGTTTTGACTTCACAGGCCAAAGTAATAAAAAGATGCTTTGGGTAGTTCTCCAAAATTCCTGTGATATGTTTTTATAAAACTAAAGCAGTATGGGTTTTAACATACAGTTCTGAGATACTACTAAACTTTGAGGGAATTGGGTGGAAACAAGTTCTAGTTTGCCTTACCGGAACGCCTATCAGTTTTATAAGCCTTGAGCTTGGACTCCTTTCAATAAGATCAATGGTTATATGGAAGACCTTAGCATGGTAGAGGTAAATCATTGCCGCTAAAGAACAGTCTTTGTATTTTTGTATTCAGCAGGTTTTAAATGGGGTTGTAGCTCTAAATGACTGGAAAATGCCTGTATGTTGATTCAAGCCAAACCCGAGATGCCCACAGAGCTAAATCCATCCAAGGGGAAAGAAAGACTGGCAGTTAGACTGGATAGAAAACATTGAAACTTGCAAATCGTATCTCTTTCATCATTACATAGATTTGGACAAGAAAGTCTTGAATCATTTACCGAGCAATTTGATAAAATTCCATGACTCTCGATGGAGAAAGTTCTTTCTGAAAGTAAGGCTGAATCTCCTAAATTCAAATCAAATTTTGGGTACCAGTGAAACATTCCCGGGTTAATCGTGTGTGTCGCTTTTGCAATTCCCAGGTTACAGAAATTTTGAAACATATAGGGGGTCATTACGAGGTTGGAGTGAAGTAACAGTCCTTACTGGCATGGAGCAAATACTGTGTCCGTATAGTAAAGAGCCCGCTAATAGGGGGCAATTACGAGTTCGCCTGCACAAGCTTTGCACCATGCCAGAAACGACATTACCAGCATGCCGCTAAAGTCCAAAAAATTGCCCTTAGCGGCATCATGGAAACCGCAGACAGCACTACCGGCATCAATGGATATGGCATTAGCGGGCACCGCTATCAGCGGTGACCGCTAATAGCGGTCACTGCTAATAAGCGGAACCAGAAGTAGCGGCATCACACAGGAACGGGAAAGAGCACAGCGGCCATCTTGAAAAACACAATCCATTGTCATCCTCACCACACAGGATCTGGATCCTTTTCCTGACTACAGAAATCAACACCAGCATCATGCCCAAGGCAGTAAAAAAAGGCGCTTCCCGGAAGCGCAAAGAGCGCTTCAATGAGGATGAACTAACTATGCTGGCAGAGACAGTGGCAGACAATGCAGAGGTTGTTTTTGCAAACAGCCTCAAGAGGGAGGCACAGATAAAGAAGAAAGAGATCTGGCAACTTGTTGCCCAAAATGTCAGTGCCATACGCAACATCCCCCTCATGATCAAGGATGCCCGCAAGCGATGGGATGACCTGCGCCTTAGAGTCAGGAACATCCTATCCACACACCAGAGCCAGGCCATCTCTACTGACAGTGGTCCTAGCTCAACCAACAAGCTGAGCCATGGGAGGAGATCTGCGCCAGTACGATTGGCATCAAGGCCATAGAAGGAGTTGGCAAGATGGAACCTGGCGCTACCTCATCGGTGGATGGAGGTGAGTGTCCTAGGAAAACACTGTAATGCAAAGTATGATAATAGTCCACCAATGTTCCCATCCAAAGAGGCAACGCATGGCCCAATACATACACATTTGATACATCTCTGCCTAGATGCCGTCCGCAGCACAGACACATGCACATACATGCAGCATGGCAATGCCATACCTGACACACACAAATATGAAAATGGCATAAGTCACACTATACGCAGTCCACAACAGAAATGCAGGTCACAAAGCATACGCCAGCTCCAACATGAGTGATCCTGGCAGATGCTTGCATGCTCCACCCATATAGCAAGCACTGTGATCACCAAAACTCCACTGCCTAATCCCCTCTAATGTGTAGAAGAGCAATAATACCAATATAAGCATGATGCTTGTCAAACCATCACTCATGCTGTCCCTTTCTTGGTCCCCCAGAGGCTCAGATCCTGACAGCGAGGCCCAGGACTCACCCCCACAGGCAACAACTCCCCGGACGAGGGCCAGGGAAGAAGGCAACAGGCCTTCCATATCGAAAGCCCCAGCCAAGCCACGACAGGCACTGAAGTTGCTAATAGCACAGGATGCCACGGCACTGGTGCCACTAAGGCCCATTGCCACAGTCCCCACAACACCTGTGTCACCTGCACAGGAGACAGTGGGCAATGGGGCACATTCAGCAGAGAACAGCTCTTTTGGGGAGGCGGCATCTACAGCACCCCAGACAGACGATTATGCGCAGGTCCAGGTGTGTGTTCCTATCGAGGATGACTCCTCGGACCTCCCTGCAACACCCAGTCCCGCACCATCCCCCCAGGACACACCTGTGTACTCCGACCATGACACCACACTGGAGCAGTCTGGAGGAGGACATACAAGGGAGCATGAGTCCCACAGAGGAGCCACATGGATTTGAAGTCGCACATGCACCTTCCACCTCCACTGGTGTACAGGCGGGGGTGCAGCAGATAGGACATGCAGTGCAGCGCCAGGAGGAGCTCTCTGCTATAGTGAGGCAGTTTGTTACAGACTGTGCCCAGGCTAGGCAGGAGGGGCGCAACAACACTGCTTCCCTGAGGCAGGCCATAGAGGCAAGCACCACAAGAACATGCAAGGAGGTGTCTGTACAGAGGCAGGTCCTCTCCCGCATAGCAGATTCCCTGGAGGCTGAGCGTCCGGCCCCCAGACTGGAGCAAGCAGCCACCCCTTCCTCATCCAGCTCCACCCAAACCAGCCCCCTACGCAGGTCAGCGTGCAACTTGCACAGATCGGACATGCTGCCACCAGGTGCAGGAAGTGGAAAGATGTAGATGGGGCAGCCTGATTAAGGCAATAGATGCTGACACATGAAGCATTTGCTTGGACACCATGTGTGGGGGAGTTGTGGGAGGGGGAGAGGGTGTGTGGGGGAATTGTGGGGGAAAGGGGAGTGGTGGGACAGAGGGTGTGTGAGGTGAGGGTTTGAGCACTTAATTCCATAGGACAGTTTAATACACCTGTTGTGTAAAAAAAAAAAAATTGAGTGGACATTCCTTATTGCATATATATCATTTATTGATATAAAATGCATAGTGTACATGTACTCCCACACCCAGTGCCCTCTGTCCCACATTCATGTCACCCTCTGCACCCATGTGTGTTAGAAATATTGTGCAATCACTGACTGACGCACAGCATGTCCCTCCTGTGCATCGGCACTGCGATAATGTGCGCCCACATCTTCTTCATCCCCTTCATCATCACCAGGTGGCTGCATTTCAATGTCAGGGGGTAGAGGCACATTCTGTCAGATACACATGTTGTTCAGCATGACACATGCCATGATGATCTTGGCCACCTTCTCATGGCTGTAGAGGAGTGCCCCACCCAACTGGCTAAGGCGCAAAACTGTGCCTTCAACAGGTCAAAGGTCTGCTCGATGACCACACGGGTACGGGTATGGGAACGACTGTAGTCCTCCTCATGCCTGTTCTGCAGGTTTTGGACAGGGGTGAGGAGCCATGGCTTCAAGGGATAGCCACTATCACCTGCATCAGAGGAAATTAAAGGTATATGTTAGTCAATTCGTGATGGAGAGATGTACTTGTCACACATGCCTGCTGCTAATTGATGGTCACGTGCACATGTCCCTGGTTGTATGCACACATTTCTCATGCCCTCAATGTGTTCTGTGCCATGGACTTATGGTGTGGGTTGCATCTTCAAGATGATACACAGTGTACACTGCCTTGATGTTGCTCATGCATTATGGACGCTACTACTGTGTTTGTGTTGCATATGTGATGTGTAGTGTTCTGTATGATTTCCTGACTGGCAACGTTGGCAGTACTCTCTGCATTATTTGCCATTCAGTGCTGATAATTCCCATGGTGACATGCTGCACTTCTGTGGTGGTGGCGCCCTGTGACAAGCAGTGGATTCCCTTGGTGGTTTTGCTCAGTGCACTCCCATGGATGCTTGTCCTGTGTGGTGATTTGCTGCTGACATTTATATAGTGTATATTCACAGCATGTTGCTGGATTGTGTTATGGAGAGTGAAGTATGATGATGGGTGCTGCACGTGTTGTGGGATGTGGGGTGGTTTTAAGTTTGGCATGTTGTGATAGGTGTGCAGCTTACTTCATTGCTATGGGATTTGGTTGTCATGTTCAGTTTAGGATGCTTTGGGGCGCAGTGTTTTGGGGTGTGCACACTGTGCTGTCACAACAACAATGACACCATGGTGGTGTGTGCATCTATCCCCCCATTTCAATGCCATGTGCCTGTCATGCAACTTACCAAGCAGCCAGGCACGTCGTCCTGCATGTCGCTCCATGTAGCGTGGAGTTCCGCAGGACCATTGAGTCATGAGTTGATCCGGGATATCGGGCACAACAATGTGTGATGATCTTGCTGGCGTCACATACCATCTACACATTGATGAAGTGGTATTGCTTGTGATTGCAGTATGCCAACTCCATGGCATGCGGGACCACCAACTCCACGTGGGTGCAGTCGAGGGCAGCATTATAATTTGGCATGCCTGCCAGTGCATGGAAGCCAATTTTTTGTATCAAAAATCTCCTGGGGAGTCTGTGGTAGGGACATGTAGTCCCTTGTGTGCTTCAGGAGGGCATCCAACACTTGGTTCATTATGCGAGAAAATAAGGGTTGTGATATGCCATTCATGTGCCCCACTGTGTGCTGGTAGGTGCCTGTGGCAAGGAAGTGGAGCACTGACACTACCTTCAGTAGAGGGGGATGGCGGTGCGTATTTCAATGAGGCTGACAATGTTGTTGTGTATCATGTCCAGAAAGGTGGTGATGGTGTCCCGCTCCAGACTGTACAGGGTGTGGATCTGCTCAGAGGTTAGGTTGAATGGACTGGCTCTGATGCATAGGGTTGGGAGCTGCCTGTGTGGAACCACTGGCTGCACTGGTGGGGCATGCTGGACCTGTCTAACCCTCCTTCTCCTCCTGTGTCTCCTCTGTGGTGCCTGCTGTTGTTGTTGTTGCTGGTGCAGCAATGCAAGCATGTCCTCCAGCCCCAGGACTGCTACTACTAGTGGTATCATTTTGGTGTGGGAAGGGGTGTGGTGTGTGGGTGTGCTCCTTTTGTTCTGGCCCAGACTCCATTGCCTCCACCTGTGCTGATTGTGTGCACCTGTGGCAGTTGGGTACACTTCACATAGAAGTTTACAGGTGCTTCGCGATGCTGGTATTGCCAGCATGCCGGCATCCTGTATTAGCGCCTTCATGATGCCGGTATTTGCATGTCCACCTGACTTGTGATGTCCTCCTGTTAGCGCATTCCATAATTGCCGGCCTGAAGGGCCGCGTGCCCGCGCCCATGCTGCTATTAGCGGCTCCGTTATTAGAGGTGCCTCTAATACCGGATTCTTGGGTCGGAATAGCCCGGAGAGTAATCCTTTACCGGCATCGTTTTTCCATTACCTCCAACCTCGTAATGACCCCCCATAGACTTTGAATGTACCAACTTCACACCCTGTAGAGAGAAATATTTGGGGAATTGAATTAATGGGTTTAGTATAAGTACTTTTGAGGCTCAGTTTTATATGATGCAGAATGGTCCCCATGTCTTTTTAAACACGTATTTGATGAGATTTTCAAAAGAAACCTTGATGGAATGTGTGGACTGAGAAGTGATGTGTTCTCTTTTTTTGTATGAAGAATTCTATGGAATGTAATTTGTATCTGATATTTTGCTTTTAATTTATTGTGATATTTAAACTGTCTATTGATTTGTTTTTACTGTGTTTGTTAAAGGTTCATCATTGAACTACAACACAATAAAAAATAAAAAATAAATTGCTTTAAAACCTTGAGGTTTTCAGCTAAGCAATTTTTTTAATGGAGATTCTACTCTACTTAGTTGTAAAAAACATATTAACATATTGCTATAGTTAAATGTTGAAATATTACTCTGACATCCAATTCACCTTCCTTCCCAAATGGTTGTGAACCCAGCACAGGCAGGACAGAACAAGGCTTCTCCAAAACAATACAGTCACTTTAAAATGTAACTTCTGGTCCACATCAAGAGGTTCCTTCTGCATTCCAAGGTCCCTTCTCCTACCTATGTGTCACCACCAGTCTCCTCCCTGCATTTCACCTATCTGAAATGTTCAACAAAATACATATACTAATTCCTAATTTGATTATGCAGTCTGCTCGATTCATCCCCATCATGAAAGTGATGTTCTTTTTTTTCTTTCAAAATCCTCTAATTAGCTAGCATACTAAAACTATCCCTACCTCTGCTGCATTTGCTACTGAAGGGAGGTTGTCAGGTTTGCTCCTTGTACTGACAGTACACATTTAGAAAGCCTAAACAACTACTGATACTCAAGCAAATGTTTCATATAAATCATTGAAAAAGCCCCGAACAGCATTATATTATTTTTCACATTGGGCCTTATCATAACTTTGCCGGTATCCTAGCAGTAATTCTGCCAGGATACCGGCAAATGGTAACACTATTACCGGCACTCGGGCTTGCAGCATTACTGCTGGATTACGAGTGTTGGTAAGGATTGTAAATCCCCATCATGGGGGGGAGTAGCTGGCATAGTTGGCACCGGTAACACCGGTGCTGGTAATAAGGCTATTTTTGCCATTGAGGTGACGGATTAACTTCCACCTCTTAGCTGGAAGTAATTCCTATACCCTGCCGGCAAATTTGTACTTTGCTGCTATAAGGTAATACTGGCATGTGAATTATGCACCCACAAAGTTACAATGAGCCCCACATTATCTCACTGTGTGCCTCTCCAGTATTGTGTGACTTTGTACACTCCAAAAATATAAAAAATGAAATATATAGTTCTGCAAGTTTGATATTGTATGTCAAGTTTTTGTTGTGCCTATTCTTATTTTCTAAACAGTGAATTTTGGAATAAATACACATTTTGAAACTCCACTATGAAGTTTCTTCATATCACTGCTATTAAAACCTGTTCAAATTTGTATGGGTGTATGAGCAGTGAGACTTACTTGGATCTAGAAGGTGACAAGGGTGCGGCTTGAAAATGATTGGAGATTGTGATGAAGTACCCTCCCTGCCCTTGTAGGGTGTGTGGGGGTGGGGGCGACTTATGGAGCAATGCATCACCATCTGCTAAATGATGTGGGACCCAGGGAAAGAAAGTGGAGGATCTTCTGGTTTGCACTAACAACACTGTGGTCAGTGCACAGGATAGTCTCATGTACTCGGCCTTTGAGAGAAGGGAAATGTATTGTGCGGCATTTCATGGGCCTAAGAATCAAGGCTCTGCAAACAACAGACTATGTTTATATTGTGCAGCAAAAAACTATCTGAATACCTCTAACCCACTATCAGTCAGAGCAAGTGGGATCTAACCACAAGGGAGAGCAGGCGCTCTGGATTCCATGCTGCTATCACCAGCCTCACTTGTGAGCTTCCAGGTGTGGGTGCCCTCATGCATGCCTGCAGAAGGACAATTGAAGATGGGGCGGCTCAAATCTTGTTTGCTCGTTTTGACCATTGCGTGAACCCTCTTCTTCTACATTTGACCCATCTGGGAGAGGCACATGGCTAGGCTTGAGTCACTCCTGTGCACACGCTAATAATGAGACACAGGTGCCTATAATTAATGGCATCCCTGCTCCAGGTGTGGAGGAAGAACCCTATATAAACAGTCAAGCGCAGTACACTAGTGTGGGTGTTTTAAGCAGCAGAGACGTGAGGAGGAAAGCGTTGGTGAGACCAGACGTTCAGTAGAGGCCGGAGGTGCAGGAGAGGTTGGAATAGTGGAAAAGGTGGAAGGAGCAGGAAAGGTTGGACGTAAAGTAGGAGTCAGTGAAGCAGGAGCTATTAGAGAAGCAGGAGAGGAAGGGGAAGAAGAAGAGCGGAGCAGAGCTGTTAGTTGGGAAATGCAAGACGGCAGCAGAGGCGGAAGAGGATTAAGATCAAGGTGGGAATAAGGAAGTGCTGGTGGAGAAGCTGTGGAGCACTGGAAGGAGGATGCTGTATATAGAAGAGAGGGCATAGGATGGGGTGGGGGAGATCTACCCAGAGAGAAGGTGTGAAAAGTGGTGAGCACGGGAAGGGCCCGGTGGAGAATCGGGGGACGTTTTCTCATTTGCCAATTTCTGGTGCAAGCTAATCTGAAGTGCAGAAAGAGGAGAGTAAGGGGTTATACTTAGGGACACAAGTTGCAAATGTGAATGAATCACTGTGTAAACAGGCAAGCACAATTCTTAATTATACACAGGGAAAACAACAGGAACTAATATATACAGGTAAGGAGGTGATATACTAAACATTCTGCTAGTTTAAAAGAATTGTACCATCTGCAGTTGAGGCTTATGGTCGACAAAGTCACATCCCTGGGTAGAGGATGAAATACCAAAAGCTTGCATCAGCAACCACGTTTTTGAAACTCTTAAAACTTTTGTGGGTGCTGGAAGCTGTACCACTGTTGGCTTCAAACTAGGCACAAAAAGCGCCCATAGTACGCTATAGCAGAAAACTCCAAACTTGAAATATTTATCTGTGTTGCATAACACAAAATAATGTTCGCTATTCAAGAAAACAAAGGTACATATTAATAAGGGTAAATAAAACTGTTAGGCTTGTAACAATTAAGCAGTGGAGTTTGCCCTTGGCTCTTATTCTAGCTGGACTATTTAAAAGAAAGAATATTAATGCACTTTGAGCTATAACTAGAGGTAATGTGCTCACACTGACTGTTGTATTGCTTTTGGGTTATACCGCACATTGCGGTTGATCTGCCTCAATTAAGTCCCTCCTGTGCAGCAGCTGGCATAGATTCAGAGGATATAAACAGCCCTGGTATCTCGCTCTTTGCTTACCAAACAGTTGCCAGATAGATGAAACAATTGTGCTTTTGGTGATAGAAGCATGCATTGTGACACACTTTTAGTCCACATCCTAATGAGCATTTCTGGCTATGAGGCAATCTCAGATTTCTCCTGTAACAAATGTGGCAGCCCTTTAAAAAAAGGGTGAACAGTTGTCATTTAGGCCTCTTAATTTTTGTAGATATTCATTGTTCAATCATTTACTTGTGGTCATGCAATGTCTATTGTACACTAGAAGTATACATGAAGCCTAATAGTAAATAATGTTTTTTTGTTCATAATTTATATCAATTAATTGATTCAGTCAAGGGAAGAAAAACATAAGCATAAACAATTATTGGTTGATGTTTATGTAAAGGCAAATACAGTGGTTTATATGACTAATGTGTATGTTATTGTTCATTATTGAATGATATTGATACTATTCTTGAAACAGATTATTGGTAATACCCACCCTTGTTTCAGTCAGTACAAAGAGCACCACAAACACAAAGAGCAGTACACTGTAGGGCAGCCTTCCTACACTTGCGCTGTAGTGTGCAGCCTTTCTGCAGACACATAGAAAGAGTTCCCTGCAAGCATGCATAGCCTCTGGTAGGGTTGTCCAGGCTATTACCCATCCACCTTCACTCCTTCTTTCTCCACCTCCAATCACTTGGTGATGGAAGCTGTGGTGTTGTGACCATCGTTTGGGCCCAGCAGTTACCAGCCTGGTAGACATCTGTATTTGTATGCTAAATGAGCATCTCTTACATGGGAGGTAGATTGCTAATTGTTCTACCTTTCTCAGTAAAAAGGAGTTTCATTGCCTCATTAGCATGTGTGTCGCTGCTACTACGGCCATATAGCAAAACTTCAAATCTCTCCAATGGCGTAAGCATTTCTTCTACTGCCTGCAGACTAGGCCTGTCAGCATATTCATGAAAAGCAGAAATTACATCTCTGTATGCACTCCAGGTGTCCCATCCAGTCCTATTGCCTCTTCCTCCAAGAAAGGACACAGTGTCACGGCCAGTTATTGCATGAAACATCTGTATCACATTACAATGATCAGGACCCAAAGCTCTTGCTAACTCATGAGCAGCAAAGAACCTTGAGTTCTTCCCAACTCCAAATGCAACCCATAGTTCCTCAATGTTCAGATGTTGTGCAGATGTGATGGCGAGAACTACAATGTGGGTCTCCACAGTGTGTAGACACTATGGGTGTGGGTCACAAGGAACCTTTTATAAACTAATCTGCTTTTCCTTCTGTGGTAATATCAGCCTGAGCAAGTGCTCCGGTCCACCAACTTTCATCCAAGAGATTTCCAAGAACCTTAAGAACTGCCATTTCAATATGCAGCCAACCAAATATTACAATGAATTTATCTTCGCCATGAGTTGTTTGCCAGCTCGACTGGATTTATTTGGACAATGCGAAGAGTGGCTGGTCAAACATAATGATTGGAATCTGGCTAGGATGAAGACCTTTAACTGCTGTCTTCACAATATCCATTGAATGGTGAATGGTGAATAATGGCCACTGACATAGCATGGTCTGGAAAGAGAGGAAGCTGGGATGAAAGTGTTAATTCACAATCATTTGGAGTTTCTTCTTGTTGACTTGCATGGTATGCTGTCCAGGTGATTATTTCATCCCCTTGTAGGTTGGCACTAGCTAGAACATGTGTTACATGCTTCAGTCAGGTGGATTATTTCACCATAGCGTGTAGCTCTGAAGAACTATCAGCATTATCTGCTGGTGATATCTTCTCTTTCTCTCCTCTTTGCCGTTTTGTTTTATTGAACTGCAATCTACATGAATCGTGAAACCGAGCTTAACATTATACCAATGTTCCCTCAATATCTCCACCTTCATCCACATACAACAGCTTAATTGTCTTGGTAAACACATACACTTCTAACCCCCACAAGCAGATCAGATACTGTCTTATAAGCAGTTCCCTTTACATCACATTGAGTCTCTGCTGGACAGCGAAGAGCCTCCAAAGTTTCTTCTTGGCAGATTAAATACTTGTCCACTCTCTTTCTGTGATTTTTCTAGAATTGTAAGGCTTGAATGGAGTCATCAGCTATTGTACTTTCTCCATGTTTGGCTACTAGCTGTTCTTAGGAGCCTATCCCAGCCGGCAGGCAAACGCCGGCCCACCCACAAAGACACACACAATAAGGCTCAGCTCCTGTCTGGAGCCTGCCTTGCATTGTTTTGGTACCACAGGAGAGCAGGAGCCCTCCTTCACTGCAGCAGCAGTGCCCTCGCCTGGAGGAGACCCTGGGGCATCACCCAGACCCAAGGTAGGCCATTGGGCTCATTTTGCTGCATTTTGCAGCTCCCACCTTGCCTAACGCCACAATATTTGCGCAAATTACAGTACATTCTACCCTGAGTGTACCCGATGCCCAAAACCTGTCCTCGCTATGTGCTTAACCAAGAATTCGACTCTGTTTGCACATTAGAGTCCTGGCCACCATTGATTGCCACGAGGCCTAGCCAGTTCAAAATGGCCACTCGCCACTATGCTTCTTCAGCATGGTCCTAACTTCCCCTAGGATCTGCACCACAACGTGATTGGCTACCAGCTGTTCTTAGGAGCCTATCCCCAGTCGGCAGGCGAAGGCCAGCCCACCCACAAAGCCACACACAATAAGGTTCAGCTCCTGTCTGGAGCCCAGGGCCAAGAACGCTGCATTTCTGGCCCCAGGACAGCCGTGCCATTCCCACCTGACTACAGGTCTGCAACACTCGGTAAGCGCCCTGAGCTAATGTTCCCTGACCTGGTGTCATTCCCTTGGATTCCAGCTGCACCTTCCCAGTGTCACCCACCTTTTCTCTTCAACACTGCCTACCTGCATTATCAACCTCCCTCCTTCATGATTGAGCCCCAGTCAGTGCTGCTTGTGACTACACCAGGTCTTGCATCGTTATATACCATCACGCTTGTTAGGTCGGTCCCTATGTATGTCCTGCTTGAGCTATGCGTTCCCACACTTCATGGTTTTAGCATTTGTCCGAGCCTGCAATTGACAAATGCCAAACGTGATTTACTTAATACGGTTTTATCGCTCCGTAGTTGAGCTGTACTGCTCTTCTACCCTACCCTGAGTTCTGTCCTAGCTCGTAACACCATGCATCTACCTGTCAATGTACTGCCTCTCCCCTCAGTAATTGCACTCCTGAGCGGAATAACTTTTGCATTTCATTACCACACTACCACCATGTCTAACAGCTACAGCGTGCCATACCACTATTATCTGTGACAGCCTGCACAATACCTTTAATGTACTGATTTGATTACATTCTCCCCATACCATGATATGTACGACGTGCTCTCTTATGCTCTGATTTAGCCCTGCTGCTGCTCTGCATTTCGTTGCACTTTCAATTATGTTCTGACTTAGCCTTGCTGCTACTCCTGCATTTCACTGCATTATACTTTTATAATTAATAATTCAACTGTTTTACAATCACTGCCTTTGGCACCTCTGTAATACTAAACCTATCGGACCTACTTACTAAAGTCAATTAACTTAGCCTGCAGCCACTACTTATTTCAACTCGCTACTAGCCCTCAAACTACCTCATTTGCCTTGTTGCATCAGCATTATGTTGTTTTGACACAGCTGCTACTATACTTTTGTCCTGCATTGTGCTCCCCCCCCTTTCTCTCCTGCCATACAACTCGTCACTATGCACCTACACCATGGATCACAGCATGCACACATGTTAGTCATATTGTTATCCTCCCTGGCCTGCTCTTTCACCTACAGCCACAGTGCTCCATCACATCAATCCACCCCCCATGAGACACTTCTTATCTCCATGGTGGCGAACTCAACTAGAAGCTCTAACCTTAACTGCCCACTTTTCCAGAGCGCTCCCACCCAATTCAGTACTTCGGGAAGGCACCCTAATGCTAGCATACCGCCCATCACCACACCGCCGCCTACCAACCCCTACTTAAACTCCCCCGCCCTCTGGCTAGAACACTTTGCTCCAAAACCCACGCCTAACCAGCCTTGTGCCTTGCACTTAAGGAACACCATACTGGGATCCAGATTCCTTTGCGCTGGTCGCCACCCGCAGAGGTCCACTATGACCACAATATCTCCATCACACAATCAGAGTCACCTTGGTCCTTTCCTATCCCCCGCTTCCCCTCTCCCAACCTCACTCCAGAAGATACACTGATAAAGGGTGCCTTGGTCAATGGCAGGTCCCTCCCTGCCCATGCCCAGGACATAGCAGACCTCATCACCAAACAAGATCTTGACTTCTTGGCCATATATGAGACATGGCTACATGCAGCCTCTGGACCACTACTCTACCTCGCTATACCTACGGGCTACTCTATCATTAGATGAGACCGCAAAACCAATCAATCAAAAGGCGGCGGTGTCGCCTTTATCCACAAAAGTTCACCCGGCCTCAGAGCTATTCTTAATCCTCAGTTTCCATCTGCAGAGTTACTCTCTGTCAAGCTCTCCATTTTCCCACCCAAACTGCCATCCTACACCTCATCTAAAGGCCGCTAGGACCTGTCACCTTTGCTGTCGACATTATGACCTTACTAGCAGATAAATCTAAGACTAAATCTCAAATTATCCTACTCAGTGATCTTAACCTAGGCTTCCAAGACCCTAACAACCCTAATGCTGGGGACATCACCAAAACTCTATCGGAGCTAGGATTCTCCCATCACATTCTCGAACCCACGCACATCAAGGAGAGAACTCTTGACTGGCTAGTTGGCTCGAACTGCGGTATGAATTTACAGTCCAACTCGCCTTGCGCTTGGTCAAACCATCACATAATTACCTTCAATATAAAAGCTAATATCCAAGGCCCTAAACACGATATTGCCCCTGGTTTGCGCACCAGAAACAAAAAGGATATTACAACTGATAAACTACCCCCACTTATCCATCCTACTCTAAACATAGCTTCTTCATCCTGCTCTGACCCAACAGTACTAATTGATACCTACAACCATGCTATGCTCAACGCTTTGAACTCCATCACCCCAATCAAACTTAGCAAACCAAAATCATGCACACATTTCAACTCCTGGTTTACACCACACTTGAGAATGCTAAATAAAGAAAAACGAAATTCTGAAGCTCGCTGGAAAAGCAATTTGTCTGATGCTAACAAGGACAGCCTTTTCATAGCATCCCTGAATTACAAAGTGGCTATTTTCTAAGCAAAAAAAGGCACATACAACAAGCTTATTATGCAAGCAGAATCTAATACGAAAGAGTTGTTCAAGATTCTGAAAGAACTTGAATCCCCTATAACTCCCCCTAACTCCTGCACCAAAGATAGCACATGGTGTGCGAACATACAAAAAGCACTCCTAGACAAAATTCCTGCTCTTTAATGCAAAATAAACGCTAAACAAAAATGCCCTCAGACAAACCAGCAGGTCAACCTCCCCAATAGCACGAACACCCCCACCGTACCGACCTATAAACCCTTCAGCTTCTCCCCTTTTACCATTGCTGAGGTTAAATGTATCATGAATAATCTCGAACCATCCAACTGCCCAGCTCCCATTATCAAGGAGGCCACACATGATCTAGCCCCTTTTATCACTGCCTTCATAAATTTGTCCTTAAAAACCGGCATCGTCCCGGACAATTTGAAAGACACGTGGGTCATTCCCTTGCTAAAAAAAGACTACCTTAGATCCCAGCATCCCCACGAATTACAGGCCCATTTCCATGGTCCCATTCATGCTCAAAATGGATCTATGTGATCTGACCGCGGTTGATTTTTCCGCGGCCGAAACGTTGGCATGTAAAATGTACGAACCACAAAAGGTTTGTACATTTTCCATGCGAACACATGTTCAAAACCTCTACATACCCACACCCTCACCCACACCCACAATACACCCATAACACACCCCCCACCACACCCTCAACACACCCCCACCCACACCTCAACATAAATAAACCCTACTTACCTTTTCTACACCCTATGTCCCTGCGGCGCCAGTTCTCTTTCACTTCTGTGATCGGGAACGGGCGCCGCAGGGCCCTTTTCTTTTTTTTTCTCAGGAGCTGCAGTAGTTTCCCCCGCAACCTCCTCTCACTATACTCTAAAGTATAGTGAGCGGGGTGTTGCGGGGGACATCATCGCAGCCCCCGTTTTTTTTTTCTTTTTTTGGGTGTGCTACAGGGGTGTCCCCCGGAACGCCCCGCTCACTATACCGCACAATACTTTTGGTGTTCGAACCTTTTGTGGTAGCATTTTTCAAACTTTTTTTACAGTCGGACATTTTTTTTCGGTCTGATCGTACAATTCCCTCAAAATACTAGACCGAACTGCCTATCTGCAGATCCAGGATTACCTAGAAACTAACAAACTTCTTGGCCTCAGGCAACCTGGCTTCCAGCCAAGGCATGGCACTGAAACTGTCCTCATTGACTTAAAAACTTAGAATTAGTAGTTGAAAGATAATGGGAAACTGGCCTTGTTAGAACTATTAGATCTGTCCGCAGCGTTTGATTTGGTGAACCACCAAATCCTCTGTTGACATCTTAAATCAGCTGCACACTTCTCTCACTCTGCCACCTGATGGATTAGTCTTTCCTTGATAACAGATCTATGTGGGTATTCTCCCCAGCAGCATCAGCTGAGCCTTCATCCATTCACTGCAGTGTCCCTCAGGGATCTTGTATGTCTCCCACTCTCTACAATGTGTTCAACAAACCACTTTTTGATATTCTTAACTATCTGGGTGTCACCTACACTAATTACGCCGATGACACTCAGATACTCATCCCTATCACAGACTTTCACTTTGCTGACACTAAATCCCTAAACAACGAATATCTGGTCGTCCAAACGTGATGGCACAACACAAACTCTCTCTCAATGATGATAAGACGGAACTCCTCATCTTGGGATCTCAGCAACATCTTAATAAATTAGATCCCTCTTTCAAGTCCTTCACCATTGACGGTAATATCATTAAGGTGTCCAATGACACCAAAACTCTGGGCATCTACCTTGACTCCACACTATCGCTGTCCAGACAAACTAATGCTGCTAGCTCAGCTTATGCCTATACGTGCAAACTTATCACAGCTTGTAGGCCCTTCTTGACTACTGCTAATTGCACCACTCTTGCTAGAACACTTATCATGTCCAAGATTGACTACTGTAATGCCCTCTACCTAGGGAGTAGTCAACACAACCTAAATAAACTTCAAGTCACACAGTATAATGCTATCAGGGCTGCCCTTAAAATTCCTAGAAATCACCGTATGTCTAACCATAGACGTAATCTTTACTGGCTCTCGGTAGCACAGAGAATCTCATTGAAAACGCTTGCCCTCACCCACAAATGTCTAGCCAACCATGCCCCCATATACCTTGCCAACAGACTCACACCCCACATCACTACACGACCGCAGATAGCTGCCCATGCCCATTGCCTCTCCATCCCCAGGTTCAAACTTCAAAAAGCTGGAGGGGTGACTTTCCCGGTCCTAGCTACCAAATTGTGGAATACCTTGCCCAACCTGCTTAGAGCTGAACCCTCCTTTCAAGCCTTCAAGAGCAAAGCCAAATTGTGGCTTGCTGCTCAAGACAATCGCACTTCCTAAGACTCAACACACTGATACTACCTTTGCCAGAGATGTACTGTTACTGCCTTACTGTATATTACATGCTTTTAATTCTGCAACCTTCATTGTACTTATTCCATTGTTTCATCTAGTCTATTTCATGTTAAGTATTTCACTCCTCACTATTATTGCACCTTGTATTCCTCTGTAAATGTGTAACCCTGACTGTACATTGACTCCTTACTTGGCTTTTCATCCTTTTGCACTTTCACTGTTATCCTATCATGTACTCTTTCTGTAATGTACAACTGTAACCTTATAACTGTAACCTACGATATGCGCCCAGGTGCATTTGAGCCGGGTGCGCTATACAAACAAACAAAATACAAAATACAAATACAAATATTTTTATCTTCTTTTCTTCTTCTTAAATTGTCCAGCTCTTGATTTGTTTGTGGTTTCCCTTCCGCAAGTTCCAAATAGTTCACAGTGCCAAGGGGATCCCTTCCCCAAGCTTTCAAGTCTTTAAACTTTCCAAAACAACACAATTCCTGGGGGCACTTCCCAGCTCTTCTGTTCTGGTTACTTTTCGCCAATATGATATAGTTCTGTTCCTCAACTTCAAATCATACAAGATATCTTTTCTATTCAAACACAAGCTTCTTTGTGGGTGCTTTCAGTGGCTGCTGCATAGATGGGTGCACTCGGTCTAGGTTCAGTTGTTGGACCACATGGTCCACCCTTTACAGGTCATGCAACTGACACACATTACTTGCTTCTTCTTAATATGCACATTGACAATGCTTCATCTTTACCGTGGTGTTTGGTTCATTATCATTTCACATCTTCATTTTGCTTTATCATTACTTATTTTGCCACCTTTCACTTGTTGCACTTTAACATACTCTCCTGGCACTTGTCAATATTTGTTCATTCAAGTGATACATTCCTTCTACTGTTACGGTTCTTGCCAATACATGTTTGCCAATGCGCATTTTCTCAAATTCCCTTGTTAATTATATCAGGAAGTTCCACAAACCTAGTTTCAATCAGATCGGTATTCAAAAAGTGCTTCCTTTCATTTCCATTTGGTTCCGTATTCAAAAGGTATTTCCTTTCATTCAAATCAGCATTCAATAAATGCTTTGCATGCTCGTCTGCCGTCCTGATGTCCCCTTTCCCAAGATGACTCACCGGTCGGAGTTTATGACGTTCCAGTGAGGCTTTCAGCTGCCATGAGCTCTCTCTCGCCCATGCAGTGCCTCACTCCCTCCCCAGGAGCTCTCTGTGGCTTTGCTCACATTGCTGATGCTTCTCTGGCAGCTCAGGCCTCAAATTGCTGCTTCAACTGGTCTCACTGCATGCACTCTGCATCTTCCAAAGTGTCTTGAGCGCTCTGTCTGCCACGCCGCCTTCCAGGAGAGGTCTGCTCTCGCCCAGCAGTCCATAGACCTTCTTCCACAGCTGACACAGCTGACACCATTTTGCCGTACTTACTGCTTTTAAACCTCCCGCCAGGCTGAATGGTCCAAAAAGGACTAGACCACTCATTGCTGACTCAGGAGGTCTGCGTTGCTCTTGCTGGCCTCCCCCTCGTCCCAGTAAGCCTAACTGGTGTTCGTATCTGTGTGTGCATGTCAATAAAAATGGTATCTATTTCTCTAGTTGGTCTCCTCCTCATCCCAGTACCAAACTGGTGTCTCTTAGGGAATGTTTTAGGGGAAACATGGGGAAGGAATAGGCAATAGCCTATGAAGGTTTGGGGGACATTGGACTCATAGTGAATGTGGAATGGGGGATACGGTGCCTCACCTAAGGGTGCCTCATCCCTGCTCCCCAAGTCTCAACCACCCCCAGGATCAGGATTGGATAGCGACAGCATTTCCGTGGCCACCTGGGAGGAGGATATAGGGGAGAAAGAAGTGAGGACGCCCTCAGGTTCCTCACAGGACACAGGGAATACAATGGAGAGAGCCCAAATTCCACAAGTGTGGAGTCCTATCTTGTTTTTGGGACTTACACAAGACTCGAAAAGATAGGACTTGGTCCTTTATCAACAGTTATCCATTCATCTGAATGCCATCAATTAGTTCAAAAAGTACACATTTTAATATAAATTACAAAATTGTCTAAAATACATGATTAGACCCTCTAAAAAAATACATATGTATCGTATTAACAAAGACAAACATCATGCACAATCAATTATAAAAAATCTTAGAGATACTGACGTTACTGATCTCTAATTAAATCCCTGTTGTGTAGTTCTTCTAGATCAGAGTTACGATTATGATTCATCGTTATCTTTTCTATTCTTCTATTCTAATTCTATTCCATTATTAGAATTAGAACATCCCGTCACTGGAATATTCAATTCACTCAGACAGTTTAATTAATTAAACTGGAATATTCAATTCACTCAGACAGTTTAATTAATTAAACTACTCTGCTCCCTGTCTCCTCCCTCTCCTGTGCTAGCAGGATTTTCATTTTATCAGGGGATTTCACCATCCTAACCCTCATTCTACTCCCCTCCAATAGATAAATCAATATATCACGGGCAAAAGACTGCATACTGGTGAAAGGCAGCAGGGCTAGTGGTACAGAGCCTGTTCTAGCACATGTTATTGCACTCAATCTCAGCAGAAAGGATTGCATGGAGTAAAATTGAGCATTAATCATGAAGGTAAGAACCAAAATAAGGTCACATGATGAAAACGCAAAAGACTGGGGTATCAGAGGGTGATAAGAAGCCTTTTAATAAATTGAACCACAGTTGGAAGGAAGAAATGGGGGCCCACTGCACAGGTTCTCTAAATAATGGAAAGGCCACAAAGTAGTCCTTCACAGCACCAACATCAGAGACTGATTTGACATGAGATAAAAGGAACGCCAACAACAAACCATGATGGAATTGGAAGATTGATGAGAAGCTTATTACATTTCCCCCAAAACTTCCTATAGAGAGGGCCCAATTATGGAATCTTTGCCTCCCAATATCTAAGCATTAAGTATCACTTTCTTGGCATTGAAATAACGTATCCTGCAGTAAGGTTGTGACAAAGGTTACTCCCTTCAAATGAACCTCTAAGGAGGGCACCACACCATTTCACAAAAGTCTGGATACAAGGTTTTTCATACCCAGTCAGGAATAATCAAGATCATAGTTGCTACACACTGCTTTAATTTCCTTAGCACCAGAGAAATCAGCAAAAATGGGGTGAATGCCTACTCTAAACAGAACTTCCAGGCAGTCGCATGTATCCACCAGAGTGCCCTGAGAGGGCACTACCTGGAGCAAAAGTTCAGATGCTTTTTGTTTATGCTCTATGCAAAGAGATCAATCTGAGAAAACTCCCACCTCCTCAACAGGAGATCCCTCCACAGTCTCACCATTCAGTTTCCACTCATGTGACAACCATTTGAGGTTGCTGCGAGCATCCACTTAGATATTCTAATGGCCCACTAGATGGTGTGTTGACATGGAGACTCTGCAGTCCACTGGGCAGGACAAGTGATTGCAAGGCCTCCCTCCATAGTTTTCTTTATACCACATACTACCTCATCTGTCATATGGCGAATTGTATTGCTGTTGTCTGTCAGCACCTGTACCATCACCAATTTGGTTGATGGGAGGAGAGATTGCAAAGCCAAGCAGATGTCCTTCATTTCCAAACCTCTTTGTGGAAAGACGGATCTTGTTCTTCCTGCAGACCACACACTAAAAGTTGTAATGGTGGTTTTCCCCTTCCATCAAAAGAGTGACTACTGGCCATGGCTAGTGAAGTGAAGCACCTCAAAGATGATAGGCTGTGGAGATCCACAATGTAAGGCCCTGGCAAATCTCTAGGTTGGCCTTGAGAAAGACTCTCATGTCTCCCATAAAGTAGTGATACCATCACAGGAAGATAGGGAGCCAAACATCCAGAGAAAAATCCCAGCTGGCACTTCCAAGCTCAAAAGGAAGTGTGCTGCTGTGCACTGAATGCTTGTTAGTCTCTGTGGGAGAGGACATGCAATGCCTGGATCCATGTCCAGGACTGCTACTATGAACTGCAGTCACTTGGAATATGTCATGAAGGACTTTGCTATGTCTTTGAGAGTGATGTCATGCAATCTGGCTCTCAAAGGGCAGGCTTTGCAACAGGAAAATACATGAAAACTGTTTCAGCAAAGACGCCCCCCTACCTCTACCATTACTTTCATGAAGACTCAGAGGGCAAAGGAAAGGCCGAAGGACACCATGGAATACTTTTTGAGAGTGCTCCCCACCAGTAAGCAAATGTACCTCAGATGTATTCTGTGAAACAGGATGTACACATACAGTGTCCTGTATATATAGGGATATGAGCCAATACTACATCTCTAGAACTTGGAGGATCAGGACCATTGTGACTACCAGAATTTTCCCATCTGGAGGAGCTTGTTGAGGAGCTAAATGTCCAATATTGGCCTGAGCCCATTACTTTTAGAGAGCCAAAGGGTAACAGGGATACCAGCATTTCCTGAATTCAGAGGATGGCACTAGTACAAACTTTACTACTCCCTTGAGCAAAGTTGGAGCAGTCTCCACCAGATATAGTGGTCTCAGGGGTGGTGGGGAAAACCAGGTGCATTTGGGGTAATCTAAGCAGGAGTGGGAGGCAGTGTCCCATTCAGACTATATGGGAGGGTCTGCCGTGCCATGCCATCTGATTCCACTCCCTGCAGAAAAGCCTTATCCTGCCCCTTTAACAAAGTCTCATGCCGAAGGCTGGTTAATGGAACTTGTGTGACATTGGAGGCTGACACTGTCACCTGCTGAGTGATGCAGATCCCAGGGGTGGTAAACAGAGAATACCCAAGCTCCCCCCATCCATCAGCAATCTTAGGTCGTTAGACCCCTCCAATAGCCTTGCCGGCGCCTGGCTGTGTAGGACTGGTCAACCTGAGAAGATAGTACAGAGGAACAATGTACCGAATTATAACTCAATCAAAAATCATGAGACGGGGTGTACAGGACTAAAACTAAAAGGAAGGGAAAAAATGATAAGTCTCTCTCTCTAACAACCAGTAAGCCCATGAACCTGATTTTACAAGCTGAAGTACCGCAAGGGTGGGTGTGTGTAGAGTTTAGGTCCATGTCTATTACGAAGAAACGCCAAACAAGTTTAACTCCTCATCAGCACAGAAAAACATATTGCATATTAACATGAAATCCCCTAATGTATGTATTAGATGGTGCACTGTTTTCCTTAACCAAGAAGTTCACAATCCTGGCCAGAGAGACTTCAGGGTGAAAAATGCCACTCATTTAATGCAGAATGATTTTGATGTCAATACAGTAGAATACACACATCTAACAAAATAGAGAGGTTTGGCACGTTGGCCCCAGCAGAACACTGACCCACTCTGTGACTGTCAATGGACCTGTGAGACTCATATGAAGGACTGGCTTCAAAGTAAATATTAAGCAGGAATTATAAATTGCATATGCCTATGTGATCCCAGAATGCTGGTTTCTACAAGAGCCTGCGCAAACATAGAAATCCCTTGCATACTGTGAGAAACCTGAGGGCTTTATCATTTATGTATCCTGGGGATTCTTTGTTCAGGTGGCCAGGGCACTCCCACGACCTTTGGAACCAGACCCTCGGGTGGGTCAGTGCTGGAGGATCACCTGAGCATGGGGTCTTTGGGGACAGTTGGAGGAATGCCTCGGGAGAGACGCTGTATTCCCCCCTTTCTGACAGACCCCCTACCCTGACAATTCCTCCACCTTTATAGGTTGTTATGAATCCTGTCCCATTGCCCCTCCCTAATTCCAACAGGTACTAACATTAAAGGGAGGCATAGGAGAAGAACAATATCCCTATACAACATCCCCACAGTCACTATGGACCATTATCATCTAAAACCCATTGGCCTACAACCACACATCTGCCCCCCTTTACCCTGACAAACACAGAACCGTCCCTCCATCATTAGGAAAAAATTACAACTCCCATACTTCATCCCCATTCACTTCTTTCAAAACCACTGGGATGAAGAAGAAGAGGAACAAAGCTATGTCCATAGGAACCAATGTACCATGGATTCCTATTGGCAGTCTCCATCTTTTTTTTTTTTTTTAACTTCTTTTTATTGGTTTTACAACATAAAAGGAATGGGAGAGAACAAACAAAACAGAAACAAAAGTCCCCCTCCCATTTTCCTTTCCCCCTTCCTCCCCCCCTCCCTCTCCCCAAAGGCTGCCGCAGTATGTTCGTGGTCCGTTGCCGCCTCGGGGCCGGCGCCGGCCGTTGTCAAGTTCGTAGCGGAGGGGCCAGTCTCCCGGTGGCCTCCCTCCTTTCCCTGGGAATTTCCCTTGGTCTTGTCTTTGCATGTGTTTGCTGGTCTTTCCCAGTTGGAGTTGCACTGTTCAGAGTCCGCGCTGGTCACGACCTCGTCTCTCTCCTCCCGTTAGTTCTCTTCTTCTGGGTTATGTAGTGCCTCCCGACGTGGGCGGTTCAATTTCATCGTTTCCTGAGTCACCTGGATCGGTAATGTCAGTCGTATCGTCCTCGCCTCCGCTGCCAAACAGGTCTTGCACCAGGGAGTTCCATGCTTGTAGTCTGGCTCCACTGTCGCTCTCTCCCCCTTGTGTAGCTCTCGCCCAGACTGCCGTCTCTGCTATTGCCCATTTTTGTAGGTCGGCCCACCATCCTTCCTTCGAGGGGCCTTCGCTCTTGTTCCATGCCATCGCTATGCGGCGTTTCGCTAGTATTGTCATTAAATCCTTCATTTTTGCCACGTGTGTCATCTGCCGGTGTCCCCTTGGGAACAGGCCCAATAGGTATGTTGCTGGCGTTCTTGCTGGCATCTGTATGTCTGCTGTCAACGCCTTTTCTCTCACCGTGTTCCAGAAGTCTGCTATTTGCGGGCACGACCAGAACATGTGCACCATGTCGGCCTGTTCGTCTCCGCACCGCGGGCAGCTCCGGGGTTGTCCTTCTCCCATCTTTGACATTCTCTTGGGGGTTAGATATGCTCTATGTACTATGTATATCTGCAGTTGTCTGAACCTGGCGTTTCTGGACACCTTTTTTGTGTACATGAGGACTTTGTTCCATTCCTCGTCTTCGAAGGGTTGTTGCAGTTCCTCTTCCCACTTCATCCGTGCTGTTAGTGTTTTTTTGTTGGTGTGTCCCAGTATTTGCTCATAGAGTCTGGACACCGTATGACCTCCTTCGGATATATCGTACCATGCCTCTAGTTCCCCTTCGGTGTCCTCTGGCTCTGGCATAGTGCTCCACCTCTTCTTTATTGTCTGAACTAGGCTATTGTGCAGGATGAATTGGCCCCTGTGTACATCCTGTTCGTCCATCAGGGTCTGGAATTCAACCCACTGTCCGTCACGCCACAGGTCCCCAATTTGGGCCACACCTTTGTCTTCCCATTGTGCCCTGTACGTGGTCAGGCTGGCCACTCGGGTGTCCACCAGCCCCGCCAGTGGGATATGTCTTGAGCAGGGGTCTCGTATGCCCTGTGTCTTCCAGGCTCTTTTCCATAGTGTTCGGCCTAGTTGGGCTATTTTGGGTAGGTCTTTGGCTTGGGCGGCATTGACCCATAATAATTCTCTCAGGTGATACGTCCGAAGTGCTGGCCCAATAATTATTGCATCTATTGAGGTCTCCTCGCCCAGCCATCGCACCACGAATTGGAGTTGTGCTGCCAAATAGTAATATTCAAAATCTGGGAGTTTGATGCCCCCCCACTCATAGCTTCTCTGTAGTGTGCTTAGTGCCACCCTGTTTCGTCCCCCTCCCCATAGGAAGGTTCTCGCCATAGTGTGTAGGCGCTTAAAGAAGGGCCTTGGTATGTTGTATGGGATGTTCGTGAAGTAATATAAGAGTCGGGGTAGGACTGTCATTTTTAGTAGTGCCGCCCAGCCTATCATGCCCAACGGTAGCGTCTGCCAGAATTTCATAGCCCTTTCAATTTTGTCTAAAGCTATTTGTGTGTTACCTGCGTGTGTTTCCCTGGTGTCGTGATAGATCTCCACTCCTAGGTATTTGAAGGTGTTCGGGGCCCACGTGATGCCCAGAGGGGGTAATTGATCTGACGGCACTGCGCGTAGGCCTGCCAGGGGAAACAGCACGGATTTTTCTCTGTTGACCACTATTCGGCAGTCTCCATCTTGTTCCATTAATGAGGACAGGCAGAGTAAAGCCTCCCTTTTCAACCACCCACACCTCACTCCAATGAAACACTCTGTGTCAGTATGAAAGGTAGAGCACTGAGACACACTTTGAACGAGCTGGGGATGCAGTGTGGACCAGAGGAGCAGAAGAGCAGAGAAGAGTGTTGAAATAACCCTGCAGAGTCTGGAAAGGAGCAGAGGACCAAGACGCTGATCCTGTGTTGTTGAAGGACTGCAGAAGGGCTGAGGAGCTCTGCCTTCCAAGAGCCAGAGAGGGCCAATCATATCCTGCTGGCTCTGTCCACAGAAGTACTTGTTTGCCCTGGGCATATGAAGGGAAGCCAGGTACCTATGGGGCAGGTGGAAAGACCCTGGGCCTCATTACGAGTCCGGCGGTAACCGAGGCAGTAAAACCACCTGGTTACCACCAGACTCGTATTACCATTCCGCCTCCGTAACTCCCGGAAATACCAGGGCATTACGACCCTGGTGTCCCGGGAATTCCGGAGGCGGAATTCGGTAAATTCCCATTCCCATTGAGTCCTATAGGACTCAATGGGAATGGGGAAGTGGAAACACAGGCACCATCTCGTGATGGTGCTGGTGTTTCCACGTCCGCTTGGAGGCGGGCAGTGTTAAACCCGCCAGGTCAGACCTGGCGGGAACATCACCTCCCGCCTGCAGGACTCGGGATCGGGCGGTCCGGAATTAACAGTGGCGGCGGGTTTACCGCCACTATTAATTTCGGACTGCCCGACCTGTAATGAGGCCCAGGGATAGCTCCAGAGAAGTTGAACACCAGAGCCACACTAACCAGGTGAGTCTTATGGCAAGAGAGGGGAAATCCCAGTGAGTATGTGTGTGGCTGGAGCGGGAACCTGAACATGGAATTTGAGAAACAAAGCAGGAAATAAAAGGCACATGAAAGGCATTATGGGACTTGAATATCTTTTTTAAATGAAGTGAAATCAAACTGTAAAATAAAGTAACAGAGTGGTCTGGCGGAAAACGAAAGTATGCCCATTTGAAAGACTCTGTGCACTGTGAAAATAGTCCAAGCAGGAATGAGGGAGACACAGAAATTGAGTTGGAAAGGGGTCTGAGCCCGAACGAGGGAGACCCATAAATGGTGTTTAAAGAGAGACATTATTTTGTTAAACCCAAGGCTGAAGAGAGCCTGATTATGTTGCGCAAACTGATGAATATTGTCAATATTTTAACTGTGCTAAAGCCTACGAGTACCACAAGGCATAGCGAATGCTAAAGAATAAAGCTAGGGGAAGGGATCCTAGAGAAAGTAAGGTGAAACTGTTTGAGCCCAAAAGAGGGGCACCAAGGAAAGAAATTGAAAGTGAGAGTCTGGGCCAGTTGAGGGGGCCAATAGAGACTTAAAATTCCTTTTCCTTTGGAACGTTTGTGTTTGTGCAGAAGAGCTTGGAACTTGTGTGTTGGTGCTGCAAAATGCTGAGGAGTTACCTGGACTTGGGGAAAAGGGAGACCTTAGAGGTCAAAACCCCAAACTTTGAGACAGAGTATGTGAATGCAAAGCAGGCTTTGGAGGGCCGAGCCAGCTACCCTAGGTGTACTTGCATAGCAGAGTGTGTCCATACGTCAAGTGCTCCCCCCCACCCATGTGTTATATAACATGAGCAAGAATCATTTGATGCCATTCTGTGTTCCTTTTGTTTCCCACTGATTTTCTGTTTGTGTTACTTTTTCTATTTCACTTGTTAGGTATTAGAGTGAGGGCAGGCAATATGTTTTCTAGTTTAATTGTTATTCCTTTGGACTAACAATGGACTGGGACTGTTTTCTACTCATTTAGATGGTAGAGTATGTTCCCATCTTTATTGTTAGGGCAAGGCAGGAGTTCTTCCAACCTCCCTTTGAAATAAATAAAACTGGTGATTTGTATCTTTTGTGTCCTCGCCCTTCTTGTGATACCATGACTGTCTCACAATACCCACCACTAACAGTGAGGAACTTCAGAACTTGCAAACCGTCTGAGACAATAAGGTGAACATAATTCCAAGATGGTGACCCGCTTAGAAGAAAATAAAGACTGTAAAGTCACGCACAGAACCACCCATCAAATGCAGTCCATTGTCGAGTGAACCAATCACATTACTCACCCCTCATATATGCCCAGGTGAAGTTGTTTGAATAATAATGAGTCTTTTGGATAATCCAGATTGAATATAAAGAGGAGGGTAAAATGGGAAGATGGATGGGAGTCAGGAGTTGTAAGCATTGGGTGAAGGAGGTGCAGAGGAGCGGAAAGTTGGCAGAGGGGTGAACATCAAAGAAGGAGAGTGTAGAGTAGATGAAGGAGGTATAGAAGAGCACAAAGGAGAAGAGAACTATGGAGAAGAAGAGATGTGGAACAGAGGAGCAGACACGCGGTAGAGCAGATAGCATGATTGAAGAGTGGACATAATGTGGAAGGGGAGAACATCAGAAAGAGCACAGAGAAGAAAGGGGGAGGTTGAAAAGACTAATACATAGGTTGGGGGGAGAAATCAAAGGAGAAAGTGAAGTAGCAGCAAGTGGGCAGAAACAAGAAAAAGTGGAATACCAAATGGAATGTATTGAAGACAAGGGATTGAAAGAGAGTGGCAGAGGAGGAGCATATCAGAGTGTGGTGAACTGTCAAGGAGGAGTTAGAATCAGGAGAAAGGAAGGCGTTTAATGCCATAGAGGAGTAAAGTGATAAGGAGGAGAAAGTGGCAAAGAAGAAAGTAAACATGAGAGGGGGGGCTGGCTGGTCGACTTCTAACTTAGTGGAGAAGAAGTACAGTGGGAGGTTCCACAAAGCCTACCAACGGGTTAAACCTGACACCCCATGGCCCAACAAGATATTGCAAAAGCCATTAAAGTGTCTGACGCCTGGCCCAGATCTAGATGATATTTAAAAAAAAGAACTATTGTGTAAGCCCATACGCCGACAGGAATGTTTCAGCATGACCATGTATTTCTTTCAGGTGGAGACTACCCAATAAAGGCAAGTGGCTAACTTTAAATATTTTACCTGCCTGAAGATATTACAAAATAATGTACTAATATTACGAACATATAAAATTTGTTTTATGCTTAACTTTTAAAATCTGGAATTATAAAATCATAGAAAACATGAATTACCACAGAACAGCATATGTTATCTTATACAAAACCAAAGGCAAACAAATGAATGGGTAAGCTGGAAAGTTGCTTGAATTATAATTCCCCAATATGCTTACAGTGACAGGGGAGAAGGGATCGGATCATGAGAAACGCACCCTACATCTTTTTTGTGGACATGTATGTTTGAGCTCAATGCAGGTCAATGCAACACGTTCTTCATGAGGCCGATTCTTCCTCAGTCTGCAAAGATTTTTTTCTTTCTAAACCCACTAATTAAAGTGGGCCGCTCAATGGCCAATTTTGAAATACATTAAAATCACAGATTTTTGTGTTTTCCCAAAGAGCATAGGGCATGTCTCTTTTCAGGCTGTTCGGTGTAACTCTATTATCATTTATGACATTGGCATGGAAACTATTTTTAACTAATTGTGGGCATGACAATTTGGACGTGTATTATATTGAATGTATTTACTACTAAAACATCATGCTTTCAAAATTCAAAGTATGATTTTCCATGATAATTGATTATAGTAACGTAATATTCATGTGTACTCTAAATGTTGCCCATATGCAGCTTCACATTACTATTATCCATTAACAAAGTATATGAAACATCACACATAAAAAGTGGCCATTTTGTATGCGTAATAATCACAAGTTAGATCTTAAAGCATAAGGAAAACGAAATAATTGCCACTTGCAGTGTTAGTCTCGTGATTCTTGCACGCTAGTTGAATGCTAGATTCAGTGCTAACTGCATAAAGCATATTGCAGCTGAAGCTTCCCATCATTGTTTCTTTTGCAAGGATTCTTAAATAGTACGGTGGACTGCGGTACTATTAAACAGGATCATCTGTCACTGTCAGTATAAGAAGTATATATACTGGGCTCATGGCATTGTTATATATTAATAGTACTGTATATATGAGGCTCAAGTACTTAGATAAAACGAGGAGAGTGTCTATAGCTTTGTTTCCGCTGGGATTTTCCTTAGCTCATTTCACTAAACAGAGTGATGTGCATTGTGGCAGATGGTGATTTTTTTAATTTATTTTTTTATCTGGATTGGCGAGAACATTTCCCATTAATATGATTAAAGATCCAAGTGGCTGGCTAGCTGCTCCTGCGCTCCGAGAGACTCTGTGACTGCAAAAAAAGTGTGCCCCTCGTGAGCTGAGCTGAGACTGATCCTCTGATTCGGCGTATCGGCTTGTCAAGTTGCCCTGCCATTCCTGCGAGGCAACAGTAAAGTGACAAAAGCACGGCATATGAGAGTTAGTAAATATTTTAACTAAACCAGCAACTTCTGGGCATCTTTAGCACTGCAACATAAACGTGTGTGCTTGACAATAGCAAGCGGCGGGAGATTGCGGGCCTATAACCTTTGATCCCGCCCGCATACTTGCTATATGCAGTGGCGTCGCCAGGAATCAAATTTAGGAAGGGCACAGAGGGGGCCAAAGACAAAAGTAGGGTGGCACAGACAAAGTAGGGGGAGAACATGGTCACTGCTCGTCTTAGGTAGGGGGGGCACAAGGGAGGGCACAAGGTTTGACAGGGGGGGCCCGGCCCCCCGCCCCTCCCCCTAGCGACACCACTGGCTATATGTGACCTGTTGCTCCACATCTCTGGAAAACTGCCATGTTTGATCGCCCTAATTGTGAGCTGTATTCTGTGTGATTCATTAGCAGAGAGCAAAGGGAGACTACAGGGCTGGACCCTTTTGATCCCAGTTGCGTCTCTGCTACGCGTGATAAATTGCAACCTGTTGCACACAAGCTGGCTCCCTTATTCTTAAAGTTATGTATTCCTGTGGACACAGCTGTGGAATATCTCCAATACACGTGGAAGTAACCTTGACTTTGATTTGAAGTAATCTGTCTGACATTAAAAGCGTCAAAGCACGTCGGTCAGTGTTTAATTTGTAAAAAAATAAGTGCCAGTGCCCAAAAATAATTGGCTCCATAATGCCGGGCGCCACCCTCAGTGCGGGCGCGCCGGCCACGTCAGTTCAGTGCTAGACCTACCTAGATCGGCCCACCACCAGCCCATCACCCTGCTGCTGCTCCATGGCACATGTTTGGCGCTGCAGCAACTGCTGGCACAGGCTAGTAGTAAATATGCAACTAAGACATCATCCTCCTGTGACTGCTCCTCGATGCCCCCGGGCTGTGTGAGCGCTTTAAAAAAGCAAATAAATAAAAAAGCATTCTGTTTCAGTCACTGTTGCATTGTATTTGTCTCTACCCCTTCTGCCCCATCTGACAGTCTGTTAAAGTACACCAAGTATTGTTAATCGGTTACCTCCAGGAGGAGCACCCTCCCCTCAGCCTGTTCTTCAGTCACCTCATCCAGGTGTTTTGTGTAATCAATTTACTGTCAAGCCCTTATCAGTCATCACATCTCATAAATGCATCCCCCTTCCTTCAAGCATGAGCATGGTGTTGTATAACTTGGAAAAAGTCATTTCTGCAAGACATTGTTGTGAAATCAATGGCCTGTGCTACTTCTGCTTTAGGGCCTCTTTCCACCTTAACTTATTTTAAACAGTAAGTATGTTTTGTCACCCAAAAAATCAGGAGCCAGAGGAGAATTAATATTTGGATATCTCCTTCCCACTGACATGTTCTTGACATACTTCACTAAACTGCGGGGTGTAACAGACACCCACCTCCCTATCTGAGGATTCCTATCTGAGGGTTGCATGTGCTCTCATTCGGAGCACATGCTCGGAGCGTATTGTACCCAGGTTAAGGGGCCACATCTGGTGTATAAACCACACATCATGCTAGAAAACATGCGCTGGAATTATGTAAAAAAATGACAGCAAAAGACGGTTGAGAATTATACACCAATACTCAACTAATGCTTTTATTTATGACGACAGATTAGTGGGCAAGTGCACCATGTTTATCCCTGTCTAGTTTCAATGTGTGTATCTTTAAGCCTGAAATGGTATTTCAGAAGTTCGTCTTTGCATGGGCTTTTCTCGCGATTTTGGATATACCTGCCACAGAAAAGATCCCTGTCTTAGAAAAATCAATAGAACATTGTGTTGTTACAGATTCTCAGGCTAAGCCTGTTGAGTCTAATGGAGAATTTGCCCTTCCTTCTGTTCTAATAATTCTGGCGGCTTCCCACAACTCAAGATCAGTGTCGATGTCTCTGGATATTTTTGGGATGTTCATCCATGATTCACTTGAGTTGTCTTTTATACAACCTACACCGTGTAAAAGTGACTTAACCCATGGTGAACTACCATTAAGAACACTTGCTAAGGAATCACTTATTTCTCAATCCCCTTTACTGGAAGTGACATTAATAGCCATGAATTCCACGACTCTCTCTCTAACTAAATTGCTTGAGACTTCTGACTCTAAAATAACCAAACAATCTATACAGATTTATCGAATAGCTAAGTGGATGCAAGACACCCAGCGTAAACTAAATCAAGAACAAAATACGTGCATATGCAATGAGCAGGAATTCCAACAAAAACTGTCCAAAAATGTTCCTTTAGACCCCAAAACTTCTAATACTCAGCCGAAGTGATGTCATCCCTGCCCAGTATACCACACATTATACGAGCTGAGTTGCAAGACAATTCAATACACTGCTGCAATAATGACAACGCTGATATTGCCAGTAATGACCGTACCACAAAGTCACAAGAAATAATAACAGGGTCTCTAGTATTGATGCCTCACCCTATATTCAATGTCGAAAAGGTTCAAACTAACCCTAAAGACCTACCAAAACCTTCCATTATACAGAAAAATAAAATCCAAAAACGAAAAAATTACCAAATCTGTGTCGTCAACCATAATAAGACAATTTACACGGAAAATCCAGCTACCCAAGAAACGAAACAGAATTGCTAGCTCAGCAGTAGTAGCACAGTATAAAAACATGACTAGTGGGAATAACACAAGTCAAAATCTAAAAAAAAGCAACCTGATGCTTACCAACCTCTAGATGACTTAGTTAACAATATTGAAAAAGATTAAAAAAAACTCAAAGCAAAACTCCAAGGATGCTGAACATATCTGAGAAAACGCAGGTTGCTGCTCTAGAGTCTAAGACTAAGAGAAACTCTGATCCCACTTTAGCCGAAACCCTTCTACCTCAGATCAGAGAGGAGATACAAAAATCAATCCAGGACTATTTGTCAAAGAAAGCACACCAGTTGACAGTGGAAAAGACCGCTGATAAAATTGTTATGCAGATTGCCAATCTCAATGCGCCACAGATTGAAAATAAGACAATTGAACACGTGGCACATCATGACATGGCTGTGCATCATGCAGCTGGGTCTTTCATGTTTGATCATGCATTACACTATAAACTACCACCAATTGATCCCAATAAGGCAAGCCACTTCCATTACTTGATAGTGAAATGTAGACCAGCCCTATTCGCACCGTATGATCTCTGTCGCCCTAATATTCTAGCTATAATTAGCGACATACCACAACTTGAAGACATAGTATCTTCTGATATAGATCAAGTTGAGTTTTTAAATGATAGAGATCTAACTATGGATTCGATCGGGACTGGTCAGAAACACTCTATGACTGGCCAAAATTGAGTTTTTTCATTTGGGATTCCTTTTAGCACAAGACCCGACGACTACTCAGCCGTCACTCTCTACAAATAGACCTAAAACTGCTGAATATGCTCCAGTCAATCGTGGCCCCAATAATGAGCGATACACATCTCACCCAAGTCATCCGCAACAAGCAGAAAAACCTATGGGTAAATGTAGCAGAGGCACTAATTGTTAGCTAAGAGGTCTCATCCCTAATAAAATCCATATTCTGGCTAGCTGGAATACAAGGGGCCATGTTCATCTCTTCAATGAAAGTGTAAGTTCAATTGGCAATATTGATATTATAGCATTGCAGGAAAATTGGTAAGTCGAGCAGCCGGTATGGGTAAATAATAGTATCATCCTTAATCCAGCTTTAAATAAGAGCACAGGGCGCCCAACTTCTGGCCTTATGCTGATCACCAAGAATAGCTCAGCCCTCAAATTGCATTCATGGGCCTCCCCTAACCATCATTTACAGGTCAAAATGTATCATTCGGGGGGGGGGGGGGTAATTGCCTTGATTAATATGTACAGAAACTCAACTGCTTAGACTGACCAAACATTCTTTCATGAGTTAGAACTACTCCTGAAAATTATAAGTGATTCTACTGAAATCACTAACTTTATCATCGCAGGAGATTTGAACTTACAATGTTTAGTCGAGGATAAAAACAAATATTAAAAAAAACACAGTAGTAGAAACATGATCTTTCATTATGGAGAGGTGGCAATTATACATGCTGAATGGCATAATTGAGGGAGATGTACCTCCAACCTCGATATGGAGCAGAGGGAAAAGTCATTCCATCATAGATTATATCTATGTTGATTCTCTAACTTACTTCAAAATTGTACACTTCGAAGTCGTTAAACAACGCCACAGTGATCACAAGTTGCTTTTGGCACAATGTAACCTCGGCCTAACAGAAGAATGAGCTATACGAAACTGTCATTCTGCATTCTTACCGGTTAATAATGCACGGACACGCTTCCTCTGGAACTCCAACTCTCTTTATTTGTTTAATGAGCACATGACCAATTTACAAAAGAAACAAACTAGTGATAACATGTCTAATGATAATTGCATCGATGCTGTGCAGTTATTCAAAATTCATTCATCTACGAAAGGAGGACACATTTTTTAAAGAAGACATACATTTGATGGTGAATTACAGAATCAAAAAAGAGAGATGAGAGTTCAGAAGAGACGATCCCTGCTAAAACCACCATTAGAGATGGCCATTTTGTTGAAATCCATAAAGTGCAAACATAACAATTGGAGACGAGCCAGGAAAGCACATTTATATCAGCTAGATGGTGAGCTAATGCTGAACACACTAAAGGAGAAATATTCGGCTCAGATCTGGAGATATCTAAACATAGCGAATCATAATACCCAACTGCTGATACAAATTAATTGAGTTACTCAAGAGCGGTGGATTCAATATTATACTGAATTATCGATTGCTCGACCAAAGCGTTCTGCCAAAATGGATAATGTTACAGTTTACAAGAGGGAATATCAAATGAACATAAACAAAGAGGACACTTTGCATTATATAATGAAGTCAAGAAATTCAAGAGCGCCCGGACCCGATGGTTTAAACAACAAGATGCTTAAACAGCACCCTCGGGAATGGGCATCCATTCTCATTAACATCGTCCAACATGTCCTCATTTCTGGAGTTTTACCGGATTCTTGGCAGCATTCTATGGTTGTGCCCATATTCAAGAAGGGCGATCGGTTGTGTCCTGTCAACTACCGACCAATCGCCCTTCTTGATGTGGTGGGTAAGATCTTCTCGAGATTTATTCTCAGAGACTTTAACCAGTGGGCTATAACGCATTTCCACCGCAATCCGTTTCAAACAGGGTTTTTGCATGGGTTAGGAACTTCTATTAAGTTGCTGACTATTAGAGCTATCCCGAGTCAGCACTTTGGAAGTTGCCTACCCCTTTACATGACTTTCGTGGACTTTCAGGTTGCGGTTGACTCGGTTTCCAGAGATATTCTGTTTGGAAAATTACAAAAGGTAAACTGTCCTCTCTCTATCCTGGCTAGGACCCAGTCTTTACACAATGGCACAAAAATACAGGTTAGAACTTCCATGAGGGGTGATCTAACACCATTAATTGAGACCTTCCGAGGGTTGAGTCAAGGATGCATACTTGCATCAGCAATATTTAATTTTTTCATTGCAGATATGAGTAATGTTTTCCTTGACATAAACAATGATGCACCGAAACTTAATGGTCAACACATACCAGCACTATTCCACGCTGATGACCTAGTGCTAATGTCAAAAGCACCACAGGGTCTTCAGCGTTTATTAAACGCGCTATCACTGTATGTTGAACAGAATGTATTATCTTTTAATGTGAACAAAACAAAGGTTTTAATATGCAACCAAAAACTGGGAACAATTAACAACAAAAAATGTTTCCTGCAAAAATTGTGCTTGATATTGTGCAACAATACACTTATCTTGGTACCTTACTTAGTAATGATAGAAATGATGGCCCATATTTTAGAAATCTGGAAACAAAGGGGAGCACTGGAATATCACAGTCAATTTTAATACAGGCAAAATATAGGAAATGTTCCCTCTCTCCGATTATAACCTTTTACAAACAATTACTCCAATACTGTTATATGGAGCAGACGTTAAATTAAGAAACTCTGAAAGCCTCATGCAAAAACTTGAGGGTCGATATTGGAAACATGTCTTAAATCTCCCTAAAAGCATGCAGTCATTTCGATCCGATACGAATTGGGTTTAATTTCTCTGTATTGTCGATATCTGTGGCAAGTAATCTCTTTATTTAGAAATTGTTTGTGGCTCCAGAGTCAGAAATGTTAATCAGTATATTATTTCAATACATGTTCACATCAACACATACCTTTGTTAAAACATGGATAAATTTGGCAGTTCAGACCCTGGCTCTGGGCGACATCTCGATACAGATCTTGCTTGAGAACCCCGATAAAGCTAAAACCAAGTTATTCCAACACGACTGGTTTCTAACCAGGGAGAAATGTATGAAGTACAAGAATTTTAAAAATAATCCATTTCAAGACAAAAAGTACAGTACTGTAGAACCATATTTAATACAGTCATCTTCAATATCACACAGGGCAGATTTTCTTCGTTTAAGATTCGACCTGTGGCCAACTAGAGATGTTTTATTCAAGTGCCGGCAATTACGTGGCAAAAATATTTGTCGATTCTACTTACACCAAGGAATCAAAGAAACCCTCCAGCACCTAATCACTAGATGCGAAATGCTGGAGGATTCACGTTCATTGCATTTTAAAAAACTAAAATCGGGATATTTAATAATTACTTGTGATCAGCTCTGGCAAATCTTATTTTCTGGAAATAGAGCTACAATTCGAATTTCTGTTCTTCAATTTTTGTATGCATTGAGACTCAGTTACTATAAACAGGCGGCTTTGGAAGCACTTAGCACTTTACATTACATGTCAAGGACAGATAGTAGACACAAAGTTACATGATTTACTATATTTTAGAATCATAAATTATGAATTGTGATTTCAATTTTGATTGCGTTGATGGTTTTAAAATGAATTTTGTATTCTTTTCTTCTTTTTTCTTTGTTTTTGGTTGATGGTAATTTTGTGAATATATAAAATGCAAGCTTACAAAATGTAAGTTCAAAATAAAATTGTAAAGTTGATTTATCAGCTAAAACAATTTAAAAAAAAGTAAGCATCCAAGTGTATCGAGACAACTCATAAAGTGGTTTCTGGGGAGTTTCAAACCACTGTTGTTTTTAAACTTGTTGTAGTGAGTAAATATTGTAATTTTCCATCCCACTTTCTGTGAAAAATTGGGTAAAAAGCGACACAGTTTACATGCGGATGTGTATCCCATGAACGAATTCAATAGATGCCAAGTCAGAAACAGTGCACATGAGCATTTTTTAACATATTTTCATGATTCCTTTGCCCACAATATATGACGGTATGCTGCCAGTGTGAACAATTTTTTGGGATGGCTGTGCCCATGCATGGCCATATTGGCCCCACCAATATAGGTGAGTATCCCCATGTAAGAACACCATTATGTTGGCTTTCCTCATAATGCCAGTAGAAATGCCATGTCATTGTAAAAAATCATGCCCATACTAGCTACACCAATGCAGGCCAGTATCCCCATGTAAGAACCATCATCACATTGGCTTTGCCCATAGTGTCAGTGAAAAAAGCTATGCACTGTAAGAAAACTTGTCCATACTGACCGCATCAATGTAGGCCAGTATCCTCATATGAGAACACTTATATTGGCGGTTAGGTATGGACACGTTTAAAAAAAAATAAATAAATAAATAAATAAATAAATAAATAAATAAATACAAGTGGTGAATTAATTCAATAGATTTTAGATATCTGGGGATCGGTGGGTGTGTTTTGCAGGGCCCAGTAAGTGGGGGTGCCTTTCCTTCCTCCTCCTCCCTGTGGTGGGGCACCAACCCTCGGTGTACATCAGAGCAGAGCGGGCTTCAGTGCCATCCCAGTGTTCGGCCCTGCCCCACATTTAGAGAAGCACACAGCAGTCTTTTTCATTTTCCTGTCTTCCCGTGCTGGGCTCTGTCGCTCTGTACAGGGTGCCCCACTTAGTCTCCAAGTTCACCAAGCTTTGATATCTATGTCTGTGGGCGTTCTCCAAGGTTTTCCTTCTTTGGGGGTGTGTGGTGTGCACTTTCCCAACAGGGGGCAACAAGTCCTTTCCTGGACTGTTGCAGTTCTCTGTCATTTTTGGCGGCAGTTATAGCACAGAGTTAGTTAGTTCTATACATTATTCTATATTTAGGTGTCCTTTAGTTTCAGAAATTAATAAATACATTTAAAAATGATGAAATATTTAATAAAAATAAATAAATAGACAAAGAACTAATTACAACGGGGCTCTAGAGAGCCCGATAAAGATGGCCGTGCGCCCGTGAACGCGCCACACTGCAAGAAACATACAACCACAATCCGGCCGTGAAACTGCCCTGTACTCAAACCCTATGTTGGGCATTGAATGTGTGAAGGTCCCCTGCACAAAGCTGTGAAATCCGAAGCCTTAAGAGCTCCACACTAACATGTTGGGAGCGAACAAGCCTAGACTGCGAGGCTGACCGAGACGGCATGTGCTGGGAGGGAGGAGGAGCCAGAGTTCACCTCAGCTGTACATCCGGATCTCCCGCACCTCGGCTGCCTGCGGTGAGGGGATGGTGAGCACTGACCGCCATGACCCCCCATCACCCACCAGACTCCGAGAGTACCAGGAAAAAGCGCTGATGCCCTGGTGTGAACAGAGGAGAATGGGGGCTGCAGGGGCAGACCCATTGTATGGAGCTGGTGTCAGCTGGAAGAAGACGTGCTGGGAACACACCAGACGGCGACCGCCCGTGCTCTGCGATGAGTCCCCCCTGGTGTCGGTTGGTTCCCCGAGGGAGGTGTGGAATCCCGGGCACACGAGGGGTCGGGAAGACAAAGCACGCCCATCAGGGCCCAACCGCTCAACAACTGCATAGCGCGGCTGCACATGAGGAGTAGAGGGCTCCTACAGAGGCACAGCCACACACAACGACAAGCACCTCCACCGTGCCGACCAAGACACTTAGCGAAATAACGCACTGCAGTGAAACAGCCACCCAGCTACCACTGAAGTTGCAGACACAGTCGGAGGTGTGCTCAATGGCCCTTCTCCCCTGAGCGCATGGAAGATTGAGTGGGGCACCATAATTAGCATTTGACCACCATACGCGGTAAGAAACTGAGGACAGCCACACTTTTCCACCAAGAACCGCCGTGAAGCTGGGGCACTCTGGGAACTGGGATGACCCCATCCGCATCATTAGCCCAAGCTGGAAGAGACCCCACTGTGACTCTCCGGGTTTGAGGACCCAAAATACACGCAACATGCAGCGAGGAACACACAGCGTATGGAAGCAGCGCATCGCTTCCTGCCCCGGCGAGCACTCAGCCACTCAAATTGGTGCCACCATCATGGGATCGGCCGACCACCAGTAAACATATTTGGAGGACTATCATAGTCTTGACCAAGCTGGACAACTGCCTTTTTAACCCGAGCTCCACAGGACCCTCATGCTCATCCGAGGCATGCGCCCAGCAATACTGAGGCAGGAAGGAGAAACCATCACTCACATGTGAGGCTGGTCAAGGTGGGAGTGCTCTATAGCAAAGTGGATCAATGCACTAAGGGGGATGGACACCAGGCGCCACTGTGAAGCATAGCACAACCCATCACCTACTCTGAAGGGGCAATCCCCCATGTGTAACCACACACCCTCATGTTGCACCATCTGAGAGCACCACCTGCGTTAGTAAGACTGGGGAAATGCCGGCGGAAACACGCAGCGCAATGACCAGGACAGCACCCTTGCCTCATGATACCCAGTGAGAAACATAGGCACCCATCAGACAGCGCCACACAGCGTATCCGGTCATTGCAGACATTGAAGGGCGTCCCCTTGGACATATAACTGAATGGGACATGGGACAGAGTCGACGCCAGGATAATAAAATGCATCATCAAAAAGGCATCAGAGGAGCAAACAGTAGGCCATGAGACAAGGTGTGCACTTCCTCATTCTGCACTTTTGGGAACCCCTAAAACCACCGGGGCAACATTACTCACATAGAGACGTAAACAAGACGGACAGCACCCTATTTTATTTGGAACAGACTGAAGGACAGGGGCACAAGCGCCAGAACAATAGAACAGCTCTACCCCCTTAGTGGACAAGGAATGAGAGCGCCTCTGGACAAGGTGATATAAGCTCGAAGCGTGACCACAGGAGCACCAGCTGATTGGTCTTGCAGCCACACACAGTGACCCCCGAACAGGCAGTGCCCAAACCCAAGTAATGCATAAAGTAAATTGGCTGGGAAACAGGGGAGTCACTGGAGTGTAGCAACAAATCGGAAGATGTCAAAAGCAAGTAAAGGCAGCAAACAACTGTCAATGTTAATACCAGCGGAAGCTCTTTCCTCTTCTGAATCCAACCCCTCAACCTCCTCCTCACCTGTGGTGTCGGGTTCTTCAGGTGGCACAAGTCTCTTCTTCCACAGAGGCGTTTTTTTGTAGGTGGAAATGGTCTACCCCGGAAGGAAGCCGCCCTGACCTAATGCAAAGAGGTCTAGAGGGGCCCCTCTGCCGGAGCAAACCAGGAGGGGGAAAAACCCTGACGACACAAAAAACCCCCTTCCAACAGGTGTATGTCAGTGCGGGACAAAGTAGTCCAGTACGTAGAGAAGTCCAAGAGGTAAGATGCCAGCTACAAAAGGGGATATATGGAGACAGAGAGCACCAATAGGAAAAAAAGAGAAAAATATAATGAAGTAGAGAGCGGAGGCAGAGCGAACTTGAAGAGAAATGAAAAGGCCAAGAGAAAAGGTAACTGGAAAGGCCAATTAGGAAGGAATAAACAGGGAAGGCCAGAAGTACAGGGCGAAAATGCGGAGGAAAAACTCGAAACGGAGAAAACAGTAAGCGTCTCACCTGGAGCCTGACGCGAAGGGTTGCAACGCGCAGACTTCCGGGTGAAACAAACGGAAAAAGGCTTCTCGCCGGAAACACCGCGAAAAGCTAGACCGTTAAAGCAGGGACGTGGTGAGACGTGAAGGGCCACTAATGGCTACCCAGTCTCCACCGCGACCATACGTCCCAGAGTCTGCGGCGCATGACAACAACAGACCAAACTTCGATTGGAGGCCACTTCACACTCCCGACAAGCTGAGATGTTTAACCCACCTGAGAGCGGCAACCCGCAGTCTAAACACTTCCACTCAAGAGCATTCCACGGAATAAAGGAAATGTTCAGCCAGCTGTAAAGCAGCATACAGTCCTTGGATGGGAAGATGGACATGTTGACCTACAAAGTAGATCACATGCAGGTACGCTTGGACAAACATGGAGAAAGATTAGACGAGGCAGAAGGTAGGATCTCAGTTGTTGAAGATGAGTCTTCCTCAGTGTCAAGGGACCTGCAACAGATGAAGAGGACTCCGAAAGAACTTACTGAGAAGTAAGATGACCTAAAGCCAAGATCTAGAAGAAATAGCTTGCGACTTATCTGTGTCCCTGAGGAAATTGACCAGCGGAACATGGAAGCAATGGTGGAAGAGATCCTGTGGGCGCCCTGGGACGGGAAGACTTCTCAAGGATATTTGTGGTGGAAAGATCTCACAGAATACCCACTGGCCGAAGACTGATACCAGGGGCTCCACCACGACTGATAATCCTTGAATGCTAAACTATTGGGACCGAGACACAGTACTACTGAAGGCTAGAGAGAAAGGGCCCCTCGAATACAAAGGGGACACAATCAAGATCTTCCCAGACTTTTCTGACAAAGTCCAGGCATCGCGCAGACTTATATAGATGTGAAAAAGAGGCTTCGAGATCATGGTATTCATTACACCATGCTGTTTCCAGCCAGGCTCAGGGTGGAATATAAGGGACGCACACTGTTCTTCACTAGCCCGGTGGAGGTGGATGAGTTCCTCGTATGATTGCCCCGGCATCCAAAACCCAAGGGAAACAAAGACTGATATGGCACCTAGTTGAACATAATCTAAGGGGTCAAAGAGATAATGGATCAGTAAAGGGAGATGGAAGGCTCAGGGATGGACCGGTGCCATGGCGGGGCCGCTAGCTGCAACCCAAGAGGAAGCTAGTTAACAGTTCTACATTATAGCAAGTTGGGGATGCCAGCCTAGGGTGGGTGGGGGGGTTTGTGCAACAGACGGGTTGGAGTTTTCTGTGGGGGAGGGGGAAGGTAAGAGGGAGAAGAGGGAGAGACTATGTTAAATGGAAGCATCACGATGTGTAAGAGGACAAGGAATGGTCGATGGGGAAGGTCGGTTATCATGCCTTAGGGCACACCTGAGTCTAGAAATATGGACATGCAACTGCAGGGCCGCTTATGCATTCTGGTTAACTACTATGGGCCCAATGAAGACTTGGTTGCAACATTGGAGTGGCTTAACTGGCAGCTGGGGGAGGTACCACCTGGTGACATAGTATGGACTGGGGATTTCAACAAGGTCATGGCGCCCTCTCTAGACCGCACGGCAGACCCAAATCGGTCCCCGACAATAGGACAAAATGAGATAAAAGCAGTGAGTCAGACATGGAAACTAGAAGATGTGTGGAGGATAAAGAACCCGACGAAGCGTCAGTATACTTTTTACTCTTTGGTCCACTGACACAGTGTCTTGCCTGAATTTCTTCCTGATCTCCCAGGCACTTATGGGGTCAATCAAAGAAGTTAATATCCTGGCTCACACTCTGTCCGACCACGCCCCGGTATTATCGCAACCGAACGTGGCCAACAACATCGGACTCACAGGGCCCAATAGGGGCCACTGTATATACAGGACCAAGAATAGAAAAGAGGACCCCACAGGGGGCGCCGGACCGAACAGACCTAGCTTTGAGAAAGGCCTTCAGGTAGAAACACGTGTCAGCTAACCACATGGGATATTGTCTGAGTGACTCACTCGCACTGTGAGTGATTTTCAAGTAAATAAAAAGGCCTGCCACCAAGCAGCGCTCGACAACAAAAACACAAACCTGTGTGGAAAATACAAACTTTTTTCATCTATTTAATAAGGCAAGGTATCCAAGTTATCCCCAACTCTCTACCAAACAAAAGAGGTGGGGGCTACACCTCAACCACAACCTGTGACCTTGCCGCAACAACTCAAACCAAGGAAATCCCATTTTAGAGCTCAACAAGGCTGGTTCCAACCTAGAGCCCAAAAAACCCACCCGTTCTACTCAAGAGGATAGACTTCCGGACTCCTTGAGGGAGGCCCTAGTCACTGTTTTGCCTAAACCTGGCAAGCCGTTAAATGACTGCACCTCATACAGACCGATCTCCCACATTAACTTAGATAACAAGATACTGGCTAAAATTCTGCCCCCCAGACTGGTGCCCTTAATGAACAAGATGGTAAAAGGCGACCAGGCCGGATTTATTCTGGGGAGATCCATGTCCTCGGGATAAGAAGACTGTTTGGATTAATCTCAGCAGTCGATAAGGAGGACTGCGTAGTCGCAGCATTACTTGACGCCACCAAAGCGTTTGACTCCGTAGAATGGTCCTTCCTGTTCGCTGTTCTGCACAGAATGGGGCTGGGAGCACAATATATCACCATGGAAGCATTAATGTACGAATCTCCTACCGCTAAAGTAAAAGAAATGGCCAACTTACTCAAGGGATAACTCTCAGCAGAGGCACAAGGTAGGGATTTCCCCTATCTCTACTCTTGTTCGCCCTGTGCATTGAGCTGCTCGCGGAAAGGGTCAGGTTGATCCACATACATAGGGGCATTCAGCTCTTCACTCACATGGTGGTCATTTCACTATATACTGATGATAGGTGCTGTTCATCAGAGACCCGGAGCAGAACCTAGACCCTATAATGAATGATGTCACCGAATTTGGCCGCTTCTCAGGCCTCATGATCAATGCAGCTAAATCAGTTCTCCTCCCACTAACAGAATGTGTAGCACAATATTCTGATAAATGGTGGTTCCAATGGCACATTACACAAACCCGCTACCTGGGGGTTACAATTGCCTGAGATGCGCCCACAGTATTCAAATCTAACTACAGCAAAGTGCTTGACCTAGCGAAGGAGGCGAGCACTAGGTGGAAATGCCTACCTTTGAATCTGTACGGCAGGATTTCGTTGATCAAAATGGTGCTGCTCCTCCTTTCCTATATGTGCTTCGCAATGTACCCATTCAGGTTTCTACTGATTATTTCCGGGAGGTGAAGTCAATCATCAACCAATTTCTCTGGCCCAGTAAGCAACCAAAAGTGGCATGGGATAAGCTAATGGCACCCATTCACAGGGTGGAGTGGCGATGCCAGATCTAGAAACCTACTACACAAAAGCGCAGGCTGGATTTGCCCTATACTGGTTTGGAGGTCAGGGGGAACGAAGACATGTGGAGGTGTAAAGGGCTCTGGTAGCTCAATTTTTGCTAAGATCCAACATTCTCACTGCCCCGAGCAGGGGACATAGGGCAACAAATATAGTTGATCTCACCTGCATAGCTTGGTCACACATAAAGCAGAGGTGAAGGACAGAAGTACTCTACTACCTGGAGCTGCCAATTCTGTTCACTCCGGGCATCCCACTCACCTCCGAGAATGGCTTTGCTAAGCTTATGCAGAAACTGGAAGTACATAGTTACCGTGAACTGTTCCCTGAGGGGAGGTTCATTGAGTTAGACGAGTTGAAGGCTAGATGGACCCTTAATGCCCTGGAGGTATTTTTATTTTACAGGTTAAGGACGGACCTCCAGAAGTTGTTTCCAACATTCCCACCGGTAGCCCCGATACTTGATAGAATGATCTCTGCGGGGCAACATAGGAGGGTTGTCTCGACCATGTATGCCATGTGCCAAGAAGCTAAGCCACAGGAGACATCACCTAGGGGGAGGTGGGAGTGCTCCCTGGGGAACGAGATCTCCAACGAGGAGTGGACATATTGCTACACAGGTACTAAAAAGACTGCAATGAATGCCAGATATAAATTGATACACTGGACGTTTTTACACAAATTCTATTACACCCCTACCCAGAATCACAGCTATTTCCCAGGGGCATCAAATAACTGTATTAGATGCAATACACCAGGTGCTAACTTCACATATGGCATGTGAATGCACAACATTATACATATTTTGGACAGCTGTATTCGAAACCATTGGCAATATCATTGGCAGGAGGCGTTTACCAGGGTTGCTCTTGCTGTTGGCCAAAAGAAGGATTGCAATGCATTGGAAAGACCCGGCATCCCCCAAAATAGAGGACTGGCATGCAGAGGTACTGAGATGTAATGATATGGAGACGGGATACCAGGGATTAGCATCATACCACTCGGCCCCAAGTAATATATGGGTCCCGTACATTCACTATCTGCAGCAACAAGCCAGTGGGGCAATAAGCCCAATCAACTGTTAATTGTCCTAGTACTCACTTAGCGCGGAAACTGGCTATCCATGCCAGAAGGTTAACCAAGATACTAGAAGTTAGAAGCTCAAACGCTAACCATGTATTGACGAAGAAGTGGTCTGCTCATGGTCCTCCACTCTGACCAACTAAGTGTAAGTTCACATATGAACTTGCGATGTGAAAAAGACCTGCCCAGATTCACTGTACCGCAATGAGAAACCACACTATCTATGCTTGACATGAGATGTTTCCCAAACCTCACTCGCTATCCATCTGAATTTACTGTTTTTCTTGTATGTCCTAATTGAATGTTTTACAGCATGTTTTTTTTGTGTTTACGAAATGCTAATAAAAAATAAAAAAATAAAAATAAAAAATAACTAATTACAGTATAAACAGCAATATCTTTAATATATAATTTATTTTCTAATAATGAAAAGTATAAAATAGTATCAGATATTTTCTTTCTTCTCCATTTATTTTGGTTCATTGGTCAATGGGTTTAGTTTTGGGGTTATAGTAGGTGATCCCAACATGTCCTGGGAGCAGGTGGATACACAGGCACACAGGAACGCCCCATGCTTCATTAATAGGGCAAGCAAGGTACAATTGTTGGAGGCAGTGTTAGACATTTCAGAGAAGGAGGGATAAGGGAAGGGAGACCTCGGTATAGGGCAGCCTCAGAAAAAGCCCTCGCAGCAGTTGTGTGCAACCCAGAGTTGGGCAGGGAAACAGGGAGGGAAAAGGAGGCAATGGGGTTTAGAAGAAGCAGAAAGGATATTCCAAGGAGGGCGTCCAGGGGGCAAGGGCTCCTTCAGGACCAGTATAGCAGTATTACTACGTCAAATTAATATGTTGTGTTCAGCTGGCAGCCAGGGGCAGCCAGGGGACAGAGGCTGGCAGAGGGATGGGTGAGTAAGGGGGTTAGGGGTTGATAGAGATGAAACGAAAAAGGGGGCAGTGTGGGGTTATCCCAGCAGCTTTCTGCACTAAAGAAAGGACAGGGGAGGAAGTTCCTCCACAAGAGCGTGAGGGAAGAGGCAGGACACCATCTCCAAAGGTGAGTCGCAGTGCGGGAGGAGCTGGGGCGGTTCCCCTGAAGATTGACAATGGGCATAGGAGAAGGCATGGTGCAGCCCCAAAGACAGCAGGCGGGGTAAAGGGTGGGAAGCCCTTATCCGCATTCATGGCTGGGGAGTTTGCTTGGACGGCTCCCCTGGAAAAGGATGTAGGAGATTGACATCCCAAGCTGGGAAGAAGAGGACCAACGAGGACCAATAGTTTAAGAGAACAGGACTGGTATACAACAAGTGAAAAAGATTTTGGGGAAGAGGAGGTGTGGGAAGAAGGCCCCAAGGGGAATGGGAGGAAGGCAAGAGTATCGAAGAGGTGAGACGTAGTGGAGCAGGAAGAGGTTGAGTGGGTCAGCAGGAGCATGGCAGTGGGAAGGGAGAGAGGGAGGATAGGCATAGGGGTCAATGCTAACAAGCAGAGCAGGCTTGATGATGTGTTGTATTCAAGCAGCAGGAGTCCTATCGGAAGAAAGGAAGGGAGTAAAGGAGGTGGTGCAGATTGAAGGGGAGGCAGGGCTGCTAGAGGTGACCATGGGAGAAAATGGTTGGCATCCTGGGTAAGGTTGGGGGTGAGGTGGGGGATGAAGTGGAGTGGGGAAAAGAAGCAAGTTTGGGGGGAATACAGATGTGGGGGAGGGGCACTCGTACATGCAGGGGGTATTGGACGAAGCACAATGGAGGAACAAACAGACCTGGTAGCCCAGAAAAAGAGAGGCCAGGTGACGGTTGGGGAAAAAAAGAAAGAGAACGGGAAAGGCGAGGAGAAGGGAAATAAGGTGTCATACACGGGCATTCCTAAGCCTTTACGGGGGCAGCTAATGGCATCAACAAAATAAAAAATATGGGGTGGGGAATTGGGTGATGTTTTTAAGCTGCTTCCTAGAGAGGTGAGTGCAAAAGAAAGGTCCAAGGAGGAGGCGATGGAGCTGACATCAAGACCCAGATTATGATTGAGAATTGGACATCAGAATTTATTATATATGCCAGTTATTTTGTGAGAATAATTTTTTATTATTATTTCTTTATTTGTGTTTATGGTTAATAAAAACCTTTATACAATACAAGACTATAATTTTAATTATAAAATGATCTTAGCATCAAAAGAAAAACATAAAGGTTACTTAACACATTGAGGAAAGGCAATCTAATAATCCATGATTTATGTTGAAGCATATATACATTATTCCTATAAACATCAGTTTATAAAAACTGTAATAATATAAGCATTGAGAAACAGTATTAACTGATTGTTATTAAGGCTTTGTCCCAACCAATAAAATATTCACATCAATCAATTTAATTATGTTAAAATAATTCAAAAACATTAACATCACACAATTCAGTTATATTTAATTCATTATAGAACAAGCATATCATTATGTTTCCAACTGCTGGGAAATTATTTTGGGGAGTGCGTTCTACCATATCTACTTGCTCCTGACATTACTAGTGATTTGCCAGAAGAAAAATGCAGCCCAGAATTGGTTTCCTTCTATAGATAACATAGAAGTTACAAACTTACTGTAACCATATGCATACTCTGTAATTAAATGGGAGCATTGTGTGAGGACATGGCTGGCAGTGTCTATTTTTATGTTACAAAGACGGCACAGTCTTTGCTCTCTGGGGATTTTATCCCATCGCCCCGTATGCTCGAAGGTACGGAGAATATTGAAACGAAGATACATAATGAATCTTTTGATTTCATTGGAACACATTTTGGTGGGATATGAACGCGGGCCCCAAGTTCAAAGGACTGGGTACTTTATTCCTTATACATTGTGCTTTTAAAAATATTCAATATGCATGGCAGCGTCCTGTTCTTTAGCTTTCTTCTTTATACAATTCAATCGGTTAAGATTTGCTAATATCATACCTGCATCAATATTAAGGAGTTTCAAATATCTTTCTATGCATTCTTTCAAACTGACCAAAAAGCAATTAGTGCTATTTCAATAGTATTGCTAGGATAATAACCCATTTATCATGTTATCATCTTCAACAGTCGATATAATATTAAAATAGAGAGCACATTTTTGTATTAATCATATTGTTTTGATCAAAGTAATACCGAGCTCCAGAAGTAGGGCAGTCATGGGCACAGACTTTGGAACATTTAGTATTGTATGTAAGATTTTAGCCTCTAGTATGGCAATACCTTCTAATTTTATTTCAGAAATACTTGAGAGTCCATAGGTTATACTGGGAATTATACTACTTGTGTATACCTTAACAAGGCCCTCAACACTATTGCCACCTTTTTTGTACATAATTTTCCACATGAGAAGCCACTTTTTCAATAACTTCAAGTGTATATTCACTGGAGGTAGAATGTGGAGAGTCTGCGAGAGTCTTACAAGCTAGTCTGTTGTTGCTGGCCATTGCTTTTGGGAGGAGCTACTTGCCCCAGGAACAGTACATCTACCACCTCAGGCCGTGGAGCGGGCCGCGGAGTGTGGAGGTAGAGTGTGGAGAGTCTACAAGAGTATTACAAGTCAGTCTGTTGTTGCTGGCCATTGCTTTTGGGAGGAGCTACTTGCCCCCAGGAACAGTATATCTACCACCTCAGGCCGCGGAGCAGTCAGCGGAGTGTGGAGGTAGAGTGTGGAGAACCTGCGAGAGTCCGCGGGGGGCATGACTCGCGGGCCCAATCGCCAAGTAGCTGCATCGGAAATAAAATCAGAAGGTAAGAGGCCTGCTCCCCTCCCCTATTAATACCTTTACCACTGTGACACTTGAATTGCCTTAGTTGTATGTTTCCACCCTGAGCGTATAACCCTAATACCCAGACCCCATACAATCCTCCAAACCACATCTTTCAATTACCAGCCATGTGAGGACTGCAGGACTTGTCCTTTGACCGACACGTGTTAGCTGACGGAAACTCTGCATAACGGGTCCTTTGCGTTTTGACTTCCACAACGAGAGACTCTGCTCGAATACAATCTGCCTAGTACTAAATCAGCATACGAAACTCTACCAAAGCTTCCCTACCTGTGAATTCCCTGACACTCTCTCGTTGTCTTGGCCCCCCGGTTCGGCGATTGCCCCGCTTTCACTTTTGGATTCACCCGCATGTGCGCCTAGGGAGGCGGCGGCCAGGAGGAGGAGGGGTGCCTGCATCGTGAGAGCCCAGTGCTCCTTGCACAGTGGAAACAAACATAGGGATACAAAAAACCTGCAATTTTCCCTTCACTCGAAACTCGACCAAAGCACAAAAAGGGAAGCATGCAAACCATTGCTGATAACGTTTCAGTTCAAACTTCTTTTTCCCACCCCCATACCTGGCAAAGAACTAAACGATGAAAGAAACTCCCTCAGCAGAAATGAACACAACGGTTTCGCAAAATACACAGACAATATTATCTACAGAAACAAACACGGACAGCACTTCTCCCAACAAAATAAAAATGAAAAAACAAACAAAATGCTTCCCTATGAGGATGTAACCCAGGGAGAAATAGAGTGTGAAAACATTGCACCTAAACAACTAAACCTAAACAACTGAAACAACCTAAACAACTGAATATAGACAATAAGAAATGTAGCTGACAGAAAGGAAAATGATCAATCAGAACCTCCAATCAGCGATAACATGGAAAGAGAGAAACTAAGTATGCTATCGTGGAAAGTGACAAATGACAACTGGAACAGGACCACTAGTTCCAACTTGCCATATCCCTCTGACAACCAAACCGCTGAGATGGAAAATTGCAGTACATTTCTAGTACTCAAATCACTTGTTGTTCGACCTAAAAACAGAAATCCCAGGATTAGTGAAGGGAAGTGCATTATAGATTCAAATTCATTCATACAAAATATGAGCCACCAGGATCGGAACAGCCGAAATTCCATCACGCCAAAGACAATGGGCCTCATTACGAGAATGAAGGTAGCCATGGAGCTATTAGCTATTAGCTCAATGGCTGCCTCAGTTCCGGGCTCCATTATCGGGTTCCTGCAATGGGGACTTACCGGGTTACTCCAACATAGGAGGACCCTGTAATTCCTCTTTGCAGGAACCCATCCTCATTCCCATTTGAGCCCCCATAGGGCTCAATGGGAATGGGGAGGGAGGTAATAACGGGCAGATTACATCTGGCCCGTTATTGCCTCCCTCTTCCCCTCGCGGGACCCAGAAAGCACGCCTGGTATTACCGGGTTCCGGGTTCCGGGTCCCGCGATGGGAAGCTCGTAATCGGCGCTCCCGGAATGAAGGGGGCCGGTCCCGTACCGGCCCCCTTCATTACGGGAGCGCCAGCCTTATAATGAGGCCTAATGACTCAGATAGAAAAAGCACATCGAGCTAAAGGACAATGGAAACAATATTATGAAAGACATGTAAGATCTGAACGCCATGAGCCGGCCGCCAATACCCACCAATAGGTGCCTTGCACGATTATCTCTGGATCCCACCAAGATTGAAGTGCTAATGGAGCTACAAGAAACCTCAAGAATTAATAAAATGCAGGCGAAAGGCATTGCCGCCAGAAAGGTTTCTAGTAAACCAGTACAAGACCGTGCTCCATCAAAATCGGAATACGAAGCAGCAGATATAAAGAGCCCATATAAGGAGACTGCGACTGCAACAAACAACAAAATGTAACGTTCACCAAACCAGAATCCGAGTTGTTGCTCCATTCAATCAAGCGAACATAAACATCAAGAAACCATTCCAACAACAATGGTTGACTTGTAGAATATGCTAATAAAAGTCACAACTCAAACGATGATCCCTTACATGAAACTGAAAGAGATAAATACAGACACTGCAAGAGATAACGCCACATTGCTTGCATCCATCTACGCAAAGCAAAAAACTCATGATTGGTTAATGGACAAGATACACACACGCCTTGACAGAGAGGCAGAAACCAGTTACAACTGGCAACAGAGGCTAGGGGACATGGCACGACAGGACAGAGAAGATAAAACACAATTAACTGAGGCACTAATTAACATGATGAAGATGTACCAGCAAAAAACAGCAAAGAAATATGAAAAAGAGTGCTTGCCCATGCCAACCGAGAGTGATAAGGAGTCTTTAGTCACCACCTTAATTGTGACCAACAATCCTACATCTGAAGCAATTATGCGACCGTCTACAAGAAACTAAATACATGAGGGGCTACTGATAGACCTTACAGTCCAAGGAAAAAATCGACTCTTAACAAACTTGCCCCAGAGCACAACTCCACCCCAGACAATCATTGCAACAAAGATGGTGAAAAACAAAGACAAACCTACAGAATCCTCGAACAGAACCAACAACCATCTATCGCAAAACCAAAAATCGAGAAAGGCAAAGACCAATCAAAAAAACAACAAAAAGGACCCAGAGCATTTCTGAGAAATCTTACACAAGCAATAAACATAAACAAAAAAGGGAAACAAACTTCACCACGGAAGCAACAAAAAGCGGCTCATCAGGAGGAAAATTAAGTTCTTCAGGCAAAAGAGCAAGATGGAACAGGGTCAACAGGTGCTCAAATCACCCAGGCAATAGAATGAGCACTTGATGTCGCTCAAGGCAACGCTGAACCATGGTTGGGAGAACAAACTCAACCAAAGAGGCAACAGAAAGTGCTGCATCGACAGGAAAACGATACTAAGCACAAAGAAGAACAAGATGGAATAGGGATTCCTTGTGCCCAAATCGACCAGGTAACAGAACCAGTACAAGAGGAGGCAATGTTGAATCCCTCATGAATTTATCAACGTATTCGGCAGAAGAGCAGGCCTACATGGGAAAAGGACAATCACAAATACAAGAAGAAGAAGATGAGTCAACAAATGTATCATCAATGATAATCTTGGATCGATATGAAGAGCTTGATGACCAACAATACGAAGAGATCTTGGACATGGAGATAATTTATTACAACAACAATATGCCACTGGACAGAAAAGACGACCATGAGGAGAGTGAAGAAAAGCGAAGTTACATCCCTGGTAAAATTCCAAAACATGACACATCTCTAATGTCACCAACATTCCTAGACCCACATCAAAAGAACAAGAGAAACAGATTAAAACTCAAAAGGGTAACGCACCCCGATGGAAAATTGATCCTAAATAGAACTAACACATTGCAGCTACTACAAGCAATACCAAAATTGAGAAGAGTGATGACTAAGGATCTTGAACTCATTGGGCCTCATTACATGGATGGCGGTGAACCATGGCGCTATTAGCGCCATGGTTCATGCCGGTAAAATACCGGCACCGCCTTGGTGGAAAGGGGAATTACCGCCCTATTCCAAGGTTGGCGGGGCGGTAATTCCCCCTTCCCCCATTGCCCTTCCCCATTCCCATTTTTGCCCCATAGGGCTCTACGGGAATGGGGAAGGCGCTAATTACGGTACTGCAAATTGCGGTACTGTAATTAGCTCCCTGGTTCCTTTGCGGGTTGGTTTTTACCGCCTGCAAAAAGCAGGTGTTAAATTCCCCAACCCGCAAAGGGACCTCGTAGTAAGGCGGTAAGGGTTTACCGGTAAAATACCGGTACCGCTAAACCCTTACCGCCTACCGTGTAATGAGGCCCATTGAATTTATTGACACTGAGTGCTTGGACAAGGTCTTGATCAATTGTCATGCATACAGCACACTGAGAATGATTGAATCATGCTCGCAAGAGCTTCGCCTACTCGGCTTTGAATTAACCCTTGAAGATAGCGAAGAAAAAAACCAGATAGGAAACCAAAATGCGACATTACAAAGTAGCTATATTTCATATTCAGAGATCAGTATCTGAGAAAGCATTAGTACTTGTCAACCTCAAAAAGAGCAACAACACAGGAATCACAATAATTATAAAAGATATTATAGGCAAACTCACTACCATTCTGAAGCCACAAGATCTTCATTCACGGGAGATACCAGATCCACCCTTAACTCGAGTGAAGGCAGCATTCCCGGAAACCAATAACCACGAAAGAATGCCAGCAGTGAAACGATGCGGATTTGCTCCTGGAACACTCGGGAACATACACACTTATTCCAACAAAACAGTACAGATCTGAATAAGGCACAGATTCTGTGTTTTCAAGAGACTTGGATATCAGCTCCTCCAACATGTGAAGGATAAACGACCCACATGAACCCTGCTATCACAAAGCGGAAAGGTATACTGTCAGCAGGTCTGCTTACGCTGATTAAACATAACCCCTCATTTGAAACTATCGAGTTGAATAACATAGACCATTGGACACTGAATATGATTCTCGTCCAGCATCAAGAAACAAGGAACTTTGACAATAAAGATTGCCACGAAATCAATAAACGTTACTTAAGCATTCTGAACATATATTGGAATCCAAGAAAGACCGAGGATGAAAAAGTCATAGATTCCTTCCATTTGGCTATCGATGAAACCACAATGAGATACTTAAATGTGGAATTCATCATATGCAGAGACTTCAACTTCCACCTGTTTACTCAGGCAGGGACCCTAATCGAGGAATATAGGATGGAACATAGAGCCCGACGATGGACAGCAGAAATGCTTGATAGGAAATTTGATTGAATGAATGCATTTGCCCGAGATACACATACCCTGCTACCTACATGGATGAGTGGAAAGCATGAATCCATTATTGATTACATATACTGCGCCAAAGGAATAACTGGAATCAATAATGATTACACAAACATCTATTCAGAACATAGTGACCATCTCATTCTGATGCGTTCATGGCAATCAAAGGGAACCAATGAATGAATTGGTTGTTAACGTCAACAAAACTAAGATCATGACCGTTGCACCGCTAAGACCTTTGTCAAAGGAAACACCACATCTTCTATCTCAAGAATGAAAAATTCGACAAAGTTGGGCAATTCATTTAAAATCTAAAGTAAAGTCTCTGGCAAGGCAGGGTGCAATTATACACCAAAAATATGGAACATTTTCTGTAAAACCTGCAGTGTCCTTTTACAGAAAAAAGGTAACGGCAATACTGCCATATGGCGGAGAAACCCTAATAAACTTAGACCAAACGATATGAGAGAAACCCGAGGCAATTTATTGGTGGAAAGTATTAGCACTTCCTCAGGCAACCCCCATGTCAAGGATAAGATATGAACTAGGACTGCAGTCTCTGCATTCAATTGTTATGTGGAAAACCTTTGATCTATTCAGAAAGATTACCAATGGAGATTCCAGACCGGCACTAGATATCCTGAGAACTACGAATCTACATGCCAATAATATGTTACTGACCAGCTGGAAAGAAGCCGCAATGAAGATATGCACTAAATATGAGATAACAATTGACATGTTAATAAAAAGGCCTCAGATCGCAAAAAAAATCTTGCAAGAAATTATTGGATCGAAACACAAAACAGGAAGAACCTTTACAAAACAACGCTGAAATGCGATGGTGAAGCACAGGCACTAAACGTTCTCCCGCACTATCTTAGCCTATTTCCTAATAGACACATAAGAGACACGTTTTTAAGGTTTAGATTGAATTTATTGCAAACTTGTGAGAATTTGGAGAAACAATGCCCAACAAGGAAATCCCTAAATCGTGCAAATTATGCAAAAAAGAAGAGGTAATAGAAACAATCAAACACGTTGTCATGGAATGTGAAGCACTCAACTAGGAACGACTAGCCTTCAGTCAAAAATACTCCAGTGCCCCGACTGAACTAGAAAAATCTGAACGCTGGTCAGAGATATTGATTGGTAATAACAGACGCATGGTCACTACCATTGTACATTTCTGGCCAACCATATCTGCCGATGGACATGCAGTGAAAGATGAACATTTGAAACTGATCGAAAAGTTTAGTTCTCTGTCCTCATATGAAACAATTGACATTTGGATACCCTTGGTGAAGGATAATATAAGATGGAAAGTGGAAAGAATTGAATGCCACATGAATGTAATATAGAAATGTGATTCTTTTATTTTCTATTAATGGAAATACATATACGTAAGGTTTAAGATATAAACCATAAACATTTAAATGAAAAAATTAAAAAAATATTCATACAATGAAAATTCATAGAAGGTTAGTTTTAGACAGAGACACCTAAATAATTATATCTTTCAGCCACCTCCAATTAAGTTCCATTGATATGCCATGTATTTTGGGTTTTTTTCCCTTTAGGACCAAATATTATTTTCGTCTTGGAATCATTAATTTGGAGATTCTTTTTTTGGGCATAATCAACAATGGCATTCAGTGATTGTTGCAATCCAATTGGAGTGTGATCCATTATTATGGTGTCATCAGCATAGCTAAACCAAAGAACAATTGACGTTCCTATTATAGGTGGAAAGTTGCGGATATTTCTAAGATGTTGATCCATATCCACAACGTACAAATTGTATAAGGTTGGTGCCAATACAAATACCTGTTTAATACCGGTGTTTGTCTGCATTTCAGTAGTAAGTGTGCCATCATTATTTGTTTTTATCCTCACAGTGGTATCAATATAAAGTTGTTTAATAAAATACAATAAGGTTGGATCTATATCAAGTTTTCTTAATTTTGCCCAAAGCGACAACCTAGATACCGTATCAAATGCTTTCCTAAAATCAATAAAACAAACAAACAAACGGTTGTTTCTTCTCTCTTTAATGGCCACAATAAAATAGTTAAGTAGGGTAATATTTGTCATAGTATTCATATCTTGTCAGGAACCAGTTTTATATGGCGGGAAGATATCAAGCTTCTAAATCCATCTATTTAATTTCCTAAGAAGCAGGGTTGCAAAAACCTTTTGACTGGCATCAACCATTGTCAAAAATCTATAATTAGTGGGTTTTCATGTGATCTCTGCCTTTAACAATTGGGTTCAGAATGGACCTCTGCCAACTTTGTGGAATATTACCATCCCTTAGCATCTTCTTGAAGAGATTTTCTAAAACTGCAGCCCAAAAATCCGGATTGCCCTTAAAGATTTTATTGGGTATCATGTCAGGGCCTGGTGCCCGCGAACTATTAAGAGATGATAATATCCTAGTGATATCTTCCCTAGTAAAGTCATCTCTAAAATCTTTTGTTGGGCAAAATAATTGGGCTTTAGTTTGCACAGTGTTATCAATGTAATACATCTCAATCGCTGTGTCTTTCCAAATATCCATGCTAATCAAGTTAGTCTCCATTTTAGGTGAAGAATGGAAGCCAGTTCGAATGATAGCCTAAAATCTTTTTTCATAGCTTTTCCCGAGTAATGTTAAAAAATACTTCCAGTTGGCATTCATAATAGAGGATTTATTCATTCTCATCCAATTTTTGTATGTGGTTGATAACAACTTTTTCATCCACTGCCTAGCCTCTATATTGAGTAGAGCATGTTTTTCAATCTATATTTTCTGCTTCAGATGCTTTTGCTTAGTCATTACAACTGCTCGATCATAACATCCCTTTTAAATATTAATGGGATGCCCTTGCACTGCATTCAATTTCAGTGGTGTCTTTGGATCTATCATTAAGGCTTCTAAATTCCACTGGTTCTTATATAGCCAATGCAAGAGATCAGCCATATTGTCCATAATAAATAAGTTGAATTTCTCTAAATTCCTATTACTCCATGTTATGATGTTCCCTGCGATATTAATTTGTACAGGATCATCATAGTACACAATTTCTAGAGTCTGCGGAATCTTAACAGACCATGGCAATATTGCATGATCGCTAAGAGTAGTAAACTTAATTGACATTGGCTGACGATGATTATTAAATTCATTTTCTACATATACATAATCCAAAGTGGAAGAAGTTACACCATTTGTCCAGGTGGAGCAATCAATGTTAAAATCATACCCCTTTTGATTGAGGGACTTAACATCCCAAGTATAGAAAAGTTGCTCCCATTTGGCTCCACGATACTTATTGGGGCTTTGTTCTAAGTAATCTAATAGCTTCAATGGATCCATGGTGGGGACATTATATTTCGCCAATTGGAATGCATTTAAGTCTCCTGCAATCAAAATATTATGGTTGGAGAAGTTGCAATACCAGGTGGCGATTATATTGTCTACAGCCAGGATAATTTCATTCACATTTCTATCATCAGGAGGGCACTAAATCTTAATAATCAAGGTGTTTTAAGCTAGAATTGGTAGTTGTATGATTGAGGAATTAATTGTAACCACATGTATTCCAACATGTATTCCAACATATTCATTCCAACGAGGCAATGTGGATACATGGTCAATTGGCCATGAAACCGTAACCTTGTTTGTTGCCATTATTTATATATTGTGATGCATTCCTATTCTGATATTTTATTGCACAGAATTTACCATTTTTGGGTTTTTCTTTTGATTCACACTTAGGTTTTCATATTTCGTAATGAGATGGTATCCCTTTTCAAGCAGTAAATCCCTGTTTGAGTGTAATAATGCAGTGACAGCTGTCGATTTGAGTTCTAGTAAAACCCAATTTGAGAAACAAGTCAATTTTGGGACTTCTAATCTCTGTATATCCCCATTAATAATAGTAGACAAAGATGGTATTGAGGCCTATATTGTTCGAAGATTGGTTCTGTTTAGAAATGTACTATCCGCGGTGGGGTTAACTTCTTCCAACTTTACAAAAGGGCTTAGTTTATTCCAAACTTCTTCCTCCAAATTTCACCTTACTAGAGGAGATGTAATTATGTGGGGTTTATGATTAATCCGAACATCATGAATCGTTCCGTCTTGTAAGAGGATTCAATTCAACACTACAGCTAAGTCAACGCCTAGTCTAGAATACTGAATGAAAACCCTTATTGATATATCTTTATGTCCAGTTCATGCGTTCTGGATGACTACCCCAATATAACACCCCTCTCTTGGAATCCCCCTGACCCCACTGAGCCACGAAGTAGTTCTGTTTTGCAAGTTTAAAAGGTTTATTTGATAATTTAAACAATAGATATATATATCACACTTTATAATAAATTAATAATTGAATATGACACTTAATCTGAGCAGTAATCAATAATGGATAGTCTGGCACTGGCACACTTGTGAATAGGAACAGAAGAATAAGGTGGTAGAGAATGCTTTATATAAGTTCAGATGGATGCAATGTTGAATGAAAGGAAGTACAGAAAATACTCGATATGATTTCACCAAAACAATGTAATCACTTTTCTCTGGCAATCCACTCCCCCCCTTTATGCAATGCAAGGAAATGGAAGGAAAGCACACAGTTCTCAGAAATGCAATCAAATGTAATTCAGTTCACCCCAGCAAGCTTAGACCACAGAAGTTGGAACACAGGCCCAAAATGCTTTTACATGTGCTGGCAATGAAGTGAAAAATATGCTAAAATGCTTTTAATTCCCCCTAGAGGTTCAGGGTGAGTGGTATCTAGTTAATATTAGTCCAGGTTCACTCTAGCAATGATTCAGGGATGGTTCTTAAGAGGCAAACGAAATTTTAGCAAGGAAAGCAAGAACTGCTGTTTTCACACGAGGAGAAATTTGCAAATCGCGGCAAATTCGCGAGTGCGTTTTTCGCGATTGCGGCAAAAGTATCGGGGGTAGGAATGCGGTTCTAGGTTTGTAGAAAAGCCACGATTCCCAGCTTTCAGTGGAAAGTTACTGCAAGTCTCTAAGACAAACGGTCACGGAGATATGAGCGATATGGTAAAGGTCGTTTTTCAGATTTGAAATTTTAAAAGTTCAAAGTGACAAGTGACAGCTATGCAAAATGAAAATGACAGGTGACAGTTAGGAGGCAGTTCTACTTAGATTAAAATAGATTGAATTATATTATTTTAACTAAGAGATTGGTTCTGCACAGTTCTGCTAGGTACTCACAATATATTTATAAATAGAATGGGCCTCGCCACGGATCTGGTCAGGTTTTAGACTGGACTCTGGTCTGGTCTCGGCACTTCACAGTGATCTGGGTCAGCTCTCTGGTTCTTCTAACAGTGGTCTGGGTCAGCTCTGCTCTCTCTGGGTACAGCACTGCTTCTGGATCTTTCTGCACAGCTTTCTCTGGACCCAGCGCTGATCTGCACGCTGTTAGGTTTGCTGGATGCTGAGGCCCACTGAGAAGAGTCCTCAGTTTGTGGGTTTAGGCCCTTGCTTTGAGTTCTGAATCAAGTTCTTTGGAGTTTTAAAGTCTAAGTGTTGAATCTAGTATCTTCTGGATGTTGTGTGGTCCGGCAGAGCGCGTTGCAGCAAATGGAATTGACTGTCCCTATCTGTCCTGACTGTCTGCTTTTATGTGTTTTGAAAATGGGTGTGTGTGCAGCATCACTAGGCTCTACCCCTCTCCACTTGTCATTGGCCACTTCATCCTCTTCCCCTTGATTGGGGGAATGAAATGAAGTGTCATCATGATGAGGTCTGTTTATGGTACAGAGAACCCACCCCTGTCAAATTACACACAATCTATATTTTGACCCAAAAGACATATTTGCACAGGTACACACTTGTTTAAAATTACATGCACCCATCACATATCACAGGAGGTATACCCTGTCCAAATCTGCTCTTCCTGGGAGCTTGCATTCAGAAATGGCAACATTTACACTTTTTAATCAGGTTACCAATATCAGACATTACCCCAAATTTATACACATGTGCGCAAGGAGTATGGACATTACTTGATGAAGTGTCAAATTTTTAACATGCATACATTTTAAGTAATACCCTCTTAACTGCTAGTTTGCCCCCAGATCATCCCACCGGTTCTAAAAACCTCTTAAAATGTGGGCAGAAAAATCACAAGAATTATGGTATCATTTAAATAATTTTCACAAGTCCGCTCTATGAATGATCCATCTTTTTAGAGTTATGTTCTGGCCCCAAAGGGGTGTGGTTTCCCCCCAGCACAAGGTTGAATTTCTGGTTTTTCGAGTTCTGCCAAGCCAGCTTGCTCTCACAGGCAGTGCTCCTCCCCTTTCCTTCTAGGAGGAAGCCACTTTTACAGCCCCCATAATAAAACATTTGCCTGAGTCAGGACAGGGCTTTGTTCAATTTCCTGCAGAGCCCAGGTAATTCAATCAGGGAAGTGTCATATCCCTTTTGGTGGGAGCAGCAAAAGGCAGATAGGCCTGGGAACACAGCTGTTGTGCAAGTCTCATCTCCTGTCGGGGGTAGCTGGTGGGCAGAATTCAGTGCCTTAAGCCAGGCCCCAGCTAATGTCACTTTTAGTTACCCAGTTTTCTGCATTCAAATAAAATTAACCATTTTTACATATGCAGCTAGAATGCTGATTCTAAGTTTAAAACTATGACATTAAAACAATTGCAACCTATGTGACACTCAAAAGTAGGTCACTCATTTCTTTTAAACATTTAGATTTTTTAGTGTCTTTCAGTCCAGATTTACTTAAACTGCTGAAATCCACAGCTCAGCCAGTCTTGTTATAAACCTTCAAGTCACTTCAGAATATAACTTTACATTGTATCCACCTCTCAGTAAGTCTTTCTTTGGCATGCTTTGGGTTAATTTATTCAGTTTTACACAAAAAAAAAAGTCTGGTGTTATTTTAAAATGCCGGCTTTCTGATAGTGGTGAGTACTGGTAATGCACCCATTTTTGGGATTTAAGAAAATGAATTCCCAAAAATTCTAGGTTGCTTTTGGCAATCAGCATTGCCATTCCCAATGGTTTCAGACTACTGTGTGGGTAGTCCAATGGTGGTTTTAGGCAGTGCCCTTCTGTGCCCATAACATCGGCAAAAATGGGTGGCAGCCTATTCTTCATGCCTTTCCCTGGGCATTTTCTGGAAAGCTCTGGCCATCATGATGTTTTTAATGCCAGTACTGCACAGTTTTTGAGGTAGGGCTCGGATGCATGGGTAAAAACATCCCACAGTCTGCAGCCCTTTCTGTCATTTGATTATTTAAAGATGGCTCAGTAGACTGAGACGGAGTTTCGATCATGTTTAAAAGAGGCTGAGCAGGTATTCCAGAAATTGAATCATTTGTGAACCATTTTTCTAGTCACGTAGTTCCACCTGTCGGAGTATTCCCACCTCATTCACACGTGTTGCTGTCGTTTTTGAAGAATTAAACAGAGCAGGTGGAACATGTTTGTTATCAAACCCTTGTAGTGTTTTCTTTGTGTATATAAAACACGTAACGCGTGGTAATATATATATCTGTTTGGGTTTTATTGGAGGAGCCCCGAGGAGGCCAACTTCTTTCACAGCAACATCTTCGTGTATGGCCTCATCAACATTCTGGAACCATACACGAAGATGTTGTCATAGATACATTACACGTGCATGTGATTGTGCGTACAGAACTATGTACATACTATCTATAATACTATCTATAATAACATCCTCACACCCCTTTATTTTGATCCTTGAGATTACATGTAAACCTTTGTACGGTATCTTTGTTGGGGGACTGGGTCTGTCTATTTCTCAGAATACCTTGCTGTTTAGTGGGTGGGGTTTAGGGCCATATGGCAAGGGTGAGAAAGGACTGGCAGGGTGCTGGGGACCAATGAGACTCTGATGTACACCCGGCGGCCAGTCAGCATTCTGTAAGGAAGTGGAGGGAGAGAGGGGAAAAAAAGAGAACTCGGTTAGCAGGGTAGATGTGGAGAGGAGGAAGAGGAGAAGAGGAAAGTCTTGAGAAGTTTCCAGAATTTAAGGAGATCTGGCTCAAGACGGAGGGCGACAGGGGGGATATTCCAGAAGGAGGCACCTGCTGAGGCTAATGATCACCCTCCAAATCCCTGCTTGGAGAACCGGCTCACTCGCAGGAGGTTGATGCGTGGAGGGCTTGTGAGGAACAGTATTTGGGTAGGTAGTGTTCCAGGTAGGGAGGTCCTAGGCCCCAGAAAACCTTGTGAATGATGCAAAGGGTCTTCAATTTTATCCTTGCACCCACAGGGAGACAGTGAACGGATTTTAGCGCTGGAGAGACGCAGTCACAGGGCTTGAGGACAAGGCTAAGTCTTGCCGTTCTGTTCTGCATGCTTTGCAGAGGGCGCAGGGCAGAAGAGGGGATGCTGAGGAAGAGGCTGTTGCAATAGTTCAGCCTGGAGAGAACTAGGGCTCTGGAGACAGTGAGCCTCTGGGGGAAAGTGAGAAAAGGTAGAGTACCTCTGAGGAGGTGAAGCGGATAGTTAGACTTTTTAGAGATGTCTGAAATGTGAGAGAAGAAGAAGAGAGTGGAGTTAAAGATGACCCCAACGCCCTGCTACTAGAAAGCTTACAAGCATGCAGAGCTCGGGGTACTGGCAATTTGCAACCTCAACACATAAGCACTACAATCTTACCTTTCCTTCACCACACAACTACCCAAACCCACCCATTCGGTTCCAGGTCTGTCAGAGCGTCTGCAGAGCATGGGCTATACAAATAACATAGCAAAAAATGTCAAGTTTTTGCTATAGCCTTCAGTTATGAATTTTAAAGCACATTTCGAGAGGTCCACTAGGAAAACTAATCTGGCGCCTTTTTGATGACATCTCCCCTTTCCTCGGCTTTGTTATATAATCCAACATTTGAGTATTTAAATGTTGCTTTCGTATTTTGTATCTGGGGTTATTTAATTTATGGACACACACGATAAAAAAAAATGTGTTTGAGTTATTGCTCACATAATTCCCTTCTCTGTAGAAAGAAAGTAGCCCAAAATAAAGCATCTCGCAGCACGCTTTTTTTTAAATTTTGTTTTTTCCCCACACAGCAGGATTTCGGGATGCAAGGTTGTGGGGGAAATTTCCCAATCAAGCATCCGTGCGCGGACCCGGCAACTGAATGTGCGAGGGGGCGTGGCAACTGGCTTGTGACGTAAGGGCCGTGTCTCGGGAACACGCTCCTAGGGGGCGTGGCTTCAACGGGTGAAAGACTGCGGTCTGCCGCTCTCTGAATCACTTCTCCCCGGGGCGCTGTGTTGGTGCCCCCGGGGTCCCTGTGTGTGCTGCAAAGCCCCGGGGGTTCAAGTTAAAGAACACGCAGGTCGCTGCTGCCATCAAGCGTGCACAGGCCTGGCAGAAGAACCTTCGCCAACGCAATGCTGCCCTCCTGCCCGCACGGCGTGCCCCTGCAGAACAGTAGCGGTGTCCCGTCGCAGTCTCTCGGGGAGTAACAGCCGCCGCTGTTAAATCTCCTGCCACACCGGCAGCGATCTTACTTATGCCGGAAAACAACCATTTTTATTTGGACATCTCGGTGGAGGAGTCTGCTTGTGGGGCCTTGCCGCCACCCCGCCGTGTGCATGCACGCTTCTAGCGGCTCGCAGGACCGTGCAATGGCAAAGGCTGCCTAAATCACCCCCGCACCCCATGTGCGGATCGCCAGGCGGGAGCCGTGGCCCCACGCAACCTCCCGCCGAACTGCAGCGTGCAGGCTATGCTTTCGAGTAACGGGCTTTCGTTGAACATGGCATAGTCCGATTCTCCCTGGCAATTGTGGCATTGCTTTGTGGATTGCGGAGGCGCGATTAAAGCCCTGCGATCGTTTCGGGGGGGAAACAGTCCAACATCAGATGAACCTGTACGGATATGAGAACACAGGTGTGTTAACGAAGCGCCGGGAATCAAGATTCGGTGTTTCTTTCTAAAATATAGTAGCTTGACCGCTTGGATTGTAGCGTAACTGCGCCGTTTGCCATCCATGCTGTGGTGGCCACTCGTCCGGGGTGATTGTGCTTGCTGACCTCCCGCCAGCACCCCCGTGCCCCTCACGCTTCCATTGAAGTATCTATCACCTGCCAGGACTGTTGCCTTTCTGCATGCGTACCTGCCCCGGACGTGGCTCAGCTCCAGCCCAACTCTACTCCTGAGACCGTTGCCCTGACTCACGCAGTAAGCCCCCGTTCTTAAGGTAACTTGGTAATGTGCATGCCGGCGGGTTGGCCACGCAATGAAAGGGTTTGCTTTTTATGGAAATTCGCATGCTCTTCTTCGCCGTGTACATGGGCTGCAAGCAGCTGACCTTATCGCATGGTTTCTTTAGTCTTGAAAGTTAACAAAGGTAAGATTTTCGTGCTCGCGTTGCTTCGAATTCTGCCCGTTTGGGAGAATAAAGCTTAGCCTGCCAGACACGTTGTAGGGGGTGATTTATCACATATATTGGCTGTGTTGGTATGTGTTTTAAGTTAAGATATTATGCATATTCAAAGGTAAACCGCAAAACAATTCAAGGACCAGCTGGCTGTGACAGGAGATGTGATGAGGTGCTTGCATTGTATACTGGGCTCAAATCGCAGCGTGTTCATTAAACAAAGGATGTGTGCTTCTTTTGCCCAACGCGCTGAGCCACATGGTTCCTTGTGACCATCTAACAGCCGAAAATACTCGCAAAAGATCACATCATTCTTGCTGTCTTAGCAGCCCCAGGAAATATGGCCCAAGTTTCTCTGGCAGCGTGGTTTGTTGGGGGGGGGGGGACGACTTTTTTTTCAGTTTTGATTCAGCGCACTCGTGAGCATTATTGAGGCTTGATAGGAGCACCACTGGAAAGAAGAAAAAAAACACTTGGGTCTTTTTTGGGTAAATTATTTTTTTGCAGTAGGGAGCCACGAATAATATGGTTAAACTATGCTTTTGTTGTTCGGTACCTTAAACGTATGTCGGTCTCGGATTGATTTTTGGAGCACTTGATATGTTTTAGCCTGACGCTGTACTGACATCTAGTGGTTAGTAAGGGATGTCTTTTTTTACCTGCGCTTTCATTCTAAGTGTCTCCCGTTTCGCATTGTGTGTTGCGTCCATTTCCATCGTTATTCGGCATCTATTGTCTACCGTCTACCCGACGGTGAGCAAAGCGCGCACCTTGCAAGCTTTGGCCCACCCCTGGTTGGGAGCTGCTGGGTGTGGAGGACGCTAGGATTTAGCAGATTACCTGCCTATGCTCTTCTGCTGCTGCATTTGGCCAGTGTTTTTTCTCGCAGCAGCCCCCCACCCCACCCGGCCTTTACTCATGGGTACATGACCAGCCTTTCTTCCTTCCCTCAGTTGTTTAAGATTCAAGGCTTGCTCTTTGCACTAGTAATGTGCCGACTCATCCTTTCATCCTTCTGAGGTCCACTGGCTACCATGAAAGTGGGGAATCGCCTCTAGTATTAACACAGCGCTGGGAAGCGACAGCGGTCCCCCAAAGCGCTATATAAGAACAGGCTATTTATTATAAGCAGCAATCTCAACGACTTCAGATTTGAGCAGTGCTTTAAGGGTGGTAATACGTTAAGGGGTGTGGCCTAAGTGATGGGCGTGGCCTGAAGTGTACCCAGCATGAGACAATAAAATAAAAAAAGTCTTTCCTCGCTGTTGGGTTGCTGTCCCATCCTGGGGGTTCAAACCCAAGCCCTGACAGTGACAAGCCACTGTCACATTACACTGTGCTATTTTATAGGTGCTCAGTACTATGTTTTGTTTAATTCAATAGAATGTTTGACACATACAACCTGTTGCAGGCTTTGTGTCAAGCAGTCTATTGACTGAAACCAATCCAGCATCTCCGAAATACTACAGAACTATATGACACTAGTTTGTAACAACAGGGCTTAGGTTCAAAAGTGGCTTTCCTCGCCCGTCTGCTTACTGGTCGTGTGGTGTGAGCCGAGGGAGCCACTGGCTGCGCCCCAGCTTAATCAAAGTTTCGGGAGACGGGCAGGGCTCAGCCCCGGCCCACTTAAAGCCCGGGATTTGAGCATCATTGAAGTACGAAGAGGCCAACATTTTAGCATTTAAAAAACATGTTTGCATATCCTGAATTACTGTTTTGCGAAATTGGATGCAGGGATCAGTGGGTGGAAGGTGTAGCGGCTCGTATCCGTGAGCCACTTCCTGAAAGTACTGCTCGCGGTTGTGAGACACGTCTCTTCCTGGCATACTTAATGCTTGCTTGCTGCACGCCGCACTGGAAGATGGCGCCACACTCTTCAGAATGGCTAATCTTTGAATGTTGACTAAGACCATTGGGGGCGCAAGGTATGTTCACAGAGACGATGGCACACTCGCCGTCATGGTTTGTTTGTATGCTGAGTAAGAACGTGCAGCGGGAAGGCGGGAGATGTAAACAACTCGCATTGTTTGGTGGAAGGACAGTGGAGCTCTCGAAAGCCGTGTCATGTTTTCATTAGTCAGCCCTTTTGCTCGACCTGTTAAGCTACTGCAATTAGCTTACAGGTGTGTTATTGCACGCACTCTCCTACCGCATTAAAGCCGGAGTTCGCCCAGACAATTTTCAACGTAATTCTAATAGTTGGTTCTTGTTTCTCTCTCCATCTCTTCATTCCAGGTTTGACCATAATCGTTATGCCTCTGTGTTTTATTTCTCAAACATTTTGTTTAATGAAATTAAATTGGACATCAGAAGAGCAGTGCCTGGCAAATTCCTAATGCATACGAACCAGCTGGGACTTGGCTTTGCCAGTGCTTGTTTTTGACAGGAATTCAGTGAAGGAAATACAGAGTGAGTGACTATTGCACCAAAGCATTTTTTTTTTTACAGCTCCAGTTAAGTCATTAACTTTCAGAAGACAGCTTTGCTGACAGACACTTCAAGCTCAAAGTTTGAACTTACAGGTTGATAAACCTAGCTCAGAGACCATAGGAGGATGTGTTTTGGCCCTGGATGGGCAGGAATTGTGTGGGAATGGCCATGGGGATTAACATGGCCATGGGCAGTCAATGGGTGGGTGGGTAAATAACGACACCTACAAGCTTAGCATCTCTCGTCATATTGCTTTTTGCCATAGCTGTTCTCAAAAGCAATAGTTTCGGCACATGGGTGGTGATAAAGCACCACCCAATAGCACAAACTAAAAGGAGTATCTCCTCCTTTAGCATTATGGAGATTTAACATTTTATTTTTGCCCTCTATTTTTATGAAGATGTTGGGTTTGCCATCAGATGCTCCTCTAAATGCCAGAAGCCAATCAACTAGTAAGATTCCTTGCTAAAGTTCCTTGCTATATTTTGAAGGCGCTGCTTACCAGCATGCTTTTAATTTTAGCACCAGTGAGTTAAAAAAAAAAAAATCACGTTCCTCTTTACAGATTGATATGATCGGTTCTTTATACCCATATGTTTCTAAGCGGACCCAGGGATCAAGCCTGTGGTGCTCAGTGTTCTTGCTTCCAAGGCGAGCATGTTGCCGCTGAGCTAATTTCCCCCCCTCCCCCAGATTCACAGTAGCAAAAGTTCTGGGCCTTCTGACTTGAGGGGGATCTTTGCTTTTGGACACACTTTATTGCACGTTTTTGGTAGTAGTGTTCTGGGCCGTTTTTATCAGAGTTCATGGCTGCATGATGTTGTTGGGTCTAGCTACTCCATTGACCTGTTCAGCAGTTTTGATTGAAGATGTGTCACTTGTCTATTACTGCACAGCTTGGTGTAGCATAGATGTCTATTACTGCACAGCTTGGCGTGGCGTAGATGTCTATTACTGCACAGCTTGGCGTGGCGTAGATGTCTGTATTAGATTCTGAATGTTCTATGAGACACAGAACAGTATACACCAGATGGAAGAGTGCCAGCAGACGGATTGAATTGGCGTACATTGTATGATCCGCAGTAAAGGTCTCCCCTTTCACCCCCACACTCTTTGTGACTGCAACAAGACCACGAAAAGAGTGGGTGCCCTGGCATCTTTAAATGGGATGGCAATGCCTTCTATGGTTAAATGACAACCGTGGTAACCAAGGCAACCCCCTTCAGTGGGGGCCCACCTGGTATTTAGAGGAATACATTGTTGCGCGTGTCCCTTTAGGAATGTTGACCTCACACTCTCATTACAATGTATTCTACTAATCTATGTACAATTCCAAATAAATACCAGCACTAAAAAGATGATTTGATTTTATAAAATAAATCTTGATGACATTGCTTCATCAAAAACGTGCCCCACATCATAATTAAGCTGTATATCATGGCCATTCAGAATTACATCTCAGGCTTCCCCGTCCATTTTATTTCAAAGTCTGTAAAGGTGTGGGCTGATATATTTTCCATAATTATGTATATTTAGTGCAAAACATGTGATACATTGTCAATTCCCCCATGTGGGCGCGACAAAGATTGATATGCAAATGGCTGTTTCCCTTCTGTGAAAGTTAAAGTGAGCTGAAGTGTGGCTGCAGACTTTCGAGTGGGTACCTTCCCAAGGAACAGGTCATTTAGCGGTGTTCGTTCTCGCAGAGGGGCGCCTATGACTATTTTTTTTTTGTGACCATTTCACAATAACACAAGTTGTTGGATGAAGAGCTAGCCCGTCGTTGAGTTTTATCACCAGTTTCGTACAGCATTTGGGAGCATATGGATAAATAGACCCTCTGCTCCTCAGCGAAGATGTAGCATTTATATAACTTCTAGAATGAAGGGCCTTTAATCTTTGCCCAGAGGTTTAAGGAGCTGAGGTGAATTATGGAAACAGTCTTCTTTGACTTTGGTAAATTCCCACCTGGAGCAAAGGGTTGTAGTCTGAGGCCACTAGGGAGTGTGACTTGGTAACATTCATTGACCTAAATCGGTCATAAACATTCTGAGGGCAATATTTCTTTAACCAAAACAATGCCGGCGGGAGGCGGCTAGTTCCAATTTTGTGGGCCAGTTGGGACCACCTAAAATTGTTCTTTACTGTCAATTCTGGATAATTCCCAGAGGACCCACTCCCAAGTTGGCCCCACAATTTGGTTCAATAAAAAGCATCTGAGGACATTTGCATGTTAAATTCTCAATACACTCTGTGTACCTCTGCACCAAATTTTATAATCCAGTATTAAAAGTCCACAAATTCTCACATTCACAATGTTCCCAATCCTCAACTTTCAAGCTGCCGCTGTTCCATCTTTTTGAGAAGGTAACAGCCAGGTGTGTAATGTTTTTTTTTTTTTCTTTTTCTGCCAAATGGCAGCACTATAGTTTTTGCTGAATTCAGTTCCACATTAAGTGCCTCAAAGTAAACCTTAGCAACAACCACCCTTCTTTGTTTATGTATTGGTGTGCACATTTGTACTTTGCTGGTAACATTATATGTAATTCTGCTTTTTTTCAGGTGTTAATGATTCATCTTCTGGGGGGCTGAAAGGTAAACGTTTATGGGGGTGACTACCCCCAACCCCTTGTCTGCATGCAGGGCTGAATCCTAAAGATCCCAGTAACTCATGGCCCATTCCTAACTCGAATTTTATTTTGAAAATTCTGGACAAAATTGCAACAAACAAATTACAAAAGCATGTGGAAGATCGAAAGCTATTACATGAACAACAATCTGGCTTCTGGGCTTACCATAGTACAGAATCTGGCATGTTAGACCTTCATGCTAGACCTGGTAGACAAAGGTAAAACAGGTATTCTCATGTTACTGGACCTCAGCACTGCCTTGGACCTGGTGGACCACCAGCTTCAGGAGGCACTGGATACAATAGCAGGTTGCTCTCCTGAAGCATTGGCCTGGTTATCATCTTTTCTGAAAGACCGGAGTGCTAGAGTACACTGGGGTGACACATTTTCCAAGGCGGCCTCTATCATTTTCGGAGAACCTCAGGGAGCAAGCCAGGCGCCCTTACTGTTCAATCTTTATATGAGAAGCCTCTGCAAGCTCTTAGAACACATCAGCATGTTCTTTACGAATTACTCTGATGATACCCAGCTTATTTTTTAACTCAAGTGTGATTATACCACCGACAGTGCAAAAATAGTAGAGGTATATCATATTATAGATAATTGGATGCACCATCATTGGATCTGCTTAAATAACACAAAAACTGAACAGATGATCTTTGGAACACCCCAGGCTAGATCAAAGCTGGGGATGGAATATAAGACCTTTTCCATCAAAGAGGCTAGCATCCCGGTGATGCCACACATTAAAACTCTCGGAATGATGGTTGAAGCATCAGTGGGCTCTGAAGTACAGGTTAACTACCTGCAAAAAAACAATGCCTACTGATTGCGCCTCTATCAATGAAGTAAACACTGCGACCATTGCAAGGGCAATCATATTGTCATGCCTTGACTATGGTAATGCCCTATTATTGGGACCTACGAAGAGGGACAAGTGCCAAGTTATGGAAAACAATGCAGTGCGCATAGTCAAGGGCATTAAAAATAGAGATCATGTATCAACACGGAGAAGATCCCTATACTGGCTAAGAGTGGAGGACTCAGTTAACTTTAAAGCTATGATGATGATGATTCGTAGATGCTTATACGGAGAGGCCCGGAGCTACTTCAAAAAACAATTCTCTTTTTACACACCTCAAAGATGCCTAAGATCAGCTGACAAGAGCACTTTGAACATACCCAGCATAAATTGGGCACTTGGGCGAGGAAAGTCTTTCCTGGTCAAGGCAGCACAATATTGGAACACATTGCCAATGGTTTTATGGCAAGAAGTGAACTATCAGAAGTTCAGGAAATCGCAGAAAACCTTCCAATAATTTGTGTAGACTTCCGCTATCTTTCGTCTGAGTCTTAATCCACTAACAGAGATTTTGTGAATTTGATCCGTCTTGGTTTCCCCGCGCTCTGATGCCTGCGGGCTTTCGGCGCGTTATAAGTAGGCACATAACATGCTAGGTGGGATGCAACAATACAAACCTTCAATTTCCACTTCTGCATTTAAGCAGGGCTAATTCAGTTTAATACCAAAGTTTGGTTTGGAGGTAGGTTTATGGTTGTTATAAGAGCAAAGAGTAACGTTCTGATCAGCTCTTTGTAGAGGTTGGAAATGCAAAACTACAATGGGATATCTGGGATGATCCAGGCAATGACATTTCAATAAAGCAACTAGGGGTGTCCCTCTTCATTGAACATATTCAAGTCTTGATGGTGGAATTGCAGACCCCCGCCCCTATGATGGTTAATTAATAAAATGGAGTCTTCATGCTGTCACAATATATTATGAAGCCCAAGCACTTTCCCTTGCAAATGAATGAGGTGCACAATAAAACTGCCTTTTATTTTTAAGGAGGTCTCCAACCCATCTTGCAACCAACCTCCACCAGCACCCCTCGTCACAAGAGAACAGGAACCAAGCCGGTGTGTGTCAATCAATATTTTTATTAATTGCTGATTTAATGGAACATGTAATAAACAGTTACAATGGCCACCAGGGGGCAGCAACAGAAACTTCAGGGTATTCTTGGTCAAGTGGCACACTAGGACAACTCAAACATGTCTGGCACCTGAATTTACTTTACTGATTTCATCACTACAATCAACAGTTCAAAACACTGTGTACGTGAATGCAACCCAAAGGAAAGTGCATGCACACACAAAAGATTCTGGAGTCCCAGCAACCCTCACCACCTCTAGACCTCCATAGGCATGTCAGCTTGGGATGGAAGGCAGTGGCAAGGATTGGGAACACCAGGTTAAAATCAGATTTAAAATTGGGTTTTCAGAAACACTAGGGAACAGCAATGAATGGGACAATGTTTTTCTGCACTATGTAAGATGGGGTTTTTCAACTTCTATGGGACAGCACACAAGGTACTTTGGTGTGGCTTGCTTTTAGGACAACTGGGGCTTCAGAACAGACAACACACAATAGGAAACTCCATTTTAGTACATGCAACACATAAAGGATTTACAATTGCATTCCCTTTTTTTTTATCAGAACATCGTAGGGGAAGAGGGATGGACTAGGAGAAATGGTTTTAGACAGGTTAAGTGAAATTTCCAGGAAAACAAAAATGCAAATGACACGCTTTAAGCAATGGGGAACTCGCAGTAGGAAACTCAGTTTTTCAATTAAAATGATAGAGGCACATAACAGGTAGGCTCTGGGCAAAGGGATTACTCCCAATAATAAACTTGGTTGGGGTTTAAAATGACAGATGCAAATAGGAATTTGTTTTGAAAAACTCCTTTTTAAACACACTCGTTTTTAGGGCACAGTGCATTTAATTATTTGGGGAAACACTTTAAGACTATCACTCACAAGACAATGGGAAGAGGGAGTTGGCTTTGAATTCTAACTCTCTCGATCCTGTGAAATAATGTGGGAATTATTTGATTTACTGAAACAAAATAGACTAGGGATCTACACAAGCAACTGGAGATTCTTCAATGGGAAATAACAAAAATAGACAGGCAGACAAAGGACTTTCAATGGGAACAATTACTCCAATGCACAGACAAGTGAAATAATTTTCAATGGGGAAAATGACTGAATTAGGCACACAAATAAGGGATTTTCAATGGGGGTTTATCTACAGCAATGCTAAAGAATATAAGGCTTATTTAATCTATTGCTGGGGATTTATATACTTACAAGGGAAGGGCTTGATGGACACCAAGGGGCACCAGGGTCTCATTGCAGGGATAATCGAGGGGTCTGTCAAGGTCTCTCTCTGTCCTCCAAAAAGTTCCACTCCAGCGCCTGGCTTAACTCTGAGATTTATGTCTTTCTCTGCAAATGATGGTTCCAGATATGTTTAGCTGCACACCTCGGATTTGGTAGGGAGAGTCCTCAATTGAGGCGGACTGACCTATTTATAAGGCAAATGACATCACGTATGTGTCATCTTTCTCGCAACATTGATGGGGAAAGTAGGAGGGTAGAGCTTCTAAATATCCTACCGGGTAGGATGGAGAAAAGTTGTTGGAGGGAAAGGGATAATGTGTTCCAACCCTCCATTTCCCACTTCCACTCCCTGAAGACCCCTCGCCCAGATGATCCTCGCCCACTAGTCCACCCCCAGGAAATGGATCCAGTTGCGATTTCTGTGCCCTGGCCACCTAAAAGACCGATCTCCAGGGACCAATGGGTGAGACACCTTTGGGTTTCTCATGGCGCTATAGAAATGCATTGTAACATAACATAATGGTCACTAAGAAAAGTGCAGATTTCTGAGAAGTTGTTGGAAAGGGAAGGTTAAAGTCGCCTGAGAGAAAAGGTGATGTTTAGTGGAAAGAGAATCAAGGAGTTGCCCAATATCATCAAAGAATGTTCAGTGGTACCAGTAGATGGAGATGATGTGAACTGAGTAAGGCAGAGCAATAGTAGAGATGTTGAATTCAAAAGAGGGAGGAGAGGACATGGCATTGAGGTGGGAAGAGAGTGGGTGTCCGGCACCTCCGCCTCTGCCAGTCAGTTGAGGCGAGTGAATGAAGGATAGTATGGCATCGTGTAGGGCCGCAATACTGTTTGTGTCAGATGGAGAAATCTAGGTTTCAGTGATGGCAAGAAGGTCTCGGAGGAGAGTTGGGGTGAATGTCAGTGATAAAGGAACCTTTGTTGTATACAAACTGAGAATTCCAGAGTGCAATGCTCCGTTGATGAGATAAGGAAGAGTATATAAATTGAGTCTCAGAAGAAGAGAGGTGAGGTGGATAGATGTTAGAGGAGGGATGGTTGGCTTGTCAGCTTTTTGTTGGAAGGAAGTGGAACAGAGATGGTGTAGTGGGAGTTTCGAGTTGTGAGATTTATAATGGGAATAGAAAAGGAGGACGGTTTTAGAGGGATTTCATTATAGGAGATTAGCACAGTGTGAAGACAGAGTACAGCAACTGGAAATCTAGTGGTACTCACAGGTGCAGGTGTATACTGTTAAGATGGATTTCTGAACTCTGACCTGCAGGCAGACGTTTAGGAGGCCACCCTCAGTTTAGGTATACCGGGGAACCTTCTGGACAAGCCAGACCAATCTAGGTAGCTTGGCAGGTGGTCAAGACTTAAGTCTCAGGAGGGGTGAGAGTGAACAGAAGCCCACCGTGAGCACACACAGCAATGAACCACCAAGTGTTTATGAATAATATCTATACAATTATTGTTGGCCGGACTAATAGAGTAACTTTAGTAATGCAAACATCCTTATACTATACAAAATATATATATTATGTTGACTAATGCAATTCAGTGATTAAAATACAGCCACAACCTGGAAAGAGAGAGTTGGATTAGCAGATTAATAGCAGTAGGCAATTCTTCAGAGTCATTCCCTAACTTTCAAATTCAGCCCTAAGAAGACTGGAGCCTTGTGCTCAACAGTACAGTTGTGCATAAAAAAACACACTATTGCACACTTCAAGCAAGAAGTGGGTCTTCGCAGGAGGGCTGTAGCAAGTCAGGAAGGGGCTTGAGGCGATGAAGCATTGGTTCCCACTATTTCAGTAGGCCCTTCCCTTGGCAACAAAGCAGTGTTCAAATGGCGAGAATAGCTAGGGAGCGCAGGCTAACCCAGCCAAGTTGGAATACCTTTTAAGGGATATTTGTGTGTAAAAGTGACTGGTTGTGCCAGGGGGTCACTAGTAAGTGATGGAAGTACTCGCTGACCAATTGCACAGTCTGGACCAAACTTTGCCAGTTTAGTCAAAGGCGCTAGTAGGATCACGTCCTGCAGTTTTGCCGTGTTCTGGCTCTGAGTGGCTGTGGGGGAGAACAATTGTCTGTGACGGGACAATTGCCTTTCCTCAGCTTACGAAAGAAGTATTAAGAAAATTCCAGTGCAGCAGGCCTCAGGGCACAGGAGAGCAGAACAGCAAGCGATCTTCAGTGACCGTCACCAACAAGTAGTGACGCAATATTCACAGGTGCAGCCTGTGTTACATACTCCTACTTTGTGACCCAGAGAGCTAGGCCTTCGTAATTAGGTGGGAGAATGCACTTGACCACAAGCAAACAATGTTTTTGGTTTGCACTCAAGACAGCGGTGGTTCTGCAGAATACCCTCAGGTAGAGCTGGACAGTTGACTGGATGGCCCAGGAAAACTTCTAAGCAGGAGGCGCAGAGCGTAGTTGTCCCCACTGCTCCAAATGGGCAAAGCTCCTTGGCAGGCCTTCTGCATTGAAGAAGAAAACGGGGGTCCAGCAGAAGGTGAAGGGTGCCAAAACCTTCCAAAGCACCTCCAGCAGTTTTGCAAGTCCATTTCTTCATGCAGGAGAGTTGGCTCTTTCTGTAGTTCGGTGAGAACTCGGGTGATCAACCTGCAATGGATGCAGAACCCCTTCTCTTATCCAAGATTAGCTTCATGCCAAAATCGAGGATTTCCAATCGAAGATCTGCTCTCTTGCAGACATCCCAGTCGTGGTCCAATCATGGTCTCGGTCATTCAGGCACTCCAGACATCCTGGCACATTATAAAAAGTAACTGCTGCCACCAGTTCGTACCAGCCACACCCCCAGTTCATCCCAGCCACACTCGTACAATCACCAAAAATTCCTTCGAGGGTGTCTAGGGCCATAAAACAAAAAAGGACCGTCCCCGTTCCTGCCCCCTCCACACTCAAAATAAATCATCCTGGGATCTGTTTGAGCTACTTTTTCAAGCTCTACCATCACTTAGTGCCCGCCAGTGTTTTTTCAAAGCAGTCTTCTGAGAGTTAATGACTTAACTGAACCTATAAACCCACTAATGGTGTAATAAAAATCTTAAAGTATAGCACTATGTCTGTCCTTCACTGAAGTCCTGTTAAAAACAAGCCTTTGCAGAGCCAACCGTGTTTTGCCTTGTTTCTAAGTATGGGGCATTTGCCAAGCACTGTGTCCAGGCATGATCTTTCAGCTGCTACCAATCACACCAGTGCCCCTGAAGTTTTTCCTATGCCTACACAAAAGGCAGAACTGTTTGCATTGCCAATTCTTGTTTTATTAATTTAAACCTACCAGCTCTGAAGCTAGTATTTTTCTACCAACCTTCTGTAATGTATTCTCTGTGAACCGACTCCAGTACCTTGTTCCTAATAACTATTGAGGACTGCAACCATACCTATTTACCCGTAGGAGGTTGCTAAATCAAGTACCAGTGAATTGGGTAATACACCCTTATTTTACTGTTCTTATAAACCGGAGGAATCTGGCATGAAGCTATATATATAACTGTTAATATACCACAGGTCTGAACCTGGTGCTTCACATTCTATTCTGTTGTCCATCGACTTAGTTAAAAACCAACTTAATTGTTTTCTCCATGTCTCTTCTTATTCTGCACTCTTCACAGTAGCTTAGATTTGCACTTCACTGGATTGGTGGGTCCATGCTCACTCAGTCGAGGCTGGGGTGAAAGCAGGGCTTCACTGCTCGTGTCTGCAAAAAACTGAACACTTTGCACAGAATGGATTGAAAGTGTAAGCAGGAAAAGGTAACGTCTGGACATCTGCTAACTTTCCCATTTATTGCCATGACCCTGTGCCCATCAGAAAGAGTCAGTAACCACCTAATCTTTCCCTCCTTCAAATGGGGTAACTTTGAAAGGAGTGTGGTTTCGGAAGAGGTCCTTTTGTAGCAATGCCCCCGAACAAGCTACTGGACATTTCTTGAGGCCTGTATCTTTATGGGGAATGACTACAGTGGTAAGGGAGGCTTGATCGCTCTAGGACTGAAGCGTAGCATTTGTGGGAGTTGTTCCCGCCATGTCTGCCCTGCTATACTTGGGCTGCAAGACTATTAGGATGTAGATCACAGGAGGGATCAATCCAGACCAGTCCATTTTGTATGGAGTTAGATCAGCCAATTGAGAACAGCCTAGAACATGCCAGTTTGGATCATGAACTGTTCAAATTGGTTTTTCTACTTTGTTGCCGTTTAAAGTGGGGATTCACTGACTTCCTGGCTCGTATTCGAATTGTTGGAGTCTGATATCTTCATGAGTCGTACTAGTGATGCAGCAGTGCTGGCAGGGGCTGTTCTTAGCAAACCATCTGCAGAGAAACTTCATAAGGCACTTGTAAATCCATTATATAATGTACAAAGGTGTAAATAAAAGTGGCGTAGTTCAAAATATCTGCCATGAAGGATTAGTGAGAAAGAATATTGGCGTGTGCATTAAGATTTCAGCACTGCTTGAATTAAGACTTGTCTGCTAAGCCATTTAATGCAGCATAGCTTATCAGAAAATAAGCTACCTCTGACAATTTTACCCTTAACACATCCCCAGCTTTCCATAAATTGAAAAGATAACCTTGTGTATTTGGCTCTTGCATGCTAAAGAGTTCATGGTTTTTGTTGTCTTGTGTGTGAGGCGGCTCACACTTTAACAGTGATGAGCATTTCGTTTGCAGGATTATCATGTTTTGGTTTAATGAAAATGTATTTTTTTTATTTTTTTGTCTTTCTTTCTAGGTAACTGCTCTGCACCAGCGCTGCACTGGAAGCATCAGAAAACTGTGGCTGCCATCGCCATGAAACCAAACCTGAAGCAATGGAAGCAACTCATGCTGTGTGGGATTTTAGCCTGGGGGTTGCTCTTCCTGGTTATCTTCATTTATTTTACCGACAGTAGCACGGTCGAACCAGTTCCCAGTTCGTTTTCTTATGTGGAGACCAAGAGGCTGCTGCCCTTGCAGGGTAAGCAGCGTGTCATCATGGGAGCAATGCACGATCCATCGGCCTTTGACAATGTAGACGACAATAATGGACTTCCGAATGGGGACCTTTTAGATTCTCTTAATCCAGATTTTGGAAGCCCCAACAAATGGACCGAGATAGAGGACCCCTTTGAAAGCGAAGATGAGTTTTTCCCTTCAAAAATTGGTCGAAAGTCAAAAAGATCATTCTTTCAACATGACCGAGACTATTTGTATGCTGCTGGACAGCCTCCAAAGCATGCCATGGCCAATGAGGGTGAAAGATTTCTCTCTTCCGAGGGGGACAATGGTAAGACCAACTTGGTGCAAGGTGCCAAGACACGTCCCAGAAAAATGAAGAAAAGACATGCCCAACGCAAGCGGGACTTGATGCTGGACGAATCTGACGATTGGGACGGCTTCTATACCTCGATGTCTAAGTCCTTTCTTCAGAAGCTTTGGAAGGGGAACGTCTCTTCCAAGATGCTAAACCCTCGCCTGCAGAAAGCGATGAAAGATTATCTGAGCACTAACAAGCATGGGGTCCGCTTCCGGGGCAAGCAAAATGCCAGGAAACTCTCAGCAAAGCAATTGTTCTGCAACCTCAAGGGGAAAGTCGACGTGAAAACTCTGGATGGAAAAGAGGCGCCTTTTTCTACCCTGGGATGGGAGAAGCATGTTCCGCGCATTCCATTGAATAAATTATATCCAAAAGGGTTTGGTACTTGTGCTGTGGTAATGTCTGCTGGTGCCATTCTGAATTCATCGCTTGGAGAAGAAATAGGTGAGTTAAAATACTCATGGGGTTGTAGTGGTTTGTACAGAAGTAAACTGCTCCAGTCACTTGGGCCTTACTTTAATCGTAAAGTATGACCATGTGCATGCCAAATGTGTGGAATCGGCCCAGAAGTTTGAAAATGTGAAGCATTTTAGGATGGGAGAAAAATTCAGTTTCTGCCTGATATAGGTTGGTTTGTTGATTCCCCTGTGTCGAAATTCTATATCTGCAACATTATGTAGCGGCGTTTATAACCCACAATGTGATTGGAAAATACTAATGCATGGATGTTGAAAGAAGGTGTCGCAGTTTATTACGCATTCACACTAAACTCTGGGAGTTCCTTTCCCCCGAATGAATGTGGCACACAATACTATTATTTGTTAAGGTTCACTTTAGTAAGGCCTCCAACCCGTCTCGCACCCAACCCCCAACAAATACCCGGTGCCACAATGGACTAGGAACCATGCCGGCATGTAGTAAGAATATAGATTTATTAATTAATTTAAACCATGTTTGACAAATAAACCAATGCTGTGGCAACAGAACACAAATCACTTCCGTAATGGAACCAACACAGAGATTACACTAAGATATGCAGTCACAATTATTTCTTTTCAGATCCTTCGCCAATGCAGAAAAAGACCAATTCAAAACACAGTGATTGCTGATTTGGTTATAATACTTTTCTCCTAGCAACTTCCCACCCGGCAAACATCAATTCGACTTGACCCCGCTGAATTAAAGGCAGTGGCAGAGATTGGGAACACAATGAGAACATCGTTTTAGGATTCTGATAAATGCACTCTTTGGAAAAAGGGATTCACAGGATTTTTTTTTATTTTTTTTAAGTTTGTTTTTTACTTCTGACCACAGATGCAATATGATGGAACAAAAAGCAAAGGGATTTTTTTGTTTTGTTGCCACACCGAGAAATATCAGGCAGGACCGTTGTGGTTTTGGTCAGAGCCCAATGGGAGCAAAGGGGCTATTTCATTTTGTACCTTGCACACTCACGTGGAAACAGGGTTCTTGCGTTCATTCTTTTGGCAGATCTTTGTCTATACCGGCTCAAAATGCACTGGGAAGAGCTTGTTAGTTTTGAATGTTAACAAAACACGTCCCATGTTTCTCGCAAGAGTTCAGCAGCAGGTTACCTCCCGGAATAAGTGGAAAAAGCCCAGCTCTGATGCAAACTGGTTTACTTTTAGGGAAAATGACATCACAAACTTGTCATGTTTCCCGCAAAAGGATTTGGTTGGTTTCTCTACCCGCCTCCCACCTTTGTGCTAATAACGGAGATGAGGGGTGTGAGTTAGGAAAGCTATGGGAGGAGAAAGCTTCATCATCCCAAACTGGCATGTTGGCTTGGCATGTTCAAAAATCTATCAACAAGACAAGTACCCTAATTTATCAAACCTTTACATGTATGGATATATTTTTAAGAACTATATTTCAAGGCAAATCGGATGGTGCTTATCTGAAGTTGGCACACCCTTCCTATGCAGCAATACATTTTTTCTTCATTTAGTCAGGAGCTATAGCAGTGAAAAATATGCCACTTCATAGTTCCCATGTCAATTTTGTTGTTGACTCTCACACCAACTTTCAAATCTCTCGGAATCAAGGGTAGACCCAAATCAAATTTCAATTAATAACTTTAGTTATGTTTATCACATCGTTTTAGCATGGTCCAAAGGGGTTCACTTTCACCTTTTAATAAAAGTCTGGAATGACAGTGGTGGCATACACGCTGCCACTTTTATGCAATAATATGTATTTCTCTATTAACTAAACTCCAGTTTTTTCTTTGTTTCATTTTCCCTTTAGCGTGTGATTTAGCCAGAAGCTGGCTCATGTTTATCTTCGCCTCTTCAATCATGGCCTTTAATGGCACTGGCTGCAACTTTAATGGACATGTTATGGGAATTGTGACTTCAAGTCACTTCTGCTGAAAGACCAGTGATGGCCTTATCTGTTTCCACCGCGGTTTAAATCTAGGCAGTGTATTTCTTTCTATATTGTTAAGCAATGGCCCTGATTAATGGTCGACAACCAGACCTCCCTCTCCAAGACCAACAGAGGAATGTCTAGAAGGTTATGTTTCATCTTTTAGGAGAAATTACCGGCTGCATGAAAAATTCTGCAAGCAATGGCTTTTATACTCTCAGAATACATTTTACATGATATTTATAAGGCACCTGGCCTTATATCCATGTGTAACGTACTTCTTTAATCTCACAGTTGCAAAAGTCATGACTATCACTTCTGGATTGTCCATATGTATAGGGCAGTTATATGAGAAAACCATGTTCAAAATCTGAGTCTAGTTAGCACTTCTCTTAGCATACCGTCATTTTGATGAGGAAAAAGGAAGATCTTTTATTTCTTATAATTTCAATGAGCTCAGTTTCACTTGAGATGACTGAAGCACAATCTGGTCATACATTGGAGATGATGTTCACACTCTCTGTCTCAAGTAAAAGTGCAGCTCTCCATGGATGCAGTAAAACTGCATTGTCAGCCACATGTCTTTCGTTTTCTTGCTGAAATGCATTGCACATATCTCCGCACTTTTGAGATTTAAGCCCACTTTCGTTCCTTTGCGATTTAGGCCTGCTTTTGGTTCAAAGGCCTCATGTCTGGCATCACCATTTCTGTGCTGGCCTTAAACTTATAGAACTTCCAAAAATTACACTGGCCTGTTTTATTCTGGCATTCAGGGGGCTATATTTCACCTCACAAAGGTTTGCGTTGAGCATCTTGCAGGCCATGGGATTCAAGTTTGTGTTGAGTTGTAACGTCCTTGCTGACTTGCAGGGCCAGCAGCACATACAGGACTGTGCAGTTCGCAGTTTCAGAAGTGCCACGGCAGTATGTCATTTTATCTAATCTAGATTTTGTTTTTTGCATTTTTGAAATCCATTTGGCGAGTTTATGCTGTATCCAGTTTTGAATTTTACAACGTAAAAAACGGATGCACCATTTTGGCCCCAACCAGTGTTATTCTTTTATTTATTTTTTGGCCCCAACCAGTGTTATTCTTTTATTTATTTTTTACATTTTGATCAGGTGCCCAAGGGCATCAGGGTGCTGTTGCAACCGGTTACACTGAATTGAGTTTGTGGTTGGCGGTCGGGAGGTCTTGATTAGGCAAAAGGTCAGGATTTTGCACTTTGTGGAAAGGCCACTAGGAGCTCTCTCTCAGTTCAGGTGGTGGGGAGTTCCATTGTTTGGCTGTGACTGAAGGGAAGCTTTAACCTGCTCCTCTTGCCATTTTTGTCTTAGGCATTTTTTTGACGGTTAGCATGGATTGTTCTTACTGATCTGATAGTGGTTGATCTTTCAATTTTCTGGTGTAACTATTCTGGATACATGTTGGAAAGGCATTTGTGCAAGATGGAAAGAGTTTTGAAAATGATCCTTTCCCTAATAGGTAGCCAATAGACTTTGCTCTGGTGTCTGAGATATGGTCTCTTTTTGGAAATATTCAGAGCTGCTCGGCGAGCATTGTTCCGGATGACTTGAAGTTTGTTTACATTGTGTTCTGATCTTCTGGCGAGAAGGACATTACAATAGTCCAGCCTTGCTCCAACGATTGCTCTTGATATGGTTAGTCAGCTTGCTGAGGAGAGGAAGTGTCTGGCTGCGTTGAGGAGTTTCAACGTGCATGTAGCAGGGGAGGCAATTGCATTCACTTGCTTGGTGAAAGAGAGGGTAGAATCCAAGTGTCTTTACTGATGTGGATATTGGTATCCATAGACCATCAATGAGGAAGGAAGTGAATTCCCCCTCAGAGTCTCGAGCAAGGTAGGCGAGCCCACTAGCAGAATCTGTTTTCTCATCATTCGGACATAAGTGATTAGTTGCCATTCAGGTTTGGACCGTGGAATATATTTTGTTCATAGTAAGGGAGTCTGTTCAGTGGGATCCAGTTAGGGGGAGGAGGATTTGGATGTTGTCAGCATAATTGGTGTAGGAGACACCCAGGGAGTCTAGGCAGTCGAACATGGGGCTTGGTAAAGATAGTGTACAAGGAGGAGGAGGCATGAGACCCTTGCAGGAATATGCAGGGTATGGGGAAGGTGGTGCGCAATTTGTGTCTGAGAAGACTCATGGATCTGTTGGTTAGGAAGGAATTGACCCATGATGTGGCTTCCGGTGAGAAGTTGGCAGTTGTGGTGAGATGGTGGCAAAGGGTATCCTGGTCTGCCAAGTGAAAGGCAGCCGATGGGTCCAGGAGAAGGTTGAGGGCTGGTTTGCCATCATCTTTAAAGGAGTCAGTTGCATTTCTAAATCACGCGGGACAATTATGTGCCATGTCGTTGTAGCCATTTTCATTGTAGTACTGTAACAAACAAAACCAGTGTAAAGTCAACATAAATCCCCCATGTCCACCCTCTGGCTCAGTCTAATTCAGTGACCCACCTGATCCCTTCACTGATGTGTGGGAGGGGTGCGGACTGAACTGGGTGACACTCCTCACAGGGGGTGACACCAGGGGTGCAGAGTATGCCTCCCCACCCTCCTAGTTAAGCCACTGCAGGTTGGCATGCTTCACCCAGTGACATAACCACCCTGGCACGTGACACGGACCGGGAGGCTTACTTCACTCGGCAGCATCGGCCCGACAGTGAAATGTTTTAACTTGCTAATGAAATGTAGCAAATGGGGTGAGCCAGTATGGCAGAGGCAGTGACTGAAGTGTTCATTCACCACCTCTGTGGTGCAGGCCGACACTTGCTGCTACATTTCATTGGCCGACTGGCATGTTTCACTGTTGTCCAGTGCCACTTAGTGAAGGAAACATCCCCACCTGGCCCATGACTGAGGGTCACGGGCCAGGCTGTGATGTTTCACTGTGTGACACCCGATCCAGTAACTCATGGCGTGACCCCATGAGTTACTTCACGAGGTGTCATCAACTGTATTGATGCAACTGCTTGAGGCTTCCTAGCTCACTGGTCCGCTCCGCCCCTGATGGTGACCCCTCTTGCTGATGCTCTCTCCGATCTGCTTCCTTGCAGTGCTCCCCATCCTTCATTCCACATTACTGACGCATTCCCACCTCCATGCCTGGGATCCTTCCAGCTCTCCTTTCTCCTGCAGAAAATATTTAGTACCTCATGATGTTCTGCTCAATGCTTGCCTCTGTGTACTAATTGTTCTAATCCCAGAAGTGGGGCAGAGGCTGTAACACCTTAGTCTTCCAGATGCCTTAATAAGGCCCTCCCTGTATTTGAGCCACTAACTTTGTTCTGTGCTGATATCAGGTGGTAACCACCCACCTCTCTCCCCAGTGTGGGTTTCTTAAATAATAATATTGATCACTTATATTGTGCAGCGCACAGGCTAAATTGCCCCTTATCTTGCTTGTCACCCATCATTAGTGATCAATGTGTCTCTAATAACAGGAAGGTGAAGCCCCAAAAGCAGCTCCAGGGTATACAGGATAATAACCAGTGACCAGGATATATCGGGGAACAATCTATCATCCACATAAGGTGCATATGGATAATTTTTTTTTTTCTCCATACTTTACGAACCCATATGCTTTAAATGTCATTGATGTGTCCTAAATAATATATATTAGACAGCCTGCGGTAGTGGCCGTGTAGTTATGATTAAGTTTCTAAACCCATAGTAAGAGCACATTTTGGGCAGCTTATATCCTGGACGAATCCTCAAAAATACTATATGGCCCGTTCAGGTGGATTTTGCAAGTTTGTTCAGGTTCTGTACAGGCGGTGCAAAGTTATAGGGGGTACCAATATGTGTGGTTTTTTCTCATCGACGCAAATGAAAAATTAATTTGCTCACACCTACAGCCCAAACCACTGGATTGATTTTCACAGAATTTGCACCAGGAACGATGTAAATCTGTCCAGTAGTTTTATTTGATATAACAACCAAAAGGTAGGTAAAAAAAATGAGTGAAATCTGGGTTCTGTCCATGGATGGTCTGCGAACGGGCGTCCGATTCCTCTAGAGGATGGGGTGACGTCTGCAGACATCAGACGCACCCGCTGATTGGTCAATAATAAATGTGATGTGCATCTTATTTTAAATGCCCGCCATGTTGTATCCTCAGACAGTTGCGGCTGACCGCGGACATTGCAGGGGGGAAAAGTTTAGAAAAACACATTTTGGGTTATTTGGCGGTGGAATGAGGGGCCGAGAAGGGTGTGGAAGTGGGGGAAAAAAGATGATCTGGAGCTGTTTCTATTGGTGGAGAAGGGTCGGGCAGGTGTTGTAGCAGTCCACGGACACTGCGGTAGTTAACGGATAGCGCTGTGAACGGACAGCTTGGGAAACACATTTACAGTTATTTGATGAGTGATAGAGCATTTTAAAATGGTAGGGGAGTGGAATAAAGATGATCTGGAGCTGTTTCTATAGGTTATATTAGTTGACAGTGTATGGTACGTACTTGTTATATAGTTAATTGAATTGGGGTGTTGTGGCCACTGGCCATGGCTACCACAGTAGTACTAAATGAATAGAAATTATAGGTAATGTAGTGGGAGTATAAAGTGTTTATAATATGGTGAAATCATATAATTGTACTGTCATAAAGGATTGTTGGTGTATGTTACACATTAAGCTGCATGTTTATTTGTACAGTGGATGGTTTGTTTTGGTACAAGCAGCATTTGGTTGCAAATTTGTTGGACATTTTTTCTATAAGGGTTTCTTTTGCCATAATGGTGTCTTTACCATTTCATACCCTTGACCATTGTTATTTTGTTGTTTATAGGGTTCTTCATTGAAATATGGCTTTGTGCTGCTTGTGTGAATCCCTTCACCATCACAGAAGTTTGAAAAGGTGTCTATATTGACACCGCACATGTTTAGAAGTACGTTTTTGTAATATATTGATTTAATTTAGTTGTTGTTTTATTCCATTTAAAATCCATTTTCTTTTTACTAGAAAAGCACTGTATTAATTAGAGGTTTTAGTATTGGTCTCCTACGGTAGTTTAAAGGGTAGATCATGACTTTTCAGCTGTTTTTATAAGATTGTGAAGAACTCCATGGTGGAACATTTTTTGTGACCTAGATTTTTTTGGATTGCTTTACTGTGACTACATTAACACTGGTAGACACAGTTTAGGTTTGTTTTAGTAGGTCTGCTTTTCATTGTACATATTATTTTACCTTTTAGTTTTTGCAACAAGGGCCTTACCTTTTTTTTTAGTCGTGGCTGGTTTAGTTTTTTTGAGTAAGTGTGTTTGGGAAGGTTGAGAGTGTAAGAGTCTGTAGAGGTGTGATGGCCTTGGGTTAGTGAGTAAGGAAGAAGTGGTGTGATTGAATAAGTAGGGCATTCTGTTTCAGTTCTCATCTTCGGAAATGTGCTTCTTTCCTGTAAATGTAAAAGAAAGTTAGTGGGGATATGTAGTAATGGTGAAGGGTTATTTATGAAGATAGGAAGAGTTGTTGGGGGGGGGGGGGGGTAGGGGAACAGTTACTGAAATTGCTGAATGTTTAAAAATGTTTGTTTTTGTAGGTGCATTTTCATGAATGTTAAGAAATGCGTATGTGCATTTAAAGAAGCTGTGTGTGTAATGTTTTGTAAAGGAGAACCGTTGATTGAAAGGATTTGTAGTACACTTTTTTAAATGGCAGTTGGTGTGTTGAAGTTTAACATGTTGGAACTATATACATACTTACCAACGTGATGCATTCTAATCTGTAGGTGTTCATGTAGTCCTAGATTTTTTTTTTGTTTGCGTTCTATGATTTGTAGTGCCACTTTTCACGTTATAAAAGATGGACTAGAAGCACCAGATTGTAGAGAAGAACATTAGACTGGATAAGCTCCTACAGATTGGAATGGGTGATGTTGGGATGTATGCATGTACTGCTAACATATTACAACACTAACTGCCACTTAAAATGGGCAACAAATCTATTCTGTTTGCTTTTCACTTTTTTTTTTAAAGAAAAGTGATGCACAGTGCTGCTGTAAATGCAGATCTGCATTTTTTAGCTTTCATGAAATTGCTCTTAAAAAGAAACCTTTTTAAACGTAGAGCATTGTAATTATTTGCTGCATCATGTGAGCAGATGCTGAATGCTGCAATGCACGGCATTTGCTAGAGTGGTTCAAAAGAGAATATGCTTATTTTTTTTATTTTTTTTTTTAATTTTATCGGTTTCTTACAAACCTTTTAAAATGATTACAAACAAATACAGAACACAACACATAAGAAAAACAACATCCTTTTGGAATCCCTTAGGAAACCCCTCCCAAATTCTCTTTTTGAACAGATGATTCACTGTACTCATTACTCATCGACCGACAACGCATTCAGGCGGTTTTCAATTAACATTAGAAAACGAGTCAATGGTAATATCAATTTCATGTCCAATCCTTGAAACATATTGGCCCACAAATCGTCGGCACAACGGGAGGGGTAATTTAGGCCCCAAGGCCCCAGGTGAAAGGTCCTTTCTGATACAAGAGCAGTGCAGAATAGCACCAAATGTTTAAGGGTTTCCTTAACTTTAGTGCATAGTCTACAGCTTAAGTTTAAAACTTTGTTGGTTTTCCATGACGCCAACCGATCTTTAGTTTTGAATGCATTTAAACGCAGCATCATGAACACTCTTTGAGCCTGTGAATCTGGAAACAAACTGATGTAGTGTTGGGGAGTGTTGGGGAGTGTTAAAAGGCCGTATTTCGAGCGGCGCATCCTTCGTCATTTTAGCCGCAGCTCGTTGTGAGCAAGCTGGCTCCCAATCCGCGCACCAGATTTTCAGTTTGGCAGCGTTTGGATTATTATGCAGCATATCCAGACTGATTCCATATTCACTCAGGATCTCTTCACAAAAGCTAGCACTGGTTTTAGTGAGAATTTCCCAAATTTTTATGCATGATGACAGCTTGACTTGCCAGTTGCTTGCATTTCCTTTTGTTTTCAGCAATCCATGGACCATCATTGATTGATGAATTTATTAACATGCCGAGGTATTTTACGTTCTGGGCTATCTGAATGACCTCCTGACCTAGGTGCCATCTCGGTTCACTCGCTTTTTTTTGCGTCCTTCACTATTAAGGTTCTTTAACACCAGAATTTCACATTCTTTAGTGTTTATCACCAAGTGGTTAGATACGACATATTGAGCAACCACATTCAACTTCCTCTGAAGGCCGCCAGGTGTTGGGTCCATGAGAACCAAATCGTCGGCGTATAGCAACCAGCTTAGATGGGACTTAGCTACCATTGGTGGAAAAGAACTTACCGAGTCAATCGCTAACCCTACATCTGATATGAATAAACTGAATATTGCGGCAGCTAGGGGACAGCCTTGTTTTACCCCTTTATAGGTTTTGATTGGGGCTGTTAAGTTTCCAGACCGATCCAACCGGATTTTTATGGATGTTTCGGAGTGCAATTCTCGAATTGCTGCTATTAGGTCAGCTGGACATCCCCAACTTTGTAGTTTTAACCACAAGAGAGGCCTATCGATGGTATCGAATGCACATGAGAAGTCAATGAAGGCCAAATAGACCTTTTGAGTTCGATTTTATCGCCTCCATCTTCATCAGGTTCAAAAGTAACGGATTCAACGAGAAGCCTACTTGTTTTACAAATCCGGATTGTCTTTTATCTACATGATTAGAATCGTTTGCCCATGCCACCAATTTTTGCTGAGCAATTGTGGCATACATTTTCCCCAGAATATCCAATAATGCCACTAGGTGATAATTTTTAGGGCATGATCTGTCCCCTTTCTTAAATATAGGGACAATGACAGCGGATTTCCAGGATTTAGGGGTCTTATGGCATTTACTTATTCTGTCAAATAAGGCTACGCATATGGATGCCCATAGTTCAGGATGTTGTTTAATCGTGAAATTGGTAAGACCGTCGGGGCCAGGCGCTCGGGAGTTTTTTGCCTTCTTGATTATAGACACAATCTCCTCTCTTGGAAATGTCAAAGCCCACGGTTTCGAAGATGTTTCCAATGGGATACTTCCAAGGTCATCTGCTTTGTAGAGGGCTTTAAAATGGGCTATCCAAGCGGCTTCAGAGACCATACAAGATTGCATTGCCATTTGAGGAGCTTGAAAGTTATTAATGAAACTCCAGAAGTCCCTCGAGTTTTTGTTTTTTAGTATGGCTAGCATCTGCTCAGCGTCATTTTGCAGTAGAGTATTTTTATACATTTTCAACCAGTTCTTATATTTTTTGCTTCACCACCTTATCTCTAATTTTCGAGTGCCAACATCAAGGGACTTAGCTCTCCTAAGTGCAGCACGCATCCTTCGTTTTTGAATAAGGATCTCGAGATCAAAGTGATGGGCTCGGAACTTGTTAGGATTTTTTAAGCCTACCTTTACAGTTTTAAATTGAGTCAATAATTGATCGTATTCTAGATCTGCAATTAGGTGACAGTACTGGGTCATCACGACATTGCCTTCACTCTCCTCCAATCTTAAACAAACTCTATTTGATTCGACCTTGAGTTTGTGTGCCCACTTTGGCCTTTCGGCAGGATCAAATATCGCAAATTTCATGAATAACATGTCGTGATCACTATTTGCTTTTTCACGGATCCTCGGCGATTGAATTCTAGGATGCAAGGCTTCGGACACGAACATGTAGTATATAGTAGATGATGAATCCCCACGATGCCATGTGGGAACAGATGGTATGTCATCACAGGTGCTGCCATTCAACATCTGAAAATTACGTAGACCCATTTCGGTTAACCATGCCTGTGCCAATGAGCCTTGATCCAATTTTGCATCCTTAAGTAGGTCGATGTTGAGGTCACCACAGATAGGTATATTGGACAAGTCTAATGATTCCACACGAAGATCAATTAGTCTTGTTATCTGGTCAATGAAATCCATTTTTCCTGCCTGTAGATGGTTCCAGTACAAGTTCAATATTACGATCTTGTCTTGAGTATGCTCATGTCCACCAGCTCTTTCAATGGCCGTCTCCTGAATATAGGGAGAATGGTTGACAGAATTTATAATTCGCCAACCTGATGATCTTCTCACCATTGTTAATAACCCTGACATAGGGCGGCCAAGCTTAGATTTTATGGCCGGATTTATTGCAGTTTCAAAGTCCGAAGTTACTGGCAACTCGCTTAACCATGTTTCTTGTAAGCATACGATGTGTAGATCCTCTAGCCAGATTGTATTAAACAGGTGTGTGAACCCTCGTGTGTTCCAGGAAGCTAAACAGACCATGGGGATTCCGGATCCTGGCATTATTGGATATTTTTGGTATTTAAGGCCACTGCTAACCAATGCCATTCCTGGTTTCCAGATACAGATGGTTTGGATTGATGATTCTCTTTAGAGATTTCCTCAGAAAGTTCCTTTCTTTTAATTGTAATTCTTATTAGAGCGTTTTGGCCATCAGATTTTGCTCTACCATCAGTCGTTGAAGTGTGTGCTTATTGAGAAGCTTATTACAGCTTAATTAGTAGGAAATATATATAAGCATACCTGTACTATGTCTTGTTAGATGCAGATCTTGTTGACTTTGGAAATGGAAATCTTTGGCAGTCATTTTTGATGCAGATGCCTTTTTATTAACGGGAGATATGTACTCAGAGTTCAGGTGTACATCTGAAGTGTTGAACTGAGATGACCGGTTAGGTGTAGAGGTTTTGGATGTGATTGGTGGTTGGATGTGTGACTCTTTGAAAGCAGCAAATGAGGGAGTGTTGATAACATGGACGTGTAAAGGGTAGATGCACCATCCCTCTGTTACGTGGTCCGCTAACGGAATGTGCCACATCGGGGTCTTTTGGAGATGCTGGCATGGAAAGAAGACTCTGGGTATCGGCCAATTAGGTTTGCCGGGTGTGGTGTACAAGAAGAGAGGATAGCAGGAGTTTTGTTTTCCCGAGTTGTGAGCATTGAACATGGCTATGTGTTTGGAAAGGCAGAGTGTGTGAATTTTGGGGGACTCTTCAATTTAGTTATTGTATGCTGACGACATGGCATTTCTGGAAGTATTCGATTTGCAGAAGTGGATTTTTTTGTGGCATGTCGTTTTTGGCTTAAACTGGGCAAGCTTGTTTTCTTTGTGTTACAGTATGGCTCTCTTTAAGTGTCCAGACATTGGAATTGTGCATTATGGAGGGGGCAGTCTGGGGTATGTGACTCGAGTATTTGCAGGTTGCCCTGAAGGATTTATTTAAAAGCCTAATCAACCTTTTCCTGCCGGCAAGATTAACCTTTTCTGAAATAAATCAGAGGCAAACATGGAGATGGCCAATTCAGCTTTTCAGTACACATATGGAAGAATCAAGGCAACTTGTCAATAAAGCAGTATCTGCTTTTGTATATGCTGCAGGAATGTCCTCTTTTTAGAATGACAATATAAGGTCTGATGTTGTGAATTGTTTTGTGCAGCTGGAGTTCATTTCACAGATGTCAGAAATGCAATTTTCCTTTGCAATGTTAGGAATGCATTCTAAGTGAAGATGTAGAGTGTACAGTACTACTGTTGATACATTCAAAAAAGGAATAAAAGGTGTTTTTCTTAACAAACATCCGTACCCCAAAACAGACCTCTTTTCATAGCCAAGAATAAAGAACAAATAACTGAAATTGAGTTTACACTCCACATACCCGTTGATTGGACGATCTGTCTGCAGACACAGTGATAGTCCCCTGATGGCATTTGCCACATCCGGGTCTTTTAAGGATGCCTGCCATGGAGAGGGGACTGTGGAGACCACAGACAGTCGTGGGTGTCCATGGACATCGGGGGATTCTGCCAATCCAGTTTCCTGGGTGTGGTGTACAGGAAGAGAGGGTAGCAGGAGTTTTGTTAGTATATGTTTTGAGACCACTGCAAATGGCTATGGTTATGTGTTTGAGAAGGCAGTGTGTGTGGATTTTAGGGGGCTCTTGGGTCCATTGTTTGAAGGTCCATGCAGAGCAGTGTGGATTGGTAGAAAATCTTGGATTCCAGGTATTTGAAGTGTCATGGTATGGAGTGCGAGGGATGAAGACGGTGGTTTTGCTCCCATTTTGTGCAAATATGGTTCAATTGAAACATCCGGACACTATTCTTCTTCATTTGGATTATGCGACTAGAATTTCATTGCAGTTAGCAATGAAGGAGAAATGGGAAAGTTGAAGGAAATGTTCCCAATTTCGAAAATAATGTTATTGCATTGCTCGGAGACAGATGTGGATGCATTTGAGTTTATTTGGTCCACAAATGGAAAAAGAGGCAAAAGGTCAATAAAGCTGTAGCTGTGTGCTTTTCAGCGAGATATTGATATATCTTTTAATAATGAGAACATTACATCTGATATTGCCAACATTTTTTGGAGAGAAAGACCATCTAACTGATGTTGCTAATCAAATTATTCTGGAAAACATTCAAAATGTTTTGAAGCAGTTTTTGCAAAGTGATGAGGAAATAATTAAATGCAGTAAAATGTTTAAGTTCAGTTTATAAAACAAAAAAGATACAAAGGGCAAAAATACACAAAATACATTCCTATTAAGAGCCACCATTTTTTAATTTTTTTTTTTATGCAATTCTCCAACTACACGCTGGGAATGTTTAGATGTCTGCATACTACCAGGCTGTCCACAGACTATGCAGGCTGCAAAGGTGCCTGTGACTTTTTACTCGCTCCTATTTTTTTACCTGTTAAAGGTGGCTCATTTTTTTGTTTTGTAATGTTTTGGGATTTTATTTGCAGGAGAGGCAAGGTAGTGAAGGGAGGGTAATGGTACCAACCACAGAGATGAAGGAGACGAAAGAGCAGGTGGGCAGAGCAAGATGTTGGGTGGGCCCTTAAATTTAAGGTGGTGGCAGTGTTTCTTGTGTTCTGTGACCACAGCCTTGAAAGCACTCAAACTGCCTCCCCCTGCAGATTGATGCTTCACAGTACAAATGTAGCACTGTGACCCTCAAAATGTAAGGGTGAACAGCGTTCTGAATGGCTTGTGAAGCCGCTGCTGTGATCCTCTACCCTAAAGGAGTATTTTATGATTGTGGGCATTGTGAATGACATTCACGGACTACCGCACTGTCCGCGGACTGCATATCTGCCACATTGAGGGTGAATATAATATAAGGAATTTAGCAGTTTAAGAGCGCACTAGTAAAAATCCATGGTACCCTAAGCAACCATACCTCGTGCCACCTCCGTGCACAGCTAAAACGAACACCCAGGACATCAAAGATGACCTCACAAACGTCATTGATGACATCACATATCTAGGCCACATGTTTTTGTTCACTGACAGTCAGAATATGAAAAATTTCAAAAGGTGCTATATAGCTAGACGTTCACCTTGTTGTTCTTAAAGTTCTTTCCTGAGGGTTTGGTCTCGGCTCATGGTGCACATTCACATGGCAATAAGCAGGCCTCAAACGCACAATTCATGTGTATACATGAAGATGAACTTTAATGTTATTTACATTTTCTGGTGATGTTGTTTCTTTGTGCCTCTGATTTGTATGCATTGTGGATTATCCTATATATTGTTTAAAGTATTGAATTGCTGGAAATGTATTCCATGTTTAACATTACTTAAAACTCTAAAGTAGCATATTTTATTTTACTAAATTACCAGATTAAAAATATTGTACTTCTATGGTGCATGCTGTAGCCATTTACAATGTGTGTGTATGATTATGTTCCTTTTATTGACAACACTCCAATATAATGTTTTGTTTAGATCAGTACATTCTTTAATTCCTGTACACCCCTGACCTCTTGTTACCAACATTATAAACCCAACCCTTTGTAGGGGCTTTTCATCAAAATGTATTTCATATGTGATGACATCAAAAACATTTGTGATAACTCGCAAATTTCAAAGGTTTTCGGTTTTACTTGTAGCCATAACATCCCTTTAACAGTGTTTTCACTGAATTTCATAGTTTTTTGTTAGTGCAACAAAACGTTTTTTCTTTGATATATTATTTTTTTTTTCTTTTTAGATTGCTCAAAATTGTTAAATTCATATAGGTTTCTTTGGCATCAGTCGGTCTGGGGAGCCAAAAGTAGCTCCTTGTGGCTGTTGGTGCCAAGATCACCAGGCTCTTCTAGACCACAAGTAGGAGCTACATAGCTCCCAGCTCCCCTCCATTCTGATTCCCGTTATTGGGTTTTATACTGCATTCTGCTGCAATTTGTGTGATCTTATGGTGTGATAAGACCTGGAAAAAATCGGGATATGGGTTTAGGTTTGGCAAGTAGGGATACAGGCGTTAATGCAAGATGGCTTTGCTGTTGCTTTGGTGCATGCAGGTTGGGCGTATCCATGTTCTGCATTCAGCTGTGTTTGTAGGATGTTTGCTTCAAGCACAAAAGGTATCCAGAGGGGTGCATGATATGCCCACAGTGTGAGGCTTCTTGGTTCAAACTGTTATACAAGTTGATGGTAAAGGTAAACGGATTATTATTTCTCGTGTTGTTTTGGGAGGGCTGTTTAATTGCTTTGTGTTGGTTGCTTAGTCAGTGTGCATATTTTGAGATGACCAGTGGAATTGGAGCTGTTAGTGAAGGGAGCAGGCAGTGGTGGCCCTGATGAGCATTTGAAATATTTTACCTCATGTAGCACTATGCACATTGTAGTAGTGATGCACCCCGGACCGAGTTACTGAGTTGCAGAGCGCCCAGCAGTAGGCCCAAATAACCCTGGCGCGACAGAGGGCAGCAGCGATGCAAAAATCGCAGTGGAGCAAAACCATGGCAGAAGACTTGTTCTGTAACTGGGAGTTATGCAGAGCATCACTGGCATTTATTGGTCTCTAGGTGCTCCAACACATCTGAATGAGGGAGGGGTGGGCGCTCCAAGACCTAGCAACTGTGGAGACCCACAGGTGCAAATAAAAGTTGATTTATTAGTGGCAGCTACAATGATTAACTACAGTGTTCAGTATGCAAGGGGTCTGCCTTAGCATTTTCCTTCTTGGGTAGGGATTCATTGAGCATAACTTCTTATAGCAATGTTATTGCCACCTACTACCCTGCTCGTGACTGGTGTGTGAGGGGCACACTTCTCTTGGTCACGAGGGATGCTTGCCACCTCACTGATTTAAGTACAACAAAGCCGTGACCGAAAATATCAAGGTTGGCATGGTGACTATAGACTTATTTCACTTCTTCCTGCGGTGCATACATATGAGAGGGTTTCTGGTCCCACTAAAACGTATCTTTGTCGTGTGGACGATTGCGCTGTCAGTAGTTACAGATGTTTAGTTTATTTATTTGTATAGCGCCACCTGGCCCTGGGGCATCTGGGCTCTTAACATGGTTACAATCATTATCACAGTCAGTATATCAATATTACAAGGTTGTACAAGGCATATGTATGACTTTTCCAGAGTTACTATAGTACACAGTATATGCAGGTATTCTAGGAGCATTTGCACCAATGTATGGCATTTGCAAGTTCTTACAGTATATACAATAAGTTGTATAGAATCATATGTGCAGTCAGTTATATAGCTAGCAATTTGGGTGTCTTAGATATATGCTGAATAATTAAGCATTGATGTTTTAAGGGTTATGTGTCAATATAGATATAAATGATATATACATAAGTTAGATGATAGCGCGGGTTGTGGGCTTAGGGTCTTTGGCAAGTAGCCAGGTTTTGGCAGTGTGTCTGAATCTGTGAAAGGATGGTTCAGTTCTGAGGTCAGATAGTAGGGAATGGTAAGAAGGTTTGGGTGACAAGGAAGACATTCGCTCCATGGAGAATTTTGTAAATTCGGGGAAAAGGCTGCCAGTGTTGCCCGTAGAGCAAAATTGCCTATTTTATAGGCATGTTCCTGCCATTTATTTTTTTTTTGGCAGTTGTGCCCCAAATTTCAGACAATTAGCTGTCAATTGCATGGTGTACCCACCCATGAATGGGGTGGTGTTGGTTTACTGCCATGAAAAATAGAATTACATTTTCTGTAGGTTGCAATGGCTAGTGATGGATGCAAATTGTGTGCCCTGATTTTCATAAAACTGTTTAGGCATTTTTCTGCACAGAAAATGTAATGCTTTTAAGACCTCCCTTTTCCAGGTTTTATCTTTGGTGCAGCAGGTGCCTAATAATGTAACGAGATTCGATACCAACCTGTTATACAATGTGCTACAAATCCTCTGCCCCACCTCCCTGCATCCTTGAAAGGCCATTCATCCCTTCACGGACTTCTCCTCCCCTATGACCTGGGGACCTCTCTTACACGATGACATCCTTACAACTGGCTTCTTACAACAATGACATCCTCTCGACCACCATGCTTCAAAAAAACAAATGTAGTGGTCCTGCCCTTACTGTTCGTCTTAGTATAGTCCACTCCTCCCTCAGTACAGGGTACATTCTCAGATACCCAGGGAGGTGGGTGGGGGGGGGGGATTATGCTGAAATTTACAGGTAAAGGTAAAAGAATTACAATTACATATAGTACAATCTGGGTATGGATAAGGTTACAGGTAAGTACGAAAATGAATAACAATAGTTGTACGTATATTGCACCATTTACAGTCAGGGCTGGACTGCCCCACCGGAATACCGGGACTTTCCCCGGTGGGCCTCGGGGCATAAGGCCTCTTTGGGTAGCGGAAGGATACTTGGTACAAACGAAAACCATCACACAGCCAGCCTGGGTGGTTCACATGAAACTGGCTGCCACCTGCCAGATCTGGCTGTGCATTTCTTTTCTTCCCAGCCAGTTCCCACAGGGCTGATGACGGGGGCCGGGTCGGGTTCGCCACGCGCCTGTGCATGAGAGGCACAGGCACCGCCCGGGTAACCGCACGTGCTCTGCAGTAGGCTACGGTGTGCTATCAAATGCACTCTGTCTGCACACATTTGCGCAGGTGCAGGGATGGACACAGGCACGGGCGACCTGACCTCAGTGCACTGGCCTGCTGCTGCTCTGCTGAGTGCTGTTCCCATATGACGACCATTGGCAAGGGCGAGGCGAGCATGCTGCTCTGCTCGCATAGTAAAGTTCAGGTGCGTGCGTTGCGAAATCAATTGAATACATTGTTTTGGGGCAGGGCTGGACTGGAGCAACTCCAAGCTCGCCTCGGACTGGCTGCAATGGAGGAGTGGGAATCTGGATAATGTTTGCTCAGTGGGCAGGTGGGGGTGACATAAATAATTTGTTTTTACGGCATGATTATTTGAGTTTTTGGCATCCCATTAATCTCGCATTTTGGTATTTGCGTCCATCATATAGATCGATGGGCGTATCTGGGAGACCTTTCACTTGGGATACATATGTTTTGTAGCAGTGGTATTGAGTTTAGACTTGAAATGCCCTTTTATGGGCCCCTAGTTTCTTCTTATCTGTAAATATCCTGCACATTCAAATTCTCACATGCTTCCTCATAGTGCATACTTTATGGCTGGGTGTTTTCACTTTAGGCCACTCAACTGGTATTTCCCATATTACAGTCACGTTATTATATTTTTATCGTATGGTAACAAATCACTAATGATTGGCATCCTGTCATTTAATGTGTAGTTTAAGTCATGATTGTGCAGTAACGTCATCATTCATGAGATTAATTATTGCCAAGCTTGAGTTTTACGTTTATTTTTCAGTTTTACTGTTCTAAAGAACCTCAATGGTACACACGCACTCTAGCGTTGTTTACAACTTCACGGGGTGCAGGATATGACATCACACGTTGGTGACGACACCATCTCGGTGTTTATATGTCATCAAATTCAACCTGGTGACTGCTAACAAGTGGAACGCTGTTCAGCGCACTGAGGCCGCAGGTCTTAGGGAAGCGCTTTGGTAGCTCCCTGCATTTGGCTGCTTTATCTGGTGTGTGGCAAATTAATTCTCCTAGATCAATCTCACATTAGTGAGACCCGAAGGGTATGTTACCTTTATGACGTTTTGGAGCGCAATTCCACTTCTTAACGATATAGATGAAGTGTGACACTTTCACATCTACGATTTCATTATATTTGGAAGTGAATCATGTAACTTATAGGTGCACATGGTCTGAACGCTGGGCATTAGCTAGTGTGACCGCACACACGTGGCACAATGCGATGGAGCAGCACTTTTTTTGCAATTTTTTAATAATAGGTGAACTATTTTCACTTGTTTTTCTTCTGAGCATGAATTCATAGCGCAAAGATATTTAAAAGTGGAATTATATCCATGTTTTTTTGCATATATTTGCAAAATGGTGCAAACAAAATGTGTTTGAGCAAGTCCATATGTGGAAACATATACCCTCACAAGTGTCAACTTTTGCAAACATATTGGTCAGATGTGTGTAGCATGTTTTGAGGTGCAGCACCTTGTTCAGTTGATATCTCTCTCTCTCTCTCTCTCTATATATATATATATATATATATATATATATATATATATATATATATATATATATATATATATATATATATATATATATATATAATTATTTTATTGGTTAATGTGTGTTCGTTGGTGTTAAACTTTGAAGTGTCGTTCACCATTGGGCACACACGTGTTTTTACTCAAACTGGATTTTTGGAGTAGGAGCCAGAAATGGCGTTCTATTTGAAAGCTCTTTGTAGGTGATCACGCTTGGCAAGCATACTCTCCTTGTTGACACTGCTCGGAAAAGCCTGCCCCCCCCCCCCTATGTATGTAAAGCTGCAAATGTTTAAACAGAAAGTATTTTTTTATGATGTAATCTTGTGTGAATTCCACACAATCTGCAATGTGCTTGTGGGCTCTGTCCACTAAACCACCGGTCCATTGCCACAAACGGCTTTCACCAATTCAAACCATTTCTACTGATTCTGGGGGCATTAAGAAAGGAGTGATGCCACTGTTCTGCTGCAGACACTTACAACCCCTAGCAGCGACAGCTCACACTTCTCCTTTCCACAGCACAAAATGACCTGGAATATTAGCTGTCACTGGGCGGGATTCTCCTCATATCTATGGGTTAGTCATTCAACCGCAATTACAGGTGACAGCACACAGACTCTATTGCTGTTAGTGTTTTTTTTTCATTAGATCCATAGATCCATTTGTGTTCTTAGCGGTTAACAATTTAAAATGTAAAAACAAATCCACATAAGATCATGTAGTGAATAATTGAATATCTTTTCCTTATAAACCTGCTTGTTTTATTTCTATATATTGACATAGAAATAGATCTGCCAGTGTTTTCTCAACAGTCTTCTGAGAGTTAATGGCTTAATTCTAACTGTAAAAGTGCCAATGGTGTAATGAAAATGTCAACCAGGTCTGCCTTCAGCCACACAATTTCTAAGCACTATGCCCATCCTTCACTAAAGTCCTGTTAAAATTGGCAAAGTCAACAGTTTAAGCTTGTGTGTCAATATTAGCCATTCACCAGGAACTGCTATTATATGCCCAGGTACTCTCACCACTTTGCAGCTACAACAAACCAGTTAATACCACTACGACAGTGCCTGGCAAATGCCTTTCCCATGCCTACAAAAAGCCAAAAGTGTTAGCATTGCATTGCAAAGGCTCGCTTACGAATCCCTTTTATCACGGGAATAGGATAATATGGATTAGGGATGCATGTTGTTTGGGCACCTTTAATACCGGATTAATTCGTTTTTCTCAGCTACAAAATGTGAAACGTCCCAGGTCCCTCTGTCATAGAAGATCTAGTCTGAGCGATCATGAATTTATATAAAACATGACTTTTTAAAATCCATATGTTTAAAACATGCTTTAAATGCATTCATTTCGACTAATTGTATTCAACATTTTCTTGGGGTATGCTCCCAATCCCCTCAGAAGGGTTGGGCTCACGCACTGTGCTCGCTCATTCGGCGAAATAGGGGGCCACTTTGAAAAAAAAAGTCCAGGACCACTTTTGGTTCCCAGTCCGGCCCTGTTTGCAGTAGGATACATAAGTTATGCAGTAGAATTTACATGGTGATACAAGTTATGTACATGTTGGATCATGGTTCTGAGCAAAGAGCCACGCTTTAGCCTTACTCTTGAAAGAGTGGTAAGCTGGTTTAGTTCTGAGTTGGAAAGTGCATTCCATAATTTGGCAGCGAGGACTGGAAAGCTAGATCTGCCTGGTTTTTGTCTCTTAAATCTGGCAGTTGATATGGTGTGGGTTTGGGCAGATCTCAACGGGCGGGATGAGAAGTGGGGAGGTAAACGGTTGGCTAGGTAAGCAGGGGCCATATCGGACTAGCACTTACGGGTGAGTGCCAGGGTTTTGAGGGATATTCTGTGAGCAACAGACAGCCAGTGTAAGCTGTGCCTGGTGTCGGAGATGTGAGATTTCCTGTGAATGTTAAGAGCAGCTCTAATAGCATTGTTCTGTGTTACTTGCTCCTTGTTAATATTTCTTTGCTTAGTCCCAAGGTAGTGGGGGGGCGTTTGGGGGTGGATGGGGGGTGTGTGTGTGTGTGTGTGTGTGTGTGTGTGTGTGTGTGTGTGTGTGTGTGTGTGTGTGTGTAACAAAACTAAAAGAGCAAATGGTGAGGCAGATGTATCAATATGGAGACACAATGTGAGAACCATAGATGGAGAGGGGTTAGAAAAGAGAGGACGATAAATGGAGTGTAACACCAATAGAGTGTGAGGCATCCAGAGTGAGCTACAGTGAGTGAGAAACAGAGACCCATCAAGTGCAACGGAGTGTCGGCCACAGAGAGTGAGAGGGTGATGGAGATGATATGGCAGTGAAGTAGGATCCACAGTGGGGGAATGTGTAAATCTTTCACAGAGGATGCAGAGATGAAGGAGATGTAGAGGCAGTGAGCTTCTGGGAGCGGCACAGTGAAGATGTATGAAGTACCTTGCGAATACGACACCAAAGGAGAGTGACGGAATGGTGGGGTGATTAAGAAATCTTGTGACCTTGAAAGAGAGCACAGGGGTCCGGAGAGGGCATGAAAGGCGGAGAGCCAGCGGAAATAAAATGGTAAGTCAATCAACTGCCTGAGAGCACTATAGAGAAAGGGTGAAGGGGGCAAAAAGAAAGGGAGGCAATGGCAAAAGGGTACTTCAGTGAGTAACCATTCACAAGAAATATACAGGTGGCTAGCTTAGAAGGCCGGTGACCCCGGGAGAATGGGACACCGCCAATGAGCCACATGGGCGAAGGGGAGACGAGTGAGCATGTGCTAGACGCCCAAAGAGGGCCATGAAATTAGATGCTTGGAATAAAACTGTGGAAGAGCTATAGAGTGACAGGGAGAGGATGCAAGACTTCATGTATATGGCGATTAAAGGAAGTGGAAAGAGAAACCAAAAGAAGATGAAGCATCAATGGGCCTTATCACGTTCTGTTCTGTACGGGGCGGCTGTCGCCACCAGAAGGGAGATTGCAGAAGCTTTGCATCGCAGCTTAAAGTTTGTACTGCAAAGTGCACAATACACACTTTGCCATGCTAACTCCCACAGTACCAGCTTCAAACGGGGAGAACCTGCACTTGTTTTTCTTCAATTCAAGCACTCTTTGGCCGGGGAGCCTTTACCTAGGATTGGGGACCACAGCACCCACCAAAAAGATGTCCCGTGAAAAAACTAATACACCATGTTCCTTCTCCTCCTCCTATGTGTCCCTAGCCCCCCCCCACCTTAATTAAGGGCTATAGCTATCCCTGAGTCATGTGCGCTGGCTATGAAGGGAGATTTTACAAAGGGACGTGGCCGGGTGCAGAATCTGCCCCGTTGATTGACTCCCCAAAAAATGGTGTTTGTGTATGCAAAAAAAAGGAAAAATGTGGTGGCGAGCATCTAGTAGCTTGCAGCTTGAAAAGTCTATTCTGTTTTGGTTCGCCACACCAGCGATGCCATGAGCTCTAGGGGCGTTGTCCAGTGCTTTGTTGATGTGGCAGTGTGAGAAGCTCTGGGCACCTCCTCAAGCACTGCTCATGGTCCATGGTAAACTGTGAGCTTCCCCATCCTCTGGGTCTCGCCTGGAGCTCTCCGGTGGCAGGTAGCTTCTCCCACCAGGACTGCAAGGCCATGGGCATGATACGGATGCCTGTCTACGTCGCAAGCGATTGCCCCCTCTCAGCTGGTCTCTCATGACCCTCCAATACAAAGAGAAGCCACGCGGAGGGAAGCACGTTCCAGAGGACTGGCACATGTCCTCTTGACTCCCCACCTCTTTGGGCTCGGGATGAGGTGGTTCCTAATCTGGGCAACGGTAGGTGAGAATATGGCGAGGGTCTGCGATCACCGATGTTGTCTCAGGATCCACCATTTGTCATGCTCTTGTGGCTGAGACTAGGCAGGCGCCTCTGCAGCTATTATGCGGGAGAGTGCTGATCACTGGAGAGCTGCAGTGCCGTGGACAAGGGACTCCGTGTCAGCTGGCCTTCGTCTCAGAATGGGTATACATATAGCTTCACACAGCTACCAAGGCAAAGTGAAAACAAGAAAAAACAGCCCTACCCTCTCGTCTGTCTGCCCCATTGGGGCCTGGCTGCAATGGCGCTGGTTGCCCCTTCATTGCATGGCGATGACGTGGCAGGAAGGAGGGTTAACTGGTGGTCCCTTGGGGGGAGCGGTGGTGGGGGATGTGGGGCACGCACAGCATATACTCACAGAATACTACACAATGCTTAGAGGAGGTGGAAACTGCACCGTTGGGACCTTGTAGAGCAAATGCAGCATTGAATATGCAGAGTAGAATTAATGTCCATCTGTTCACCTTTCTGGACTTACTCCTTGCTGTGTACCGCAGCAGGTGTGTAAACATAGAGGAAGGCTTCTGTTGGTGGTTCTCACTGGGTCATACATTGCCGTCCACTGTAAATAGCTGCACGCTTATTACAAATCAATTTAAAACGGAAGAGGGATTTGTTCCCAGGGGGCCTCAGGGACATCCTTTAGGGCTCGCCAGGGGTCGCTACTGCGACCCCTGAAGTCTCCCTTGCTACCCCTAAAAAAAAAAAAAAAAAAAAAAAAAAAAAATTTTATTTTTTAAACGTGTTTTTGTTTTAATTAAATGCAAGCTCCTGGGCTGTGGCCAGCGCCATGTGGCTCTTTGCTTCTGGAGTGACCTGCTTTCTTGTTCAGGCCTCTTAAAAATAATATGAACGGGGGTTTGACAAGTCTAACACTTTCAGCAGTGACTCTATGAATAGGAATACCACATAATGTGTCTTTCTGGAATTCTATGAAATAATTGCCAGACTCATTAAAGGTTTATTTCTCTTCAGGGGGTGAGTCACGGAATTAGTTTATTCTTAAACACCTCAACTCAGCCTTTCACCCATCTGAGGTTGATAAATGAGTAGCAACACATGGTGGTTGATATTGTATGTATATTTTTTCTATATAAAGCGCTTGAGCATAATTGCTATAAAATAACACATCATTGTCATCTGGCCATGGACGTCTGCTTGCATTCACACTAATTTGGTAATATGGCCTAAACACATTGATCTTAACGATGCATTCTTGTATGAAATGTATATCACATTATAGTGATATAACCATATTTTTCATAGTGTACTTGGGAACAATGCCATGTGATGCTGCTTCCTGTTTTGTCAAAGGGAAAAAAGTTACATTCCATCACTTCCTGTGATATCACTTTGGGGTGCAGTCAAATGACATTACTTCCTGTGATGTCACTTCCGCTATCCCAGGCATTTTGGTGAAATAACGTCACTGTGGGGCATACGACGGATGTTGCTTCAAAGGTTGTACGCCTGCGTTCAAGACCATCACTTGAGAGCAGGGAAGGAAGTCATTTCTCTGACGTTTGATTTCCTTCAGTTGCCTGGGGAGCCAAACTTCGTGCTTTGGTGAGAACTGAGTAATCATCCCTTCACCCGGACTTGTGTATACCTCCCCCCCCCCCAACCGCCCCTCTGCCCGGCTGTGAATCTGAGCGACGCTTCTTAAATCGCTGCGATAGACTGGGATGGCTATCATTAGCGCGCGCACAAAGCGAGGCTTCCAGCAGTGGACAGGTGTGGCGCACTCACACGCCCCCCCCCCCTCGCAATGGGAGACCCGCACCTCCAGAACAAAGCATTCCACGCGCTCTGAAGGCTCAGGGGGGGAAGGCATTTTAATGCGTGCAGTCTGCAGCTGTTGTTGCTGTCCTTTGGCGTGTCTGCCAGCGGAATGATATGCGGCAAGCGCGCGACTGCACTCGGAGCAGGCTGCACGCCGCCTCTTCTCATGATTCCCGGCGCACACCCTGTGCAACGCGCTGGGTGGGGCGGGGAGTGAGAAAGGGAAGCCTTCACGCGCCTGCCCAGCACATCCACAAAAGCACGATCAGTGAGCAAATGTGTGTGGTCTGTGTGACCCCAATAGTGAGTTCACTGGCGCTGTTTGCAGTCTTGCTTATATTGTCACTTTTATCCTTACCTCTGCAGACCGCCCCCCCCCCCCCCCCGCCTCATATTCTCTATGCTGTGCAGAAGGGCTAGGGTGACCAGATTTTAAAAATCAAAAACCGGGACGGCCACAAACCTGAAGGACGCCCATGGCAGACCCACCTGCCGTAACCTGTATGTGCACACTATTTCCTCGACTGAACTAATCTCCTGCAAATAAACTGCAATTTTTATTTTTAAGGTAAAATGTCTTTAAAAACGGATCTTTTGCTCTGATTAATATTAGGGGGTTACCGATCTATTTGGCTTTCTATCCAGTCTGTGCGGCACAAACTGGTAATGCGTGTGGTGGGTAGGTGAAATGTTGGGGGTTCAAGCCCAGCCTGGGATGTGAGAGGGGCTCAATGTAAAATATGTACATGATTCATTAAGTGTTGCTCGCCATCAATATTCAATCGTTCGTGGTCACCTTCTATTTATCCATAAAACAGGACAGGAACCCTCCTTTTCCCCAAAAACCAGCATTTTATTTTTGTAAGTTTTTTTTTTTAAATTAACCCCCTCTCACCTTCGGAACGGGGGCACAGAGGGCCTAATTCTGGGGCTGTCCCGTCAACACAGGGGCATTTGGTCGCCCCAAGAAGGGCTCTGCTTGGTTTGTCTGGTGTACAAAGGGTGACTACAGGCTGTTTTCCATGTGCTTTGCATGCTCGCTTTAAGTAACTCGCATGTTCAGTGCACTGGAGGGCAGGCAAGGGGCATTGGTTCATGCCCATTGTGCCAATGCATGCCATGGAGCAGCTAGGCAATGCTTCCTGTGTTGGGCATACTGGGCAGCCGTCGCCATATACCAGTCTCCAACGTGGTGCCTGGGGAGGAAGGATTGGCCAAACTGGCAAAGGCGATCATAAAATAAGAATCGGCCCGAGGCATGTTTCGAATTCTGCAGGAGTAGCCATCTTGCTCTCGCTGTCTCTGGTGTCGCTCATGGGTGGCTGAAATTCTGCAAATCTGCTCTGCAGAATAACGGCCAGTTTCACCCTGCCCTTAATTTGCATTTGTGATCAAAACTGCCGGAATCCTGACGTCTTCGTCTGCAAGCAGCATGACATATTCATGTTTCATGCTGGTGACATTCCTTTGCAAAATATATTTCCTGCATGATTGCAAAAGTCAACTTTGAAGTAGTCTTGGTTTTCCAGCAGGTATTTTGGCCGGCCTTAGCGGTGGCAGCGTCCCAGGAAGAGAACCCCCCCCCCACTGCATACCCGTGAAGAATGCCAGGGGGAGGGGGGGGTGTCATTTTTTTCCCCCAACTCTATGCCCCTGTACCAGAGCAGGGAGATTATCACTTGGGGTGCTGATGTGAAAGCATCAGCACCCTTTTATTGTTAAATGCACCCCCGCTCCCTGGAAAAACCTGGTGCACAGCACAAGAGCGGGGCGCATTTAATTTGAATAGGGCACCTGCCATGCCTTCGCCTACCATGCTAGTTCAGAGGAGCACTTGGAAAAACACCCTGGAGCTGGTGTGGCAGGGGACGAATGGCGATCCAGGCAGCCCTGCCCTGGGCACCTCTATATACCCCCTGTAGTTGATGCGTATTCTCCTATTTTAATTTGGTTTCTTGGATTCCATTATATTCAATTATTAGCTAGTCTGAAAAAATGGCTGCTCACATGTGTGGTAACAATCCCATCCAAATCCAAGATGGCTTCCATATTCATGAGACTGGCGACCGTCTTGTCAAAGCCCCTTTGTACAACAGGAAGGAGCGCACGTGTAGTAGTGAGCCAGGCCCATACTGTTCTTGCCCTTACCCCTCTTACTTCTCCAGCACGGACACCCCCCCTCTCCCCTCCCTAGACTCATTGGTCGGCACTAGTTTTCTGTTCTGTACCTCGTATACCTTTGCACTTTGCCTTTCACCTTCCCTCTGCACTTACCAGTTTTAAACATAAGCAGGCTTTGAAGATCGTGTCTTTCCCTAAACTTGTGGTGCTACAAAGTGACTGCATTTCAAACAGGTCACCATGTAATTCATTCTCCACTTTTGACATCCATGTGAGAAGTTGTACCATTTTGACATCTGTATAGTCGCTAAATGGATTGGATGTTCCTTGGGTTATCAGTAGTTCCAACCATCTTTTCCTACGTTTGGTTCCGAAACGACCAATTTCCAGATTACTTTGACCAGCTTCCTGGCAATTACCCATGAAAACCTTTTATCACAGATCAGCCTCTCTGGGTCGAGGTGAGGGGAGAAGAGAAATGAAAAATGTAGGTTTTCATAACCAATTGGTTTGATAAGTGTGTTAAGGTAGGTCTATTACACTGTAAAGCAGTGGTCTTCAAACTTTTTTGGCCAGGGCCCCCCTGAGCAAAATTTGGGCAGGTCGGGACCCCCCAGAAATGCCAAATGGACAGTATATATTGGGCTCCGTCACCTGCTCCCATCAAAGTCGCTGGGCTCCCTCATCCCACTCCTACCCAGTCGCTGGTCTCTCCCCACCCCATCACACACCCAGGGCTCTCCCCACTCTGCTCCCATCACTATCCCATGGTTCCCGCCCATTGTGCTCCCACCATAGTCCCTTGGTTCCCCCATCCCGTTCCCAACACAGTCTGAGGGCCAGTGGCGGCTGGTGAATCTTTTTTAAGTGGAGGGGCATTAAGGGGAGGTTCGGGGGGGTTTCCCCCTGTGAATTTTTTTTTTAAATAATAGGTTAAAATGTTGCATTGTAGAGCATACTTTTAACAAAAAATGGGTAAATAGCCAAACAGTTTGCAATTGTTGCTGGGAGTCCAGGGGGCAGGCATTGATATTTTATTTCTATCGCGCTCGTACACAAGTGTTTCAGAGCGTGACAAGGCAAGGGAGGGGAACAGAGGAGAATAAAACAGCGATCTTACTAGGCCCAGTGACATTGAGAACGCGCAAGTGTGAGGGGAAAAGTGCATGGAAGGGGGGAGAAGTGGAAAGTGCGAAGCAGAGGAGAAACAGATAAATAACAATAAATAAATAATAAAGGCAACAAACAGTGGTAGTGCAGCCAGCAATTTGCAAGTGCTACGTTTAAGGCAGCAGACAGGGTAGGTCTGATAAGTGCAGGAAGAAAGATGGTTCTCCTCAAGTTTTAGAGTGGCAGGGCGCTGTTCCAGAGGGAGGCCCCAGCCGAAGACGGAGATCTACCCCCAGCTCGTTTCTTTGATAAACGACTGACCCTGAGGGAGTTGGAGGTAGAGGAGTGAAGAGCTCGAGAGGGGAGGTATTTGCGGAGGAATAGCTGAAGGTATTTTGGACCCAGGCCCCAGAAAGCCTTGTGGACAAGGCAGAGGGTTTTGAATGATAGATGTCCGGTAAAAAGATACCATCCCTGTCCCCTGGGCCCCACTGGTCCTAACACAATGAACATGATTATGTGTATATGCAAGGCGCTGCACATTCATACAGCAATCACTCTATCATTCACATGAGCATCCATCACCATACACTCTCATAACGCATCCATACACATGTTTAAATAAAAACAATGAACATAAACGTACCTTCTGCATTGGCCTGTGTGTGGGTGCTGAAACGGCCTGCTCCAGCTGCTCTGTCCGTATGTGCGAGGAGGCGCAGGAGCTCCCCCTCGGACATACAGACATGCAGTGCCCCAGCCAGCATTTCCAATGAGCTATGCAATTCTGGCAAAGCAAAACGCCCCAGCACTTGCATGGCTCAGTGAGCATGTGCGGCTGGGGAACTAAACTGAACTGTCAAAGGGAAACAGTGTTTCCCTTTGACAGTTCAGCCAGCCCAGGAGCACTCCATTAGCTGGATAAAGCAGCTGAGGGAGTGCTCACTGTTTCACTGGGCTGGCTCCTTAGCTCCTCCATAATGGGTGAGGGGCCACTGGGTGGGCGCCTCTTGCCATTATGGATGAGCCGCCAGGCTCGGACAGGCCTATAGGGCAATGCCTGTACCAAAAATGTAAAATGCTAGTTTGGCCAAAATGGTGGCCCATTTTGATTGGCCCAATGTGGACCATTTTGATGAGTTACTTAACTATGTAGTTAGTAATGTTGACCATTGTTGCTGAATATATCACAATTTACTTACATTTTAACACAAAGCACCCCTTTGGGTACTATTGAAACAGTGGGCTTCATAACTACTCTGGCGGTAGCTGTGCCGGTAAAACCGGCACGGCTGCCACTGGAGTTGCATCCGGGTCTGGCACCCGCGAATGGGCAATTACTAGGTCATGCCGAGTTAGGCGGACATGATAATTGCCCTTTCGAAGGTGCCGGTAGATCCCCATCCCCATTTGAGCCCCATATGGCTCAAATGGGAATGGGGAGCTCGGATGCACCGGCACCGTTAATAACGGTGCCGGTGCATCCGACGAGCTGAGGTCAGACCTGGCGGGGGCTGTCAAGCACCCACGAGCACAACTCTTACTATGGCGGAACGGTAGCAACGGTGCCGGTAGCTTACCAGCACCGTTGTTACTGGTCCGCCATAGTAGTAATGAGGCCCAGTCTGTGACTAAAGGAATGAATATCCATTTACAACTGTGGGCCACTTTTTCATTGTTGCCTGAGACAGTTTCATGCTTCAGCCCGCCCATGTGGGCCACCCCTGCCCATTTCTTCCAATCTAAAAAAAAAAAAAAAAAAAAATCTTTTTTCATGCTGAGCTCTCAGGGCCCCCCTGGGATGCACCCGCGGACCCCTAGGGGGTCGCGACCCACAGTTTGAATACCACTTACAGTGTAAAGAGATTTACTGTTAATGGCTTATTTCTGTGTGAGTACAATTTGCTGGGACGTAATGGCACTTGGAGTGCTTAGAAGTGAGAAGAATTGGTCATCAAACTCTAAATTTAAACGTGATATTTATTTATTTTGTCAGGTCAATTTCTGTTTATTTACAGTAACTTGGTTTACTCCGACCCCGCCACCCAGTGTAGCAGGGTGCTCTATATGCCGTTCAAGGGTGACCAGCAATAGAGTGCTCTATATGCCGTGCAAGAGTGACCAGCAATACGGTGCTCTATATGCTGTGCAAGGGTGACCAGCAGTGGGGTGCTCTATATGCCTAGCAAGGGTGGCTAGCAGTAGGGTGCTCTATATGCCTAGCAAGGGTGGCCAGCAGTAGAGTGCTCTATATGCCTAGCAAGGGTGGCCAGCAGTAGGGTGCTCTACAAGCCTAGCAAGGGCGACCAGCAGTAGGGTGCTCTACAAGCCTTGCAAGGGTGACCAGCAGTAGGGTGCTCTATATGCTGTGCAAGGGTGACCAGCAATAGAGTGCTCTGCATGCCTAGCAAGGGCGACCAGCAGTAGGTTGCTCTGCATGCCTAGCAAGGGCGACCAGCAGTAGGTTGCTCTGCATGCCTAGCAAGGGCGACCAGCAGTAGGGTGCTCTATATGCCTTGCAAGGGTGACCAGCAGTAGGATGCTCTATATGCCGTGCAATGGTGACCAGCAGTACGGTGCTCTATATGCCTAGCAAGGGTGACCAGCAATAGGATGCTCTATATGCCGTGCAAGGGTGACCAGCAGTAGGGTACTCTATATGCCGTGCAAGGGTGACCAGCAGTAGGATGCTCTATATGCCTAGAGCCAGGGTGACTGTAAATAACAGGAAGTGTTTCTTGCTTCTTAAATGAACACATAGTGTGTAGTGAACTCGCAAGAGCTCTTCGTCAGCTGTACCCCGCGTCTTATATTTTTAGCTGGGATATTCAGTAGTCCAGGACGGGCAAGGGGCTAAGCAGACTCCAGGGATCTCCTAGGAGTATATTTTACGTTTAAGAGCTTCTGGAAAGTCGACAGGGTGACATATGGTTGTCTGAGGGAAGAGGGTCCCTTACTCTGAGATGAGAGGTAGAATGTTTATGGGCTTTTAATTTGACCAAATGTACATGTGCAGGCGGCCTAGTTGTGTGCTTGACATATATCTTAAACCCCCAACAACGTCAACAATGTTTGTGTCTATGTGGATTTCTCGGAGAATCGCTATAAAGGTAATTTGTGTTTCAGCAGTGCCAGCGTGAGAATACGGGTTCGGGCAAACGGGGGGGTTCCAACGTTTGATGTGTTTAATACAGCGGATGTACCGGGATCCAAAATTAGGATTTGTTCAGCAGGAGCTAAAAGCAGAGCTGGGGTATCTAGGCATATCCCGATAAGCAGTAGCTACTTCTAAGGAACCGGGAGCTATTATATAGCATGTCCCTTGCACCCTGTATGCTTTCTCTACCTTTGTGTGCATTGTGTAGGTTTCACAGTGCTTTAAATATCCCATAGACATGGTCTGTTCTTTTATATGCATTTTCAAGCATACACACATGGGTTAGTTGGCATGTCACCAGGATGCCTGAGGAGTCAAAAGTAGCTATTGGTGCCAAGCTAAACAGGCTCTCCAAATCTACAAGCAGGAGCTCCACAGCTCCCACCATGAGATGTGGTGTTTTTCTACAGCTGTGTACAATTTGTTCTGTGGTTTGACTAATTTGAGTTTTAGGGAATAATTGCAATTGAAAATTAACAGATGGATTGGGGCTGCATGCTTTTGTAAATTGAGATGAGACTCCAGAAAAAGTCATGTGATTTGCTTTGACTGGAAAGTGGAGGGGTCGTGTTTCTGGGGGCAGATTGGGTTGGCGCAGCATATCCATTTTTCCAGGGGGTTAAAGTAAAGAAAGCAGAATCCTGCATTATGTTTGGTGTACATATACAACTGGATGGAGTTGATGTCGCCCCTTGACGAAACTCTGAGATTAAGGTGAATGTAGCCACTAGTGAATCATGATGCCCATCTCCGAGTCTTGTGTTCCCATGTGTTCCATACATAAACTGGGGTTCAGTGGTGATGCTTGCGGTCGAAGTGGGTGGGCACTTAAGGGTAAGGCGTTCCTCTACTTATCCTCCATGGCACTTACTTTTTGCAACCCAGGGAACTGTTTCTGAACTGAAGGGAAGGGAAGGGAACCTTTGTTATTTCATTGCCCTCCCCCACTGGGGATTCAAACCTGAGCCGTGCGGATCGCACACTAGCGTCATCATATCTTGCTGTGCAATCATGCAGGCACTGGTTTGCTTTTGTTTGTTTGACTATCTTGCTTGAGACGCCCATTCCTGAGCCGAGCTCTAGTGCTGCCTGTTTTCAGAACACAAAGGCTGAACTCTGGGATACTCAGGGTAATCGGGGTTTTCTTTCCTACAATGAACTAACATTGCTGCAGGCAAAACTGTGTGTGTAGGTTATGGGTTGGTTTGGGGCATTGGCAGGTGAATTTTCTTATTGGGAGCCCGAAAATATCTAGTATGAATGTATGCAAGTGACCGAGCTTAGCGAGGGAGTCCCCGCCAACTAAGTGGGTATCTGGGCGATGGGGGGTGCGTTTGCTCATCGTGAGGATTCTTTATTGAATAATTGGTGACGATCAGGCATTTTTACACCACCTTTTTGTGAAAAAATTGGCAAAAAGGGCATACAATTTACAATCTGTTTGCGGGATAATGTATGAAAAATTCGAATCGATTCTAGGCCTCCATAGGTAACGAGCGTTTTCACAGTGCCTTAAAAATGTAATGGGGCAAAAAAAAAGTATAGGGTCTAAGAAAAACCATTTAAGATTGTTAAATATATAAAGTTAACATTAACAAAAGGTGCGTTTGCCACATATTCTATGCCTTTTTAAGGATGTAAAATATTGTATACTTGAAATCAAGTGTGCTTTGCATAATATAAGGAAAACTACAAGCATCCAGATCTTGCAACGAATATAATTGTTAAGGAACACAAAGCAATTCCCCCCCCCCCCCCTTTCTTGGTTCGTCACCCACCAGTACATACAGAGTTCGCCCTTTGGAATGAAAAAAAAAAACCTATAGCTCATGTGGACTGCTTGTAATCCTGACCTTCAATTATAAAAGACATAAGTGGGTTTAATGAGCAAAATCAACAGAGCAGGAATAAAACCCTAAGGCCCGAATTGGTTTAAGTGAGGTTGAATACACACTAGGGCTTAGCATCCATCTACAGGCCGATTAACCAATGTTACTTAGCACAAATAGGATGCCCACTATTCTCCTGTGCAGTGTTTGACTCTCTACTCTGGCATTTGCTTCAGTTTTGGGTATACGTGTGGGGGTCATCTTTGGGCACTTACAAATTCTCTACTCTATAAGCGGAAGGGTACTATAAAAGGGCCAGTAAAGCAGAGGAATTGTACAAAGAACTACGGAGAGCAACCTGGTGAACCATTGAGACAGAAGGCAGGCCACCTCCATTCTATTCTAATTTGCCTCTTTGTTTCGTGAAGGCGAACAATGGGCCGTGGCCGCAGTCTGCTTGGGGCCAGGTGTTCTCTGTCAGCAGCTCGCTCCCTAATGAGTGGGGCCCTCGTCGAGCAGCTGCCCGTGCACCCCCTTTGTGGGCCTTTGTGGCCACACACCCCTTGTTAATGCGCAGGCAGGCCTGAGGATGGCATCAATGCTGTCCTGAGGCAGGCCGGGCGGGGATGGGGGCCTGCATCTGCCTGGGCCACTAATTGTGCCAGTGCCGGGCTCTGATTGCCTGGCGATGCCTGCTCGCAGATGGCTGTGGCGCAGGCCCTCACATCGCATCTGTTCAGCTAGTCATTTTGCGGCCAACCTTTGTAGGAGTCTGCAGCGTGCACTGCCTTAAAGAGCCGCTCCTCCGACTGATGCAAGAAACCCATGTTGGTGTGTTGTCCTCTTAATGTAAGTACCACATAGCTCTTTCTTGGATCCATATTTCTTTCGGATCCATATTTCTTACTTTTTTTGTTGATAATGGGCATACAAAAGCAGAGTCTTACCATATAAGTTTGTCTACAATGCCATGATGTCGGAGGGGTGTTTGTGGTGGTCCATTTGGAGCGATTTCTTAGATTTGAGTGAGTCGCCAGTAATCTGGGGCAACTCATGGTATAATCAAATAGGTATGGCCCTATTAAAGATTCCTTCAATTTATTTTCTCTGAACCTCAGATTATTCGCAGCTCGGCCGCTGTGCAGGGTATTTTTCCTTGTTGCTTGCAGCAGCCAGTGAGCTATTAGCTTACTGGCTACAGCTGCTTTCCCACTGTTCTCTTTAGGATTGTCTCTCACACCGAGAGAAGATTGCTAATTATAGAAAGAGGACTTTTACATTTTTTTTTTTTTTTAACTTCGGCTTCGAGGCTTCAGGAAACTTCTGCCGAAGCCGAATAGCTGTTTTTCAGCCGAAATTGGCCGAATACCCACTCGGAGCCAAAGTTCGGTCCACCCCTAATTAAAACTGCCCTGCTTTCTTTCCCTGGTGCATGCGTGGTGAGCATTCGACACTGCCACCCAAAGAATGGCTTCGCATTTGTTTGTTTTACCTTCATTTAAATCATCTGAAAATGACATGCAGGCAGAATGGAACTGCATTTGCTGTTCTGTCATTTGAAGACTGAAGCTGCGCCTGACATCCAAAACGGGTTAGCAAATTGTTCTTTTTCATGAAAACATCACAAAGTTGTGCCCTTCATGGAAATGCACCCTTGCATGCTTTAATTCTGCTTATTGCCAAGAAGTGAGGGAATACATTTCAAGAAGGGCATTGCTGTGCTGACAAAGTACTTGAGGGGCAAAGAATTTTGTTTTCTTTTACTGTGAACCATCATGCTCAAAATTGCAGTAAAGTAAAGAAATAACGTGGCGGTTCTTTATCCACTGTTAATATTAAAAATTCTGTGCAGCATCCTTTTGAGTCCATAAATCAACCGTACATGCAAAAGCCCCCAGAAGATTAAGTGGAATGAAACTATGGCCTACAGAAACTGCATTTGTAAACTTGAAATGCAGGAAAATGCAGTTTAAAAGTGAAATGATAAATGACAGCTTGTGCTCATACAGAAATGTGATTGAATATGTGGGTGGTGGTTTTGCTATGTAATGTACAATATATTTATCCTCCAAGACTTGGCTTCCATTAAAAAATAAAAACCAGCAAAACTGCTTTTGGCCCAGGCACTGACTTGAAGGATGCCCTGCCTCCCATGGAAAAAGTTGCATCCATAAGTGAACCAGCCCACAAGGACACCTGAGCAGCCCAAGAGTGTTAAAATCGACTGCCCCAGTAGACTGTCCAGCATCCCTTCAGCAAGGAACAAAGAACCGAGTAGGGCTGGTGCATGACAGAGAGGTGTGATTTCCTCCAGCACCCACCCTGAAGGGGGAGCTGTCGGAACTCCAAAGGTATCATAAAAATCCTTGGTTGCAAGCCAGGCCTGTCAGACAGTTGGCTGTGGGGGTTTGTAGGACAGCCCACACAGTAACAAATTCACCCTGTTGAATTTAAATAACTTGTGTACATTAAGACATTTTTCCCAGCACCCTGAATAAGTAGTAACCTCATTATGCACATATTTCATGGGCTTTTTAGACACACATAAAGAGACCAAGTGCATGTTTCTAGCATTTGGTGAACTGAAATGGCCATGAAAAATTCATTTTGGGGTGAATTATAAATGGGATAAATCTGAAACTAAGTGATAAGATGTGAAATGTAATTTGGAATATGTGTAGCCATTGGCAGATTTTTAAATATTATGCTTTTCATGAAAATTGCAAAATTGTGCCAAAGGGTGATCAGACTTTCCAATTCCCTGTGACTTAGGGAATCTGTATATCTGCTTCTTATAATGGTGACTAGTATAAATGTCTAGTATAAATGTGGAGTTTGGCTCTAGAACTCATTTTAGGTAAATAGTTGCTTTGTGAGACAAAGAAGGGTCATACATGCACAAACAATTGATGTTATTTCCCCTGACCCAATCAGCACAGAGGGAGGTGGGGGGACCGATGGGCTGGCCCATCCTAGGACAGGAGTAATTCCAAATCCAAGGAGGGGAGGCAGCTAATCCCATTCAATAGAGCCCAGTGACCAGATCCCTTGCCTAGCTGTCCAGCATCCCATCCAGGAGAGTCCAGTGACCAGATCCCTTGGCCTAGCTCTCCCAGTGACCAGATCCCTTGGCCTAGCTCTCCCAGTGACCAGATCCCTTGGCCTAGCTTTTCAGAGGCCTCATTGGCTGTCCAGAATATGAAAGTATCACGTAACTCGTCCCAAAATTGCATATCCTTCTCTTTTGACACTTGCACCCCATTGAAATCCCATTCAAAATCCCAAATTTCCAGTGTCATCTGTTCACCTTTCCATAAAAGAATCTGTGCTAGCCTATGTGTGGTAGCATCTTCCTTTTTTATAATTCTGTCAGTTATCTGTGTAAATCCTTAGTACCATTTTGAAGTAAATTAATGCATTCCCCTATAAGGAGATTCACGGTGCGAGCTGGTTACAATTCAAAATGACCCCCCCCCTTGCATGCAGTGTCTTTCTTTAATTATTATACCCATTAAAATATAGTCTCATCAGAACGAATCCTTGTTTAACAATCGAATTTGCCCGTGTTTTGTGTGCTTTCTTACCAATTCAGATTTGCATTCATCCCATAGAAAAAACACAAACGGTAATCCCTTTCCATCAGAATCCCATCTGTAATGTGCCTTTGTTTCTTATCCTAAAAAAACAATTTTCGATTTTTGACAGTCAAGCCCTTTCCATGGCTGCTGTTATCCCAAAATCTGTATAGAAACTAATTGCCATTCTGCAGCTTGTTTTTTTGCATTTGTCTTTTTCTCCAAATCAATTTTCGTACTTGTGTTCATGTTGCTTTGCTGCCCTGCTCAGTAGTCTGTAAGCTCCTTATCTCTTAAGTGCATCACACACATTTTTGTCCTAGCTATTCCACCGCAATTGTAAACTGCTGCACAAGTCAAATCTGATTATGCCTTTTTGCTCATAAATGAGGTTTTCATTTTGTTTCTGTCTTCCCATTTTGGTGTGGTGGGCTGAAATCCATGTCTTGTTGTTCCCATTCTGACTCATTGCCCCTGCTTTCCATCCACAAAGAATGTAGCTAGCATAAGTTTGGGTAAGTGTTGTAGGGGGAGTGCTGAACTTGAGTGCTATCTGTTATTTTAAGACACGCTTGCTGTTCTGTTTGCCTTTGCTATTAAAGGTTTATGTATATTGTGTTGTAATTTGAATTAACTGTATTGTGGGAATCTTTGCATTATATTGCCACCACATTGGAGATTGCTGCCCCTATTGTTTTTTTTTTTTTGCGATTTTTATTTATTTATTTATTATTTATTTATTTTTTTAATCATTGAATCCTAAAATTAATATCATAATTACACACCGGCCTGGTTCATAGTCCATTGCGACATGGGGTGTTAAGGTTGGTGCGAGACAGGTTGGGGCCTACCCAATTAAAGAACCTGTGGTTAATCAAAGATAAAAAAAGCATTTTTACTGTGCACCACATTCATTATCAGTGGAAGAAGTCTCTGGCTGGAGTGTGCTGTACTATAAAACCATTACAACGTGATCACCATATTGTTATGCATCAATGCCGCAAGGAAGAATGATTTTGGTAAAGGAGTGTGTAGTTTGTCATTTATTTTTAAATGTGGGCTTCTAATGATTTTTTTTTTGGATGATGTTGCTCAAGTCTGTGTTGTGGACTACACCAGCGGGACCTAACTGAGCCTTCAGAATCCTTTGGTGCATTTTCTAACAGGAGGGTGATCATCCTTGTGCCTCTGGGGCATACTGATGCAGGGGGTTCAGAAGTCCAGCGAAAGGAAAGGTCTTGAATGGGTTTATTTCTGGAGTGTCATTGGCATATGCTGATGACTTCAATTTACTCAGTCAAGACATGGTGCCTACCAGCATGACAGAAATAGCAATGTTTCTTTGTCTCCTACATCAGTGAGCAAGGAAGCTTTGAAGGTCATTGTGAAACTTGTGTCAGCGGGAAGTTTCCAAAGGTAGAGGTGCGGGATCCAGAGAATTCATGGGGAGAGCTGAGCCAGGGGTAAGCCATGGGTCTGGCTTGGCTGTAAAATCTAACTAGGAGCTGAGCGACAAGTGATCCATATATGAACTCGTGTCACCCCAACCACAAGGTACACAATGCATACTCCCTGCACACCAGCCACAACACAAGGTCCAAGTGGGGCATACGCAATCCCCTGCTACACGACACCTATACCTGGTGTCCTGTCTCCCCAACCTTGAGTAAGGAGTGGAAATTAGGATGTGTGCCCAGTCTTCACATTAGTTTAGACCATGGACCTGCACTGTGGCTCCTTGAATGTTTTGGACTGCAACTCCCACAACCCCTCCCCCTTTTAACTTGCTGGTTAGGGCTTATGGGAGTTATACCACAAAACCTCTGGAGAGCCAAAGATTGCAGACACCTGGTTTAAAATACTTACCCAAATATTTTCTCTGCTCTAGTAATTACAGAAATGTAGCAATGTGTGTGTGTATGTGTGTATATATATATATATATATATATATATATATATATATATATATATATATATATTATGAGAGAGAGACACACAACAGAAAGAGACACAACAGAACGAGAGACCGACCGACCCCAAAAGAGTATTGTAACTGTATACTCCCCCTATCCTAAATAAGTATTTTACTACACATGTTTACTGGCAACTTTGCAGAGCAAATACTGTGCCAAGTGGCCCGGGGGTTGTGGGGGTGTGTACTGCATCCCTAGAACAGATTTTAAAATTTTGCAATGGCGAGGAACATAGCTCAGGGCCAATGTGTTTGTCTTGGACGTAAGACAAATGCATAGCAACACAGGTTTGTACTTAGAAACTGGTCCCGACTATTAAGCACTTTATAAAAGAACAATTATAAATTTCATTTGGAAGCTTTTCTCTCACGAGAACCCTACCGCTGCTTCTAGTTCGGACGTATTCTCGAGACAGAAACTGAAAACGTAAGCCACTTTCCGTATTCTTCATTATTTTGGTGATTACTACTGCACTTTATGCTTACATTTACATACATGTCAACATTCTGTGACCAAAAATCTGTAGGAATCTTAGTTTCAAAAATAGTCAGGTGAGGAGGTAATGGTAGGAATAGGGTGTGTCAGCAGCCCATTGTCTGAGTGAGCCCACCACCGCGGGTGCATTCAATGACAATGAGGCACCTGCCACGCCTTCTGCCACCAAGCCAGCTCGGGGGAGCCCTTGAAAGACTCCCCCGAGCTGGCGTGGTGGGGGGCTAATGGTGCCTTTTGTCAAAGGCGCACGTAGCCCACCAACGTGGGCGCCTTTTACATCAAAAGCCTGCAATGGTGCATCTTCTCCTGCTACGCCAGCTCGGGGAAGCCCTTGAAAGACTCCACCCCCCACCCCTGAGCTGGCGTGGTGGGGGGGGCTAATGGTGCCTTTTTGTCAAAGGCACCCGCAGCGGAAGGGCGCATTTAGCCCACCGCTGTGGGCGCCTTTTACATCAAAAGCCTGCATGGTGCACCTTCTCCCGCTACACCAGCTTGGGGAAGCCCTTGAAAGACTCCCCCCGAGCTGGCGTGGTGGGGGGCTAATGGTGCCTTTTGTCAAAGGCATCCGCGGTGCACGTAGCCCACCAACGTGGGTTCCTTTTACATTAAAAGCCTGCATGGTGCACCTTCTCCCGCTACGCCAGCTCGGGGAAGCCCTTGAAAGACACCCCCGAGCTGGCGTGGTGGGGGGCTAATGGTGCCTTTTGTCCAATGCACCCGCGGCGGAGTGGCACACTTAGCCCACCAATGTGGGCGCCTTTTACATCAAAAGCCTGCATGGTGCACCTTCTCCTGCTACGCCAGCTTGGGGAAGCCCTCGAAAGACTCCCCCGAGCTGGCGTGGTGGGGGGCTAATGGTGCCTTTTGTCCAAGGCACCCGCGGCGGAGTGGCACACTTAGCCCACCAATGTGGGCGCCTTTTACATCAAAAGCCTGCATGGTGCACCTTCCCCTGCTATGCCAGCTCGGGGAAGCCCTTGAAAGACTCCCTCCCCCACCCCCCCCGAGCTGGCGTGGTGGGGGGGCTAATGGTGCCTTTTGTCAAAGGCACCCGCGGCGGAAGGGCGCATTTAGCCCACCGCTGTGGGCGCCTTTTACATCAAAAGCCTGCATGGTGCACCTTCTCCCACTACACCAGCTCGGGGAAGCCCTTCAAAGATACCCCCGCCCCCCCCCTCTCCCTTCCCCCCCACCGATCGGTATTTGTTGCCAATAAATCGGTAGACGGTAGGACTGCTTAAAACGCAGTATTCTACCGCCTAAATTGGTAGGGTTGGCAAGTATGTCATACCCAGTGGGAGGTTCAATGGGATGACAGTGATAGTCCTGCTTTTATGTTAGTGACCTGTCTCGTGTTTGTGTTTTTTTTTTTTTTTTTTTAACTTTCAAAATCTGGTCACCATGTCCTAAATGAACACTGCAAGTACCAGAATACAAAGTAATGTCAACTGCCCAAATCTTCCCTAGATTCTGCTACTGTACTTTTAAGGCTTTCATGCACAACAAGAGGAAACGAGTTGTGTAATGGGTCACTTGTGCAATCCTTGTTTATACACAATAAGCTGCATAAAGGCTGGTCTTAATTTGTAAACCGTTTGAGATTCTACAAAAAAAGCAAACCCTTTTTTCGTGTTTAAATCTAGCAGAAATCGTGGACATAAAGTAGATATTTTCAAAAGGGGTCGGGTTATTTTTCAGCAAGTTATCTTCTCTTGAAAGTAGGCACTGTATAGCAAAACTAGTGGGGATGGTAGGGCTTGCAGGGGCGCAGGCACCCATCCAGTTCTCATCAGCTAACGGTGACCACTGGCCTGTCGCTGAGGAAGATTGCCTGCTCACCCCTTCATTAGGCAGGCACACGGGGGGCGCAGGGGGGAAATTGCAGGGCCCTGGAGTGGGACCGCAAGTTGGGCAGAAAGTGGGTGTGTGTGTGGGTGGGTGGGTGAGTGGGTGGGTGGATGTGGTGAGCCAGCCACACACAGCCAAGACCCACCTGGCTCACTCCCCTGTAGGTTGGATTTGTCAAATGCACCTCTTGTATTTGGCAAATGAATTTGCAAATGGTGACCCCCAGGGTAGTTTCTAGCCAACTTGGTGCCCAGGGTGAAACACCAGAATACGCCCCACCCCCCCGACTGGCACACGTTACTCCCAAACTACACCTCTGTGCTGTGTGACAAAACCCCTCCTCAATATGAATAAATAATTGCTATATAAAGGAAGCTGGTTTCATTACAATGTGATGCAAGTATTTTTTTAAAGAATTGTACTGCCAAGTAAATGTTTTTTCTGTCACCTGCTCTTAGGTAAGGCCTTGTCTGAATGCAGTTTCAAACTGTCCAAGCTGCAGTGTGACCAGTCTACCAGGGTCTGAGGGCCCACTGGCCCTGGGTTACAGGTGTGGTGTATGGCACGAGCAATGGTTCCTATATGCTTTACATTAGATCAGAGTATTTGAGGACTATAACAGTGATGAGAGATATCTATATTGGATACACAAGTCTGTGATAAAAGGTTTGTATGTGTGAATATCCAAATTCATAACAGATGTGTGGCTTGGTGCTCACATCATTGTTCACAACACTCACCCTAATATTAAAATGTTTGTAACCATAAACCATACATTCTCATTTGGGCAGCTTAAGTTTTTGGATGAGAGTATAACATGGCTGCAACATCAGCCTCTCAAATGGCGTACAAGGGTTGTTTTTGCTTCTTGTTTCAGAAGAATTTTAGATGAGGAAGGACTGGGGTCACAGTGTGAGCATGCCCAACACCCAATACAGAAACATATTTTGGGAATTATATCTATAGACCGGAAAGGAGACAGTAGAAGAGATACCCAATGAACAATGCACAGAAAGGCTGCACAGAAATCATAGTATCTCTTACAAACTTTAGCCTTACAGTAATAAGCTGATGAAGCACTTTAAACATAAATGGCTTCTAATGCATGGTAAAGGGTCCACAGTTCATCAGCCACAACCTCCCCATTAGTATGCAGGCCTCTGGGGTTATTTCTGTAGAAACTAGCAGGCCCATACTTTGTATAACAAAGCTGGCATTGCCATTGCTTATTAGTGCTGGCCTGCAGCTAATGAAATTCATGGGTTGGCAGTGTAGAAAGGGATGTAGTGGATGTACAATTTGAGGCAACTTCTTTGATTGCTTTAGGCGTTGTGGGCACAGTATGGCATAGTCATCAGAGCCACATACACAAAATGTTCCAGTGTGCTAATGGACACATCAGACAAAAACAGGCATATGTGTCATTGCATAGGGGAGCACCGCATAGACTCCATTAAACAAGAGGGTGGTAGCTTGTCCACCGCAAAAACATTGCCCCACACATCACTGCATTGATTTGCCATGGACTACTGTCCGCATGGTGACACACAATGAACACTACTTTCCTAATTAAGGTGCCAAATGACATTGAGTTGCCATCTGGTGTGCGCGCTAGGTAGTGGCTGGCTTGTTTAGAAAATTCAAAGACCTTTGATGAGCAGCTGCTTTTAGTGTGTGTCCCAAAGCAGCCACTAGAATACTTAAGCAAGAAAATTACAGTTAACCTTCCCAGGGATGTGCCATATGTAACTTAAAAATATACAAAAACCGTTTTGGCATGTCAAGAAAAGAGACATGAACATTGTTTTAAACTTTTTCTGTGTGACATTAAAGAATGCATAGGTTTGGTCAGATAACTGATAACTGTGCTCGCCTGGTGAATAAAAGTGCCCCATGTTCATTTCTTAACACTGAAATGTTAAGCACATACTGTATAAAAACAATGGCTTGTTAAATGAGCCATCACTTATAAATTGCCCCACTTGAAAGGCTGTCAACCCAAAGAATGAGGGGTACAGGTAGTGTGACTCCAGAGCATCTCACAAGCTGTGTTTGGAATGTGCATCCTCTGCATATTCCAAATGCATCTCAGTCTTACCACCGCACACAAATGTATCAACCTGTCTGCACCCTCATGCGTCTCTGATACGCTAGCCAGATCTCACTCCATCAGACCAACTAGGCAATGCCACACTAACCAACTTACGGTCCCACGCATCAAACGAGCTAGAACAGGTGGAATAAGCCTCCCCTACATTGCCCCTAAGCTATGGAACGCACTACCTAGCACGCTCAGAGCAGAAACCTCTCTCACTGCCTTCCGAAAAAAACTGAAAACCACCTTGTTTAATTCTTCTTCCTTCGTGTCGTTTACTCTCTCCTCCTCCTCTCTTCTCCTCCTCTCCTGTAACTACTATTCTTCTCTTGCATCTAAGTAATGACTTCACTGTATGTACAACAAGTCATTTTCATATCTGCAACAAGCACCACGATGCCCTCTGGGCTGCCTGTGCGCTAAACAAATGTGAATAAATAAATAAATCCACAAGTCGGCAGACAGCAGCCAGCCGAACATCTCCCAGAGCTCCCAAAAGCCAGCAGGCTTTTGTCTGTTAAAATCAGGGTCCACTTTCTGGGTTAGCCCCTTACTGTGCCCCCCGCCCTCTGAGCTATTTAGCTCTGCGCTCATGGCCGTCGCCCACCCCGCCTAGGCCAAGAAACGGGGCTAGTGACCCCAGAGTTATTGGGGCATTGATGGTTACATAATATTTCGATGCCTATGAGAATGGTTTCTTAGGAACTGGTATTTGCCCATGTCCCTTGATGTTGTGTAGTTGCTCTCTGTAACACACAAACACACTCCCTATTGCCTCTTTCTTCCTCGTTCTCTTACTCTGTCCCTCTTCTCCACTTGCTTCTCTTTCTCTCACACGCTCTTCTCTTTTTTTTCTCCCCCTTTCTCGTTCTTTCTTTTTAGATCACCCTTTCTTCGTTATACGCTCTGTCTTATTGCCCCTGGCATGAGAGCTTTTGGGGCGAGGGGCATGTAGGTTTCAAGTACGATTGTTCAAGCTAGATGGTTTAAGCTTCTCCCGCTTGATGGGCAGGGCATCTCTTGGTCGCTCCTATCTGATTGGGTAGTGGTGTGGGGAGGTTGGACTGTGCATTTAGACCTGCTGACATCCATGTAGAGAACTCAAGAATTCCCTTTAAATATGTGAAAAGCTTTGCAGTCCTGTTTGTCCTTGGTAATCTGAAACTTGTAGTTTTGCTGAAATTGAAACTGGAAAGAATAAAACTACAGGCCCCAGCATGCAAAGGGGAAACTTTTCAATACTACTAGAAGGCAGTTGTGGCCCACACGTTGTGAGAGACAAAATGTCTATTGATCAATGTATAATTATCTTCTCGCCGAATGGGACTCTTTAGTTTGCACGATGGAAGTCTGCTGCTACGGCTGATCTACAAAAGAGAAGAGCGGGCCTAGGTCTCGCGGTTAACACATTGTCAAGCCTCGTTGTGCACCGAACCTCATCCCAGCTCTCCTATGAATGGCACCATTGTGAGCATGTGTTTCCAATTGGCATCCGACCATGTAAAACACAGGCGCACAGTTGTAAATTACACCCATGGCTCCTAGAATGCGGCAATGCACATACACCAAAGTTGCTGATTGCCATGATTTATGCGGAAGAGGTTTTTGCTTGTGCACGTGCTTGGCAGAGCAGGTTTTCATTAGCGTATTTGCAACCGGAACGGTCCATTTCGCGATCTTAACGCGCTCCCACCCCCAGCTGTTTCCAAGATGCCCCAGCGCCTGAAGGAGGCCAGCTTTGCTCTTGGACATCGACAACGACGAGAAGAGACATACATTTGAGTTTATGCCAACATGAAAAACCATAAGCAGCCTTCCTAGAGTGAACTCTCACTAACAGTTCAACATTAAAAGGGAACAACCCTGCCATGTGTGACTGACTTGCTTAATATTTCAAACGCGCATGTGCAAATCCTACTTCCGTGGTCTCTAAGGGGGTGGGCGAAATGTCGGCTGGCTGAGCAGAATTCTCGGCACTTCTGCCATTTTAACATGCACAGCTGACGTAATTGTTTTCCCCCACATGGCTCAGGGGCGGATCTCTCTCTCTCTCTCTCTCTCTCTCTCTCTCTCTCTCTCTCTCTCTCTCCACATGTGCCAGTCTGTACGAAAACTTACATTTTCGGCTGCCCCCTCCAATTACCAAAACTGTTCCCCACCACCCCACTGGCTGGCTTCCATAAAAGTAGTGCCGTTGTGCGCTCGGCCCCCTACCTAAAACTGTCTCCTACTACTCTTCTAGTATCCTCCGCTCTTGTACACACACCCTCCTTTCTATGCCCCCACCACCCTGTGCCTCACCTCGCTTCAGCTCCTTCACGCTTCCCCCTCCCAAATGTTGGGGGCTGCTCTGGATCACCGGGCAGCCCCGTGCTCCTATCCGGGAACATCCGACAGCGCACTTCGGTGCAGCGGGCACACTGCAAGTACACCCGGGTGGGGGATCACCTCACCTGCTCCGGGGACACTGGAGCTCTGCACACGTGGGCAGGTCCACCTGCCACCTCGGCCCCGGCTCTGGGGGCGCCCAGGCCGAGGTCGCATTCCCAACCCGCCTCACATGGTTGGGGACCCACTGGGACGGCGTTGCCCAGCAGGGGCACCCTCCGGGCGGTGTTGCCCGGCAGGGGCACCGTCCTCAAGCTGGGCCCCGTCCTTGGGCCCAGCACACGTGGCGAGGCGCCATCCTGGCACCAGCACAGCACACACGTGGAGTCAGGTTCACTCTTGACTGCCGAGCCGGAAGCGGCTCGGACCTTTTATTGAGTCGGGCACATGGGTAACCATGTGACCACACAACACCGTGGAAGGTACCATGGCCCCTCACAGGGGTGCCATGCAACACCAAACTGTAATCCTCTTGTTTTCTCTGTAAACAATTCTAGGTCCTGACTATTGTGGGGCTGGCGGCTGTCACGCTGGTTTGCCGGGGTCACCCGGACTTACAGGTGGTTGCATGGTGGGACCCTGATGGGCAGTGAGGACACGTGCCTTGGTGCAAGGGGCACCATGGATGCCGGGAGCATCCAGATGGGGAGGGTGCCTGGGCTGAACCCAGGGCACCAGGCTGGTCTTGGGGGGGGGGGGGGGGGGGGAGAGAGGGGAGGGGTAGACCAGGGGGGACATGGAGGACGGTGATCACATGGTGTGGGCCTGCAGGGCCGTGATCACACGGTGTAGGCCTGCAGGCCCAAAGTGAGACTGAGACCACAGGACTTCCATTGTTGGAGTCTGCAGCCTTTCTGACGCACGTGCCTGCAGTTGCTGCTTTTATTAAGCTCGGGACATGCTTGTCCACCCTCAATAAATAAAAATGCTGAGTTATGGTCCTAACTAGTGACAATGGGGTTACTAACTCCCATTTAACGTCAATGTATTCGTATGGAATTTCCCAGGCTACATTGAAAAGAAGGAAAATATATTGCTATTGCAGAACAGACTCTGGAGTAATGTGCACATATCCCTGGGATTGTGTCATTTCTCATTCGAGCGTTTTAATTTTTAATTTACTACGGTTTATTGTTTCAACGTGTGGTGTAGCATCCATCATTTTTCTAGTTCTAACGTTTCGCAACTAGTGAATCCACAATATAGAAGATTTATCTCCAATGCTTATGTTTTAGCGCCCCCAAGTGTCGATGTGCAAATAAGACGTAACGATTTCTGTTCGAATTAACTTTCAGGTACAACATAACTTGTTGTAGGTAAAGACAATACGACAGTTCATACATACCACAGTTGGAAACTATTTATTTTATTAAAAAACACCTGTTTTATGGTAGTTTCTCATCCTAAATCTACCAAAATAAACACATGTTTATAACTCTATTTCTACAAATGTTAGCGCATGACAAGAGTAGGACATTTTTACTTATCATCCTGCCTAAGCGTACAGGCTTTTTTCGACACGGGCACTACTTGGATCCTGCTGAACGTAGACCTTTTTGTTATTAATTGTTGGCTTCATATATTATATGTATGGTTCTGTAGGTGGCTTGAGGCTTTCCTCTGGGCAAACGGAAGACAAATGCTCATAAAAGGCTCCAAATAAACGTGGCCCTGTGCAGAACAGCCAGCCGATCCCCACCACCATTTTGAGTTTTGCAATTCTGAAGTCATTCCTTTACAGCAAACCCAGAGCCGCTGCAACTTCAGCAAGCCCAAACAATGGATACCTTGCAAAACACAAAATACATTTTTATAAAGGTTTGTTTACTTACTATGTCAAACTATCAAGCCTTGTTGCATGATGGATATCCATTGCACCTTTTTGTGATTGCTGACTTTCACGAACGCACATGTTCTAGGCATTTATAAACACGGTGCTTTCAGAAATATCGCAGATAATCATGAAAGAAGATGAAATCCTCTTTCCCAAATGTTGGGGAAAGTTTTCCTTTTCGCAGTGTCCATTGATTTCAGTGAAACCTCCAGCATATGAACCTGCTTTTGGTATGACGCAAACCACCTTCCGTTGACTATTACACGGACAACGGGTGTCCCTTTTTTTCTTTTCTTTCATTTCTTTTTTTCTTTTTGTCTGTCAACAGTTTAATGCCTTTGCCATGTGGCTACATCTGGTGGCAGGAAACGGTCTTTTACAACTACAGTGCACAATCTTTTTTTCACTGTAATGCCATTTTGGATACCATGTGCTCCAAATTCCTCTGGCTCATGTCTCATGTTTCTACCTGTTCTTTGGCCATCTTGCTTTTTTTGACCACCTTCATACCCGCTCAGTTCATACTCTAACCCTCCCCCCCTCCCGGACCACACAAAACAAGAGCATACAGTTTCAAAGCATCCAGCTTTTGATACCGGTCCAATATTTGTGTGACTGGAACTTGTTGATACCTGGATTGGGACATTTCTCCCAGTTATTGTCTGTGGTGTAGCTGGCTCCCTTGATTGAAAAGCCACTACTTGTTTGTATATATTCATGGTTCTGTACCACGCTGAGTGGAAGTTGTGAAAATCCTAACTAACATTTGGTGGCAGGTGGTGGTATGCAGGTGTGGGAGACTAAGTGAGTCCTCACTGGGTGGTCATCTGTAGTTTCCTATGCAGTGCATTTCTCACTCTTCCCAGTGATGGATGGGGATGCCGGTTCCAGTAGATGCGGCTCAGTAGCTGCCCCTTTCCAAACCTGTAACGGCTCCTTTCCGGGGCATTTGCATTTCCAATGCCAGTTCTGAGGCTCGGAGCCTTTAGAGTGTGAAGCTAGAAAAGTTAAAAGCACAGGAGCTTGAGATCAGACTCAAGTGCACCTAACAAGGTGCTGGTAAAATGAAGGAGAAGAGAACATATTTGGAAGCCCTTAAGCACACTGAAAGGGTGTACCAATTAGAGTGGATCAGACGAGAGACGGAAATGCTAAAAAAGGAGGTCACTAGGTTCCTGTCCAATTCCAAACAAAATGTCACTTCAAGGGTTTCCCATTCAAATAGTAAGCACATAGATTGTGATGTAAGTATTACTTGTTGAGCCACCACGTGTTCGAGCCTAACTCTTCATCAGTGCTCAATAAGATGGAATGAATAACTACAAATTATTAGTACAACATCCAACAAAGTCGTATACGTGACCATGTGTGGTTAGGAAATTAAACAAGACCCAATAAGTGCGTTGAATTTCACGTGTGTTCCTGTTCGTGCTGATTAATTGCAGCAACCACTTTGGTTAACTTGCCAGGTACGAAAGATTCTCTACAAATTGCTGGCTTGCCTATTAATAGGTCTAGGAGAGTTACTGCAAACGTTATCTAGTAATGTGTATGGTAACTCATCGGAAATAGCGTCTCCTGGTAGGATGAGCCCTGCACCTGTTTCAGACTGTAGTCCTAATGACTTGACACGTGAAATTCAATGGACTTTCTGTGGCTTACAAATGGTGTATAGATTGGCAAATTCCAGTTTTTCCTGTAATCTCCACACAATTCTACGGCACAGTCTGTGCTTTTTGGACTTATTAGGGTCCTGTCGGAGACCTCTCAAAGTTGAGCTAATGAGTTTTTTTTTTTTGTTTTTTTTTTGTGTGCCTATTTAACGTTTGACCCCGCAGCTACCCACTGCTGCTCTTCAGCCATTGGCCTCCAGCAGCGGAACAGATCCTGTAGCTCCAGTGAGGAAGAAGGCAGATCTGCTTTGCAATCCCATCTGCCAAGTAATGCAGTAGCTCTGCAAGTAACCAGGGGCTCCCCCTCAAAGATGTCCAAAGATTGGGTGCTGCATCGTTATATTGAAAAACAAACTATAAATGTTGGAAAAGCTTTGCATAGTTTAAACAACATGTGTGAGGAGCTGTGTTCTGTCCTGGCATTCCATGTTTGCTTGGAAGGCTAGGAGTGACTGACATAGAATGCTGTGTGTGAGAATGTTATGTTCTGAATGGTTCTGTGAAGATCTGTTGAGAAGATGGGTTGACAGAGAGGATGCCGTGGATGTTCTGTCCATGTAACTTACCTGCTGTGGCCTACATGTATTCCTGTACCCAGAGATGGAATTCAGTAAAGATGTTTCCTGTTCCTACACTGGTGTCTGTGTCGTGCTTGGCCAGAAACCAAAATAGTGTGATACCAGGCTTGTTGAATATTCTACATCTGTTGATGTGCTTGTGCTTTGGAAGTCATGGCCTCTGTTTAGAGAGATTTATTGTGCATTTAGGTTTGCTGAGTGGGCACTAATTGTAGACACGTTTAAACCCCTTCTTTTATAGGTTTGGTCTTTGTGTTTTGAAGTTAGTTAGGATATGAACTTGCTAAGATAGTAGGACAGTGTACAAGGTACGATGCATGTTCCGTTAACCCTTATAGTTTACAGGCTGGGTTTTTACTGAAGAACATTGAATTGGAATGTCAAGTAAAACAGTAAGGGAGGTTTATATTGATGTGTTTAGTAAACTGTGATAACTGTCTACAATATTTGTTCTGCATTGTCTGGTGTGTGTCATGAGGTCTGGTCGTGCTTGGCTTTCTGAATTGGAGTTGCTGAACTTGTGGAATGTGGTCTTTCAGCACAGGTGTCTTGTGGGGTGTCGACGCCCAGAGCACTTGGAATTCTCTTTCTGTTGGGTGTTGGTTAACCGCGGTACTTGGAGTACCCTGCCATGTGGGGAATGGTGCATATGTTATGGTGGGCAGCCAGTGAGTTGCAATTGGAATGGTTAATGTTGTATTTGGGAGCTGAGTTTTGTTTATGCTATGAGTGTGTGGTATACTGTTTGTTGGGAGATCAGATCTCCGTGTGTGTTTTGGGAGGTCCGCTCTGTTTGTGCGGCATGGTTTTTTATTTTATTTATTTGCATTTATAGAGCGCCCAAGGGCATCGGGGCGGGGTTTCCAACCGGTTACATTTATCTTGACAAAAACGCAAAACAATACATAAGGAGTCAGGGCCAACACATCGGGAATAAAGGGGGGAGGGTGGGCATAGTAAAAGCATAACAATACATCTGGAATCAGGAGTAAGGGGGGGGTGTTTCCAACTAGAGGAGAGGCGTAGGGGTAGGGCAGGCCACATTATAGTTATGAAGTAGTGTGGGTACCAGGCGTCCCTATACAAAAAGCCAAGTTTCTAGGGCCTTACGAAAGGAACAGTAGCAGATTCTGTCCTCGGGTCATAAAGGAGGCGTTCTATTGGGTAGCAGCTACTGTGCGGAAGCTCGCCCCTCCTGCTCTCACCCTTTTCACTTTTGGTAGGACTTGCCGGTGTGCCACGGCGGCTCTAAATTGTCTGGAAGATTTGGAACGTTCAATATTCTGGGATAGGTATTGAGGGGCTGTGTTTTAGAGGCATTTGTCTGTGATTGGCAGCATTTTGAAGATTATTCCTTCTCAGACGGGGAGCCAATGGGCTTTTCTGTTGGTGGAGATGTGGTCTCTTTTGGAAATGTTCAGGGCTGCTCGTAAGACATTGTTTTGAATAACCTGTAGTTTGGGCAGGTTCTGATTGGATGTTCCTGAAAATAGGATGTTGCAGTAGTCCAATCTTGCTCCAATGATAGCTCTGGCTATGGTTAGGCAGTTGGTCGGAGAGGGGATGTGTCTAGCTGCATTGTAGATGAGGGTGCAATTGCTGTCACTTGTTTGGTGAGGGAGAGAGTGGCATCTAAGTGGACACCCAGCGTTTTTACGGAAGAGGAGACGGGGATTTGGAAAGTATCTATGCAGAAGGAGAAGAAGTTGGAGCTGAGTTTCTTAAGCATGGTGGCTGAGCCAACTAGAAGGATCTGTTTTATCGTTGTTCAGGTATAGGTGGTTTGAGGCCATCCATGACTGAATGGTGGCATACATTTTGTTGATGGATGGAGTCTTCTTGTATTGTGCCAGTTAGTGGGATGAGGATTTGGGTGTCGTTGGTGTAGGATATGTTGAGTGAGTCCAAGATCTCAAAAAGGGGTTAGGTGACTATATTGTAGAGTGAGGGGGAGACAGGAACCTTGGGGTACACCACAGGGAATGGGCGGAGCATGTGCTATGTCAGAGAAGACTCTCATGGTTCTATTTTCTAAGATGGAGACTATCCCACGGCTGCTTTTTGGGAGAAGTTGGTTGATCCTGCGAGATGATTGCAAAGTGTGTTGTGGCCTAACAGATCCAAGTCAGCAGATCGATTGATCGAGGACAAGGAGGGCTGGTTTGCCTTCATCTTTGAAGGAGTCAAGTTGGATTTTGAGGTCTAAGAGTGCTGATGTTGTGCCGTGACCCAAATGAAAACCTGATTGATGCATGCCTAGGATGTGGTAGGTTTATAGGTATGCTTGTATTTGAAGGTATGCAGCTCTGTCCAATACCTTTAGGAAGAATGTAACAGTGGTTATGGGCCTGTAGTTGCTGGGTGCGGAATGGTCTAACGAGGGACTTTTTTTTTTTTTTAACAGAGGGAGAACCCATATTTCTTTTAGACTGGTGGTGACCTTGCTGGATGAGAAGGAGGCATTACTACATCTTGTAATGAATGGAATGACAGTTTCTGAGCATGACAGAAGCTGGGCAGATGTAACCTTTGAATTTGGATGGTTTTACATTTTTTGAGGATGTTGGAAACTTCTCCTTTGGAGACGTCTTTGAAGTGAAACGCTGGTGTGGAATGGTTCATTGGATTGGCTGGGAGGTTAGTAGTGGTAATAGCTGCTCTTTTCTTTGCAACTTTGTGTTGTAAAGTGATGTTCTTGTGCATGGCATTTTGAATGTTGATGCACCAGGTCTCATCGTTGGTGATGGTATTAGGGGGCTGGGATGAAGTCTCTACTTCTCTGAGGATTATGAAGAGCTCATGCGAGTTGGAGCTGGCTTTGGCTATTCTAGAGTTGTAGACTGCTGTTTTAGCACTGATAATGGCCTGTTGATAGTCATTCACTTGGGCTATGAAGGAGGTTTTGTTAACATTAAAGGGGTCTTTTTTCCACATGTTTTCTGCCTGCCACTTTTGAGAGCGCAGGGCCCAAAGGCCCGGGGAGAACCATGAGTTAATGTCTGCTTTTGATTTGGCCTTTCTAAGGAAGAGTGGAGCTACCCGGTTCACAGGTTTGGTTAGAGTGCTGTAATAGAGGTCTGAAAGGATTGTTGGGTCTCCTGAGCTGGGATGTTCAAGGTCCAGGGACGCTAGAAGTGTGGATATAGTGTGTTTGGTGATGATTCTGGTGCTACGGGCGAGAGTTGGACATAGGCTCAAGCTGTTCGGGAGGGTATGAATAAAATGGCGGGAGTGTGAAGCCAATGATGTGATGGTCTGACCAGGGGCAGGGGGTATATATGAGTTTATTCATATAGCGCCTATACACAATGTGTTTCAAAGCGCTTCAAGGCAAGGGAAAATACGATGACATTCTTACAAGGACATGAACAAAAGAATGTGAAATTAACTATCATACTTGGCATGGTGACATTTCAGATAGCATCGACATAGATAGAAAGGGAGGGGGTGAGAGGGAAAAGGGAACAGACGGGAGACTTCCATACTAGGCCTGACGACATTTCTGGTAGAGCTGGAAATTAACAAAAGGGGAGGGAGAAGGTGAGGGGTAAGGGGAGGGGCGGGGGAGGGGAAAGGTGAGGGAGAGGAACAAAACAAGCGACTATCGTACTAGGCCTGATGACATTTCAGATATTTGAACTGATTGTGAAATGTCCATTAAGATCAGCTACCCTGTCCAAGGATCTTCCTTTGTTGTGTGTTGGGGCTGCGACTCTGTGCGTAAACCTGAGATCTATGAGGGCATTTGCTACTGCTGTTGTGTCCAGTATAATTCTGGAGGATGGTCTGATGTCTATGGTAATGTGTGCAAGGTCTTCCTCAAAGCTTGTGGTGGGCCTGGGGTGCCTGTGCAGTGTGATCAAGCTTGTTGGGGAAACTGTACGTTTGGCTGAAAGTATCTTGCAGTTGGATTTGATGAAGCATTGATGAATCTGATTTGCAGTGAGTCTGTGTATGCGGGTGACACTGCCTCCTCTGAGACAATTCTGTCACTTCCAAGTAGTGTGAAACCTTCAGGTAGTTCTAGGGATTACTGGACCAGAGGCTTGGTGAAGCCAAGTTTTGGGGATTGCCAGAAGGTCTAGTTGATTGGTTATGATTAGGTTGTTTATCTCCAGGGCGTGCACAGGGAAGGATCTGGCGTTAATAAGGACACCACATAGGAGGCAAGGGTCCGGGAAGCTAGTAGAGGGGCTACTGGCATCTGGTTTGGTAATGGGCAGGATGGACTTCTGCTGTCTGAGAATTCTGCTGTTTGGTTCTGCATTGATGCTAGTTGGTGGCGTGGGGCGTTTAGGTTTCAATGCTGTGATGAGAGGGTGTGTTCTGTGGATGGCAAGACCCTGAGTGTGCTGACCAGTTGTAGTTGTCTGGTGGGTGGTGTACCTTAGCTGGGTGGCTGGCGAGGATCTGCCAATCATTAAAGGCCTGGGGCGAGGATCGGCTAGAGGGCATATGTATTGAGTTCTGGCTCCGAAGTGGAGGTATCTTAAGGTAGAGGTGGCAGGGACGGAGGTGTTTGAGGTACTCTCGTACCCAGGTTTTTGTTCTTGAAGGATGTAGTTGCGGGGAGGAGCAAGAGAGACAAATGCTGCTCGGAGATGCATGGGAATGTGGATGTTGCAGATTGCATGAGTGGATGCGTAGGTTATAGAGGTGAGAGTGAAGCTCTGTGGCTAGGGTAGTGCGCAGTGCCTCTAACATGTTGTCAGATTTACTGAGTACCTGCCCATGCCTGGAATAAAGATGGCGGTCCACTATGACACCAGTCCAGATGATGGGAGTGGTGAGTCGAAGCTGTGTGTTTCTGGGGTCGGTTGGAGAGGTCGTAGTGAACATGTCAGGCTTGGTGTGAGGATGGGTGTGGGGAATGAGTGCTGGTCTCTTAGGCTGATCACTGTTGTGCCCCAGAAGTATATCCCTGTTGTACAATGCTTCTGGGTGGGAGGCGGGTATGGGAGGGCTAACAGCGTGGCTCAAGGTCGGGGATGTAGCTCTCCCTGGGGAACGCAGCGCTGGGTATGGGTAGTGCAGGAGAGGGTACCAAACGCATTGGTCTGAGTGAGGAAAGGAGTCAGGCAGGGGATGGGGCATGGCAATGGCAGTGAAGGCGCTCAAAGCCATAATGCAAATCTACAAAGGTGCCAGCCGTACAGTCCATCATTTCAGGCTTCCCTTCATGATGTTGTGATACAAACGGATGGTCTTTTAATATGTATGGTTTACAATTGCGGAGAGCTGCTGAAATGGCCTTAAAGTACAGCCTTGTGGTGGGATTAGTTCTCCTGGGAATCGTTTTTCCTCAGACATGTGGTTTGGGGCTGGAAGCCTGAAGTTGCTTTAGAGTTTGGATGTGGTATACTTTTGTTCAGTGGTTGGTGCCTATCTCTTAGTCCTAGAGGAATTGGAGTGGCATATTATGGTGCAGATTGTTCCACTAGTTGAGGACAGCTACAAGGTTTGTGTGGGTGCGTTGTTGGGAGGGTTTGTTTTGGAAATTGAGGGATGTACATGTGGTGTTGCATGTATCTCTTTCTTCTTGGGTGTGTCTTGTGTTGGTTCAGGGGGAACATATGTTGTTTAGCCTTTCCCTGCACCTGCCCTGTATGCATGGAATGCTAGGAGTGACTGACGTGGAATGCTGTGTGAGAATGTTATGTTCTGAATGGTTCTGTGCAGGTCTATTGAGAAGATGGGTTGACTGAGAGGATGCTGGTTGATGTTCTCTCCATGTAACTGACCTGCTGTGGCCTACATGTAATCCTGTACCTGGAGCTGAACTCCGTGAAGATGTTTCCTGCTCATGCACTGGTCTCCACGGTCGTCCTTGGCCCCAGAACTGGTAACCTCAGCTACTTCAATATTTGCAGCTGAACAAACAGCCTGCTTACATTCCTAGTTGTCTCTGCTCTAAGCATCTTTGTGTGAGGGGTCTGATGATTGCTTCATTTTCAACTTTGTCCCTATTGACTTAATTGTGGGCAAGGCTGGTGTGAGCCATCGTTTGGCGATGTTCCGCTATTTGCTTGGTCATGGTTTCCTGTACAGGCAGATCTCATTAAAGTTCCACTAAAAACCAAACAGTCCCCTCCCTGCATAAAAGAAGGTGAAGCTGATGTCTAACATAGTAAATTGGGGCAATAATATTTAGCCCCTAATGTTTTCCTATTACACTACTAATAAAAATACTGCCATTTGCAGAAACTTGTGAGGTTAGCTGTTTTGTTTACTGTGTTAACTGTGTTAAATATTGTTTTTAAAAACGTTCTTGTTACCTTCCAGAGCAGGTTACTAGCCTGCTTGTGCATTTAAATGCGTTATACATTTCTGTCAATTTTTTTATGTGCAAAAGTGATATGCCACTGCACACTGCCCTATGCTTCCCCGACGTTAGTTATTTATTTGTTTATGTGGAGAACGCACTTGCTAGCAACCAGCCTTTTTCTCTTTTATGGGACCTGGTTCTTTCACAGATTACTTCAAAACAGTCACCTAACAAGTGTCATTGACAGCAAATTTAGTAATAAACCGTGGAAGTATAAAACTCGATGCAAAGACGCAGTAGTGTTTAGGTTTTGGAAAAAATCTGGGGCTACACTAATGTCCGGACTGTCGGGACTCGCGGCTAGCTAGCCTTTTGGTTGTAGCCCCTGAGCTTCTACCCGGGACTACAAACGTACGATCCGGGACTATAGGCTCCTTACCCCCCAAACTCCCCTCCCACTAGCAATGCCTCTTCGAAGATGATTACAGGCTTCCACTGCAAGCACATATGTGTTTTCAAGCATCGAACTATAGTGTTCATGGACTTCATCTAGTGTGACTTCGCCAGTTAGCCTCCAACCTCACACGACCTGACTAGAGAGGCCCTTCATAAACCTTCAACTCTTTCTTTGCCCTCCTAGAAAACACGAGACTAACCGTTAGTACACATTTATTAATAATATAGCAAAAATATCCAATGAACGTGGACCTAGCTCCGGGAAGCAGCAGAATACTTTCCAAGTCATGGATGGTGGGAGGAGGGGCTTGCAAGGGAAGCAGATCACACGGGCCAATACAAGGGAATGGGGAAGATAATGGGGGGCGGGGTGTGTGTGTGTGTGTGTGTGTGTGTGTGTGTGTGTGTGTGTGTCCGCGTGTGTCCGAGTGTGTCCGCCCGCCCCGGTCCCGAGATTCAAGTTAGGTGGGTAGTGGATCATGTGTGGACCTTTTTTCTTCATGTGCCTTCACATACAGACTTTCTTAACCTTTAAGATAAAAACGTTTATTCCTAAACCTGAAGAGCAGGGTTGTACTGTTTGACTAGTACCCAAGGGGGGACTTTTTTGATTAATAAAATGTGATGCAAATTGTGCATTTTAAAGAATATTCATTCAGCAACACTGGTTAAAACTACTATCTGCATAGTAAAATAACTCCTCAAACTGGCCCACATTGTCCAAAGAAGTGGCTCACTTTGACCAAAAAAAAAACTGACCCACACCTGCATTTTGCGTTTTTGGTTCAGGCGTTGCCCTAGAGGCCAGTCTGCTGAAGAGGTATTTCTTGTAGTCGTGTACATTACATTGTTTAATTGGTATACTTTATTTGATTGCCCAGTTCACCTTGCAAACACTGTGACAGACGTTTTATTTAGGAAAAAAAAGTAATTTCATGAGGCTACTGAAGTCTCTAAGCAAGCTCATTAACTGTTTAGATTTGGACCGTTTCAAACGTGCACTGTTGTTTTTACTAATTTTTAAATATATGTATTCTTTTCCAAATATATGCAATGTACATATATATACAAGAATAATTCTATATCTCACAATCGCAATTCAAACCTGCACTGTTTTTTTTCTTCTCCATAGATGCCCATGATGCAGTGTTGAGGTTTAATTCTGCTCCTACACGTGGCTATGAAAATGACGTTGGCAATAAAACCACCATCCGCATTGTAAATTCTCAAGTGAGTATTGCCTATAGTCTCTCCTTTTCGGCTATAGACTTCTCATTTCACACGTGTTAATGCCACGTTGAGTAATTCACCCTTTTTTTTAATTTTTTTTTTTTTTTTTTTTTTTTTTATTGATGTTGAAATAAATCAACTTTTCAATATAAAACTTTACATTCATTTGGTCAAAAGGTAAAGTTTACAGGAAACTCATAATACTTGTTGAAATAACAAGTATGAACTTGGGCACTTAACAAACATTAAAAGGCGAGGTAGAGAAAAATGTTCAATTATTATAAAATGACTGACAACAGGTTAAGAAATGTAACGCTCCCCACACACCAGATAAACAGAAAAGCACTGGAAAAAAACACTGGAAAAAAACAATTCTTTAACAGGTCAAATTCACTGCATAGAGAAAATTAACAATTGCAATTTGAAGGGAGACGTTTGTCGTGCACAATAAGGTGCACCATCTTTCTACTGAGTCCAAATTCCCCAGATGAGCGCAATGCCCTGAGAGAAATTTCAGGCGTTCTTGTACTAGAGCTGAGCATAACGAAAGTATGTGTTCCAAAGTTTCTGTGGTCTTGATATCAAGACAAAACATGCAAAAGGTTACACCCCCCTTGGAACATTTGCGCTGGGCCAAGAATTTGCGGGTATGCCATAGATTCATACGCATTCTCAAAATGCCTGATCATATTTTCTTGCAGGGGAACTTGAGGAGATATGGTTCTATATAACCCAACCTCTTGTGTGTGAATTTTCCAGGCATTGCAGATTTATATTGAAGACATTTGGTGCGAGTCTTGATCCAATCATTATGATAGATTAGCTGTTTTACCTTGTTTGGATTTGTCGAAAGCCTATTAAGCGACGCATCTGCTTCTACTAAAGTAAAATAGATAGCATGTAACCACTGCTTAACAAACTGATGTGTGGTGTGAAAAATATTATTCGACAGAAATTGTAGAACATTATGTTCTCGATGGGGCATCAAACATTTCCGAAGAAGGGCACAAGTTCTCCACTGGTATTGAGCATTCAGGGAGGTGAGGCCTAGTTCATAACGCACCCATACTATCGGGATGCATTGTGGGAGCTGTAAAATTGTTTTCCAAAATTTGCCTTGTAACCGATCAAAAATTCCTGACTCCCATGGAGATTGTGACTCAAGCCCATATAAAATACATGGAATTGCTTTTTGCTTGCAGTAGAGAACTGCCGGTTTCATCGTAATAGTGCCATAGCGGTGCATTATGATTTTTGTCTGTGAAACGGACGAATCAAGTTTGCACTTCACAACATCCAAATGGGCATTCACTGAGGCACTACCATCAAAGACCATACCCAGATAAACATAACTTTGAACTGTAGCCACATTTATGTGGTTAATAGACCAACTTGCGGTAGATCTCGACGTATTACGTGGTCTATTGGGTTTTAGCCATATTCACCCGTAGGTCATTGGCCACTATTTAATCGTTAAAACCATCAAGAAGTTTTTGAAGACCGCATGGGGTTTTCGAAACGAAAACCAAATCGTCAGCATACATAAGGGTCTGAATTTTACAGTTATTTATCTTGGGTGAGTCCGATGATATTGACTCAAAGATCTAGCGAACGTCATACATAAAATAATTAAAAATAGCGGAAGCCAAGACATAGCCTTGTTTTAGGCCACAAGCAGTTGGAATAGCTCTAGATAGAAGGCCTTCCAGATTTAACCTAATACGTACAGATGTCTCACCATGAAGCAATTGAATAATTTTCTGAAATGTAGTTGGACATTCGTCTCTAGAAAGCTTCGCCAAAAGAATAGGGCGAGAGATGGCATCAAAAGCCGTATCAAGGTCCACGAAGGCAAAATAAAGTGCTTGTTTAGAGTTTTGTGCTTGCGATTTAATAGCTTTGAGACATAGCAAATTGATATTTGTGCCTAGATCGGCTAAACAACCCGTCTGGAAAGGGTCTCTTGTATGAGAAGCTCTTGTCCAATTATTGAAATCCTGCAAGATCAGTTTGGAAAACAATTTGCCGGAGCATCAAGAAGGGCAATGGGCCTATAGTTGCGTGGAAGTGTGTGGTCCCCCTTCTTGTGAATTTGTACAATAATTGAAGTTTTCCAAGAGTTCGGAATATTGCGAGAAGTAATGATATTTTGAAAAAGTTTATTCAATATTTTGGCCCTCATTGAGGGATTCGATTTGAACATATGATTGCTGAGGCCATCTGGGCCTTTGGCTCGGGAAGAGCTAATTTGTTTGATATAGCCTTCAAGCATAAGCGGGCCACAAACTGAGCAATCTGGTAATTGGACCAAGGGCACAAAAGATGGGTCCGCATACAAGTTGGTATAATGCTCAATCCATTGAGTCTCAGTTACGCTAACAATCTGCAAAGCACTCTGGCTTTTATGGACACATTGATTAAAAATTGCCCAGGTTTTGGCTGTGTTTTTATTTGCTATTAACCTGAGCATGTGTTTGCTATCTGCCTGCAAGATACGTGCTCTGTGTTGGTGCATCCAATTACAGTATCTGCATTTAGCCGCTCTCAATTGCTGAATACAATTGGACTGATTTAGCTTACTGATTAGCCTTTTTTTGCGATGATATTCTGTCTTTCTAGCCTTAGCAAGGGGATTAAAAGCATGTTTATGTTTCTGAGCCTCTGTTTGATTACCAGAAATCACTGAATATTGAAATGTAATTAGAAGATTAGTGTACTGTTTTGGATAAACAGAGTGATTATTAGAAGTGATCAAATCAGCTAAGGCTGATAGATTGTTGTCTGACCAGCGGAAGCGCGTTTTAGAATTATTAACCACCAACTCATTCACATAGTAGGACTTATTAGGCGCTACATAATTCCAGCTGATTGTAAGGACTAACAAATGATGATCACTATGCACCTGAGGGATTATTTGAAAGGAACGGATCTGTCCAGTTAAGTTGGTGTGGATATACATGTAATCTATTGTTGTGTAAACAGATCCCCTGTGCCATGTCGGCTGTGCTGGAATGTCACCCTGAATTGCACCATTGGGCATGTGGAAATTGCGATTCATCATAAAGGACGACCATCGCTTGACCTTGTCAATGGTGCTTTTCCCCTTAGGATGGATGCAATTGAGATCACCCACAATAAGGGTATCCGTAATATATGAGGGGAGAGGAGATCCAAATCTAGGAGTCTAGTCAAACCAGCGTAAAAGGCAACATCAGTCAACCCAAGGGGGTTGCGATAAATGTTAATCGGAGCAATGGTATGCATTGGGCATGTGATTTTTTACAAGTTAAATTAAAGGCAGATACTGAGGCCCAGGCCTGAACAGTAAACCCTCTGGACATATTCACTCCCATTAATAGGCCTGATGATGGTCGACCTTTTTGGCCAGCAATGGCTGGGAGTAAAACAATCTCACAGTTGTTCCATGCAGGAGTTTGCAAAAGCCAAGTTTCTTGTAATACTATTATGTCCAAGACAGACGGAAAGGCAGCAATGGAAGTTTGTAAATGTACATGGCCTCTAGTATTCCAACTAGCAACACTAATGAGGCGTTCTTGCAAGGTTACTGGTGGTTATGACATATACGACTGGGCACCTTCAGTGTTATTTACCAAGAAATCACTTGCATTAGGGTAGGTAGTTGTTGCCTAGGGATCTAGGCCCAATGAAAGACGCACACACGGAGAGATAGGAGGAACTTCTTTATTCTTTTACAACCAAGTCGGAACTGGCGCTTGCTGCGCACGTGCCCCATAACTCCCTTGCCCAGTCAAAACTCCGCCTTTCCAACGGAGGGGGCTCATGAGCGTTAACCCCTTGAGCCCCGGGTAACACTACCCCCGGACAATATGTCCAAACATCAACTTGACACTCTGTGTCCAAACAATAACTTAGCACTCTTCAACAAGTCTCATCGGCTTCTTTATGAGTCGTCTCGGCCTCTCACCTTGAGTCCCCAGATCTGGCTCCTCTTCAGTCGCTCCACTCTGGCCCATGTCCCCGGGATCTCCTTCCGGGGGAAACCACTCATCATCCCTCTGCATCCTTGGTTCTGGTGAGAGTGCCCTCTGGGGTCCTTCTGTGTTTTCTCTTCTTACGTATTGCCTGAACTGCTGACAGTTTCTGGTGACGGCCCTATTCTGGTCTTCAGCCGTCACCATCGTACCTTTCACTGCAACAATCCTCATGGGGCTTGGAGCAAACCGCGGGTCTGTCTTTCTATTGATCGGCTGTTGCACCAGAACTTCATCTCCTACCTGGAACTCCGGTGGCACCGCTCCTCTCCGTGCATCGGTACGGAGCCTCGCGTTTTCCTTTGCCGCCGCGTCTCTCTGGAGCAGATCATGGTCGGCCGGCTCTGCCTGTGCCGTACTTCTCGGGATGCGGGTTCGCACCTCATATCGGAACATGAGCTTGGCGGGCGTCTTATTTGTGACCTCATGAGGAGTGTTCCTGTAGTCTCTTAACAGGCGGCATAGCGCTTGGTGTGTATCGACTGCGTCAAGCCGTGCCCTCTGTATAGTCTTCTTGATCGACGCCATGAAGCGCTCCGCCATTCCATTTGCCTGGGGGTGGCGCGGTGTGATCTTCATGTGCCTGAACCCCAGGTGCTCTGCCAGTGTCCCAAACTCGTGTCCACAGAATGGTGGTCCGTTGTCGGACTTGACCCACTTGGGGATCCCCCACTCGCTAAAGACCTCTTCTATCGTCGCCGCCACTTGAGTGAACGCCGTGGAATTGACCACCTTGGCAATCGGGAACCTTGAGTGCTCATCTATGAAGAGTAAGATGTAGTCACCCGCTTCGGTCGGCCCGTAGAAATCCATGGCTACTCGTTCCCATGGGTGATCAGGTATTTGAGTATGCTGGAGTGGGGGCGGATGTTCTGCAGGGGCTGTGCACTGACAGGCGTGGCAGTTCCTTACCCACTCGTCAACGGCTGCATCCAGGAGAGGGAACCACACGTGGCACCTGAGCTGCTTCTTCGTGTTCTCGGCTCCTCTGTGACCTTCGTGCGCTATGCTGACCACCTCGCTCCTGAGTGTGGCGGGGATGACGATCCTGCACCCTCTGAGCAGGATATTATGGTCCTTCACCGCAAGTTCACCATGTACACGGGCTAGCCGTTCGATTTCTTGTTTGTTCACCCCCGGGTGAGCTAGGATGGCTCTGTGGTGATCTTTCCATTTGCTGGCCGTCGTGAGGCTGATCGCCAGGGCTGTCGTCGGGTCGGCTGCCGATGCGGCCGCTACCCTTTCAAGGGACAGCGCCGGAGGCAGCGCCTGGGCTGCCACATACTGCACATACGCGACGTCACCCTTCCGTGCGAGCGGGGCCCCTACAGGGTGTCGGGAGAGGTAGTCTGCGGGGTTGAGGTCGCCCCCCGGGCGGTGTACAATGTCATAATCATATTCCTGGAGGCGGATGCCCCACCTCTCAATCCTCGGTGGCATCTTGGTGTGCGGGTTCCCGAACAGTGATAGAAGTGCCTGGTGGTCGGTGATCAGCGTGAACCTTTTGCCGATTATGAAGTTGTGGAAGTGCTCACACGCCCAGACCGCTGCCAAGCTCTCCTTCTCGGCCTGGGAGTAGGCTAGTTCAGGCGTCGACGGGCAGGGTACAGGATGGAGGCGCAGGCGGGACCGCTTCCGCGGAGCTTCGGAGGAGGAGGTCCGGCGAGGCGGATCCGGCGGAGTGCCGTGTTGCGCGGAGGTGGAGCAGGAGGAGGAGGTTCGCTGGGTTGCCCACCACGAGCGGACTGCTGCAGGAGGAGGACTCCAGTGTGTGGGAGAAATCCTCGTCGCCAAATGTTGCCTAGGGATCTAGGCCCAATGAAAGACGCACACACGGAGAGATAGGAGGAACTTCTTTATTCTTTTACAACCAAGTCGGAACTGGCGCTTGCTGCGCACGTGCCCCATAACTCCCTTGCCCAGTCAAAACTCCGCCTTTCCAACGGAGGGGGCTCATGAGCGTTAACCCCTTGAGCCCCGGGTAACAGTAGTCATTTGTTTCGCATTATGACCCACTTTTATGCTTGCAGGATCTTGTGCCAATAAGAAGCCCATGTTAAACAATTGTATTTTGGGTTTCCAGATAGTGTTTAAGACAATACCTGAAGGTATCCACAGGCGTAACACCGAACCAGTGCTCTCGGAAATAAATTCAATTTGTTCGATGTCACTTCGATTCACCCTTTTTGAAAACGCCCTTTATAACTTCATCTGCTGAGAACGTGGATGGCATGTTCTTGGCACTTGGAATGCGGTGCTAAGATAGTGACATACATGTCCTTACCACATGTAATGATCATTGCGTTTAGCGCTGCACGGAAGTGCCTGCAGAGGTTAAGGAGGTCACTAAAGCAACATTCCCGTAAACCAGCTTTTCATATCTCTGTACTGGGCGTCCAGCCCTCACCCAGAAGGCGGGATTAACTGTAGAAGAGACCCTTCCGGGGCACCAGTGCTCCCAGAGCAAAGGCGCGGCAACAGAAACGACATAACAAGGTACCCGAGGCCCACATGAGTTTCTTCACAAAGAGTAAGCAGATCAGGGTCCTCCTTAGCAGCGGCAGCACCCCAGGAAGCAAAACATTTTTAGCATTAAACTGTATTTTAAGTTGTGTGAAAAATATCCCTTTAGGCATTACTCTCATCTTCAAGAAACTAGTTTGTACATTTCAAAATCCTAGTTGAAGTCTTCAACATGGTTATGTTTGGATGGCCCTAGTTGGCATGTAGAGCTTAAACTAGTTCATACGAGCAAACGGTGTCGCGTTGGATAGGCTCTGAGTTGCAAGCTGGAGCTAAACGGCTCCCAGCAACATCGGTCCCTGCCTTGGTTTTTGTGAAATGTTTCTTTCAAATTTTACGATAACTCATTTTGCTTCCGCAGCATTTGTGCAGTGCTTATAAAATAGTGTCTGAAGTAGTGCTCCCCCCCCGTGTCTGGACTAATCTTTGAATTGTTGGATTGTATGGATGTGTAACTATAAACGTGAAGGTATTACCGGTGAAGGTATTGTGTATTTTTTTTTTTTTTTGTGCTCTCCTTCCCAACCCCCTTAGTTCTCATCTAAGTATGCCCTGCAAATTATTTTTGAAAACCCCCTTCAAAGATGGCCATGCATGCCCATTATTTAAATGGGCATTTCTTGCCCCCCAGCCCCTCCCTATGTTGCATCTCTGCCTGCTTGCTCCTGCTCCGACATGTCATCCTTTTCATTTCTAGGATTGGCTGAAGCACATTTCAGTAGAACTGAGCTGTTCGTGGATTTACAAAGACCTGTTTCTGAGCTGTTAGGCAGTAAACATTCAATACTCTCCATGCTTCCATTCCTGGTACTCCCCAAAGGTTTTTTTAATTATGAAATATTAAAATAGTTTTTGGTACCTTGCTCCTTCGTTGGATCAGTATGTGAAAAGTCCCCCTTTTTCTACCTGTTGTGGGGTAGCCCGTGGACTTTTTGCTAGCTGCGCAGAGTTTTGTACTTTGTTCCTCTGAGCCGGACTTGAGTGGATCCTTTATTTTTGTTTTTTAAATATTTCTTTGGGTGTCTGCCTTGAATTTGTATGAAGCCTGTATCAGTTGTATATCGAGTTACCCCACAATGTACCAGATGGGGTACCCACTGTCATGTGGTTAGGCTGGTTGTGGGTTTTTCCTTTTGTGCAATATGGCTTCCATCCTGTGGAACCTATTTTATGAAAACTCAAGACCAATGATTGCATGCCTCCTACATCATTAGGTTAGACAGATGTTCATGGTAGTTGATCATAGAAGCCTTTTACCTTTGAACGGGCAGAAGACTGTATTTTGGCTGATTGTTCTAAAGAAACAATGACGGTCATGAAGATATGCCTGGCAAAGCATCTGGGCCTCTGTAGATGGGACATGCTGCAGACTATTGACCCAGGACCCCACTTTTCTTTTCCCCCATTTTGTTAAGTTATATGTATTTATACAGGGCACATATGCCGAGGGCACCGTGGCGCTAAACAGTCGAGGTGAGGTAGTGATTGAGCAGAGTAGAGTCTAAAAAAGAAGGGTCTTCAAGGACCTCCGAAAAGCCAGATGGTTAGTAGTAGCCCGGAGAGCCCAGGGCAGCTGATTCCACACCCTCGCAGCCACCACACAAAAGGCACGGCCACCAGTCTGTGACCATCGAACAAGAGGAACTAAAAGCAAGAGAGCATTCTGAGAACGGAGGGGACGAGAAGGAACCTAGTGTACACATTTTTCCTGGAGGTACTCGGCTCCTGATTTGTAAAAGGCTCAATGGTACCAAGCACATTGATTTAAACAAAATCCGTTTCTCAATCGGAAGCCAGTGCAACTGTCTCAACAGCGGTGGCATATGTGCTCGTGGAGGGGGCACACGATGGCTCTGGCTGCTGCATTCTGGAGCAACTGGTTGCGAGTCACTGTGATCCCAGTGCCTTCCCTGTTCCTCCCTCTTCTCTCCCATCCCCTCACACGTCCTCACCCGACTCACTGATTGGCTGTTTACATCGAGGAAGCACAGCTTTTAGGCTTGTTGCCGGAGAGCTTCTCCCTTTTGCATTGGGAGCCTCATGTGACCCAGGATCTTCACCTCCTAAGTAAGGACTTTGCCCTCTGAGCCTCTTTGCTTGCATGGCATCGTTTTTTCTTTTACCATTTTCACCATGATGCCCACGCTTGCCGTGCCTTCCCTATTGCTCCTCCTGCTCACACCCTTCCTATTTGGATGTTTGCTTTCAGGAAGCACAGCGCTTTTAGCTGAAAGCCCCAGGGCAGCCTTGCCTGGGCAGTTGGCTAAGGGCCACGGCAAAGGGCCCCTCCCTTGGGTACATCCCGATTGCCTGCTCACCATGCGTGACCCACACAGCTGTCTACTGCAACTACCAGGTAGGATGGTAGGAGTTGGGAGCACGGTCAGTGATGTGCTTCTGAAGCCCTGTCACCACCCCATTACTACAATGTGAGTCTTGCCATTGTGTTGAATCTTGCTGTGCTCCAAAGCTAACCGCTGTATTGCTTGCAGCTGACTTTTGTTAGTATTGCTGCTGTATTGCTTAGCTGAATTCTGAGTGTAGCCACTTTATTCCAAATCTGTATTGAAAGTATTTTACACTCTGAATGCGACTGTACTAACCACCCCTGCTCCATCTTCTCTCCTGCATACCTCCCAAGTACCAATCGTGCCCTAAAGGGCCAGGCACACCATACAAACCACACATCCACCAGGGACAAACATCTGCAAACCTCAAACAACCCAGCCACTGGGCCTTACCCCTCTGGACACAACACGCCAGTGCACACAATCAAAGCACACTCAGAAGACGGATGAGCACAGATGAAGAGCACAACCTCCATCCTATCCCTCTTCTCTCACTAACTTACCCTCTTTCTTACAGAGGCACGTGAGCACCCGGAGACCATGGTAGTGGTGTGCGGTATAAGTCAACAAAACATAACCAAGTGTATGGTCCGCGCTGGCCTAACTTGCTGGCCACTGTGCCCTCTTTCTCTCCTGTCCATCTCTAGGCTGGCGTAGCTAATGGTTAATCTTATCAAATTTATCAAATTTCACGTGCATACAGTTCTCTGATGCAACCTAAAAATGTGTGCCCTGACACCATTGATTTGCTTATAATAGATAAGCATCTGTTGCTATTTAAAGGCATAGTATCCCTCACTAAGTTTTGTTCATGTCTCTTGTTGGGCCAGGCCAGTGGTATAGCCAAAATGTCCTTACTCGGTGGGCCTGCAACATATACATGGGTGTCGAGCTGGGGGGGTCCCCATAAACTAAGGATGCAATATATATATTTCATTGAAATGTTTCCTTTTTATTTGCACTATAACCTGGCCAAAGTTTTAGCTTTCATAGGTTGTCTTCATTGCGTTGTAAATTACTGATGCTAGTGGTCACCCTACCAGTCGTATTGCTCAGTTTTTATTATCTGTTTAAGGATGAGATGAAGACAGTACCCTGACAGAAGTGGACCATGTACATCCAGGTTCCACAAAGATCTGTGTGATCCTGGTACCTTTAGGGGAATGGTCTCCAAGTGCCCTCCCCGCCACTCTTTGTGCACCTCATTCAGTCTGTTGTCTCGCCCTTTATTATAAAGCAGGCACCTGTTAGCTAGGTTTACGTTATTTAAATCCCCTACATATAGGCAGACGTGCACAGTCGTTTTTTCCACTACTACTCCACAGCATTAATCTGCATGCGAAATAGTTTCTTGATGTGAACATTCAAAAGCTTGTACTCTTTACCCTCCTGTTTCTTGAAAGCTCATGTTCTACAAGTCCTGGTACTTTTTTTACACACATTTTGCATTCAAGTACAGTTTATAAATTCAGGTCTTTTAAACATTACAAGACCATGCAAAGCGAGCCTAAGCGTGAACACTCGTTTTTTTCACACCTGGCGTGGGGCACCTTGAAATTCTGCCTTCGAGTGGATTACTTTCTAGACTTGGACACACCATAAAAGAATTTGTTTGATAAAGTCACAAATGTCTTGATAAAGGGCTTGTTTTCATGCACAAGAAGCATGACATTTGCGGCCTGACTCGTGGAACGTTTTTCTATGGGATTGCACCATTCTAAAATGCTTCCATGAATCGGGCCCTTGGAGTTTGAGCATTAACCAAACACCTGTGCAGATTCCTTAGGTGTCAGGAGCACCTGTAAATATGGATGGCCTGTGATCAGTAGAGCAGATTGGGCCTTGCCCACCCCCCACCCCCTCTGGTGCGCACTTCTAGGTCACTGTACCCAGTGGACGTCTCTGTATTATTTTTGCCTCATTTTCATCCTGCAAACTTTTATCCCTAAATTTACAATACACCACCTGCAATGACATGGGCATATCGAAAGACGTTAAAGGCAAGAGTAATGGAGTGAACATGTTGGTCGACCATGCCCTTCCTTCGCCTGTCCCCTCTCACGTCAGAGAGTAAACCTTGGAATGTTGGTACTGAAAATGGAAATGGAGGGTATGGGGAGGGTAAACTATTCAACTTCCTGTAGTCCTCCTTTTCCAAACAAGGCGAGAAAGAATGGGACAAGCCATATTTTGTAGACCACCAACTCCACCATTCACATTTCACCCTCCCCGATCAGTTACTAAGCATGTTCAGCTCTCTTTAGTGACTCCTTCCCTTACCTGGGAAGTTAATCCCTGCACAGAAAAGACATTTAGACCTGCTCCTTCAGACCCCTTCTGTGGAAGCAGACCTCTTAAACCAGATTATCTAGTGGTAACTACCATCCAGAAAAGATTCTCTAGCGGTAACCACCACCCAGAAAAGAGCCAGTTCTCCTCTGGTGTCAACTGAAGCATCGACCCCCAAAAAGAAAGTTGGAAATATTTAGCATTGCGGAAAAAAGTAGCTACTTCAGCTGCTTACCAAATATGCATTGAAAATAATACTATTCTATCCAACTAGAACAGAGCCGTACGGGATATCAAACAGTCAACTACCCCTACGCTTTTAGATCTCTTCAACATCTCACTTACAAGATTGCGTTACTCATGTCCATTCCATCAATAAGAAGGGTTGGTGAACTGCAAGCCCTCTCAGTTCAAGATCCATTTGTTGCTCATAAAGGCAAAGTGGTGTTAAGAACACATCCACGTTTTTCTCCAAAATTTATCTCAAAGTTCCATGTTAATCCATAGAACTTTCAGCTTATTTCCAACATCCAACTAGTTCAGCAGAAAAGAGCCTCCACACATTAGATGCTAGGAAGGCTGTAATGTATTCCTAGACAAAACTAAACCACTAAGGAAAACTATCAGTGGTTTCCATAGCTACAGGGAGAGAATGGGATCCTGTCTCTAAGTCGCTATTTCAAAGTGGATAGTCCAATGCATGCAAATGTGTTCTATTCTATCCAAAGAAATGATACCCTTCACGCCCACTCAACTCGAGGAACAGGGGCTACTTTAGCTTTTATTGCAAATGTACCATTAGATGCCACTTGCAAGGCAGCTACTTGGAGTTCAGTTCACACCTTCACATAGCACTAGTGTCTAGATGCACATTCAAAACAAGATTCTCAGGTAGGAAGCAGTGTTAAGACATCTTTTTGCTGCTGTACCTTCATACATCCCACCACCTTTTCCAGGTCCTGCTTGCTATTCTATGTAAGCATGTGTCTAAGCAGATCCACAAACCTCGGAAGGCTTACATTACTCACAAATAATCATATTTCTGATGCTTGTATCTGCCTAGATTCACGTGTGCCCACCTCCCCTTACACCTTCCTTTCCTTAAATCTCTGTGCTTGCGCATACACTTCATGCTCCCTAATGTCAGGAACAAAACCATCTAAGGGATCTCAAGGTGTGAAGGACCATGAGTACAACGCACATCACACCAGGGATGGTATTAGACACACCAGTCGGCGTCCCTTTTCTAACTTCAGTCATTCAATCATCTGCACCTACCACTAGATGTCAGCCTATGCAAGCATCATGCATAAGTTCACGGTTGAGTAATGTTTGCCAAACAGGTAGACATCCACAGTCTCTGATCCAAACAAATGGAAATTGTGGGTCTGCAAATGAGACCCTCTGATTTCTCTGGCATGTATGCTGCTTGCCAAAGAAAGGAACATGCAGAGAAGGCTGCAAGGCAGACCGGGAGCTTGGCAATTTTGTAGATATTATGAAATGGGAGCAGTGGGTATTCTCTTCCATGACAAATCTACAATAGCGCACATTACCAAAGACAGTAGGTCTGTTATTGCAAACTGGTAAGCCATGTTTGTCCTGTGGCGCGTTAGTAGCCTCCACACTTGCAAAGCCTGATCTATTAGGGATTGACGGTTTGTTTTCAATGTGATGGGTCACAATTGATCCTTTCCACAGCTTTGTGAATCTGGTGCCTAATGCCTTGCAAATCTGGGCTCTTTAATCTGAGGCATGCAAGCCTAGTACTGATCTCCTCCAATGTGTTGTTTGAAGAAGACGACTACCATAGTCTTTATTATGGTAGATGACTTGCACCGAGTAAGTCCGATTTGACTTAGTCACTTCTTGGTTAATCGGCGCCATAGTATTTTTGTAGCAGGCCACAAACTGGTTACATCATCACAAATCTTTGAGACCATGAACATGTATGGTTTACAGGCGTTATGAATGCAAGGGTTCAGTTCACAAAGGAAAACGTTCACTGCTTGCATCATTCGTAAAGCCCTGTTTTGCCAATTGGTTCTTCATTTATTCTGTCCTGGGTTTCAGTAATTGTAAATGTCCGAAAAAGTATTTTTTTTTTTTTTTTTTACAGCAATAGCCCATGGTTAATTATTCATATATCAGAATTAATAGGTTCGGTGGCATTTTTTGATATAGATTCAAGCTTCCGTGTGATACGTTAACAAATAGTGCGTTTCAATTGGTCTTTCGTATAACGTCGTTCGGCGTTTCTTAAGCCATTTGACTTGTATTGGTAAATACGTGAGGTTACAGTGACACCATGTGGTTTCAACGGATTGTTGCATGATCACTGCTTCTCTAATGTTATGTCACGTATATTTTTATTCAGTGCTAGTCGGAATTTTTCTTTTTATTTTTTTTTTTTATATTGTTTGTTTTTGCCATCAGTGTTTAACTAGCCCCCCTTCATATTGCTCACGTTTTTCAAATGAGTTGGTTGCTATTCTACCTGTACTGATTTGCAAACGTATATTTGAGGACCTATATAAATCCGCTGTCTCGCCTCTAACTTGCCTTGTATTCTATGTAACAAAACAAAGCTGTATAGCAATGTATGGGTAAATGTGGTTCTTATTTCAATGCACGTATGCTGGTCAGTGTGGTTCTGCAGCCCTTGCATTTTGCAAATGTGCTTAGCGCACATAGCATTCTAAAGCTTTTGTGTGGTGCACACCTGTAAAGGATCCGGTGCCAAAAATTGGTCTTCACCACTTACTATTTGAGATGTGTGCAAAGGGACAGTTGGACATTAAGGGCCGAATTGCAGCAACCTTGTACTTGCACAAGTGCAATTAGCGCTAGGAAAAAAATTGCCCGAGTGTCAAAAACATATCTTGATCTGGCTCCCTCCCTGATCACGCCCTGTACCCCCTCTCTCGTAGCTCACACAATCATCTGGAACTTGGAGGTAGTGGGTCATAAAACCCCCAAAATAAATTGTTAAATGTCCTTCCATTGCAACAGCAGCCATTCTGCATTGTTTGGGTGGAACAGAACAGTGGCAAAACCCAAAACGTGAGCCCCCCCCCCCCTGTAAATCCTGCTCCGAACCCCTCTTGAGCTCCTCATAGTAGTGTGGCGGCACTAGAGTCCCGGGCTACCACACATGCACAATAAGCAAGATGATTATTCACGTAGGGCTCTGCCACACATGGTGAAAGATGCAAGTATGGTCATTAATCGAACCTTATTTCTTTCACTTGGCGCAGAAACAAGCGGGTGACACTGACGCAACATTCCAGATACCACTAAACAGCAAGTAAGATTATGATGCATGTGCCACTGGCGAAGACGCCTGTTGGCAGCGGGCAAGTCCTGGGTTGCTGCTAGCATTATGAATTATGTAAGTTCTCCAGCATGAGGTCTGGCATGTATTCACATGCTCATGAATATTCCCTGTCGGCAGGCTGGGAATCCTTGGTAAGAAAAGAAAAACAGTATTGCGTTAAAATCTTGAATACTGCCTTTTACCTATTATCCAATCACTGAAGACCGAGGTCCTACTGCACACATCCAATGACGGTCGTCTTCCTGAATCCCGCCATGGCGGCCATCTTCAGGTTCTTTCCTGAACGTTTCGGTGCAGGGAGTACTAGAGTTTTGCTTTACAAGCTTTTTTCAATAGAATTACGTTTTTTGACGGGAAATTATTATTAATTTATTTGGTAATGAAATTTCAGACTGCTGACTACTAGTCGGCTCCCGTAACGGGGCTCCGTTGCCCGTTAAGTTTCGAATATCTACACAACGTGTCAAATAGAAAGGCCTACCGAGGCATACTTCTTGCCTCGCCATGTAGGAGGAAGGAAAGAGAAGTCTCTTCAGGCTCTGTTCCCAGTATGGCTTGCGTAACTTCTATGTGGAGGACAAGAACGCGATAGATATCTGTCTTCATCCCGACCATGAAGAGGACCAATGCAACAACTGGCAAGTATTTTGGCCAATATGAAGAGTGACCGCTACAGACGGTTGGTGGCATGGTTGAAGAGGATGGGGCCCTGGCGTGGCCACCGGGAACGTCAGGCGTAGGCCAGATCGGGCCGCACCCCAGAGTGCTCTGCACCTGGTAAGAGATCCAGATCGTCCGAGGAGGTACCCCTGGAGGGCTTCAGTAATGCCAAGCACCAGATAGTTGGTCCGGATAGAGACGGCGCTGATGCCGGTCCTAGACAGGGCACACACGCTCTCCATCACCTTGCCCGTCTATGATGAGCTTGCCTGTGGCCGGCAAAAAGTCCTTGATGCATAGTAGTTTGTCACGGAAGAAGCCGTAGAAGCACTCCCGAAAGGAACCCTCTTCAAAGCCCTCAACGATGCCCACTTCTATGGCTTCATCAATGAATACAAGGCAGTCTATGGCCACAACTGCTTCGACCAGACCATTGTCAAACGTTTCTTCAGCTGCAGTGGGCTCATCTTCGTCGACGGCCATCTCATCAACGAGTAAGCAAAAGCCGCTGGCAAAACCTGCTGCAAGGGGTTTGCTGCTGCCAAGACCCACGACTACTGCTTCATTGACCACCACTACCCAGCCAAGAAAGGCACGGGTGATTGTCTATAGCCCTGAGGAAAGTGGCTAGACTAGGAGAACAGTACTCGGAGAGCACAGTTGGTCCTTTGGCCATTTATACTAGTGCCAACACTGGATTGCGTTGTTTTGTAAGGTAGGGTGCATAGAACCATATAGTGCCAGCTCCCCTCTCTGGCACTACCCTGATATCGCCCCCACATTGGACACACTGCTGCAAAGAGTATGGGATCCCACAAAGGAACTGACTATGGGCGATATGTTTCCAGGTGGTACATTTTTAAAACTAGAGGAGGCACAAGGAAAAGTTGGTGCTGGGCTCACCATAACGCTACAATATCATCGCCTAAAAGCAGCTTGCAGATGCAGATGGCCCTCATTCAGGCCGAACCAGCCCCCCTTCCGTTCACACTTAGCATCATGGCACAAGAAGGGTTCAAGGGGAGCATATCCATGATATAGTATGGTGCAATCCCACTCCCCATCCAAGAATACAATGAAAACAAAATGGGAAAGGGACCTAAATATAACAATTATTGACACGCAATGGGCTAAATATTGCCAGCTTACTAAATCAATTTCCCTGAACGCTAATTTCAGATTTGTACAATTCAAAATCTTAAACCATCTGCTCATCACTACGGGGAACGTTCCGAAGTTCGATCGGAGTAAGCAGGCACTTTGCCCCCAAGTGTAAAACTCCGGACACCAACTCAATACACATGTTTCGAGGTGATTGGGTCCTCCGTCGTATTCCATATCTGACATATCTATGACAGTAATCACCACAGCTGTGCTGCTTTGGAAAATTTTCGGCGTCTACGTCAATACGCTGTCCTTGAGGGCCTCCGTCGAGCTGACGTCACCGGATGCTATAAGTAGGACGCACGACACCCGTAGCCTCAGTTCCGTTTTCTCCACAAACGTGTTCGCTTTGGAGATCTCAGCGCGCCTCGGTTCTTCCGAGTTCTGTTCTGTTGGTTCTTTGAACCTGTTCGTTGTGAAGATTTCCATGATGTCTTTGACTTCTTCCACCCCGCGGCTGGTCGGGACTGCGGGTCGAAGATGTCGTTGACAGATTCGCACAACACCTGTCTCTGGTGCCTCGGGGAGGACCATGACACGGATGACTGTGTAGACTGCCAGTCGCTTACATCGGAGGTCTTACGGGAGTGTAAGAAGAAGCTTTCTGTAGGTAAGGTGTCCAAGCTCCGGAAGTAGAGATCCACTGGGCTTTCGACGGACGATTCGAGGGGTGACTCTCTGCATCTTCGGCATAAATCCGGGGGGGTCTCGGTCTAGGAGTAGGTCCTGCCATTCCTCTGCCTCTTCGAGGCACTCACGGAAGCACCGGCATCGGTCACCTTCCCTGTCCTCGTCCGAGGACACCGCCCGTCGGCGGGTAGCTTGTCCCAACAAGCATTCCACTCCTGCGGAATGGGATTCATTTCGGCAGGAGATGTTGGCGATTTTTCAGTCGCAGGGCTCCGGTCCATCCGCGCCGTCAAAAGACACCGGCCGTGACCGTGCTAGAGACGCCACTCGCATGCCTTTGGGCTCGAGCGGTCGTCGCGATCACCTGGCACCTTCGAGGTCCCGATCGGACAAGGATGGTCGCTCTAGACATGCCCGTTCCAGGTCCCGGTCCTCGACGCCCTCGAGACCGTCGGAGCCTGTGAGGTCTTTGAAGAAGACATCGGCGCCGAGGTCTTCGCTGGACTCTCGAGGCTCTGCCTCCGAGGAAGCCATCAACGCCATCTGCGCCCAGGCTGTCGAAGGACCCGCTCGGGGCTCTGCCCTCGAGGACTGTGTCGAAGCTGTCAGCGCCACCGTTGACACTGATTCCATCGACACCTTTTGAGGCTGCTTTGTCGGAGGTACCCCGTGGCACGGTGGAAACCCCAACCCCCTAGAAAGGCTCTGGCCAAGGCTAAAAGTGCCTTTGTCCCTTTTTCTGTGCCCTCATTCCAGCTCTGGATTATATTTATGAGGTGGATGAGGGGTCTGAGGAAAGTATGGTTCTTAAGGAGGTACCTGACGAGATTTTGTCTGGTCATAGCCAGATTGAAGCCCTGCGTCAGTTGCACGATGCCAGTGGACTGGACACCTCTCCAGAGGTGGAGTTCTGCAGGCCTGAGTCTGGAACCCATGCCGAGTCCTCGCACCGGCGCCTTATGTCGAGGGTCACGGAATACTTGGGGTGGGTCACGGAATACTTGGTGTGGTCAGCACCACTAGTGGATTTTCTGCAGGATGACCTGACTGATATCCTTGACCAAGGTCCGCCAACTGACCCGGTACTGCCCTTCCATATGGCCTTGCAGAGAAGGGTGGCAGCAGCTTGGACAGCTGCAGAGTCTCCCGGCAGTGAGAAAGTCTTTGACACGAAAATACTGCCCAGCCAGTAGCGACCCCTGCTACTTGACCACGAACCCCACTCTGCAGAGTTTGGTGGTGCAGGCGGCTACGGCCCCAGCAAAGCGGGCTTCGTACCCTACCATCCCTCCTGATAGGGATGACAAGCGTTTTGATGGCTGGGCGAAGAAAGTGTTTTCTTAAGGGGGTATGGCTTTACAGGCAGCGAACTCTGTGTGTGCCTTGTCACATTTCACGGGATGGTTTTCTTGCTATTGTGCAGGATGGCAAGGGTGCCATGTGAGTCCGTTCAGTCGGGTCTGGACATGGCAGATTGTGTCAGCCGGTCCATGGCGGCGAGCACTGTAATTACGCAGGTTTGTGTGGTTGCGGAAGTCAGGGTTTGCTCCGGATGTGAAGCCCGGCTCCTCAACATGTCCTTTGATGGTGAACATCTTTTTGGCAGCAAGGCTGACAAGAGCCTTAAGAGGTTGCAGACCTCCAAAGCTGCAGCGAAGTCATTGAGCACTGCAGTTCGCCAACCTTCGCCTTTTCATCCGAGGGGACAGCAGTGGAGGGGTGGTTCCTTTCGATATTACTCATCTTTTGGTAAATCGAGAGGAGCTGCAAGTCAAAGGGGCCACCGTAGGAGTGCCAGAGGTGGAAAACAGGGTACTCGAGGTGCCAAAGCCGCTCTGGCAGTACCTCTTTGCCCTCAGGCAGTGCCGCAGCCACTTCAGCTCAGTCATAAGGCCATGTCCCATGGTTCGCCGGTTGGGGGAAAGCTGGTGCAGCATCTTGTATTACTTCAGATGTGTGGGTTCTGGAGATCATAGCCCATGGCTACTGTCTTCCTTTCCGGCAGAGGCCTCGCAACAGTCCATCAGGGAATCTCTCTTTGAAGAGTCCGGATCCGCTCCTTGCGCAGGAAATACAATCCCTGCTGGAGAAAGGCGCTATAGAACTGGTGCCTGTAGCGCAGAGGAACAAGCGATGGTATTCCCCTTATTTTCTGATTTCAAAGAAAGACTGGGGATTGAGACCCATCATGGACTTGCGCGGTTTGAACAAGCTCCTCCGGAAGGCCAAGTTCAAAATGGTTACTCTTTCTCAAGTCCTCCAGGCCCTTCAACTTCAGGACTGGTTGGTGTCTCTCGACCTTAAGGACGCATACTTTCATGTGCCGATCCATCCCAAGCACAAGAAGTACCTGAGGTTCGTGGTTGGAGATGCACACTTTCAGTTTCGGGTCCTACCGTTCGGATTGACCTCCGCCCGAGGGTCTTCACCAAGCTCATGGTGGTGGTGGCAGCGTATCTCAGGAAAGGGGGGTTTCAGGTCTACCCGTACCTGGACGATTGGTTGATCAGTGCGCGCTCTCCCGAGCAAGTCCTGGATCATCTGTCCATCACCTGCCACTCCCTTCACAAGCTGGGCTTCTCCCTCAACTTAAAGAAGTCCCACTTGACACCAACTCAGCAGCTCCAATACATCGGAGCAATGCTCGACACATCCCTGGGGCAGTGTTTTCATCCCCAGGTGAGGGCTCATCACATTCAAGAGATGGTGCACAAGTTCCAGCATGCCCAGAGTTTCCCGGCGTTCAAGTTCTTGAGGTTGCATGGCCTCATGGCATCCTGCATTCTTCTGGTGCCAGAGGCCAAGTTGCGGATGAGATCTCTGCAATGGGCTCTCAAGATGCAGTGGTCACAGTCCTCTGGCAGGATGTCGGACCCCATTCAGGTGCCGCCCTTGGTCGCCCAGGACCTTCTGTGGTGGGCCGCCAATGGCAATCTGATGTGGGCTCCATTTTGGCTACCCTGGCCGGAGGGATCGTGATGGACGCATCCCTCACGGGATGGGGAGCTCATGCCAACGAGTTGACAGTCAGCGGTCATGGTCTCTGTCAGAGTCCAGACTCCATATCAATCTGTTGGAGCTGAGGGCCGTCAGGCTTGCTCTGAAGGCTTTTCCGCCGACTGTGCGAGGAAAGAATGTCCTTATTCTGATGGACAACACAGTGGCCATGCACTATCTCAACAAAAAGGGGGAGGGGGTAGGGTCACTTCCTCTGTGCAGAGAGGCGATGCAGCTCTGGTTCTGGGCCATCCATCAGGAAATTTCGATCTCGGCAGTTCATCTGGCCGGAGACAAAAACGAGACAGCAGACGCTCTGAGCAGGCAGAGTGCGATCTCTCACGAGTGGGAGCTGGCTCAGGACATTCTCCTGGAGATCGTCGCCCTTTGGGGGACCCCTCAAGTAGATCTCTTCGCCTCCAGTGTCAACCAGAAGTACGAAAGGTTCTGCTCGCGGGAATTTCCTACAAGAGGAGCCTTAGGAGACATGTTTGTGGTGTAGTTGGCCTTCCCATTGCTGTACGTGTTTCCTCCGGTCCCCGTCATCCTGTAAGTTCTACAGAGGTTCGGTTCCCGGATGATCCTCATTGCTCCGGCATGGGCTCGGAGAACGTGGTACCCGGATCTTCTCGACTTGTCCATCTGCCCTCCACGCCGTCTTCCCTACCGAGACGATCTGCTCTCACGGGAGGAGGGTCAGGATCTCCATCCAGAGGTTGGATCCCTCAACCTTCACGCTTGGCTTCTGAAAGGTTGAGGTATAAGGATTGGGACCTCCCTGAAGACGGGATGGAGGTGTTGCTTTTGGCCAGATGGCCTCCAACCAAGTCCCTGTACCGTTGCCGTTGGAGAAAGTTCTGCGACTGGTGCAGGGTTAAGAATGTGGATCCTTTTTCATGTGACATTCCTTTATTTCTGTTGTTTTTGCTTTCGTTAGCCCACAAGGGCCTGCAAGTGGGTACCATTAAAGGTTACCTGGCGGTGCTGTCCATATTTAAGTGCTCATCGGAGGAGTGTTCTTATTTCAAAATTCCTTTAAATTCTCAGTTTCTCAAAGGGCTTACTAATGTGTTTCCGCCATCACCTTTCCAGGCGCCTGGTTGGGATTTGAACCTTGTTCTAGAATTCCTAATAGTGCTCCATTTGAGCCTTTACATTATTGTCCTCTGAGACTGTTAACCCTTAAAACTGTATTTTTAGTTGTGGTCACTTCCGCTCGCAGAGTGAGTGAGTTGCAGGCACTTTCAGTTAAGCCACCCTTCACTGTGTTTCATAAGGACCGGGTTGTCCTTAGAGTTCGTCCTTCCTTTCTTCTGCAAGTTGTCTCAGAATTTCATTTATGCCAGAAGGTCATTCTTCCGGCATTTTATTCTCCTGCGCATCCTGTAAGGAAGAGGATAGGCTCCATAGTTTGGATCCTAGGAGAGCTTTAAGTTTCTACATTTCATGCATGTCCGGGGTCAGAGTGGACAATCGGCTCTTTATAGGTTACACTGGAAGGCGTTTGGGGCAAGCTGTTACTAAGCAGACTTTGTCTAGATGGATTATCTTGGCAATTTCTGAATGCTACTGCTTGGCGGGTAAGGACCCTCCGGTTAGTTTACGGGCCCATTCTACTAGGGGTATGGCTGCCTCTACTGCCCTGCAGAGGGGCGTTCATATTCGAAACATCTGTGAAGCGGCCACTTGGGATTCGGTCCATACTTTTGTATGACACTACTACCTAGATTCCATCCATGGGCAGGATCTGGCCTTTGGCAAGGCGGTCCTTTACTCTGCAATTTGATTGGACATTCGAAATTTCTATATTCTATATTCTAAATTCTTTTTCCCTCCTCCATGCGTTGGTACTGCTTTGGAAGTCTGTCATAGATATGGAATACGTCGGAGGACCCAATCCCTTGAAGAACAAGTTACTCTTCTCCAGCATTGGATCTTTCATGGATTCACATGCTTAGAATATTCCCCGTCGTCAGACTGGGACCCCTCAGTACACATATATAGCCTTTTCCAATAGGAAAACTTCTGACACTTTTGTGTCCTATCTACGTCCTTTTAGGACCCGCCTACGCATGCTCCGTAGGCCGTCCCAGTATAAGAGGCCCGCCCCCGCGGCTCCCCTTCAGATTTCAACCGTCTCCAAAGTAGTGGGATCTCCTCGCGTTGTCTTACTATTTTGTACAAGGTTGCATTACTGGAATTTGAGTACAGAAAATGTCATCCGTTTCAGGAAAAGCGTTGTTCCGCCAATGCTCGACGTGCGGCTTGAAAAAAGTTTACAAGGGGGACGGACATATGGATTGTATATATTGCCTCCACCCTCATCATTCGGCGGATAACTGCGACGTATGCAAAGGGTTTTCTCAAAAAACCCTAAAAGACCGCAGTCGACGACTGGTGGCATGGCTGAATGATGGAGCGGGGGCATACCCCCCTTCGGAGGTAGGCTCCACACAATCGGCGAAAACATCACGCCACGCTACCTCGTCGGAACCACCGGCGAAGAAATCTCGACCGACGGAAAAAGAGTCGTCTGGAAGTCACTCAACGAGAGACTCCTCGTCAAAGAAATCATCTTCATCAAAAAAGCATGGAAAGGAAATCCTCCTCGGGCGATCATCATAGATCGACCACGAGTCGAGAGTCGAGTAAAAGCAAGCAAAGTGTGGAAAAGGTGGGACCGCCAAAACCACCTGCTAACTCACCGTCGACGGCGGCCCAGTCATCGGCCTCCATCCTGCCACTTACGCAGGTGGCATCCACCGCACCGACAACGACGTCGACGATGGCCTCGTCGACGGGGGTTCTACAGGAGGCCTGGAGGCCTAAAATTTTTGATCCGATCCCCCGGATACTTTACTACAAGAACAGGCTGTGTTGCTGTCCTCGGAGGACGAGAATGAGAATGAGAGAATAGCTGGCCCAGCAGACCTAGGGCTACGAGTGGCCGACAAGTCGACGAGGGGATCCGTTATACCGGTATCTGCCCCTCTTCTCAATCCTCAGTCTGTTTTGTCGTTGGAAATTCTGTCCACGCTTCAGTCGTTGTTAGTCATTGGACCAGAGACTACCTCAGGCAAACCTACCACAGGCACCCGTCGACGAGCCGGGCCCGTCCCGTCAACCGACGCACGCCATCTCAGTGCTGGCACAAGAGGAAGGTGAGCTGCCAGATTCGGAGTCAGACAGGGGAGCCATGTCGGATATCTCATCATCCCCCTCCAGGGATCCAACCTGGGAGTCAGAGGTGGAGTTGGAAACCCCTAGAAGCCCAGCTCACCCGTCCCCTCCGGACGACATTGCGTCATTCCATTCTATGATGGAGAAGGCATGCAAAGAATTTGGTTTGTCCCAGGAAGAACAGAAAAAGGACTGTTTTTTGTTCGACCACATGGGTAAGAGAAGGAGGTCTGTGTTCTCGATACCAATACTAGACCATGTATGGAAAGAGGGGTTGCAGACAATGCGTCACCCGTTTTCAGAACCGGCAGCGAAAGGACGCCTGGAAAAAAGTTTTAAGGCTCCAGAGTCTACCCCCAAGTGTTTATCCTCCCAACCAACGCCAGACTCGGTGGTGTCGGCAGCAGCGGCGAGGAAGGCGAAGGCCCAGCACAAGTGCGCGACTCCTCCTGAGAACGAAGCAAGATGCCAAGATGCCTTTGGCAAAAAAGTGCTATCTGTGGGAGCGACCACAGTAAAGGCCGCAAACTCTCTGGCAATTGTTGCCAGATACGATAGGGAGATGTGGCACAGGCTAGCTCCGTTGCTTGATCATCTTCCGGAAGAGCACAGGAAGGCAGCGATGTTACTCATCCGAGAAGGTGAGGAAGCCTCAAATCACGCAATAAACATCGCGGTGGACCTCGCAGAGTCAGGCTTCAAGCAAGTTAATAATGAGGTCGTATTACGTCGACAGTCATGGCTTAAGTGTACCTACTTCAGACCAGAAGTAGAATACAAAGTTTTAGATATGCCCTTTGAGGGAGACCTTCTTTTCGGTGAGAAGGTGGACGAAGCCCTAAAGGGAATGAAAGAGGACTCGGACACGGCACGTTCTTTGGGTGCCCTCCAGAGTGGCAGAAACTACAAGTCTTTTCATCCCTTTAAAGGGGCTTCAGGTAATTCAAGATTCTCTGCATCTGGAGACAGATCCTTTGTCAGATCAGCTTACCCCTCCCAGGGATTCAGACGTGCCTCCCAAACGGCAAACCGTCGCCGGAACTTCCAGACTTCCAGGAAAAGACCATCATATCCGTCGTCGTCGAGAGACAAGCAAAATAAAGATCAGCAGTGACGTACAACACACCGTTCTGGGGGGAAGAGTTTCAGCATATGTCGACGAATGGGAACGAATAACGACGGATCAATGGGTGCTGGATTCTATAAGAAACAGACACTCTCTACAATTCAAACACAGCCCTCCACAAATTCCACCTGCGTTCACCGCTCATTCCCATCTGAAGATACTGCAACAAGAGGTAACACTCATGTTAGCAAAGGGCGTGATAGAATTAGTTCCAACATCACAGAGAGGTCAAGGAGTCTACTCAAGATATTTCGTCGTAAAAAAGCCGAACGGCAAATGGCGTCCCATTTTAGACTTACGCGATCTCAACAAGTCTTTAAAGAGCCTGAAATTCAAGATGCTCACTCTGCAGGAAGTGATCCGCGCCGTTCAAGAGGGGAATTTTCTAGCGTCCCTGGATTTACAGGACGCGTATTTCCATATTCCAATGTGTCGGAAACGCAGGAAATTCGTAAGATTTGTAATAGGGCGGACTCGCTACCAATTCACGGTTCTTCCTTTTGGGCTCAAGCCTCCCCCAGAACATTCACCAAATGCCTGGCTCCTGTAGCGGCCTGGCTAAGGAAGCAAGGCCACCATGTATACCCATACCTCGACGACTGGCTGGTAAGGGGATCCTCCCCGGCGTCGACCAACACAAGTTTACAAGCCACCATGCAGCTTCTACAACAGCTGGGATTTGCCATAAACTTCGAAAAATCCTCTCTGTAGCCATCGAGATCACTGGTATTCCTGGGGGCACAGTTCGAGACCCAGTTAGGACTAGTCAAACCTTCTCTCGACAGAACCTCAAGACTCAATCAACAAGCATGCCGACTATGGCGAAACACCAAGATCTCAGTGAGAAAATACGTTTCGGTCCTAGGGGCCATGGCATCCTGCATCCATCTGGTGGAAAACTGTCGCCTATTCATGAGGCCAGTCCAGGAATTCCTCACGGACCGATGGACGCAGGCTCAAGGATCGTGGTCAGACAAGATAACCATCGACGACGACAAGCTGCTTCGGACCCTTCAGTGGTGGCAGAGTTTCCACAATCTGAACAACGGCGTACCCCTACAGGAGCCGGAGTTTCAGCGAACCATAGTCACGGATGCGTCCCTAACCGGATGGGGAGCTCACATGGGTGCTCTCCAAACGCAAGGTCTCTGGTCTCCAACGGAGTCACTCCTACACATAAACGTGTTAGAGCTCAGAGCAGTACGATGGGCCTTGAAGGCATTCCTACCACACATCAGGGGCTCGCAAGTACGAGTACTGACCGACAATACAACGGCCATGTTTTATCTGAGGAAACAAGGAGGGACGCGATCAAGAACTCTTTCCATAGAAGCCCAGAAAACATGGCATTGGGCATTAAAGCACGAAATTTCCATCGTGGCTCATCACCTTCCAGGAGTGAGGAACTCCCAAGCAGACTCCCTCAGCAGAAGCATGGCCCAGATACACGAGTGGGAAATGGACACAGTTCACCTGATGAAAGTGTTCGAGAAATGGGGTCACCCCCCTCTGGACGCCTTCACGACCAAAGACAACAAGAAATGCGAGCAATTCGCAAGCAGATGGCCTCAAGAGGGCTCCAGGGGGGAGGCATTCTCCTTCCCATGGACGGACATGTTCCTCTATGCTTTTCCCCCATTCCCCCTCATACGGAGGACAATACAGTGGATACGCAGATACAATTGCCGGGTAATTCTAGTGACACCATACTGCCAAGGCAACCGTGGTTCTCCGACCTGCTTCACCTGTCGCTGGAACATCCCATAGGGTTTCCCAAAGCCCCGAACCTACTATCCAGGGAAAAAGGCACGGTGTGGCATCACGACCCGGACAGTCTCAACCTTACAGCCTGGCTCCTGACTTTTCGGAGTTCGGTGCCTTAGACGTTTCAGAGGATTGTCAAAAAATTCTGCAAGCGGCTAGAGCCCCTTCTACAAACAAATCCTACTCCTATAAGTTGAGGAGGTTCTGTGAATGGTGTAGGGGACAACAGGGCCTACAACCGTTGTCGGTGACGCCGGAACAAGTTCTACCTTACCTGCTCCTCTTAGCGGAGAGGGGATTATCCTTCACATCGATAAAGGTGCACCTGGCGGCCATCTCGAGGTTCACAAGGAAAAGGCAGTCATCTCCTCTATTTAGCGACAGACTTGTAAAACACTTCATGAGGGGTTTATTTCGAGCTTTTCCCCCGGAAAAACGTTTCCCCCCGACTTGGAGTCTCAACACAGTGTTGGCAGGCTTAATGAAACCGCCTTTTGAGCCTATGGCCACGTCCGACATAAAATTCATTTCGTGGAAGTTGGTATTCTTGATTGCTATCACATCAGCTAGAAGAATCTCGGAACTGCAAGCGCTGGTCGTAGACCCGCCATACCTAAGATTCTTTAAGGACAAAGTAGTCCTGGCAACTAATCCTATGTTCGTCCCAAAAGTTCCGACAGTGTGTCACAAACACTCGTCCATTGTTCTCCCTACTTTCTTCGCCACACCATCATCGGCAGCAGAAAAAGCTCTTCATACCCTGGACGTTAAGAGGGCTCTGAAATTTTACCTACATCGTACACAGGAATTCAGGTCTACTAGACAACTGTTCGTCGCGTATGGTCCGTCGACGAGAGGAAAAGCAATCTCTAAACAAGGATTGGCTCGATGGGTCTCATCGACGATTGCGTTTTGTCACTCTAAGGCCGGAAGGCCACTGCAAGGACATCCTAGAGCCCATTCTACAAGATCGATGTCCTCCTCAACAGCTTTATGGGCAGGAATTCCGTTGACGGACATATGCCAAGCTGCGGCATGGTCAGTGCCCCACACGTTTACCCGCCACTACTGCCTTGCCAGGCAGCATGCGGACGAGGTGCAGATGGGAAGAGCTGTCCTGCGCCATCTGTTTCAGTAAGGTAAGCTCCACGTTGTGGAGAATATGTTGTCTACCTTTTAATGACAGTTTATTTTATGTGGGTTAGGTTATTTGAGGTAACTTATTCCTACTGTACATATGCATTGTGTAGTATGTTGAGGGTATATTACATTACATTCTCACCGCCGTCTCAAGTGTTACTGCTATACAATCTATTCTAAGCATGTGAATCCATGAAAGATCCAATGCTGGAGAAGGGAATAGTTTCTTACCTGTAACTCCATTTCTCCAGCATTGGTATCTTTCATGGATTCACATGCGCCCGCCAACCTCCCCGGAATGTAATGTATTTGATTGATAAGTCTAACCCTTCCTACTTTGGAGGGGCCGAAATCTGAAGGGGAGCTGCGGGGGCGGGCCTCTTATACTGGGACGGCCTAGGGAGCATGTGTAGGCGGGTCCTAAAAGGACGTAGATGGGACACAAAAGTGTCGGAAGTTTTCCTATTGGAAAAGGCTATATATGTGTACCGAGGGGTCCCAGTCTGACGACGGGGAATATTCTAAGCATGTGAATCCATGAAAGATACCAATGCTGGAGAAATGGAGTTACAGGTAAGAAACTATTCCCTTACCTGGTAACGTTCTTTCGATGGGATGGTCCGACGACGTGTTCCATATCGCTCCCTCCCTACTTGCTCCGCTACATAATTTCTTATGCGATAGCAGCTTACGTTTCCGCAACGCTTTCTGTGGTCATACTGGCAGTAGTTTGGTGCCACACGTTCTGGGGAAAGAACTACAACTGAGGCTATGGGCGTTGTGCATCCTACTTATAACATCCGGTGGCATCGGCTCGACGGAGGCCCTAGAGGACAGCGTATCGACGTAGGATGCAGATGCCGAAAATTTTCCAAAGCAGCACAGCTATGGTGATTACTGTCATAGATATGTCATAGATATGGAATACGTCGTCGGACCATCCCATCGAAAGAACTTTACCAGGTAAGAGAGTAACTTGTTCATTGGGACTGCCCTGCCATCTGTCATTTCTGGGAAGAGGTGGCCACCGCACTTGGCGAAATACTTGATACCCACATCCACCCCACTGAAATATCTACTTGGGGACATGGGTACTTTTCCTATCAAGACGCATAGGCTCTTCTCTGTGGTGGGGGGCGGTAGGTAAATGAAACTTCTTCAGAAGCTGGAAGGCGAGAGGTGCACCCACGGCCCAGACATGGCTTAAAGACGTGATCTATGTCTATGAATGAAGAAAGCTATGTCTTGGGGGTCGGGCCCAGGAGTAGGCCAAAAGATATATGGACCCCATTCTGCAGCTATTTAGTGGACAACCACGAAGAGCCCTCGACAGCGACAGGGGCCAATGCACTTGTATGCCAATGATACCATCCATGATATTGTTTTGTATGCTGTTTTAATTCACTATCAAATAGGTTTAATGAAAATTGCATTAATATGTTTAATGGTCAGTAAAAATAAAGTTTAAAAAAAAGTTTCAAGGGATATGTCCCAGGAGATCCTCACAGTCCTCCGTTTTCTGGTCTCAGATACCGCAGCGGCTACCACCCATGGCAGGCCCTTCAGGGATAGACCGTAGTTACAGCCCTCCAAGGCCTCCAAACAGGCATCACTAAGCTACCCTGAGGTGACCGCCATCGCCATTGCCTGTTACAACAATGCCAGGCAATGTTCCACACACTGATACGGCAACAAAAGTGGGTGCTGGCACAATGGACATGGATGAATGCAATGTCTGTCGCAGCTGATGGTGGGAGTGAGGGGGTGGCAAGTGCGGATGATAGCCCCAGAGCTTCACTTCCAGGCTAAGTCGGGTCATTCCATTCCATGATGGTGAGGTCATCTGCCCTATTTAATCTTGTGCAAGAGGCAATGAAGGAATGTTTGCTCTACCAGAGACATCTCATCCAGGGAGACCATGTTATCTGTCCCGTTACTGGACAAGGTGTGAGAAGAGGGACTAGCCTTTATTAAATCCCTCATCTTTGCAAAGGCAAAGCAGGATGGCTAGAGAAAAGATCCAGGGTGCTGGACTCAGCCCCCAAATGTCTCCGCTAGCAAACCATCCCAGGATTGTCAGTGAATCCATCCTCCCAATTGTCCCACCGGACCAGGGTGGGGGGGAAGAAGCTGAAAGTGTTGGTCAGGAAAGCGTATAATATCAGCATTAACCATCAAGGCTGCAAACACTCTAGCCATCCTGGCCGGGTATGATCTGGGGTTGTGGTTTGAACTGGGCCCACTCCTGGAATTCATGCCAGATGACAAAAGGACTGAAGAGTTGGCACTATTTCAGGAGGGGGAGGTAGCCTCAGATCATGTCATCACTGTGGCTATGAATGTCATGGATTCCGGTTTCTGCCAAATGGGAAATGGCACAGCACTCAGGCATCCAGTATGGCTGAAAACTACCAATTTTAGAAGTGGATATGCCTTTTTGACGGCAATAATCTCTTTGGAAAGGCAATGGACGAAAGACTGTAGGCCATCAAGACAACGCAGATGACAAGGTATCTAGGAACCCTGCAACAGCGCTGCTCTTCTTCCTTTTGTTCCTCCAGGAATACATTTTGAAGATTCTCTAATGGATATGCCTCCATTCCTACCATCAGCCTTCCCGCTCTATGGTGCTGCAATCATACAGAGGTCAGTCCCAGGCCTTTGGTTTAGGCTTGCAGGGACGTCTGCACATGCAGGGAAAGCCAGAAGCAACCAAGAAAGCCTGACTTTAACCAGGGCCTGGGTCCCCACTTACGCACCCCATTGGGAGGCCATCTATCAAATTTCATCGATGCCTGGAGGAACATTCTCCAGAATGGTCACATGCTGGAATTCGAACGCAAGTGCCCTTGTATACCAACTGTAACTAGGACGGAACAACACTGCTCAGCTGCTGCAAGAAGTATGATCCATGCTAGCAAAGGGCACATTGGAACCCATCCCACTGCAATCCGGGGCTCCGGAGTATACTCCAGATACTTTCTAGTCTGAAAGACGTCAGGGAGGTGGCACCCAATCCTGGATTTACGATGTCTCAACCAAGATCCCAAAAGTTCAGTATGTTCACGTTGCCATATGTTCTAGGCCAACTGGAGGAAGGGGACTAGGTGACAAATCCTCAATCTAGAAGATGCTTACTTTCACGTCCCCATTCATCCAAAACAACAAAAGTTCCTTTGAATTGTGGATCTTGGAAATCACTACCAGTTCAAGGCACTGCCCTTCGGCCTTAAGTCGGCACCAAGTGTGTTCACAAAGTGGTTGGCCACATTTACCCGTACCTAGAGGACTGGCTCATCCGATAACATTATTGGAGCCTGGCAGTGCAACACACACAGGAGACCTTACACCTACTAACTGAGCTCGGATTCTCTATCAATTATCCAAAATCCTGTATAACACCATTGGAGGACGATTTGTTTCTGGAGGCACGTATAAACACAGTGGGGTCCCTAGCTTTCCCCTCGGATGAGCAGGTGTTGGCCATCCTTGGGAAGGTGCATTGTCTGTCTGCCATCAAATTAGCAACCGACCTGGTCATCAAGTCGCTGCTGGGCATTATGTCCTCCTGCATTCATCTGATCCCTTTCTGCAGGCTGCAGATGAGACCGTTCCAGGCATTTCTGGACTGCAGGTAGCACCAAGCCACGGGCAATTGGTCAGACAAGTTGAAGCTCAACCTGGAATTCAGGCAAGCCAACCAATGGTGGTGGGTGTGCTCTACGCAGGGTTCCCTATTCTGACCCCTCCATTTCAGGCAACAGTCACCACTGATGCCTCGCTGGACGGCTGGGTGGCCCACACCGGGCAATCCCATGCCAGAGGCCTTTCGCTGCCGGAGGAGAAGGATCTGCACATCAATGTGCTGGAGCTTGGGGCTGTGGTTCTGGGCCCTCAAGTAGTTATTGCCGCTGCTGAAGGGTCGAGTGGTGAGGATTTTCAGAGAAAACCAATACGATGTTCTACATCAGGAAGTAGGTCTGGACCGATCCCCTGCTCTGTCGCTTGAGGCACAAACCCTATGACACTGGACAATACTTCAGAACATGTTCCTCATGTCCTTCCACTTGACGGATATAAAGAACACCATAGAGGATGCCCTCGGCAAGGAGTTGCGGTCCGATCATGAATGGGAGTTACAGCTGGGCCAAATTAACCAGTCTGTTCCACCAATGGTGTTGTACGCAGATCGATCTATTTGGCATGGCTGCAAACTCCAAATGCAATCAGTTCGCCAGCAGGTTCCCTCAACCGGGGACCTTGAGGGATGCCTTCTCGCTCAGATGGGAGGGTTAATCCTTTTACACTTATCCTCCGATAACCCTTCTGCAATGCGTCATCAACACTTTGAAGAGATGCCGCAGCAAGATGATGGTCATCGCCCGAGTGTGACCCTGCCAGATATGGTATTTGGAAGTGTTCTGTCTATCAGCGGCACTGACATCAGGCTGCCTCCTCTTCCTGACCCGCACTCCAGAAAAAGTGAAACTGTCCTACATTACGATTCAGCATTGATTAACCTCATGGCCTGACTCCTGCAGCCTTAGTTTAGCCAATATGACTTTCCTGTGGAATGTAAAGCTGTTCTTGCCAAGGCCAGAGCGCCCTCTTTTTGCAATGGTCACAAATGGGACTGCTTCACAGTTTGGTGCAGGACATAGGGCATCGTGGCGCTGCATGTCTCTGCTCCTCTTCTTTTGCCATACCTGCTCTCGCTGGCCAAGTCTGGTTTGCCCCGCACCTCAATTTGCATCTAGCTCCATCTCCCAATGCACCCATTCACCTAAAAAGCTAGCATTATGGCCTCAAAGGCTGGTCAAGGAATTCATGAAAGGTTTCTTTAGGTCTTCCCCCTCCAGTGAAAGCTCTGGCCCCGGTGCTGGAGCTCAATGTTGTCCTCACGAAGCTCATGGTACCTTCATTTGAGCCTTTACATTGTGCTCCTCTCAAGTTTCTTAAATGGAAGGCTGCATTCCTGGTAGCGATCACTTCGGCCAGGTGGATTGGGGAAATTCAGGCTCTTTCCTGCAAGGCCCCCTACTTATCGTTGCAACCTACTAGGGTGGTGCTCTGCACTCGCCCCTCCTTCTTGCCGAATCTGAGGTCCACCTCAACGAACCTTTGGTGCTACCAGCCTTCTTCCTGAATCCAGTTTCGGCTGCTGAATGGTTACTGCATAAGCTGGAAGTTACTCCTGCCTTAAAGTTTTATGTGGCCCGCTCCAAGGATTTCTGGAAGACTTCTAAGCTCTTTGTGATCTTTGGTCCTGTGAATCAGGGGAAGGGCCTGTCCAAGGCCTCCCTGTCCAGGTGGCTGTCTGGCTGCATCGTGCACTGTCGGCTGGCTGACGGACCCCATCCAGGGCAGCCGAGAGCCCACTCCAACAGAGCCATTGCTGCTACAACAGCGTTTCTCTATGGGGTTCCCCTGCAGGACATTTGCAGTGCTGCTATGTGGAGGTCGACTCTCACCTTCACAAAATTCTACTGTCGACAGGAATTGCAAGGAGTCTGCCAAGCAGTGCTGCACAACCTGTTTGCTTGAGGGGAGTCAGTTCCAGCGGTATGTGTTGCACTTCTATTGAGCCTTGTCACCTCCCGTAGTTGTGTGTGTTACTCATGAGCTTGTGAATCCATGCCAGACGCCATGCTGGAGAAGGAACACATTGCCTACGTGTAGCTGTTGTTCTCAAGCATGGGTCTGACATGGAACCCTCCCTGTGTCCCCACTGTGGCTATTCTGGGGTCATACTGGCACCTCCCGTGCTTCTAATCCCAAGATGCCCGCTGAGGACAGGACTCAGGGAGAGGATCGTCATTGGATGGATGCAGTATGACCCGGTTGTTCTTCAGTGATTGGATAATATGTAAAGGGCAGTATTCAAGCTTTAAAGTCGTGCTGCTTTTCTTTTCTTACCGAAGATTCCCGGCCTGACGACTTGGAATATTCATGAGCATGTGAATTCGTCCCATACCCATGCTGGAGAACAGTTACAGGTAAGTAACTTGTTCCATCCGTAAGAAAGATTTTAAAATAATGTATTGGAATGGTACATTTTAAGTGCACGTTTTGAGGAAAAATGGGGTAAAAACCCATACAAAAAATGTCAGAGTAACATGAAAAACTCTGGCAGATGTCACTGCACACAAACATTTTACTTTTTCATAACGTCTTTATAAAACATATAGCAGCATTGTTATTGTCTGAAGCCACAAATATGCCATTATGGTCCTTGTAAAAGCATTCTATGACTGGCAGGCACAACTTATGACAGCATGATCACTGTAAACCACTTTCATGAAATTGCAGCCATGTTATATGTCTGCAACATCACTGTAATAACGTCCATGAAGCTTAGACCACAATCGATAGCGGAATTCCCTACAGCACCTTAATAATGTTGAACAAAGCCTTTTCACTGTAAATATGATCAAAACACATTTGGGAATGAAAACACGCACGTTTAAACTTTTGTTTTCCTTACCTTTTGCATTACCTAACTTCAAGTTCACTTGTGTCTGTGCCCTGGTAACCCTCTCCAATACACATGGCTGTGGGTTTACATGTGTTCTAGTTCTTTTCCATCAAAAAATGGAAGAAAGCCTGAATTCCCTTTTCAAAGAAGTATTCCCAAATACTACGAGAACCCTACCCTAATGCCCCCAGCATTGTGAATGGCCGGCAACCTCAGGAGATGCTCATTACCGTAGGGCCCATCAGACCACAAGGACTCCTCGCTATTTTGAATAAGCATTTGGAAACTGCACACCATCGCATATCTGCACCTCCAGCTTTTGCACCCAAACAATGATCCACAGCTGCAACCTTAAATCCAAAGCAATGACCTGCACCTGCATCCTTGGAGCCCACACAATTTAATTTAGCTTAAACCAGCACAGCACAGGCATGCACACATCTATGATGACAGAACCCCATGTTCTTGATTATGTGACATGAGAAGAATTGAAAAAGGCTATTTACAAAAAAATGAAGAAGCAAACTTTGAATGGATTGTGAGTAATCGAAATATGTTTTGCTTCAATCTGCATTGTGGAGGATTTCCTACAGTCAAATAATGACATGAATTCAGCACAAAACATTAAAAAAACTAAACTATCAATGTATAATGTGAGGTAGCCAAAACATGTTCAGTAGCTACATGTCATCACTCTAGCAACCAATCATTACCCTTCCCCAGGACCACCAATCGATTCCTACCACATGGTTGAGGGTCTACAGTTTCCCAATGTATAAATTAGTACCCATCAATTCTCCTGATTGATCATCATGCGGGAACAAATGATGGATTACTGAACTGATTCAACAAAACTAATTGGATTTTTTCAATGTGATTGCCTGAATATCGTATTACTGTGGCTTCAAAACGAATTCTTGTAATACGCTACCACCTCTTTGGGATTCCTCGTACACGTATTTTATTCGCTCGAATTGGCTATTAAATAATGTAAGCAGTCAGCCATATGGACAGAGAAACACTGTCTACAACAGTTAACTTTGTTAATTTAGCACAATATACCTTTATTCTATCAGTGGACCCTTTCTCTTTAAGGTTTGTTATAGTAAGCCACTGTGTTTGAATCTAAATATCAACCTCAAACATATCTGCATTAGCTTCATTTTGCCTTTCATTAGTATTGCCTCTTGGAATAACACTACATGCATGCTGAAAGGTCAATTCTGAACCAATTTGATACCTGCCACAATGAATGTTGATTATTGACATTAAATGGCTTGCCCTTTGTTACAGAGATGTATCATGTGTATGCTTCACCCCCCTCCTAGTGAGACCCATGGCACTTTTTGCTGTACTTCTGGATCTTTTTCTGGAATCCTGAATGAGTGGAGCCTTTTTCCACTCATTCATTCTTATGGACTCTGTCTTTTGGAACTTGGACCTCTGTGTTTTACTGTCCTATGGAGTCTACTTTCCTCCATATCTTTTATTTTAAAGGAATATATATTCTTCTATATAAATATGCCCACTTAACTGGCCCACCTTTCTCCTAACGTACCTTCTCCATCACCCACTAGCTTGAAACCTGCATGATGTACCACTCTATTTTTAGCAACTATTAACCCATATATATCCACTAAGCTGTCAACTGTATTGCCTAACCATCTCTCACATCCAGATGAACTGTACTCATCCTGTACTAGCCACTCCAGAAGAAACTGAATATTAGCCAGTGCCACATGTAGATAGCATCTATATAGAATTGTGAATATTAGCTTGCATCACATCTATCCAGGATTGTGAATATTAGCTTGCATCACATCTATCCAGGATTGTGAATATTAGCTTGCATCACATCTAGCCAGGACTGTGAATATTGGCCGGTGTTGCATCTCGACAGGACTGTGAATATTAGCTCATTAACCACACCTAGAATTAATTTGAAAATGAGCATACATCACATTTAGATAGCAATGCCACTAACCAACCCACTAACAATCTCTATCTTCTGCATACACCTCTCTAACCAAAGCGCATCAAACCGTGCAAACGTCACTACACTGCAACAACCAAACAAATCGCACATAGCAACCGAAAACCACACCTAAGCTCAGCGAATGGTGTTAACCGAACCGAAGCTGCCAACAGCGCATCACTGCTCTCTTGGTGCACTTCTCCCACTTGGCCCTACTAACTCGCCCCACCCCCTTTCCTTTTCAGATCCACCAGAGTGCCAGGGGACCACTCCGGTGGTGATAGTGCATGGTACAAATGTCCTTTAATAACATTAACATTGTTTAGAAGTTACTTTAATTATGTTTGCAGATTCACTAACCTCTGTGTCTCATTGTTGGTTTAGTCATTGGGACTTTTGACCATTTGATTTTAGCCATGATCCACATCTGCTACACTTTTTTTAAGTTTCAAAGTGTTATTAAAGAACCTACCCACACTGTTCACTGTTCTTACCCACTTCATCGAACATCAATAGAAGAATTTCTGCGTGTTTTATGCATTTTAAGCTTTGCAACAGCCATATTATTTATGTGATTATGTGCACATTGTGATGATGTCATGGCGCTCAAAAGCGCTTTACACATTTCAATGTACAGGTAGCCATCTTGCCCTTTGTCTGCAGTGTTTTATTACATATGAAGATAAATTGCATATTTACTGTCCAATGCTTCATTAAACATTTACTCTGGTGCAGAAGCTAAGTTTGTAGTACTATATTGCCTTTAATTTTCCATCATTTTGTACAAGAAGAGAACATTAATTATTGATAGAGAAATTACCGAACCGTCCATTATTTACATTGAATGGGTTATAAGAGTAACTTTTAGATTGTTTATTCTGTCCCTCCAAATCAGATGGCATTCTAAAAATCCATCAATCTCCCTAAACAGATTCATTTCTACATTTGTTTGTGATATGTACTTAGTCTACAAATCTCCAAAATATATTGTTTTTGTTATGGCCCTTTTTCTAAATATTTGACCAACAGGGCATTAATATTTCTACATCCAATTCTGAAGCGATGTTCTGCAATATTTACATTAACCTTTCTCAATGTTTGACCGATGTAAAGCAAAGCACATAGGCACTCAATGGAGTAAATGACTGCTTTACATTTACAGTTGGTAATTTCTCCAAGTTCCTGTTGTAGGACATCTGTCTTGAAAGATTTCATGCATTTTGTAAATTTACAAGATGCAGATGTGCCATAGGTTTCAATGTCACTTAATAGTATGTGATCATTGTAAAGCTTTGGTATCTCTGCATTGAGAATGGACTCAATTATCTGGTTGGTATCTGTTCTTTATTCCAATTTTATTTATTTTTTAAACTAATAGGCAGGAGTTGTTTATAACCGTGTTGTTATGTTGAGTGTTTGGGTTAAAGGCAGACACACAAACCAACCTATCCATTGGAGGTGTCTCACTTCAATCTATTTTGGTGTTCCCAGCTTGTTTGTTATATATTTTGTCAAGAGTAGTATTTGTATATCCACATTAATGTAACCATTGATCTGATAAAGCTTGTGATGTATGCATTTTGTTTAAGAGACTACAGTGTCATCTCACCCTTGGATATTGGCAACAAAAGAGATTGCCTTTCAAAGATCTCTGGTGAAAACTGATATAATCCAAAAAGGTGTTCCTGTCCTTTGTTTTTCTATATAGATCACACAGCACTCGGCCATCCTCATATTTAGTATATCAAAAAAAGTGTGTGCTTGTATTACTCTTTTCTTCAGTAAATTGGATGTTTTCATTGCAATTGATAAACCATTCTAAAAAGCATTCAATAAATCAACTCTTCTGTCCATAATAATAGTATATCAACAATGGATCGTTGCTACATCATAATCTGGTTGCTTTTATGGATTATTCACTGAAAAGGTATTCCTCTTTATAAAATCACCATAATATCATCGCACTGCCAGACTCTGAGCAAATGTTGCTCCTATCGTAGCTCCTTGTACTTGTTGGGAAATTATTTTAGATTCAAAATAGTTGAGTTGTAATGATATATAATCCTAGTTTGCAAAATGAATTCTATAGGAATCTCTTGTCTGTGTATTATTCAAAACCTTACTGGTACAGTCTATGGCTTCTTGTTGTAGAATATTGTTATATAATGCCTGTATTTCAAAAGGTTTGCATGCACATTAAATTGTTTATTATACACCAAATTAATAGCTGATGTACTATTTAGCAAATATGTATTATTAACCGATTTAACAGTTTTAAGTAGAAATCTACAAATGTGCTTCTCAGTTCCAATACTGTACCACAACCTGATTCAATCGGTGTCCCAGGTGGTCTTTGTGCATATTTACAATTTTTGGTATATCAAAGAAGTTTGAAATTTTAGGTTTATCTATTTACAGATAACCATATTCTTCTTTTTTTGATCCAATTCCACTCCTGCCTATAGAGTGGCTTTCAAATTCAATGACTGAATTAGGTTTAGGATCTTTTTTTGGTTCAATGTAATGATGATCCTTGTTTAGAAGATCATATATCATATTTTCATATTACGCTCTAGCCATAATGGTAGTACCTCCAACTTTATCTGCTGGCTTAATTAGTAGTTCTGAATGTTTCTTGGAGCTCTTGCACAGTGTTTACTTTGCTAGTTAAAATATTATTTGCTAGCCATTTTGGGTTCACATTCAATTAAACTTCACCTGTACACATTTTTCAGAAGTTAACATTTTTGCATGTGTAACATAGTTCAAAGGGATAAATAATGATTTTATTTTCAGACCCATCCACCGTGAACCCTCAAAATCCAATTATCTTAAGGATTTTTTAGTCTTCTCTTTCTTAAAATGAAAGTCCCCTATTTAGGAGTGACCTTTCTGAGGCACTGAAAACGTTTCCAGAACAAGTAACTATTAGTAATTGTTTAGATATTGTTATCTCTGATATACTGTGGCTTGCACACCTGTTCCGTTTGCTGTCTGCTCATCCTGACAAGAGTCCACTACCTGAAGACTCTGAGCAGGTCACCCACTTTCATGCTGGAAAGGGTCTCGCCCTGCCCAAGGTTCTGCCAATTACCTCTATCTCAATTCTGGTTCTGTACAACATCTTCTGCTAGGTAGGGATGTTCCAAATCTAGTTTAAATTCACTAATGTCGATTTATTAGTCTTCCTATCATTGATAGAAGTCCTACATTCTGCATTTGCTTATTGTTGTTTTCACTATTATTCCATGTATTATTATACAAAAATTTCTTTTTGATTTAAATTCATTCTGTGATTGTGCATAATGTCTTTCTCCAGAAATGTCATTTAATATTTTTTTTTTTTCAGATACTGACAAATTCACACCATCACTTTATCGACAGCCCTCTGTATAAAGACATCACGTTAGTAGCCTGGGACCCTTCTCCCTACTCAGCAAATCTTTACATGGTAAGGTTTTAATAGTTATCGCAACTCCTTTATTTTTTATTGTTTTAACCTCTCAAATTCTACAAGATGGTGGCCTCAGTGGCTCTCGCCAAAGGCACTTTCAATTCTACAGCTGCAGGAAGTTGTCTTCATAGCACTCGCCCCTTACAGAAAGCATCTGTTTTTTTAAAATTTATTTTAAATTTGCAAATGAATTATTTGGCTACTCAAAAGGTGGTAAGTAATCGTTGAAGCTGTCCTTTTAGTGAGAATCTGAACATTTTGTGCCTCATGTGTTTTGTTATTTGGCTCTTTTAAACTGTAAAAAGTCACATTTCTGGGAGGCTGCTGACACCTTCCATCATATTTTGAAGATCTACACTTGACCATTTTAGTTTTGTCTATCACGAAGAGTTTGAAATATCTGGGAGCTATTTAGCTTCTGCTTCGATCGCATCAGAGCCTGGTGTGCTTAAAACCTACAGTTACCAGAAACGACTTTTTGCTTTTCAGGTTAATTGGTACCTTACAAAGATTCATATGTGACATTAATTTTGAGTGATTGTGAATGCAAATAAAAAAGAACTTGGACATATTTACATATAATGGGCATAAAGCTAATGTGCATCTCATGCAGAAGTTGGGTTTGTGGTTGTGTTGTGTACTCGCCCATGCTACCTGAGCCATAGTCCTGCCTACTGGGTGATCCCTGACGTAGCTCCTGCTCATCAAATGTTAATTTCAAACCCTGTTAGGTGGCACTTCCACTTAAAAGTCAAAACCTTGGCATTGAAGCATAGATAGTCGGCAGATGTTCTACGAGGAGGGACTCTAAGCTTGTTAGGTGTTTTGTTATTTATTGTCCATTGCCATGCTATCTGTGTTGCCATTCTTTTAGGACAGTTTTGTTTTTTTAAGTCCAACCAAGGGTTTAGTAAAACCATTCAACTCAGACAGTTCCAAGACTCCACTCTTAATTCAAGGCGGTCCCCCCCCCCCCCCCCCCCGAGTATCAAAGCTGTACCATCGGAGTATATGGTAGCATAGACAAAGCAGCAAGGCTCATTTTAGGAGGGAGATGGGGCTTTAGTAAGGTTTATTATAAATACAAGTTAGGCCAAGATACATCTCGGGGGTATGTACTTGGTCATAGGATCATATTCACATTATAAAAACACAACCCGATGCTTGAAGGTACACAGACCAAAGCATAAACCTTGTTTAAAAAAAAAAACGAACAGTATTTCTAGGCAAGTTAGACCTTATCAAACACATCAAACACATTTAGGGCCTGATTCATGGAAGTGTTTTATAATGGTGCATTCCCATAGGAGAATGTTCCACGAATCAGGCCGTTGGCATAGGACACACCTTTCCATGGGGTGTAAAATCATAAGCTGCTTTCTGATTACTTTGAGTAATACAAGGGTAATAGACCCTAGCAGTTGTGCAGTGACGCTCAGTTAAGGGATCACCTAGTGAACCAACCTCCAAGAATACTTTTCTGAATTGTGGAACACTCATTCAAGGGACACTAGAAACATATAACCACATTCAGGATAAAACACAGTTCTACCTGGTGTGTAAGAACATTTGGTGTAATATACAATTATAGTTGCCTTTCAGCTCAGTGGAACACAGACTAAGGTAAGCAAAAACTCCCTAACTTATTTTAGGATGGCACAGAGCTATTCCAGGTAAGTAAAACCCATATACTTTTTTAAAGGAGCTATCAGCAACTTAAAGGTAGGTATAAACCAAAGACAGCTTTAGTATCTGTATGAAACAGACTAAGTTAAGCAAAACCCAATCATACACTTGAAGAATGATCTGATCCTATTCAAGGTAGGTAAAATCCAAAGAAAACCCTGTTTAGACAAGCTATACAGCAGGTTAGGGGAAGCAAGACCCAGTTGCTGAACGTATACACTAACATTCTGGAAGAAATATTTAAGTGAAGCCAGCAGCATTACTTTTGGGAAGAGGCACAACCAATTCACAGGTGAGTAAAATAAGCTTACATATACTTTTCAGAGTGGCACACCACATATTCAGGGTAAGAAATAACTTTTGTAACTGCTCACTCTCGGAGTTAGTTAGCAACCAACTAATTTACAAATAAACTTTTAAACATGTGTTCTCTTTTCTAGGCAACAAGCTCAATCCGTAGAAAGTCTTTTCATTTTTCTTGGAGCATGAGTGTTCTCATGAAATTATATTTTATTTATATCGCGCTCGTACACAAGTGTTTCAGATCAGTGGCAGAAGGAGGGTCATTAGGTCTCTAGTATCCAACAGACAATTCAGGAAGGCACAGAGTTCATAAGGAAGACTGTTCAAACGGGTAAGTATTACACTTGGAGACGTTGAAAGGGGCCAGGGACATGAGAGAGTAGACCCTAGGAGGATTCCAACAGTGGGCCTGGGTGAACTGGATGAAAGGACTCCCAAAATGTAATGTCTATAATTATGATGTCTCTGTAACCAAGTGAAAGTAGTGACCAAGTGCAACAAAAATAAAGGTTTAAAAAAAAAAAAAACAAATGCCCCAGAGCTACACAGGAATCCTAAAGGCTTAAGGTAGGTAAATGCCCAAGCCAACACAATACCTCAGCATGGAAGAAGAGTTGCAGCTGGGGAAATTTCAGGATCTGCAGCCAAAAACCTGGTAGAGGATTGCTTTGTCATGAAGATGGAAGACGGGACTTTCTAAGGGATTTTACAGCAAAGTTCAATGCGGAAGGCTCCACAAAGAGTTTCTTTGCGGCTGAATGTGGCTCTGTGGTTTTGGTACCCTGTTCAGGAGCCAGAAGAAGACTGAACATATTTGATTGGATTTGCGTTGCTAATATGGTCCAGCACTCTTTTGAGAGGCTTTCAAGGACTGGAATCATGTCTCTGGATGTCCAGCAGGATGCCATCAAGTTTCAGCTCGATTTGGAAGACTGTGCACTACACAATGGCTCGAGGTCCCAGGGTATTGTGGTATTGGCACACTGTTGGGGCTACCTGGTGGGGAAAAGCTATAATACAGGCCATCCAGAGCTCCAGGATGGTCGGTGGCGATGTCACCAGCCTTGGGTGGCTGTCTCCCATCTGGGTCGACCATCCCAAAGCACAGTGGCAGTCCCAGGGATCCCCAGCAGGGTCCCCAACCTTTCCCGGAGAGAGAAGCTGTAATGCAGGCCAGCCAGAGTTCCAGGATAATTGGGGAGAGGGGGGTAAGGTTCCCTGGCTTTGGGCAGCTGTCTCCCATATGTGAAGACAATCCCCAAGTGCAGGAGAAGTCCCAGGCCCCACCAGTGTCCTCCTCTCTCCCTGGAGGGAAAAGCTGTAACACAGCCCTGCCACAACTCCAGAAGAAGCAAGGGTGATGTCCCCAGCATTGGGTGCCTGTCTCCCATGTGGGTCGACCGTCCCAAATACAGCAGCGGTTTCAGGGAGCCCCAGCAGGGCCCCCATCCCTCCCCAGAGGGATGAGCTGTAATGTTGCATGGCCAGAGCTCTAGGATGGACGGGTGTGCTGCCCCCAACCTTGGGTGTTTGCCATGCATGTGGGTGAACTGCCCCCATCTCAACAGCAGTAATGGGATGACCTAGCAGGATCCTCGTCCCTCCCAGTTAGGAAAAGTGGTAACGCAGCATGGCCAAAGCTCCAGGACAGCTGGGGGTCCTGCTGCTGGGCTTGGGTGCCTGTCTCCCATGTGGGTTCACCGTCCCAATGTCCAGCAACAGTCCCAAGGAGCCCTGGCAGGATCCCAATTCTTCCTGTCATGGGGCGACCCGGGGGGGGGGGATTCCCTAGAAGGCTTGCCCCAAGGGACTGGGCCAGCCCCCTGATGCTCCGAAGTGTGCCACTAACAATGTAGTGCAATGTTTTGCATTCTTTTGGGGCGAATGAGTGCAAAACAGCACCCATATGCCCCCAAAGAAAGCAAAACAATGTTGAGCCACCTTTGTGGCTCTTTTAGGGGTGGGGAGTAGTTTGACATGGGGGGGGGCTGCACCCTTAAAAAATCAATTTCCCAGGGGGGTCTAGTGCTCCTTTTTTCTTCCTAGGGGTGGCAAAATGGGGCCAGGCCCTCATTTTGCCCCCCCTATGGGAATCAGAAAGGATCTGCCCCTCCTTTGGGGAGCTGGGGGGTTGTTGAGAGGGGCGGGCCCACATGCATGGGTCCAGCCACCTAATGCCCCAAATATTTTTATTTTTTATTTTGACCTCCTTGGGGGCAAATGGGTGCACAACAGCACCCATCTGCCATGGAAACAAGCCAGGGAAACAAATTCCTCTGTGAAGTCCTATGGGGAATGATAATTAGTGTGACAAATGAACTCATGTTAACTGAAATTAGGCCATCAGAAAATAGGTCAAATATACTAGCTGTAGAGATAAGTACCAGCAGTAAAAGGCTGGAATCCACTGCTAGTGGTCAATGTCTACAATCTGCCATGGGGCTGTATTAGAATTTGCATAAATGAGTCTATATCTAAAATCATTGCAAATTGGTACCAGGTACATGGGGAGGGGGATTGATACTACTTGGTGGTGACATCAATGCCCACTGTGTGGATAAGCAGATAATGTGGTATGATTGGTTATTTATAACACGCTTAATACCCAGAGATTTCGAAGCGCAGATCAAACCTATGTTGTCTTGCTTTCAAGGCGAGCACGGTGCGCGCGAGCTATCCTCCTGCTCATATATACCTCTAAATATGTGAGGGCTGAATGCAGTGGGAGGCAGACTTCAAGTAGGGTTTGTACTGGATTTGCTTCATCAAGTGGCGGCTCTGTATGCTCAACAGGAGAGTGCTGGGTGATTTCCCTGGTAAATATACGTGGCAGATGGCTAGTAGAAAAGTGACTTTAGATTACTTTATCAATTTTCCGATGTTAAGAGCATAGTGTCCATGAAGATGAACACACAATATATTGTGATAATGTGCTGGTCAGATTAAATATCGAATTGGACAGCGTAGCCCAGCCACCGACCAGAATTTACGATCTGGAGATAAATGTGGGGTACAATCAGATAAACTGGACGGAAAAAAAAACCTGAAAGATATGAGAGACATTAAGTGTCGCATGCATATCCTATCGCCCCTGCTCGTGACATCTTAGATGGTTCTCTGTGTGCTGCTAAAGTCGCAGTGGTTGGCAACAGATATGTACTTCACGAGGACATAAAATACACTGGTGTATATGACCCAGCCATTTGTGGTGCAAAAAAACTGCCTCAGGCTCACTATAAGGGCAATTAGGAGGTCAACTGTGTCGGTCACAGCCCAATACATACACAGGGAAAAATGTGAGTTCCGAAGTTGGCTGAAGAGCTGGCACATCTCTATTAAGAATGCCCAGTGGCGGTATAAGCTAGCGAACATTATAAAAGAAGATGCCAAGCGATTATGGAAAATCCTGAATGATTTAAAAATGTAAAAAGACCCATGTCAGCCAATTCTTTCCCCAGGATCTAATTTGGTGCCGATCATACCAAAAAGGTTAGGACACTCATTTAAGATCTTGCAATCAATTACTTTTCGGTCCTGATGAAGGCCCATTGGAACTGCATATGGTATGGTTGCGTGGCTGTGCGAACCAGTATCAAAAGGTTCGAGAAACACTGTGTCGATGCAACTGTTAAAACAACACCGTATGAATAAATGGGAGTGGTTATTTCTGTGTACCCATGTACAGCCACCGGGTGTTTGAGGTTTTGTTGAACAACTACAATAAATGAGGGATAATGTGATCTAGTTTTGGGAAAGCACTGTTTTATCAATGTCTGACTAGATGAGAATGCTATACTTGACAGCCAACACCCCGCAAAACAGTGTAATAAATCTGATAAAGATATTTTGACTGCATTTAGAGCACCTCGACTACTAACCCCACAAAAGAGGCCTTTTGTGAAACATGTTTACCATGACACTATACCAAAAAAAATGTTGGTACATGTTTTGTTTGTTATGATGTATGTGTAGTTTTCACTAAGACCGATATGGATTGTGCATAATCAGGAGAAATGTACCCTGTATGCACGAAGAAAATACAAAGGTGTTGTGTATTACTAATGATGCATGTGTACAACAGGCAGAGTTCTGACTAGAACTGGAGATCTAGGGAGGGGTAGCTGTTCACCTCTTTTATGAGATACTTGTATATTCCCTACTTAAAATTGAAAGCCCCCCGTGAACACAGTGAACACAAAATATAGGGGCCAAGCCTTTTTTTTTTAATTTTTTTTTTTTTTTTTTTTTTTTTTTGCTTTATCTCTAAGATGTGGCAAAAGACGAACCACCAGCTAGAGAGTATGTCTGATTAGGAGGCCATCTTCTCTCGACCTGCTACTGATTTATAAAGCTAGAATTGATTCCTATGACAAGATGATTATTGGTTTTACTTTGATGATGCCTTTATAACGGTCAAACTAAGTGTTATACTGATTAATTTGTTATAATGGTGATTTTATAGAATAAATTGTAATGTTATTAGCGCATTTTTAGATGCTGCATTTACTATATAAAACAAATATGTGAAAAGTTATTTGAACTGTAATGCCTAATAAAATAGCCGTGCAGATTTGGGAACAAAACCAATGCCTTTTTAATGCATTAGTTATTTATATTGTATGCTTAATAATTTTGATGGCCTGTTTCATGAAATTCTAAATGACTTTTGAACAAGCAGGCACACTTGGTAGGCTGTAATGGGGTAAATTGGTGCATATGGGAAAATATTGGGCCACTTGTTTCTTCTAGGATATGTGAGCTGAGGCTCCTACCATTTCATTCTTTCAGCTTTGTATTGTTTGGCTTTTGCATGCAGCGTCAATAAGAACCCCTTTTGTACAGTGGGTTTTAGCATGGGGGAAGACTGCACGTAGACCCGTGTAACCGATGTATTATTAAAGTATAACCTAGAACGGGCATGCTATGTGTTTGTTTTACATAGCATCTCTTTGTCCACTTCCATTGACTTCTGAAACATGGAATCCTGTAGTAAGAGGAGGGTGGGGTGACTCCTTGGGTAGTGGGTTGAGCGCCAGGCTGCGGTTGAAGCTGAGGTACAAAGCAGATTAGGGAAACCCTGATCTACGTGCTGGTAGACCACTACAAATGAATATATGTGGTGATGTGTGTCGCTAGGCAGTGGTCCCACCCTATAATAGTGGATGTGGGGAAGGGTTAGCACGTTGGTTAGAGAGTGGAGTGAATGTGTCCAAGAAGGCTGGCATGTGTGTTGTGTGTAGATACTTGCTCTACTTCAACTGCAGTTCTAAATGGACATCCCTATCAAATAGTTTCATCACATGCGTAACCAAAGATTAAGACCATGCCAGTTAATTGTCATGGTCTCTCTGAAGGATTTGGCACTTGCAGTTGCACACCAATACTTTCCTCCGAATTATGGGAGTGCAAGATCACGTTCTGCTGATAACAGTAACTCTGTGGAGTTTATTATTTTTTTTTTATTGAATTTTTTGTAAAAGAAGTGATTACATCTTTGTGTTATGGCCCTTTGAAGAACACGAAACTCATCGTGCCATGCATTTTATTTTTCATTTTAGTGGTATAAGAAACCAGACTACAACCTATTTACGCCGTATGTACAGCATCGGAGGAAGAACCCAAATCAGCCATTTTATATACTGCACCCCAAGTTCATCTGGGAACTATGGGACATAATTCAGGAAAACACTAAGGAGAAGATCCAGCCCAATCCACCTTCTTCAGGGTTTATTGGTAGGTTTGCACTTGTGAAAGTGTTTGAGAATGTACAAACAAGATGGCATCCTGATTCTGTCGTCATTCAGCATAGCTTCATGAAAATCAATCTGAACATATATACACCACCATAATGCTCGGAATTTTCCTCCTTTTTCTTCCTTTCTTTTTTTTTCTTCTTCTCTAAGGGTCCTTTTTATTTATCAATTGTATAGAGTAATTGTACTCTTTAACTCTGGTAGTGCAAAACGTTGTTTACAACTGTGTGCACTTCAATAAAGAAAAGAAAACATGCTGGGATAATTCATCTGATGTGTTCAGCCCCGATGCTCACAAGGGGCTGAAAGGGACATGCCTGCTGTTTATATTGTATTTAAATTGCCATAAGATGCATTGCTAGAGACTGACCTTGTATTTGTTTCAGTTCTGTCAGATTGCCGAGGACACAGGCTTCCTGTAAAATATCTGTTTTTTATTTCACACTAGAGTTTGTGGCCTCACACAGCCTCAACATGCAATGACTTGGATTCGTTTATTTCCGTGTCCATACTTACTTTAGAAATGTGATAACTTTCTGCTCTAGTATGTCATTCACGCTCTCAAAAACGGAGCAAAGGGCATTTACCCAGTTGATCTGTGCCTCTGCTTCTTCTTGGGGTGGGAGTGCATCGACAAGCAGTATTTCTGTAGATAGCGCAACACTTCGGACAGAATGGAACCAGCGTATGGATAATTAATTATTCAAATTCATAATGATCCTGATTACATCAAAATTGTCATCTGTCTTTGGTTTGGCACTATAGGGGCAATCTGTGTGACTTCATATCTGGCTCCCAACAACAATTTGCAAGTCAATATGTATCCTCATGGGTACTGGTTATGGTCAAAGCCGGTCAAGTGGCACAGCGAGTAGAGCGCTCGCTTTGACATCCGTGCAGAGCCTGCTAACGCAGGTTCGAATCCCGGCGGGGCCAAACTCAGCCTTTCATCCTTCCGAGGTCGATAAATGAGCACCACACACCGTGGGTAATAATAAGCAGCGCTCAGATACCTGAGGGTTTGTAGCGCTATATAAATGCTAAATTATTATTATTATGCGGGGCCTTGTAGATGCTGCTGGAAATGGGTGGGCGTGGTTATCGGCTATTTTCCTCCACCCCCCACCCCCTCCCTTGCTCATACTTCTGGCTTTGCACATGATGGAGGGAATACAGTATCTGTGCCTGCTTGTGACCTTTGAGGATTGTGTCCGTTTCTATGATGGTTGGGTATGGATGCAAGAAATCTCTCTGTCCAAGTGTTTGGGTGCAGGTCTGAGAATATCCTGGATCTGGGCTGATGCAGTATTTGGCTGGCTACAATCCGCGTTATTCTCTCATTCAGGAGAACGAGGCTGTTGGTCTGATTTGTAAACACTGCACACTCTACATTTGTGTGCCCCATATCTGCACCACACCCGGGTTGGTGGAAATCTCAGCTGGTCACGATTTCTGATAATCAAGAGACTAATTTAGTCTTTTATTTGTAGCTTGAGATTTTAGAAATCCGTAAAGTGATTTTCATCTACCTCTTCTTGAAGGTGCTGGAAATAGAAGTGATCTGTATCGCTCATTGTGGCCAAAACAAATTTAAAAAACTGGAATTCTGTCATGGCGCTACATGCATTGAAGATCTCTGACGGGAAACGGAGCAAAATATACATAGTAGGTTGTTTTAATTTTCAAGGTTAGAGTCAAATGCAACAGCACCACTTGTTTATGTTATTTAAATGCATAATTTCTTCAAAGTGAATAACACTTTATATACAAGACAATATTGACTAAAGTGGTAGGTTATATTTGCTCTGATCAGTTCTGGGCCACCATCTTCACAGCCGAATCCTAGTTCTTACGGCTGCACCATTATGTATCTGGGAATCTGGTGTGAGAGCACTCCGCCGGATTCTCTGAGCCGCCGCATGCAAGGTGTACTTTATTGATCATGTCCATTAAACCAGGTAAAGCATCTTTAGAATTTTGGCATTACACATCGGGCAATCTGTTCATGTATTATTTTGTCAAAATGGCAGCAATATGGCACAGGATATTTCAGCAACTGATTGCGAAGCAGCTTCATCCGGAAACCTAAAGGCACAGTTCTGAATGCCCATGGTTCTTTCATTGGCATTGCTGTGTTACATTGGGAAATGTGGGCATCTTGCTCGTTTTCCACATTTTTCTCAGATCTATGATCAAAAGATGTTAATAAAAAGCTGAAGTTGCAGTGGGCTGCCTGATGAACACCCTTTGTAAGCCCCTACATCTCACCACCTTCGTTCAGGGTTTGGGGGAATTACCCCACACCTCCGACTCCATGACGCTACTTGCCTGTCTCCCTTCTGCTCACCCTTGTCTGTCCCCGTAGACTGCTATGGGAGATGGGTGTTGCACTGTTATGCAGCACTTTTTTCAACATGCTTTAGTGCGTTGCTCTGCCCCCTAACTGTTGTGTAAACCCGAAACGGTTTCTCAGGTTTCCAGTAAGATTCACTGGGTGTTGCATGAAGCTCGCCCAGCAGGGGGGCGTAGGGAATCTCCCGGTCCACGCACAGTGCACAGCAACCCGCACCCATCCCACCGCTGGGTCCAGAACCCCCACCTCGGGTATCTTCCACAATCTCTATAGTTTCTGGTTCTGCTAAGTGTTGCACCCAGTCTTTCCCCATCAGTCAGCAATGCTCCTCTAGTGAGCCGGCAGCGCTCCTAGGTAGGCTTTGGTCTTTACAATGTTCTCGGAGCTCTGTTGCCACCATAGAAGCTACACGCCCTTCACCACCAGGCCGGTTTCTTCTTTCCTGCAGCTTCTCTTTCCCCACCACACCGCTGCAGCTGGGTCCCCAATCAACTCTGCACTATTATGCTGCGGCCGACAGGCCAGTGCACAAGGTTGAAGCACTATTTCGGCTATCAGTGAAAAGGATCGTGCGGTGGAGCTCCAGAAGAAAGCGGCCTCACCGCATGGCTGCTGGCCGCACCCTATATGGTTTGACTGTTACTATGACTTTTGTTATTTACGGTACCTCATTTATTTGATTTGACACTTATTATTTTGCCTATTGACATGGTTTGACATCATGGCGATGTAATACTTTAATTTCATGTAATTTGGTTCATATGCATAGCCCAATTTTGAAAAAGGCCTAAGTGAGACCGAAACACGTGTCAACATATCTGCGTTTGATAACGGGCGTTTTGCTAAAATAAAATGTCCACTGGCATTCAAGTCATTTACTTTGACGCATTTATTTAGCTAAATAAAAAAACCTAGACAACTTTGGCCTGTCTGATGCACCTCTGGGTCACATCGTTACGACTCTATCAATTCGAAGGATCGGGTATACCTCTAGGTACCCGCAAGGAGCGACGGACAGCATGAATATATAAAGAGTTAAGTTCTGCAGAGTGACAAAGCATTCCCGGTTTGTTGAATACAGTCAAAGTTAACCTTTTTAATAAAAAAAAGTTTGTTGAAACATAAGCAATTCACAACACAATTGTATAATAGATAATGTTGCCCGTCTTGCTTTAAGATCAGATTTGTTCATTCGTTTCAGACTTGCAATACTAAACATTTGAAATTATGCAAAAATGTGAGTTTCCCAAAGAGGACATGTACTATCTCTTTAGTGGAACATGTCCTCTCTTGTGCCCGTAATGATTTGTATCATCAGTCTACCCGAGTACTACTTATCGGTGCCGTTTATTACAACTGATTTATGCAAATACACAGTAGATTAGAAACCTGAGGAGACGGGGAATTTGAAGGAAACCCCACCACGGTATATCAGAGGCCTACTTGGCTCAGGTGAAACGAAGCTTTCATCCGGTGTGCATGCATCTGGGGTAAATGTGAGCGTGCAGCAATGATAAGGAATTCCTTTGGCGCATTAACTGCACATTGTTTTGACTGGAATGTGTGGATCTTGAAATGCAAAGTTTTTCTGGGGAAAAATCAACAGTGAATGCTGACCTTTTTAGAGTCCCGACGGCTGTCCAATCCTCTCAGGTATTCAGGAGTACTCTTACATGCATATGGTCTTTGCATTTACCTCCTCTTTTCTCTCACCACCCCCATGGGCCTCCTTCTTTCTCCTTCACCCACCACATTCACCTGACAGCAATTCCTCTCTGCACCACAGAACAACTTCTGGGGCATGGCCATTGAGCATCATTTGCTCCTCACACGGCCTTCGAGAATAATCCAAAAGTAACTAGCCGCAGTAACTACATTTTATAGTTACTGCAAGAAAATGCCACAGGGTATTTGCAGCAGTAATGCAGAGGGGAGTAGGTTGAATGTATGTGTGCATGCTGGTGTTTTTTTTTTCTTCAATGCTGCATTTGGTTTTATGCATGGGTGCATGCAAGGAGTAGTAGTTGAATGCATGGGTGAGTTGTGTGTGTGTGTGTGTCAGCGACCACCCCTAAATTTATCAGCCCTGCGGCCAACTTAATTTAGGGTTGGGGGCATGTCATCAGAGGTGCACATAGGCGAAAACCTGTGGGGGCAGGGACTAACACTTCAAATGTTGGGAGAGGCGCTAACTTCAGAGGCTGTCAGGGAGGAGCAAACTTAACTTGTGTGGGGGACTTTAACATCTTTGCACATTTGAATGAGACTGTTCTGATGAAGCTTCAATGTTACAAGCAGCTAAATCTCTCCTTCATTTCTGAAACACACGCAAGTACCGTTGTGAATATGAGATGTCTCATGTCACCACTTTGCTTCTAATCAATCCTCTGACATGCAAGTGCTAACCCCACATCCTAATTTCAATTACCTAAAAATGTATGCATATGAATGCAGGTCTAACTGTGAAATGTTTTATGAGTTTAATTGTGGGGCCTTTGTCAGCAGCAATACCAAGGCATTGTTTAATGTCTCTGTCCTGTTCTGTCTGGCCACAGCTCTGCTGGTCAGCGTGGCTGGGCTGAATAACCATTTTTGAAAGCAGATGGTGAGTGGGGCCAATAAACCCATTGCACTGTCGGTCTCCCCACTAAGGGATTGTGTGTGGGCCGTTCAGCTTTTACAGTTGAAATGAGCCCCCAAGCAGCTGCCCCCATGTTGGCATTCTTATGACACAAACCTAATGATAATCTGCAGCTTCTAACCACCTCGCTGCCCTGGCCTTTTTTTCCAATCTGTAAGGGAAGGGGTGCCCCCTAAACACCAAAAGGAAATGGGGGCCCCCACCAGCCCTGGCACATCTTCAGCTAGCACTGCTCCCACTTCCCTCCAATTTACCTGAGCCCAGCTATGAAGCTTAATAGCTGTTTCACCTTCCCTTTCACCACTAGTCATACCTTTCACCCCAATTCAGAGGCTGCGTACATTCATAATGCTATGCTAATATCTGGAGAGTTGCGTCATCTAAAAACTGAGACCAGAAGTTAAGACTTTGGCTTTATCAAAGTGAGTCTTTTGATATCACATGGATAGGATTTTGGCCTCTGCAAGTTTGATGCTGCTGGAGCCGTCCATGCAGCCACATGCTTCCATGTCTAGTCAACAGTCCAACATTTCAGGAGGGGAGCCCGATCTGCTCAATGGTATGGGACCACTGCATGGCCTTCTTTTTGCTTGGGGTTATTAGCTGTGTCAACAATAAGGAAGAACTGTTGCTTTAGCAAACAGACAGCGGTGGAAATTGACTATGTTTTACTGGGCCATTCCACCTAGCGCAGTCAAAGGTGCTGGGTCCAGCAACAGGAGGATTAAGAGGGTGTAGGGCAGGTATTTTAGTCACCACGTGAACATTTGACTTTTCCCCCCCTCAGAGGATTTATCCTGTTGGCAAACTATAAAATCTGAACCACTTTCAAACCTAAAAAATGCACATCAATATTTCCAGAACAGTGCATTATTGACAATGGATTTCATAGGGCTCGTGCTCAGACCCTCAACTGGTCTTTTCGGGAAGTCGCTCACTTTGGAACCTAGCGACCACGGTTCTAATCCCTGCCCAACATAGTTTAAAAAAAAAAAAACACACCACAGCATTTTAAAATAAACATATAATGCACATAGGTTTCCCTGGATTGTGGAGCTGGATCTGAGATCCATGGAGTAATACTGTTAGGGAGAAATGGCATATGTCCCAGGAGGATAACTCACCTGCAATGTGCCCGCCTTGGAAACAAGACGACACGAAGCAACACAGGTTCAATCCCTGGGTCCGCACTTCGAAACCTATGGGTATTAAGCGCATTATAAATGCACAAGTAAATCATATTCCTGTAACGCGTCCTCGAAGCCGCTGGGCTGTGTGAGCGCTTTAAAATGCAAATAAAATAATTTTTAAATAAAACATGAGTAGGGACACAAAGCTTGTAGGTGCTTGTTTATTTGCCCTCCCATTGACTTCTCATGGCCATGCTAATCCCTATAATCCCTATGGCAATTCTCACCCAGTGCCCATACCCACCCCCACCCCCCAAAACAAACCTCATTGGAACTCTTGGTAGGTTTAACCAAGCCTTATCAAACTTTGCCCTGAAAGTGCCTGTGATTGTTAATTGGAGTTGTAAACATGGCAATAATGTAATAAAAATGTCTTTGCCAGGTCTGTCTTCAGCCACTCGATTTAAATGCACCATGCGTGTCTTTAACTCAAGTCCAGTTTTTGCTTGTGTGCAAGTATTAGGCATTTGCCAGGCACTGCTATTAGATGCATTTTGCACCTGCTGCAATTAATGGCCAGTTAATACAAATACATCAGTGCCTTTCCCACGCCTACATAAAAGCCCAAATTGTTTGCATTGCCAATCCTTGTTTTGCTTTACCGTTGATGCACAGGACCATGCATCAAGGGTAAAGCAAACAATGGCTAAACTGGACCACATTAATTTAGGCCAGTCCAGCCAGTAATAACACATATGTGTACAATCTGGCAGGGCATACTTTCTGTGGCATGGCATTTTTTACTGGTTGGGACTCCGTATATGGTGGTAATGGCATATATTGGTGCAGCGTACATGGGCATACAAGGGAAGAACCAGCATGAATATATTGTTTATCTAGCATTTGTTGTGTGAAAGGCGGCATGACATTTATTGGAAAATATTCCTGGGCATGGTTGGTGACTTGCAACTATTGGGTTTTTCCATGTGCTTTCATACAAAACCAATTGCAAACTGTATGGATGTCTACCCAATTTTGCAAAGTAAGTGCTGTAAACTGCATCATTTTAACTGAATGTTTCACACATTTTCTTGGGAGTGAGAAAGCCCCTCAAGCAACTCTTGTGTGGTTTGGGCTCCCTCACTGTGCTCTGTCAATCCTGCATAATTTGCGCAAACATTTAAGCTTCTTCAGTTCAGAAATTCACCAACCTCCACTGTACAAAATCTGTCAATGTGTAGGATGTGTGTATTAATGCACAGGGTGCCGTCACGCACCACATGCCGTTATATATATATATATATTGATGCCTGTGACACAGAAGTTAGTCTGGCATAAACCTTTCTTCAGTAGAGATATCTAATGTTGCTGTAGTTGATTTACTGTTGTAGTAATAAACCATATTTGGGTTCTTCCGCACAAAATCAAGGCGAGAATTTTTGCATCTCCTGTTCGCGGAAGTGCCGCCGCTGGCCAAGTGCAAAAAATTGTAATCGGTCCTCACCAAATATTTTGCGTGGGCCTCAACACATCTTGCCAAATCCCTGTGCTAGGGAGTGAGGGTCCCGTATTTAGCATTTTTTTTTCTTGAAGCATCGCTCACTGCTAGGCCTCCGCCTGATCTAGCTTCATGATCTGTCGTAATGATATTGGAGAGGAGGTGTTCACTCTAATAGAGTGAAGATTCTGTTCTAAAAAATAAAGTATCGATCAGGGATACACAATTGTAGCAATTTGAAGATGTGTGCCCTAAAAAAAAAAAGTGCACCATTTTCCATGGTCCTTTTTTTTTATTAAACCATGCCCCCATGCTGACCTATGGGTGCAGGTTTTCCCAACTGTCCTACTAACAATGTTTAAATGTTCCTCGTGTATCCTCTGGCAGCCTCTGTGTTTTGTAGTAAAACAATAGATCTGTGTTGATTTTGCCAGTGATGCAATGTATCTGTTACGAAAAAATGACAGTAGAAATACTGTTTCCAAATCGGAATAGTAAAAGCATTTTCAGGTCTGCTGGCAAGATCTGCCCCACCACTGGTACAGTGGTTAAGCACTGGTATTCGGAGAGGTGGGAAGGGGATTACACAAGGCAGTGTTTGCTAAAACATGACGCGAAGTTTAATGTGCACACACCAATTTGGTGTTCGGCTATTGCAGAGTTTCTGAACTTCAAGCTGTTGACAAAGACGTTTCCCGTGTAATGAGTCATGTGGTTAGTGCTCTTGTCCTTCTCTTCAACGGAGTTTATTTGGTGGCTGCGCAGGGTGGGTTTCCAGGTGTTCAGAAATAATACATGCACACATTTCCAGATGTTAACATCGGTAGTTAGAAAGATAACATCATAGCACGTCTAATACCAGAGTGAACGTCATTTACTGGGAATCGGAAGCCGGCAAGCAATGCAAAGGCCCGTGAGATCAGCTTCATCTGCGTGTTTGGAAGAGAAGCCACTTGAGCAGAGAAGCAATATCTGCTGAAAGCGATGCATGATGGGAACCGTTGCCCAGCGAGTTGACCTCCTCTGTTCTGGTAGATGGATGGTGAGTCCAAATGCGAAGGATTCCCTGGGTTAAGAAATGGAGAAGTGACGTCAGTAGCTGGGTTCGGTTACAAGGGGTTGTGGAGCAAGTTCCCAGATTTTGTCGCATTTTTAAAGGGCACAGGATCTGTACAATTAACGCATCGATTGAAAACACTTTAAAATATGCAAAAAAAACACATAACTTATTGTCCAATATGAACCGAGAAAGATTCTGGGGAGAGTTAGGGTGACCAGATTTTCTATAAAAAAAAAAAAACGGACGGGCCATGGAAATAGAAGTAGGACTAACGAAAATACACATACTACTTTTGTCCTACCTCTGTTTGGCAGCCCGTTGCGGGAGTCGGGGAGGGGGTGTGCTAACAGGCACACTCCTCTCATTAGAGGAGAGCGCCGGGGAGGGGAAGGGGGCGTGAAAAGCATTTCACGCCCCCATTCGCACAGGAAAAGTTACGCGGGACCCGATTACGGGTTTCCGAAATCGGGTCCCGACAAAAAAAAAAAAAATGCAAGAAAGGTCCCTAGTCAAAACCCTGACGGGGTTTATAAAGTGAAAAAACTCCTGGGACGTCGGGTGATTTCCCCAGACTGTCCCGGGAAAACCCGGACGTTTGGTCACCCTAGGGAGAGGACAATAATACACCGGCTTAGGCAATGCTCATAAATCTGTACAACAGGTGGCTTTCTGCATGTCAGGGTGGCTGATGGGTATGGAAACCTTCTTCAGGGAAAACGAAGAAAATAGTAATGCACCTCTTCATGTGTATATATATATATATTTTTTTCTAATTCCCCCGGAAGGCGAAGGCATTTGAGCTCTAGGAGACTTTTTAGACTAGTACCCTATCACTGAAATATTACCCCCGACTGAGTGCTAAGTAGCGCAGTGAGTACAATACTGGCTATTACTTAAGGAAAACTCCAATAACTACCAGAGGTTAAATTACCACTTGTGCATAAATGCTTCACCACCCATTAGAGACACAAAAAGCCCACTGAAAATGGTGGTAAACGCAGCATCAGCTCAGTTACTGCTGCAAGTGGCTATGCTTGACTCTAAAATCAATGTGTTATGGGCGACTATGGTTTTTACCCCCAGGGGAAAAGTTCTGCTCCACGCAGCATTCTATTAACTGCTAGACATACAGAACCATATGTAATTCCTGGCTCTGGTATTTTTGCCAGTGGCAGGAATTTCCGTCTGTGGCATTAACTGGTGGTAATACCATACGGGCGGCAACAATCTAGAGTCGCAATACCTCGGGGAAAGCTGGCTGGTGTATTTGTGATCGCAAAGGGCGGTTCATTTGCCACCCGCAGTACTTCTTGTGTGTGACTCTGTAATCAGGAAGACGGAATTTACTTAAATCCCAGGTGCTCAGTAACCTGATGGAAAAATCAGGGCAATAATAATTGCCACTCTGTATTAAAAGTCCTGTTTGCTACAAGAGGAGTGCGAAGGCTGGTCCTAGCCAGGCATTTTAGAAACTTACACCACTTTTGCTACATTTTGCCGTTGTGTACTTGAAATACAAATGTAATAACCACATGTGATGGCTCCGTGCCAATGCTTCAGATGTTCCTGCAAACCCCAAGAATAGTTCACTGAAAAGGAAGATCCTGCAGGTTGTCTGAGCGGGCTGCATTTGCTCTGCAGAACTCGGGGCATGCATTATTCTGCTAAGCATGGAAGTCAACTGCTGCATATGCCAGAATAAAATGCAATTTTTGCTTTGAAGGGAAGTGTTGCATTTCCTTTTTGTATAGTGTTTTGCACACTGGATAAAATAACTGAGCAAAGTGTAATCTTGATTTTAGAAGCTTGATCCGGCAATTGTACCAAAAAGTATTGCATCCAATGTATGAAGTATGTTACCAAACTAAGAATAAAGACCAGAACGCAGTGTGCTTCTTTGTCCAATCATAGAATAGTTCTGACGCCAAGCAGAGCAGGCTTGTTCCCGTTAACTTCCGGTTTCATTGACTAGACCCTATAGTCCCAGCCAGAAGAACAGTCCAGCACCAGAGTGGCAGGCAATTCACCTGCGAACAAGCGTACGCCTGAAACCCATGGCGAGCGAGGCGGTCCAGGTCTGGATTACCCATACTTACTTAAGGTGAATTACCAAGCATCCCAAACTCATCCAAACTATGTGGGAGCCCCTCTGCTGAGTGCATACCCTTCCAAATGACCCTCCTGTGGGATGACACCCACTCATTTTTGGAAAAATATAAAACTCTTGAGTTGCAGTTCGCCCTAAATTGGTACGGGCATTCCAGACCTGACCATTTTGCTCTGTACCTAAAGACTCCTGGCCTCGGAGCACAATCGGAGATGACGACGGACGAGCTAGAGACGCATGCCTGCGGTTGCTGTTGGTACTCTTGCTCAGAGGAGGACTGTCTAACATTGTGTTTGCTGGACGGTTCGTTCTGGGCAGCACCTGCCAAGTTGTCGTTTCTCCTCGAAGAAGACACCTTGAGCTAATATTAGCGACTCTTGGGCGGGCACTATGCGACAGAGCAGGTTATGTGGATTTGCTCTTTCTCCACCAAGTGTAATCTCATATTGTTGGTGAATAATAACGACCTATGGCCGAATTCTACAATTCCTTAACATGGAACAAAAGTTTAAATCCAGGTGCATGAAAGAAAACCTTAATTTAATACATGGTGTTATTTTGGGATGTCCAGTCAAGTAGTGCAGCTGAGCCGCACATGTCAGAGGGCACATGTATGCTACATTTACCATGTACATGCTCCTCTGGGTTTCTTATTGCTCGCAGTGAAACAACGTGTGTGTGCACTTAGTCGTACATAACATGCAACTCGTTAGTTTAACTTGCATGGACTGTGGCATTTGTGGTCTATTTGGATCTATGTTATCACTGAGACCACATATAATTGTGACGGCCAAAAATGCCGACTTTTCTTTTTTTATTAAACCCTCTTTGCACCACTTAGATATGCGGGGGGAGACCCCCGCAGCCCCCATATTACTTTAATTTCCCATACCCCCCCACATATATATGTGGTGCAAGTGGGGTATAAAAAAAAATTCAGCATGTTCGGCCGTCGCAGTTTTCAGGTTGACATTTTTGTACGGTTCAGTCTATTTGAGTGTGGAAATTCCCTGCGAAAGAAATACAATTCATATCTTAAAACACATACATTTTTATTTGATGACAACCAATGTTTATTGATTGAAATTATCTTGTACAATTGTTGCTCGCGATATTCAGCAACGAGCGGCTCAGACAATGCAAACGTACAGTGGGATGCAGCCAATTGCAGTTGAGGTTTCTCGCCACATGCCTTTGACATTATTGTTGGTCTATGTGTTACAGCACTCAAGGTAAAAGTACACACATCCTACTTGCAATATACTTGTGTCCAAATGGGATCCAAGTGTGGTGTGGTTGCATTGAGCTTGGTTCACTTACACCATGTGATACATAACTAAAATACACATACTAGAAATATAAAGGCAGGTGGGTTGGTAAAGTGTTGTATAGGCTGTACTCCTTCAGTTTTAAAACCTGCAGACTTAGTAGCACAGCCATCAGAAATTCAGACTTAAAAATAAAACCAGTCACTTGAAATACAAGAATACTGCAAACTAGATTTTAATGGACTCATAATTTATTTGATGCGAGCATAGGCTAAAATGTCGCTCTTGTAGCTATAGCCCCGGTGCCTGTAGGCAATGCTTTAACATATATACCGAATCTGTTGAATCTCTGTATGCTTGGATATACTCCAAACGTTGAAGTATCATGACTGCTTCTGTTTAAAAAGTTATTCTAATCTTAATGACTTTTGTAGCTGGTGTTTCCTTCACCAAGGACTGTTTATGGACAGCATGTTCGTGGTTGGCATTCCTTCATTTAAAGATGGTGAATGGTCCATTTCAATGTTTTTTGGAGGTAGTGTTGGATATGGATCTGGAAGATTTTGTGGTATATCGATGAACTTGTAATTTGTTAATTGATCACGCTTGAGCCTATCTGAACCTGTCCACTCCATCAATGCACAATGAGTGTGCCTGGGCCTGCGTTCGCTTGTGCATGCTTCTGCTGATGCTGGATACCATGACTAAATCTGCCGGAGTAAATACAAGTAGGAGCAACGCTACGCCAGCCTCTGCTGATGTTCCCCATACTCCTGATTTAAATGGTGCAACGGTCCACGTCGCGCAACTGTTCCTGTTCCGAAGCAATAGACCACTGTTTGTATTTAGTGTTAAAGGATTGCGTTTGCATTATTCTTGTGAATTGACATTTTGGCACTATTTTTGGAGAGCTCGATTTTAGGAAATAAGTGACTGCTGTTGAACCCATAGTTCATTCTTAGTTTTACTCCAGTATGGGGAAAGCGGGAGTATGCTAGAAACACTTAGTCGAAAAGTTGAAAATTGTGAGTGGCGAAGTCAGAGGGTCTGTGATTGTGGCAGCAGCTGTGCATGGGTTGTCCTTTGCAGTGGATCACAAGGAAAGCTGATTCGGATGAGAAAATAAAACCTCTGGTGATGAGCAATTTCCAGTGAAGGCAGTTTTCAGTTCTTGAAAGGTTGTGCAGAATTAGTTGGCTCATGGACTCTGTGGTCAAACATGCCCAGATGTAGATGAGCTTTTGCTCAGCATATTAGAGGGAAAATCCTTGGGCATACTGGACTCGGGATGTGCTCCAGTGCGCCTTTGAAACATGGATGTAGATTACATTTGTTTAACATAAAGTAGAGCACATCTTGGTTCCCAAACACACCCTCTCTCCCCCCCCCTGAGCCCACATGTGTGCAAATGTGACATTTATGCGTGTGCAGATTGACCGTTCCTCTGCGCTTCATAGGGAATTCATGTTGAACCAGTGAACTTCACTGAAGTCGAGCGAGTAGGGTGCTAGGTAATTTACAAAATAGATTTGGGATCACTCGTTTTCCATTGTTCCATATGGATGGGATCTCGATCGTAGTTTATTGGAATGCTCAGAGGAAACTGCTTCGTCATGGGTGTAAATGGATTTGGATACCAGAGGTGCCGGCTGCTCATCTGGTATAGGGTTCACCGAACTATGTTGCGTCGAACCCTAGAATATTGGCCATGAGTTAAGGAAGAGGAAGATGTTGAATAATCAAGGCATCTGCTTGGGCGATGCTGAAGCTAGTATGCAACATTCCGCTCACCTGTTGCATAGCGTTCCTGTAATATCTTACTATAAAAATTTGTCTTATTGCGAGATCTCATAAGTAGCAAAAATCTAATCATTAGAAAAGTCAAAAGGTAGTGCAAAACAAGTGCATAAAATGAAAACGAAGTGATGACTTAAAAGGTTCGATTCACACCATTTTTCAGTATGACGATCGTCTATGCAGAGACGTGTGGTTTAGATTTGCTGTGTTGGCGGGCAATACCATGGACGCAGTGGATATGGCTATTGTAGATCACACTTGGAGCTCCCAGAATCTGATCTAAAATGATCACAAACTAAACCGACGAAAGGAACATAGGCATAGAGAAAAGACTGCACGAGCATGCTCAAATGTTTTGATTTTTGACCAGAATGAAAGTCTAGCTACCCATTTGGTTTTGTAAGCATTGTGAAAACTTAGCTAGAGGTCTGTAATACTTATTCATGCTATTCCCTTCATAATTTAATTGAAACTCCCCAGAATAAATCAAAGCAGGTTTTGGTCCTGGTAATTGCTGTCCTGTGGTTTTCCTTGCAATATGATTCAAAGTGTGCTCTTCAAACAGTTCAACCTGTGCAATAGCAGTAGCTCGGGGGCAACAGACGTGCCTGGGGAACAGGATAATGCTGTGCAATAGGGGTTTGATCTGCGGTCCAGTTCTTAGAAGCAGGAGGATTCTGGCATAAAGCGTTGTATAAATCGGCAATAATAAAATATTAGATTTTGAATTGATGAAATCAAACCTTTAGTGCAAAACATACATTTGTTTTATGGTGAGCTCTTGGCATTTTTACGCCTTTTAGTAGAATCTATACCAGATCAAGGCTTAACGATTGTCCATCCTTATTATATATATATATATGAGATTGATTTTTATTGAATGAAGCACGTTTACACAAGGTGAGGCTCTTTATATCAAACGTCTCTATGACCACATTAATTCATCACACAATATAAAAAGCACATCTAAACATACACCATTCATTGTGAAACCGTGAAATGCATACTGTTTTGTTTAACACTTCTTTTGCATAGGCGCGCGTGCATTTGCAAGCATGAAGTTGGGTGCACAATTTCTATTGAAATATGTATCCAACAAACACAGTGAAGCTAGTCGGTGTCTCTTGTGTGGGGCGCGCAGCATCATTTTCTCAATCGACCCCAGGAAAAGTCAAGCTCAAGAAGGAAATGTGAGACCACATCATGTGTGTTGCAAGGTATGAATCCTGTTCTCTTCGTGTACACACGGCTCCTTTCAGTAAAAATGATCAACTGTGTATGTTCCTTGGGTTGTGTGAGTGGTAGTCGTATGTGCGGTTGTGGGGTTGGGGTGTATTTCAGTCAATGCTGATTCTAATCCTACTTCTGTGCAGCTTCCTAGAATACTGATGGTAAACTTGGTGAGGCTAGAATTTATACTGAATAACACTACATAGGGAGAAGGAGTTTACCGGTCTCTAAGCCTGTGTCATACTAATATCACCTATGATTATAAAGTGATCTCATCTAGATTGATTTGCACTTGCCTGTGGTGCTGTGTTTTTGTGGTAGCTTTAAGATATGATGTTTTCGGGGGCTTAACAATGTCCACGTGAAAGTAGCAACTTAAAAGCTAAATAGCTATTCATTACTAAAGGCCAACATTCCAGTTTTGACTCCTTAAAGTTCTAGCAAATTGGACATATTAACTGCCCAAGAGAAAACTGTAGTGCTGTGTCTGAGCCTATACTTTCAGCAGCATTCACGGTCCTACTGCTTAGGAGGACTGTATCTTCATGCATGCCAGGGTCAGCGTATCCACTTAAATGCAGCTTGCCAGCATAGCTCTTTGTAAAGTGATGGAACTGGAAGGGACACTTGCTAGACTACATTGAGCATGGTCGTATCTTCTTCAAGCATCCTCTATTTGTTTGGTGCGTCCTGTCACCTGACTATTGCAGTATGGCCGGTTGCTATCTGTGCTCCTGTTTATTGCATGGACCACGGGCCAGTGGTAATATTTTGGCAAGCAGTGAGCATCAAGTGTCGGCTGTAGTATGAGTGACCCATACAGCTTCAGATAGAAGTAACTGAGAAAACTGATTGCATAAAATCGCTTTCCCCAACCAGTCTTTTGTTGACAAACTGATGGTCTGACACCAGACTGATGGTCTGACATCAGCAGGTTGGTATCCAGGCTTTCCATCGAAGGTTTCCCACAAAACTTTTTCCATCGAAGGTTTTCCAATGAAAATATTTCCATTGAATGCATATATGTGTGGGGTACAGGGAACATTTTGTTTGGGGTGTGTTTTTAAGGGTACAAAAAAACAGGGGGTTGGGGGGGTTCCCCCCAACAACAAAAATACAAAAAAATGCATTCGATGGAAAGAATATCATTGGAAAACGTTTGATGCATTTTACTTTTTCTTTGTAAATTTTTCAATGCCAAGACTATAAATCACACCAGGTGCTATGCAGACTGGTGAAGAATCACGCAGACGTTAGGAGGCAGATAACGACGGTAGACATTTGTATCCTAAATTTTATCTACAACATGAGAAGGGCAAGTGCACCTCTAGGAGAAAGAGGTACACCTGGGGGAGGAAAAGTGCAAGTGTGGCATGGGGTGCGCGGATCTGGAGTACTTTGATCATTAGATGCATATAAGTTCATCAGTGGTGACGTAATAGCATGCCAATGGCCAAGGTGGTGAATTGGTTCATGGGCATGCTTTGCATTGTGACTGGCAGCTGCCATCTCCCTACCCGAGACCTGAGGCCTCCATAAAACTGGCGATGACTGCCACTTCTAATTGGAAGAAAATTCAAATTCACTGCAAACCTAAATTGGACATTGCTCAATTTTTGCCATAATCATTCCACAGGTGGGGCATATTGACCTACAATCCACCCCATTCAAAGAAGGCCTAGCGCCAGTACACATGGAATAATAAGGCAGTGCACAAACCCACAATTCTCCAGTTTCAATTACGGATTACATGATCGACTTGATTACACATGGACACAGAGACCCCCTAACTTACTACAAACCACTATGAAACCTGGTCAATTTCGTTTCCTACTAAATGGTGACAGTTTTCTTTGATCGATTTAGACTGGTTTCGGTACAGTGCTCAATGCCTCTGAATCTTAGTTAAAATAGCTGCTGTTAATATTGCAAATGTTGGTGGCACCTAACTGGATAACTTGTGACCATCAAGCTGTATGTTTAATTTCCATTGGCTATGTTCACCATATCTAGCTATTTACTGGATTTTCTATACCATCAAGCTTGCAATCTGTAAATTAGTTGATGTACTTCTGCGGTTAAATATTCACTATTTTCATGATCACTACAAACCGGATTCATACACCCTGCAACAGATTGCTGTTACTTACATATTCCTGTAAATAGTAATGTTCCAAGTTTTTGTTGTTAACATGTCCTCTTTCAGAAGCCACTGACGGGCCAATGTTGACACAAATGGAAGCAGAACATACGACGGAAAGTGTGCATTAACACGTGTGAAGCAAATTCATACATGCTTTGTTTCATTAATAAATGGAGGAGCTGGGACTCTTTGGTTCATATGAATAGATCATAGCTTCAAGACAAAAGCATTTTTATGTATTCTTTTAGATGTTTAAAATAACTCCTTTTCTTTCAACAACAAAAAAAGTTTCCTTGTTAGATGTTAGTTCTAGTCGTAACATTTAACGATGAGCAGATCAAAATGTTGCCTTTCTTCAAGAGATGAAATTCTTCTTTGAGGAGGAAAGCATGTTTTCCGACGTCGGATCCTTGCTTAAGTCTGGGCTCGGGAGGCAAAGCATTTTTTCATGATTTGCAGGCTGGACTTGATCAGCCTGCAGCGTTTTTCTTTTACTTTTCTGATTGAGGTGAATTACTGTAACTTTGGAGTGGCACATGGATTCCGCATCAACCGTTAGTTCAGCTCCGCAGTGGAAAAGGAGAAGAAAGCATTTGTAGAACTGAAAAAAAGAGGAAACGCAGAATGTTATGATCTTAACAGTAATCCACATTCACAAGAAACAGGTGCATGCATAGTTGCTTTCTTTGTAGGCTATTCTCAAACTCGAAAAGATCCTATGTGTTGCTAGATTTCAATCATCAATCTGTTTCTTCCATAAGTGATGACCTTGTTAGCCTAGCATGTCCACACCATTAGACGCAGAAGGGTATGCTCTAGCTCAGGGTTGTACAACTGTTTTCCTGAGCCCCAGGCACATCCGATTAACCAGCAATTCGCCCTCTGTATGTGTGTTAGAAGGATCCATATGTTGTACATGATTAATGAATTCTAATATTGGATATTCTGATGATATGACCTGTATGCAGCTACAAAAGAGCAGTGTTGTCACCCCTGGTTTAGCTAATGCAATTAAGAGAGGTGGTTCTACCACAATTGTTTTATCATGTGCTAGAGAAAGCCTTGGAAGAGTGCATCATTTCTCTTTTAAAACATTGTATTAATCCTGACTGGCATCTTGACGAATAGCAACAGCCTAAATGTAAATTACCTTCCCTCGCCCATAAAATATATGCAAAGATCGACATCTGTGCGCAGCCATTTTAGAATGAGGCTCTGAAGCAACTGTTTCAAAGTTGAAAGAATATGTAGATTCCCGGAAGCATGACACTGTTCTTCCGAGACCACACCCTTACCTAAACTAAGTACAGGACCACGTATTACCGTACTGAGCAAGCAGACACCATAAAACATGTAGTTTCAATATATTGTGTAGTGCAGTGATACAATGTGGCACTTTGCTTTGACACGATGCAGCTTCCGTACACGTCAGACTTCCAGCAATCTGCCTGGACTTTTTACTTGGCCACTCTACAGCAGTAGTTATACATCTTTACTGCAGAGCCCAGGAAAAGTATATATGTAGGATTAAGAATATGTGGGATAATGAGCAGGCTTGGTGGATTCCACATGTTGTGGTGGTCCATGCATGGGATATGAAAGGGGCAAGTCTTTCATGTCATTTCTGACAAACTGTTTGAACCTAGGGGACTAGTCCGAATATTTCAATCCAAGCTATCAAACGCTACCTAAAGGTCTAGGGCAGTGGTATTCAAATGTTTTTATGCTGAGCTGTCCCCTTGAGTAAAGCTATTTTTTTTTTATTTATTTATTTATTTTGTCAAACCCCCCACCCACCCCATATCAATAGTGGTGTTGATGGGGGGGGGCAGATACTATATCGGCTTCTATTTTCTATTGAAAGCAGTCACCATACTCCATTTATGAAGAGCCATGTGCCCTCCACCCAGTCATCCTTTGCCCCCCCACCACAATTTGAATACCACTTGTTAGAGAGATGTATCAGTTGTATGCTTGATCCCCTCTCCTAATGAAACACCAGCACTTTTTGCTGGACTTCTGGACTTTTTTCTTTCCCTCCTGAATGAGGGGAGCCTTTTTCCCCCCTCGTTCATTCTTATTTGCTCTATTTCTGGGAACTCTGTATTAACTTACCTTTTGGAGTCTGCATTCCTCCATGTCTCCAAAAGGCATCCGTGTTACACTTTAGCAGCACACATCACCCTATGTGCAGTATTGCTGGGAACCCTTTTGGGTTCTCCTTTGATATTCTTTAACAGTTCTTAAGGATAGAGGGATACTTTGTACCCACCCCTAAAAACAGAGATATTGGCACACACCACCATATGTGGAGTGCTAAAGGGACACCTATTATCCCCTTCTCTCTGCTCCTGTGACTTTTTGGTTGCAGTGACAATCCTATAGGTGAAGGTGGCAGTGGACATATTCTACCAACTTGTGTGCTGTTTCATACTGCAGACTGTATTCACAGCCTTGTTGTGCATAAAAGGGTCATCTATGTTCTAAAATGGTGGATTTTTACTTTTTTTGCCTTGTCTTGTGTTGTCTTTTGTTAGCCCTTCTACCATTCTGGAAGGAGAGGTCTGTTTCAGAGTTTTGCCTTTGCTGGGAACCCTTGGGTGTCCCTACCAAGGCTCCAGTTTTTCTGAATGCAGGAAGCAGGGGAGGAGTTTAACACTCCCCTGTCCTTTATCTGCTAGAGTGCCTGAATGGAGCCAGTTCCCACTAGGGGCTGGCTATCCTGATTGGATAGCCACCCTCCCCTTTTCTGTAAACTGCTGGAGAGTTTGCAGAGGTGTGTGTATAGGAAATCAGAATAAAAGGTGAGGTTCCTGATGCAGAAAAGTCTACCACTGGAACAAGATTCGAAGCTGAAGACGACCAGAGATGCCTACAGACCCTTCCACTAATCGTAAAGCGACCACTGCTGCCCTGACCCTTTATTCTTATTGACAGAGGAGCTCCAAAGAGGATGACTCCTTCCCTTTGGTTGGTGGGACCAACCAGCCCCAAGACGAGCTGCATTTGGAGCCATTCCCAGAGGTGATGTGACCTTCCAGGGCTGCATACCACAAATACCAGGGGACCTTGTACCTATTAGTGCAATGTCTTTGTTGCATGGATGAATCCACCTAGAACTTTGGTGAGCTCCAATTGGACCTCCAGAGGCACAATACCACTCCTCCTAGTCCCCTCACCAGAGTGCAGAACTGCAGAATTGAGAAAGCTCGACTGGCCGAAAACCGTACTGTGTTTGAGTTGATAAAAAGGCCCCAAAACAGACCGACGTGGGAGACCTAAGAACCTACTGGCTGAGGGTCCTTTCTCGCAATTGCTGCTGACACATCCCATTCAGAGTCCTTACTTACATCACCAGACTGAGGGATCCAGCGACTGGATCTGTCGCTCCTGCCAAGGAAAGAATCCAGCTTCATTTGCTTCATCTAACCTAAGATACCATGGGCCTCAAGGTAGAACTTACCTGAAGCCGAACAGTCGCTCCAGTGTGACTGAAGTGCGTTACAAGGTGTTTGGGTGCCCACCCATACCTTTGGCCCAGGCATAACAGCTTGTGCTCCTTTAGGGGGTCCTTTGCAGGGTCCCTATCATGTGTTATCTTGCTAAAGTATTTTATTTAAGTAACTAAAGTGGAACTTGGCCTTTTCTGCTGCATAAGATATGTTTCCCCATCCTTTACTGACTTTGATAAACTCTTGACTATATAGAGCTTGGACTGCTAAAGCATTAGGAGCCTTGAAAGTGTTACTAGAAAAAGTTATACTAGAAAGTACGGTTATTCTAAAAGTGTTGACTAAACCTCCTTTTGCTCCCTACAGACTTTGTATGTGTGACTTTGTAAATGAATGAAACTAATTTCTCTGTAACAAATGCGATTGTACGGCACTACTGTTTAAACAGTAGAACTGTCAGTCATTTTCTGTAACAGTTGTAAGCGCAAGCAACTACTATTGAAGCAGTCTTGAAAAGGTATTGTTTATATTTCCTATGAGCATTGGTTAGACTAATAGAGGATTTACTTACCTGCTTTGTGTATATAAAATAAATGTATATTTTATTGTAACTTTCAGTGTTTAAGAGTTTCTTTGGACTATTGTATCAACTGGATTCAGTGTACTTACCTACAGCTAAGATTCTCCTCATAAGATAAGCCAGGCTGCTTTGCCATTCTACCAGATCTTTTGGGTAGTATAGACTTATACTAAGAGCTGGGGACCTCTTACCACCAAGTGGAATTTAGAAAAACTCCCCTAACACTTGCTAGCATGATTAGTGCACAAGCTATTTCCCAATCGCTGGAGGAGGGCATTTCCGCCTGAATGTTTAGCCCACTATTATGTTGAAGCAAAATGGACAATCTCCAAGGAGATGCTTTATTCTTTTTCCTGATGCCATTGTACAGCTATTGGATTTCAGTGTGTGGCCAGAAATTGGGCAATAAACTGAGGTTGTGCAGCTTTGCAAAATCGAGAAGCCATTTCCATGCTTTCAGGTCAGTGCCAACTTGGATAGGTCCACCACACCATTCCTTCTTTGGACGGCTAGTCTTCCTGTACCGGCTTTCTCACTGGTGAATAATGTTTCGCAAGAGTAAAGGTAAAGTAAACAAATTGTTGTCCTTAACCGTTATGAGGCTGTACTATTGGATACAGGTTCGAATGAGCCTAAAATCTGCTGATAGACCTGCTGTTTGAAATAGCAAGAGTCCTACAGTTATCCCAGGGGATGGTAGAGACAGCTGTGTCAGTTCTATCTTTGCAGTGTCTGTGTGCCTTTGCTTGATGCTATACAGTCCCAGTTGTAGATGTATACACTACATCATAAATAAAAAAGGTGATTGATTCTACAACCGCTTTCTGGGGAGAAATATCATTTTTAGATATGGGCTTGTCTCTAGTTGGACATGATGGTTCCTCTTGGTGATTAAACAGAGAAACGTTTGGAGGCCAGGATTACATTTTTACCTGTCCACCATCTTTGCAACTCCCATGCCCCTCCTGAACTTCTTGACCCTCATTTGGCATGGATAAAATACATATGGACTAGCAATATTGCGTCTAAGAATGCATTCACTCACTGAATCACTGTGCTGCACTCTGGGATGATGCATATGCCTGGGTCTTTGTTCATTATCATTGTTTGTACAGTATTGAAGAAAAGAAATTCAATGATCTCTGCCCTAGATCATCCACACCAAGTCTACACCTCCTTTCAAATCAACGCAAAACCCTGCCTTTTTACATGGCAATTTTGTCTGCTTCAAGGAATTGAATTAAACAGTGAACCCCAAAACAGGCATTAATGTACTGGGGCCCAGGTTATAAGGTGATCCTCTGCACCATTACTTAACCCGTTATTCCCACCCTCTGAAGTTTATAGCTATTCGCATCCCAGCATGCTTTACCGGTACTAACCTATATACTGAAAAAACATTGTTAAAGGGACGTTATGGAGAGAAGTGCATACATCGCAGGGGCAGTATGAATAGGCAAGTGCTTATGAGAACCCAGGAGGGAAATGCCAAGGTAGGATGCCACTGGCTAACTACTGGAGCATAGGAGGCCCAGGGTTGGGATGCATCTTTACCGTAACATCCCTTCAACAAATAGTTTTCTGTCAATTTAATAGATTTTTAGAAGTCAAAATGTTTCATGGTGTTACATGACTGTATGTAAATTATTAATAATTCTTCTTTTGAATAACTATTCCCCTGTCTTCCCTTGTTCCCCCTCCCTTGCCTTGTCACACCATGAAACACTTGTGTAAAGGCGCGTTATAAATGCCCTATCATATATCATATCATATACCTGAAAGCACTATAAACCTCCTTTAAGAAACATATTTTTTGCAACACATACTTAATGTCTCTCATTGACAGCAGTGCATGCTGGGGACGGAAACTATTGTTAAATTGCCTACAGCAGAAAGCTCAACAATGACCCCAGCAAAATCATCCACCCTGCATCCTAGCTCAGTGTACACTATACCCTAATAATGTAGCCAAGGCCAGTCTCCAAATGCACGGGGCATGGGCTTCAGCTATGCCACATTCCCCAATAAGCAGATCCATGTTCACATTTCTGTTTTCCGAGGGCCAGACCCACTATCCAGACACCAAATGTATTTCACTTTTTTTTTTAACTTGCATTCTTACACTTTAGAGAAAGAAAACACATGACATATTTCCAAAAATATGTTTTCAGGTCCTTGCTAATGCTCGTTTGACAGGTTTGTTGTAATCTATTCCACCACTTCAGGCTGTAACCGCAATCAGAATTTTTTTTTCCCATTTAAAACTAGCGATTCTGCCATGCCGCATCGCCCAATAACCAAATTACAATACACATTTCTCCTTGCTAACAGCCAGGCCCTTTGGCCAGAGACCAATATTATATCACTGTTCTGTACTTATGTTCCACTTTAAAAATAAATAAAACACAGGACATGACAAGTAATGCCTTTGCCCTCGCTACCCTTACTCTCCTCTACATTAAACCTAGATAGTGTCCTCTAAGTAGCATACTCTACCTGCCCATGTCTGTCTTTCTCACTCCATATTGTTTTATCTGCATCTTCAGGATATATACTGCTTCTATCCTGAATAATTCCTATGTTTATGATCTGTTTTGATGTGTAACTAAGCTGTTAATTGTCTTATCCAATGCGCCCTGATACCCATGGGTCTGGTGCGCAATACAAAATAAACATATTTGCAAAACCATGCTTTCATGTTCTTGCTGACCCTCCTGGTGCATATTGCTGCAATCTCATCCAGCACTTCAACCTGTGCCCACAAGCAGATTTTATTTTCCCATTGAAACCTATCCCAGTTTTGAAAAACGTTACCACATAGCCGGTGCCTGGTGGCCATGTGCCCACTTTAACTCTATTGCTGGTCACTCGTGGCCATGGCCAGTAGCCAGATTGTCCGCCTCATGGCCTTAGGCCATGCTCTAGAGAATCTAGCCACTGTCCATGGCCACCGGGCTGTACCTCAGCCACCAAGGTATATCACTATTTGGCCAATCGGAGGCCTGGCCATGGACCGAACAGGCAAGTGAGTCTGCGGACCGAACCCAGATATCGTAGCTTTTTTAAAAAATGTTTAACCTACTTTTTGGTCATTTTAACTACTGGCTAGATTTATAATTTTTTTTTTAAAGCACGCTTTTGACACCAAGCTGCCACGCAAATTTGGGGTCCATCCGTCCAGCGGTTTGGGCTCTAGACATGAGCATATTCTTTTTTCCATTGCGTCTGTGGGGAAAAACACATTTTGGGATCCCCCCCATAACCTCCCACCCTCCCCCCTTCACGAAACCTCACCACACTTTGCAGGATCAATATGACTGGCCATATACTTTTCTTTGCAAAGTTTTGTGAGGATTCGTTCAGGGGGGGCGGGGGGGCAAAGTTATAAGCCGCCTAAAGTGCTCTTCCTATGCGTTGATCAACCTAACCATAACTACAGAGCTGCTACTGCAGGCCCTGTAAACAAAACATATATATAATTATTTATTTTTTTGTGTGTTAATTTGGAGTAGTAGTGCAGTTGCTGTTATATAACAAAATGGCCACCATAGATGTAAGGAGACAGTAACTACGTTTTCCCTTCTGTCTTTCACTGGCGGCCATTGATTTGGGGGGGGAGCGGCAGGACTGCAGCAGTTTTGGGAGCCTTCAAGGCCACAGGTAAGTGGAGTCTCAGTGGGTGTGGGAGATGGAAGTGGTAACTAGGCATTGGTTAGAGGGTGTGGGTTGAGCAAAGACTTACCCCTGGGAGGGGAGACTGAGGACACTTCGCAGGAGGCTTGGAACATAAGCAATAATACAAGATAAACCCTGCCTGCCTAACTCACCAATATGCTGGGAGGCCCCATAAGGTCCCACCCTAGGTGCTAATTGCCTATAACCTTGATATTGCTCATTAACCTCTTAAGAGCTGAGGACAAGCTATCCCGTCCCTGACATTACATTTGTGTTGCCACGGACGGACGAGCTAGCTGGTCCTTTTTGGCACTTCGGTTTGTGTGCACAAAACTGAAATCCAACCCCCGGGCTATGTGAGGAGGAGGTTCCTCTTCACAGCCCGGGGCTTCAATTTCTTTCAGTTTCAGGTTGGCGTGCGTAATGCACGCCCACCTTTTTCATCCTCGATCTGCGACACTAAACCACCAGGCTTTTTTTATTGATGAAAGGGGGCTGGCTCCCCACCGCCACCCTAAGTGGATGGGAGGGCACCTCATGTAGCCCTCCCTGGGGGCAGATTTCTAGAGCTCTGGCTCGGCTGCGTTACAGAATGTTCCTCTTAGAAGGGATGGGGACCCTGCAGGATCTCCCTGGGACAGCCGCTGTACTTTGGGATGGTCGCGCCATATGGGAGACAGCCCACCAAGTCCAGGGTCGTTACCCCCGATCCTCCTGGAGGTCTGGCTGTAATGCATTACAGAATTTACCTCTGGGAAGGGCGGGGGACCCTGCCGGGGCTCCCTGGAACCTCTGCTGCACTTGGGGATGGTTGCCCCATATGGGAGATAGCCCACCAAGACCAGGGACATTACCCCAGACTATCCTGGAGCTCTAGCTGGTCTGCATTGCAACTTCTCCCTCCGAGAAAGGTTGGGGACCCTGCTGGGGCTTCTTGGGACTGCTGTAGAACTTGTGGACGGTCAACACTTTTTTTTTATTTCTTTTCCAACCAGGTAGGTGCACCCATACATGTGAGGTATCATTTTCGTTTGTACACCTGTGGGAACACAGGAAGGAAGGACATGTGGTGTTGACTGTATGTTTTGGTGGGTAAGCAGAGGGAAATGTCTGAACATTTTTTCTTTTTTTTTGTCACCAAATTTCAGATTTTTCTGGGTCTTGTGGGTAATAAATTGTGGGGTGATTTGCGCAAGTCAGACCTCTGATTCCCGCCAGTGTCTTCTTTTCAGAAATGCATAGGGTTCCCTGTTTTCCTTGGTGGCTTCAACACCCTAGGCCCAATCTGTAGGTTGGCTCCCCAAACCCTTTGGGAGGTTACCAGTGGTTAAGCATTTTGTCTTTGCGCCCAAGTAGGTACTTCCACACATGTGAGAAAACGTTTTCGTCGGGGCACCTGTGGGAACGCTGGAAGGTAGGACATATGTTGTTGGCAGCATTTTTCGGTGGGTGGGCAGAGGAAAATATCTGAAAATTGTTTTTTCCACCAAATTTCGGACTTTGCCAGGGATTGTGGGTAATCAATTCTGGGGCTATTTGCCCAAGTCAGACCTCTGTGCATTCCCACGGGTGTCTTCTTTTTGGAAATCCATGAGGTTCCCTGTTTTCCTTGCTGGTTGCGACAACCCAGGCCCAAATCTGTAGGTTGTCCACAAGAGAAAAATTCCTCAATCTGCTCTGCCGAAAGACTTAGGGTTACCAGTGGTTTAGCCTTTTCCCTTTGTGCCCAGGTAGATGCACCCACACATGTGCGGTACCCTTTTTGTTGGGATACCTGTGGAAATGCAGGAAGGTAGGCCATATGTTGTTGGCAGCGTGTTTCAGTGGGTGGGCAGAGGGAAAATTCTAAAAATGTTGGGTTTTTTTGTAAAATTTGGGACGTTGCCGGGGATTGTGGGTAATAAATTGTGGGGTGATTCACACAAGTCAGAACCTGTGGATTCCCACGTGCATCTTCTTTTTGGAAATGTATGGAGTTCCCTGTTTTCCTTGGTGGCTGTGACACCGCAGGCCCAAATCTGTAGGTTGTCCACAAGGGCAAAATTCCTCAGAATTTGCACTGCCGTAAGACTTGGGGTTCCAAGTGGTTTAGCCTTTTTCCTTTGCTCCCAGGTAGGTGCACCCACACATGTGAGGTACCATTTTCGTCATGATACCTGTAGGAATGCGAGAAGGTGGGACATTTGTGTTTGCGTGGTTTTCATAACATTTTCGACCATTTGAAGCTGCACTTTGTCATACAACCCTTTCATTTGCCAAATGTGACCTGCATTTAGTCGCTGCTTTAGGCACTATACACTTTTGTAACATGCAAAAGTCACCTACCCTTCAAAAGGTCTGCCTGTGCTCTTTTAAAAATGTAAGCATGCCCTTACTCACCACATTTATTTTCTTTACTTACATGCTAAGTACGTTAGTTTAGCCTGTAAGCCTAAAAAAACCTGTGTACCATGGCTCTGTTTTTGGCTTGTGGTCTTGCTTGTTTTGTGAAACATTATGAAAAATGTGTGATTTCCTAACTGGAAGCGTTGGGAATGTAGCGGGGCATTGCTTTTCTCAAAATTCACAGAAGCCATTGCCGTACCGGGCCACCCATGTCCACCACATACTTTTTTTTTTTTAATTTTTTTTTTTCACTTTCCCAATTTTTCCCCAAACAATGGAATTTTTCCACACAAAGTTGTTGCCTAACCTGCGCAAATCACCCCTTCCTAAACCTTGAATTTTGTCTACTTTTCAGAAATGTATGCCTTTCTGTCCTCCCATTCTGCTTTCCTACCCTTCTCTTCCAATCCATCTACGCATGTCCTATTGGAAAAAAAGGCCAACATCTACCTCTCACAAAACGGCTGGTAACCATATCAAAATTTTTTTTTTGGTTTCCACTCAACCTGTTCTTGAAAGCCTGGTGGAAAATGGCAAATTCAGCTCAGCAAACCATTTGTTCCTAGCTCTTACAAGGAAAAAAACACAGGCTTCTTTGTACATCATTTTATTGGCATTTTCTGAAAAAACCCATGTTCTCTTTTTGGTTATTTTCCTACAGCAAACTAGGATTCCTTGGTGGCGGTACGACCACCTACATGTGGGAATAAAAGGGGCCACATTTGGCTGAGATATCTCATGTAACAAAAAAGTTACATTGGATTGAATGGCGACTTTCCGAAATCACCAAAAAAGGCCTTGGCACTGGGGGTTACAGGGTTGGGACCATGGCAGTTAAGGGGTTAAAAGTATTTGAAAAATACTGTACTAGAACTAACCATATTACATGAATACCCTGCATAAAGGTCTTGCTGACTGTGTAGCTAGTTAAAATGTACAACAAGGCGGCTTCTGGCAGCACAAAATGTGAAACCAAAATGCACCAACAAACCACCATTAAACTACAATATATAAAGCTCAAGAACAATACTACAAAAAGTAGCTGATCGGTGGCCGAGATGAAGCCTCACGGCAGTGCCATATTGGCACTAAAAACAATCATGACCCCATCACAAGAGATTGGGGCACCATTTTAACGTGAGGAGGCCTTCGTTTGTTCAATAACTACCCTCAATGCGACTTCCGCTCAACTTTGTTGTAATGCTCTCTGGACATAGCTAGGCTTTTCTTCTGGTGTTTTCTTTGAGATCTTAACATGGGAATGATGATGATGCAAAGCATTGCTCTACAGTGTCTTATGCGTAGAAAGGTAAACGTGTTTCGACGAGGTCCTGACGTGTGTGTTTTCTGTGTTGAATCTCAGGCATCCTCATCATGATGTCCATGTGCAGTGAGGTGCACGTGTACGAGTACATCCCGTCTGTGCGGCAGACAGACCTCTGCCACTACCACGAGCAGTACTACGACGCCGCCTGCACCTTGGGAGCCTACCATCCACTGTTGTATGAGAAACTCTTGGTGCAGAGAATGAACCGGGGGCTGGAGGACGATCTGCACCGCAAAGGGAAAGTCATTTTGCCTGGATTCAATTCAATGGACTGCCTTGGCAAAAATCACTTTCGAAGGACCTAGTTGGGGATTTGCTCTTGAACAATGTGCAATAAGATACTACTGTTGTACTGTAAGCAACAAAAAATACTTGAAGGCATGCTTTGGACCATTTGGGGTCTTTAAACTGTAATTACTGTAAGTAGCAGGCATGAGAAGTTTTTTTATCTTTCCAAGCCATTTATTTATTTCTGCTTGTGCAGATGGGCAGGTTAAACCTACTTAGCTTGTGAACTGTGCAGGTATTACTGTGTATTTAGGCAAAATGATTACTTGTTTTTTAATCTAAACCTGCCATGTGGGAACATTTTTCACATTTTGCTACTCCACATGTGCCAGGTTGCAGACTTTTTTTAATTAAATGATATTCTGAATTGTGATGCGTGACTTGTCAAGAAATGTGTGTATTTTTGTCAAGTGGGGGGGGTGGTGGCAAACCTTAGGAATAGCCATTGGTACACAGCCAGAAATCCACACCTCCCATAATTTATAATGGGGACTACTTTTCTTGTAATTTGTTTTGTACTTTAATGGCTGACAGATGACACAGAGCACATACATACATTTAGACCTGTCTGAAGCATATGTCCACTACAAACCTACAATATACAAAATCTGCATATTTGATGTTCTAAACAGATGGAAGTATTAAAATAAGTGATCATACTGTTTATAAAATTAAAGTAAATCCATAATTTACTTTTTACTGCCACTAGGGATGGCTTTGCCCAAACCATGAGGTTAAAAGTGGCATGGGATGTTCACGGGTTCAAAACAACTCATCTGACACCCACAAAGGATTCAGTAACACATGAATTCAACAGTGGTGAATAACAGCTGCTCATATAGCTTAGCAAGTTAGGAGCTCTCATTTGACGTGTGTGATCTGCAGATTTATTTTTTATTGTTTTAAAACCGGATTGACCGAGCTCTTCCTCTTTATGAGGTTGATGGATCGCGTACCGTTATATTGAGTAAAAATACAACTTTGATTTAGTGGTTAGGTGTGGGAGGAATCCAGTATCGAGTGCATGTAAATATGTTATGACCAACTTCCTTCTGGGGCGTTTTCATTGAAATGTATCGCACACATGGCGGCCCATCTACACAGGTCAGCGCGTTTCAATCTTGACCAATCTTTCAATATCCATTTAAACTAGCAAGGTAGTTCATGCAAGGAGGCCTGTAGTCTTATGCAATCATATTAAATCCCGATCTTGGGTATTAAGTTTAATAAACTCTATGAAAATAAAGCCGTCCATTAGCAATTGGTAAACGAAGAATGCCAGCATTAATCACAAAATATCAATATTAGATTCATATAATGAATTTACAGAAATTATGCTTTTGTCCCTAGCACATTTTTGTTGCAATATAGATCCCTTCTCAAACTTTTATTTTAAAAAAAAATGTATAGACCTGATCTGATTTTGCAAATGAGGGACATGCAAACATGGCTTCTCTGTGTAATGTTGCCCATATCCAATGTTCTACTAATCTGGAACATTGATTTTTTTTGTTGTGTTCATTGTTATCTTTTACCATCTACATAGGTGGTCAGAAATACATTTCTATTAATAACCTGAAATCTGATGATTAATATTGTGCACTGTCTGCTTTGGTCATATTAAATGTTGAATTCCAATTGATGACCTTAAAAACAAGCCACTCTTAAATCTACGGTGTAATGATTTCTAGAAAGCTTTTGAGTTTTGAGAGTCAAGAGCCAAAAGTCAGACTAGGTTAATGATTTCTGGGCTTCATTCATGCATGGGAATTCAAGCCACTATTAACACCGCAGAAAAGCCTGCACACTACCACCGGAGTCTCCCGTTTTAGAGTTCAACCTTTACGCTCTTCATGGAAAGAAAAGCACAACTGTTTAAATCTGTATGAGAGCGCAATTTTAAACATGAAATCTAATTGCACACCATAATCTTCACTTGTTTTTGTTTTCGTTGCACAAAGTAACACATGCAGATAAATGCAGTGCCAAGTCATCCCTCTTCTATAGAACACATGCTGGTTCACAGATGTCTCTGAGATTGAAGAGTGCCTAGTTCAGGCACATGCTTGCTTGGTGAACTGAAAGTAATGTTTTTGTAGTTACTCACGAAAATACCCTTTGAATCCATCATAGACTAAACAAACTGCTGTGGTACTGAAGAGGGCCCCTTACCAACTGTATTGTAAGATGTCTTAAATGCATACTAAATGGCAATAGAGCAGGAGGGTAGCTCAGAGGCAATGGAATCTCCTTGGGGAACAAGGTGTCGCGCAACATGGGCTTGATCCCTGGTCCAGAAGCTGGAGAAGTCTGACATTAAGTGAGATACAAATTACTGATAAAAGAGGGTCCGTTCTCGCTCCCAACGTTCAATCAGGACATTTATACCAAAATGTGAGGTTACCCGTATTCTTGACAAGATAGTAGCTTGTCAATCGTTCCACCTCTTCCTTTGAGCATGCACACTGTATGACCCACAGTATTTCGGCATCTGAATGGTGGTCCGTGGTAATGATGCTCTGGTTTTGTGTGCAAATTCCATTGTATCAGGGATTGATGCTGTATGGTTTATTTTCTGTGTAGTTCTCCTATTCTACCGCAACACACAAACCGTTTAAGGAAAAAAACAAATCTGTGTTCATAAAATTGTTGAATACAGTGGTCGACCAGATGACCTAAAATTGTTAAATCCAGTGGGCGACCAGATAGCTTACAAAACATTGTGGGAGTATTCACCCTCGCCCCCAAAGACATGAATAATTTATGACATTGTCTTCTCCCCTGAAGAATTTGACCGGAGATTATCTAAGACGTTTGCTCTCTTCTTAATGGTGTTGCATTATTGTGGTGCTGAAGTTGTAGTGTATTAACTACCAATTAGATATGATCAGCTTTTTTTTTATTTTTATTTTTATTTTCAACTGTGTTGGGGGGATTGGAATTTTGTGTTGTGCTTTTTGTTTTGGTTTAAATTATGATCCCTGAGTGTATGCTATGCATGTTTCTCAGGATGCTACATTGTGCTCTAGCCAACGCCTCATCAAGAAATGTATAGTCCATGTTTCTGCTGTAGTTCCCAGTAGAAATTGGATCTAGGTAAGACTTTCCTATAATTCCACAGAATAACACGTGTCAAATCTTAATCATGAATCCCTATCTTTGAGCTTCACATAGAGTAGTGTATAATATCCTGTCCCTTAAAAGCCATAGTTATCACCACTTATAAGGAAATGCATTCCCGAATCTGGGTCCTTGCAACCTATAAAAGATTTTCCTTGTATTCCAAATTATTTTTCTTCAGTGCCTGTTAATGTACCCAACACATCATCAATGCTTGTCTTTTCTGAATGGATTTTATTTGGCATGTTTCAAATCTGCCCCCCAAGTGTACATTTACGGGTGGTCAAATCTGAAACAAACTTTGCCTCTGTAGTTGTCCATGTTTCCTTGGGCATAACATCACCAGTTTAAAGAAAGCTAAGCCTCTTACCTGGTTTCTTACCCCTAGTGTATAGGGCCTCATTGTGAGTGTCTTAAAATCTTTCACTTGGTCTCAGCCCTGTTCTCTGCTCTTCTCCAAAGAAACACCTTATTGCTAATGGTCAACATTTAGGTGCAGTCCCAGAAGGAAGGCCTTGGTAGTTTGAAAATAATGTAAGCAAATTATGTTTTTAACATTGAAAGATAACACAACTTGCTTACCGCTACGTTGGCTGAAGAGTCCTTACATATCTGGCTTGATAATGCCTTTGGAATGCTCAGCCTCTCCCCGGTAAGAAGGCAGGGCTTGTTTCCTGTGGTCCTACATGGCGCCCATCTTTTTCTTTTGTAAATGGGTTAATGCACAGTGAGACCTTTTTGATATTTGCACTAAAGAAGGCATCTTCCAATGAGGGGCTGCACGCATTACTCAATATGTAAATCCCGGTATTGCTTACAAATGCATTATGAAAAGGTCCCTCCTCAGTATGGTACTATGTCTGTGAACAAAACTCGGTATTGGATGGAGATATGTTGTTTATGACACACTTAATACCCAGAGGTTTCTATGAGCAGACCCGGGGATCGAACCTCTGTTGCTCGGTGTCTTCTTGCCATGAGCTATCCTCCCGACCCATAGTATGCATAGTATTATGTTTGCAATACCTTGTTGTGATATTGGGAAAAGTTTACTATTATACTTGTGTACGTGAATGTTTATGTACATTTGTTTGAAAATAATATTGTCAGAGTGTACACATCTGAAATTCATGATTATAGTACTAGAAATATCAGAATGATACTTAAGCCTCCACTGTACTACGCCTCCAGAACTACAGGCAATGATTCGAACAAGAGAAGCACAATGGTTTCGGTTTGTCAAAAGGATTTGCTTCAAGTTTACCACACATTGCCATTTTTACTTGCTACAAGCACCGGCGGCTGTGATGTAGACCTCCTTGGTACATTTCCAATAGGTATTACCAATGTGTAGCTAATTTATCCAATTTCAATTTGACTGGTACCACAAAGTGGAGCTCCGGCATGAAGGGAATTGTGTTTATTTAAACGTATTATGAAGTTGAGTTATGTGCCAAAGAATTGTCCAGCTTCCAGAAATGCAGCAAAGTAATTTCGTGTTCGGTAGCGACTAGAGATCGATCGATCGATGGATGGATGGATGAATGGATGAATGGATGAGATGATCGCATAGAGGATAGATGGCCTCATTCCAAATATGCTGGCATTGGCAAAAAGAAGCAGAATTTGGAAATTCCACATAATTGCTGGTTGCGAGCGCATGGGATGTTTACGGCATGAGGTTCATAGAAAGTACGGCATTGAATTAGCCACTCGCATTCACCATAAATATCATATGCAGTCACTGGTGGTATTATCAAAATGGAGATATTTGAAATGCCACCTTTTTGTTTTACCATTACCACAATAACTGTGATGATGCTGTTTGCAAAAACGAGGGTTGCCGGAAGACTCTGGTTAGCACTGGAATCATGAACCGTGAAACATGAGACTCGGCAGATCCTAAAGCTAATGTATTTGTACACACTTCACACTTGATGTGATGTTATTGATGAGTCTGTTAGTGTAGTTTCCCAGTATATCGTGCTGTCATGTAAACCTATAAAACGTTGCATGTTTGGAGTGTGCAATGAACTGCCAATAGGCTCTCTTTTGTGCACAGCGCACATAGACTACTTTTGGCAGCTGTAAGCATCAACCTGCTGTACATTCACAGTGCAGTGCCAGGCTGCATGTAGCCGTCATGTGATCACCCACGTAAAAGCCATCGGTACATTCAATCCTCTTAAAAACTTGAATGCCTCAGACTTACATTTAGTATTGACCTTTTTAAAGTTTCATTTATTTTTATTTATTGGGCATTTGTACAGAAGCGTTTCCAGGCACTGCAAGACAAGAAGGCGCCATGGGGTGGGGGGGGGAGCATGGGCATTAATACCCAAAAAGACAGTTATATTGGCCTTGTGGCAATCCTACTGTGCAAGTGCTTGAGGATAAGTGCCGGGGTAGGAGGGAGAAGTGGAGTAGTGGCGGGACCCCTCGAAGGCAGGGGGGTGGGGTGGGGGTGTGCTGTAGAGGCCAGGGCGGCAAGTGCCAGGGGAGGGAGGGGGGTGGAAGGGGAGTCGAAGTGCAGTGGGCAGGGGTATTCTGGGAGAGGGGGCCGAAGGGCAAGCGCTGGAGTTCTGTGTTTATGCAGGGCCATAATAATCTATTAAGTAAGAATTGTGAGCAGTGTTTTGGGTATTTGAATATATTCCTATTTATGAAGTGCAAATAACCGGATTGGAGCTGTTGAATTTGTTTTAGCAAACGAAACAAAATGCATGGTGCGGAAGCATGTCATGCTTTATATATTTATATATATATTTATATATATATATATATATAATTTTTTTTTTTTTCCAAGTATAAAATCGATTGCAAATGGTCGGTGTTCCGCGTATTTCATAGTCGCATGCTCTAAAGCTTCTGCAGTAGTGAGCATTTTAACAGTGCACTGTGACATGCCCGTATCACATTATTGAAGTGGCCCGTTTTCAAATCAACCCACATGCTCCGTTCGGCTAACGAGAAAGAGCCAGACAAACGCCTGGGTGAATTCTGAAGTGTTGAGTAGCTGCTAAGACGTTTAAAGCATCTTAGTAGTTATTCCAAATGTGGTGGTGTGCTAAAGTTGCGATAGATCCACTAATGGCAGTTATTTGGCGCTAAGGGAATTGCCATCATACTGGTGGTAAGTCTTCCACTTAATAGGTGGAATTGACGCTAACGGTAATTCTGGCAAAATCACCAAGGAGTCCTACGGATTCCAAAAATTGGTATTTACCCCGCCCTTCCACTCATAATTCTGTGGTAACATCACAGGACTGAGTGGTGGTCAAATGGTAGAATTACAAACTCCTTTCCACCAAACTCATAATAAGCCCCTTTGAGGAAGTAGAACACTTTTTCTGGGCTATTTTCTGCAAAATGACACCTTTTTGTTTTACATCACAGTGCCCCTGGCACAAAGCGTCTTTTCTTATCAAAACGTTTGAAACTACATATATAAATCTGAACTCCTTCCATAATCCCCAAAGCAATTTCTTTTTTTAAAGTGTTGATGTTACCATTATTCCTATACTTTATTTTAACTGAAAGAATGCTGCCGATTTGGGACATTCAACTGCAATCTAGTGGAAATTGGTGAGAAAAACAAACACCTGTTGATCGTGCAATCATTTGTTTTTTTAAGGTAGCTACTAGAAAAATTAGACCATATTGCTAAAGGTATATTTCAGGCTAGCGCCTCAGAAAAGGTTTGTTTGTAGAAATAGTTTACATTTATCATAGTTGATCGATCAATGTTGTTTCAGAAGTTATTTTTCCTAGACTTGCTACAAAATGTGTGTATTCACAAATTATGAATTATCAGCAGTTTTGCTATTGTGGTGGACGAGTACACATTGTGTTGTGAACGTTATGCGTGAAGGCATAGCTTGTGGGTAAATGCATCATGACTTGAACTGCCTTCTGGGTGACTTTGAAATGCATAGTTAATGGTCCCATATACAACGTTCATTCTAAGGTCTTGCCAACAGTTAACTGGGCAAACGTAATAAGCACACAACTCTTAACATACGAGTTTCACGCCGACCCTAACACATAGTGCAGGGGTATTCTATAAACAAGAGTAAGTACAGAAGCCGGCATTGATCAGAGGGACACATAAAAACAATGTGCCTGTATTTTAGAGGCACTGAAATAGTGCAGACATGGATGTCTAAGCTACATATTCGAAGGTTATCCATATGTCAAGTAATCTGTAGGGAAATGTTGCCTGAATAGGAAGGACTGATCTGCATGATTCATTTTAATGGACTTATTTTGGAATTTCTCAATGGGGTTTTTAGTTGGGTTTTAACAGAGGCACACATGTGTTAAACTGTACCATTCACACGTTGCATTGTCGCCATCGAGTGTGAACTGGTTAGTTATGAGAAATCGATATTCGGAAAGAGTCACATTTTTCATTGTGTCATTGGTTGCTGTAAAAGCCGTCCTTGTACTGTACCCTATTTTAATGCTTTACCTAATGTATTGAGACAGATGCCAATGTCATTTTTAAAAGTTTTGGTGAATCTTTTGTACAATCATTTTCTAAATGAACATTTATGTCTCCAGCAGATTAAAAGACGACTCCTTTTTGAGAAGCCGCATTTTTGAACATCATTTGTATGCATTTTGAACAATTTTCTATTTTGTTTTTGTATATTTGTGTATGTAACTGTACAGATTTGATTGTTGTGTAAATAAAACGTGTTTTCGTTTAATGAATGTGGGTCATTTTTGCTAAGCTGTTGATGATGTACCAAGTTTTTTTTTTTTTTTGTACGCCAGGCGGGAAAATATAACATGCGTGTTTTGCACCATTTTTCTGCTCACTAGATTAAAAGAGCAATGCACCAGAATGGGTTTCCGAATATCTGTTTATGGTTATTGAAAACTTTTGTCTCAGTTCTGCACACTGCAAAATTGATTAACTACGCTCTGTTGATTCATATACTAATACAAAATGATCTCTTTTCTGTCTTACACTGATAACGTAACCAAGGAGTTAATGTGATTTTATAAAAAAAAAATATATATGATAATGTAAAAAAGCCACACTTAATACTGGAAGAAAATCAAAAGCCATTCAGACACTACTTGCATGCACAAGTGCCTTCATTTTCGAAAAGGATTGTGGTTACATTTTTGCCCAGGCTTCTGCTGTGTCATCTGGACAACAGGTCGACTGCTAATTTGTTTCATGCATCTTTCGAACAATTTATTGTCTCTTTATGTTCCGCGCAATGTTGCCAGACTTCAAACTCAAAAGAACACAAAAAGAAAAGCACTGCACAAAAAATCTCAGCCGAAATCTATTCTTGTAAAGTATTTGTTTTCAATTGCCATCTGGCGAGCAAGTTGCTTTGTGCGACAGGAACACATTCCTATCTGGGCATTTTATCCCAGTGAGCCACACAAGGAGTGTTCCTGGTAGCTGTTCTGTAGCTGTTTTGGGGGGTGTTTAGATTGGCTTCAGAAAACAAAATCCTAAACACGTACGCTGCATTATTAAAACAAATGTGGACATCCATGGAAGGCCATGACTTTGGCGTAACTTGTGTCCCATTAGTTTGGTGCTCAAGCTAGAAGTATGATGTATTGGCACTTGTGATCGCCCATAGCCTAATAAATTCCGAAAAGCCCATCTATTACATGCCATTTTTATCATTATTATTTTGTGACTAATTTGTCTTCCTTTACATAATACTAAACACGCTAGGTTCCTACTGCAAATGGAGGATGTTGCACTACAGTACAGCAATCTCCACATTGGGGCATGTTACTGCCACTGCAAGGCCCAGTGTAGAGAAGATAAATAGCATTTTCTGCAATGGTAATCTGTTTTGAAGTGGTCGTTGGAATGGCCCTGTAAGTAACTAAATGCATCTATGACCATGCTCTTCCCTTCTTGTACTTTGAATTTGGTCACAAAAGTGGAAAGGGCAGTTCTTACGATTGCCTATTCAGGGAGGAAATGTCGACATCAACACATGTAGAACATAAAGTAAACATGAAGACTTCAAGAACCGAGAACAATCCTTAAAGGTTTGGGCGTATGGACAAGAATTTTTAAATAAATCAGGTAACCTGAAGTTATGAAAAGTGTGGGGACAATGCCTGTTTATAGGGTGATCTAGACAATATAAACACAAAGTTAATTTGTCACAAGTAGTGTCAAAGCGTACAACAAAATTACAAAAAACTAATTTTATTCCATAATTCAAAAATGTAAATCGCATACAAATCATCACAATTATTTAAAGAATGACCAACTTTCAGATAGACAATTTCGAAGTTGGCAAAATACTAGCTAATGACAGAAAAGGAGACCCTACAATGAAAAATAGGACATTTAAACTGATAACCTAATCTGTCTATACAAATGTCAACATCAGAGATGCACTTGATATTTGGATATCGATATTACAATGTGGTCTATACAAATGTCAACATAAGCGATACACCTGATATTTGGATATCAATATTACAACGTGATCCTATTAATGCCTATACCCAACATGTTTCTGTCATCAATGCACTATGCTTGACATTCTTCAGGGGTGTTGAAATGCAATTTTATTTCCTCAACATCTTAACCCCATAAACATGGAAAACTCATATAGGCGGACAATGGTTCTTCTACCAAATTCTTGACACGTATTGCCAGATTATCACAATCTTCACTGCTTTAGTACCCAACACTACAATACAAAACCGTCACAATTAATGTGTCAATCCTAACCACATCAATTATCATAGACCACACCTGTAATCTCTTGACATTCAGGATAGTCAAGCATCTTCAATACTGCAAAGCTTGTTTTGTACTTAAACCAGTTTGACTATTGGAATCCCCAACAAAACATGAATCCACCATCCTGATTCTGAAGCCGCAACCTTGTAGTAAATGAAAAGCCTCCTGGTGAACCCTTTCCCTTCCTAAGGCTACAACGGCCAAGAGGGAATGAGAACTCTGGGGAAGAAAACCCTGTCAGCTCCTGGTGGTTGTTTGTTCTTTCTGTCTGGCGAGCTGAGCGTGTTTCCAGCAATGACCAAGGGAGAAGTTAATTCTAGCACAAAGGAGATAGAAAAGAGATTGAGAGTAAAGAAGAAAGAACTGTTAGCTGTCATCTGCGTGTTTAAGGAAGAAGAGAAAAAGACGCAATACCCTCAATGTAGGTGGGGAATCACATTGTATCGTACTATCACCTGTTGCATGCTGAATTCTATAGAAAGTAGGAAGAAATAGCAAGCCATGAGTCCTCCTTATCTGGGGAGCTTTCTAGTGGGGTTGTTTCCAGACACTTAACGAAAAGGCTGCTAACGTGCCATGATTTACCTTGCGTGTGATCAGATAGAGAAACAGGAAAGTACTGCAAATGCCTGTCAGAGCCAGAAGATGGCGTCAGCGGTTGCTGTGTGAACTGAAAACACTAACAAAGAGAAAGATACACCCAGATGTAAGTTAATCGTGGAGAGATTTACTATGCAAAAGATCTAAAGGGAAAGGTACCGTACCGAAATGTAAACGGTCTCTTTCCTGTGAGCTAATGCGCGACTCGATTCGAGCCATGCATCTGGTTGGATATAGTTTAAGTTCCTAGTATAAGTAAACGGGGGGGAAAGAGGTTAGAAAGACAAAGACTTGAAAACTACATCTTAGTCATGTGCTCCTTGGGACCCGTACACCATGTGATGATACACACATCCAACCAGCCTCAATGCATCACATTCCTGAATGTATACAAAAATGGGGATCTCATTGTACCAATGCCATCAAAGACCGATTATGATCTTGCTTGATGGTACCATGGCAACCTGGCTCCAGCCTGTACTCACCGCCACACACTTATTACCAAACATTTAACCCCTGGGACTGTTGCCACCACAGGATATATCCTTAAAACCGAATAACACATTTCAGTATTAAGTGCATGCATATGCATATCGTAAACCCTGTGATATTTCAGGCAACATCTGTAATTAGTCAACACATAGAATGGCTTATGGGCTTCCATCCACCTTGGGGGAAGGACTCTTCAATGTTCACGATTCACTGTGCTCTGGTACGTGCACAACTAACAGGCCACTACTACCACCCCCTACATGCATGGGTACTACTCAGACTGGGGTGTTGCATAGGTACCATAATGCATTATGGTATTAAACTGGCATCCACCACTGTAAAACACAGGTCCCCCAAAGTATTCAATGTGTTCTCTGGTCCTCGACAGATGGGCCCAACACGCTCACCCATAAGTGTACCGTAAAAGGACTACTTATATAGTTAACTCTACATAAGTGCACAATCAACTATATGCATTTCTTTTTACTGGTAGGCCGGGCAAAAGTAATGATCATTGGGCTCTCTACACGACACCGACCTAAAAGTAAATTCTAGATACCCTTACCCAATTTGATTAACACACATCATATGTACTCTTCGAGAGGCATACACTGGTGTTTGGGACACATGGGTTGTGGGAGTAAGGCTACTGCCTGTGGTGTATAGGTGAAGGGTATTTTTGACCACATGGTGGATTGGAGGTTGAGAGTTCAACAATCTGCCCTTGACACATCCTATTGACAAATGAAGGACAGTACTTAATGAGGTGTTGCCTTGGATTGCAGAGATATGGAGAACTGTGTAGAATTTAGATGACCCCCACTGTTGAGTAAACCTATTCATGGTGCCAGTGTATTGAAGACGTTTGACCATCCTGAATGTTGAGAGATTACAGGTATGGTCTTTGATAATAGGTGTGGTTAGGATTGCCACATTTATTGTGATTGTCGGAAATTGTAACCCAGCAGTTGTATAGTAGTGCTTATGTGTAATTGTGTGCATATTGGCTTTGTCTTGTAGTGTTTGGTATTAAAGGAGTGAATAGTGTGATAATCTGGGAATACATGTCAAGAATTTGGTTGAAGAACCTTTGTCCCACATATGGGTTTTCCATTTGTATAGGGTTCAGATGTTGAGATACAATTGTGTTTCGCCACCCCTGAAAAATGTCAAACGTAGTGTGTTCACAGAAACATGTTGGGTATAGGAGTGAATAGGATCATGTTGTAATATCGATATCCAAATATCGGGTGCATCTCTGATGTTGACATTTGTATAGACGGAGATCTAGGTTATCAGTTTAACAAATCCTATTTTAGATGGTAGGGTCTCCTTTTATGTCATTAGCTAGCAGTTAGGACACTTCTAAATTGTATATCTTAACATTTTTAATAATTTTTATATAATTGTGGTGATTTTTATGTGATTTGCATTTTTGTATTATGTAATACAATTCATGTATATGTGATTCAGGTGTATGCTTTGGCACTACTTTTGAGAAATTGCCTTTTTGTGGTTATATTATGGACAAGATGCCATTTTAGTTGAGTGTGGTGCAACTATACAATCTTGTGGATAGACAAACACAATGCGTGCAACCTATTCCCAGCATTGGATGATGACTCATTTCAAATATGGAGAAGATTGCACCCCAAAACATTAGTCGAGAAAGGAGAAATGAGGGATGACTTATGCTATTGACTAGCTGTTTAGTGCCATATGTTGTGGGATATTTCACCCACGCATCCAAGCCCTACAACAGTGCTGTGAATTGCTGGTAGCAGAGACATCAGAATGGCCACTGGAAAGCAGCTGAAAACCTGACAGATATGCCACCATCCACTTTTGCCTCTGTCAGTGTTAAGGAGACCATTGCCAGACCCCATCCTTTGGCTGCACACAGAGCAAAATCAGTGCAAAGGAATATAGAGCTGTTAAAAAATCTGTTTTATTTGGTGTCAAAAATTGCTAAAATCATGGCTCACAAAACCACCAAAAATATCCAACCTTCTTGGGGGGTGTTCCACATTACTCTACTGCAAGAATCCAAATCAGTACAATATTAGCAAGAATCCTATGCTATCAAAGTAAAATCACCTTTTAAAAAAAATAGACCGCTTTCAAAATGGGTGCAGTACCATTGCTCGCCTCCGACAGACGCTGGCGATCTAAATTCTGACAGGAGAGCTGTATTTCAGAAGCTAAATATGCCAAGCAAGAGAATTCCATCAAAATACCATAAAGAGTGCCACCCAGTGATTTCATGTTGAAAAATACTTGGTTTAAACAGATATTGCTTATTTTAAAGTTTATAATGTTATATTTATTTTACAAGGAACTAAGTTGCAATTGACTAGGAGGCAGCCTGATGCAGTTCAGACTTCAAAAGGTTTGCTTTCCCATGAGAACCCTTCACACCTCAGGCCTCTACACCAGAAGGCAGGATATTGCATGGTCATGTTAATCAGATGGAGAGTGGCACCCTGGTATGCTGGCAGGATCACAAGACAATAGACTCTTTCAATTGAATAGAATATGCTGATTTGGGTGTGCCTGAACAACACTGCTCTGGGAGAAACAAGACATGTGACCTCTGAGTCAGAGCCATGCTTCTGGGGGCGGAGATGAACCAATGGGTGAATTCAATTGAGAGCAAATATATGTTTTATTAAATTGCAATTTACAAAGTGTTCCAAGCTGACAGAAATGTACAACTTTGAGAGTCTTAATATGAAAAATTCACTCACAGTTTGAGACTAAGCTGAAATCCTTACGATGTTCTGACACCAAACCCCGGGATTTATTAATATTATAGCTGCAGTGTTTATGCTAGAAACATAGCAACTTACAGTAATATGCTCAGAGAGGGTGTGTATGTCTGTGTAAGATTTGGTGCAAAACCAATATTGCAAAACCTACCAAAATCGTGAATAAGTTGTCATTTCTGAACTAAAGCTCTTAGGAAAATCAGAGTTGGACAAGGATGTACCTTAATTAATCTATGGTGTGTACATGTATTCTCAACAACTTGTATATCTGGGAAACCTGGTTGTTGATTTTCTATGGGAAACCAAAGGGGAGGGATTACAGCTAAACCATAAACACAGCATCCCTCTGACACACTAATCCTTTCTCCAGTCAGGACACAGGGAATCCTCTAACCTATCAAATCCTTAGTGGGTTGGGCATGAAGAGTCACCCTCCACACCCACTTTGAAAACACATAAAAAGAGACTGCTTTGGACAGGCAGGGGCACACTTCTCTTTCCACTACTCACCGATTCCTGCGAAGCGCTCTGCCAGATCCAGACAGAGACTCCAGAGACTCCAGAGACTCCAGATTCCAGATAGATTCAGAGACCAGACTCTAGAACCTTAACCAGGGGCCTAACCCAAAAGCTGAACTCTTCTCAGCAGGCCTTAGAATCCAGCAACCTAACCAAACTATTCAACAGCCTTGCTGTGCTGTTCGCTTCTAGCCCAGGTCCCCGTGCCAGAACCGAGATCTGGAGAAAGCAGAGCTGTATCCAGAACCCATCAGATCCAGTTCAAGAGACCAGACCAGACCGCCGTGCAGTGCCGATAGCAGACCAGAGGCCTTGCTGTGAGCAGAACCCAGAGGGCCTGAGACCTGTCCGGTGGCGAGAGAACCGCAGCCCAAACCTGACCAGATCTGTGATGAGGTCCATTCTATTCCAAAACTAGGAGTGAGTATCCAGTCTAGAACTGTACAGAACCAATCTCCTAGTGTCAGTGGTGGAGCTCACCTGTATCTCGGTGTCTGATTCACTGGAGGATAACTCCGATCCGGGTAGTTCTGTTGTCTCTTTGGAATACCCTTTTTTAAAGAAGAGATAGGGTCTGTTTCGGGAATGCGCCACAATGGTTGCTGTTAGGAAACAGACTGAAAGAATTTATGGCACCTTTCCTCTACAGCCCGATATGGGGGAAAAAAGCCAGCGGCATAAAAAAACCCCAGTAGTATTCAACTCTGATAATAGAAAGAGGAGGCGTGTCCGAGTCTTGGTCTTGAGATTCCACAAACAGTAATTAAACTTAGGCAGAGCCGGAGAATTCCTTGAATGTTCAATAGTAGATGCTGGGCAGGAGTTTCCCAAGTATGTAGACTGTATAACCAGGAGCTGAAGGATTCACAAAGCACCTGATATCCGGATGGAAGGTAAGTCTGTGACTCAGGAGGTTAAGGAGGAGGGGCTTCAAGTAGCCGAACAGACGGAGCGAGTATCACTGAAGGAAATACGAAAGCAAAAGAAGGAATAAAGAAAAGAAGGAAGAAAATGGACCAAGAGAAAAACTCACCGAGCCGTTATGAAACCGGAACTTTAGAAACAGGTATGAACACCGGATATCGTGAAAAAGTAAGCACCGGAGAAAGAGCAGGGGGAAAGAATCGGAGACGGTAAGGCGGTAAAGACGGCAGAAAAATGCCGGTAGCAAGAAAAGTTATAGAGATAGACCAAGTGGAAGACAGGAACAAAACGGAAGGTAACCCAGAGGATTATTAATGAACGAAAGGAGCAGAAAGTCAGGAGGACAAAGAGGATGGGAATCAGATGGGAAGGCAATGCAGGAGGGGAGAGAATCCGAGGCTGGAAAAAACGCTGGGAGCACTGAAGTACCAGGCTACAGTGGAGCGAGGAAACAAAGATAGTTGCAACGCACTGAGGGGGCGTGGCTAACCTCGTTATGAATGTTCCGAAACGTAACTACTAGAACGGCGCTGGAGGTGCTGTAATGTGTAGTTTAATGGTGCTTCCATCGGGACCAAAGCTTCCAGCCTCCAGCCCTCATGACACCTAGTCTAAAGTAATCTTACCCCATCCATGTCAACCTGTCCAGAACTGCATTCAGAATTTTGTGTCCATCCTGTGGTTTCAAATCTGTAAAAAGCGTCATCTGTCATTCTGAAATCTTGACTTTATTTTTGAAAATCTACCTCCACAAAAACATCCGTATCTTTTGAACCGCACGTCCTAGAAGGGAAATTTAACTGTCACTTTAAAGCTATGATCCTAAGCTTCCCAACAAACCCAGAACATTATAGTTTTTCCGTAATTGCGATTTACGCATGCGGAAAAAGTGCAGCGAATTGCAGTTTGGCTCCATTTCATTTCTGTCAAAATAGCTGTCTTTTGCTTGCAACTGCTGACTTTCGTTTTCAATCTGATAATCATTCATGAACCATTGCTAGTGTTGACCTGTACCAATCCAAAGTAACTATCACCTACCCTGAATCTCTTTTAGCGAATTAAAATCATTTTTAGCATATTTTTCACTTCATTGCAATCACATCTAAAAGGACTTTGCCTGCTTTAAATCATACCTGTTCTCTCTAAGCGTTCTGGGGGTAACTGGGATTGAACGGCATTATTAATTGTATTCTTGAAACCTGTGTCTTTTCATTTCCATCTCTTCCTATTGCATAAGGGGGAAGTGAGTTGTCACAAGGGAAAAAGTGATCATATTATCTCTTGCTAAAACCATATCGAGTTTATTTCTGTGTTGCCTTCTTTCCCACTATTGCCTTTCCTTGAACCATAAACATATTCTCTGCTACCTTATCCTTTTTATACCAACTCCTAAGTGATTAAAGAGTGTGCTACCCATTGTTGACCACTATTATATTCATATGTGTGCTACCAGATATTATTTTGTTCATAAAAGTGTGATATATATATATATATATATATTGTTTAATGTTTCCAATAAACCTTTTAATTTGCAAAACAAACCTACTTCTTGGCTCAGTGAGGTCACGGGGATTCAAAGAAAGGGGCGTTATATAAGGGTTCATCATCCAGATTTAAGAACTTTGACATAAAAATATATATAAATAATGGCTTCCATTGGGCATCCCAGTGCTGGATTGAAGTCACTTACAATGTATCTGTTGATGAATAGGCTGATGAGTTGAAGTCCAACTCTTTTCATACCGACTTGAAGTACAAAGAAACTGAGTCATCAATGACTCCAAAAAGAGCCATGAGACTTCAATGCCATGTAGAAACTGCACAGATGAGGACCACCAAATAAGCCTGCCAGGCTTGGTTTTAGGGCTATTGTTTGCAGGTGTAAAGAGTCCAGACCATGGACCTGTGATTAGTCTGAATTTCATCCTTAGTGGTGTTTCCTGCTAATTTGTGTTAATGGTTCTGCTCTCATTCGATTTGCAAACCAAGGCATCTTCCCTCCCGCAGGTCTAGAATCTTGCATCTTTCGAGCCCTTGCGTCTGCGTCTGTTGGTCAGAGGGATCTAAGCTTTCTTACGTGAAGCTTCCTGAAACCAGGAAGTACACTACCTAATGGCTTCAGATGATAATAACAATTGGTAAACTGAGCTTTTGAGTTCATGAGAGCCTTTGCCCACAAACTAGTTGGTTTGGGCACAGAGCTGATGCACCGGAGAATATTTGTCTTGTATGATGCATGTCTGGGTGGGTATTCCTCCTTTGCCCCAAGCCCGCATCACATAGAGGGTAGCTAAACCTAGTCCCTTTGGTCACCTCCTCCATAACCTCTAGAGCAAGTGTGGTCTGTACTTCCATCATACTATGCACAGTAATAGGGAGCTCATTTCTACAGCCGACAGGGGAAGAGTGTGGGAAGACCTATCCTTGGTGAAAGAACATGTTCATCAAGTTTGTTCAAATCCTGCTTAATGGCAACAGAGCAGATCATTGTGGTTAGTCTCATGAGGGTAGACTAACACCAAGGGACAACTAGGACGAAGCCCATACAAAACACATACTGTAATAACCAGTAGTGGGTTTGACAAGATTCCATCTTGCCTCCATGATCTAATATGAGACAAACCCTAACCGGACGGTATTATGTACATAATAAGGTGCAAGGTAGGAGGAAAAAGATGAAAAAATCAGGCGAGCCATGATGTTCATCATTACACTAAGTACTTCTAGTTAGTACAATACTGGTTCAGGACCCTCACAAAATATATCAAAAGAAGTTACACAAATTAGATATAAATTAGCTTATTTTATTAACATGCCAAAACAGTGAACAGTGGTTTATTCTAAACTAAACACTCACTGTTCAGTTAGCCACAAGTAATTTCTACAAATATGCCTGTGTTCCTAAAATCTTCAGTGGAGCAAGGTAATTATTAGACTTGAGTTAAGTGCTTGTTTTAATCTCTTCCCTAGTTTTTTTGTGAGTTAGTGAATGTTCTACTTTAGGGAACCGTACAAACCCAACACACCCGCCATGGTAAGGGTTCCAAGTAAGGTAATTATAAAGTTGAGCCCAAAGAAGCAACATGATAGATGACAAGTAATTTGGGGAGACTTGGGGATCTCCACGAAAGTGTTCCTGCCAAAAGATTGAGTACCAAACGGCTGGTGGGGTTCTGGCTTCAGAATTAGGACTCACTGATGCGTAATGTGGGGATTATATGGGGTCAGAGAAACACCTCTGTGCCCATAGCCAGAAGATCCTGGATCAGGTGATTGTCCACAGATTTGGGCTCTAAGAGCCAGATGGAACATACTTGCATTCATGGATGCAACAGAAAGGGTCTAAACATGGCAAATATGCAGGTCAGTTTTTTGGCTTGGACACATTGGTATTAATGGGGCTGGTTGGGGTCTCTTTTCTGTGTGAGGTGAACCCAAGCTGGAGGTTGGACCCTAACAAGGCACCACCAGTGAAGATGAACCACAAGCCAGAGGACACTTCAGCTGTGACAGCAGCAGAAGAAAGACACTAGAGGTTTCAACAAAGGTCACAGGTGGCCCAGAAGAGTACCAGGGGCCAATGCCAGGCAGCAGGAACTGGTCCCACAAAGAAGACAAAGGCTGGAGGTAATCCAAGTTAAAGTGGTGTAGCAGGCTGCCAACCAAGTTCAAGGTCAGAGCAGTGTAGAAGTGCCACCACCTTTTGGTAATTATACCAGAGAATTTCACAGAAGCTGTTGATTTATTGATTTTGTATTTCTATCACACTCCTACACAAGTGTTTCAGAGCGCGACAAGGCAAGGCAGGGGAGAACAAAACAGCGATTTTACTAGGCCCAGTGATATTGAGAACATGCAAGTGCATGGGGGAGGGGAAAAGTGCATGGAAGGGGGGAGAAGTGGAAAGTGCGAAGCAGAGGAGAAACAAACAAATAATAATGAATAAAGAAATAATAAAGGCAACAAACACTGATAGTGCAGCCAGCAATTTGCAAGTGCTAGGTTTTAGGCAGCAGACAGGGTAGGTCTGATAAGTGCAGGAAGAAATGGGGGGGGCTGTATGGGTACAGATACAGACCCCAGTACAAGGGGTGGCCCGGTGGCAGTGCGGGAGGGTGGCAGGGTGAGCAGGTACCTGGGCCCGGAGGACAGAGGGTGGCCAGGTGCACAGTGCCAAGAGAGAACCGATCAGCAGGGGAGGGGGGAGCGAAGGCAGAAGAAAAGAGGAAGGTCTTGAGGTGCTTCCAGAACCGGAGATGGTTCTCAAGTTTTGGAGTGGCAGGGAGGCTGTTCCAGAGGGAGGTCCCAGTCGAAGACCGAGATCTTCCCCCAGCTCATTTCTTTGAAAAACGACTGGCCCTGAGGGCGTTTGAAGGAGAGTAGCGAAGAGCTCGAGGGGGAGGTATTTGCGGAGGGATAGCTGAATGTATTTTGGATCCAGGCCCCAGAAAGCCTTGTGGACAATGCAGAGGGTTTTGAATTTAATCCTTGCATCCACTGGGAGCCAATGGAGAGATTTCAGAGCTGGAGAGAGACGATCCCGGAGCTTGAGGCCAAGGACAAGTCTTGCAGTCCTGTTCTGGATTAGTTGCAGAGGGCAGAGAGGAGACGCAGGTAGATTTAGGAAGAGGCTGTTGCAATAGTCCAACCTAGAGAGAACCAGAGCTTGGGATACCATGAGCTTCTGGGGGAAGGAGAGGAGAGGCAGAATACCTCTGAGGAGGTGCAGTAGGAAGTTTGACTTTTTAGAGACCTCAGATGTGGGCGGAGAAGGAAAGGGTGGAGTCAAAGATGACCCGAGGTTCTTAGCCTTGCAAGTGGGAGTAGGAGGAGGGCCAAGTGAAGCCATCCAGAGTGAGGGGAAAGCATGGTGAAGGTGTGTCGATGAGGAGGATCTCAGTCTTGCTGGCATTCAGACAAAGATCATTGGTGGCACACCAATCTTGAATGGCAGTTAGGCAATCAGAGATGAGATGGCCGAGGGCAGCCTGAAAATGAGTTGAGTGTCATTAGCGTGGCACTGGAAATTTGAGCAGAAAATGGCAATGCAGTGGGCAAGAGTTGCCAGGTATTGGTTGAAAAGCCAGGGCGAGAGGTTAGACCTCTGGTGAATACCACCGGTAAAGAGGAAGATAGATGATAGGAAGAACCCAAGTTAGACCTGGGAGGGTTGATCAGAGAGGAAAGAGGTACGCCACGCCAGAGCCTGATTAGTGATACCCAGGTTTTCAAAGAGACTGTTGAGCAGGATGGTGTGGTTGACCGTGTCAAAAGCAGAAGAGAGTTTGAGGAGGATTAGGACTGAGGGAATGTTAGAGTCAAAGTTGGAGAGCAGATCTTTACGGATGTTCAGGAGACCCGTTTCCATGCTTCTGGCAGCTCTGAAGCCAGACTGGTGGTAATGGAGACAGGCAACAGAATTGGAATGAAGGTTAAGATGAGAGATGGCCAACCTTTCCAGGAGTTTGCCCAGAAAGGGAGTAATGGAAATTTGGTGATAGTTAGCTGGACAAGAAGGATCAGCTGTGGGTTTCTTGAGAAGAGGATGCACAAGGGAGTGCTTCAGAGGGGAGGTGAAGGATCCCGAGGCAAATGAGTGGTTGCAAAAATCAGCAAGGGTCAGAGCGAGGGTGTCAATGTGGTCCTTGATGGTTTTAGAGGAACAGGGATGAACCTGTTTTGACGAGGCTTTCATAGATCGGACTTGTCTAGCGACCTTGTCAGGGGAGAAAAGAGGAAAGGACAAGAAGGATGGTGGGGTGGTGGCTAAAGGAGGGTCAGGAAGCACAGCTGGAAAGGGGTGGGGGTCCAGAGGGTGGACAGGATGTCCTGGGTTTTTCAAATGAAGTGAGAGGCAGGGCGTTGCAAAGAGCCTGGGAGACAACAGGAGGGGTAGAGACTGCTGCAGGGTTGGCCAGATCCTTGCAGATTTTAAAGAGTTTGTCCAAGTTGTTAGATGCTGCAGAGACACAAGGTTTAATGTGGACTCTCTTCTTGGTGAGAACAGAGAGTCGGTATTGCCTTTGTAGCAGGCGACAGGCTAGTTTGTCACAGGATGAACAGGAAGCCCTCCATTTCCTCTCAGCCGCCCTACACTTGGCTTTGGACTTCAAATGGATCCTCATGACAGGGGCAAGAGCATCAAGAGTATCAGAAATTGAAGAGTAGAGCAGAGACATGGCTGTGTCAGGATGTGAGACAACCAGAGGTGAAGGGGGTTGGAGAAAGTGGCAGCAAAAGCCTCAACTGACACACGCTTCATGAGCCGGATGTCTGAGAAGGTAGGTGGCAGTGTTGGGTAGGTTTGGCTTGGGGGGGGCGTAAGAGAGGGAGAGATAAGAGGAGAGGAGGGAGTGATCGCTCCAGGAGAGAGGAGTGGTCAGAGGGATGGAGAGGGGAGGTCAGACTAGATAAAGACATCGAGTGTGTGCCCTCCAGAGTGAGTCAGGCCAGAGGGGAGGATGAACAGGGAGAGGGAGTCACAGAGGTCACGGAAGAGTACAGAGGAGGAACAAGGAGAGTCTAAATGTATATTGAGGTCACAGAGGAGAAGGAGTTGAGTGGAATGTGAGTAGATTAGATGTGGAATATAGCAAAAGTGACCCAGAAAGCTAAGCCAGGATGGCTTGGAGAAGCAAAGGAAGATCACAGGCAGTGTTTGCACCAGCACAGAGTAGCAGGTATGCAGAGCCCAGGATCCAGAGGAACATGCAATCATTCCAAAGCAAGATCCTCTGCAGAATCCCATGTCATCTGCAGTCTTCAGAAAGCAACTTGTGTAGTGCACTGGGTCTCTACTAATCTAAACATTCACTTGGGTGATGGCTAAGCCATACCACTATCCAACAGGTGTGCAGCATGTAAGGTATGCTGGACAGCTGACCGTTGCTGGCCATCAAAACCTTAAAATACTTGGGCACACCCACACAGACATTCTGCCTATGGTCCACTGATTGCACTAAAGAAAATGGACTGGAGTGGGCCTTAGAAAAATCCCTTAGTACAAGGACGCCTAACATATAGTACCATTTGGCTGTTAATGCTGTAACAATGACTGCACCTGTAGTGTAGACAAAACTGCAGTCTAGAAAATCAGGAGGTGGAGGGGGACACACACCCACACCTCTCTCTCTCTCCCACAACTTCCCTCAACTGGCTGCACCATTCAGCACTTGTGCAAATAGCAGGGAGCAGCTGTTGCCCAAACATGGCAGGCGCACCAAGAGGAAAGTAGTCTTGCCGTGAGTAAAGTAAGTACCCCAAATTCCTGAAAGTTCTGCTCCTCTACACAGTTTTATTTCTCTTGTTCATCCTCCTCTTCTAGACTCTGTAGTTTTACTGGGTTTATCTTGCTGTACTCCACCATGTGCTCTATCTCTTGACTCATAGTTTACCTACAATGTGTACTCTTTTTCCTACCTCATCTTGCTCCTCTAAAAGGTGCACCATGTGTTCCTTCTCATTAGAGTTAATTTGCACCTCTACTTCCTTTGCCCCAAGACAGTGGACTAAACCTCCTGCTTGCCCTCCAGCCGGAATTAATGAGCATGTACTGCCATTTCCTGTGTAGCAGGTGTTGCTGAATATGCCTTTAATTTGAAATGCACTATTCTGGTCATTGCAGACAGCAGCTTCAGAGGCCAATGCCCAATCCCCTTTAGCAGCATTCCTGTCTTTCCCTTTGCAAGTGTAGGTGCTCCAGATATGCTGGCATTCAAAATGGTTATACTATCATCTCCTCCTGGCTCCAAAGAGTTCAAAGGAAGAATTATGTGGACTTCTCGCAGACAGACAATTCTCAGATGCAGGACTGAATATACTCTTGCCTAAAAAGAATTGTACGACTTTTTGTTACAATAAACAATTTTGAGACTTTTCTACACAAGAAACAAGGATGTAGGCACTTAAAGACATTAAATGAATGCATTACTTTGCTGTCACTGCTGCCCCATTATTCTGTCATCTGATTTTCCACAATCTGACAAGTAATTGCATAGGTGTTTGTCTGGAATGTGGCTCCTGGGGTCCTCTGCTCCCTGTTAATAAAATGGCATACAAAGTAATAGCCACTGAATATTCTCTCCTCTTCACTCCCAAGAACTTGAAAACGTCAATGCATGCAACAAGCAGGCTGTCAACAAAAAGACAATGTCCTAAACTAATGCACTGTTTTTTTTTTTTACCTTTTTATTTTAAACCCGCACACAGATGACAATTAGGTTACAGACAATAGATTTCCAATAATCTCCAGTTCAATACTCAAGTAAACCCTTGACCCTTCCCTCCTCTCCCTCCCACTTGTTAGGAAAGATTTCTTAATTGTGGGTAATTTTCCTTCCATGTGGCAACCCCTAAACTTTTTGCTGTTGTTTTCACCAGGATCTAGACTTTGCCAGAGAAGTGCAGCCTTCTGCCACACTCCTCTGGGCTTTCGCTCCATTCTTACGGGGAAACTGACATGCCCTTAAGACAGTCAGTACCGGGAAATGCTGTTTTCCGTAGTTTCTTTATCATGTTGCAACTTTCGTGCAACATGACACAAGAGGGCACTGTAAGCTAAGTTACTGCTCTCTTGGGTCTCTAGCCTTCTACAGGCCCTAGATACTCTTTTTGGATTGTAACTGATCGGTGCAAGTGAATCACGGACGGGAATGATGGCAGCGATCGTTTCTTGTGTTTTTGAGCTCCTTTTGGCGTTTTAAGCGCGTCTCTCGCGCTTAGCCCAAAATGGTGGCCTGGCTCCCAAAATGGCCAGACCACGAGGCTCCTTTGTCCTGTCCGCTGACCGTCTTGCCCCCTTCACCTTCCCCAGGTCGAGCCGACCCGGGGCCTTCCTTATTTGGGCATGTACTTTCCCGCGAAACACAGATGCTTTCGCGGGCTTCTTTTCTACAGGCCTTGTGTGTGCTTCCAGGATGTGGGCTGGGATGTCTGGTCCCAATACATATCCTGGGTGCCAGAGAGTCTAGTGTGGTATGAATGCCTGGGACCACCGTGGTCCGTGATAGGTCCACGTATGGTGTGAGTGTTTTATGAGTGGATCTCCCATCGGGTCCCCTCCTTTTTGGCGCGAAGGGAACCGTGGATAAGAGGGGGCTGGAAATGCCACTACCATGTCGATCTCCTGAGTTCTCCACGAACAAAGGAATACAGGAGCCAAGTATCCTGCAACCACGAGGCTGAACCGAGGAATCGCTGGTGACCTGCTGAAGGACTGCTCCTTTGCACTGCTGTCGCCTTGTGAAACCCTTTCTACCTCTGATCGAACCAGAAGGCCTGTACTGGTACTTCGACCCTTGGAATAGTAGGAACAGCTATTCTCGGCATCTTCACCATCTCCTGCACGTAAGCCTTCGGAAGTGTCTCTGGGCCATCCAGCAGACTGACCAGCCTACCCAGGAGTCTTGCTCTGTAACCGCCGCCAGGTTGTGTTGTATTTCGAGTCCTTGTCACTCTCACACGATTCGTACACTTGGCATTCCCAGGTCTGAAGTGAGTAGTGTACATTTGGCTGAGATACACACGGCCGCTCCGTTGCCCTGCTGTGGTAACAAACTGTGCGGGTTCACTTCGTTTGGGACATCTTTAACTCAACTCTGCTGCTGCAGAATCTACATGACGACGAGACGTCCCCTGCTCCCCTGAACCTGCCAGCACTGAAACTGACGCGGAGAAGCCTGGGTCTGCTTGCATCGGGGACCGGTGAGTAGCATAGCTAGGAACTGGTCGCCCTCCTGCAGGAGCCCATAGCTTTTCCCCGCTGTGTCAAACAGCACGCCTTTCCATACTCGCGCTCTGCTTCTGCCCACAGTGGAGGCTGCGCTTGAGTCGCGGAACTCTGTTCTTCATTTGTGCACCGAACTGAACTGCCTGATTCCCTCGAAGAGACTCCCCTTTTTGCCCGTTGGCACCAGCGTGTGCAGGTACTTTTGAGCACAAGGCTCCACTCTTCGTAGGGCTTGGACTTCCTTTTAGTTAGGTGCCTCTGAAGGTGGACTGGGTCTAATCATTATTTTGCACTGCCTGTTTTCCTCCCCTTCTAGGTGGACTACACATTTTGTGCATCTTACGCTTTAGACTCGTTTGTATTTGTATATATATTGTATTGGTTTGGTATGTGTTGGTTTACTAGAGTTTTATTGTGATTTCTCGCTACGGTCATTGTTGCAAAGGCCTTGGAATAAATATGTATATATTTTTAATATAACACCTGTTTGGAGTAGTTTGTAAGTGTCCTTGCTTTGTGTGCTCATTGCGGGCTTTCAGTCACCCTCACCCCTCTTGAGACCTAGTCTTGACCGCTGCGATCGTTACCCTGATTGGTCTGGCTTGTCCAGAGGTTACCCTGTTCCAAGTAATTAGGTTGGCCTTCTGAACTTCTGTGCCGCCAGGACAGAGTTCAGAAATCCGTCTTAACACCACTCAGCTGCTGTTGGGGTCCCGTGCTGCAAAGGCAAGGACTGACTTCCTGCCCTCAGATTGAAGGGTTTTTGCCATGAGGCGAGGTTTATAAGTTAATGCTGGGAAGTTCTGATCGTAATCCAGCACAGGTGCCCAAGTGTTTGAAAAGTGATGGAGGAGGCCCCTGTTAGCTGCTGTGATTGTCTCCGCTATTAAAATGTCCCAGAGTTTTAGCCACCATAGGGTCATTAGGGGGCCCTCCGGAGATTTCCAGGTGTGTGCCACTGTGATTTTAACGGTAAGGAGGAGCTGTGTCAAGAGGGCCGCCTTCCTGCCACATCTCGGGTAAATACTTGGGATTGGGACTCCTAGTAGGATATGTTCTGGCTCCAGTGGTATCGCCACCTGGGTGATGTCTGCTATAGTAGTGGTGCATTGGGACCAGAACTCCTTTATCACTGGGCATGACCACCACATGTGCATGTAGGATCCCGGGAGGCCTCAGCAGCGCCAGCATAAGGGGTCCAGAGCTTGGTCAAAATGGTGTAGTTGGAGCAGAGGGTAGGACCATCATAGTAGTAGTTTTTGTGTGCACTCCCGGTTGGTAATACAGAAGGAGGACAAGTGTGTCCTTGAGCAAATGTCCACCCAGGTCTGGTCCTTTATCGGGTGCCCCAGGTCCGCCTCCCACACTGACATATCGGAGGCCCTAGCGGTGATAAAGTCTACCTGTAATAACCTATAGAGGGCTGAGATTCTCCCCCGAGCCGGTGGGTCTGTGATTGTAAGCTCAAGGCGGCTAAGGGCTTGTGTAACTGCCACGCGGGTCAAGGGACGGGCGCACCAATGTAACAGTTGTGAATAGGAGAATCTGTTTCTGCTAGTCGGAAAGCACTCTTGCATTGCTCGAAGGTGTGCAGTTGGTTCTCTTCGAAGAGCTGACCCAGGGAGATAAGACCACTAGCAATCCAGTTCTTAAAATTTGGGGGGCAAGATCCCGGTGTGAAGGCCGGGTTGTGAAAAACTGGGGCAGATGTGCTCAGACCTCTCGGGATGCCTTTACATTTATGAGCCCAATCCCATGCTCTTAAGGTGTGTTTAGTAGAGCAAAAGATGCCCGGCCACATCCTGCACAGAGGAGCAGGAAGGTGTGGTAGGAAGCATAGGGGAAGGGGCAAGCGAGACTGTTCAATCTATGCCCATTTCGGGCATCCTGAAACGATAGCCCAGGCCTGAGTTTGGGCTATCTGTGCTGCCACCTGGTATTTCTGGAGGTTGGGGACTCCTAAGCCTCCTAGCCTGGGACTGCTCATCATGGTCCTCTGGGGGATCTGTGACATTTTACCCCTCCAGATAAAGCGGAATATTTTCCTTTTGCCTGCAGTGGAGTGGGGGCTGCAGGATTGTGATGGGGAGGGATGTGCAAGCATAGCGGAATCATGGAAGGAAATTCATTTTACAAGCCATGATCTGACCTAGGAGTGAGATCTCTTGCAAGAGCCATTGGTCGAGGTCCCTGGTTGTATATGAATTGTTCGTTTTACAATTGTTCGAATTACAATTGACCTTTTCACAATTGACCGAATTGTGAAGTTCAATTGTAACATATATATGGGGGAAACCCCCCGCAACCCGCCACCCAACGCAAACCCCCCCAAAACCCCTTTTATATATTACTAAACAGATATATGGTCAATGTGACCCTTTAAAATCGGTCAATTGTTCATTTGAACAATTGTAAACAAACAATTTGGTTAATACCGAGGACCCTTTCTAAGTCCTTGAAGAGTGAGGGAAAATTTGCCCAGTAGGTGTCTTCTGGGCGGGCGGGGAACTTGATCCCAAGGTAGGGAATAGATTTCTTTCTCAGTTGAATCGAGCATAGAGCTCTGAAGGACTCCTGGTCCCCTAGTTCCAGCCCAATCCCCAATACTGCTTATTTCCCAAAGTTGATGGTAAACCCTGATACCCTCCCAAACCTATGGATCTCCGCTAGGGCAGACCCGAGTGAAGCAGAAGTGTCTGTTATGGATATCAACACATCATCTGCATAAAGAGCGATCTTGTGTTGGGAGGGGCCTACTTGGAGGCCTTTGATCCGGGGGTTAAGACGGATTCACTGGGCGAGAGGTTCTATTACTAGGGCGATGAGTAGAGGGGAGAGGGGTCATCTCTGTCTGGTTCAACAGGTCAGTGGGATTGGATCGGATAAGAGGTCATTGACCCTAAGAAGAGATTTCGGGGCTTGGTAGTTAGCTAATATCAATCTCTGTAGGGTGGGCCCAAAGTGTAAAGGACTCGAGGTTGAGTCACAGGAATGCCCAGTCCACTTTATGGAATGTCTTGGTCACATCTAGGGTTAGCAATGCTAACTTCTGCAAATCTTGATTTGCGACGCCTATCAAGTTGAGGACTCTGCAGATGTTATCTGCGGTCGATCTGTGCATTATAAATCCCGTCTGGTCCGGGTCTCTGATATCCGGGAGCACTCCCACCAGTCGGTTTGCTAGGACCTTCGAATGTATGTTAGCGTTAAGGTTTAATAGCGAAATAGGCCTATATGAGGTGTTGTCCCTGGGGTCTTTACCCGGCTTGAGGGAAAGGACTGTGATCGATTCCTGCATCAAGGGGGTGTTGGTTCCCGTGGTGGCGAAGGAGTTGAAAAGAGTTGTCAAGAGGGCCAGCAGTTGGGGGCGAAAGATTTTATAGAATCGGGTCGTATATCCATCTGGCCCTGGGGCCCTGGGTTTAAGACGCTTGATGGCTGCGTCGACCTCCTCACTAGTAATAGGAGCTTACAGGTTCTCTCTAGTCGCGTCTGAGAGGTGAGGGAGGGCAGCACCCCGTAGGTAGCTTTGTTGTTCAAGTGACTGTGGGGATGCTGACATGGTGTCTGTGAGGTGGGCGACAGCCAGTTGTAGCTTGTCTCGATCCGCAAATTGGACTCTGCCTTGGGGGGGGGGGGATTGCTTAGACCCTGGATGGTATTTCGTTTCTTAGCCTTGGTGAGTTTCTCTACCAGAAGTTTGTTCACTTTATTGCTTTTGGTGTAGTAGCCTTGCTTTGTTTTAGCTAGTAGCTGGGCCGTGTCCTCGGCGACATGTGCCTCAAGCCTCTTTTGTGTTGCCTGTAGGACCCGGTGGATCTCGGGGTCCAGCCTTTGGCCTTACAGACTGCCTCCGCCTCATGGACCTCATCTTCCAGAGGTTGGCAGGCCTGCCACCTGCGTTTGTGAAAGGCTGCTCCTTGTGCAATTAGCGCTCCTCTTACCACAGCTTTCATTGCGTCCCAGGTATTAGCCGGGGAGGTATCCTCGTTCTGGTTTTCCGTAAAGAAGTTCTTAATTGATTTTGCTATGGAGTCCCTCAGCGGCATGTCCCCAAGAATGGGGTCGTATAGGGTCCATCTACGTCTTGGGGGAGGGTCAGGATCATGGGCTCGAAGTATTAAAGTGACTGGGGCATGATCAAAGAGCACCCTAGGTCCAATGTTTACTTCGTCCGCGAAGGCCAAGACTTGGGGGAGGCCAGTAGGAGATCGATTCGGGAATAAGTTCTGTGGACGTATGAGTAGAAGGAATAGTCTTGCTCAGCGGAGTGAATCACCCTCCACGTATTTACCACATCAAGGTTTCTGAACAGTTGGAGCAGGCTCGCTGCCAACTTGAAGTCTTTGCGAGAGGGAGGATGTGATTTTTCTTTGCGCGGGTCCGGAACACCATTGAAATCTCCCCCAATAATAGTTTGGCCTTTGATGAAATGCGGAAGGGCTTCCTCTAGAGCTGCACAGAACTCTTCTTGATTGTTGTTCGGGGTGTAGATCGAGATGAGGCAGTAGAGCTGACCATAGATCAGGCATTTGACCGCTATGCAACGGCCCTCGGGACAGAGCATAGTGTCCAGGATTTGCAGTCTGAGGTCCTTTGCAAACAGAACTGCAGTGCCCCCTTTCTTGGTGCCATTGGAAGCCAGGAACTGCAATGGGAAGTAGCTATCACTGAGCCGGGTGAGGTCTGCAGGAATCAAATGCGTCTCTTGGAGGAAAACCACAGCAGCTTCCTCATTCTGCAAGCATTGCAGCATGGATTTCCTTTTGGGGGGGTGGGGGGGTCAGAGGGGAGTTCAAAGCTCTGACATTTAGCATAAGGAACTTCAATTTTCGGTGTGGAGGAGGTGTCCCACAGGCTTTTGCGGGCTCCCGGGGTGGGGCCGGGGGTGGAGGGTGGAGTTCAGATGTCATCCGGAAGCCTTAGTGATGATGCGGTCATCATGCAGCTAGGTTTTTAACCGCCTCCAACGGGAGGGTAAACATGTAGCGGTTTGGGAGGCTGTTTTTTTTTTTTCTTTTTTGGGGGGGCTCAGTGACTCCCATCGCCAACAGGGCCATATACGTTCTTCCAGCCAACGGGGCTAGGACAGTAAAAAGAAACTAAAAAACGAAGTTTGCCTCCAAGGGGAATTTGATGGCAAAAGCCTTGGAGGAGGGCATGAGCCACTCGGGACCCACAGCATCATTTTTGTTGCTTCCAATTCCCCTGTCACTCATCTCGGAAAGCGAGTCGCAGCGCCTCTACTTCACATTTTAGCCCCTCTGCACCTTCGACCAGGCCAGGTGCACTTGCTTAGTGGGTGACCTGTTTAGCTCCTTCAGAGGACGCTGCGGACTGGGAGAGAGTGAGCCCCCAGAAGAATCCGGGTGTAGTATCGTTGCGGCATCCTGACTGATTCTGCGTTGGGTTCCCTGGTAAGAAAACGGTAAAGCTGTGGGGAACAGCCACCGGTATCAGACTTGATTGTCTTGTAGAAATAGCGTTAAGGGCTGCAGCGTTCTCCTCTTCTGCAATGTCACTAGGGAATCGTCCTGGTAGATCTGGAGCGGGGCACTTTGGAAGCTCAACTCATCTCGGGAGCGGCCTATTGCTGAGATGGCCTCCTTGGTAGTATAGAAGTGGACCCTCGTTATCACATCGGGGGGGGGTCTGATTCTACCCCTTGTCTTGGGCGCAGCCTGTGGGTGCGATCTAATAGGAGTTGGGCTTTATCCATGTGCAGGAGCAAAGATTGAAAGAAATCTCCCACATATTCGTTTAGATCTTTGTCTGGGACTGTAGAGGGGACCCCACGGATCCGAAGGTTGTTCTGGCATGCCCTATTTTCAAGGTCCTCCTGTTTAAACTCCAGCACCTCACTCCTGTCCTGCAGGGCCTGGATCGAGCGTTGCATTTCCAACAGCGTCGTGGCCTATCCCTGGGTTAGGAGCAACCTCTCTGAGCCTTTGTTCTACTTCCATGACTCTCTGATCCTTTTGCTCCAACTTCGTGGTGAGCTCAGCCATGCAGGATCTGAACTCTGCATTAATGTCTAGCATGAAGGACTGGATGTCTTCTTTAGTTTCTAATCTCCCCTGCTCTTCTGAGGTCTTCTGTTGCGTGAGTTTGGGGAAGGCGGGGGGACAGATTTCTTCCCTTTGTCTGCCAAAAGCAACATGGTGGAAATGTCTGAGCTCTTGGGCGGTTTGAGGTGTTTAGCCATTGCTCTTGGTCTTGGGCATCTTGGTACTTGATCCTTCAGGCTTCAAGATCTCAATGGGCTAAGTTGACGGCTGCTGGGTCCTCCACAGGGGGTCTCCTCCTACTAGTGGCCAGCAGGGGATGAAAAAACTACTTTCTCTCTAGACAAGCAGACGCTGGGCCCGGGATTACCAAAGGAGAGAGGGGAGTGAGCTGGGGCGCCCCAGGAAGCAGCAAGTGAGGCGAACCTCTACGAGGGCTGGCTGCAAAAGGCGGAGGTTGGCTGGGGGCACCCACCAAGTTAGATCTGTGGTATAGCTTGCTGGGATTGCCGCTGGTTTAGGGTGTTGTGGAGCCACCGAGGCACACCAGCAGAGAGCAGTCACTCCCTGGGTCCTAGGAGCTGAGCGTTTGGCCCTCAGAAGGCTGCAGTCAGTGTCGGGCGAGGCCGTGAATTGTGTCGGAGAGCTGCTGCTGCGGGTGGCCACTTTGGGAATTCTGGGGCCTGGGCCCGACACATTGAGGTTCACCAGGGTATGATAAGTTGCTCTGGGTTCACTTGCTATCCAATTGAAGCTTAGGGTCCCTTTTTGTCTGAAGTGCAGATGTAGATGGGGGAGGTTATATGGCCCTTCTTGTTTTTTGACCCCTCTCCCAATGCCCAGTCCTCCAAAACCTGAGCGGTGTATCTCGTTTGCCGGGGGCCCTGGGTCAGCAGAACTCTTGGATTGGGCGGGGGGTGTATCCCTAGATTGAGCCTACGGGTCCGGGTGAGCAGGGCGCTCGTTTTGTAGGGACAGCACATAGCTCTCACCCCCGGAAGGCTTGTTGCCGTGTCCTGGTTTCCACGTCCTGCGATGCATGGCCATGTCCCCGGCTGTTTCTGTTGGGTGCCACGACCCGGGAGGCTCAAGAAGTCTCTGGTCGGCTCAGCCCCAGGGTCTGATGATCGTTCCAGAGCTGCAGGAGTACTGCCTCTCGGTTGCGTCTTCCTTGCCTCGCCGAGCCAGAGGGAAGCCCCATCCCTACTGCAATATCCTCACTTCAGCTGTGTCCCTCTCCTCGCAGCATTGGATTCTGCTGCACTGGTCTGCCTCCCTTCATGGGTGGTGCCATGCCAGTCAGTGGCACCCGCGCAGAGCCAGCCAGGTGTTCAATGCTGTGCTTCACTGCGGGCTCCGGAGCCATTGAGTCTGTGGCACCTAGGTATTCTGTGCCTCAGTTTTCTTCCTCCACGGGGTCGGGGGCCCCTTGCCTCCTAGCTTCGGGGTCGCCTCGAGTTTGGGTTCCAGCACGCTTAGTCCTGAGCCCGTAATCCCTCAGAGTGCTTCACAGTCACCCCATGCTTATTTGGGGAAGTCCGGCGAGCCTCCTTCTGGCTTCTTCATGGGTGTCCCGGTCTGCCTTCTTGGACATGATACGGCGGGCAGGGGGGCTTGGTTCACCGGCTCTGTTTCGGGGCATCAAGGCAAGCCCATTCTGCCTCTGGAGGACGCTCTGTGCCTTCCTACAACTGCCAATGCGGTAGTAACTTCAGTTGGACAGGGGAAAGCCTAGATTTTTGATGAATGCAGCGGATCCCGAACAGAGGCCATCAGAGGAGCTGCCACATATCTGGCGCTCCTGGCCACGCCCCTAGCTAATGCACTCTTAACTGCACACATTTCTAAGAGTTTTCATGTGAACAAATATTTTTAAAGTATTTTGGCTCGTGATACAAGTAAATGAATGGCCACAAAAAGAGAAATCTGTTGCGGCAGCAATATGCACTCTCTTAACTAAAAAGATTCCTAATACCTTTCTCTGACACAAGGATTTCTCAACCCTTTCTTTGGAAAAGGGATTCATTAGAATGTTCATTGAAAGCAACAAGTATGTGAACCGATCACATACAAATGGCACACTTATTTAAAGAAAATAATTCCTGTCATGTACTGCTTTATATTGTCGACACAATTCTCGATCCGACAAGCAATGCCACATACGTTTTTCATGCAAGATATGCAATAGTCACAAATATGCAATATCCTATTTCAAATGTCTCCCTCTTCCTCAAAAAAGCTTTTTTTTATGCCTATCCCTACCTGTCCCCAAAAGCATATTTGCTCAACTGCTCTGCAATCTCCACTCTGTCGTCACAAAAGTGAAATCAAACCACACATGCAAACATGTGGATTAATACAAATTAACCTAAACCACCCTGAAATCGATCTCACTGGACCTCCTCCAAACTTCAGAAAAGTAACTTTAGGGGAAAAGGCCAAATATTAGGGTTGTTTAGTTTATAGCTAAATGTATTCACACAAGCTTTCTCCCAACTCCTTAAATCTTTCCTTGAGGGTATGTTGATCAGTGATGTTAAACCGTTCTGACGGTCCCAACATCATCCTTACACCAGTCTCATAAAACTCCTGCAGCTGGATTATCTTGCCCATTATGAGTAGTAGGAAAGCCTCTTATCTTCTGTTGGGCCTCATCCCACACTGCCAGCCTCCCAGTAATCTATAATCTCCAACAAGTATTTAAGTTGCATACTGGACATGTTTTTCTTTACTTTTAAAGGATAGGGACATTAGTAATGGACCTGCAATTGGTGCAGTTGGATATATTCCTTTTTTTTTTTTAGCAGTGGAGTAACTCTGGCCTTCCTAGTGACACCAGGAACGTGCCAGAATTGCACAAAGTATTATAAACATTTGTTTGGCTCTTTGTAATGCAGCAAGGTGATATTTTATTTGTATTAATGATAATCTAAAGTGCACATTGAATATGGTTACTAGAAATATAAAGGAGTAGACATCGGGGATGTCGTCAATGACATTTGTGATGTCATCTTTGATGTCCTGGGTGTTAGTCTTAGCAGTGCACAGAGGTGGAGCGAGTTATGGTTGCTCAGCGTACCATAACTGCCGAATTTCAAGGGCTTTTACGGTTTTACTTGTAACCATAACGTCCGTTTAACAAAGTTTTTTTGTTAAATTTCATGGGTTTTTACCAGTGCACCCTAATTTGCTGCAACTTACTAATATCATACTTACAACAATATAGCAACAGTTCTCACCAATTTAGAAAGTTGGAGCTTAAATATCTGCAATTGTCCACTTTCTAACATAATTTTTTAACACTGCTATACACTTTTTTCAAATTTTTTCCACTGTTTTTGTGTTTGCTGATGTTTGTGAAGGTCTGATGTCATCGCAGACTTTTCAGACAGTGTTGTGTGACCACGCGCTCGTGCGCGGCATGATGTGTCTGCGAACACATCTGCATTTCGTGAATGCGTCTGTGATTCAAAAACAGTTCAGAACTACATTTTCAGCTGATCTAGGAACTTTGAAGCTCAAATTGTACTCTTGCACAGCTCCTACACCTATTCTTACTCATTATATATGAACAGTCTAGCAGAATATTAGGAAAACTGCTATTTATCTTAAAAATGGCATCAGCTATTGCCATCACTCCTCCCCAAGAGCTGCCATCACCACGACCTAGAGGAGCTACACAAAGAAAGAAGCGTAATACTTCAAAAGACAATCAAGAAGACCAGGAAGATGAGGAAGAAGAGGTGCCTACCTCTAACACCCATAGAGAGAATTATGGGTGTGGCAGTTCTTTATCACTGTTGAAAATGTACCAAAGCCTAAAGCTACCAAAGTGAAATGCACTGAGAACAACATTGTACTCGGTTGCGGACGACCTGGGCAGTACATCTACGGGCTACCTCCATGCACTGCCACACCAAATCCAACCACTGCAATGCCTTCAGAAATGTTGTTCCTTTATTAGGAAGTAGTAGGCTGTCCTACCTCATCTTCCTCAACCAATGCTGTGTCACAAAACCCCACTAGCTACATTGCAAACAATTAAAGAGGTTGTTGATCCATATCTCTCAAAAACAACAGTACTCTGTATATATTGCATCACATCACTCTGCAGGGTGATGAAGTGCTTTTGAAGCTGTAATCAAGAAGCATGAAAAACACTGCCCTCGACTTTACATTGAATACACACGCGACATTGTCACCTGTCCACCTGCCCCTCCATATGTGTGGTTGGTGCCCCGTCCTTCATTTCCCTCCCCAACTTACTTTCTGGCCTCTCCTCCAAAAACAATAATAAAAAGCACATAGAAAAAGGTTCCTTTAGGAACCACCTTTCAGAGTTAAAAAATAGAACTAAAAAAATAAATGTATAGACCATCTACTTTCCAGTAAAGTAGTTAGATGCAATAATATTCTCCAACATTCACATTAGGATGTTCTACTATGCTAATGGCAGTAATGGACAATTGTATACTAGAGAAAAAGAAAAAAGCACAGAACCAAATTTCTGTCCAAAATCCTTCTCTCTAGTTTACAATAAACACCATCATCCATTGCCGCTTATAACTATCCACAGTCTCCACATTTCCCTGTCTAGCCCATGCCTTATTAGAAAACCCAAACCCAAATTGCACATGGGCAGTATGGATAGACAAGTGCTCATTGGATCCCAGGAGGGAAGTCCCAAAGGATCCCAAAGTGGGAGTCCATTAGCTAACTGCTGGGGCAGAGGAGTCCCGAGGGTGGGGTACATCTTAACTATGACGCCCCTTTAACAGAGTTTTTTCTGTCATTGGAATAGGTTTTTGTCAGTGAAAATGTTTCATAATGTTACATCACTGTGTATAAGTTATTAATAATTCCTCTTTTAGCATATATGAAAGAACTATAAATCTCCTTTAACAAACATATTTTTTGCAAGGCATACTTATTTGAGTCGTTATCCGCAGCGCATACCCCAATAGGCAAATCAGATTAGAAGTTTATCCTTGCCGAAGGACAGGCCCTTTCTCACGACAGAAAAGTTATATCAATATTTTTTGTACTTAAGTTTCGACAATTTCAAAAAAGTAAAACCGAGGACAGATTTCCAAAAGCATCCTTCCAGGTCCTTGCTGATGCTCCTTGCACAACTTTGCTACAATCCCATCCAGCACTCTGGGATGCAGCCACAAGCAGATGTTATGCTCCCATCTAATCCTACAGCTTCGTCCATGCTGCATGGCCCCATTAGTAAATCAAAGTAGGCATTTGTCCTTGCCGAGGGCCAGGCCCATTGTCCATGCACCAAACTTATATCACATTTTTTCGTGCCACTGCCCACGGCAGAACAGATATATCAATAATTTGTTTACTTGTGTTTCCACGCTTTCAAAAAAATAAAACACAGGACACATTTTCAAAAGCATCCTTTCAGGTCCTTGCTTACGCTCCTCACCCAGGTTTGTCAATTGAGTATAGCACTTCATGCTGTAGCTGCACGCAAAATATTTCTTCCCATTCAAACATAGGGTTCGGCCATGCTGCATGCCCCAATAATCAAATCAGAGTACATGATTATCAAGTAAATGCAGGGTGATAGAATGGGTAGATCACTGCACTTCCTAGCGTGAGCCCATTTCACCTCAGAACTGGGTTATTCAATAAGTAACTGTTGTCATAGTAAAGCATTCATCAAAACGACTCTTGATGCTATATTTATTGTTTGAACTCAGCCGACATGTAATTCGACCCTCTAGAGTCTTCCTTAAGGCATGTGGACTGCGGACCAGCCAGCCATTGCTGCCAGGTTGTGGAAATTAGTCCAGCATCCAAACCAAATAACTTGTCCCACTCGGATTGCAGTGTTATGCAATGATTTCAATGGATGGCCTGGTGACCATGTGGGCACCTAGTTCGGTGTGCTTGGTAATGATCTGCTGATTAGCATTGTCTCAGAGTCTATGCAGCGATAGTCACAGCGATCTGTTGATGCAGTCCTGTGCAGCACTTCGGGCTGTAGCCACAGACAGAATTTTAGTCAAGGGCAGAATTTATTTTCCCATTCAAATCTATCAAAAAGGCCACCACATAACCAGACCCTAGTAGCCATGCCCACTGTAAGCCCTCTCTTCTGGTCATGACCAATAGCCAGATTATCCATGACTCAGACAATCTGGCCACCTCCCATCGGCTATGGTTTTGTACGATCGGACCGAATAAAAAGGTCCGACCGTACAAAATGACTGAAAAATGCTACCACCAAAGGTTCGAACACCAAAAGTTTGAACCTTTGGTAGTAGCATTGCAGGTAAGTAAAAAAAAAAAAAAAAGACTGCAGGGGCTGCGGGGTTGTCCCCCGCAACACCCCGCTCACTATACTGTGTGGCATAGTGAACGGGGTGTTGCGGGGGATACCCCCGCAGCACACCTGCAAAAAAAAAAAGGGGGTTGCAGTGGTGTCCCCCTGCAACACCCCGCTCACTATACTTTATAGTATATTGAGGGGGGGTTGCCTGGGAAACCCCTGCAGCTGCCGTAGTATGTAAGTGTGTTTGCATGACAAAGGTGCGAACTTTCGGTAGTTCGCACCTTTCTCATGCGAACATTCTGGCTGCGGCAAAATCAGCCGCGGTCGGATCACTTAGAATCACCGGCTATACCTCAGTCATCAATGGTATTTCACTATTTCTTTGTACCTACATTATGACACTTTAAAAAAAATAAGGCAGACACATTTGCAAAACGGTGCTTTCAAGCCCTTTCCAATGCTCCTTGCACATCTTTCCTGCAAATCCATCCTTGTTGTATTTTTTGAAAAGTGTCAAAATACACGTACATAAAATAGTCCTATAACTTCACTCTCAGTTGACAAAGTCTATTCAGACTATGCAGACAAATTCAATGTTGGGTCTATAATCTTTCTAAAAAATGTTGTGCACATTTCTCAAATGGCAACAAAGTTATAACATTTTAAACCCCCCCTCAAATTTTGCCCCCACCAAACTTTGGACAAACATTCAAATCAGATCTTAAATCTTTTTGCAAACTTTTGTGCAGATTTGTGAAACAGCATCAACTTTATAAGACTAGATATATTGCTCCCCCCCCTTGTAATCTTGTTCCCTCTTGACAAAACAGCACCAAACCATTCAAGGCCATGTCTAGAATAATATGACAACATTTCCTACAGTTTCATTGAGTAGCGCCAAAGTTATACGCCATCCAAAAACTGCTTTTCATGGACCCTGTAATGCAAAAGTATGTATGGATGCCCCCGAACATCTGAATTCTTCATGAACATAACAGGGCTGCACCAAACCATTTATTGGAAATCGAAGAAGAAAAGCTGCGCATTTTTTTACTTTTTATGGTAATATCCCATCTCATTCTCGTTCACCCCTCACCTCCTCAGAGATTGTTTCATTAGTTTGACAAGTGCAATGTTGTGTTTTTTTTAAATGTTTTTACCGCAATTTCCACGGACAGGGGGCACAGTCCGTGATTGCAACATGGCAGGAATTTTCCAAAAATATGACCGACCTTATGCTTTTCACGATCTAATCAGCAGGCGTGTCCGATGTCCGTGGACATAATGCCACCCTCTGGACCAATCAGAGGCCTGTTCGCGGAGCAAACAGGGAAGTGAGTCCATGGACCAAACGCAGATCCCACAATTTGTTTACCTCCTTTTTGGCCATTTAAAAAAAAATACTGGACGGATTTACACCAAATTTATAAAAGCACACGAATTTGGTGAAAATCGACCCAGCAGTTTGAGGTGTAGGTATGAGCATTTTTTTTTTTTTGTTTGCTGTGTCTATGGGAAAAACTACACACTTTCTCACGGGACCATGTACTTTTTTGCAAAGTTTTGTGTCGATCCACCCGGGGGGGGGGGCAAAGTTATAAACCACCTAAGATGTGCTCTCCCTATTGGTTTGAGCAATGTAACCATAACTACACAGCCACCACTGCAAGATGTATACTGCAACTCTTATACAAAAAGTGAATACATATAATCTATCTAATCATATCAGAACCAGATGTAATCAGTGTGAGGAAAAATGTCTCTTCCCCTCCCAAATCAATATCAAATTTAAGATTGACAACTCCTGTATCTAATTCAATTCATCATCAATACAAGTTTTGTGTGTAGAAGTTAAACAATCACCTTTGAATTTTAAAATGTCTAAATCAAATACAATTAAAACCAATCATATTGCTGAGATTTCTATTTCTCCTGGCCCAGGCAGAACCAATAAAACTTGATACTGCAAAGATCACTTCACCAGATTATGAATTTGTACACACATTGTCTGCCAAATGCAGGGATCGTACAAGGTTATTGAGAAGACAAGGTTTGAAGTTTCTGCATCACTGGAGCTCAAACATTGGGCAGTCAAAATTAAAATGTGTGGTTGCATATATTACAGCTAAAAAAGGACAACAATGAGTTGTATGTTTGGTCAGGTATGCTTTAAATGAGGCAATTGGTAAATATTCCAATCTTAGTTGCAATTATGTGGTCCTCTGAAATGGTTTCCTTGCCAGTATCAAATATTTCACCATGAAAAAACCCTGCTTATTAAGACAAATCTTCCCTGCAGATAGACACTAGCATTTATCAATTTTTCTAAGGCCTGTTAGATATTTTCCTTGCCACTTTTCTGTTATCTCCAGGATCCCATGGGCTAGGCTCAGCATCAGAAGACCTTGTAGCACACTAGGCACACACCAGGTTTTCACACAGTATATAGAATATTGAATAGGCCACACAATAACAGACTAGCACGTAGACTCACAAGTCCATCTCTTTAAATGCACCTTTTAAAAATTCGTCAACATGATGATAGACATTTATATGCATGACATATTTCAAAATCCTTCAGCAAAACATACATTTTACCATGCATTTTCTTAGTCTTTGGGTTCTAAAAAAAAATTAGCATTCATTGATCATGTGTACCATGGATTAACATGTTTTGCTATTACCCCCTTGTTTATTATTAGTAGGTTGGGGAGGAAATTAGAGCACACCTTGCCGGGCACCTTAGTTTGTTATGAAAGCAAATGCATTTTAAATCCAGCCTCAACCCTCATTTACCCTTTGCCCCCTCTAGCTAATGGTCAGGTTAGTCTGAAGTTAGATATAATGCACTCTCCTACATAGCAGAATTATTCCCATAATCAATTTTGACTTGTGCAACTTCCTTGGTCTCTAGGTGCCATGGAGAAAGAGGGAATTGCCTTTTAGGTCAGTTTGCCCTGGCCAAATCATCCCTTGCAAGAAGTTATATATTATCCCTAATTATACACACTTGTGACTCTTGTAAAACCAGCTCTTCCGGCCTGCTTGCAGTTTCAGCACCTGTCTCAGCACCAGCCACAGCAGCCCCACCTTCTGGCTTGAGATCCCTGCTCGCACTGTATTGTCTGCGATTTAGGCACACAGATAACAGTCCTGCTCACACCAACCATCAAGGCCCAGCGAGGCTTGGCAAAATGCCTCATGCTTGGAGAGCACAGCTGCAAATGACAGCCTGGCTTCCACACTAGAGGAAAGCCTTCCAAAACTCAAAAAACACATCCCAGGTCATTGCTCATTCTTTTGTAAAAAGAAATCTCAGCAGATTGAGGCCCGAGGAGGCTCTGTCAAAAACCCATCCACAGACTTATGCGGAAAGTGAGGGTCAAAAAGACCCCTATAAAAAAAATTCAACTACCAAAAAAATCCTTGACTCCTAGCTCACAGTCTGTTATATCTCTTTCTCAGAACCCGGCCCAGGACATATGTATTCTGCAGGTTTCTATCCACCTCCCAAGTGATGTCATTTCCTTCACCCCAGATCATTCCAACCCACCTACACATGACAGGGCATTTCAAATATTTCAGAGCCCTCTAGCACCTGTCTCACCGCCTCTGACTTTGGGCAAGTTGCACCCCTGCAAGCTGTTCTTCCATTCCTTCCGGCGTTCAGAAGAGAAATGCAACATCCATATTCCCTTCCTGTGCTTGCTTTGTGCAAACAATGGGCATTTATTTTCAAGGCCCTTTCATGTACTGGTGTCAGCTTTTCAATTTCATATTATTTTGAAACAGACCATGATCAGCCAGCGTGTTTGTTCCTGCACCCACTACGGTGTCAGTGCACACATAGCCTGTGGCCTGCAAATCTAGCCCCCACAATGATTCCCATTTTAGCTGTTGGTAACCCAACATCACTCTCCATTTAGTTTCTGATGCACACACATGAGCTACAATGTTAGTATCAGCCCACCATCTCTGTTGAAACTAGTGGCACTGTTAAAACTAGGTTCAATGTTGAAATTAGTGCACACCATTTTTCCCTACAGGTGCATTCCAACTGAGCATCAATTATCCCTTGTATGCTATCTGTTGTTTTCTAGATGGGGTTTACCCATAGAGTACCTAGGATTAACAACATCAATCTTTAATATACTTAAAATAATTGAGGGGGCAACTCCTTGGTAGCCTAACAAATCCATTTGGGTATCTCTATACTTGATCAAGGACTGACAGGATGATAGATTGAGTTTCAGTGCTATGTGATCTTCTATGGGTGTTATTCCAAGCTCCAGTTGTAATGGCACATTAGGTGTGCTTGCATGGATTGACAAACAAAGTTTCTAAAAAACATATTTTCAGTGGAGATCATATTAGGAATTTATGAATGGCCCCTAATTCTGCTCCATTAGTAGCAACTGACAGACCCTGGGCTCTCTAAATCTCCATTGCTGGGTCTGGAATATTATTTTCAAATCATTGTGAGAACCCAAAGATGGCATTAGTCCTTCTGGCTAAGAATGCATTCACTTTTTCAATATGTGGGCCCCATTTCCTGTTTTGGGTAAGCCTAACCCCTTTGATCTTAGGTTATTGTAAATAAGCACAAGACTATGGGCCTCATTACACGGTAGGCGGTAACCATGGCGCTATTAGTGCTATGGTTGCCGCCAGTATTTTACTGTGTCCGCCTTGGTGTATGGCGGAATTACCACCCTACTGAAAGGTGAGCGGGGGCGGTAATTCCCCATTCACCAAGGCACTTCCCCATTCCCATTTTTGCCCCCATAGGGCTCAATGGGAATGGGGAAGGAGGTAATTATGGTACTGCAAATTGCTTTACCGTAATTAGCACCAAGGTCCCTTTGCGGGCCCGTTCCTTAACGGCTGGTAAAACCAGCCGTTAAGGACAGGTCCTGCAAAGGGACTTCGTAGTAAGGCGGTAAGGGTTTACCGGTACCAGTGCCCTTACAGGTACCAGTAAACCCTTACCGCCCACCGTGAAATGAGGCCCTATGGCTTTTACTTTAACGCATGGCTCTAGTTATGTCATGGTTAATAATTAGGCCCTGGATGTTACAGAATCCAATCCAACAATCCTTGAGTTTTGTAAGGCCAGAGTGGGTGTGAGATATCAGAACAATGACATCAGCAAATATGAAAAGGCAAGTATTCCCCCCAATTGTTGGTGCATAGGAAGTTGAGGGTAGCCAATCCACAACCCCATCAAGCAATACATTGAATAGGGTGGTGGCAGAAAAAACAACCTATCTAACCCCCTTTTCCATGTAGTGCAATGTAGTGCATTTGACTCCTGCTCACCATCTTACTGGGATGTATTAACCCACTTATGCTCTGCCCTGCGGCATCACTGTGTGCTGATGTGCCAGAATGATCAAAATGCTGCAAAATCCCAGTGTGCACCAAAACCTATGGAAATCACGCCTTACAACACGAAAAGATGGCTGCCAAATCTACCATGCATGTTGTCATGGTGGAACGGAGACCTCACTGCTGAAACATGTCACTGGGCTTCACAATAAGTAAAAATGGAGACTGCATGAAAAGCAGTGTTTTGCTGAAAGGAATCCACAATCTTGTTTTCAAATCTTTTCCTTGGTTGCTGAAACTGCAGAACGCTGGTCCAAAACACCAAACAACCAATATTCCTGCTGGGTGTTACAAGTCACTTCATTCAAGAAATCATTATGAACATACAAGGTCCAGAAAAGCTGGATTTGTCATCAAAACATTCACAGCAGAAATGTGCCTGCCTGTGAAATCTGTTAAAATCTGGGTGCAGTACCAGTGGCCCCCTGTACGACAGCTGTTAGTAGGTTGCATCATAAGGATTTAAACTTGTACCATTGAAATCTAATGTCTGAAAACTAAGTGACCTAGTATTGAGAGTAACATAGGTTGTAACTATTTAAATCTCATGGTTTAGAAGCTGGAATAAGTGTTCTAGATGCTTGTTTAAAAAGTGCAAGTTTGTTTTAAATCAAGATAAAAAAAATGTATCAAAATGACATTGAATTTAAGCTGCCTCAAAGCCACCCAACCAGTATGCTAGCTTCCACCCATGAAGACCAGGAAATCCTCTGTGAGGATTAGATCAGGGGAGGAGATCTTGGGCTTCAGGGGAAGAGGACAATGGACTTCCTCTAGCTGAAAGGCTATGCAAAGTGTGAAGAGTCATAAACAACCTATCTAACCGCCTTTTCCATGTAGTACAATGTAGTGCATTTGACTCCTGCTCACCATCTTACTGGGATGTATTAACCCACTTATGCTCTGCCCTGCGGCATCACTGTGTGCTGATGTGCCAGAATGATCAAAATGGCTGAAAAACCCCAATGCGCACCAAAACCTATGGAAATCGCGCCTTACAACACGAAAAGATGGCTGCCAAATCTACCATGCATGTTGTCATGGTGGAACGGAGAACTCACTGCTGAAACATGTCACTGGGCTTCACAACAAGTAAAAATGGAGACTGCATGAAAAGCAGTGTTTTGCTAAAAGGAATCCACAAT